>NW_027437201.1:14598000-15968500 GCF_033239565.1 Halichoeres trimaculatus | reverse complement strand
AGGATCAGGAGCCGCACATTCAAACAAAGAACAAAGTTAAAACATAAAACACTTAATAGGTAAAGAACAAGTTTTTCTGCATGTGTATGTGTGTGTGTTGGCTAGTCTGGTTGTAGTGGGTCTAATTGGAAGATGATTATCAGCCTGTCTCTGTCGGAGTGTGATGACAGACTTTCTCACCAGGCAGCAGTGAGTCTGTCACACAGCGACAAACACACACACAGATGAGCACAGTGAACACACGCAGGTGCATGTCCATAAATACTCACTGGGCTGATTCAGGCTACGAACAAATAAAAACGAGTAAACATGACATAAATACATCAATGTACACACATTTGGGTGAGTGATCAGACAGACATACACATTTCCCGCTGTGTCCATGCTCAGCCAGGCAGAAGGTAAATGTTTTTCTTTGAGCTTATTAAGGGTGAGCAGGTTTAACCTTTACTGAACATGTGTACAACAGCCGCAGGAGCCAACGTACACATGACTGTCCAAACACGCCATTTCTAACTTTTACTCACATCTTCAAAGAGGATGTCTCATGTTTTCCGATATTTCACAGATGTATTAATTGTTACACCATTACTTACCTTCATTTTCAGTATTACGTTATTCTATAATTATAATTATAATAATGATAATATTATTTGTAAAAAAAAAAAAGTGCTTGTTTTTTCTCCACTTTAATTTGATAGTTTTTCACTGATCTATTTTGTTTTATTTATTAATCTATCTATTTATTTATTGAACGTCTTTTTTATTTCATCTATTCATACATATGTATGCCTTTTATTTCAAGCCAAAAATTGAATAAAAAGAGTGGGGGGAAGAGGGGGTAATCTGAGTCAAAATTGACTCCTGGCTTTAAAAAAGAATAAAAACAAAAATAAAAACAAATCAAACAAACAATAATAATAAATTAAAATAAAATAAATTCAATTTAAATATTAATGAATTAAATAAAAATAATTACCAATTGAATAAAGAAATGAATTAAATTAAAAAAAATAAATAAATTACAAATTGAATAAAAAAATGAATTAAATTAAAAAAATCAAATACATTAAAAATTAATACATTAATAAATAAATAAACTGTTATGCGATGACCTCATCATTTTTGCAAGTTCCATGTAGATCTTGCTTTTTTAAGAACAGGATGTTTGCTCTAGTCAGATATGAAGCGGTTTGAAATTCTGAACATGTTTGGTCTGAATATCCAGCATTGTTACTTTATACCCATGTTTAAAATATTCAAAATATACACTCATCACATACAGATTAATCAGGTCACACACCCTCACTCACAAATCTTCACATATATCTGGACCACATATCCACACATGTCCATCTGCAGGTAATGACAGGCTGTCGTTATTAAAAACACATCATCCATAGATGATCGGCCATATGTTACTGTCACATACAGTGCATGTGTTGTATAGATTAGACTAATTTGTCATTTTAATGAAGGTTGACATGAGAGAAATGATCGGTCGTAAACAGGCCACACTGACTGTGAGAACAAAGACTCTCAAACCATCGACACACGAGCCTCTTGGATAGAGGCTTCATTGGAAATGAGTTATAAGGTGTGTGACAGTTCGTCATGAGTGTAACGCTGCAGAAAACAAAAATCCATACATTTTATTTTAAGATGATATGAACAAACATAATCAGAGAAAGATTTAGATAGTCCAGCCTGGAAATATCCAAAGTTATTTTAATGAATTAATGCACAGACTACATAGACTACTTAGGTATTAACAACTCTGTAATTATCATTAGTGTCATTAAACTCCTTCCTTCCTTCTCTTCCTCCTGCTCTTCCTCAGCGAGGTGTAATCATCTGAGTTATCAATCACAGTGTACCGCCGAAGGCTCACAACTGTAATACCTGCAATGACGGAAATGATTCATATCCACAGCTCGTTCAGTTCTACTAACACAGACGCTCAGCACAAGCCACAGCATCTACTCCCTGATGCAAAGCTGACTGATTTTGATTTAGTGCACCAGCAATTTCTCTCATTTATCTAGATCAGAGTTGTTGTTGGATGTAAAACATTAAAGTTGTGACAGTGACAAGTAAATGACTCTAACAATGTTTACACTACTCAACAAATTCTATAGTGCAGATAATTCACTTTTTGGGAATAAAAAGTGTTGTGGTTTCATTATGCCGTACTTTTTGTAGGTGGAGTAACTGATACGGTGGACGATCAGTAATAGCACGGACAATCACCATAAAGGAGTAAAATAAAAAAATATTCAAACTAACTTGTATTGCAGTTCAACAAAATCACCAAGAATATGAACAACTTTTATTTTTCTAAGATGCTAAATAAGCCAGCAAAGCTCATCTGTGGCAGGTGCAAACCTGCAAAAACAGCCTATTATTAATGGTGAAGTGAGACTTTATTCCTGTGTGAAGTCTTCAGCATATGTTGAGAGTGTAATATTACTGTACAAATGGAGAGAATCATGTCCTGAGGTGGTGCAGCAGCCATATGCAGAACACTGTAGGGTATGTGCAGCCGACGCAGTGGCAGATTGTGAACATCCACTGCTAGGCGAAGCTCCAGTTTACAGTTTAAGAGTTCTGCTGCGATTCTTTGATGTTGGAGAGTTTGGCAAAAGTAGAAAAACCTTTGCAAAAATAAAACAAGAGGGGAGTTTGAAAGATGTCCCACTGCAATGAAAAGAAAAGAGCATTTTAAATATCTGTGGCATGAAGCCATGAAGAAATATTCTGATAAGTTAACTGTTAAACTGATGTGTCCAGAGGAGGCAAACTAGCTGTGAGCTCACTAACATGTAAAACTAAACGCTAAGAAAGTTTAAATTTGTTTCAGTTGCTCAGTGAAAGCATTCAGCAAAAATAAAGGGACACTAACTTTTACTGAAAGGCTTTCATTTGAGTTTGGTGATAATTTATTACTAATTTTTTCACAATTTTTTTCCCAATTGGACAGCCCCCCTAAAAATGTAGTCTCAGGGCTAAAATACTCCAAGGAGGAGTTTTCTCAAAACTGGATTTTTGGTCCAAATTTTTGGGAAAAAAAGTCCCAATTCTAGGGCAAGATTGTGGGGGAAAAGGATGAAAAAGTCCCTTTTCTAATCCTGAAAAAACAATAAAAGACGTACCCTAAAGACTCACATACCCCCAATGGTGTCACCTTGAGGTCCCAATAATTTTGCCTTGTGAATAAGGGCGTTTTTTCTAGGAGTTTGACCAAAAATCCATAAAATACAGGGGGAACACTCACTTGAGACTTCACAGTGACACCTAAGGAGTATTTAGAGTCCTCAAAGTATGTCTTTTGCAGGGTTTTGAAGAAAAGGATGGAAAAAGGCCTTTTATCCCAAAAGTTTTTTCCTTGGGTAAGACCCTTTTTTTTTTTCAGAAGTTGAACCAAAAATCCAGTTTTGAGAAAACACACTGGGGACACTCCAAGGGGCTTCACTGTGACACCTATTGTGGGTTTTTTAAATTAAGTTATTGATTTTTTACTCTTTTTTTTTTTAATCTTTAAAAAAATTGCATTTTTAAGGTGTTTTAGGGTTTTTCATGAAAAACCTATAAGCAGTACCCTGAGCTTTTACCAACCCCTGGGGAGTCATCAGTGGTTTTTCCCATTGGGTTTTTTAAGCCTATTTTTTTCTCTCTCTCTTTTTCTTTTATTTCAAAACCCCCACATCAGGTTACCCTTTTGTTAAAAATACTCAATGGGCAAACTCCTGAACATTTAATTTCTTTTTTCTTATTATATTTAATCTTATAGTTGCACTGTTTCATGTATCTTAGTTTCATTTCCTGTCATTTGTGCTGCCATTGGTCTCACAACACTTTGGTCAACCCTGGTTGTTTTGAACATGTTTTATAAATAAAATTCAAGATGACTAGAGTTTCACATCCCTGGGTAAAATGAGGCCTCAGGGTGCACCTTTGTGGTTGTATGACATGTTTCATGCCAGGTGGAGGAAGACGGGATGCTGTTTCTTGAAGACCACCTTCTTAGGGTTTCCATCTGTTGACAGTGGGGTGACACCAAACACTCCTTTAATCTAGAATACAGAGCAGGAAGAGCACTGATTAAAACCACCTCATGGATAATTATGAGTCCACAGGGTGTCTCACACAGAAAATGTCTGACTTGGTGTCCAAAAGTTGAAATAAAGTGTTGCTGTCTTGTCATAGAGTTCTTTTCCCCTTACCTCAGTGTGTGTGTTGGTGTGTTATATGTGTTGTTGTTGAGAAGGTTTTGTGTTTGGTCACTGGGGGATGGTAGATATGGTGTCACATCATGAAGCTAACATTAATCCCTTTGTGACACATGAGGGGAAAAAAAAACAGGAGAAAGAATTACTTTCCCCGTCTATTCTCCGGTGGGAAGTCCATCGTGATCTCATCACATCTGGGTCACACTCAGCAGACCCTCACCGCTATGTGAACGACACAATACTGGGGAATAGAGTCAGACAGTCTCACCAGAGGACGTGAAACACAGCATGAAACAGCACTGCTTAGCATATCATGTGTGGTTGCTGAGCTGGAACATGCTAAATCACCAGTATGGTCATTTGAAGCTCTCCCATCTGCTTCAATCAGTCATCAGTCGTGTGGTGCACTCCAGGTTGGAGGTCATGTATAAGGACAGTTAGGAGGGGTGCTGCCTCTTGAAGACCCCCTTATGGGTATCCATCTGTTTGTCAGGGTAGTGTCAGACTGTGTATCCTGTAATGTAAACATAATCTGCAATATGACCTCGCCAAGAGCCTGGAAGAAAAATTACAAGGGTGAAACTGTCAAAAAAGGAAAAATCAACAGTTGGTTCAAAATTTGATCTGTTGCATTGGAAATCTGCAGCATGATGTTAATCTAATACTCTGCTCCATCCTAACATTTGCGCAACCATCATCCCAAGAGTCTCAAACCTTCTGATTCAGTCTCTGGGGGAGTGTGTGTGTTTCCTCACACTGGGCTGACCTCTGGGCTCAAACTGAAAATTGAAAAAGATCCATGTTTCTGTCTTTCTCACATTAATACACACACCTCGAAGACAATCCTTCTCTCACCTCTCAGCATTGTTTCCACTACTCCACACACAACCGAGTTAGCGTCTACGTGTCAAAACCACAGACTGTAAAAAACATGGATGTAGTCTTTGCCACATCACCCGTCTGTTCCTCATACCGTGAAATGAAGCCAATCCGAAAACACGGCCACATTATATTTCATTAAGGAGAGACTTCTACACCAGAAAGAGTTATAAACAGATTTAAAGAATAATGCACAGTAAAGGTTGGTGGTAAGACCCATCAAGCGTTAAGCAAATAATCAATGTAGGGGGTACAAAGACGTCATGAATTATGAATATCCTCTGATGGAGTCTTGAGAAGCTAGATCTTGAAGATTCTGAGAGGACTGCAGGGCTGAAGAGCAGATGTTTGAGCGATGAAGACGGGAGGTGCCGGGGAGGAGGAGGGTCGAGATGTGAGCTTGAAAGACAGCTAACAAGTAGAAAAGACCACACTAGCAGTGCCTGTTATTTTGGCTGAAATTCAGTCTGTAGTAGGTAGTATGCGACAACTTGCAAAATCTGCAGTTTACTAAAATCCCCAGATGTCCTCCTGATCCAGTAAAATTTCTCAGTATGCAACGGACCAGTCTACCTAGCATACTGTTTCCCACAATGCACCGCGCTGACTCTGTTTGTCTACGCGGCGGCAGGTTTTGGTGAAATACTGCCATCGACTGGAATAAATCAGCATTATACATTATATATATATTACAAAACAACGTTAGACCGTCCATGAGATAGAAGTGAAGTGATGCGAAAAAACACTCGTAAATCTTGTCACTTCCAGTCGTAAAAGAGGTGTTTACTTCTACAAATTCATTAGCCCATATAAACCACCGATTCACTTTTTAAACCATATGTGGATTAAATAGAAGTGGTTTTTCTATCAGCTGTAAAAAATAAAAATCCCTTTCAGATTTATTTTCAGTAAAGGATATACCTTTTTGGGGAAGATTAGAAATCAAGAATGATGATTCTGTCTGATTTGATTAACGAAATAACTAAATGCTAAGATCTGTCAATTGCTTGTTTTATATATTCATATTAAAGGCATAAAACCCAGCATCATCTGTAGCTCCACCTTCAGAGTCTGGAAACCAGAGTAGTATACTACAAAACAGACCCAACAGATCAGTCATACTACATACTACATGTAAAAGCAGTCGGTAGTATGTAGTGCCTACTACATGCTACATTCACATGTAGTATGTAGTAGGCGGTGAGGAAAACAGCCAGTGTTTAAACTACGGCTTTAAACACTGTGATTGCTACGTGATGATTCGCTTACGATTGAAGCTGTGATGATGTGATTGGATAGAGAGAGATGAACTGACACGCCACTGGTCAGCTGATAGTGAGACGCAGGAAGCGTGTGAGCACACAGTCTTCCTGACTGAACTTTCGCTAAGCTTCATATGACGCATCTTTGAGCTTCCTTTCAAACAGCTACAGGGCACCAATCAGTGGCATGAGCTGAGTTGGGTCTCTGATTGGACAATCAAATGATCCTAATAACTTCTAAATTTCACACTACGTACAGGGTGTGCCAGTAATTTCAGCCTGAAGCCGTTTTTTTTGAACCAGACTGTAAATATGCTTTTTAATGCCGTAAAGTCATTAGTTTTGGCTGGGTGTGTACGTGACTTCTGGTCTTTCTGCAGCCAGCCTAAAGCGGATTCTCGATGAACACCAGCTTTCAGCACTGCCACATAGGCTCCATGTTTCTAAACCTTGGTCAAAGCGTGATTTCTGTGTCGCTCTGTGAGAAAAGGCTTACAGTTTTGATATTTGGCAGCAGGGGGAAATGTTTTGGCTGAGAGTTGTCAGTAGAAAGCAGATCTGCCAGAGATTAAAGCCAGACAGATGGTAACACACTTCCACGTCTCTGCTGGTGAGGATGTTGATATTTATCCATTTGTGTGCAAACACTGAAAAGGCCAGAAAACTCTAGTTTCTGGATAGAAGGTGAATCTGTTCGGTGTGTGGGAGTGTGTTTTGGTGCATAAACCATCGGGTTGTGTAAAGTTCAGAGGTGTTCTGTTTGCATGATTATACTGTCTATGATATTTAAGTCTTATCTTTGTTTAAAAAACGATGGATGAAATATGCAATCACAAACACCGTGTGCCCATTTTTGTGAGTTAAAACAAGGTTTTCCGCTCTTCAACCTCCCAGCAAAGCAAAAGAAAGAGAGTGAGATAAAGAACAGAGGAGGAGCAGAAAGATGTTCCCATTACTACTCTGTTCACTTGAACCCTGAAGGAGAGGGGAAGAAAAAAAAAGTAAAAGAGCTGTAATAGCTGTACGTTTGTGGACAGAAGAGAGGAGTCAGAGCACTATTAGTCTTGGTCTGCCCAGAGGAAGAGACATTAGAAAGTAAAGAGAACATTTCATTTTACACACTTCATGTACAGTGTACTTTATACCTTCAAGCAGCTCTGTGATGTTATAGTTTCATGTGTTATGAGTCTATAGAAAAATGTGATAGAAATCTGCTCCAGGTGAGAAATTAATTGCCTTTTTTCCACTCACACCTCTGATACTGCGTTCAGAGACAACACACGACTGAAGACGGATGAAAGGCAACTTGAAGGACGACGGTTTGAGCGATACTGTCAAACCTCTCTGATTGGTTTTGCCACGTGGCTTTTTCAGGGGCCATGCACACCTGAAAGTGGATCGCTTTCATGAAAACCAAAAAAAAAGAAAGAAGGTATTTCATGTCAGTCAGTTAGTTTGGAGGTCGAGCTGCCTCAAACAGTTGATTATTTTTGGAGGCAATTATGCAGAAATGTTTATCTCTGTAGTCAGGAGATCTGTTAAATCTGTCTGACTCTGTGGCCCTGTCAGGAAGTGAATTAAAAAGCTTGAAGACTTTTTTGAAAGAGACCAAAGTGGAGTCATCAGAAACTGCTCAGAACGTGTGGTAAGCTACCATCAAATTCAACAAATGTAGGTCAAAGGAAATGTGATGGATGATCAAAGGTCAGAAAAAATCCAGATCAGGTTATTGTCAAATAGGTTTATCGATAGAATGGTGTTGTGTTTGCATTTGGGAGGCTAGAAACAGGGACACACACACGTGAGCAACCACATATTCTGGGTTTCAAAAGACTTTTAGGGCACCAATGTAAATTTCCTCCCTGGACAGTTAACCTGATCTTAACCTCAATTACTAACCTTAACCTGACAATTAAGATAGCGCTGCTGCAGTAAAATTCAAATGTCCATTTTGTCCCCAATTAGACATTCTGTCCCCAGTCAGCTGGTTGAATTACCCTCACAAAAACACACACACATACACTCACTCTCACAGTATACCCAGAAATGTCCAGGTGTATCATGGGAAACCTCCTGGGCTGGGTTTAGTTTGACTTTCATTTTCTAGCTATTGCACAGACTTTTTTTTTGTTCCTGAGGTTGGAGGGCACAGGAGATGGGGAGGGATGTAGAGCGTGAAGCCATTTAAGTGGGTTCGGGAGTCTCACTGACAGTCTACAAACCTCACAGAGATATTCATTACTTCTCCTACAACCGTCTGCTCTCTGTCCCCGCTGTTTGGACAGATTGTACAGAGTGTGCTGTGCTTTGGGTTTTGATTACTTCACTTGAAAAGCGAGACTTGGAAATATAAAGTATGTATTTGAATCATTAGTGTGAAGGCTGGTAGATATCAGAGGACTTGCAAATTAAAAATGCAACCCTACCAATGAACAATGCAAAGGCTAACAATGCAACACAAATGCAAAAGCCACAACACAACAAAAGTACAGCCGCCACAGAAGTTAAAAGAGGTCGATTTGAGCAATTTTCTAACAGGCAGTTATTTTAACAGACAGGGTTGTTTTATTTAGTAAAACACTATTTTCTTCTTCAGCGTCAGCTTTGATAAATATAGCTTCATTGGGGTCTCACCTTGTGATATCCTTCAATAAAGTGCTAACATTGTCTGTTGGGGTAACCGCCCATTAAAAAACGGCTAAAGTTCTAAAGTTGACTTCTTTTAACTAAGGATGCACAATATATCAGCCGATGTGTAAAAGTGGGCTAATATTTACTCATTAACTGACGGCCATTTTTAGAGCATCTTGAAAGATCTTTCAAGACCCGAATGATATTCTTCTTTCTATGACTATATGAACACCCAAACTACCTAAGAAGAGTGGACACTTCTTTTATGTCTCTCTTCCTGTTTTTGATTAAAAAAAAAAAACTGACAAAATGTACTTTTTTGATCACGTTCATCTCAAGCACTCCATCCTTTGATCCTTTCCATGGTCGTCTTTTCTCACGACATCGCCACTCTTTCTCTCTGAACTACTTCGACACATCATCTCAGATTGTTTTTTTCTAATTGTTTTTATGGGCCATGTTTTTAATTTGCAAATTATTTGACTCCTACCAGCCACTGTACATTAGAGCCTGATTAACAAGATGTTGACAGAAACCAGTTTTTATTAGACAGACTGTTAGCATCCTTGTAATACAAGGAATTCTTATTATTTGGCCCAGAGAATGCACATATATGAAATGAGCAGGTATTAGTGTTTTGGTATTAAAGACGATAGTTTGTGATGTTTTTGGTTCATGGTTTTTATGTTGAATGCTGCATTTGTTGTGGGACATGCAAAAATGTGATAAAAAAACAATACTGGTAGGTACGTCATGCCAGGTGTTATACAAGCTATGTTTGAAGTGAATTGTTCTCCAGGATAGCATACTGCTAAACTGGAAACAAAGTGCTTATTTTATTGCTTTTGTGATGTTTACTGCTCATTTGTACCACCTAGCTTCTCATTAGCTCAGTGTCTGGTGACATCAGCTGAACTGGCTGTGTTTGTTTGTCGTTTGTTTTCTAAGCCCATCAAATCATATGTAATTTGAAGCCTTTGCAATAGTTTTGCAAGGTTTGTTCACTGTGTATTTTAGCAACTAAATGTATAAATGTTTAACAGAGATTCAACTCCACATTTTGTTCGGAAGTATTAATTTTTAACTTGTCTTGTGTTTATTTTCTTTCTGTTTTCCTTAAGTTATAGGTGATGGTTCATTTTGTTTATCTTGCCCTGTAGCTCTCATGTTGTGTATGTGGGTTGTGGTTTTTAATGACACCTGTTGAGAGTTAAAACCACAGCCTGAGCTGGGGACATTACAATGGACCTAACCCTAACCCTAACCCTAACCCTAACCCTAACCCTAACCCTAACATAACCCTAACCCTAACATAACCCTAACCCTAACCCTAACCTAACCCTAACCTAACCCTAACCTATCTATTGACAATCTGGAATCTTAAAGTCGGAGTCTGTAGTTTGTTTATTTTGATTATGACTGTCAGAATAGCAGAATTTCTCCTCATGGTCATCATGGCCCAAAGTTCTCATAAATGCAGTTATATCACAATATTTTGAATGTGACAAATTATCTTCCTCAGTGACTTAGCCAATAGACCAATGATTTTTCTAAATAAAATGAACAACAATTAAAAATACTGTATAAATTTCATCATTTTTGTACCTCATAGACCTACGATGACCCTGACAAAAAATAAGTATTATGGCAACCTAGCCAGTGTCTGTATTGACAGATAGATTTCTGAATTTTTTCACATGATTCCCGGTAGAGAAACAGAGACAGTCGGTCTGGGTGAACAGCCAAAGGCCTCCTAAAACAGACCCAGACATAGCGACAGTGCATAATGTGATTACGCTGAATTAAAGAGTATTAAACTCTGTGCTGCAATTACTCCCTGACTGTGTGAGCCTTTGTAACAGATGAATACATCAGGATTTATTTAAAATGCAGCCAAGCGAGCGGCTCTCATCAGAAACGAAATCAGCATGAATAAATAAGTCGACAAAGAAGACTGTGCTGTGAGGAGACGCGCCTGGATACTAATCGATGGAAGCAGATTCTATTTCTCAATCCAGTCGTGTTTAACAAGAGAGGAGCAGCAGACAATTTGTGATTTCAGATGAAAACTTGCTCTGTCTGCTTGGATTTTATGTATTGGCCACTTTCAATGACCCTCCATCATTTTCCCTTCTTTAAGCCCCTCCTGTCTTTCTCCCCTGTTGTTGCTAATCGCTCCCTGTTATCAGCATGTTGTTGTATCAGGTTAGCGGTCGATGGCGTGAGGTGACAGCAGACAGGTAACGATGAATGGAGTCCCGGTGGAGGCGGCGATTTGTGCACGGATCACTGGTGCTGCTAATTCAGGTATAAACAGATTCACACAAAGAGACTAATGGAGCATGTCTGATTGGACAGTGCAGACACGCTCCCACACTCTCTCAGTACAGATGTGGAAAGATAGAAAGAGTTCATTTCTAGCCGGACTCCCCCTCCTCTCCTCTTACTACTCCTGAACCAGTGAGGCTCCTCCTGATGGTGATCTCTCTCCCTGTTTCCTGACAGGTACTTCAGGCCTCCCGTCCTCTCCTTCTCCCTGATGAATCAGGCGCAGCGATCAGAAAGTTTCCTCTGTAAATGAACCTGGGGCTCAGAGGGTGCAGGCACACACATGTTGGAGAGAGAAAGTGTTTGCATGCAAGTGTGTGTGTGTGTTAGAAAAAGATGGATTAAAGCGTAAGTGGAGGAGACAAAGAGATAAAGTCTGAAATAAAGGTTTCCGAAACACCAGTGAGGGAGAAACCGGATGTTTTAGAGCTAAATTTTGTAAAGATACTACAGGGATACCAAAAGGACAGAATAAAGACTAGAAAAGATACCCCGCTCTCTTCTTCTTTCACGTTTCTGTTTAGACTCTGCTGGCTCAGGCTGGAAGTAGTCGAGCTGACCTGATTTAGAGCGAAGCTGCAGGAGTGTGTTTGTGTGTGGCAGGAGGGAAAACAGAGGGAGAGTGATGATAAGTGGGTCTGTAGCACATGCCTGAAACTCACTCTGTAGAAATAGGTTTTGTCTAGAGCAGGGATACTGTCTGACACACACACACACACACACACACAAGTTGAAACTCCATCAGTGTTGTCAGAGGTGGTTTGTGCTGACTCAGATAAGATACGACCTTCTTATCGTCTCCCGTTAAGTGCAGACTTGTCCCTGTTCAGTGGCTCTGCTCTGATATCTCTCTCACACACAGTCACACACACAGTCACACACACATGCTTGTATATGAAACTTGACCTTCACTTATCACCTCTTGTGTACTGCTGGCTCTAAGGGCTCTCTCTTTTGGTTTCCTGATCCTATACACAGAATGTTTTTGTAGTGTTGTTTGAAAACTGAGACTGAAAGTTACCAGGCTATGAAAATAAAGTCTCTGCTATCTTATTGATCAGTTAAATGTGCTATGGTTTGTGACCCTAACACCAAATGTGTTACCGGTTTAAAATTACAGCAGTATTTTAAACCACCTTTATATACAAGGACCACTCAGCTTTAAAAATGCTATGAGGAAGATCTGTTTTGATTGCACTCCATCGCCACCTTCTGGCCCGGCGTCTCCGCACACTGTTGTAAATTACTTTTAGCAAGGCTTGTGTTTGTTTTGGACTTCATTGGAGATTGGATCAAAACAAATTTTCTGAGGTAAGGTACTTACCAGTACAATTACGTAGCGCTACGGTTTGAAAGGTGATATCAAGCAAACGTTGTAGCAGCCGGCTATATGTTAGCAACATCAGTGGCCTGGTAACCTGACGTTTCTGTACGCTAACATGACAACAAGTAAAGACTGTCAGTTTGTAAGTAGTTTAGTAGCTGTTTATATTTAGCACAGCTGGCAGTCCATTGCTCAAAGACACGTCTGTAATGTGTAATGTTAGTAAATCCTGGTTAGCTATGTCCTGCCAGTCATCTACCAAGCAAAGCCAGAGCTAAAGGCTAATTAGCCTCTAGCTCAGGCAGTATCACTCTCCCGTTTAGCTTTCTTCTGCTCTTCTGTCATTTTTCTGTCTGACAGTTTGGCTCCTGTGACCACTATCACAAGAAAATCAGTCATAGAAATCGTTTTTAGCAGAGAAGAACACAGATCTCTGTGTTTTATGTTTTCCCGCTCCTAACCTTCGTCAGCCAGCGTGGTGTTGTCTTAAAGACCTAGACTTACTGTAAATTAATCAACCAGACATATATGCTAAGACATTGCAATCTAAAATAACCCGTAACCAGCAATATTGGCTCTGATAATCTCAGTTTAAAGTATGGATTACCCTTGCCCCTTTAATATTGCGACAACCATGGATTGGGCTTTTCATTTCTCACATTTGGCCTCAGTAGGAAAGCTTTCACTCACATGAGTAAACTTGAAAAATAATGATGTATGTGCAACTTATTGGATGCATGACCAACATTCAACAAATAGAAGTCCAATCTTTTTATCTCCACAGCTCAGTTTAACACTTTCCCAGTGTTTACGTCAAACCATCGCACTGTGGAGGCAGAGGGGTGAGAATGTGTGAAAGGTCACAAGTTCCTGCAGCAACACACTTGTCCTTCCACTCCCACCCTCAGGGTAAACTGTGAGCATTTTACTGCAATACATAGGAGGATTATTTTATGTTTTACAAACAGCTGAGAGTGTGCTGCTGTTCGAAGGAAGCATGTGAAACATAATGTGCATCAAAAAATCAATGTCAGACCTGAAGGTAAAAAGTGTTTGCTTGTTTTTGGGCTCGGTGAGACAGACGAGTTTGTATTATGAGCTGCTGTGTCTCTTTCTGCTACAAAACAATCCAACAAATTTCCCCTGCCATTTATTGACTGATACCTAAAGAAAAAAAACACGGAAAACAATTTCTATCAAGAATAAGGAGGAGTAAAAGTCTCAGTGTGTGTGTGTTTGTGTGTGTGTGTGTGAGATGAAGGTTGCTGCGTCCCTGTACCCACTGGGTTGGAATCATCGCTCCAAATTTCTAATAGCGGCTGCTTCCTCGCTGATTTCCTCAGGGGTACGAACAGAAAATGGACTTTACTCAAGTCAGGGTGCATCACGTGATGTGTTTTCCTGATTTTCTTTCTGATCTGTTGCTTCTCTTGAAGCGCTGTTTCGCTGAGATGCAACATAATTAATCATCTGCTTCTGCATTTAAATGATGATTATCTCACAAAATTTAAACCCTCAAATTTTGGTGATGTTTTTCTGTGTTTATAAATGATGAAAAAATTTCCTTTCGGTGCAGGTATCAACACAGAATTTTAACCACGACAAAGCAGTCACCACCAGGAGAGTCTTACAACCCAGACTTACTCCTCACTCAGAGGATTTGGTCAGCACTCGTTGTGAGGGACCCTCAAGGTGAGCAGACAGGACAGACCCTCGAGGACTTGAGGGTTGGCTAGAGGCTTGTGGACTGAGGTGTGAGCTCAAAACTAGCCAAATGAACACTGGAACAAGGAAAAGAAAAGTTGAAACGGGTCAACAACTCTTCACCTTTATCTCCTCCTCTTTTCTCATTTGTCATCTTCTTGGAGAGCGGAGAGCTGAACCTCATTTTAACTGAACACACTCTTTGTTACTTGCTCAGCTGCATGGGTCTGGGTAATTAGATGGTCATGCTTCGAGTGTGAGCAGAGTTAACGTCTGTTCACACTAATATGTTGCGCATGTGTGTGTATGTGCGTCTTCAGCGACTCATCATGTGGTTTTGTTAATTTGTCAAAGTAGTTGTTGCCAAAAGACGCCAGGAGCTGTCACCTTGGAAGGACGAGATGAGAGGTGACAGTGTGTAGTGGATGGTGTCGTTCACAGGACGTCAGCAGGGCGACACACGCTAATCACAGCTAAGACCTTAGCTGATGACCCCAAGCCTCTTCTCAAACAACACGGCAACTTTGCAGATAGCGCTTATTTTTCTCTACATGTCTTTAGTTATCTCCAGAGTGATGGTGCGTAAGCTGCAAACACAAGAAAGACCTCAGAAAACTCACCAACAGATGGTAGTGTCTCTAGACTGGAGCCTGTGGTCGACCAGAGATCTGGAAGGAAGGAAAAACCAGGAGGAGGCTAAGAATTAGGTATCTGTAACAGTAGGTGTAATGTAGGATGAAGTGGAAATCTTTTACTTTTGTGTTCCTATCAACTTTGTCTCTCGTTCCTTATGACATTCCTTAAGTCTCGTGGCATTATGACTTTTCTTTAGACTTTTATCTGGCGGTTAGCAACTTTATTTCCACTCTAACCTTGTTACAGTACAACTTTGTGTTGATTTTACTTTATCCCTTTAAGCCCCAGCCTCTTTTGGGGGGGGTCTCTGCCAGAAAAATGACGTACCCAAATTGAAAAGAGTGTATCTCTGCATCTACAGGTCTGTTTTAACCATTCTGGTGCCATATTGGGGAAACACTTGTGACATTTGTTAAGAGGTGTAACTATTGGTATGAATGTCACTGACTCATAGTAATAACTACTCAAATGAACAGAGAGTTTAGTTGACGTATGACTTGACAGTGTTTGTAGCTGAGTTTCTCCTGTTTAATATGATGTTCATACATGATAAGTGCTTTGTTTGATGCCTTTTGTTGCAACGCTATGTCAAAGTCCCCTGATTTGGGGAACCTTAGGTTTTAAAGGGTTGAACATTTAGTGACAAGCGCTTGGTATCACAGTCTTAGACATTTCACAGGATGCCACTTTCAGGGACACAAAGATTATATATCAAGGGTCTAAACTATGCATTAGAGGGACAGATTAAATTTATAGGCCTCAGTGCAAACCCATCTTGCTGGCATCACCTTTTTAGACAACAAGAGAGAGGATCAGCAACGGTCATAGCCAAGCTGCAACCTCTGGTCTAAGAATATGAGACAATGCGGAAGTGCTAAAATCTGCTGTTTCTCGAGTGCTGGATCCAGAAGTATCAGAAGTCACAAACACACCAAGCCAAAAAAAAGCTGTAATCAAAGCAGAAATTAACCTCTTTACAGCTGGTTCAAAAAACATCTCCTGTCTGAGTCGCTAATTTTACTATCAGCACACACTGTATGTGAATTTTTCTAACTCAGCCGCTCAGAGGATATTAAGACTGCGAGCTCGCCCAATCAGAGGCACAGCCCAGGGTCACGTGACCGACAGGCACCCTATAGCTGTACACGAAGCCTTTGCCACTACCAGTATGGCCATTATAGCCGATGTGCTTCATTTACCGATTCAGAAACAGACGGGTGACGTCGGGGAGACTACGTTCATGTTTTATACAGTCCATGGTCTTAACAAAACCATCTTTACAGAGTATCTTGATTAGTTTTACTAAAGCCCTTTGGACAATAGCTTACAATGATGTACCATCATCAAAGAACAAAAACTAGAACAAAATAGGCCAATCAACTCCTAACAAACAAAGAGACGCGATGAACAATGCAGCTAGGAGCTAAGGGAACATTAGGCTAGCTTTAGCTAACGTTAGAGAAAATCCCAAACCATCCGTCAATAAACAGTGGCAGCGCAAGTGTTAAAGATAACTTTATATTTCTGTGCAGCAAAGTGACAATATGTTGCTTCAAATACAAAGTCAGCTTACCTTAGATCAGATGGAGACATGAATCTTATGGAAGGGTAAAAAACAGCAAGCTGGAGTTTCCAGTGGAAATGCTGACGTCATGCTCCACTTTGAACAGGACAGCAACAACAACAGTAACAATGGTGGACTGTCATGTTGTGCATGTACTGCTGAATCTGTTGACTGCCTTCAACAAAATGTGCATCTGTTGCCACTTCTGCGCCTCTACTGTTTTGTTTATTAGCAGCTAGCTAGACTTCTTCTGGTCTATGGAGAGGTGTGTCTCTACAGTTATATCGCCAACTACAGGCCTGGCATGCTTACTACAGCGTTTCCATGTGAAGGCAGATTTTTTTCCTACAGAATTTTTTTGTGTTTTTGGGGTGAAATGTCATGTAAACAGGGCCCTACCCTTGCTACACATTTACATGCTAAGCTGTGAAACAAGCAGTCTCATTGTGTCACCAGGGGGTGCCGAAATCAACACAAACATAAAGTTTCAGGCAGAAGCATTAATTAAGATACAATCTGTCTAATTAAGTAACTTTACTTCTGCTTGGAAACCCTGACAGCTAATTTTTTCACTTTACGCCCAGGAGTGAAGATTTACATGAAAGCTGTATTATTCACATTGTCCCAGCTGAGAAGCTCGTTCTTTAAGAGCACCTCTCCTGAAGCAAACCAGCTCCCAACTCCATCTGTATTGTTCTCCTTCTTTGATTTCCTTTCTTCCTCCCAAACTGATTTGAATCGGAGCCTCGGTCTGGATCTGGGCTTCCTGAATGGCGAGCTCATTCCTGTTCCTGAGATGGGAGTGATTGTGGGAAGTGAGCCTGAAGATTGGCGAAGTAATTAACGTTCCCGCTGGCTGGCAGATCCAATCGTCTGCTCTCGGATAGGAGAGGAGCTGTGTGCACACACTTCTACACACACTCACTCTCAGACACACACGCACAACGGATTCTCAAATTCAAAGTTTAATTGCATACAATGAGATGTGTCCTCATATGCACAGACAGCTGTCACGCTCAGAACGCTGCGCTGCTTTGATGATTTAGTTAACGTGATAATGGAAGTCAAAACAAGCAGAGCGGCTGTCATTTACGTCACGTTTCTGCATGTATGTCAGTGAAACAGTAATGATGTCTTCTGGTTTGTGTGTGTGTGCCTTTAATAAAGCTTTCAGTCATAACTGAGGGTGTGTGCAGCTTATCGGGCACTTGGGAGTTTTTTTCTCATATTTCTCTGGTTTTTCTGCGGTCAATAAAGTAATCCTCTTCGTACATAAGTGAAAAAACCATCCTACCCTCCTCCTACCTCACATCAGCTGTCCTAATATTTCCCTGCCTCTTCTTTATTCTATCCTCTCTTGCAGCCTCCTCATCTATCCTCCCTCCTCTCTTGTAACTATGTCTTTAGTCTTCTCTGAGTCCTTCTGCTCATCAATTGTCTCAAATATTTCCCCTTCTCTTGTTTCTTATCTTCTTCCTTCCTCCCTCCAACTCCCTCCTCTCACCTATCAGGAGGGCAGACCGGCCGGCCTTTTGTCTCAAGGTGACTCAGAGCATCTGGAGCTGTTGCTGCGATATGTGAACCAATTTATTCGCAGGCGGGAGGTGTGAGGAGACTGGACTCTTGCCCTCTAGTGACTCCAGACGTTGTTGCCGGTCGACGACCCTGTGAAGGTTGTTGACACACAAAGAGGCTCACAAATCAATCTGGAGCTAGTTTGGTTCATTTTTCAGTTGTTAATCTTATTTTAGAAGTTCACAAACAAGCAGATGTGCAGCATGTTGGAAAGGGGTTGAATATCCCTGGTGGGAAATTATGAAGTGATGTGTGAATAAATGAATAATGTTTGAGCTCAGAGGGTGGTCCTCACAGACTCCAGAGTCCTCCTCACATGAATATTAAATCCCAACGCTGCTAAAGGCGCTTAATTGTTCTTCATCTCATTTGCTTTCTGCGTCCTTTGTCTTTGTCTGAGTTTCAGAGTGTGTGTGGGTGTGTGTGCGTGTTTGTGGGAGGATGCATGCATCCATTTGAACGTGCGAATGTTTTTATGTGGATGTTTGTGATGTCTGCAGCCTGTCGCAGGTGCTTCATTGATGCGGTCGAATGCACAACTTAGTCCTTTCATCATGAAGAGACACGGACCCTTCATCAGACCTGACGCAACCTCTACATGTGCAGATAACACACACACACACACACACACACACACACACACACACACACACACACACACACACACACAAACAAACATATGGAGCTTTTAAGGCAGTGAACTCAAGTGACTGTCTGGGTAATTTTAGTGTTACTTGTTTCCTCGCTTGTTTCCAACAGTATCTACTGCGTCTTAAACACAAATTGATCTCCTTGTCAGCTGCTGTTTTGTTGTCAAACATCAGAAATAGATGTATTAACATCCTAGACTCTATCAAACATGGACGCACACTCAGTGATGTCATCAAATGCTAACACAGTCTAGCTTCCAGTAAAACCTGATCAAGAGGTGAAGCTGAGGCGGCGTTCGATCTCCTAGTTTAAAAGTCACCTTATCAAACAAATTTTTGTACAATTCTTGACCCTTATTTATAAAAGCAATGGATTATTTAATACGAGTAACCCTTAAGCTTTTCAGACCATTACTAACAAAATGAGCATTTTAACATGGGTGTGAATGAGATCTCCTTGACTTTTGGAGCAGGCCCCAAGTGGACACTTGAGGAAATGCAGTTTGGAACTTCTCAACACTGGAGGTCTGCACTCGGCTGTTTGATGCCTGAGGCTTTTGTAGCTTTAAAATGCTGCTCTGAGCTAAAAGCTAAAGCTAATATGCTACATTATAACCCTGACAACCACAGTATGGTGACTTTTTTTAAATTTATTGGGGTCACCGACTCGGTTCAGTAAATAAAAAGTAAACAAAGTGACAGAAGTTTAATCAGAAAGCAGAAGGTGATGTGACCAAAACTTCGAAACTTTAAAGCTAAACACGGTGTGGCCACACCAAACGCGAATTTGCGGCGCGATTACATACAAAGTCTATGCAAAGACGCGTTTAGCCGCCGATTTGCCTCTCGCGGCGCGATTCGCGCGTTTGGCGCGGCGAGTTTGGAGCGTTCACGCGTTTGGGCGGTAGACGCGAATTCGCTCGAGTTCAAAATATTCCCCCACTACGTCATTGTTTTGACAACGTTGGGGGGCAACTGCCGCCTGCTCCGGCTCCAACTCCGCCGGAGGATGGAGGAGAAAACAATCTGTGCGGTGTGTCATCATCCAGAGTTGACGTGTGTACTCTACAGAGACCGGGAAAAAAGGATCAGGCTCGGTTGAAAGTCTCTGAGGAGACAGGTTTTGAATGTAAGTTCTGAAAACATTCGTTCCCAGCTGGATCTGCCTGTACGGGCTATCACTGAGTCCGACTGTGTTTTCCTCAGCGGAGTTTTAAGCCTGAGAGGAGGAAAGAGTGGGGCAGGGGCAGAGCCAGGGAAAAGATGAAAGTTCTCTGTGCTCCTCTCTTTCCTCCACCCCTTCATTATCCCCAGGGAGACCTCCGGGAACATAGGTCGGGGGTTCGGGTGGTCGGGGGTACGGGGTGTCGGAGGTTCGGGGGATCGGGGATGAGATCGCAGGGAACAGCCAAGCAGGGCTGGTGGATTACCAGGGAGAGGCAGCAGGCATTGATTGTGATCTCCAAAGCTTTCACACACTCTCCTGTCATGCTTTGGAAACCACAGCTCATTGTTTTTCAGCTGCTCTTTTGGACTTTCGGTCTTTAAATGAACGAGCTCTCTACTCCGCATGCGCAGTACCGCGCATTCGCGTGTTCGCGCCTCAGGTTGTCAAAAAAGTCCAGCGGCGAGACTCGGGCGTTCACGCGGCGCGTGACAGGCCATTCGCGCGAGTAAATTCGCGTGTTCGCGTTTGGTGTGGCCGCGGCATAAAGAAGATCAGAGAGGCACTTTGATCCAAAGCTAGTTGTAGAAATGTATAGTTGGAGTGTAATGATATCCAGTTGAATCTCACCCTTAGACTGTATAATCATTGGATGTAGTCTCCCGACGTCACCCGCCTGTTTCTGGAGTGTATTTTTGAAGCAAATCAGCTGTTGAGGCCATTTTGGAAGTGACACAGTTTGTGCCAATAGACAAATTAGCAATCCAGAGGGGGGATGTTTTTTGTACCAGGCTGTAAATGTGTTTAGTTTTGCTTTGCAAACATTTTTTTTTTGCTGAGTGTGTATGTGACTTCCTGTACTTCCAGAGCCAGCCTCAAACGCACACTCGAGAAACAGCAGATTTAGCACTTCAGTATTGTCTCATATCCTTAGGCTGGAGGTTGCCACTTGACCTCACTTCATACAGCATCTTGTTTCATGTGCTATTATTTTTGAGTAATGTATCCCATTCCATTGCATTAAGAACAAATATAGAGCTTTCAAATTTGATGAAACTGCGCTTAAATCTTTTTGGTGACAAGACGTTATTGTGCAACTCCTGAATAAATATGTAAAACTTTAGCAAACAAAAACACAACACCAATCAGTGTCTGTTTCTAAATACAAGGATGTCACGGTGGCCTTAAGTGAGACTACACAGAAACTTGAGCTTAAAAGTGCAGTTATTTTGGACTTTTTTTGTTCCAAAAATACAAAGTTAAATACAACATCAGTCTCCTAACATTAAGTTTGTTCAGCTCTATAAATAGCAGGTTTAAAAAAAAACTTCCACTGAAGTGCGGCTAGTCTTTGTTCCTCAGCACTAAAAAAGAGGACGTCAATAATGATGACCCAGTTAACACGATGAAAACCTGCTCTGTAGCGCAGACACAGCTGCTTCCCACTGCCCCTCTTTCCATATGTCAGATATTTGCTCAAAAAAGTGATGAAATCCACCTGAACCTGCACAAATCCAGAGTTCATGTGAGGCCAGCACAAACATATCTTCATTACAGATAAACAGCAGCATGCTGAGTCTTATTACTGACGTCCAGTCACCTTAAACCCTAAAAATATGTGATCTGTAACAGAGTTGGGGATTGAATCAATATTTTGCTCCAATCTGAGGCAACGCTCCAGTAACAAAGCACAGAGTAATGGGAAAATCAAAGCACTCAATGTTTGGAGTCTCCGGCATTACTCATCTGGCCTCCTGAATGGAGTCTTATCTGGTCATGACAACAGCACAGAGCCAGAGAGTAATTGGGATGGCAACAGGTCACCTTCAGTGAGTTTATCCCTACCTAAAGTAGTTTCAGGCAAACACTTCAGGGATTTTAAAGACAAGTCGTGACTGGGATGCCTTCTGAAAAGTTCAAGAGTGTAACAACACATTTGATTGAGGAGAATAAAATGATTTCCGTTTGACGCAGTCTCCCCTCTGCAGTGTATTTGTGTCAGACACCAGCTGACATGTGACCCAGACACCAGAAGGATATTCCTCCAGGATGCCGCAGCAGATGACTGACCTCCATATGACGAGATCAGAGAGGGATGTTTGGATCAGAAACCAAATTATCTTCATTACCTCCTGTGCAGCCTGCCTATCTCCTGGTTTTACATTCATCACAGAGAAGATGAACAGTGTGTACAATCTACTGTCATGTCTGATTAAACTAAAAGATCAATACTACCATCACTTTTGCAAAACTCAAGTTTGGTGCAGCTAGCTATCCTAGCTTAGCATAAAGATCTTAGACGTGGATGTTTCTGATTTCTAATTTCCAAAAAGAAAATGCAGCCAACATCACCAGTCTAAATCACTATTGGTGTAACCAAGGTATAAACGTGTTCAGAGACTATAAGTGTACTCCAGTTCACGTTTCGTGTTGAGAAACGCGTTAGCCAATCACGGTGGCACAAACATGAAGCAACTGCTGTTAAATGTTTGTTTTTAAAATATACCCATGGATGACTCACAAACTCTGCCAACGAGGTAAGATGATTAGCAGACGCCTTCACAACCCCAAACTTCCAACCAGTACATCCCCATTTCCCCTGACCGACTATTTCTTCACATTGACTGTTTGGCATTTCTTGTACTCTTTGAAAAAATGTGAGGACAATCATTCAATACGCAGACTCTGTGAATAACTCCTAGACAATGGAGTCATAAATTTTGTTTTTGTTTGTGTTAAACCGGTGTTGGTTAAATTAATGTTTTTTTGCTGTTTGATTCCCTATCAAGGTGAACTCTAAGTTACTTGTTAATTTTGTGTTTTAATATATTTTTTCAAACATCATTTAACTCTTTAAGTGTGCTTTAATTTTTATATTTTAAGGTAGTATCTGCAGGATTTTCCCCCAAAAAATATCGCTTTTGGCCTCTATACATGTGTCAGTATCTGTGTCTGCCTCAACCCCCTCCCTTGCCTGTATGTTATGTTGATATTGATCAGAAGTGGAAGCTAATTGGAGCTACAATAGAAAGAAAAACGCATCCTAACAAACGCAAAACAGATAAAACTTTTACCAAAATGAGGGTGAAGCTTGGTTCAACTTTCACTTGCTTTTGGGCACTCGGAAAGTAACACAGGACGAAGAGCGACACAAGTTTGAATGTGTTAACTACTCATGATTAGCTTGTGCTAACACACTAAGTCAGGTGCGAGGCTGTCAAGTCTCTCACGTGTAGAAACGTGATGCTACAGGTGTTTGCTGGAGGAGGAAACCAGTTTGAATGTTGTGTTTAATAACAAGTAACAAAAACTCCTACAGACCCTACCTTTAAAACCATAAAAATGCTTTTTACACCTCAGAGTGTATTTCTGACTGCACCACCCGATGTGAATACAACTCAACAATTTGTACAATTTACATATTCTTAGCTATTGGTGTATGTGTGGAGTGACAGGTGAGTGCAACTAGCCGTTCATAAGTTTATTAACTGTTTATTTAATGCTTCCTTTTAGTCCACCATATTTCTTTCTTTTAATTTCCATCTATGTGACAAGCTAAGTAGAGGCGCTGTTAAAAAAGAGACAGGCGTACATGTTCATCCAAAAAGGCTCTTTAATTGAACTAAGTGATTAATTACAGGGTGAGGGAGCCAGGTAATATAGATACTAGAATAGCTTTCAAATACCTCATTTAATTTAGATCATATAACAGTTTGAGGGAATGGGGAGGGAATATAAAAGAGTGGAAAAGAGAAAGTGATGAAAATTTTATATAGGCCAACTGAATATAGGCCAATCTTTCTGAGTTAATAGAGTAATAACACATATTTCAGTAAATCCGCCACAGCTTAACTAAAAGAAAAAATGTGCCAGAAGTGTGATTAGAAAATTTTAAGAGTGACTATAAATTCCTATCATATGCAGAATACATGAATATGACACTAACCAGCCTAAAATAACACATGTTCTCTATATCGATATAGTATTTAGATGCAGTTGACTTAATGTGAGGCCCTGTGTGATGTTTGTGCTGTACTGCAGCCTCGTACTGAGGCTCAGGGAGGAACAAGAATCCATGGGTTAAGACACCTTGTGCTGGACAGTGCTTTTCCAATACTTTCATCAGTTTGCAGATTGTGTTCATATGGACTCCTTTACACAAAGTCTCTGACTCATCACTAAATCACCAAGACTTGAAGGGTTTAGCTCCAAAACATTATAAATCTTTAAAGAAGATACCTGAAATTCATTACCAGATGTCTCAAAATGATTATTTCATCCTAGAAAACTGCTGCTCTTCTGCATCAGGAGACAAAGTGTTTTAATATTCATTACTTTTTGGAATCTTCACATGTACGTCACAGCGGTCTTTAAAAATCTTGCTACAGTTGCTACTTGTTTTTGGTGGCTGTATTTAAGGACACAATCCCAGATTCCTTCACCGTGTCTCCCAAGCTGTAAACGTTGAACTACACCAAGACTGAACCCCGACCATCCACAGTTAAATATACACAACAAACACAGCATGAAAACTCTGGTTATAGTTTAACCGTGCGCCAACACCGCAGACTGCTGTAGATCTTAGTGCACGTCAAAGCACACAAACAGACAAGCGTTGTCGTAGGAAAGTAGCAAGTGAGTAAAACCTGCCAACTCCAGCTTTCCACAGCTTTACCGAGGAGTGAACATCAAAGAAGTCCGACATCAAACTTCTCATGTTTACCGCACAAAGTCACATAGAAACTCCACAATCAATTCAAGTCGACACGTTTCCCCGAACAGAGATCCAAACTCGAATCCGTCTCTGTGGTCTTTCCTCGTTTACTCCACAGAATCCTTTTAGTTCCCATCAGACCTCAGACTCGAGACTGGACACCCGCCGCCATGGACGAAGAACACAGGGGCTCCCCGAGGGCTGTACCCCAGCCCCCTGACCTGCCTGTGCCTCTGATCCAGTCTGGGATCCCTGATAGACCCCATAGGCCCCATAGACACTATCCTGGTACAACAAAGCCCGCTGGCTCCCACATCCCCCTCCACCACAAGCCAGCAGCTGGCACATTGGGTTGCTGGAGGCCTGGCTGTGGTGCTGCAGGTCCAAGGGGCCGTGGTAGAAGGGTAATCCAGGGTATGAGTTCAGGTAATGGGCGTACTGTCTGCTGAGCAGGCTCGTGGCTCTGCGTACCATCCCCCGTCCTAAACCAGTCCCCTGTCGCACTGCTTCTCCGTACGTGGGGAGGTGAGTGGAGTTGGAGTAGCGAAGCCTTTGGCCCTTACGCCCATTAGGCCTCCTCTGGTCCTCCCGTATGTGGAGGTAGGCCTGGTTCCGTGGGAGGCACAGGTTGTTTCGGAGGTGGGCCGGGTTGTAGGGCTTCGTGGCTGTGGTTGGTGTAACGATGCAGGGGAACAGGTCTGGCAGGGTGGATGGGGATTGGCTTGACAAGGATGACTGGGATTCGTCAAGCTGGCGCATGTGCTCGCTGCCCCACGTGGCTTTGAGGAAAGATGGGCGGCGGTGCCTTCGTCGTCCTCTAAGCACGAGGTCCTCTGGAGGCCAGGAGCCATAGTTCTCAACCCGAGGACACACCCCCTCTCCTGGGTAGATACTTTCAACACTTGGGGCAGAGATGTGGTTCTCCTGGAGGTGGTTGGCTTTGAGCTCACTCAGAAAGACCGGGCTTCTGTCACTCTTGTCCTGGTCCCTGTGAGATTCCCCCTCATCGTACTGGAAACTCTTGGACCTCCGTTTCCTCCTGGAGAAGCCCGGTTGGATGTTCTGGTTCTGGGGTGAGGACACAGGATGAGAGGTGTAGATGTCAGGAAGCTGGAGGTCAGTGTAAGGTATGAAGGGTGAGTGCGTGTCTATGTAGAGTCTCCCGGTGGTCTGGTAGTGGTGCGGGTGCTGATGAGGAAGCGGTTCGCTCACAGCGAGGTGTGGGCTGCTCAGGCTGGACACAGGAAGCTGCCGATCATACAGACAGGAAGAAGAGTGAGTTGGAAGGGTGTAGCGGAGCGGCGTGGGCCTGCTCATCCCTCGCTGCAGCTTCAGAGAGTTCACAGCAGTCAGAGGAGGAGTGAGGGAGCGCTGGGGCAGGGTGCAGTGATTCTCTGTGATGTATGCAAATCCTCCAGGGACAGTCTCAGTGGGGACCGGTGGGACACGGACAGGCAAGCTGCCGCCATGACGACTCAAGTGTTCGATGGTCTTTGTGGCGTTGTCCAGAGAGGTCTCCACGTTGGCGGTGGAGACGAGGTCCTTGGCAGTGCGTAGCATCTTCAGCATGTTTGCTTGGGCGTAGTTGGAGGTCAGATCTGGTTTGGCCAAACCAGATTTATGCCCCGTTTCCTCCACTCCGTTGAAACAGCTGTAAATACCCTGAGAGACAAGAGGACGGCAAAGAATGAGACACGAGCAGGAAAGTGGAGCACAAACTGCCTAATCATTTTTAATTAAATCAATAGTTACCCACAGACTGTTTAACCTGGAATCGACCTCAAGTGGTCCTTGAGGGACAATTTCACAGACGAGACTTTAGCCAATTTGTGAATCTCAAAGTGACGATCTACCTCCACACTAATAAAAACCCCACGGGCAGTCGAGTTTTAAAACTTCATTAATATCTAATTTTACCACCGAGGCGAGACTTAGTCACAAATTCATTATGCATTCTCCCGGGACTCAAAGAAAAACTGTTTTGAAGCTGAGAGGATTGCCCCAATAAACGGACACACATGCGCCTGAAGTCCCCTGAAGAGGAAAGCGTCTCTAACTGCTTGGACAAACACGGAGACAAATCCCATGACTGTTCTCTCCTTACAGTCGGCTGAGAAAACCTGAGAGACAAATTTAATTTGGCCCTTGGGGCTGTCCCGTACGGATTAATGATTAGATAGTCATTTAGCCCTTAATCTGATAAAACCACATCCAGGCACAGTGGTGTAATTACCCAGCAGAGGAGCACAGAGGCTGCGGTCCGTAGACATTTAACTCCTGACATTTCTGCTTCAGTAACCACGTTTCTTCACAAACATCAACAAGCTAGGTGCTAATTTAGTCTGATTGCAAATTAAAATGAAGCAATCAAAGTTAAATGCTGAGTAAACAGCTAAATTAGTGCTGCCTTTACGCCCTTTTATCTCTCCTTTATCCTTCTCAAAAAGAATGCAGCGCTGTTTTAGCTAATATTTTAACAAGGCCCTCTAATGACACCATTTAATTACATGCAAATACACAGACCCAATTGCACTAATTTGTTATAACATGAAAGCAACTTTATGTAAAACAGCATTAAACGGAAAATGAACCAACCAGCCACTTAAGAGTCAAAACCAGCAGCAAATCTTTCTGAGCTAATCCAATTACAGGCGGCCAATTAATCTTAAAACCGATGGAATCAATTTGAAGCAATCAGTATTAAGTGAATGATCTTCAACCTTCCCACAAATTAACTGATGTGTCTGTGATTCTCACCCTGCTGATGGCCAACATGAAGTCCAACTTGTGCGACTTGTGCATGTAGTGTCGTAGCTTCCAGTACAGCAGATGCTCGCAGGCGAAGACCAGCAGGCTGAGGCCCATCGCCACCAGCAGCATATAGAAGACTCCAGCCATGTTGTCGATGTCCAGCTTACTGCTCATCACCTCATTCTTCTCGTTCTGACAGATGCCCGATAACCAGACGGTCTCCAAACGCTGCGTGTCGCCTGGAGGGACGGAGGAAGAAACAATGAAGAGGGTGAGACATGAAACAAGGATGACGTGAAAGAGGAGGCAAAAATCAAGTATTTGTTTTTACTTTCTTGTGATTAGAGTGTTATTTTTTTGTAGTAGGCCAGGAAATGAGAATAATTTACATGAGTTCCTCCTGCAGGAGTCCGAACAGGTGGCCACCTCTTGAGCTATGCTTCCCCCGGTAGCCCCCAGGGAGCTGATGCATTTTATCACTCAGGTACCTACCATATGTTGCCAACAAACACACCACTTCTTACATCATCAGAGAGAGCTCGGGGTGGGTCTGAGTGTGTGTGTATGTGTGTGTGTGTGTGGGCCATGCTCTTAAGCTCTCAGAGGAGTGAGGATATTAACTCCACACCAGAGGCCTCTCATGGTGAGTGTGTTAGTGTGTATAGGTAGCCTGGATGTGCATGTGTGTGTACGTGTGTGAGTGTGTGCTGGAGATAATCATATCCTTAACACTTCCTGCTGTTCTGCAGGATATTAACTCTTCCCCATAAGCCCATTACCCCTGCTGATACCACACACACTGAACCAGACTGCTGCCAGTTTCATGCCACGTGCCATAAACACAAACAGGATTGTTTAAGACTGTGTGTGTTGGTTTGTGTGATGTGTCGTGTAGGGTTTGTGTCAGTGCCAACCGTCTCCAAGAAACTGCAGCAGAGCCAGGTCTATAAGCCGTTTCCAGCGGGAGTCCTTCTGCAGAGCGATGCCGTATCCTGTGGTGGCGAACACTTTCCCACTGCCGATGGTCACCAGCTTGCAGCCTTCATCCTTCCCGGCCATGTAGTTCAATACAGCAGCATCGTAGATGAAGGCGTCCAGCTTCCTGCATGAATCAAGATCAATAGATCAGATATCATGCTTTTAGTTTTCATCACATTTAAAGAGACGTGTATGTATATGGCATGTGAGATGTGTGTAAAATGTTTCACTTTGCTCCAGAAAAAAACTTTCCGCTCTCTAAAAGGTAGCTTAAAAAAAAACTGCAGTACAAAGAAAAAAAATCTGAAAATAAAGAGTGCTCAAAATGTGCAAAATCACCCCAGGTATTTTAGGCTCATTCTTTTTAAAGAAGGGATGTTTGACAGCTTTTTACTTTTACAAATGAAGCTCCTGTTGTCATGTTTTCATCTAAAAATACAACCATCACGTTGGCCTAATTCACAAATAGAAGCTGAAACACAAAGAGCATCAAATCTCTGCTACATCACCTAAAATATGATCATTTGCTGTTTTTATGTCTATGCTGATAAGACGATGCATTAAATATAACCAATTACATAATCCAGTGGAAAGTTGAAATGTCAGTGAGACTGTACCCAGTTTTCAGGCTCTCCAGTGCTTCTTCCACCCCCTTCTGGTTGTATTTCATCATGTGAGTGTGCATGTCAGGGTAGTTGCTGCGGATGTTTCTCTCCGTGCTCCCGTTTGGGACGGTCCCGAAGCGGAAGGGTGGATAATGCTCATGTGGTTTCTGGAACTGTTGGGTGAAAAAAAAAGAGAGGGGGGAAAGGGGAAGGAGGGAGAAACCATAATGTGAGAAATAAAGACAAGAGAAGTAGAGGTTTGGTTAGGCCAAGGGTGGACAGAGAGACTGAAAGGAAAGAAACAGGAGAGTGAAGAAGGCAAGAAACCAGCCAAGGTGGAGATGTAAAAAAAAAAAAAAAATCAGCATGAAATGAAAAGGGAAGATAAAGGAAAGAAGAGAAGGATACGTGATAGGAGGGGATGAAGGGAACATGATAGGTTACAAGGGGAAGGAAAGAAAAGGAATGGGTTCAAAGGTTAAAGTGAGGAGGAAATAGGAAGGGGAGGAAAAAAGGGGAAAAAGAAAAAGTAGCATGTGATGGAAAGAGAATTAACAGAAAGAAGAGAAGAGAAGAGAAGAGAAGAGAAGAGAAGAGAAGAGAAGAGAAGAGAAGAGAAGAGAAGAGAAGAGAAGAGAAGGGTACAAGGAGGAAAGGAAAGGAAAGCAAAGGAAAGGAAAGCGGGATGGAAAGGGAAGTAACAGAAAGAAGAAAAAGGAAAGGTATGAGGAGAAAAGGAAAAGGCAGAAGATGAGAGTAAAGGAAAGGAAAGGAACGGAAAGGTAAGGAAAGGAAAGGAAAGGAAAGGAAAGAAATGAAAGGAAAGGAAAGGAAAGGAAAGGAAAGGAAAGGAAAGGAAAGGAAAGGAAAGGAAAGGAAAGGAAAGGAAAGGAAAGGAAAGGAAAGGAAAGGAAAGAAATGGAAGGAAAGGAAAGGAAAGGAAAGGAAAGGAGGATTGGAAGGGTATGATGATAGGAAGGAAGGGTACCAGTAGGAAAGGAAAGGGAAGGAAAGGAAGGGTAAAAGGAGGAAAGGAAAGGTACTAGGAGGAAAGGAAAGGAAAGGAAAGGTACATGGAGGAAAGGAAAGGAAAGGAAAGGTACATGGAGGAAAGGACAGATACTGACAGGAGATAGAATAAAGAAGAAAAAAGGAATAAAAAAATGAGTGTAAAGAAAAAGAGGGAAAAGGATATAGGAAAGAAAAAACAAAGAGAAGAGAAAAAGGAAGAAAAAGAAAAGCAGAAAAGAGAATAGGACGTGATACCACTGAAAAAAGAGACCGGGAGCAAAATGAAAAATGAAACAAGAATGAGAAGAAGAAGAAGAAACAGACAAGCAGCAACAATTGCAAAAACTGAGAAAATAAAGTCTGAGGATAAAGAAGTGCTGATGACGAAGAGCTTCACAATTAAATAAAATCCATTTTCACAGCCGTTCCAATTTAGTTCCCAGAATCACTTCATAAAGCTCCACACTTTATGAACGAGCATGTTAACTCAGTTTGAATTCATCTACAGACATGTTCACTGCCTGCTGATGATTCTTATCTAGCTCAATCTTTGTCGATCGAGGTTCACATGTCACGAGCTGACGTAGCACTGCCCGCTGAGGCAGAGAAAATCATCTGCTAGAGCTCAATTAGACTGTAACCAGCAAAGATCCATTCATCTTGAATACGGCATTGACCTTTGGAGCCGGATACAAATGGACAGGCCAATCAGAAAGTGAGCGTGTGAGTGGGAGTTGGTATGTGTGTAAATAATCACTCCTCAGCTGCAGATCGAAAGGATTCAGGTCTGAAACAACACGATCTGTTTGAATCTTTATCAATCGGCTGTTTGAAAAAAAGGATGGAAATGAAAGTCTACATGTACAAGTAACATGTCCTGACGTAACGGTAATGCCCAAAAACTGAAGACAAAAACACTGTCCTCAATCTTTAAATCAGTGAGCTGTGACCTCAGCCAGCCTACAACCCAAACACAGTAATCCTCTGTCACATAACTCAGAGTTAAGAGCACTGTCCAGGCTAATTCGTGTTGGTGGGACTTGATGTATCTGTATGAAGTTATTATAATCAGTTAATTCAAGCGTACATCACTGAGGTGGCTCTGCTGATCCCTGTTCATAATAAAATGCTTTCTTCTAAGGCTCCTCTGAGGCTGGGATCGTGTGTGTATGTGTGTGTAGAGGAAACGCGTGGGTGCTGTTTTCCTCTACAGTTTTTTAATCGTTTGACATTTGGTGATCTTGTTTTAACAGCAAGAGTGTGACGAGAGACGGGACGGCACAGGGGGAATATTGATGGACAGACGGAAATACTGATGGATGTCGTGGAGACTCAGACACCATCTGCATCGACAGCCAAGGAATCGATCAGTCATTCACACACCCGGGCTCCCCACCGGCAGGAAAAGGACAAAGATGTTCACAGAAAAGTCCCTTTGCTTGAAGCTTTCAGCATGTCTTTTGTTTCTCTCTTTTCGGGGCTTATGAATCGATGGACAGAGAAAAGAGAAGACGATCTGAGCTGGTTTTGAACACAAAGACGTATCCTCCGTATCTCACAGCACCACAAAAACAGCCTGCTCTCTTTATGCCTGAGTTCAATAACCGTCCCGCTTTATGAACATGTTATTTTTCCAAGAACAACGTGTTTATTTCTAGTCGTTTACCTTCTTGTCAGAAAGCCCAGACACGGTGTCGATGTATTGCTCCTGGATCATGAAGGCAGCCAGGTTGGCAGTGTAGGAAGCCAAGAAGATGACAGCGAAGAAGGCCCAGATCAGAACCATGATCTTACTGGTGGTTCCTTTAGGGTTTTCAACGGGGACCGAGTTGTTAAAGACGATACCCCACAGCAGCCACACTGACTTCCCGATGGTGAATGTGGGGCCACCAGGAGCTGAGGAAATATAGGGAACAACAACTTAAAATGTTAGTGAAGCGTTTAGAGATCTGTTTTTGGTTGTGCCAGCTCTCTCTTTTTTTGTGCGCTTCTTGTCATTTTTCATCTCCTTTTCGTCATCTTTGTATTTAGAGTGGGTCATTACTTTGTATGGTTTATTTGTTGGTTGTGGACACCAAACTGGTTTTGTCTTCAGTGATAGTTTTACTATTTTTGCTCCTGTGTTTGTCTGGAGATCCTACATGTAACCATGGCTGCATTGTTTACATGTGAACTCAGCTGTTTGCAGCCTGTAGCATGTCAATGCTAACTGGTGCAAGGCCTGATGTCTTCCCACAAGGTGAGGACAAGGAGGTGAGGATGACGTGCTGGTTCTCAGGTGTGAGCTAAGAAGTGACGACATGGACCTGTCCTTCCATCCATTGTTATAGGAACGTAAGATCTATCTCCAATAAGATGGATGAGCTAGCCATGCTAACCCAGCAACAGAGGGAATACCAGAGGGCAGAGGAGCATCTTGCTATTCACAGACATGGCTAACGGAGCTAACATCAGACACCTACGCCACATTGGAAGAGCTTCACCTGCTGTTAGCAGACAGGATCCAGGAGACAGAGACTGAACAGACTGCTGAAGAAGCTCAGTCCTGGACCCTGTTGAGGTGGAGGCTGGCTGACTGGACAATGATGGACAAGCTGTCGTCATGTATTTTCTTATGGACCTTTTTGTACTTTTTCTAGTCTTACTTTTGTTTTCTTGATTGCTGCTGTGACACCTCCTGAATTTCCCCTTGAGGATAAATAAAGTGTTTTCTATTCTATTCTACTCTGAGTCAAGTGACTCATGGTCTACAGGTGTTTGTGTATAGCACACACATTATACAAAGCAGACTGCAAAGCTACATTGCACATTCAGCAAGTGCAAGTCTTAAACTAAACCAAGAGAAGCCTCTCTCTTTTGGTCAGTAATTCCCTGTTTTTCAAAAATTATCACACCAGGCTCTTTCTGTGACTGAAAATCCTGTTTTCTGAGGAGATCTGTCCAACACAGAGTGTTTAGGAATGACTTTAAGGAGTTGAAACTAACTCCAAGCTTCACGACTGAAGAAACAGTGGGATACCAAAGGGATAGAAAGAGGCAAACACATTTAAAAGAAACACTGATGATCATGGGGTTTGGTGTAACTGATTAACAAAACATTTGATTAGTGCAGAAATATCAGTAAATGCACATACTTAAAGTCTCCACACAATACATTTTAAGTAAGATGGAAATTAAAAGCTAATAATCTCCTTTACTTCAAGAAAAAGTCCATGATGTATTGAAATTTGATTGGAATACTCCTTTAAGTCTACAGGACAGTAGGTTTATGAGAATGTCAAGTGTTAAACCATAACTTTCCTGTTTTCCGATAATTCAAACTCTTTCACACGGTTAGAAACTCTTATCTGAGGTGTATTTTGACTGTTTTGTGTTTTATTTTTCATCAACCATACTAAGGTCTAGAAGCTATTGCCTGACTTTCTGCAAACTTCTCCAAAAACACTTTCACGTCTTCTCACTGTTTCTATCGCTCTCTGCCGCTGTTGTGGCTCATGTGCAGCAACTGAGGCCGCCGCCATCATCAATCACACTTCGATTAGCGTGGCGGCGACTGCTAATTAAAACAGGAAGATGACCTTTTGGACCTAGAGACGAGGCATGCTGCATTCTGGGATTGATTAGCCCTCAGCCCCCAAATCCTGTTGGAGAACTTGAAACGTAGCAGGATGTAGAGACTGTGGTGGATTGAGCTGCAAGCACAGAGGCTAAGTATGAGGAGCGTTCTGAAATGCTAATTGAAGACAGTTTATGGATCTTTGATTTGAAACATCTTGGCTTTTTTGTTCAAGTTTGTTTGTTTGCCAGAAAAGGAATCAGACTGATAATGTGGAGTCACTCTAATTCCAGGCCCAACTTCATTCTTCCTAAAATTTCCTGTCACTGTTCTCCATTTGACTCATCATTTAGAAAATCTTTCAGTAAAAGTGTATCAAAGACATTAAAAACTCACATTTCGCGCTGACCAGACTTCGGTTGTAGCCAACTGGACTGAAGTATTCAAACACAAAAACCGTCACCGCCACCACGGTCAGGCACATCACAAACATCATGACCCACACAGCCGGGCTGTACGGCTCTGCAAGACGAGGATAGGACGAGAAGAGAAGGAACAAACAGAAAGGATTAAAGTTAGTCTCTTTTGTGCTTCCTGCTTCTGAACCTCAGCCTGTGATGGGAGGCACCATATGTGGCAGGGGGATAGCGACAGCAGCAGCTGGAGGAAGAAGGAGAAGAAGAAGAAGACGAAGAGGAAGAAGAGGCAGCTGATGAGAAAATGCAAAGACAGAAATTCAGTGTTGAGGATTTTGTGCTGAATTTTCTTGTTTGGGTTTTGGAAAGGGGATTTAGGTGTGTGTGGTGAGTAAGGGGATTTTGTTGTAGGCTACAGTTATCGTCAGGATGAAAGCTTAATGGGAAGTTTCCTGAAGCGTCTGCAGAGATGGAACTTGTGTAAGTAGGCCATCCTGAGAGGAAGTGGTGAGAAACATGGCTGACTATACTGTACAACAAAATTAAGGATAAGAGGTGGTGTAACGACAACATATGGAGTCTTAACAGAAGTGGAGGAAGCAGTTTGTTGTTTCCTCACCAAGAAAGGCAGATGGGGACACCGTCCCATTGCTGCGAGCCACCATGACACTGATGCCTGTCTCTACGAACGGCACTGAGAAGTCGATGATTTCTGAACGCTCCTCGTTGATAGTGAGAGAGCCAATGGCCATGTCGGCTCTTCTGTACACAACCTGAAAGATAAAAGACAGAAAAGAAAAGTACAAGCATAGATTTTAAAAAGGTGTGAGACAAAAAATGATCTGCATCCGTGCAGATATTTTTGGTTACTACAGAATTCTGGAAAATAGAGCTGAATGGTTTTATTCAAGCACAACAAAATCTGCTTTTAAGCGTCCCAGAAGACAGGCCGCTTCCCCGCTTTAAAGAGAGCGACTTCTGAATTTCATGAGCCATTCTTTTTGAACACTGATGTCACAATGCAGCAAACACTCTACTGTAAAGCATGACTCTAATAACAGCTGTCTGCAGAGATAGCAAAAAGATCTTTCTCATCTTCAGAGCATCCGGCAAGTGTGAATGCTGCATCTCAGGAGTGCTTGTATCCAAGCATGCCTTTCTGAAAAGCAGGAATTTTACGGAGAGGAACGTGTTTTTTGGTTGTTGTTTTTTTTTAATAAATGGAGCACACACACACACACTGATACAGATGAGGCAAAGTGCCTGCAGGCACAGAAACACAAGCTCGAAGGCCTCTCCTGAGGAACACCTGTTCAGGCTTTTTACTTTGAGCTGCAGCTGCGTTTGATGTGGCTTGGTGTGAGGGAGAAAGCTGTCATTAGATCCATATGTATATGCATAGCCCCACACCACTGACCTAGATAAAAAGCCACCAAAGAAACTCTATTTGTCACGGTGTCACTAAAGACACTGTGCATCGAACTGTACCAAACTGTAAAGAGCACAGAATTCATATGTGTAACCCAGAGGTGAGTGTCTGCTTAGACGTCAGATACTGAATCTTTATTTTTGACATTTAAGAACAAGAGAGTGAAAAAAATGGACATCATAAAACAGAGCATTTTAGTTATTATTGAAAAAGTTTAACACCAAGGAAAGAGGAGCATTTAATCCTTCCACTGGTCTGATCCACAAACTAGTTTTCACACTTTATCCTCTGGACGCCTTTGGTGATTTCAAGCTGATTGAAAGATTTAGAGTCCGATCTTTCCGTGAAATTAGACTCTAAAGGATGAGGTGGAGGCAGCTCTGCTGTCATTTAAGTCTAATTGTTGTTTTTGTGCTTTAGCAGCAGTTGTATCAACTGTTTTAATTTGTTTATTCAAATATAACAAAGCAGCTGCGCTAATTTGTAACTTAACATTTAAAATGTGTCAAATGAATCAGGATATGTGTAATTTACTCGAGAAACTGATAGAGAGGTTGCAAAATTCTTTCTGTAATCAAAAACAATAACAAACTGCATTTTTTTATCCATTATTAAACATATTTTAGATTTTATTCCAGACAGTACAACTCCTCTATTGGTTTCACACTGGACTTACTGCAATAGGTGCAATATACATATTTAAGTATATGTGCAATAATTATTAATTCCTATTTAGTAAAATATTCTCAGCAAGTTATTATACTTATATTTTATAGTTATATTCAATTTCACACACACTTACGCTTCCATTTTTTCACTTCCTTATACTTGTGATTTCCTTTATCTTTAATTTTTTTGATCTGTTATATTTTTATATTTTTTAGTTTCTCAAATCTTATGATTTTTTATTCTGTACTTTGTATCTTTAACTTTTTTTAAGGAGTAGCAGTAACAAAAAAGCAATTTCCCTTCTGGGGTTAATAAGGTATTTCTGATTCTGATTCTATTTTAAAGAATATAAAAAGGGGGTTATTTTATATAAAAATCACACAAACAAACAGAAAATATTTGATCAATTTTTCCATAATACTGTTGTGGCCACAAAACCTATGAGGTGGCTGAGCCAGGATGATGGCTGTAGGTTAATTAAGAAACATGTCAATATGTGCACATAGGTAGCCTCATTACCTATAAATAAGCTTAATTAATTATCTTTTTTCCCCTTCTTTTTTGTTTTGTTTTTTTTGATCAGTCTTCCATTGGACAGATTTCCATCTGACCTTATCAGGTATCCCTGTCTCATTTGTTGATCTTATATCAGACGGGATTTCATGGCTGATGCTCAGTGTTGTCAGGATGCTGTTGGCCTCATGGTTTAAGTCTGCATCCCTCACATAGAAACTTTCATCTTGGTCTCACCTCCCCAATCATGCCGTTCCACGTCCCCCTGACCAGCTTGCCGTGCTTCCCGTTGGTGACGAGGTAGAGATCGTAAGAAAACTTGATGGTGCGGGAAAGCTTCTTCAGGATGTCGATGCAGAAGCCCTTACAGCAGAGTTTGGTGTAGGATTCTGAGTGGCCGATGATGCTTAAAGGAGAAAGAGAAGAAGAAGTGTTTTAAAATATTGACATCAAAAACCTCCTCCTGCCACTGGGACGGTTTTATTTTTGGAATGGTAGACTAAAGCAGTGAGTGCTAAATAGTCATCACGCTCACAGTGACCCTCGTCTACGACAGAGAAGTGAAAGGCAGGAATGGCTGGTTCATTAGCTAGAATCAATGTGTGTTAACAAGGCGTCTGTCAAAGAGACAGAGGAGACGCCTGGAGATTGCAAACACACACACACACACACACACACACACACACACACAAAGAGGCTGTGTGACAGTAGATGGCTGAGCGACTGTGATGGCCTCTAATCAAAGGCCATTAAGGTGTGAAGCATGTGAGGGACGTTCACTTCCTCTCCGTGGCCTCGCTGACTAATGGGGTGTAGAGGAGGTAGAGGACGGAAGGATGGGAAATGTTAAAAACGACGGTGCAACAGAGGACAACGAAGGCAAAAGCAAACAGATTGAAAACGAAGTCAAGAAACTTTTTTTCATTTCTGCCGCTGGAGGCCTGAGATCTACAGGGGCTGAATCACGCTCTGTGTGTGTGTGTGTGTGAGTGTGTGGTTGCTTGTGTGTGACTGAGATAACAGCAGCATGTCAATGAGTCAGCACTAGAGCAGAGGCATGATAAAATAAGAGCATGTGAGCGAATAAATGAGCAGGAGATTGAATGAAAAGAAGTCAAGTGAGTAATTAACATTCAAGTTGATTATTTTCTACAGTTCATTTTGGGTAAAATTTGGAGCGTTTTTCAAAAGCCGCCCTTCTTTCATTGGAGTCAATAGCTCCCATAAAGGCAGCATTAATTAATTGCTGCAGGAGCTGGCCACCTGTCGTCATTATACACACTCCACTGATAATACACACTTTCAAACACACTTAAATTGGGCCGTCTCTCTTTGCCACACACACTAACGCATGCACACACAGTACAGTATCCTTAGAGGATTAACAGCAGTTGTGTTGTGATGTGTGTATGATGTGTGTGTGTGTCTGTTTGTGTATGTGTGTTCTTCACAAAATGCCCAGAAACTAGCGCAGCGTGGAGGGAAGCACCATGAGGGATTTAGACCAGAGAGAAGGAGTTAGAAAGAGGAGGATTCTCAGGTGAGCGGCAGACAGGAAACACACGGCGAACAACAAGACGAGGCCTGACAGGGCTGCAGCTTCAGATTGGAGGGAAAAGAGGGCAAGAGCGAGGCAGAACAGATGGGAGAGGAGGAAGAAGAGAAAAGGAGGAGGAGGAGGAGGAGGAGGTGGAACTCTAAAATCACAGCCCGTGTGGGAATAAAAAAAGGACGTTACGATAGGACACAATATGATACACTACAACTTGATTCATCATATACAATACAATATGATACGATACTCTATGATACCCTACATTACCAAACAATTTGAAGTAACTTGTAACGACTTGATGTGATGCAAAACAATGCAATACGATAGGATACAATAGACCAGTTCATACCCTACATCATCATAAAGATAGAGCCACTAGTGTTTTGGAGTAAAGAGTGACCATGCTAACTGGTGACTCTCAGCTGAATGTGTCAGTAATGGTCAGCAGAGGGACACTGGTTAACGAGGTCACACTTTACTTCACACTGAAACACCGCTGACTGCTGTGGCTGTGTTATAAACCACTTACTGCCTGAATTAATAAACAATTATAAAAAGGTTGTTTTTTTACGTTTTTGCATTATTACAGATGTTAAATAAAGTGAAGATTGTAAATTTGAGTATAGTACACACAATAGTTATAACTAAGTGGTATTTTGTATATTATAGACATGAAAAGTTAATTCCCTGACCAATACACTGTGACATAGTTGATCTAAAACGATCTCTGGTTTGTGTAGAATATGAATCAATGGGTAATAATAAGATACAAAGATCATTTCAGCTACATCAAGACCTGACAGGCATCAAGGGGTTAAATGTGTCTCTACCATTAATGTTCTGATATATTTGGAGCAGATCTCTATCTGGACCTGGTTTTCTGGCTCTTTTATTATGACCCAGGTCTTACTGTGTGCTTGTCAATGGTTTGTGGAGGTTTCTAGTTTATTGACAGAAGAGTATCTTATGTCATATTTCACAGTCTGGTAAGTATCAATGGAGAATGCAGTCAAGAACATTGAGTGACTTGTGTGTTTACACTCATCTCTGGATGTTTTCCACCCACTTAGTGATTTCTCAGGAACCTGTGAGTCATTAACCAGTAACAGTGTGACTTAGGTTTCTTTTTTTTTTTAAATGCATTATTTTGGTGGGTAATACTCTCGTGTCACTTGACACCACAGCACTTCTGTTACCAAAATCTGAATACGCCCTGTAACGCCACATTATGTACTAAGACCCCAATATGTAATACTATAACAATTTTTCTCTTAATTATGTAAAATCGTAATAATCTGTTGCATTTTGTATTGAAGTTATTGAAGTTATTGAATGCAATGTGTAACTTTGCCGCATCATGTAATGAGTTCTTACCTATCACATGAGGGAACCCACATTTTATTAAAAAAGTAATGCAATATGTAAGAACTTTTATATATTATGCAGAAAAGTTTCTTACATATTGCGTTCAAGAATTGTATTACAAAAAGCAGCGTTTTTACATAATGAAGTGAACATTTTTTACATTATTACATATTGAGGTGTAATTACATAATGTGGTGTTACACACCCATACAGACGTTGTCAGTGTTTACAAACTCTGAACTGGTCAATAGGATATGATACAACACAATAATATAAGATGAAATTATTATAATAAGGGCAATTACTTTATCACACTATATGTTTCACAGTTGATGAAAATCAGTCTTAAAATATGTAAAGTTAACCCAACAACATGCTCGTTTTCAGACAAACAAAAGAAGCTGAGTTACAGAACCCTGATGAAAAGTTTGACGGAGAAATTGTTTCATGAGTCCACCCTTAGATCTTCAGGGCCCTGTCCTGAGAGAAAGTGTTGAAATGATGTCTGTGTTTTACAAAGTGGAAGAGAAAAACTTTGGTTGTTAGTGATTTTTTATGTCTTCTTGTGGGTGGCCCAAATAACAGTATTGTCATATGAAAAACTAATCCAAGCAGCAAATTAAGCATCACTATTTTGCAAATGGATTCGGCACAATAAAAGTGTCCAAACTGTTTCAGCGTTCCAAATTAACAACATCCATTTCCCAAATCCCACCCAATCCCAGCTAGCAGATTGTATAAACAATGCTAACATTTAGCATCTGGTCACTGTACGTTGTTTTGCTACATCGGACAGCCAAAAGTGTTAAATAGACTCACTTTCTCACAGACAAAGCCATCATATCTGCCCAAAGAACAAATCTTAAATGATCCAGACAAGTTTTGATCACACTAAACATCTGCTCTGCGAGAACGCTGCTCCAACCACACAACGAGATCAGCTGATTCATAAAGCAGCAGCAACTCCTCTCCCTCTTAACGTCTCCACGTTTGTTGGTCTGTGTCCAAATAATGGGATATGCCAGCCAGAGAAAGAATTGTTAAAGGGAAACAGAGAGAGGGTAAGATGGGATAACATTGTGCCATGCTATGACAGATGTCCCCGTGCTGCACAGATAAATCTTCTTTACTGGCAATCAATGTGCCATCGCACCCAACAACGGCTGCTACATATCTCCCTAATTAATGTGCCAGCCATGGTCAGCGCTGCAATCTGCATACTCATTCTCTCTGTCTCACACACACATATACACACACACACACTGGAGTCAATGACTATAAACATCCTGTTAATAGTTTGCATTGTGTTCTGTTGTCCTGGTGATCAATTTAAGCTTATTAATCAGTTATTGATGTCCAATAACTCAAAACTAGGGAAGTTGTGCAACTTGCAAGTTCAGCAGCAGAAGGTAAACATGACAAAATAAGGGTATATCTTTTTCTGTGTTCAGTTCTGCTTGGTATTTGTCATGTTTCTACTCTTGACTAAGCTCCTCGCTGCAGGTGACCGACACAGCAGCATGAAAACATAGTCACATGATCAGTAGGAGGCAGAGAGCTAAATTCTGTCTGGAGGATTTCCTAAGGAAAACAAACCAAGAGGAGCAACTGCAGGTGAAGTCTGAAGAGAAAGAATCTTTTGCCAAAAGCAACAAAATAAATCATACAAAGCAAATGTGAGCCTAAAGGCCTCGAATAAATAACAAAGTCAGTGTGGGAAAGAGTGGAGGGTAAGGCGGGTTAGCTGTCAAACGCTGACAGACATCCTGTGATCTTTGGTCTGACAGCTCAGACACTCTTCCTTGTTTAACAGGTGCAGAAGAAGAAGTAAATGGTTTCAAGCTTTTTCTCTGTTGTGATGTGATTCTTGCTTCAACATATGTGTCCTCTGCTAACAATCAGCAAATTTGAAGCTGCTCCGATTAACTCTGCTGCATCCACAGTATCTGTCTCAGCATATAGATAATTTTCACAACTTTGAGGTAAAAACTGAGGGCAGGAAAACAACATTAAGGTCAGTTTATACGATGCCGTGGATATAGTGAGTATGTGCAAAGCTGAGCTTGTTTTGGTACCTTCTGTTTTTAGATGAAGACTAAACTGTCGAGCTCGAACGTTCTTCTTTGATCAGAAAAATGAAAGACTGTGGCAGATATTGGACAGCTTTGCTGAAAAAGTCGTCGTTCTGCTGCTTATTTTCAGACAACCACTCCAGAGCTCTGCTTTCTTAAGTTGTTTAGAAAACTGCTTCATAAGTCATTCTTTCTAAGTGGAGTACAGTGACATTTTGGTACCGGACTAAAACTTGCTGTGGGAAACTGTGAAATGATATTCAGTCCTGCACACAGGCGTCTGTCTGCCCCCTCCCTCTCTTTCTCTCTGGCCTAGTTTAGAACTGAGTAGTCACTGCAACCCTCCACACTTCATTAAACACAGCGTAATTGTGTGTGCTCAGTGTCTAAGCACTTTAAAAACACACCTCCGGTGTCAAACACAGATCACAGCACGGCACAACACAGCCATTAAAGAGCTATTAACTCTGTCCACCTACAACTGGTGCACAACAAGACTACACAACATCTTCATTACGTCCAAACAACCACAGAAAACAGGAAAGCTCTGATAAGAATGACTGAAGACTGTTGTTATGTCCACTGCTTTCTTAGTAATTCTACTACAGAGAGCTCTGATGGAGCATATCAGGTATTTCACAAGCATAATAATCAGCGTCAGGCTGATAAATCAGGAAAAAAAAAAACAAGCATTCATGAATGTTTTAGTGTTTTTTTGAAGTATGAGTCACATTTATTTCAAAAACAAGCGTCCACTCCAAAACCTCAAAGCAAAGCAAATGTCTTTACTCGTCCCATAAAAATCATTTCAAGCCCTGTTCACCTGACAGGTCTAGATATTAGAAGCCAAAAATAATACTTGGTCTGCTTTTGATGAGTCAAAAATGATCTACTAAGTGGCTAATAAAAATTTCTTCAGCAAGTTTCTTAAAATAAGAGTCAACGTTTTAATTTAGGAAACTTTTTTTGAAGTTTGTACCACTTTTGCAGATTATTTTTAGGCATTTCAAGCAATCTAATGTCTTATTTTTAGCCTGTCAAATCCTGAAACAATCATCCCCCAATTCATCTTAATCACTTAGCGAGCCACTTTCCTCTCACGTCAGGCTCAGGGTGGAAAACTCAAATCCTGTTATCTTGAAGAAATATCTGAAATGTAGAATTAAGACATTCAATTTTTGGTTTACTTTGTTGTGTAGTTACTCAAACCTTGTACTTCCAGAAATGCCAGCTCTTGATACTGATATCTGTCTCTTCACCGCTTCTCTTTTATGTTTGCAGCCAAGTCGATGCTTCTGGACTTGTCAAGTATATTTCTTAGACTGTGATATCTCTCCCGACATTGTTTATCTGTTAGTTGCAAACTGTTACCTCTCTGTTTGATTGGACTGGCGCCTGCAGGGCACGGTGTTTCGGACGCATGTGCCGGTGCCTGGGTCCACGTTCTCGACCATGACGAAAGGATGCTCCTCCAACGTGGCCACGGTCAGGTGACGGTCGTCTGAAACTTGCTCCAGGAAGTTTCCATATCGAGGCCAGACAGGATATCGAACCTGGAGGATCCCTCGAGCATAGGTGCCCACCTGGAGAGGGATGGGAAAAGAGAAAGAGAGTTAGCAAGCTACTGTGCACAGGAAAGTGTTTTTTACCAATGCTTAAGCAGTTTTAATTTGTATTTTGATCTGACAAAAGGCAATGAAGTTGTATGTTGGCTTTGTCTGGTTAAACTGGCATATAACAACCCAAAAGTAAGCATGTGGACTTCAACCTGCAAGTAGGAGCAAAGGCTGGTGCTAATTCTGCTAACGTTAGCCATAATCAGCAGAAATATTGGAGTTTTACCCACAGTTTCTGTGATTCAGTGTCAAGCCATGTTAAATAAGCAACACCTTTACAGTATCAGCCTTTAACTTGTTCACTTTTTCCTCTTTTGCTTCAGTTAAACATCCAAACACTTCCTCAAACCCAACATCTCTGTTTGATTCTCAGCTTTGACATTCTCTGCCTGCCAACGCCGCTTTCTTCACCTGTCTTGTTGTTCCCTCCTTCACACGATGAGGTACTTTTTTAAACTTTACGAAGGAAAAAATTAGCATGTGCTGACCTGGATGAAGAGGATTACGAGATCAAAGAGGAGCAGTTGATTTATGCATACTGAGGAGACTTAAAAGTCTTGGAGTAAGACAAAAAATAGAAAAGACAGGAACTAAACAAAGAGGGGAGCTGGCTGCATCACTTTAATAATACATCCATGCATGTGTAGCCTTTAATCTGTGTTCATTTTGTAGACTGATTATTCAATTATTAATTTTCTTTTTCATCATAATAGACAAATTGAAATGTCACTGCTCATTAAAGTGAACTGCTGTGTTTATTCCTGCATTTGTAAAGTGCTACTTTCATAGTAGTAGCTTGTGAAAACCGTGCAAGAAGCCTCCCTTACTGACCAGACCTGCTTACCCTTTCAATAAAAGCAGCTATATTGTGTTTTATTCACATTACAGAGAGCCAGAAATGCTGTGTGTCACTTTACACAATGAGTAATTCCATCCCTGTCACCGCAGAGCTCAGTGTAAACTCTCTATGTGAAAGCCAGCACTGTTTGTCACATCATCTGAAGCTAATGAGCCGTACTGAGCTCAGCCCACGCCGACTTACTGCACGTGAAACTCGCTCCCCGCTTTTTCACATCAACTTAGGGCTCCTGTTTGTCACACGTGGATGAATCACAATCTGAAGGCACAGGTGAGTGTGAGAAGATGTCCTCTGATAATCATTCATTTCAATTTATCTTCAGGGGATCCTCCTAAGTCTTGTTCTCTAACGGAGCATGTTAAGCAATCGCTCTGTCATCTACCTTTTATATTCTCACACTCAGGACGTTATTAAGAGGCAAATTGTTATGGATTACAGGATGCTGGGTTGAATAAAGTGTGAAGGTCTTGGAGTTTCCCCCAATTCATCTTAATCACTTGGCCAGCCACTTTCCTCTGACGTCAGTTTGTTTCACTTTATTGTGTAGTAACTCAAACCTGGTACTTCCAGAAATGCCAGCTCTTGATACTGATATCTGTCTCTCCTCTGCTTCTCTTTTATGTTCGCAGCCAAGTCGTTAATCTACTCTGTCTGCGATTTGGTGCTGGGCAGTCAGCATGCAGACGGGCTAATAGAGTCTGTCTTTTTTTCTGCTGCAGAAAGCTTCTGCTGGAAATGAGGTTAATCAGAGTTGCGAGCGAGCATTTAAACAGAAAAGTAACAGCGAGCCAAACAGCCCAACACTTGTGCCGTGATGCTTCGGCCACACAGTTTTCGATGAAACCGTCCTGTCAATTACGGATTTGAAGTGAATTTGAAGAGCTGTAGAGCTGAACGGGAGTGTGGAGACAGCTGGTTTTCATGGTGAATATATGTACAGATGGATGACAGCTTCAGCTCTTGCTTTGCAAAAGTGAAGCCAATTACTTCCCTGTGATGGAGGTTGAAGTGTGGAGTCAGAATCTGGCGTCTTACTGTTAAAAAAGCAGTTGTTAGCATAAAAAAAACACTCATTTCCACGCACAGATTGGCATGTATCCATCTGAATGTAGGCTTCGGGTACACTCAAATCCCACGCCAGGTCTGAGTTCGTGTACGCAAGTTTAATGTCAGTGGGTGGCGCGGTGCAGCGAGGGAAATCTGTCTGTGGAGGAGAATTATAAGATTATATGAGCACAAAACATTTTCAGAAATAAAAACTGATGTTTTTAGATTAACATTTAGATCACTGAATTAGATACGACACCACGAATGTTTCTGACATTTCACTGTTCTTCTGCCAATCTATAAAATACTTCACTATAAAAGAGGAGCGCGAGCTGTCAGCTGATTTCTCCCCATAAAAAATATGTTTCCACTATCAGTTTACTGTAAAAAAAATAAAAATAAAGAGGCGGTTATCAGTTTTTAATACACTCCCATGTCCGTGATAAAGTTTCTGCAGAGAACATTCAGAGGACACTGGATCAAACTTTTGGCACAGATTTTTTTCTAAGGAAGCGGTATTGATTACAGGATTGACTGTGAAGATGATTATTTCACTCCTCAAACACAATTTTAAAAGACAACTTTCCATGTTTCTGGACCTGAACGGAAACAATTAATGATATTGTGGCGTCTAATAGTCTGACATCACGGTTGAATATATCAAGGTATAAACGAAGGCTGTGTAAAATAAATGTTTAAAACTCTGATGTATTTTAGTTTGTCACGTCCACACTGCTGAATCACTGCAGTGACTTCCTTGCAGGTGAGTTTTTCTGATTCGCTCTACTTTTCCTGCTGCCAAACAACGCGGCGTCATTTCCTCTCTACCTCTGTTGCTATGGCGTTGTGGATTACCAGCATGGAGAAGGTCCCTTTTTTCCCGTAATGCGTCCCTCCATGTCGTAAACTCGGTGGATCTCGAATATTTAGGGGCATGTTATGTAAATTACGAGTGTTTTTAGCTGCCACATTTATCAGCACCTGATCAGGCATACGCTGTGATTTGCCCTGATACGTACGTTTCATAAATCACACGTGAACGTTGCCGTAAACTGATTTTTACACCCAGATCTGCGCCAATTCCCACGCAAGATTGATAAATGAGGGCCATTGCGTGAATTCAAATAATTTCAAGCTCCTCTCCTCACCTCAGGCTTCTATGTTCTGCCACTACTTTTCCTCTAAAAGGGCTGGGAGCTCCTAAAACAGAGCTATACCACCAGTTTTAACTTGCTGCATGAAAATACAGATTTTTTTTCCCTGACTTAAGTATTTTTCTTCTGTTTAATTCTACTGGTTAAAAAGTTGAGCTAAGTTGAACAGAAAACTATTAAAGAGTGAACTTTCCCTGTTTAACTGTCACCCTGCACCCCCCTTTCAGACAGTGAAAAGTACATCATGTTAAACTGTCAGAGTGTCATGACCGAGGACATGCAATTAAAATGAGCGGATACACCACTACCTGACATCACTGGGGTTAAGAAACATGACGAGGAGTAGAAACCAGGAGGAGAAGAGGAATGATGAGAAAAGAAGCAACACTTGCACAATGTCTGTCTGTAAGTGGTGTATCATTGCTGTGAGTGAGTGTAAACAACAGCGATACATCAACACCACATCAGAAAGTCATGAATACATAATGTGAGGATTAGGAGCCTGTGTGGTTAGTTTAACACACACATTGCACTGAGCCCCACTGCAGCACTATTACATGTCCACATCCATACACACATACATACATACACAGCAGCCAGGAGGTGACATTGATAAAGTGCGTTGGTCTTTGCAGGGTAGAAATAAATGAGTTCAACTGTAGCTGTGAGATTACATTCAGGTCTCTCTGTTTAGGCGCACTTTTCCAATACAGCCTCAGGCTTTGAAATGTGTGTGCACGTTGAAGGTGTGTGTGTAATACGGACTGGAAAAACTCAAGAAAATTGGAAGGCACCCTGCGATGAAATTGGAGTAAGAGTAGCAACAGGAAACACCTAGACACACAACATTATCGAGTTCAATTATGTCTCCATTTGTATCTTTAAATAATTTCAGAGTACGCTTTAGAGTAAAGCTGAAACGATTCCTCGAATGATTCGAGGTACTCGATTACAAAAATTACTTGAGTAATTTTCTCCGCCTCGAGGAATCGTTTAATTTTTAAAAAGATCAAAGAGTGGTATTTCAAATAGAGCTGAGGCCATATTAAGAGAGTTTTCAGACCCCCTCAAGCTACCTCTTATACAAAATAGCAACTAGCAACAAATCTAGCTTCTTTTCTGGAGTTTGGAGACTAATGGCTCATTCTACGAAACGGGTGCCATTTGGGTCTGCAACATTTGATGAGATGTACAAGGCACGAAAAAATGTGTCAAAGTGTGTTAACAAATTTTGGAGCTACCAAAGCAAGTGCTCTTATTGACATGCTGTATCAGAAAATTATATTTCTTTAAGAGAAAAATTTTCATTTGAAAAATAACTGCTCTTTAACTAAACAAAAATGTATTTTATCCGATTACTCGATTAATCGATGGGATTTTCAGTAGAATACTCGAATACTAAAATATTCGACAGCTGCAGCCCTACTTTAGAGTATGGAAATCTGAATCCACTTTGTTTTTATTTATTGTGCTTCCTGTGCAGCAGGTATAAACACTTTGCATCCAGAGCGGAGGTGCGAGCCAAAGATTATGTGTAAGGTAAAAGAGACGAGTGATTTAAAACAACAGGAAGTTAGTTATTCTAATTTGTCCCGCTGATTTTGGCCATTCACCAGCACAGACTGCACAGCTGGAGCAGCAGCAGATGATGTGACACACAGCTACAGGAGGAAATGAGGATACTTCAGCAGTAATAGCACATGATTGTGGTAATATTTATCAGACTTACATAACTGGGTCGAATGTAAACACGAAGACCTGATATGAATATTTTTAGATTTAGGGTCATAAATACTCGTCATGAAGTATCCCTGTGTTTCAGAGACCAAATACATCACTGCTCCTGGACTATCAGCTTCAGGCGCTCATTACCTTGTCCCAGAGTCTTTCCCGGTCTAAAGCAACGATGACCATGGACGGGTTGGAAAGGAAGCCTTGGTTGTTGAATGACAGATCTCTCCTCTCCCAGGTTACATTCAGCATGTGCCTGCAAACATAAAGTCACACTAAAGTTCGCAACCAAGGACTTTGAATCTACATCACAGGAGAATTTGCATATTCATTTACACAGATATATACACAATGATCACCTCCTAATTAAGCCTAAAGCTCCCCTGGGGGTCTAACGTGGGAGACAAGAAAGAGCTCATTAGAGGATGATACAGGCTGCTGATTGGTGGAGAGCAAGGTGCTCCTGCTGAGTGATTTTCTGGCTGTTGTACGATGTACATCCATGACAGATACGGTTCTGCATAATTAATCTGAGTTAATCTGTTCTTCAGATCACGTGTTCGTAGGGTGATAAAAGATGCTTTGGAACAGTTTGAGAGTAAGTTGGTAAAGTTATCCCTCACCTGAACAGAGTAATGTTCTCTGAGTGTTTAGACGGTTTGTTGCAGTCTCCATGTCCCTCAGGAATATATCCGTACTGCTTCTTGAAGCTCTCTGCTCCTTTCGCTACGATAGCAACGCCCTCCCTCACCCTCTGCCGCAAGCTCTTCCTCCACTGGTCTGTAATGACGCCAATAACACCGACAGGGAAGCTGGCAGGTGGAGGGCTGTCAGGGTTGCCCACGGCTGGGCTGGGGAGGATCCAGATGTAGCCAGGCCCCAACAGACCCACCTCAGCTGCCTGCCGGAACAAGTACTGTGCCTCTTCGTAGGAGCAATACGCCAAAAGGACCTGAGAGTCAACCTGCAGACAGAGAAGAAGTGTCAGAATCAGCTCCTGTGAAATTATCTGTAACAACTGAAGGGTTTGAAGAAACTGGTGCAACTACGTCTGGTGTCTTTGGATTCGTCGTACCTGCTGCAGAATTCGCCTGGTCCTCGCGTCATTAGCACCAACAGACATTTCCAGAGACAAGACGTCTTGGAAATTCCAAAGGAAGTAAGAGGTATCTGTGTAGGATTCAATGATATCCACAAAGGTGTCGTAGCCTGGTAGCAAGCTGGTGATTACTGCAAACTCGCCCCAGTCGTACTCCTCCATGAGCTGGAACAAATAAAGAAGCCAGATTCTTGAAATCAAAGGTTATGATGGTACAAAATTTAGCTAAATAAAACAGGCCTGGTCATGAAAGGATCAATAATCTTTCATCTGAAGCTTGGGTATCCAGATTGAGCAACAATTAAGCTTTTAGGCTAGCTTAGCTTAGTTTATCTGGATGTCCCTCATCTCCCTGAGACGTCCCAGATGTCTGATGTTTTACCTCAAATCTAGTCCAGACATATTTTTTACTCTCTGTGACATTTTAAAGAAACTTCTTTACCTTGAACATGCAAATAACCTGCTGCTCCAGAGACGCTCCCATCTGCAGGAAAGATGATCCTTCAGCCTGAGAAGAGAGAGGGGGTGACAAACTTCAGCACTCAGAAGGCAAAAATCTTTCATGAGGTGAAAGGTGTATGAGAAAAAATGTCTCTGAAGCTGGTTTTACAAGAAGACACTTCAGCAGGGTGGATGCTGGCTGTCACAGAAGTTTCAAGTCCTCTGACATTTCAGTACAGGACAGTATTTCCTGATAAGACTTTTGGACATGTTTTTCTCAAACTGCATCATGACTTCTGCCAAGGCTTCTTTGACACCAGGGTCATGAAACACTTTTCATCCTTGAGATAAGTCAAGTAAAATGAATCAGGCTACCAAGATACGCCGTTCGCCTCTCCACCATAGAAGGAGCGATCAGACAAGAGGTTTTCAAATTAACGAGTCTGCTGCTCCTCATTTTAGCAGCACCTTTAACACTTTTACCGCTGCGGAACATTTAAATTTGGATAAAACTTTGCCACTGCTCAGACAGTACACTTTAATCATTAGTCCCTTCTTTTTTTTTTCAATACGCATACTTTCACTTGTTAAAACAGCTCTGTTAGCTGCACAAAGGAACAGACTCCAATTAAGTTGATGAGAAGTGACAACTTATAAAGGATAAAGACTACATTTTAGTGACCTGTGCTTGGACAATGGCAGTAAAATTGGTGTGAAATACCTGCAATGTTCTAAGAAGTGTTGAAAGTTTATTAAATGGAAAAATGTGCATAAAAAAGCAGGAATGCTTTGTTTGTCAGAGGGTGATGCAACAGGGAAATATGCACTCTTATATGATGAGTGACATGTCCTACAAATTACGACAGTTTTCACCTTTATGGTCACTCAGTTTTCACAATACAGCTCTGATTGTCTGCATTCAGCCTCAATCTTGTGCTAATAATCAGACCTGCTGCTCTCCTTCTGTCAAAAATGGGAGGTCCAACTCTGTATGTGTGTGATAGTGTACATTTGCATGCTGTCTCGTTGTGTGGTTTCACGTGGCGACAGATAAGACGGAAGTTATCGCAGCTTGCTGAACCCGTGTCCTTCAAAGAGCATTCAAAAAGTAGGCTACAGGGACGAGAGGAGGGGTGAGAAAACCACACAAAGGGAAACCATTCAGTCAGTTTAACATCAACCTCAGCACAGTTTTCTTTTTTAGCAACTTGATAAGTTGTTGTGAAGATTAACGGATTCAATAACACGTTAAATGAGTGATTTCCAGATCGAACAGCTTTTAAATACCTGGAGAAAAAAAGGCTGATAATGTAACAGGCCTGTGGAGCTCAAGGCGATATACTCTCTCCTTCATTAGGTGGAAAAAGCAACCCTGAGGAATCTCGAATTCAGCCACACATGTATGAAGATGGAAAGTCATGCATGATCGATGGGAGTGCAGGAGATGGACGCAGGGAGAGGAGATAGTGTTAAACTGTCAAAAGCCACTTGGGACCAGGTCTCAGATCCCTCTCGTCTCAGAGGTGACTAACTGTCATCCCTCCTTCCTGTTGCTCAGAGTCTCTGCAAAGCCCCAGAGAGACGCTCAGCCCGAGGAGTACCGCAGGAATATCACAGCTCAGTCTCTCCTTCAGTCAGTTTAACCAGTTTTATCTCAGCCTGAGCCCGTTTGAGAGAGACTCACCGCGGGCTCAAACTCTAATAGACCACTGACTGGGCTGCGCACCAGAATAGCTGCAAAAATAGCTGAACAGAAGCTTGCCAGGCTGACACTGAATAAATAAAATATGGCTGTGGGTTGGCAGCGCTGGTTCGGTAAACTGTTGCATTTTGGTTGATACCTGTTTCGTCCAAGCTTGAGCTAAACTAAGGGTTATAACATCATCTTGAACCTTAGCAGATAATAGATAAGGCCGATTAAATGAGCAATTACAATTCATTTACCTCTATACCTGTATCTGCTTCTTCCCTCCCACAGGACGACAGAGTTAACCCCTCCCCCAGCTTCCCCCCATCCCTGGCCGGTATGTTCGCACCACCTTGGCAGTGCGGCTGTCACACACGGACGTAATTAGCAGTCCTGCTGCAGGAGCGTATGGTAATGTGACAGAAAGACAGCGGACACGCTGGTTGCTCACACACTACTCTCCTCCCACAGGGGCGAGAAACCGTGCTGTTCCTCCCCCCTGGCGCAAGAAAGCGGGGGTCAAACAGGAAGCAGGTCGCACACACAGATGCTCATGAGAAACAATATGCAGCATCTAACCAAACATTTTACAAACCCATACCACTGATAGCTTAAGTTTGTGAATCTACAAACAACTAGGTGATGTATTTTGAACATCCGGAGCCTCACTTTGTTTGCAGAAGTGTATGAAATTAAACATTTAAGGAAAACTTTATCATCTTTCAACCTTCAAGTAGCACAATTTATTTTATCTTTGACATTTAAAGACGCAGTGTTTCAAAGTTTGACCGACTACCCCAATTACCCAGCCGGGATATAACGACTGGAGGAGGCCATTAACGTGCTTCAGTTCCCAGTGATCATGACCCGTTTATAGAGAATCTGGACCATGAGGCCAAGAGAGACAGACATGGGGAGAGAGGAGGCACAAAAACTGAAGGTCAAACAGAGAAACTGGGTCTGGATAAAGAAAGAAAGAAAAAAAAACTTTTCCAGTGACTTAAGTCTGACACGAGACTGCAACTTCTGAAAAATAATCGACTGACAGCGTAAAATTATACAACATAATGTTGAGTGCATGAATATCACAACTTGACAGTTTCTTTGCTGAAAAAATCCATTATTCGAAAGCTACATCTAAAGGCACTTTTTGTTCCTGTCCTGTCAGATTTGTTTATACCAAACTACATCATTATCTGCAGCCACAATCATCATCACTGAATAAAAACAGGCCTGTGAGTGATCAAACACTCATTATATAGTACAACAAAGAGATTCATGCTCTAGTGTTTGATTGCGATAGATTTCGATTACATGCTTTCACCTGTCACAATGAATTCATCTCCTTCAAACTGTCGGACACGTTTTGAAGCTTGGAGTTGTTATTTTTAGGTATTTGAAAGTTTTTTTAATAGTTTTCTGAAAAATCAGGGGTCAGAGAGTTTCCTCAGCACCATAAAGTTACTGGTGACAGTCTGAATGATTTTCACCACTTGTCTCAAGACAGAGTTGCACAGAAAGCTGAAGTTATTACTAGACTTTTGGCAGCCTTTACACAGTGAGTTCAATTTTGGGTTTTTACCTCTGAAGAACGGGCTCTCAGAGCTGTGTGAGGCCTTTTGAAAGAGAAGCTAAGGTTATGGTTTGGTCTTACATCATGGAGTGAAGCAGATTGGCTCAGCGAAGGGGTTTTAAGTTTCTCTACATGCATTAAAATCCTGAAATCTGTTCATCACAATACAGAGACAGGGACACTGTTATTTCTGCTAATTAAATCAATTTCTTATCAAGTTTTTTGGATGCATTTCTGGTTGTTGTAGCTGCATCTGCTAATGAAAACCCCTTGCGAACACCTCTTGATTTCAGTATTCTTACAAGCATATCTAGTTACTACAAAAAATAAAATAAATTTGGATTTCTTTCTTTTAAAGTTGTATTTTTCAGATCTTGATGTTTTGGTATGTTGCTCTTTTTCCCTCTGACTTGAAATCACACACAAATATTTCAGGTTGCACTGTTAGAGCCACTTAACGTAAATCTTAGACTTAAAAAAAAAAAGAAAAAACGGATGTCATCTTCCCCCTGGTGGCTGGCTGCAGTATAGGTCAAAAAATCCATTTCCCCAGTCATTTCAGATGGGCTGTGGTCAAACCTTAAAAAATTAATACATCTGGTAGAAATGTTTCTTATGTCCAATTGTTGTGGTGATTTGTAGATATTATTAGGAAAACTTGTGTTCCAGTCCTCTTTTTTTCTGAAAATTTTCATTTTCATGAGGTTTAAGACTTAAAAACGAGGTTTTATGTTACATTTAACGGTGATTGACAGCTGCCACTTTTGTGTATTTGTTTTAGGGACAGTAAATTATGTCAAGACATAGAGCCAAGAAGTGATTAGACTCTTGAAAGAAAAAAAAAATTATTAATGTCACCCTGCTCCACTCAGGTTTTCCCAGAATCAAAACAGCTACCAATGGCTACTGGCCTCTATGGCCTGTGACGGGGGTATTTTGGCTTCAAAACCGTACAATGGTAAATGGCAGAGCCCAAGTCAATGGTCCTGATGACTTCCTCCATGTTTGTCATTCATGCTGTGCCTCTATCACTGATTTCCCCCTGTAGTCATTAGTCATAAGCAGAAAAGGGACTACACTAGAACAAAAGCTCCTGATCCAAACCCCAAAAGCCTCTTGGTGTTTTACCCATGCATGTGCAGATTCTCACCAGGTGCTCCAGCTTCCTCCCCCAGCTTAAATTTATGCTTATGAGGTTAATTAGTGACTCTACATTGCCTGAAGGTGTGAGTGTGAATGGTTTATTTATATGTGTGACTGACAAGTCAACCTGTACAGGGTGTACCCTGCCTTTGGCCCAATGACAGCTGGGGTCGACTCCAGACCCCCTCAACCGTGGAGTGGATAAGCAGAGTAGATAATGGATGGATTAAGTATGCAGACCCTCCTGACCCTGACCTTTAGTTTATATTAAGTAGGACACAGAATGCAAAAGAGGCCTTTTAGCTTAACATCAATACCCTATTACAATAAAATCCCTGCACGCAACAGCTTCCAACATGAGGAATGAGCGTTTTTGAATGCACACTTTTGCACAAGTTTCAGAAAATGTTAAAAATTATTAACCTGATAACTTTTAAGTCATTTATTTATGTTTGCATTGAGCGCATCCTCCCTCCCCTCCTCATCTCCTTTCCTCCCCCTCCTTCCTACCCTCCCACTCTACTACTCACATGAATCAACATCTGGAAGCAGCACCCTCTAATGATCACTCAGCACACTGCAGTGACTCACAACCAGCCAGCCTGAAAACACAAACACACACTAAGACAAAACACACTGAACCTCTGATTTCTTGCTCCTTTGAGAGACATGTTGCAATATTTTTCCTGTTCCCCTCGTAGGCCCTATTGAACAGTCTTTATGCCTCTTTCCCGCATTCGCCGCCCTCTCTCATTTCCTCCTCCCTTCGCCTTCGCTTGATGTGTGTTCCGCCTGACAAAAGACACTCTTCCTCTCCTCCCTTCAGTCTTTTCATCTTTGTCTCCTTCCCTTCTTCCGTGTTGTTTGCCATAGAGAGATCACTGAGACAGGAACCAGAAATAGGCGGCCCAGGCTGGTGCTGCTCCTTTTTTAAAAAACCGCCATCAAAGATTCTCATCATCATCAGGCTATTGATAATCACGCACTATTGAGCTCTTTTATCCCCTGGGGAATCACACGTGTCTTTTTCCATCCAATCCACCTGTCCCATTGTGCCAGACACCTCTGACAAGCTTTTTTAACTCCTCCCTGACAACAAAGAGGGCATAAGAGAGAGGAAGAGGCCGAGGGGGAGTGTGAAGAGGAAGGCTGAGTGAGGCCTCCGACAGGCAGACCTCAGATGAGAGTGCTTTACTTGACGTGTTATACAGAGAGCTGTCACTCAACACTTTCTGCCTGTCAAACAAAGGGTGCTCAGGATGATAGATGGCATCTAATCTTTGCATTCTGCATGAGCAGGGAGATTAAATAACGTAAACCCTGGCAGCCTTGATCAGGTCTGCAAATTACAAACCAGAGTGTTGATAACTCAAGATGCTTGCAACCTAACAGGGTTTAGGCCATCAACATTTCCTGAATAAGTGATAATATTTGTGTTCATTAATGCACCAAAGTCATCAGCGCTTGCTATAAGCTAACCTGACACCCTATAGCTTCCCCACGTCAGAGCCTACTGCTTCAAATAGAGGAAATAAAACCCGAAACCAGCATTTAACACACATCTGAGGTAAATACGAACATCACATTATTAATCTGAAGTGAAAACAGCTGGTAGAGGAGGTTATGAAAAGTACAGGCAGCAAAATTAAAGAAGGAAAAGAGGAGTTAGAGGTTTTGATTCCAGGATGAAAGACAGAAGCTGTGGGGGGGTGTCAGACTCCTGAAGGATCTAATTAACAGTTTAATGGGGTCCTGGAGCTCTGGGAGAAAGAGAAGAGAGGAGCACAGGCCTCTTGCTTCAAGCCACAACCTTGATGATTCCAGCTGGAGCACAACAGAGCCTAAAAACTGGATTCACATGTGTCAGAGACTAAAGGTGATAGAGGGAGCGATGGAAGGGAGATAAGAAGATGAGGTAAAGTCAAAAAAGGCGCAGAATTGAAATGGAAATTGAAAGAAAGAAGTGAGAAAACAAGAATAACTACTTCGCTTTAAAGGGAAGGAAGGGAAACAGTAAAACATCGCCTTCAGGCAGCTGTCAGCCGAGCCTCATCCGAGCATCTTTTCTCCTCTCACTGCCTCTCACTAACTCACTCTGCCTTTTCCTGCTCCGCCATCAAAACACAGCAAATCAATCACCCTCCTGCAGCTACAACTCCGTCTGTTAAAAACTCATCTATGACAAGACATCTGCAGATACCTTTTGATTAGCAGAGAGGCCATAAATACAACATGCTATGGTTTAAAAACATTGCTTGTGGGTGAAATCTACAACTTGCAGACACACTTTTTTGCTCGGCTTGGATGCGGTTTGTAGTAGAGTGAGTGGAGGAATGCACGGCTGTGTATGTGTGCGCTGAAAGTGTGAGAGTGTTCATTTGCATGTGTCTATCTATGTGTGAGAGTTGGTTCTATAAATATGAAGTGTTGATGATGGCAGATAAGCTATTAAAAGAAAAGAGGGGAAGAAGAGAGGAGGAACAGGGTGAGAGGAAGGAGGGATGGAGTCATTTTGCAACTAAGTGGAGAAAAAATGTAGATGAAGAATCTTTGTGCTGTCATCAATCTCTTTACAATCTAACTACACAGCTCACCGCCCTCCATCTCGATTCATCAATGAGATACATGCTCAGTCATAGCAGGAAAAACCTGCTGCTCTTAAAGTGCTTGAGGGTGATTGATTGAGATGCAGATCGCTCGTAGCAGAGTTTTCCTCCCTGTAAAGCAGACTTTTCCCTGCCAGGGATTAGGGGAGCTGATGAGGGTCGATGGCTGATAATTCACCCATCTGTATGGCTCATTTCCAAATATTTGCATGCAGAGAGTTTCTTCCCGGAGTAGGTTTCACCGCTCTGACCTACTTAAGTTGTTTTAAGCTGAATGACGCCGGTGAGGAAGAGTTCTCACTGAGAGAGGAGACTGAGAAGAAGAGCTGCTGCTGCTGACGAAATTTACATTATAGGATCACCCTGTTACTCCAATCTTTCTTTTTGCTTCTTTTTATTCTGTTCATGAGAAGTGTCACACAAACAACTCTGTAAATACACCGTTTGTCACATGACTGTAGCTTAGTGAAAAGATAAACAACCAGCTCCAGTGATAGTAAGGTGTGAGTGCTTGTTGTTTTGACAGTACCTTGAATGGTATGACAACTGCAGACCCGCCACTGATGCCGACGATGGGCAGAGCTGTCTGAGTGGAGAGAAAATCCAGGATCTGTGCCACTTCTGCCACCTGAGGACAAGACAGTTAGTTTTGGTATAGAGAAGCTTTCACAAGTACAGAACGACTCTTTTGATCAAGTTGAAAAGTTAAGGCGTCTGTGAGGGACTTCTGGTTGGGGTTTGCTTTGGCGCCCCCTGTGGACACAGTGGATTACTACATTACTTTCTGAACTTTTCCTGTTTATGTTTAAGGGTTTTCTTGAGCAAAATTTTATCATACAGTTAAAATTCAAACACATAACTCATTCGGGATCATTCCCATGGAGGAATGGAAAAGGATACAAAGACCTTCTGTTGTTTTGCAGACGTAAGGTCTTTGCACACTGACTTTGTTTTTTGGATACATTTTTCGGATCTTCAATCCAAAAAAAAGGTCACACAAAGACACCTTGCACAACAATGTTTTTATTTTTCTATTAATTGCAAAAACTTGCAGTATAAGAAAAATGTAAATCTTCAAGCAATTAATCCTGAGCAGCAGATGTCAGTATTTTTGAGGTATGGATGTATGCACGCACACACACATTTATCCCCTAAACACAGTCCGAAATGACAGAAAATGTGTGGGAAAAATGTAAAAATGTGATGTTGCAAGTAGCATGAGGTGTCTCTGACTAGTCAAACTACTGCGAAAAAAAGTAAAAACATTGAACATGTCCCGAAAAACTTATGACATACAGTTTTGACGCAAATGTGCAAACATGAGTGACGTAAAGTGGGATCAAATTATATATTAACTTGCCTCAATTTCAGGCAAAAAACAGACTCTGTGTGCAAAGATCTTAACTTTGAGATTCAAGCTTCCAGCACAGGACAAACTGTTGTTCCTTGCAGCTTTAAGAAACATGGATCTGGGTGACTGAGCACTTTGACTCTTGAGTTGTTTCATCAGAAAACTCTCCAAAGGCATTTTTTCATTTTTCTCTTTTTACCTGAGCACCAGCGCCAGAGCCCACATCATCCTCAAACACAACCCCATGCAGCTTCTCTGTTGCCATGGTATCACACAGGCGCGTCAGCAGGTCGCGGGGATTGGTGTCGTTGACCAGCACAGTCACCGGGCTGACCACGATGGGCAGGTCGACAAAGTTCTCCCCGCTGAGACGACCCCTGACCTCGTTCTGGTAGCTGGAGCCGCTGAACACCACCGCCACGTTGATGGACGAGTGGAGGAGGAGCGGCCGGGCCTGCAGGGGGAGCGGGGCGGAGATGAGGAGAAGGAGGAAGAGGAGGAGGAGGAGGAGGTGAGGCCAAGGGGAGGGAGGAGGATGTCCCCTGGGAACGGCCATGTTGGTAACCTACTGCCTGGAAAAGATGGACAGAAAAGGGGCAAGAGGGAAAAAAGAAAGAGGCAGTCAAATATACAATCTGATTTGTGATGTTTTGATCTGTTTGTTTTCTTATTTAGCCTTTTGCTAACACTTTTGTTCAGCAGTAGCCTGATTTTAGCTTCTTGTGTGATACATCAAACTGTGTGTTTGTGTTTGTGTGTGTGGTGTGCGCAAGTGTGCATCCATGTAATCCTCTGTAATCCAACCCCCCAGTGTGATGCCTGTAATCACCTCTCCATCTCTATACATCACCAAGTCAACACAAACACACAAGCACAAAAACACAGAGCAGATGAAGCCCCAAACGGTCACATCAGTCCTTCTCTCATTACTGCAGAAAAGGATCAAGACAAAGAAAATTGTTTGAGTGGGTCTTAAGCATAGGTGCAGCACTGTTAAGTAGTGACAGACTGATATGGCTTTTTCAAGGCTGATACTGACACCTATTATAAGCAACCAAGGACGCCGATATTTGGAGCTGATATTCATTTGCAGTAAAAATCAAAATAAAAAGTTTGGAATAATAAAAACTCCAACACTTAACCTTGTTTGGAAACACTTTATTTGAAGAAATATGCATAACAATGACATGACACTGTCAAAAACACTGCATGACATCTGTCATTAAGTTGAAGAAAGCTTCATGCGTGTCTATGAATGTTGTCTTTAAGTGTCATTCGGTCAATTATGTCAACTTTTAAGGAAGGTGGACATGACAACTTTACATTTATAAAGACAACCTAACCTGCCACTGTCTGGAAATGTGAAGTTATAAAAACAGACATCCCCAAACAATGTCAACTTTCCTCAAAAGTTGACATACATGACCGAATGACACTAAATGACAAAATTCATAGACATGCATGAAGCCTTCTTCAACTTAATGACAGGTGTCATGTCAGTCCTGTGCATACTCCTTCAAATAAAGTGTTACCCTTTGTTTAAATCTCTTCAAACAAATGTTTGTTAAAAAGCTCCCAGGTTCAGTGGCTCTTCTTGTAAAGGTAAATAAAAACTCAAACTGGGACATTTAATACAATTTTGGTAGTTTCCTGCCTAGACCTGCCTTTAAAATGTATCTCTGTACTCTGTAACAGCCAATCAGCTTTCACTGCTGATTGGCTCTTACCTGAGCTAAGGCTGTGCATGTAACCAATCAGCTGGTACTGTGGGGAGGACAAGGCTACAGAGCAGTGACCACAGACAGAAAGGCACGGCCACATCAAAGCCACAATAACACAGTTTTATTTTTTTTTATTTTTAACAGCTGTCAGATTTAAAAAAGGCTGATGCCGATTTGCCTCAAAATGCCAAATATCAGCGTTGATAATTGGACTGGCTGATTATCAGTCTATCCATACTTTTAAGTTCAGTAAAAACATATTTAGGGATCTAAGGGTAATTTTCTTGCGTAAAAAACCTTAAACAGTGCTTCAGAAATAACCCTGCTTCAAAATTTCTGTTCAGCCTCATATTCATGGGTTTAAATGATGTCACCTTCGTGAGCCCCATCATGCTCCATCATTTTATCTGTCTCCTCTTTGATTGTTGGGTCACAGTAACCCCACTTGCTCCAGGGAGGCTCTTAGGGCTTCAGACACTAAAAAAACAATCCACTTCAGAAACAATTGGGCTAAAGACCAAGTCTGTTAGAATTGCTTTTCTCTCCCTTCAAGAGGGAGCAGCCACTTTTAGTGATGGAAAATACGTCACTCATTCAAAGGCTTTCATCACCGGGCCAGAGACTATCAGTAAGATCAACACGTTTGCTCACAAATAGAAGACCAAAGAGAAGAAGAAAGCCTCAGATTCATGATGATTACATTATTAAATCATGATTATTGGTGTCACACAATGAGCATCATTTTAATTTGAAACCTTGTCACAGTGGGTTCAACTTTTAAGCGTTTGAACTACAGCTGGAGCTAGCTTAATTCCCCATGTGGATCAATATTCAATCAGTGGTTAATTTAAAATAATACATCATTCATTGATTATTTTTTGTGTCCAAAAGTTGTGACAAACTGACTATTTCAGCTTGGGAGTTGTAAACTTTGGCAGAGGAAGATCAAGATCAAACCAAATACACTTCTTGCAATCAGTGATGATACTCTTCAACGGCTAAAGCTAAATGACCAGAGCATTACTGACCAGGTTTAGCAAGAGCAAAAGGTTTTGACTGATTCACTTCCAGGGCTTGTTGTCCCTGTTAAAGTCTGATTGGTCGGCAATAACTCAAAGTGTAAAGTTGAAATAACAACCAAAAAAGCGATTGGGCAGATCCCAATGTCATTTCTAACTCATGGTGGTCTGAAACAAAGTGTGTGATAGAATATGTTTTAACTCTTTCTCATTAATCAGGTCACTTTAAAGTAAAAACAAACCCCTCACACCATTAAGAATACACTCAACCTTACCATTTGGAGCAAGCCCCTTTGATTGAAGCTCGCTTCAAGATATCATTGTATTTGATCAATACCTTTGAACTTTTAATAAAGCCAGGTGAGCTTTCTTACAGCCAATAAAGATCTTCACATACATTTCCACTTGAAAAGGGTTTTTTTATATAGTGTCGGTCTCTTCTGGGGCCCTTAGAGACACCCTGGTAATTAACAGCACCTCCCATCTTTGATTCAAAGCTCTGTTCAAAGGGTTGAATGTGTCCTACCTCTTCTGAGTGTTGGTGCTCTCGGGATATCAATCATTTATCTTAATGAGGTTTGAAGCTCTTGGGTTTAAAATGCACAATGCAATAAACATATAAACCCTTTAAGGCATATATATTCCTGTTATCAGATTCTGTTGATTAAACTTTAAGTCATTAAAGGGTAAAGCTGCAATAAAAGACAAAGAGACCCTTTTATTAAAAACAATGTGTGTTTTCCCAGCAGTCTTTGCAAAAGGAAACTCTGTAATGTATTGAAAATGTAAAAAGCAGAGTCATCTGCATACAGAGACATTTCAGACATCTAGCTCAGTTCATTTTAGCCATAAATCCATAAAAGACAGGCTTTTCTGGGATCACACAAACTGTAAAACCACATCTAAAAAAATGATTTATGTAGATCCCCCATAGAATATGTGGATCTCACACGACAGCCAATTGTTTTACATATGTTTCTTATGTAAATCCTTGCATCGCTGATATTATTTATATCAAATGGATCATTATGTCTGGATGGAAGCACATAGCAGCTTTTAACCTGCCACCCACTTATAAATCCTGATTAAATGCAAACAAACCCTCACGCAGGAAGACTTTGAAAAGATTCCAAGTGGCAGGTGGGAGACTAGCATCACTGATAGTGCTTTAAATAATCTGTGGAATTAAAATGAAAACAATAACTGTGCTGTTGATATCAAACATTATGTGCAGCCAAAGCAGTGGAAAAGGTCATCAAAAGTGTGATTTTGGCTTCATTCTTGTAGACTGCGAGGAGTTGAAAACATATTGTTTATATTTATTTGTAGCTTGTGGTTTAAACACTTTGCAAAGTGGACTGTGTTTGCATAATTCACATTTGGGAAGTTAGCAAAGTGAAGGATTGGGAGAATAGCAGAGGGAAATGTTAACTTCTGAAACCACAGGATGACTGCAAAGATACTAACTGCAAGGACAGAGTGGACAAATGCTGACTGGAGAGCAAGACAAGTGTTCATTTCACAGTGTAATCTCTGGAAAAAGGCAAGATAATGGGGCTTCAGATTAGCAGTGTGTGTCTGTTTCTGCGTGTATGTGTATCAGTGTGTGTCTGTTTTGTGTGTGTGGTGGGGGTGGTGTTGGAGAAGTTGAGAGGGTGGGCATGTCTACTCCAGATTAGCAGCAGCATAACAGAGTGTGATTACGACAGAGAAAGGATGAGAACAGAGAAAGGGTTTGACAACAATGTGAGGCATCTGAATTTCAATCACACACAAACACGAAGCAGCTGAAAAAACAATCAGCTGACTGTCGTCTTATCTTTAGATAAATGATGACACATGATTGTGGAAGTCGTGGATAGATTAACAGGATAATATCTGAGCTTATCATCCTCAATCCTGTTGTGGTTTCGCTTTTTTTTTTAAATTATGTGTGTGAATGAAGTGAGTGCGCAAGTGCATGCAACCAGTTTTACTATAAAAATGAATAATATTTAGTGAAACTCTGGATGTGTAAAGTTGTTTCTTCTCCTCCCCGTCTTGAATTAACTCTTGTATATACGCTGAATGTTAAAAAGTAACATTTTGACATTGAACATGAGACTTTACTGGCATCTGCATCAACTTCAAAGGAACTAAAAATATCCTGAAAGTTCTAGAAAACAAAAACCTGTTTATCATAAAAATATATGCCAATTTGCAGTTCCAAAAATGGCCACATGAGGCTGGTTCCAAAGTGAGTCAATCTCCACAAAGGCCCATACCATATTACAAAACTTTAGAGCAGATTTTAACACATTTAAAGCCAGGTATTAGACTCTGTTTTGGTTCAGCTTTTTGATGTTTTCTCAAATGTTCTTTTCAACAATGTCAAAGTTAAAGAAATACTAAATTTGATACAAATAGCTGCGTTTAAAGACATGTTACGCAACTAGTTGTCTGCTATGTATCATAGTCATTCAGTGGATAACACTCATGCAACAAGGCTTCTGAATGCTAGTAAGTTAGCATGGTGCAGGGATTCCATGGTTACAGTAGTCTTTTGCTAATCTCTTACTACTCTAAGGCTTCCCTGTCTGTCTAAATAAAGTCATATCAAACAAAAATGAAAAACAAAGTAAATCAGCATTTTCTGTGCCATCATTTCAAAAATATGTTTCTCGTCAAGCTACTGTACTACTGTTTTGTTTTCTGAACATTTCCTCAAGAATCTGTGAATATTTTTAGCCTAAACTTTCAACTCAACTGTTACTAGTTTCCAAGATTGAAACACTGCAAATATTCCCAAGATAAATCATAGCATTTCATGTAGTTAGAGGAGGCTTGTTTGACTACATGTTTAGCTAATACTCAAACCTGTGCCCTGGTTAAGTTCCTCAAACCTCCTGAGAAATGCAGAGTATGTACAGAGGGGACCTTTCAGTCACTTAGCTACTTAGCTCAGATATGCCAGAACCGCTACACTGAGTCCCCAGGGGGTGGAGAGGAAATGAGCAGAGAGGATCTACTTGATGGGATGAGCATCATCACCAGAGAATTATCAACATGTGTGCCTCCAACCTTGTTTTTTTCTTTTTGCTGCACCTTTGAAACTGATTTGATTGCATTAATTAGGAATCCTGAATTAGTGGGCCAGTATTAATGTAGTAGACGGCCTTCCTCTCATCAACATACTGCAGGCACAGCGCTCTGACAGCTGTATAAAACATCAGGATCCTCTAGAGCCTCATTTATGCAGACTTGATATTCAGTCCAAGAAATTACAGTATAAAATTTATTCTGCAGCATTACTTTATTTCAGGAAACTGATATTTAACTTTTTCTAACTGATAGTGGAAATGCTTGATTCTCTGCCTTTGATGTGCTCAAATGACTTCACTGTGTGAAGCTTTTATTACTGAAAGACAAAATCAGTGATGTAAGAAAGATCTAATACTTTTCATTGCCCAAACCTACAATCATAATATCAGCGGTAAAGGTGCTCTGAAAACAGAATTGGTCCTTTTCACAATAATTCATGTTTTTATTGGATTGTGATCAGGACATTAATGTAAGCACCATGTTGATTTTACAGCTGATGGAGCTGGAGCAAATTTAATTACTTTGTAGCTGGGTGGCTATTGAATTTCCCTTGGGAACTGATCAAATATTGCCCTAACCTTTCATAATAAATGATACATATTGTTCATTACATTTTGCATTTCTCATTTGAGTCTGCAAAGAACATTATGAATGATGTGAAATGTAAAATGTTTACCTTCTGCTGAAAAGTAAAAGTGTAAAGGAACTGAATTAAATTTGGTGTTTCAAAATTGTGCATTACTATTTGTGCAGAAGCTCTGCCCATCACCTCTCTACTCCACCCTCTCCTCCTCTTTATCCCTCTCTGCCTTTGGAATAGGTTTTAAAAGGAGATGTTGATTTGTAATTCTTGCACATGCAGCTCATTACATGCTGCAGATAAACATTCAAAATAGACTCCCAATACAAATAAATGAGTGTGTCATGTTTAACCCCTCCGCTTATTATGAAACAGATCATATCATACATGTTGCCTGCTTCATAAATTTATCATAATTAGGGTTTTAACCGCCAACAGTTGCCACCCGGTCTCTCTGTGGGCTCCTGCTCTCACGCACAAAGATTTGACAGCTTTACAGGAAATCTTTGCAGGCTGAACGTAGCAGCGGAGATGAGTGACGTTGACAGGAGGGGGCCGTTCCTAAACTGGCTTGGCCCCCTGCCAATCAAACATATAGCAATCTGCACCTGCATCAAGCATTATGGCACCACATCTGTTTGAGACATGAAACCTTTGCATATGAAATTATGAAAGATTGAGAAATATCTCACACACATTCATTCATGGTTTGTGGCCTTTTTGTGAATTTTGACAAAAAGTCATGTTGTAGAGGATATAAGTTCTAAACAGTCTGGACATGTAGAGGTTTCTCAGAAATGAGTTATACATCAAATTCAAACGTGTAAATATGTAATTCACTTCTAAACAAGCTTTTTTCAATGTATTTGATATTCTTAAGGATGCCCATGAAGTGTGTCTGTAAATCTAACATCACTATATAAGTTGAGACAGCAAAGCAAGACAAAAAAGAAAGTAAAAGAAAAGTACATAGGCAAAAAAGGAGGGAAAAGAAAAAAAAGAAGTAAGAATCAAAAAGAAAATGAATAAAATATAAAGAGATAACAAGAAAGAGGAATGAAAAAGAAGATAATACAATAGATTTTAAAAGGGATAGAAAAGACAAAAGTGTGAAAAACTTAAATGAAAGGGAAAAGGAAAGTACGTATGTAGAAAAAAAAAGAGGAAAAAGAGAAATAAGAAACAAAGAACAAATGGAGAAGAATGTGGTTTCATTGTGGGGCAGCAAACCCTATGCTGAGTACCAATGGACTGTAAACTGTGAAGCCAAAATCTAGTACATGGTGTTGCATCATGACATTTATTTATAGAAGGAGTTTGTAATCTAATCTTAGTCCCTTAATCTGCTTGAGACCTCTTAGTTCAACAAGAGGACCCCTCAAGGGGCCCCAAACCCTATATTGAGACCCACCTGATCGATGTGACCGAATTGTCCAACTAAAAGAATCTGTAATCTGTAATCTGACCTATGTAAAGTGGAGCAGAAACCTCGTGTCACTAATGGCAAAAAATGAGAAGCGCTGCTTTCATCTTATGGGACAAATCAATGAGCATTACCAGATAACTGATACGACAGTAAAACAGAGCATGTCAATCATCCAGAATCCAGAGGTAAATATGTCAGGCATACACACACGTACAGGCACACACTCAGAGTGACAAATGGTAATGTGTCCTGTTACAGAGGTTCCTGTTTTAGAAACAACTGGCTGCTCTGTTTGTGTCAGCAGCAGATGGGATCTTTCTCTCGAGGAAACTCTTCACTTATGAAAATTGAAGGAATGACTGCTCTCATACTGCGCGTCTTCACTCACATCCCCCCTGAGCCTTTTATTCTCGTATCTATTCTGTCTCTTTCTCCAAATCTGTCGCACTCACTTTTACATAATTCCTAACAGATTAAGTGACGGAAAAGGAGTGAGTGAGAGTGTGTGTGTGCTTGAGACTTACCTGTGCTTTCTGCCGTCATCCAACTTGTACTCCTGCTGTTCCATCCTCCCTCCAAATGTCTTTTTTCCCTTTTTTACCTGGATTTCACTTGCCTCTCTCCCCTCGCAGCACCTGTAGGAGTGTGCATTTAGACCTTGTCTCTGTGAGAGTGTGTGAGTTATCAGTGACTCTCTTTCTCTCGCGCTCTCAGTGTTGGGAAGCTTTTGGATGTCTGCACACTCCCCTGGAGGACTTCACGACGTGACAGCAAGCGTATGTGATCTCTCCCCAAAAAATTCCAACTCCTCACTTTCTTTTTTTCTCTTCTTCTGCGTTTGTCAAGGTGCAAAAATGTGAAAGTGGTCCAGAAGGTGAAAACAGGACATCAAAAAAGGAGCGAAGAGGAGAAAAAGAGGGTGACAGAAGATGAGCATCCAGCCGGTGTATGTATGTGTGTGTTTATGTGTGTGTGTTTAGCTCTCTGTCTGTTTCCCTCCGGCTCCCCACTGCTCGGATGAGGAGAGGAGTGAAAGAACGAGGGAGGGAGGAGGATGAGAAGAGTGATAAAATACCTCTTCAGCGGAGGAGCAGAAAAAGCCGGTAACACTTCAGTAGCAGCAGCGGTGGTGGTGGTGACGGCGGTGGCGGCTGTGACGCTTCCCCGCCGTCTCCTCCTTTCTCCCCCGCTCCTCCACCTCCTCTGCCTCCTTTTCCCTCCTCCTGCTCAGGGGCAACAGACACAACAGATCCATGGGAAGTTGGGAAATCTCACACACGTTTTGGCACGTTTGGAGCAAAAAGTTTTCCCCCTTTTTGTCCAGTTTCCAGTGATGGAGATATTCCGCAGGCAGGGATCCCCCTGGTGATGAGGATGATGATAATGCATTCACAGCTCCTGTGTGAAGAAAAAAAATGAATTAGGAGGAAGATTTGGGTTTTTTCACCCCTACGTCCCCTTTTCCCATATGGATGCTAGTGCTCCAGATGTTTGTTGATGGTAAGAGCATCGGAAACACAGCGGGACAGATGGCAGGTCTGCGGGGTCGGGCAGGCTGTACACTAGCAGGTCCTCATCCTGTTGCACTGATTTTTCCTTTTTTCTCCCAGCAGTTTCACTCCTCCTCTCCCTCACCACTCTGTCACACCAGTAATCCTGCTTTCCGTTTCCTCTTTAACTCCATCTTTTCTTTATCTCTTTCTATCTCCTCTCACTCCATCACAGGAGGGGCTGCATGTGCGTCCTGATAATAATGGTGTGAGGATTTAGCCTGCCTCCCCTCCTCTCCCTCTCCTCCCTCTCACTCACTCACTTCAGAGCGACCCCTCCTTCTCCTCCTCATCCCAGCCCTCTTTCACTCCTATTTTCTGGGTATAATTCACCTTCATCCTGTCACATACCATGCCTACTTTTCCTCATATCACCTCACTGTATTCCTCCTCTGTATACCTCCCCATCTTCGCTTTCTCCCCCTCACTGCTCCAAAATAAATCCCATTAATATTATTGTTTTTCCACTCAAACCCCCCTTGGCTCTGCCCAGTGTTTATCAGTGTGAATACATTTCTGCAAAGTCAATAACCTGACAAACACCACATTTACCTTGGACAACAGAGAGGGAGACAGGGAGATACACAAGCCAGCGGCATAATAAACAAGACTCTGCAAACATTGCAATGAACTTGATAATGCTGAGACAAATTTGTCTGTTTTCTGGAATTTACACCAATTTTACATATTAACCTCAGCTTCATGAACTTATTCAAATAATATGTCAGATTAAAAATTCGAAAAACTGTCTCATATAATATCGTATCAACCATGCTTTTCACATTTTTACACATCTTGGTTATAGCTTGAGGAGATAAAATCAGAAAACTGCATACACCAGGCAGAAAGTATTAAGACTTCACTCTGAAATTGAAATCAGGTTTTCTTTCTTAATTTTTTTTTTTTTAATTTAACCTTTGCACTTACTCTAAAGCTGTTAGCTATCATTTTTTCGATATTTGATTATGATTATTATAGGTCAATCTTCCATAGCAGCGGTCTGTTATTTATCGCTAGCACCCGTCAGCCTGCCATCAGAGTCAGTAACAGTAACACAGCAGGGAAACAGACTCTGGTAGACTAACTTAAAACCGATTCACACAAACTCTGGGCTAAAACATCTACATAGAGAGGATAACCCGTAGAATAGTTCTGTGTTTACTCAAACAGGAAGAAGAACTCAGTCAGGTGCAACACTGATTCATGCGGTTCACCTCGTTTCACCAGCAGCGGAAATGTTCCGTTTGATTCCAGTAACAACAGACAGGTGAGCTGGTGCATTGCAAAAATATAAAATTTGAGAATAATTACAGATTTATTTATTTATTTTAAGAAATGTTCAGTTTAATGCGAGTGAGATATCAGCTAGCTTAGCTTACCTTGAGATATGTTCAGTTCACTGTGAGTACAAACAGCTAGGTTAGCTAGTTTGAGAAAGACTACAAGTGGTTGAACCATGACTTTAAGTGTAACGGGTCCTTTTCAGGTTGAAAATGTTGTTAAATAACAAAATTATGTCGCATTAAAATCTCTCAATTTTGGTCTCAGAATCCCACACTCAGCTAACTGCAACATGTTTGTGTAGCAGATAACAAAACTTACCCTTACAGTCCATTTTTTCATTTTCTACATTAACATATATTTATTAAACTTTTGTTTCTCGGGAATTACTTGAAAACTTGTTCTGTACAACAAACCTGCGCCAATTATGTAAGCTGGCTTGAGTAGTCCGTCCGTGAGTTATGCTGCCGAAATGCCTTCTGGGAGATGTAGGACAAACGTTAAAAACAAAAGCATCTTATTGTCAAGTTAGGCGCCCACGGGTGTTAAGAGTACTTAAATATTCTACTTAAGTACCAATGCAATTATTTTGATTAAATTTCTCAAAAGGCACAACAAAGATAGAAAAAAAAGTTTCTGGAAAATTTGCTTTTTCATTTTTATTTTCTATTTTTTTCATTAAACTTTTTTTTATTTTTATAATTATCAGGAATATCCCTGTTGTTGCAATATCTCTTTAATAACGGAGTCCTGGTCAAAACAGCAGCATAAAAAGTTTCACAATAGATGAGAACAGCTAATCATTACATCAATCATTAAATCAGTGCTAAAGCTAAAACAGGTGCAAATTCTCCTCAGATGATCCTTAATCCTATTTTTGATGTAATCCAAACTCATACAGTGTTAAAAAAAAAAAAAAAAAGTGTTACAGGTAACAATAGTTTAAGATGTTATTAGATCATCAAAAGATTGAGTCAGTGAAGCTTTAAAGTAATATTCTTAAGTTTAGTGCTCATTTTTATTTTTGTTTATATTATTTTTATGTAAGTAAGGATTTTGGATCTATAACTGCAAACTTAAAATCAGCTTTTGAATATTTACAAGCTTGTTCATCGATTTTATTTCTGTCCTCAGTAAACATGTCTATCTTTCTGTTTTTATTCTTGCAAGTTTTTCTGAAGAAAGGAATCGATATAGAAAGTAATCATTGTCTGCAAACTTCAGCCAGGATAAACAAACAAGCCTGTAAAATCAAAGAGACAAAACAAATATGACAATGAACCGGAAAGTGCTTTTCACATACAAATGTGTCAGTGTTTTATGTGTCTTTTTTTTTTTTTTTTTTTTTGGATGCTTATGGAGGCAATCATCCATCTAAAAGGAAAGTACTTCATAGCAATTCTTACTCCTTCCTTTCTGCAGAGAGAGAGCACGTTTCTTCAAGTAATGTTGACTCGAGAAAATGTGTGTTTGTGTGCTGAAATAGTGAGTAATGCTGAGTGAGCGTCAGAGTGAAAAATATCTGATTACCTCACACTTTTTTCATCTCTTCTTGGCTTACTTGTGACAGTTATCTCACAGAGAAGAAACAAACTATTTTGCTCTCACTCACATTGTGGGACAGGCTTTTGATGGTTTTCAAGAGTGCTGTCTTTTGCAGGTTAGCATCACTCTGAATAAAAGCTGTTTTCTTCCTTTTTCTCGGTCAGGTGACAGGCCTTTTAACACAGCGCTATAAATACAGACGGGTGTTAAAATAGAGTGTTTGAGATGAGAGACATGTGACTCAAGTGTCTATATCTGTTTGAGGTGTGTGTAGTAGATACAGTGATACCTCTGAAGAATGGAAACAGACAATAGAGGACAGATGTTTCAGAGGATAGCATCTCTCTCTGTCTTTCTCTCTCAGCAGCTGGACAGCCTGCGGAGAACATATGTTCTCCGGCCAGACCCTCGATCACATCCTCAGATTAACTCTGATTGATTCAGTGAGGGACAACATTCACTGTTTGCTGACAGGCAAATAATTAAATCTCCAGTTTTGAGTGTTGTCAAGCAGGATTTATGTTAAATATATGACTTGCAAGATGTGGATTTGTTGAGGACCCACACAGTGCTTTACTGCAGTGTTTATTCTCTGAGATTGTCTACAATCCACTGCGATGTATCAGGGCACAACATCTGCAGCTCATAAACACTGCATTAACATCTGAGGGTGTCATGGGTAGTGAAGAAACAGTGTTGCTGTTGAAAGAAAGAACATTACTTTCTTTTTCTGAGCCAAAATGTGTAAACAACAAAGTTTTAAGCTCTTAAAGTTCTATGATTTAGAGCTGTTTTCTGTTCCATCATCATCTATCATCATGTATCATTGGAAACTGAAAACATTTTATTGTAGTGGCTCAACAGAACTCACAAAACAAAGAGCACAACTTAAGATGTGTAAAATGATTATTGGCTTTTCTCTTCTTCTGTTTGGCATATCGAGACTGTCATCTCAGGAAATTCAGAATTATAGGCAGAAACAGAGATATCGGAAAGAAAGAAAGACAGAAAGAAAGACAGAAAGAAAGAAAGAAAGAAAGAAAGAAAGAAAGAAAGAAAGAAAGAAAGAAAGAAAGAAAGAAAGAAAGAAAGAAAGAAAGAAAGAAAGAAAGGGTGAAATGGAGGATTTTAAAGGGAAATCACTTGTCCAGCTCAGGGATCTCCAGACTTTTCAGCCAGTGACCCCCAAAAACAGCATTGACGAAGACCAGTGACGCTCTGTCATGTGAATACACTAATAGGCCAACTAAAAAGCGGACAAAGACCAGCAATAAAGGCACAAGACACATGTTTGATTTTTATGAATTTGCTGACCTGTTGTCATTTTAGACAAACTTTGCTCACTTCCTGGACGATGCTACCTTTTTAAATTGAAAAAAAAGTAATAAGAGCTTTTTTTCCGCTTTACTTTGCTGAAAAACCTGCATCAATACTTTAGTTGATTTCAAAAATAAGCTTTAGTTGCTGCCTTTATCCAGTGCCAAATATGATTCTGCACCATGGACAGCACTTCACATCGTAGACCATTAAGGCCATTAAGTTGTGAAGTTCAACCTGCTCATCTTTCTGGTAGACTATGATGTCTCCGTCTGTCTGGCATGTTATCAGACGTTGAGCTGAGCGTGTGTGTGTGTGAGTCTGGACAGATGTTTAAACAGGCAATCATCACTCAACGAGTAAACAGCTCAGATGATTGGACTGATGTGTGTAACTGTGAAGGTGAATACTAAGAGAGGAGGGCTGGGATCGAAAATGAAAAGACAAAAGCAATGGGCTGAAGGAAAAGTAAATAAACTCTGTCAGCTTATATTAGAAAGCAGCCATCAGGGCTGAATGCAGATTTGTGATTAGCCCACATTTGTGATATTTTTATCTCCTGATGCAACCCTTTGATCACGACCATGTGTCAGAAACGGAAGAATAATCCCGAGGGACATTTTACCCAAACTGTGGGTTAAAAAACCAACTCCTCAGGGCTTTAGAGGCTGATCTTTTGAGCTGCTGGCACACACACCTTTTTCCCTGCGCTCGGTCAGTCTGTCATCTTCGTCTCTATTCCCCATCTCTTCTTCTTCTTCCTCCTCCTCCTCCTCCTCCTCCTTCTTCTTTTCCTCGTCCTTCTTAAGACACACTTTGAAAGCAAAAAATAGCTCAATAGCAGGAAGACATGAGAAGTGTCAGATCCACAAATAAATTGGGTCTTTGTGCGCATTGTTTGAGACTCTCTGACATTTTAAAGCCGGTGAGGTATTAATATCATTCCTCATGAGACAAAGATTGTATGCGTGGGTGTGCATAAATCTGTGTGTGTGTGAGGGTATGTGCCTGTGCATGCATGCATGTACAACACATGTGCATGTCAGTGCATATTTTTGAGTCTGCAGATGTGTGGGCAGTGAAAAGAGACCATGGTTGTTCTTTTGAGGTTTTAAACTTTACCCTTGAGCAGCACTGACATTGATTTATAAATTTCATTTTCATATAATTTCATCTGACATCTTGAATAAGCCAGAATCTCTTGTCTCCCACTAATACATCAAGGTTAGAGAAGTATTATTGGCATGTTTGTCAAGGACAGTTTAGGAAAATGGCATTCAACTGTTGGGGCCAAATAAAAAATGAATGGGGCTCTGAGTTTCGAGGTGGAGTCTAGACTCTATCCGGAGACTTCCTACTAAGTCATTGTTCCAGATTTGGTTTCAGTGATGTCACCTGTTGGTTTTTGGGGAGACGTTTTGAAGCCCAGTGATGGTGACATTTGCTTTGTTGGAAATGCCTCAACCTAACTATATTTAAAGGTCAGAAATGTGCATTTTGTGTTCTGTCACGTTTGATATTATCCTGTTTCTAAGGGCTTAAACTAACCATTATAATCCATAACATGTACATCTCCCTTGTTACATCCTGGCACCAGAATACAGAATTTTCCCACAAGCAAAGATGGTCTAGGACAGAGCCTCCTGACAGTTTTTTGACTTTCCCCCAGTACAGGAAGACAAGTGTCACTCTGTTTCTGTTTCTGGTCCAAGTGAACTTTCTGGGCTCAGGAAGAGTAAGGCTTCAGTGTTAGTCACAACTTGACAAGCATGCCATCTTATACGGGCAGATTATTCTGTTTATAGAGGCACAATGTGCTGGACACAGACTTGGTTTTTGGAGTCGACCAATGGCGTTCCAGCAATCCAAGAAAAGACGCTTTTGCCAGTATTCATCGTACCCTTTTATTAATGTCTATGAAATGATATCTGCATATAGGTACAAATTATAATCTGTGCCTGAATTTATCTAACTGATGCAATTCCCTCGACAGGATGTTGCTCCCCATCATCTGTATGCACTCCAAAGCATTCATTAGGGATGGTATGCATTCGTCACATTGACAGGCATGGGTTGCTATTTAGAGTTACCTGCAAGGAGCAATTAACGGCTGCATTAATCTCACAACCCAACAGCTACGGCCTGATAATGGTATAGCCTCTGGTGTTGTCGGTGAACTTTATGGGCGTTCTGATGTAGTTAGCAATAAACAACTTCCAGGCAAGACTTCCTTTTCATTCTACTACATTGTTTACATATTAATTAGCAGCTAGAGAAACAATACTCAGACGGAATCATGCAGAGAAATGGTCATTCGTTTGTTTCTGGTAAGTCTCAGTTTCACTGTAAAAAGACATTTTCAAAAAGCCTTATCTCAATCAGATCCAAATCCCTGCCTTGGACTCTGTTTTCTGCTTCTGCTTCTATATGATTGATCAAAACCTCTCTAAGCTTCAGGTGATGATCAAACGCCACCCGGTCCGAAGTAAGAGAAGAACAAAAGGAGGTGAGGATTGTGTGTGGAGGTGAAAGGCCCACATGGAGGGAGGGAAGCAAGCAGGAGGCCATAAAAAGGTGACCTGAATGTCTCTTAAGCTCCACGGTCATCTCTCCTCTTCCTCTTCATTGCCTCCACTTTCTCACCTCCCTGGATTTTTACGATGCAGGGTGTCACTGGTAATTATCTGCTCTTGTCAAATCTGTGAGGCTCAGCAGGACGCCGGGTCACCTGTGATCCTGATTGAGGTCCCGGGCACCCAGACATGCTCATAGACACACATAAACATACACACACAAGAACACACACACTTGCATACATGGGGAAGCAGCAGCCGGTGAATGCGCGGCGTTTCATTACACTTCTGATTTGGTCATTCATCATGTGGTGGCGAGGTCGCACACAGCAGCAGACACATGTTTATGTCTGCAGAGACTGTGTGTGCTTGTATGTGTGTATTTGAGCATGTGTGTTTGTGTGTGTTGGGCCTAACACAGTGTGTGTGTGTTTGAGGCTTTGTTTTCCTGTTTGTCTTTGTCTAGTTTCCCGTTCAAGTCAGCCCAAAGGAAGAGGCTGTACAGCTCATAAAGTTATATGGTCAAAATGAACGAGTATCCCAAGAAAACTACTATGAAAAGAACAGGATTGGTAATATTTTGTTTTTTGTGTCTCATGTTTAAACCAGATTAGTTTGCATGGATGGTGGTGATACTGAAATGGTCTCAGGGTTGCCAGGTTTGAGTAAATTTCTTCACACCCTCTCGTAAAGAAGTCTTCATATTCCGAGCTAAAAGGTTGACATGTGTTTGACTGTTATTTACTTTATAATAATGTGTTGATTTGAAAGTGTTTTGATATTTCATAAGTGTCTAAGCAGCAATCTGGGTCAAAGAAAGCGATATTTTTAAGTCCTGACTGCAATTTCCTGCTTAAAATGCTGATTTATGTCTTTTCTTCTGTGCAACTTGCGGCCTAATAATTCCCGCCACAGATAAGTGAGAAATCAAAGAGTGGAAGGCAGCAAACAGATAAGGACAAAATATGAAGCAGTGAGACAGAAAAACTTTGATTTCCACCTAAAATACTACAGCCACAATGAGTTTCTGATTATCGAGAAATTCAGGTGTGAACACAGACACCGAGGGCTTCATCAAAAGATGCTCCTCATAAAAATGTATTTTAATATATGCACACCTCAGATGAATGTTAAGTGCGGTGCATAAATTCTGTCCTCCTTGCTAAGCTAATGTATGATTGGACTTTGTTTGGATGTCCCTGGGTGGGTGTTGTGAGACAGCGAATGCCCACTTCTTTTTCAAAGAGACAAAAACACACACACAGATCAAAGCTCTACTCCGGACTCAGTTCACTAACCCCTGTGTGGTACTTGTGCGTGTGTGTGAGAGAGAGCTGCTGGTGAGTGTGTGATGACCAAAATGATTGGGCCTATTGGCACAAAATCTTTCTAATGTGAATGCAAACTTTGTAGGACTTATATTTGTCAGCTTGGTCTGTGTATATTTTCAGGATGCCGAAATATGGTCATGAAGTGTCAGTGGAGGAGAGAAAAATAGCTTTGACCTGTTTTTGAGTGAAATGGAAGCTTGCTGGTCTACCTTTCATATAACTTTACATAAATTTCTACAAAATGAAATGTATTCAAGATGGAAAAATTGTATATTTTTTAAAAATTGTTCAGGTTCCAATGAAGTTACAGCATCATTATCTTTGACTTCCACCTGCTACTGGCCCTTGGAGCACATTTCCATTAATACTTCGCCATCTAGTGGCCAAACAGAGTCATCACCATTTACTGCAGGTGATGAGGGACAATTTTGCATGGAAGTGAGATCTTTTTAGTCAAGTAACAAGTGATTTATAGTTCACCCAAATTGCATGACCAAATTTATAAAGATGAAAATCACCCTAATCCTGATTACCCCAGCCCTCAGCGAGCCATTTCACAGCAGTAACAGATTGTACACAAGTTATAAGTTACACTCTTGTGTTTTTTATGTTTGAAATTTGCTGATGGACTCACATAAGTATCTTTCTTCAGCTACGCATTCCTAGAGCATCAGCTCAGCAGTTGTTATTCTGCTTTGTGTTTGTTGATTGTGAGGCCAAAATTGTCAGAGCTCTCCCTGTTGATTGGCTGCAATAGAGGTCATAAACTACACCTCCATAATATAAACGTATGGAGTGGAGGACCAACTATAAAATTAAAACTCATATTAAGTAATTTAATAATAATCAATGATAATGTCCAAATGCTGTTTATATATATATATATATATATATATATATATATATATATATATATTTTTTTTTTTTTTTTTTTAATTTATTTATTTTTAAAGGGTTAGAAATATTACTCTGTTGTAACAACTCATTGCAAAGGCCCAACTCTTGTAAATGAAAGATATTAGCTGTCTCCTATTTCAGAGGTGGAATATGAAACTACAAAGGTTAAAGACAGTCACATTTAGTAAGTCAGTATCCCTTTAAGGAATCAAACCTCGCTTTAAGACAGTCATTTATTGAGGCACTTGACACAAGCCATGGAATGTACAAATCAAACACAACAAATCCAACGTGTTTTTTTTTCACATTCTTGCTTCTGTAAACATGATCAAGGTACATTCTGACAGTTAATCCACATTTTACTGCCAATATAACAACATGTAAGAAAACTACCTTTTCAGTAAGTGTACAGCTTACAACCGCTTCACAAAGTGTACAAAAAACAGCAGTGGAGCCAAATACAAAACTATTAGCTGACCTTCAATACAGTCACTCCTCAGTTATGAAAGGTGCACATTGGTCTGTTTCACATAAAGTGTGTCAGAGGTAAGGAAACTGTGGATGAGGCATCTAAAGTCTATGTAGCAGCACAAAAACACTTCTCTGCTTCAGTAAACAGATCATAATTCAGTAAATACAAATACATATTCTTTATATTCAGCAGGTATGTGCACAGGCAGTCCAAATTTGCACTTTGGCTTATGAATAAAAAAGGACGTAAAAATGGATATTGTATTATAACTTTAATATAACTTCAATTTAACTTTTATTTAAGCTACCAGAAAATCCCAGAACACTGTGTTTTGTATTTTGGTACAGAATTTGTGGTCTGTGTTAATTTTGGGACCTACTTACAAATGTCTGTGCACATTCCTGCTTCGTTAAAACAGAAAAAAAAAACATCTTTTATCAGATGTGTGACAGTGGATAAGGCTGCTGCTGGGCTACTGTTCATTTAATGAGGTTTGAATGTGAAAAGCTACAGCTTCAGTTTGGAAGCTTTGAGATGTTCACACGCCCTGATGTCCAGTGCTGGAGCCAGATAAAAGCAACGTTCAGAGTAAACAGCTGGCTCAGCTGGAGCTCACATCGGTCCAGGGTTTGTGTTGGTAAGGCTGTTTTGAAAGGAGTAGTTCACCAAAAAGCAAGTTTATTCTGCTTCTCAAACACTTCAGATATGTCTTCTTATCATCTATAATCATAAGTTATTTATTTGTTTAAAATTTAGAGTTTTATCAACCTGAGAAGAAGTTTTTTTTTTTTATTATAAAGGTAACTCTTACTGTGGGTTTTCTTTATACTCTTGGATGATTGAGGCAACTTTAAAACAGCCAAGTAGCCAAAAATGAACAAAATTTAGGAAAAAAACACAGTATTTCAATTGAATAATTAAATAAGAAGAATGTAAATGATGTTTTTGTTGGCATGGTCCACATTTCTTAGTGCAAAGGGGCTACACAGGAAGAAAAAAATACAGTAGTCTGCTAGAAATAAACACACAGGAGTTAAATTGACATCTGCCACCACTCAAAAGCCACATCTGGAGATTTCTTGACTGTTATGTGTCATTCTGTAAGCGTATTTGGTGTTAATGTTGTTGACTAGTCTGTGGCCATGTTGTCACATTTTCTCCCTTCATGCTCTGAGATCTTTTCTATCAGATCACGGTCATATCTGCCAGTTTGGACAGATGCAGATGTAAAAACACCATCTTTAATAAACATGTGTAGATTTACTCTGTTAGCCTGTTAACCAGTCCCGTTCTGTGGGGTGAGGCTCTCCCAGGGACAGATGATCTCTTTGGTTCCCACTCCTCCTCCCCTAGACACAGCTCTGTTTTCCTCCTCCTCATCCTCTGACTCTATGGGGTAGATGCGACACTCAGGAGGGATGTCCACTTTAATCTGGAAAAAACTGTTGAGAACAAATTCTCTTAAAGCACCAGTCACTCAGGGTGATCTTAATAGAAGCACAAGGTTGCTGATGTGAGTCCTCATAACATCTTAGTTAGTTTTATAAAAGATTACAGAGTGGAGGTTTCATTTAATTTCTTTTCTGTTTGATGTTTTTTCAGTGTTACACTCACTTGCCGATCCTTCTGGGCGGAGCCTGACTCGGCTGATCCGGGCTGATTGGTTGAATCCTGCTGCTCGCCCCAGCAGATGAGTGGCATTTGGGCGACAGGCTGGCAAACATATTTGACGGGGTGCAGCCTCGCTTCAGCAAACGGCGCAGGGACAGAGCCATGCGAGACTTGGACACATGACCCACCACCGAGGCTCGGGTCCCAGAGTTCCCCTCGCCTTCGCTGGGCTCTGCTCGCCTGTCTGACGCTGATGTGCTGTCCAAGGCCAGGCTGATGGGGGACGGACAAACCGGGGTGTTGGTGAGAAAAGGGAGTGCGGGCGAGGCGTTGGAGGAGGGGAAGTCAGTGATGCCAGAGTAAACGGCGAGGTGGGGGACAGGAGTGGTGAAGCGGCACAGCTGTGAGGTCAAAGGTCAACAGGTACAGTGTCAAAACAATTAGGGAAAACAGGGATACTTCAACATTTTCTTGAATCACTTCCTGTACAAACATTTCATAGAGAAGAAAAGGTGAAATGTAGAATGAGGAAAATGTATAGAAACTAAAGAGAATGACCACAACATGATCACGATTACTGAATGAAGACTCAGGACAAACAGACAAACATGAGGTGATTTGTTGATGCTTTATTTATTCACGATGACATACAGAAAAACAAAAACATACAAAACAGTGCAGATGCTGTTTGAGCGAAGATGGATAATTATATGCCTTCATTTTAATGCTAACAGCTGTGTGCACAATTATAACATAATGCAATGAAAAGCATTACAGGCTAGGTTTTAATGCCAAAACAATGACACCTAAAAGCCTCTCAGAGTCACAGGAAACCTGTAGTCCGTAGTTTGTTTGCTGGTAAGACCCTGAAATAACATTTCAATACTTATGCTAAAATATACAACTGAATAGAATAATTCAAGCGATAACTATCTCTTTGTGGGACGGGAAGGAGGAGGCACCTCCTTGCCCTGCTTGCTGAGTTTGCTCATAACCTGAGTGATGTCAACACTGGCCGCCATCTTGGCCTTCTGCTCCAGCTCCTGCTGGCGGAGGACGATGGGGCTGAGACTGGGCCGTCTGTTCCTCGCGTTCTGCTCCAGCTGGGCTTGACTGAGAGAAAAGGAGAAAGAGACAAACAAGTGATGGAGGGGAGTGTGGGTAAAGGAAGACCAAGTGAATCTGAGCCATCACTCACGTGAACTTGTGCTCTTCGGGGCATATCGCCTTCTTTAACGTCTCCTTGAATACCTGGGACTTCATGTATCGGCCGTATGAGTCCTACAAAACACACACAAACTCAGACTAACTAAAGCTTGTGGATATCTCGTTCTTAAAACTATCTCTGTGGGTGTTTTCTGACCTTCTTCATGAGCATGTAGATGTGCGTTTGAGCCGGGTCCAGCACATATCTATGTGGGTGTTTCAGACCTTTGACTGTAACTTCCATCGTCTTTCCATCAATGTTGATCCAACGAGGAGCTCCACGAGCCAGGAAAGTCCTGGGATCAGAAAATTAAGAATAGAAAGGCTTAAACAATGGCGTCAGTGGTGGTAAACATGATGGGGATGCAGTATGAATGCAAACATTACTTGTAGATCTGCTCAGCTTTCTCCCTCACTGTCGCAGCAGTACCCCATTTTAGATCTTCACAGCCTTCCCAGAATGCCAAGTTCTCACCTGACAGGATCAAAATGAAATAGTAAACAATAATACTGCTTTTTAGCTGCATCTAATGAATCAAAAGTAAACATGAGCATCATACCACTGAATTCTTTCTTCAAGAAGAGTCTGAAATCATTTCGTCCACGAGGGTCCGACAGCAGCTCTCCGAAACTGAACGTCCACCTCTCCACACGCATCTTAGTTGGTATTTCCACACTGTCAGATAACCACAGAGGACGAAGTACATGAAAATCAATTCAGCGTTTGACCTTCAGTTGAATCTGCCTGAATAAAACATAAATAATGCATCCTCCTCGGCTGACTCACTTGGGCATGCTCATGGTCCAGTACGTGACGTCGTCTGTGAGCCAGGGGTTGCTGGGAAGACACTTGGAGAGGAATGGGTCGTGGCTGTTGTAGGTAGCGCAGTACTTCACCAACCTGTGAGAGGAGGGGAGAGAAACTGAGCTGGAGGAAGGTGAAATCACTAAAGTCCAGGTCAAGAACTCACAACTAAACAGGTTACTGATATGATTTGAGACAAATACAAGCAGAATTGTAATATGACAGAGTAGCTTACGCGCCAATCGACACAGATGACTTCACTCTGGGCCTCATGATGGCCTGCTGGGTGAAGATCATCTACAGGGAGCAGAAAAGAAAAAGCAGCTTAAAAAATGTCTGTTGACACAACTTTTGAGCAAAGATTTAAAAAGGGCTGAAAATGCACTTACAACTTTCTCGTAGTAGGTTGGAGTTTTAATCTGGGAATGAAAATTTTAAAAAATGTATTACAGATTAATTCACATTCAAAAGAAGTTCAATAAATAGTGGCAATAAGAAAAAATAAGGAGGAAACTGGGCTGAGGGAACCTTATAAAACCCACCAAAACTCTTTGGTGTGAAAAATCAAGCATTTCAAAAGTTTTTCTGATTTTTTGTGTTATAAGTTAGAATGATGTTTTTTCTTGGGCAAATGTTCAGAATGGTTCTTGCAGTTAAACCAAAAGAAATACGTTTTCAGAAATTCATATTTCTGAATATTAGAGTGCAGACACAAGCTAACTTTTTACAGTGAAGCTGAGACCTACCTGAAAAAAAACTGAAACATACTGCCAGAAATCTCCTCTCCGATCTTATAAATTAAAAGACAGTGATTAATTTGGTTTCAAATCTGCAACTTTTGGCACTCCTTTTGATCTGAACAAAAGTAAATAATCCAACACAAAATTCTTTGTGCTAGCAAGTATATTATCAGGCTTGAGGTTTGTACGCTAGTGCGGACTGAAAAACATCCCTCATGCCCATTGTAAGACCTAAACAGTGCCCTCTGCAGGCACAAAGATGAGCTGCGTTAAATCACTGGAGTTACATCCAGAGGCTGGAATAAGGTTTGAATTTAGGTTAGATTGAGGATTTCTCACAATGTTATTTGTAGTCAGGGTTAGGGTTTGGACAAAGGGAATGTATTATGTTGATAGCAAGGTGGTGGTGTGTAGGTGTTAAAAGACCAAATACAAAAGAGAGCCATGGGAAAAGCCTGTAGGAGAGAAGAACACAGAAAGGAAAAGAAGGAATCCATGTTAGTAAAAGATGAGTTGGATAATGAAACAGGAGACAGGATGAAGAAAGAGAAGAAAGGCCGCCTACATATACCACACCTGGATTCATGCATAAAATCCTCTTACTGAATATAAGCTGATCAACAGGATTTGTGTTCATAAAGGTCAGGCAGACACTCACCGGTTACCTCCTCTGCATTGGGATCTATTCGTCGATCCAGACCATAGTCCATGCCGCTCACTGTCCCTGGCTTCACATAAAAACAAACACAGACGTCAAAAAATGTGTGAAGGGTTGTTAATGAAAGCAGAAGGCCGCTTTGTGAAGCGAAACAAAAGCTGCTAATGTCACACTTTTTCCCGACCAACTGGACAAGATGACGAGTTGTGGGGAAAGTGTGTCTCTAAAAATTGGCAAACTTCATTAATCTGTACTCGAAAATGTTGACATATCTCTGTATATTTCAATCCAGCTTCTTTACAGTATGCGTGAATACAGAAATGTGCAATTTAGAACAAAGCATTTGTTGCTGCAGGCTGTATACATGTCGTTTTCTGCTGTAAAAAAGACGGGCTTTTTAACATGAGTATTAATGGGATTCTTTGGATTTTGGGGGCAGCCTCTAGTGGACACGTGGGGAACTGCAGCACTACTGCATCAGAAGTGCAATCTGCTGTTCAGTCTCATGTTAAACTGAAAAGACACAGGGGGATCCTTGATCTTTCAGGAATCCTGAATGACCTCCACTCCCTGAGGACACAGGGTGAAACTCAGACTCTCATGTTGCCAGCACAAGGTGCAAATGATGGCACTACTTTCTCCTACGCAGTGTGAAATATTAATCAGCCATGCCCTTTTCCTCTGACTGGACATGCACTGGTAATGAGGCGTCATGGGTGGAGATAATTAGATACCCTGGGAAGTAAGAAGGTGGAGTGCAATTTATTTCCAGACCTCTATGTCTGCCTTCACTTAACTCGGAAGAATGTGAAGCTTCGTCCTGTATGTATGCTGTGAGTCTGATCAATATCAGTGGTGCATTCTTACCGGCGGTCTGTGAACCACCCAATACGCTCTCTCCTGGCACTCAAACACCACACGGTCCGGTTTCCTCCTCTCCTTTGCAGCCCTGGAGATCACAAACCAAAGCATTGTAACACTTTCATGATCTAAAACTCGATGAAGACTTTTTTTTCTTTCACTCCCACCTGTACTGTTCTTTCGCTTGCATCACGATGAAATCCCATTTATGATTCATCCACTTATGAAGGCGGTTGTACTGCTCCTAAGGACAGTAAATAACACCTGAGAAAATGTCAGCACTCAAGATTCCTCACGTGGCGCTCTGTTTGTGTTGTTCTCACCTGTTCGTGCAGCTCCAGGAGTCCTTTCTTACGTATGTTTCTTTTCGCCAGGTAGATCGCTGCAGTATGAAACAGAGCGTTAACTGAAGGACAGGAGCATTGAGTATGTGTAGTTAAATGTGTTTGCTCACCATAATCTGTATCCTCAACAGGCCACTGCTGTGTGGGCCAGAAGTATGGCGTCTAAAAATGGACAAAAAAGACATCTAGTCAAAATTGGCTGAGTTAGATTTGCTTCCTAAAGGCTTAAAAATCCATCTACCAATCAAAGGATGCTGAAGAGATTAAACAGTGGTAAAAATAATGACTAAATTCATCCTTAATTATCTCCTCAATAGCTACTCTGTGCTTAATTCAAGAGAGGCAGTTCTGAAAAATGCAAAGAGAGAAGTCTTTGTTTGCAGCAGCACCATGGTTACTCACCAAGCTTCATCAAGTAAGTCAATATAATTAGAGAGTCTTTAACAGCTTATTAGCATTTACATCAACATCAAGCTTTGACCGACTGAGGAAAAGAGTAACACCACTTGGGTTTGATTATCAAAGTTTTAAAAAGTGTTCACCTGGAAGCGATAGAGGGATGCATCTGGCTTGATCACTAAGCGTTTGTGGTCTTGGATGGGGTAGATGTATCCCAACGCCACCAGCATGGAGCCAAAATTCCTTGCCTCTGAGGATCAACAGAGAGAAGAGGATTCATTGATATTCTCCAAAACTTCTACTTTTTTATTCAAAAGGATGCTGTGTACCAGATGAACCACATTAAATGACTAATTTCTCACCTTGTGCATCTATTTGGAGTCTCTCAGCTAGCCAAGCAATTATGTCTTCACCTGAGGAGAAAAGACAGAAATAGTGAGGCAGAGGTGACAATATATGCACCGCTACTTACTGCAAAAGAAGCTCTGATAACAAACGTCAAGAAAAAAGGCTTTTTAGTATGTGTAGGTGAGTAAACAGGAAGTGAAGTGTGAGCATTCAAATGTCAGTCCTCCCTCTGACACACTGGAGAAAATCTATATCTCTATCTATAGCCATAACGTGAGGGCAGATGGAGGAAGAGAAGGAGGAGGAAGAGGAAGAGGAAGAGGGGGAGAACGGGTTTGTCAAGTTAAAATAAAAGGAAAGAGAAGAGGAGAGGAGAAGAAAGGAGGTCAAGGTGAGTAGAGGGAGGGAAAGGGCAGAAGAAGATAAATGAGGGAGGAAAAAAAGAAAAGGACAAGAGAGGAAAGACAAAGATAAGAAAAACTACAGAAGAGATAAAAATAAAGCAACAGGAGAAAGGAGGAGTTTCAAGAAAAATTTGGAATTTGAAAAACTTAGTTAAAGGACAAAACAATAGATTGAAAATGAAAGATAAAGGAGGGATGGGAACAGGAACTGAAAAGAGACAAGAGGAAAGAGGAAAGAAAAAAATGTGAAAAATAGAGAGAAGAAGGCAAGACAGAAAAGAAGATGAGAAGAAATAGGGGACAAAAAAGGAGAGATGTGGAGTGGATAGCAGAGGAGGATAAAAAAAAGAGAAGCAGTGTGCATGTTTCCTCAGTTTTATTCATTCAGCTGTTTTTAATCTGCCTGGATTCAGAGCTCAGAAATGACGTAACAGTCTGGGTTTCCTCTTTCCTCCGCCTCACTCTCTCCTTCTTCTTCTTCCTTCTGTTTCTGCCTCTGTTTCTTGCTCTTTTCCTCTTCTCACCCCCTCAACAACCATCCTCTCCCTCCTCTCCTCTTCCTCCTTCACCTCCTACTCCTCTCTCTCCATGGTTCTGAGACCGCGGGTGTTGTCATGGAGATTTAATCTGTAGCTCTCGAGTTTGTGGACTCCAGAGCGCCGGTATCTTCCACTGAGACTATGCGGGTACAATCATTCAACCAGTGACCGAATTACATCAAGTCTGTGATACTATGTGTGTGTTGAGGTGTGTGTTTACCTGTGATAGCATGCGGTATAGTTGTGATGACAAGTCTTTGCGGCTGTGACTTAACTCCTGTTTTGGGGTCCTGCATCTCAAGTATCATCTTCTCTGCCTGCAAAATGAGGAGAGTTCACATCCATGACAAGTGGCCTTCAGTTAAACTTGCAAGTAAAACCTCTTGTTAGACAAGGCTGGGTATTTAAGTCCCCAAACCAAGCTTTAAGACCACATTGAAGCAGTGAAAGAGGTTAGATCAACCATTTGTTTTCTGCCCTGATCTCTTGGCTTTTATTTAGCTTGTGTGGGTGGTGTGTGGTGAGTCACTGCCCTGTAAACTATTTTTTTCTCACTTCTCATATCAGTTAATCCCACACAGCCTCCACAGCAGATCCTGTGCACAGCTCAGGTGAGTAGTGGGAAACAGGGCAGGACATTTATTCAGTTTGCATGTGAGACGAAGAGAGGCCTGTGTGTGCGCAGATGACTCCCAGGTCTGTTTGAAGTGGCCTTGTGCTTTGAAGTCATCCTGGAGAGGCCATAAGCTCCAGGCTGAGACGGGCCAAAGTGGGCTTTTATGGACCATAACACAAAGTTCTCCTAGGAACAAGCTCTCTGTGAGCACTCCCCCAGAATGTAGGACATAAGGAGTGCCACATCTTGTAATGGACTACTTTTTTGTAAATAATAGGGCTATTATCATAGTTATTCCCAGTTTCTTAGTTACATCTCTGTGATAAATACTGTGCTTCATGAGTAATCTAATTAGACATAAGATGATGAATCGAAACTGATTGTGTTTGCAGTGCACAGGGTCTGGATTAACTTCCCTCCAGTGGCTGGTTGTTATAGCTGGACACACTGATACTGATCCAGGCTTAATGCTTATTAACCAAAATGACCTTATCGCTGTGAAAAGGTTTCAACAAAACAGAATTTAACATTTGGTTTGACAGAGAGAATGGAATTAAATCAGCATGACATATCAATGTTTTAATGGCTTCCTTAGCATTTATCAGATAGATTGTTGTGAAATGTCATCATCTTAAATTCCCAAGTGGGTTTCTTCCATTTATTATGGCAGATTTCTTACTTACTAAGTTTGTTTTTCATGAAAGGACATTTTTTCCATAATGTACCTGCAAGCTTTTGCTACAAACATTTACAAAACAAACACATCATGCGCTGTTTCTATGGAAATGCAATAAGAGCCATGGCTTTAAGATATGCGAGGTTGCAGACAGCCTAATCATTGGGTTGGATAACCCATAGAACTGACCTATCATAAGGTGCGTCTGCAGGTATTGTCTAAAAACCTGAGCAGCATCCCTGATGTAAAAAGAAAACCTACCTTCTTGAGACAAGCCATCCGTGGTCGGTACCTCTGTCCATGGTCACGAAGAGCGTTTCTAATGGTCATGTTACTGCTGCTTTTCACTCACTCACGCACATTCAAACACTGTCACTGACGCCTATGAGCTTTCTGTGTGTCGTGTGGAGATGCCAAAGGGAAGTCCAATGATCTATACTGATGCTGCATTCAAGTGTTTGAAATGAAGTCATATATTAAGAGTCGGAATTTGTAAATATGTCGGTGGATTCTGATATTACCCATTAAAGTCAATGTTATAACTTTAATCACTTACTAAATTCCCTGGCAAAATTAATGTCGTATTTATAACAAGATAGTATGTGCACGTTTAAAAGACTACCTCTGTTTATTTCTAACAATAGCTATACAACTGAAAAAAACAATGCAGAAAACAAAAACGATACCTAATATTTTTATTTAAAACACGTAAAACTGTTTTAAAACTCCCAAATAAGACTCTACACTGGAAATCTCCACCGTGCAATTTGCATTTCAAACTGTATTGTTCCTTTGAAAACCATCTTATAGTTATCTAAATATTTCCAACAACCCGTGAACGCCTCGTAACCAATGGGAGGGAAAATAACCAATCAGAATGCAGCTTTCTTCACAGGCAAAGCGTGTTACGCAATTCTAAAGCCAAGCCACCAGAGGGCGAAAAAGTATCACTAGTCAAATAAATTTCCCTGATTTATTTTATCTAAACTCTTGCTTTTGCTATTTTTTTGTGATTTCAAACTAGTACTGTAGCTACATTTAATTGCATGCTCGTGTTTAAAGGTGTTCTGTACTATTTTTGAGCCGTTAAGGGCAAAAGATAAGTACCCTCATAGACATTTTCCTGTAAAAATGATTTGGGTGGGTCAGAACAAACGTACATGGTGGTAAAATGTTATTTAGTGGTATAAACACTTAAAATAAGCCAGTAAAGATTGATGGTAAACAGTCAGCAGCACTACTTCCTGAGTTTAGGGAAGGGGCTTGGTCGCGTGTCTGCGCCTCGTGAACGCGCATCAAATTAGCATCGATGAAGTTTGTGCGAACATGGCGGATTTCCTGCCGACCAGGTCCGTGTTAAAAGTTTGTCTACCCGTCTGCCTGCTTAACAGCGGCGAGGTCGAACAGCTCCGAAAGTCCAAGGAGATCGACAGATGTCTCTCACGGGAGAAAACGTACGTGAAACGGCTGGTGAAGATCCTGCTGCTCGGCGCTGGCGAGAGCGGCAAGTCGACTTTCCTCAAACAAATGCGGATCATCCACGGCCAGGACTTCGACCAGCATGCCCGAGAAGACTTCAGAGCCACTATTTACAGCAATGTTATCAAAGGTAACCTCACTGCTAACCCCTGGTACTGTAGGAGATAATATTCTGTGTTTATCTGTGTGTAAAAGGCGTTTAAAATGGCTGGGAAAGTTTCCACATCTGTTTAGCAGCTCAGGGCTGGGTGAGAGGACACATAAACACACTACATCTGCTGTCGGCACACCCATATCAACCGTTACTGCTCAAACCTCCTGATTTAGACTTTTTAACTGTGGAGCTATAATGAATGAAATATCTTTAAAGTGTATCACATCCACTGGATATAGGCCAGCTATTCGAAATAGCCAAAGGCAGGTTTTGTTGCTCAATAACTAAGCCATGGATGTAAGCAAGCTAATGGAGGGTGAACCCACCAGTCAGTGTGCTGTAAGGTGTTCCTGTTTGACCACTCTTTGTATGTACTGGGAGTTGTACACTAAATAACAGACATTTCTCACAAAACAAATATAGTTTTAAGTAAACAAACTACTTAAATAACACCAGCGGTCTAAAAAATAACGTTAAATGACTTAAGAATGAGGTCCAATCCACTCTGTAATGTTTTTAGCTTAAGACAAATTCAGTTAAATTCAAAGAGCCTCTTTATCCCCTGGGGGTAATTGGTTTTGAGCAGCTTGTCCAAGGGGATATTAATAAAACAGTGATGAATTAAAGACATTAAATTACATTTAAGTGCAAAAATTAAAATTAACTGTGATTTTGAGCAGCTAACGAACCGATTTACTGAATAAGAGTAATAAGAGCATCAGTCTAATAACTGGATAAATGTTGACAAAGGATTAGTCTTCCAACAGACAATAGTTGAGGTCTAGAGATGATAAAGCACTAAATTCACAACTTAACAAGCACCATTATTAACATTTGGATTAAAAATACATACATCTGATGTCTCTCTTTGTTGTATACAGAAGCCTTAAGTGGACAAGCATCCATACATTTAATTTACTCCATTTTTGTGAGATAAAAACGAATTTTTGATCATTTTCTCAGCATCTCCTTTTTTCTTTGTTGAACAATTGTTACTTTGATCATATTTTGATCCATCCGAGCAAAATCTGGATATGCTGGATTAGTAGATATCATCTCAAACTTGTTTTTTTTTTATCTCCTTAACTATAAGATCATTTGCTGACGATCTAACAGGTCACCGTGACAGGAGATTTTTCAACTAGCTTTTTGAAAGCTTCATGGGTGCAAGAGCTAACTGCCGAGCCATATTTGCACCTGAGGAGCTAACTTCTTGTAGTGGAAGACTAATTCTAAAATAAATGGATATTTGTCCACTTAGAGTTTCAGTGCTTTACCTGATGATTTAGCATAAACTCTTGATTGGTTGTTAGCTCACCAAAAATATGCAGTTTATTGATTTTACCTTGCATTATGATCTGTTGTGTTCTATTAATGTCTTTCTAACTGTCTGTAGATTTCATAACACACTCTGATTTATCAATATGTTAATTGTAATCCTTATTTACTGACACAAACCAGCTCATATGACACCATTGCTCTGTTCATGTGCCCTCCTCTGCTCTCTCTTCCACTTTGGGTTTCATCCTCATTTTCTCTGTGCTTTCTAACTCTGATTTTCTTACTTCCTTTTCAGGTATACGAGTGTTGGTGGATGCCCGGGAGAAGCTGCACATCCCCTGGGGTGACCCGGACAACCAGCCACACGGAGACAGCCTCATGGCGTTTGACACAAGGTCGGCTAAAATGGTGAGCGGGCAGCTGGAGACGTCGGTCTTCTTGCGGTATCTGCCGGCCATCAAAGCTCTGTGGGCAGACTCGGGGATACAGAACGCATACGATCGTCGCAGGGAGTTCCAGCTGGTAGGTGGACGAACACAAACACGGCTGAAAAAACACTCTAATGAAGCAGTTTCTGTGAGAGCGCACAGATGATTAAAACTTTTATTCTAGTACACACCTCTCACATACCACTAAATCAGTGTTTAGGGGATTTCTCAAAATTTGTGGGCATTTCAAGTTAGGGAAACTACATGAAAATAGAAAGTGAAACTTCTAGATCCATCCTCCCTTCCTCTCTCTGTCTGTCTCTCTCTCAGTTAGTGGAGCGGTCAGACATGTGATTGAGTCAACTTCCTGTTTATACCTCTCCCACTCCTTATGTCTTGGCTGTCAGCGCACATGTTTTAACACACTGACGTTTACCCCAGATCAACAGCTGTGCCGTTCACACGTCCCTTACTCTGGGACTTTTCTGCGCCCTTATTTTGATGGGGAATACTCCCACTGCCTGCTGAGATTTTAAAGTCACTTCTGCTGCCTTTTCAGGTTTCATTTCATGTAGCTGTCAGGTCATGTGATGCACAGCTTTTGCAGGCCTCCCTATAAGTAGAAAGTGAAGAACACACTTCTGCAAGTTTCTTTCAGTTATGACAGAAAAGTTTTTCTGAGAGTTGCATAAGGCCAGAGTGTTCTGAATGGCGTTTTGTTAGCCTCTCACACACTTGCTGGTGTGAGCAGGTTATGCAGACAGAAAAGGAGAATAAAGGGTGATCAGAGCTGGAATGTTGATCTGTAGTTAAACAGCTTTATGCTTACAAACAGAGCTCTGGCTCTCCCGTTTGCTGCACAAACACTCGGCCCTTAAGTTACACAAGTTGAGGGACATACACCGAGCACTTAGGACTTAAACTTGCTTTGTTTTCACATGGATTTATATGAAAATGTATGAACAGGGGGGTGTTTGAAAATGTTTTAATTACTGCAGTAGAGCAGTTTTTTAAATCTTGAGCTCTAATAGAAAAAATCTGCAGTTTTAAAGGAGACTATTGGTTCACTTAAGTGCAAAACTCAGATGAAGTCTTTGGAAAATATAATATTAAAAAGTAATCAGCAAAACCAAACATGCATATATGTGTCCAAAAAGTAAATATATATATATATATATATATATATAATTTCAATGTTCATAATTAAAATTATCTAAGCTTATGGACATTGAGCTTGTTGACATGCATCAGCACAACAGCCAACAATGTGTCACACTCTGACGCCAGAGGCAGATGGTTATCTGTGTCTTACAGCAGCTTCATCAAATCAGTGTAACACCAGCACGCTCCTCCACAGATCTGCTGATTCAGAGGTTTTAACGGCAGGAGGAGTCACCTGTTCACAAACTGACTGACTGACTGACTGAAGGTTTTATGGTTAAAGCTGAGAGAAAATGTCAGCGGGGAGAGAGAAAGATCAGCAAGTTGAAGTGACATTTTAAGAGGAACTTCAATGAGTGATGAGCAAAACTTGAAATACACCAAATTCCTCAGCTCATTTTGCCGAGAGGAAGATTCATAGAGAAATACAAAAAAAACACTGAGAACTAAACTAACTAAGCTGAGAAATGTCTGCTGAGCCAGAAATATGTCAGAATTTGAACTAAAATGGAATCTTGATGTGTTTCCAATTGGAAGTTTTGAACTTCATATCTATTTTCTGACTACTAACTCACGGAAGAAGAAAACAGGAAAAAGCTGGGTGACAATTTAATTAACAAAACGAAGCTGCAGACATTTACTCCGCGGGACGTGTGTAGGAGAGGAGTGAGAATGTTTGCAAAAGGTCTGATCAACAACATTTTGGTGCTAGGTCTACCAAAAATTAGGGATGCACGATATTGGATTTTTGTCGATATCCGATATGCGGATATATCGAAACCCCTTTTGGCCGATACTGATAATCACAAGTTTGTTTGTTTTTTTCACTGTAAAGAAAGCAAAGTCTATCCTGTACTGGAATTTATATGTTACTCTAATTGTGAAGGTCTTATTTGTGTAAGAAACACACGTAAAACAAGACAAAAAACATTTGATTTTACCATAAATAAGAAATGTATTATTTTTTCAAACTCAAGACATTCAGTATTGAAATACAGAAAAATAATTTCTTAAGATCACATGAACTTTAAATGTACAATGCATTTTTAAACATAACCAAGTTGCATTCGATTATTTTAGAGCTACTGTAACAACCTGGTGACAGACACAGAGCTCTGCAGTGCAAATAAATGAAGTGCTACATTTTATTTAAGGAGCTTATTTTTCAGATGGAAAATAATAATAATCCTAACTGAATAGCAACTTATCGGCTGTGCATATCGGCAGAAATTTTCATATCTGCCGATACCGATAAACATGTTTTTAAGCTTTTATCAGCCGATACCGATATTGTGCCGATAATATCGTGCATCTCCACCTAAGTGGAGTCGTCTTGCAAACTGAACACTGAACAGATTTTTTGTATTTACTGAATAAAGAAAGTTCAAAATATGGTCTGCATCCCTTCATCGTGAGTGAAACTTGATATTGATTCAAAAACCCAAAAGCCTCGACGTAAACCAAACAATTCAAGCACGCAGATATAATTGTGTTTGTGTTTGCAGAAACTTTATTTTTGATGCATCTTAGTCATGTGTCCTCAGGCCTGCTTGTAACTCTCATTAAGTCACCTGTACATATAAAAACAATCACACACACACACCTTCTGGTTTTGTGTTGAACAAAGGTCACATGGTTTGTCTTTTAAATCAGCCCTAAACACTTCCCATCATATTCTCATCTTTTTTTTTATCAGTGTTTGAAACAGGCTAACGATAAACCCATTCACTGTCATGCTGCTGATGTAATGTTCTGTTTCAGTTTCGCTCATATACTGCAGGCGTTGACTCGTCACACTCTGTGAATCCCCCTCTCTTACTCTTCTACTTCCCTTTTTTAATCAGACTGATTCCCCTCAATCTCAGGAATACCTTTCCACTCAGAAATTAACACCTTTACTCGAGCGTACCCTGAATACAAACGGGTAGCTTCTCTTGTCTTTGGCTGCAGTGAATGGCCACACCATTTTACCCCTCCCTTAGGTAGTCTTAGCTATACACACACATCCCACGTGCACACAAACACACACAGGTTTTTCAGGTCAGGTTAGTTTTTTAAAAAGATCAAAGGGTGAGTACAGACGCCTGCAGCTGAGAGACGAAGTGCTAACATACAGGATACAACCGAAGAATCACTTTTCTGGATTTGAATTTTATAACAAGGGTGCGGCTTTACTCAGTCATAAATACAAAATACATGCAAAGTATTCCTCTGAAAAGACACCATGTCATACACTCAATCCTCGTTTTGGTTTTTCAGTGAGTAGAGGAAACACACGCACACACACAGAGATGAAGGAATGCCTCTCAGTCCTGGCAGCCTCATGTCCGGGCTTGCACTGAAAGTGCATGAACAGGGACTGAAAGATGTGAAAAAAAAAGCTCCCCCACACACACAGTCACACTTATATGCAGCCACACTTCTGTGTACATCAAAGACACACTTTCAGACACATGTCACATGCAGGTCTGAATAGTTTGCATCTTGATTTAGCGACACACACGCTACAGAGTGAGAGAAAGAGAAAGTTTTGGAGGAGAAAACAAACAGATTACGTTTGTTTAAGCTAACGACAGAGTTTGCTTTATCAGTTCCAGACCTCAACAACAACAACAAACATTTTCCCGATGTTTATAGATCATTGTGTGCAGCTGCAAAGTGATCAGAAGTGACTGGATGTTATAAATTGTGCAGTATTAACAGAAATTCCTCCTCTGTCCTGTCGCAGGGTGAGTCAGTGAAGTATTTCTTGGATAATCTGGATAAGCTTGGCGAGCCGGTAAGTTGTTTCTGCCTGCACTGGTCGTTATAAACAGATGTGTACATGTTAAAGTAAAGACCGCAACATGTCCGGACAATTTAGGCTTAACTGTCGAAAAACTATAATCATTGTTTCTTAGATGCTGGAAATAAAGCATCTGGTAATTACTTCACCTGTCTACTTAAAACCATGTTAGATGGCTCCATCTGCCATTCATCATTTTTATTCAGTCTCTCCATCTTTGCACTTTTTTCACTTTTATGTGTTGAAGTTATTTCAGTAAAATTATTTATGGGAAATGGTTGCTGTGGTTTACCACATATAAATAATAAAATATTATGACATGTTATGAAAATAATGACCTGTTTGTCCTGCAGAATTATGTCCCCAGTCAACAGGACATCCTGCTCGCCCGAAGACCCACAAAAGGAATCCATGAGTATGACTTTGAGATCAAGAACGTTCCTTTCAAGATGGTGGATGTGGGGGGGCAGCGGTCGGAGCGAAGGCGCTGGTTCGAGTGTTTCGACTCGGTTACTTCAATCCTCTTCCTCGTCTCCTCCTCTGAATACGACCAGGTGAGAAAAAAAAAAACAAAATACACAAATCTGACTTTTCAGTTCTTTCTAAGACTTTTGCCTTTGAACTCAAAAACAAAAATAATGAATGAAGCTTTAAATTAAATATCAGTAAGAGGACTTTGATTAGAAGGGAATAAGATCTACAGCAGTAACTGTAAACTGAATCTCTCCATTTTCTTCACCAGGTGCTGATGGAGGACAGGCAAACCAACCGTCTGCGCGAGTCCCTCGACATCTTCGAGGCCATCGTCAACAACCGCGTGTTCATCAACGTCTCCATCATCCTCTTCCTCAACAAGACGGACCTGCTGGAAGAGAAGGTGAAGAGCGTTGCGATCAAGGACTACTTTCCTGAATACTCCGGGCCGGAGCACAGCCTGCCCGACATCCAGGCGTTCATGGTGGAGTGTTTCCGGGCTAAGAGACGCGACGCCACCCAGAAGCCCCTGTACCACCACTTCACCACAGCCATCAACACGGAGAACATCCGGCTGGTGTTCCGGGACGTCAAGGACACCATCCTGCACGACAACCTCAAACAGCTCATGCTCCAATGACCCCTGTCCATGTGTGAATGTAGAGGACCTGAACGGGGACAAACCACCCCCTTGCTCCTGACGAGGACACGGGAGAGACCAGCCTCAGAAGAATCCGATAGACGTCAGCGTTCTTCTCCAGCCGTTTTTATATTAGTTTTTACTCTCCTCTTTGAAGAGTTGGCCTTCTTGTTAGTCCAGGGTTTGGGAGGGGGACGAGTCAGTAGGGCAGACTGCCTGCAGATATAAAGAAAGACGTGCAGGCGGTTTGGATGTTGGAAAACATTTAATCTTTGCTGCTCTGTCTTGAGACTGTCCTCTGGCCTAAGCACTGAGACACACCAGGGGATTTCAACTCACAAGGTGCCGGTGCTGGCAGCAGTGCCCGGCTGTGGAAACCAGCAGAACATTTACAGAGGCAAACGGTTTCTAGACCAGATCTACAACAAAAACAGGAATGCTGAAATACGTACGTTCTTTATACATGTTTGCAAAAAACAGAGTCAATGTGACTTTAAGTCTGTATCCAAGCACTGAATTCATTTGGTCCAAAATCACTCCATTTTTCCAGTGCTGCTCTTTTAAAAGTTCTTCTACTTATTGATCATTCAGAGACTGCACAAGTGTTTTTTGTTTTTTTTATTTTGCACACAATTTCTGCCTCTTCCAATAAGAGCTACTGTTTCCCACTGGTTCCAGATCAGCAGCTTGTCTGGGGCTATGAACAGGTAAATGATGCTGATCATGCTCACAATGTTTGAGGATTTGGTGTGGAGGACAGCTCCAGCACTGGCACCTTGTTTGTGAAAAAGAAATTGTTAGTAATAGGGCGCAACCACCAGACTGAACCCACAATGCCTTCCTGTATGATGTCTTAAGGAGACCTAATCACTGTTTCTATCCTGCGTTTGTGCCTGTGTCAATCTTTAGCTGCCTTTAACAGTAAATTAATATGCAAGTTGTCCTTTATTTGATGTTTGGTTGTTTATAGGAAATACTTACCTTTGTTGGCACATTAGGCAGGTGTGCCCGCACGTGAACATGCAGTCCACTGTTTTCTCAGGGTTGAATCCAAACCAGCGTTAATGCTGATGTCATTGTTGGTGAAATAACTGAATAATCTGATTTTTCTCTGGGTGGCAGAGCAGTGAGACTCAGTCAGGCTTTAGTACATTGAGCTGGGTGTGTTTGGTACTGTATCCTGGCTTTGACCCCTGAACGTGGACCCAGAATCTCCCTCTCCCCTCTTTGTTCTCATCTCTGATTAGATGCCTCGTAAAGGGACACACCCCTGTTTGCCTGAATTATGAATGTCTGTTTATAGATGTACAGAAATTTGCTCTAGATTATCTGAATATACTGTAACCAACAATTTTATGGTGACATGTAAACTATCCTGTGAGAATATCTGTGTTGAGTTATAACTCCATGTGCCTCCCTAAATTCAATCTCCTGAGTTCCCTTTCCAAAATAATGTCTGAATTTGAAAAGATGTTGACAAAAAGCCACTGGAGTTGAGTTCTTTTGTGTTTTCTGTTGGGCCAATCTTTGTTAGAGGACAACTTCCAGGCACTGTTAAAATCTGTTTCTCTGCCAAATCACACCATGCTTTCTTGAAACCGCTCACGTTGACAGTCTGTAAAGCTCCCGTGAGCTTCAGTTTGCTTCCTGCCCTGGCTTTGTACATACTGTAATCTGTTGCCATGTAAATATTATTCAGGTTTAACTCCATATATGTAAATGGTTGTAGAAACGGCATTTTTCCCCCAATCTGAATGTGTTTCAAATCACTGCTTTTCCAATGAAGATGACTTTTTGATGTAGATGTATTTTGTGTAATTTTTTTCAACACCTTGTCGAAAATCATTCCTGTGCCAAGTTTCATGCCACTCTAACTCTTTCAATAAAATACACTTTTCTAATGAAAAAGACTCCTTTTTTGTGTCTCACACTTTCATAGATTGATTTTATCCTTACCCAAGAGAGATAATTTTTTAAAACCAAACAAATGGAAATTGTATTTCAATATCCAAAGCAGACTTAAGATGCAATTTTTTGCTATGCTTCTTTAGATATGTTAACTATGAAATATTTAGGATAAGAATATAACATTTTAAAATGTGTTTCTTATTTTAGATATGTTGCTAAGTCTGTGGATTTTTTATAGGTTAAAAATACATTTAATATTTATGAATCATATTTTTGGAGTTAAATATTTAAACAGTACAACAATAATGGATCAATTTAACAGGACAGAGTTACAGTGTAAAATCTGTGTCCAGAGTTTCTATAAATATGCAGGTTTAAGATTGACATTTTGGATAAAATGTAAAATTCAGTTAAGTTTTTTTAAGCAGACACAGCTGGTGCAATGACATAAAGTAAATGATTTATCTGTTGGTGTTCAGATTTAACTTAAAAAAGGGGGTTTGGTTTTTTAAACTGAATGCAAATTATTTTTCTAGCATCCGTTTACAAAGATCACAAAAAGCGTTTTTCTTGATGCCGTCCATTTTTCTCTCAGTCGTACAATGTAATCAAGATTTCACAAATGTATAGCTCAAATAAATCAAACTTGAGTAGTAATTCATTTACTTTCATCATATGTTATCGACTTTAACTGAAATTTTGTTGGTATGTTTGGTGTTCGGCGATAGCGGAAGTAGTCAGGAGGGAATCGTCTCTTATTTCTACGTCAGTTCCGATGTCACGCCCACTGAACGGATTATTTTGGTAACACGGGCCTGACATTAATTTTTCGTACATCAAAAAAAGACTATTTGACGACAGTTTTTACGTGAGCTTTATAGGTTGCAATTAAAACAGAGCAAAATACTATTGATAAAAATAATGTAGAAAGTTTCGCAATTTACGTTCAGGCTTTTACTCCGCTCCCTAAAGGGACTTTCCGTACAGTAACAGTTGATAACGACCCTGAATGCAAAAACGTGACTTTCCTCAAGCATTTAAAAGTTTATTCTCGTGAGTGAAGTCTTTGAAATAATTTTTTTTTACTCCCTAAACTTCCCTGTAAAGAAGTTTGGAGAATGATTCACCCTGATTGGATGTTTTACAGCCGCGTGTAAAATGAGTTCTGGTAAGTGTCGCAATGTTTTTTGATTCACAGGAGCTTAGATACCACGTGACACGATGACAACAAATAGTGCAAGAGTCTATAATTTTATTTATGTTGGCAAACTGGACGGCACGATGATTAAATACACCAGAACAAGATACAACCAGCTTATCTAAAAGCAAAAGTTAGAAAGCAACTAATTCAGTCATACATGTTTTAGGAAAAAAGTCAAAGAGTTTATGGCTAAGGGACCTGATACTGTTTTGATGCCTCACTGTGCAATATGTTTAAATCTTTATAGTACACTAAATGTTAAGAGGTAAATGTACTCTACATTTCCAGACAATTACCCAAATGTGAACATAAAAAAGTGTGTTTCACTTCTTAATTTTCCCTCTCTTTCCTTCCTCAGAGGTGTGTCCATTCTGTGGAAAAACATACAAACGACTAAAGAGTCACTTGCCACACTGCAAGGCAGCATCGAGCTCCAAAACACCTCCAACCAAACACAATGTTTCAGCAAAACAAGCGCCACCTTCTTCATGGCTGGCTGCAGACTCATCAAAACCAAGATCAGATGGCAACAAGACAACACAGACGCTGGTAGTATCAAAACCACAATCAAAGAAGGGCAAAAAGGTGTCTGAGGTATCAAAAGTACCCACAATCGCGCCACAGTCAGCATCTGAAAGTTCTGTTTTATCTTCATCATCCACGAAAAAGAAGCAAAAGCTATCTGAACTAATCAAGACTGCAAAGATAGCCTCCTCTACCTCACTTGTCTCTTCCCCATCCCCATCACAATCTCCAAATATCTCCGGGTCCAAAAAGAAGAGTCTGCGTGCTTTAATAGAGGCAGCAAAATCCAAACAGGCTTCAGTGGAGGGGATCAGATCTGTGACAGAAGACCTTCCTTTAGGCTCAAATCCACATGTAGCAGATCCTGTAAACTCCAGGATAAATATACAGACTGAATCAAAGACTCATTTTGACAAAGAACATGTGAAGGACACATCCAGCTCTGATTTTTTCTTTACAGACTCCAAAACCAAAAATGCATCCAATCTGAGGGCGACAAAGAAGAAAAAGGCTAAGACAACCAAAGATACCTCTCTGGATCTTAAAGAAACTGCAGAAAAGCTGCATTTAAGAGACGACTTCCTTTTAGAAAATGAGGAGGAAGCTGCAGATTTGTCTGTGAATAAGATGTTCTCAAAATCAGGAAGTGGTCACACAGCCAGGATTACGCTTCAGGATGTTAAAACCACATTAGCCCGCGCTAACGGCACGCGTCAGATGTGCAGGCCAAGCATTCTGAGCAAGATTCAAACTACTGATGGTTTGAAAAGCAAAATCAGTCCTGCACTTCAAATAGGGAATAAAGACAGCTCTTTGATTACATATAAAACAACGCCAGACCAGCTGCACATCAAAAAACCACAACAAACAGAGATACAATCAGTTAAAAGAGAAATTTTCAAGTCTCAACAAGCAGCTTTAATCCCTTTTCAACAGAATGTTTCCTCTCAGTCTGGAACAAGCTCACCTGAAGCTCCTGTATCGCAGGTGAAACAAGCCACGCCCCCTCCTTTTTCAGTCAGTATTAATGAGAGTTTGAAGGTAGGTCCATACAAAACAGGACTCCTCGCCATATCACCGTCATTAGTCCAGTTTTCCAGCCCTCATCCTCTGCGTTCCACCCCACAAACTGTCTCAGTGAGGGAGGAGGGATTGAGATCTGATGGTGGATCACAGCTGGAGGTCAGGAGACAAAACACAGCTGAGAATGGGGCCAAAGGTCAGTGCATTAAATAAAAAAAAACTGTGCTTGATTTTGCTTTTTCACTGCATTGATTGTTTTATGGGATCCTTTGACTGCAGTTGCTCCAGCAGAGCGAAGTCTCGGACAGGTGAGACTGAGGGAGCTACCTGAGTGGCTTGTCTGCAGAGCTCCCACTCATCCAAGAGATGTGGTTGAAATGGTGCAAAGAGGTGAACACTGCAAGCCTCTTTATATAAAAATGTACTGTAATCATAAAAATGTACAATACATTATTTAAAAACACTCCGATGTGTACTGATATTATGAAAGTTAGCTTTACAGCTCTTCTCCTGTATTTCCATTAGGCTGGCAGTGGTACTACAAGAAGTATATCAATGTAAAGAAAGGCGGTGTAGGCGGAGTGGGCATGCTGTTAGCAGGGTACTGTGTGCTCAGCTACATCTGGAGTTACCCTCACATCAGTAAGTGGATCACTCTCAGAGGATAAATGTGTTGGTTTGTGTACGCAGAGGTTTAGAGACAACTCACTGTGCTGATGTGTGTTTTTTTTTTTTTCCCAGAACGTGATCGTTGGAGGAAGCATCACTGAGGCTGAGAGGAGATTGTACAAGAGACTCTGAATGTGGAAAAAAAAGCAAAGGAAGGAGCTTCATGGATTAAAGTTTCAGACCATATCTTACTAATATGAGCTTTTGAACAGGTTTGATGTGTAAGAAATTATATTTGGATTCTGGTCCGAAATGTAGTATGCAGTTGGACAATTTGTTACTCAGAAGCTACTCCATTTTTTAGCATTTTAGCTCAGTTTAGCATTGCATGAAGACTGGCAGCAGGATAAACACCTCACCTAGCTGTTGGATGATTATAATTCTGCAACCAGCAACTTCCTTTAGACTTGGTTGTCTGGCATCTGCTCAGATAACCCCAAAAGTGAAAATTCCCCTGAATAAGATACTTGAAGCGCTGTGAAGTGTTGTTTATTGAGGCTGTGAGCCAGATTTTGTTGACATAGACATTCTAAGCGTTTCCTCTTTTCAACCTTTATGTAAAGCTAAGCTAACCGGCTGTTGCTATATGTAGCCATAACTTCTTAGCAGAAAGTGAAGAAGTCCGAGTCCTTTAACCGCAGGAAGACCTTTCTTCTACCAGCAGGTTAACACCTGACCTTCCCAACTTTTAAGGCATTTAAACTGAAATCATGAAGCCACTGCATGTCTTGTGTTTAATTTCTAATTATTTATTCATTTGTTGTTGTTATTTTTGTTTATTTGCTGTTAATCTTGTCTAAGAAAGGGAAGGTGTTCACCAGGGAACTACTCAACATGACTTTTATCAGGATTATTTGGTTGTCATCAGCATGCATGTCAGTCCTGCTGTGTTTCCCAGAGCTCCACTAGGTGTCCCTGTTTGGTTGTGTTACTTCAGTCAAAGAGGCTGAGCAGATGAAGGTTTGCTATGCAGAGTTTTCTTTGCTCCTTTGTGCAGAGGCTCTGGCACTGTGGTCTACAAGGGGATTAAAGGGACATCAGCTTCAAAATCGATAAAGATCTTTTTCTTGCTGCCCAGATATTACAAAACATAAAATTTGAAAATATCCCAACATCAGAGTCTCTGGGAGGAGATCCTATCTGTGTAGCAGAGGGTTAAAGTCCTGTTTTTCTTACACAAACGCTTCCTCTGTCACATGATGGTATTATGCATGCTTAGTCTGTCGGTGCCAGCATGTGAGCACTTACAGAATAGTAATGGAGACACACTGAAGGAGGTTTTTCAGCTGGACTGGACCCATTTGTGATTGTATTCAAAATGAATTTATTGTTGACTCTTCTTGCTGCTGTAGTGAACACACATTAGCTACAAATGAAGAATGATGGTATTTTTGTAACGACTTTTCCCAACGCCAACACAATAAAAAATAATTTGCATTTCCTCTCATTTTTCTTTTACATTCTTCTATTGTTTTCATACAAAAATTATAAATATTTTGTGTTTCACTTTTCATTTTTATACAAAAAGAACAAACTATACAAATCAAGTGAGACGAAACAACAGTGAAAATGTAGGCAGAAAGAACGCATCTCTGCGTTGAGAACAGGAGAGAGAAAGCACAGTATGTTCCTAGCAGGCCCTCAAGACACTGATATGCATCAAGGTATCACAACGCTGGACAAAACCCGACTTTGTGCAAGTCTAAAACTAACTTTCCCATGGATATAAGTGCTAAAGAGGCACAGAGTCTTGCAGCAACCACTCAAGGGAGTGAAGAACAAACCTCCCCCCTTGGCTTTTACATGTCATTAGAGATTTGTTATCAAAGCGGAGAGCCCAGTTCTCTCAGTGTGCACTGGTAGTTAGAAGAGGTCTAGAGGCAGAGATGCAGGTGGGCTGCGGTGGCCGCTGGCAGTCAAACACAAAACCTACTATCACATATTAAAGGCCTTCAGTCTGCCCTGTAGCATATTGGCAAGCATATTTCACAGACACATGAACAGAAGAGAGGTGACCCTGTCCAAAATCAACAGTTTGACACATTATTGGAGAGATCTCTGTGATGTGTTTGCACTAATTTTACAGAAATGCACAGCTAATATTCAGGATTTATGAATACACTTTGCGCAAATTACTATACGGAAATTTTTGGGTCTTAAAATCTGAAACTCAACAAACTGGACCATAGCAGGAGTCAGTTTACAGACGAGACACCGCTTTCAATATCCAAAGGGGTTCTGGACAGCATCACACTCTCTCCTGTTTTGCATTTTGGTTGCGCTGCTGAGAGGAAATATGAGAAACGCCTGAAAAGAAACACTGGGAAGTGAACATTGAACACAGGAAAAAATGGTATCGCAATTTAACAACCGAAGTAGAGGAGAACATAGACCTATAACAGTGTGTGTGTGTGCTTGTGTGTGTGGGGATCGACACACACAGGTAGAAATGTCACGGTAGTAAAGCATAGATAGATTGATAGATATGTTCAATATATCATTATATGCAGAAGGCAGACAAACATACAATCAAATACCCCAGAGAGCAAGGGGAACATGTCACAACCAACAGAAACAGTCAGATTTTCTTATGTTGTTTCTAAAACTGAGGAAATAAAAAGTCTAAATAAAAACAATAATGTAACATAGTTTCCTCAATCTGAGGACTGATCGCCCCGGACACAAACTCGCTGTGAAATGATAAGATTGAGATTTTTTCGGCGTCTGTGTCGGGGCTTGCGTACCTTTAAGGTACAAAAGAAAAATGCCAAAGAAAATGTGACTTAAGCATGAGAAAACGTGGGTTTCTTCTCTAAATGTTTGTGTGACTGGTTGAAGAAAGAGGTTTTCCTGTTGCAGGCAGCTGAAAGCAGGCGAAGAGATTTTGGTTCACATTCTGTTTAGCCTAGAGTTCAATGAACAGCAACATATAGTTCCTGAAATGAGCGACAGTGCGATTAGTGCAATTTGTCTCTACTTGGCTCACCGTAAAGAAACCTCTGAAGCATTGATCGAAAGCACATTTGTGTGCACTGCATGTACGTAAAGCAGGAAGGAGCTGAGCTAAAGGACCTTTTTTGAATAGAGCTTCTTCATGTAAACACTTCAAAATAAAACCTAGAATCAGGCACAGTCGTTATTTGTTCCTCCTCCTCATCCCTGTTTTTAGCATAGGTAGTGGGGGTGATCAACTGGCACAAAGTATTAAGGATGTGTGTGAAGAGAGGGGACCAAACCTCTTTAAAAACACTAAAATAAACGAAACACCTTCCATCTGTTCGTCTCTGTCATTGCACACACTCCCGGATCTTTAAAGGTCTTTTTAAGTGCACATCTGATGCCTGCATACTCCTAAAATACCCAACACAAAAGACCTAAACTCACTCTACATGGCCGGAGAAAGTAACACAAAGACGTAAAAGAAGAGTTAGCCTCTCTTCACACTGGATTTTGGGGGTAACACAAAAAAAATATGAACTCATAAAAGAAGTGAAGTCGTACATCAGGGATGAAGGAGTTTCAGTCTTAACATTCCAGGATGCTGTTGACTGCCGCCTCTAGAGCAGAGTCTGTGTCGGGGTGAGCAGGTGAGCTGAGCGGAGGCGGGTACTGCGGCTGAGCAGCTGGGTGCTGAGACCCTTGGTAGTGCGTCTGTCCTCCTGCTGTGGCTGTAAAAGGCGACGGGTTACCGTGGGGATAACTGTTGACTGTGAGGGTGTTGCTGCCAGCACCGCTCGACCCGTAGTGTTGCGCTCTTTTCAGTTCTAGGACTCGCTTGTTGTCTAAGTGTGGAGGGTGGAGTCTATCTGCTGTTGTTGCTGCACCTGAAGCCCCGCCCCCTCCCGGGTCTCCATAAGCGGGCTGGGAATCTGTCCTGTATGGTGGCTCTGTGGCGCTTCTATCTGACTGATTTCTACTTGAGATGGGCGACCGCTGAGAGGGGAGGGGATCTTGAAAGTGTTTAGATTTCACACCACAACAGAAGTCTTCCAAGAAGTTGTCTGTCAAGTGAAAAAGAAGAGACCAGAAATCCTTAACATATCCAACTTCTTCTTACATAGTTACTAAGTTTAGTACTATTAACTCTTTACCTGGGTCCACTAGTACCATGCGTTTGTCTTGTGTCAGGTTCCCCCGCTCCTCTTGATTGAACGTCCTGTCAATCATCACCATTTCTGATGATGGGCTGAATCGCTGCAAAGAAAGAATTTCCAACCTGTTAACTCTGCTCATGTTGTAACATGAAACACTTGTATGTATGCAGCAAATTGCAGGCGTGTTCAACCTCAGCTTCCACCATGAGCAGCCGTCTGTATTTGTTCACCATGGACTGAGTCCTCATCAACACCTGAGTTGCAACAACCTCGAATTCTTCATCCACTGTAGAAAAATAATAAATGTTTGCATTTTTTCCTTCCCAGCAGCCGTAAACATGCTGTTATTTGTGTAACGTAACAAGGAGGAAAGTTGTACCCTGTGAGAACTCTTCCTTGCTGGGTGGCGCTCCCTGAAACACGTGGTAGGGGAGGAGTTTTTCCAGGGCATCGTTGAATGAAGTGAAAGGATGCCGATCTGACGTCTGTACTCCTGCGTGGTCCTTCCTTAACTGTTGTAAAATCCTACAGAGGTGACAGAAAAAGAGACAAGTGTCAATAATTTCTTAATGGAAAACTAAACTTACTTAAGATGGAATAACATTTATCAAAAGAGAGAAATCATACTCACATTCCTCCTCTTGTGAGCGCTGGAAGGGCAGGTCTCTTCTGAGCACTGACCTACAAAGATAGCCAAATGTTTGATAACCCTTCTGCTCATCCTTGATCAAACATAACTGGAGTGAAAGACTGAATTGATACCTGAGAGTTTAGCGTTGAATCTTGAGCCAGAGTTGTGATACCTAAACAAGATAAAAAGCACCTTCAGTAAGTCAGATCAGCCTTGAAAACACCTTGTTCAAATTATTTCATCAGTGTTTTCTACCTTGGATGTTGCTGATCTGTGCCTGTTTAAGCGCAGGAGATGAAGCATTCTGAAATGTCATGAAAATGAGTCAGATAGCACAAAAAGATTTAGAAGTAGAATAAAAATATGAAGCAGTGATTTGTGTTCACACCTGTCTGTAGTCCGTCTGTTCTGCTGTTCCAGGTAAAGGAGAAAGAGACGTGCAGTTCTGTGTCTGAGTCACTAGAAGGCGCTGAACAGGACTAGATGACACTTGGCTTTGACCGCCAATTCCTGTCGTCGCCGGACCAACCAGAGTCAGTCGCCCTGGAGTGCACGTTGTCTGCATAGGGGTGGAGCTCGCACAGGAGACTCCTGTCCATGTTTGGGTGCCTCCAACCTGCCCCCCACTGACTACTCCCTGATTCAGGATGAGCTGGCCACCTGGTTGTGCCGTGAAGTTCTGCCCTGCGATGATCTGTACCGTGTTCTGACTGGTGATGAGGGTGTTGGAGTTGGGGTCTGCGGGGCCATTGTGGATGGTGCTGGCTGGAGTGAGCAGAAACTGTCCTGATGTTACGTTTGTCTGCGCTTGTTGTTGCTCCATGGGTGGCTGCATCATGATGGAGCCGTTAGCTGTGTACTGACCCCCTGGTGTAGCAGTGTTAGCGTTAACTACGTTAGCCATGGAGGTGGGACCAAGGCTGTAGATGGTCTGAGCCCCAGCTTGGAGGGGTTTGGGCTGAATGGGTCTGACAAGAGTCTGAGTGCCTCCTGGGCCTCTCTGGATGATGATATTTTGAAGAGGGATGTTTTTAAAAGGTAAGCCTACCTGCCCTTGTGTTGGTGCAAACACCTGCCCGCTTGCTGTGGTCGCTGCTGCCCCTACAGGCGCCCCCTGTCTCAACACTATCTGTGGAGTCCTCTCCAAGCTGCTCAGAGTCATCACCCCACCACCTGACCCGAATGAGCCCAACACCTGGATGTGCTGGGTAGAGCCGTTGGGCAGCTGGGATACCCCTTGCAGGAACTGTCCTGCAGGAAACGCAGCTGTCGCTGTGGTGACCACACCCACTCCCCCTCCATAACTCCCAGAAACCAGCTGGGACTGGAAGGGAACAGGAGCAGGAGCCTGTACCAGAGTGGGAGCTGGCTGGGAGTCCAGTAAGGCTTCCTGGGCCAAAGTCTGCTCCGTGATGTCAGCCTCCATGAGAGATTTCTGTAGGATGTCAAAAGGCTGGTCCTCGCCCCCGAGGTCCACCCCTCCAGGAGACGTCTCCGGGCCCAATTCATCCTCGATAAATGAAAGGCTGCTGGAAAGCTGGAGGCCTGCCCCTGCTGAATCCTCTCCAAACTCACCCATTGAAGAGGAGCCATCCTTGAGGCCGGAGTTGGAGCCAGCCTGAATAAAGCAAAGGGAGAATAAGCAGTGAGCATGTGAGCTGCATACAAGAAAGACCTCCCTGTAGATTTATCTATCCATCCATGATGTGTTTACAACCAGGAGAAAAAAAGAAAAAATACATTCATGTGGGAGTTCCAAATATACAAGAAATTGATCTACTCAGATCCTGTCTATTTGTTCATCACTTACTGTGTCGCTAGCAAAGAGAGATCCATCTGACCCATAGGCTGCATTTCTCACGTCATCCTCCTCAATCTGCAGAAACAAAACAGAGCAAGACAGTGAATAAGTGGACTTCCTTCCTTTTTGCATTAAAGTGCGGGTGGAAACAATTCAGGACAACTTTGTAAGGATCTACATTCTTGAAGAGTCACTCACAGACTTGCTGTTGCTGCCATGGAGATAGTCATTCAATGCATCCACATCTCTAAAAGGGACAACAAATGGAGTACTTAGATTTCAGGAATTACCCTCAAGACATTTCTAAAACTACAAAATATATACATTTGACTCATATCTGGTTTAAAAATACATACAGACTGTCATTTTGAGGCAGAATATACATTACAATACATTTTTTGAAAGGGTCTTTATTATCATCCTGAATCTAAAAGGAAATGTTCTGCACATACTTGTTTTGATGCATATCTAATGATATTGGAAAACTAATCAAGCAAAACACTAAAGGACACACTTCAAAATTTAAGGACAAATGTAGAGTTTCATTAAAAGGTTTTTACCCTAAAATATCCAGAAGACGGCGATCGTCCTCATCATCCATGACACCTAAAACAATTGGGCGTGACAAAGGGATTGATTGAAACAGGAAGTCAGGTGTAAAATTAATATTTTTTGATTGATTTCTTTTTATTATTTGTGTGGACTAATGCACATGTTAATAACTTATGATAATAAGTTTATGTGTAACAGTTATAAAAGCTTTGTGTGCTTTCTGGAATGTTGTCTCACTCACAGATCTCCAACAGGAAGCATGGATTCAGTCACACCTTTGTTTCCCAAGCTGCAGGGTGAGAACTGCATTTAGTAAGATATAAAAACATGCAAGTGAGCTAAAGGGTGTAGGAGTGTTGAGGGAGTGAAGTAAGAGACAGAAATAGAGATGGGTGTGAAATGTAGGTTTGAGAGGACCAGGGGGGCAGGTTTGTTATTTAGTACTACAGGAGACCTGTGTAAGTGTAAGGCATGATGACCCTCATCCCCTCCTACAGATGTTTGTCTAACACACAAACTCCCACCCATTACCCTGCTTTGCTGTCCCACATTGGCTGTCAGTAGAGTCTGAAAATGGGCAGCTGAGTGTAAATAACTCCACCCTCTTCCATTTTTATATTGAATGTTGTTTGTGTTTCTATATTGAAAAAGGTGTTGGCTTTATGTTGAGTAAACCAGCATACGTATGCAGCTATACTGGATTGTGAGAGAGTAGAAATGAGGGTATGAACAGTAATTTGACAAAGCATAGTTCTGTTTAATGAGTGTTTGAGTATGCTTCAAGTTGGAACCCTTTCATAATTCAACATATCAACCAAAAGTTGTTCAATCACATGTGCAGCATTTCAAACACACTGTGGTCTTTTGGGTACTTGTGTCGTACTGTTTAAATTCATCGACTTCAGTTGGTTGTGTTCCTGCGGATGTGTTAATGTTACAACTGCAACACCACAAAATGGCTGTTACCATGACATGGGCTGTCTTTACAACTGAGCCACGTTAAGCCTCCATCTTTGGTCCGAAGAGAACAAAGGACGACAGAGTTCAGTGTAGAATATGTTTCTTAAATCCCGCTAAACATACACGAACCACAGGGAAATACGCTGATTTTAACGGTATGATAAGAATTGAGGGCTTTGTGAAACACCGGTAACAAATACCGTACATTTTCGTCGTTAAAAGGGGAATGCAACAACAGGAACTGTGGCTCCTTTGTCCTTTAAATGTGAACAATGAATAGGAAATCTCTACGTTGAAACATAAAAATACAACACAAATGATAAAGAGGACATTTTATTTTCGACAGCCTCGAAGAAAGTGCATAAATTCAATTTAAAGTACGAAAAACATTCGAGTTTTCTCTTTTAGATAGTCTAAGGAAAATATGAAGCCAACAGCTAACCAAAGCATTGAATGCCGCACTTAGATGAAACAGGTTTAGTGAATTATTATTAAAATTTAATTTCAACAGTTATACGATATGAAGATATTGCAACAAAAATACCAGTATCTCGACAAAAAAAGCCTTCAACTTGATAGGGGTTCATTAATTAAAGCTATCTTGCACGAAAAGACAGTGTGTTTTTGTTGTTTAAGGCTCCTTGTCGTAGTCCGAAATCCGCCCTAGCATGCAGCTTCGACGCATACCAAACCACCCCCGTTCTGCTCCTGCTACTGGTACTGTATGGTGTCGCCATTGCTTTAGTAAGTCAGCTAATGTACAGCTTGCAAGTTTTATTTCCAAAAATAGACTGAATCGACAGAAAAATAATCGCATTCAAGCAGCACAAAACGCCCGTCGTCCAGCCAGTGACTGGTCGTCGCTGACGTGATCTTTCTTTCTCTGTTGGGGAGGCTTTCATTTGTCCTCTATGTAGCTCATCTGCCAGCATGAAAAACGTCACATTTGTCTCGATATGTCGACGCGTTTCGATCGGGGGGTTTCTGGACCCTGTTCTGTTCGTGAAGATCTCCAGACTCCGCAGCATTTTACAGATAAACACCGGCCTGTTCTTGTTAGCTAGCCGCGGTGGAGACGACGCCTATATTGAAAACGTCGGCTAGAATCCGTCGAAAAACCTGCAGGACCAAACCGTGTCGAGGCATACATATTAATCCCGATTAGCAAAACATAAAGACGACTCAAAGAGGCAAACCCTTTACTCCTGTCTCACTCCTCTTGAAACCCAATATCTCCATTTGGCAACTTTTAATTTGCTCCCCCCTCCTTCTCCTCCTCCTCCTTCTCCCTCTCCCACTCATATATTTTTCTCACTGTCCCTGTTCTGTCTCGGATAGATTTTTCTCTCCGCTCAAACTCTCTTCCCTCCCTGAAGGAAGGGAGGAAGGAGGTTGTGTGTGTTTTTTCCTTGAAATTTTTATCACAAAATTATAATACACTCAAAGGGAAACTCACCGTCATGAAAAAGCAGTGCCTTGTCAACGGGGTTTCCTCGCCATCACCGCACGGGTTGTAGGGGTAGTGCACAGAACAAGGCAACCCAAATCATCATTCTAGCACGAGAGCATATGACCGTTGAAATCTAAATGATATAAAACACAATGTAATAATTTATTAATGAAATAATGCCATTTTGATATAAATCCCAATAACCTGCTTAAATATCTTCATGAATTGTACATAATGTTATTATTAGAATAATCATTACCAACAGTAGAGGGCGGGCCTCTGATGTATCTGCCACACCTTGACGTTTTGCAGGTATCACCATGGTGACAGTTTATGAAGGCATCACCCCAGTCAAGCATTTTTTTTTTTCTGCATACGTGGGAATCATGCGAGGAATTGATCAAATTCAAGTGAACTCAATTTATTGCGTGCATAAAAATCAAAGCATTACAGTTGCATTACTGGTTCTTGAATTTTGAGTTTGACCCTAAAACATTATATCATATTACAGACACTCCTTTTGTATTACTTTTTTTTCCTTTAAACTGCAATCCTAGAGAGTATTAAACCTGAAATGAAATGTATTTAATGTGACTTGATGAAATACTGTCAAATGAAAAGGTTTGTTGTTTTTTCACATTAAATATTTTTTTTCTCAGTGATGTCCGTATTCTTGTACCTAATTAGATCTGGAAGTCAGTATTAGGTCTTTTTTTTCTCTTTTTTTTCTGTCGTTTGGTAGATTGTCTTGTTTTTGTGTCTTGCTGCAGGGGGTTTTGTGTATATATCTTGACTGTTAAATTAAAAAATGACGTAAATCAATGCAAAAAGTTGTTTTTAAAACATTTTAAACTAAAATGTATTAAATACATAAAAGTTAAACAACAATAACGTATTTTATAACCAAACATTTTCTTAAGATTATTTAAACGAATGAGTGTCACATTTAAACGCTACATATATTTATTTTGCCATTTTAATAGAGGCTATAAACCATTGAAAGAGACGTTTACATGAAATGCAAACAAACATTATTTGCAATTTGGACGTTGTTTGGTGAAGGCATTACTGCCCTGAGACTCCGATACAACAGGTGGCGCTCTTGATTAACGACGCCATCTAACAGCAACAACGAATAAGTGGAAGTGACGTCATTACTGGAACTCTTGACAGTAACCAACATGGATGCAACTGCTGAAATCAACCAGGAAAACGGGTTTACCGGCGAAATTGGTGCCTCCAAAATACAGGAGCGTCTACAAAAGCGGCACCAAGAGAGAATAGAGGATGCGGAGCGGAAGAAGGAGGCGAAGGCGAGTCAGGCTGTCGAAGAGGAAAAGGGAGACTACTTCTTCAGCACTTTCAACAGAGAGCGGGAGTCCATAGAGGAGCTACTGTCCAGCTGCTCTGGAGCTGACCGGGTTGTGCTTACTCAGAGGCTGGAGGAGGCGACGGTCAAAACAAATCAGCTGCAGAAGTTTCTCAGTGATAGCACTTTGTTCCTGAAGCCTTACGACCTTAGGCAAGCCCAAGCTGCTCTACAGAAACTACAAAACTCTCTTGCGGAGACTAGAGAGGAGGGTCTGCCTAAGAAGAAGTTTGCCTTTCGAGCTCGTACTAAAGCAAAAGATAAAGCCTCAGCACCAGCGTCAGACACGCCTCCACCTGATGTTGGTACACCTGCAGGATCTGGTAGCTCAGAAGTGGATGGATCCACAGCCTCTGAGAAGTGCGGCTTCTCCAATATGAACAATGTTTGTCTCACAAAAAAAGCTGAGGAGATCCTCAAACAAGACGTGCTGTTGACTCATCTGACTAACTGCAAGATACGTTTGTTTGGGTCTCCTAGCACGCTGCACCTGAAGCATATTGACAGCTGCGAGATCTTATGTGGACCAGTGTCCAGCTCAGTTTTCATCGACCAGTGTAAAAACAGTACTCTAGCCTTCCCCTGTCAGCAGCTGAGGACCCACAACACCACTGACACACAGGTGTATGTTCATGTCACAAGCCGGGCCATCATAGAGGACTGTCGTGGAGTGAGCTTTGCACCATTCTCCTGGTCTTATCCAACGCTGGAGGAGGACTTTGCTGTGTCAGGACTTGACCAGAACCTTAACAACTGGAGCGAGGTGGATGACTTCAACTGGCTTGCTGCAGGAACACCTTCACCAAATTGGACTGTTATACCAGAAGCAGACAGGAAAACCAATTGGGACCCCTAGAAATAGACATTAAATCCAAATAAAAATATTTCAGCTGAGGCATGCACAAAGATAATCTTGTTATTATTCAAAATTAATGTGTTTCACTGAATTTTAGTCTTTCATCATTCCGATTTCAAAAACTTTGTGAAACGGTTTTGAGCAAAACTGCTAAATTGGAATAATCCACATGTCCTGTTTTACCAAATTATAGAGGTTGTGGTACAGAAGAGGATTCTAACTTAAGCCAAAATCAGCACTTACTGAGCAGTTTATTCTTACATCTGATGATATTCCTTGTGTGGTATTTAAAAATAGTACATATCTCTTGCGGTTTACAACATGCAATTTGATGGTAAAATGTTTATGTTTTTATTATTCAATTGCATAAATTCAAAGCAAATTTTACCCAATAAACTGAGCTTGACTGTAACTTGAACCCAGTGTTTTTGTGTGAAATGTCTGTATCAACCTGTGAATTACAAGTGCATCTAAAAAACTGATAATATGGTGAGATATTTTAAACATTTTTACCTTAAAACATGTTTAAAATCACACAGCTTAAAACAATTTATTTTGAGAATAGAGGAATATTTTCCAGCTTGTTTGTTTTGAGTTATTGACATAACTTTTGAGTCTAAAAAATGTCAGAGAAATATTCAGTGTCACAGTTCTTTAGAATACCGGTACATCTTTTTAGGCTGCACATTGTTCTAATAGCCAAACTTAAAAAAAATGTCAAAAACTCAAAGAAAGGGACACAACTTTGGCTGTTATTGGCAGAAAAGTCACTGAGATGAAGTTACTAAACAAACCCTAAACTTGAGAGATGTAATCACAAGGTACTAGTCACTGGATGTTCCAGCCTCTTCAAACTCCTGCTTATTAATTTTGAGATATTTTATCATTTTATCAGCAGTTGTGGGAAAGATGAGACTTAAATATTACTGGAAAAAAAATGACCTTCATAATTTGTGAAAGGCTTGTGAAAAGGGCAAAACATTTGTGAAAGGGGCAAAAAATGGTGTTAAAAACTAAACACATCCTCAGAGAGGATCCTTAAAGGTACCCCTACATCTTGGCTTGGTTAACTCCATGAATCTTGACCGTTTACGCTCCCAGGGCAGCATTTGTAAGCAGTCTAAATTTATTTACTTAAAAGCTTTAATAAATTTCATTGAAGTATTCAAACTATTTATTATCTATTTTTATATTTATCGTTGCAACAATGAGAAGACATGAAACAACAGAAATTGAGACCACACAAAGACAGACTGAAACATGACTGAAGGAAAAATGTAAAAATACTAAAATATGGTTGCAAGCAGAAACCGAAGACCTGCACTCTGGCATTAGCAACCTTGGACAATGATATAACAATGATAATACACGAGGAGTAGCTCAGAGGCAGAGGTCACTTTTCCGTATTGCTCCTTGATTTTTTCTCTGAATTCTTATTAAATAATTACACCAGAAAAGCATTTAAAGATGAACAGGAATAGATCACACATGTTCGATTTGACACATAAATGCATGCTACATGGGCAATATCCAATCTGCGGTAATGTTAGATTAAGTGTCTTTGTAGCTCTCAGATCTAACATAAGCTGTCAGAACAAAAACCATTTAAGGATTTACATGGCTTTAGTCTGCAGGAGTAGCTGCCTGATGTTTGTACCTGGAACAGAGTAGGTTTTAATTTGTGTAGTTAGCACATGACAACGAGATAATGAGAGCGTCTGGAGAGCTGCACTGTTGGATGAAAGTGTAAAGCAAAGCTTTGCAGACCCACCCCATACATTATCACTTTTTAAGTTGTGTCCTTTTTTGTGCATTCAAACATGACTTTTTCAGGGGCAGTACAGGGAGTTGTAAAGTGAGCCTGAAAGCTCATTTGTTTCTGTGAATGGGTAACCAGGGCTTGATTAGCCCTACTGGTAGGACATCCTGTTTGTGCTGAACTTGTGGACCCCTACCTGTGAATGGGAATGCTCCATTATTAGCTCCACTTTCTTGCTCTTTGACAGCCTTCAGCTGATGCTCCCACTGCCCCCGGTTCGTTTGATCAAGGAAACCATGACCACGTGAATGCTCAAACCAATTACAGCCCCTGGTAGAAGCTTACGATCAGGCTCATCTTGTGGAGAGGGATTTCTGTAAATTGGATCAGGCTTCTTACAGGGGCTTACCATGACGTACTGCAACTTTGAGTTTAATCAAGAGGATCCTCGGCAATCCTCCACCTCTCAAGGAGAACGAAGCATCGCAATTAGCCTCACCTGTGTGTTAAAGACAGAAAATCAGTCAAATCCAGGTAAAAAGAAGCTTTGTGAAGTTTTTGTCACAATGGGAGAGGAGATATCTTTGGAGAAATAACATTCCAGCACTATTCCCAGGTCCTCCTGGGCTCTTCTTCACCGCCCTTTTGCTGTGGGATGGATTACAGGTTGAACTGATTTCTGTCCTGTACTGGTGGACCAGCTGAAACAGACCCTGACAGAAAACAGACAGGGAACTGCAGGTTGGCCCGTTGGAGAAAACTGAATAAAAGGGACTTTCTGGAAATCTTGGAGGTCTTGCTGTTTTTGAATTTATTTGATTCTTCCTCACAGGTAGGAACACTCCACAGGTTGAACCATGGCTTTGATGCTGGTAAAGTTCGATCTGAAGAAGCGGGTAAAGCTCGCTCAGACTGTCTGGTTTATGTACTGGTTTGCTGTAATGGCTGGTGTGCTCGTCTTCAGCATGGGCCTTTTCTTTAAGATCGAGCTGCGGAAACGATCAGAACTCATGGACAACAACGAGAGTCACTTCTTACCTAACCTGCTTATATTCATGGGTCTCGTAGCCTGCGGCATCAACGCCTTTGGAGGGAAAATCTGTTACGACTCATTAGACCCTGCCAAGTTTGCCAAGTGGAAACCCATGTTGAAGAACTTCTTGGTATTTTGCGTGGGGTTCAATGCTCTGCTATTTGTGACGGCCCTGCTGTGTCTCGTGATGAGGATCCCTTTGCAGTTCACCCTGGCTGAAGGGCTGAGGAACGGGATGAAGTTCTACAAGGATACTGACACACCAGGTCGCTGCTACATGAAGAGGACTCTGGACCAGATGCAGATGGAGTTTCGTTGCTGTGGGAATGACAACTACAGAGATTGGTTTGAGATTCAGTGGGTTAGCAACCGCTACCTGGACTTCAGTTCAAAGGAAGTCAAAGAGTAAGTGAAAACACCTCAAACTACAACCCCCATGATCCCTTTCCAAAGTTATGGATCTTAGATCTTCCCAGTGATTTTTGGACTGGATGCTTTGGCTCAAAGGGATTGTCATTGAACCTGAAAGAATCAAGGTGGGAGCATAAGTGGATTTGAGGTGAAGGTAGGTCAAGGCAGGTGTATTATTCACTTTCGTTCACTGAAGATTAGCATCACAGAAATGGTGGCATTTGGGGCTGCCAAGGTGAAAGAGGTTACTAGGCAGTTTTATGGATAAGGTGAGGAGGAGGGGCCTGAGGGATTAGAAACAGAAAAAGGTATGAGGTCAAAAAGGCACGAGTCAGATTAGAAGAACATCGCTCTAGTCTGGCAAAATGTGACATCCATACCTACTAACACCAACCAAATATACTGAGACTTTATCTTTAATGGAGCAACAAGTGTCTGCTTTCTCTGCAAGGAATGTAATGAAGTAGTTTGGGTGCTGACACTCAATTAGTGTTTAATCTGAGGGATTACACTGTCCATGTTCCTTAAGTGTCTGTCTTTTCCAATCAGCTGGGTATCTGGAAACACTCCAGGGTCAGCATGGAGAAGTAAAAGTTTGGGGTTTCATGTTTGAATTCAACGTGAAAAGTTTGGCTTGTTCGATTACAGTGATACCAGAATGCATCATGGGATTGGAGAGCTAATCCTTTAATTTAAAAAAGACTTCTGGTCCAAGCCAGGGGATGGTTGTGAAGGCTGTCAGTCAATTAGGTCATTGGAGTCTAATCTAAAAAGCAACTGCTTCAACGTGTTGCTTTTGGGATTAGACTTGAAAATGTTCCAAAGAATTCCTTGAAGGTTTTTTTTTTTTCTTATCCAGACTTTCTTAATGATCTTCAAATATCAGTATAATCAGTGTCATGATTATCAATCTCTTAAAAGTAAACTGTACAGTTTTAATATTTGCTGTTTCTTCTATCCTGGTCTACAGACCCAAATTCCTTGTTTGCACTTTCGTTATTCTTGTTTGGATGTAGAAATCACTTGTCCATATCTGACCTTCTTTGGTGTCATTGATCCAATTATGAGGTCTTTCCATTGGCCCACAACTATCAATCACAGCTGATTACTGACAAATTGTCATGCACACTTTGATATTGTTAAAAAGAACCATTTGCTCACTTTATCAGCCAAGAACAAGATGATCTGGCTCCATCTGCAAAAGTAAAGTCTTAATAATGTTCTACATGTGCAATAAGCAGGTCTTTGAAGAGAGACAATACTCAATATTCTGCAAATAAAAAAAGGACCAACTGTTGTTGTTTTGGGAGAAAGCATGCCTAACTTTGCTACTTTTAGCCTTCACACTCCACAAATATAGGCCTTCAAGTTCTTGACCTTTAATCCCACCTTCACCTCATCATAACATGACTTTGACATGTCACTGTGCCTCATCCTCTTAGCCGCATCGGGAGTAACGTGGATGGACAGTACCTGATGGATGGAGTCCCATTCAGCTGCTGTAACCCCAGCTCCCCAAGGCCCTGCATCCAGTTTCAGATGACCAACAACACGGCCCACTACAGCTACGACCACTACACAGAGGAGCTCAACGTTTGGAACCGTGGCTGCCGAGAGGCTCTGTTGTCCTACTACGGAGGCATGATGAACACCATTGGAGCACTGGTGCTGCTGGTTACTTTGCTGGAGGTCAGGAAACACAAAATGAAATGTCAAACAAAGGTGTAGCATGGAAACAACAGTCAATTTCACATAAGGGTTGAATACTTCATTCCACTTTTTCCATTTCCATCCAATCAAGCAAGAGCTTTGAAACATGGGCTAGACTGCTGAGCTAGCTGAGCTAGCTTACAACAGACTTTTGTAGTAACATCACTTCATAGCTAACGTTAACTGTTTATGTTTTAACTAACAGTCTGATGGTAAATTCCACAATGAGGCAGCCATCTTGGATGTTTACAAAACTGACTCAGTGAATCCTCCCCATAAAGCATAATTTTATTTATTTATGATGAGCCAAACCTGAAAATAGTCAGATGGATATGTCCCTTAACTAAGAGACGCATGGATCAAATCAACAACACTTAACTCAGTTTATGTTAAAAAAAATAAATCTGCTATTCAAGTTAAGATTCAGCAGAGAAAGCAACCAGCAACATTGGTTATCTTTGTTAATGACTTCCCCATCAATTGTAGAGTAGAAGTTATCAAACAAGTTAACCAAGAAACTAGTTTTTAACTGTAAATCTATTTTAATGGTACTTTATTGAATTAAAATAATTAAAACTCTTAAAGGTAATCATCAATGTTATAAAATCATAGCTCATAAATGTGCAAACACTTGTAGCTCAGACATTAGCTGTCAAGGACATTATCAGCGCAGGTATCAGTTTGAGTTTCCCCATGTCACGTTGACTCAGGGAACCAAGACTGATGTTCAAATTTTAATGTGACCACTACATAACTTCCCAATTAAGCTGCTGAATGTGGACCCAGCTTTTGACTGTCAAACTCTGTACAAACATCATTTCACACGGTTCAGACCTTTACACCCATGGAAAGTTGAGTAAGGATATGTATGTCCTGGTAGCATAGTGAGACAGTCCTGTGTATAAACATGCAGGACAAATCTGACCCACTTGGCACTTCTTTTCTCACACTCCACCTCTACCATCATCTGTGTGCAATTAATCCTTACCAAACAAGTCAACCCGCCTCCTGCCACACTGCCAGGTATCCCTACGCCACCTTTACCTGCAGCTTACCTGGAGAATCTCACCTACTACTTTGTGCCTAAATGTTAATCCTGGAGCAGCCAAATGGCATCCCGCCCTGACCTTAACTCAAATCTGTTGTTGTCAATCAGGTCCAAGAATCTGTTATCCATTACAGACGGATAAATCCGTAGAACTCTGTGACCTGGGTTTGTTTGTCACCTCAGGCAGACAGTAGAGTTTTCTTTGGATAAACTCCTCGATCATGAAATCCAGCAGGTGGACCTGTTCCTTAAAGTCCTGGACTCCTGAGAGCTTTTGAGGCACACAGTTGCAGGAAGACTTAAGAGAAGTTATGCAAGCTCCTGTGACACGGACAGGGACGAAGGGGTTAAGCTTAGGCAGTTGGTGAGGACAGACCCACTTCCTGGATCTGGAACTCCCAACTGGGTTTTGGATCACTGCTAACAATCTTAAATTACCTCCACATACCTAGAGAGGAGATCATATGGCTTAATCTTATTTTGATGATTGTGGGAGATAATTTTTCTTTATTTTTTTTCACACCTCACCAGGTGTTACCTATTTTAACTCACACATCAGGCAAAAAAAATGGCCACCATGTTTTCACATTTGCATGATCCATGAACAGACAAACTATATACTGTAGTAACACTCCAACAATTTATGAAATTTGTTTTGTTTAGTTTTAAATGAACCATCTCATTTTGAGTTAATTAAATGACTGATCAATGTGATAGCATCTCATAATCAATTAATTAATTAATTGAAAGTATGGAGAAACTTTATATACACTTTACTGTAGGAAGTTATCTAAAAAGATGTAATTTGTCCAACAAATTTGTCTAAAGATTAAAGCTCCAGTGAGAAACTTTTAGTATGTGTCAGTTTTGGTGCCAACAAAACTATTTTGACTGTTTTTATCTTGTTTATACATCATCAGTGTTTCTTTACAAAAAAATCTCAGTATTAGGGGCTGGTTTGACCTCATTGCTCACTCCTGTGGTCCACATAGCAGATAGTTCCTCCCGAACGCTCTCTAACATGGTTTCCTGCTCTTTCTGCTGTCCAATCCAATTTAAATTAAAGTTCAACACCCCATAATGATATTTAAAAAACTCATCATTTTCTATGTTGGTAGTCGAATATATCACAATTCAAAAATCATTGCTGTAGTTCAAGAAAAGTCACCATCAGCAGGGAGCTAATCATCATTAGCTCGACTTAGATATTAAAAACCACCATAAAGAAAAAGTCATATTTCTTGTGAATGGGTTTGTTTGCTTTTTTTTGGGCCATAAAGAGACATCACTATTAATTCCAATCTCTTTTAAAACCAAAAAATAATTCCCACAGGAGCTTTAAATCCGATTGAATCAGTATAGCTTTCTATGCAGACTCTTGTTGGCACTATCAGTCTCCAGTTTAAATGATGATGAGACTTTATGAAGGACTTGTGAAAAGCTATGTTCCTATAAGACAGGGAATTTTTGTTCCCAGCCATTTTTCAGCAGCTTGATTTCTTTCTGTTGTTTTCTGTGGTATAGTAGCAAAGAGGCCTGACTCATATCTTGCCCTGCTCCTTAGAGGTTGTTTCTGTGATTCCAGTTTTATCTGACGTCTGTCACTGTCTGTTTCAGATCGGAGTGACCATCGGCCTGCAGTACGTGGACTCCTCCCTGTCCACCCTGGCAAACCCCGATGACCCGGAGAGTGAGAGCGAAGGCTGGATCCTGGAAAAGACCGTGAAGGAGACGTTCACTGACATCATGGCCAAAATGAAGGCCATGGGCAAAGGCAGCAAGGTGGAGGAGGGAGGTGAGGCAGCGGTTGCTACAGTGAGCTGAGCTAACCCTCCATCCTGTGGAAAAAAAAAAAAAACTGACATCACTCCCACGTGAAGAGGAGCTGAAGGGGACATGTGAGAATGCTACATTTTTCTACCAATGTTTATTATGTAGACACCACACACATATTCTGCTATCAAGCCCTTTTTAAATGGACTCCTTCTTGCAAACAGACTCCTTGCATTGATAATTATAAACTGTGTATTCAAACATAGAGAGAGATTATAGGATGAGTTGTTTTCTTTTGGGTTTCCCAACCAATCAAATCCATCTCACACCTTTAAAGAGATTGTTTCCATTTATTTGGGTCTGGGTATCTCCTGATACCAAAAAAGACAAGTTGAATGTGTTTTTTGTTGATAAAAGTTATGAATGCCAGAGGTGCATATGAGAGACAGCCCAGGAAATATTGTGTTTTATTTTTGGTGATCCATCTGTAGTGTTTTGGCTCGTAGCTGGTTCTGTAGAAAGTCAAAACAAGAACAGATCCTCCCTCCTGAGTTCAGATTTTTTTCCATTCTCCTGTCCAACTACGCCCACAGCGATGGCTGGAAAAGCTCCTGAGATGGAGTAAAAATATGAATTTAATAAGTCATTCCGATGTTTTTTTTTTCTGAATGAGTGGTAGAAAAGTCATGCATTTTAAACTGGATGTGAAAGAAGGAGGGCAGACTCCAAACCTGTGATGACGACAGAAATCGGCAGCTAAATCTCAGCTCCTGGTCCCTGTATTAACATGCCAGATCATAATGAAAGTTTCCCTTTTGCATCAGTCTCTGTATACTGACACATGCATGTATGTATATTCTAACACACGGGTTGCTGTCTTTGTACATAGTGTAGAAATGACAAAAAATATTTTTTAAATAATGTAATTAAGCTAAATCTTTTATTTAATCATGTAAAGTTTGTTTTCCATATTTTTTCGGCTTCTGTGTAGAACAAAAGAGAGATTTTCCTTATTGTAAAAAAACAAATAAAGGATTTTAGAAGATGTGGTCCGACAGTGAAATGAAGACGTGGTGTTAAATCGACCTTGAGATCAAGAAGTGAAGGCATGCTGTGAGTGCCACAGGGTTCCTGATTAAGTCAATAGGATAAGGGCTATTACAGTATTACTGCTTTCACATGGACATGGGATGACTCTTCACATGTTCACATGTGTGTGTGTGCGAAGCAGTCTGTGCGTGTGTGTTGCAGTAAGCAAGTCTGGGGGAAAGTTGCTCTGTAGTTGCATGTTTCATGCTAATTTCATGCACAACCTGATTTTTGTCTTAAACGAGCTCTTCAATGACCTCTGACTGCAGAGGAAGCAAGAAACAAATCCATTGATCCCTTCAGCTCATGCATCAGTAAATAGCAACTAGGACAGTTCTGTTTATCTCCTATCTTTTAACACAGTCCTCTATGAAACGGCTGAGATCCATGAATTTATGAGCTGTGATGATGTTTCCCAGTTAATACAGATGAGGGTGGGGTGAGGGGGTGTGGGGTGCTGTGAAGAGTCAGCATGAAAAGTAAAGAGGCCAACTCCGTGTGGTATTTTTGTTGGACCAAAGCACATAACCTGCGCTGAGCAGATAAGAGGCCTAAGCAGCTTTAGATTAGCATGAGCCCCTCAAACCAGGTGAGCAGGCGATGTCCTGCTGCAGCTCTCACGTCACAGGTGCAGAGAGACAGAGACAGAGAGTGATAGAGACAGAGAAGACAAACAAGAGAAAGTAAATATCAGGGTGAAAATGTCCCAATACAAAAAACACTTTGCTCTCTTCTTACATGAGAACATTTACAAAAATATAAGATTAAATTTATTTTAAAAGTGGTGGAAGTTTTGCTCACGTGAAGCCATTCTGTTGCTAATACTTTAATGTGTTTCTATGATTTAATTTAATGTGTAATTCCCCTATGGGATCAATAAGGTATTTCTGATTCTGATATCTGTTTAGTGCTTTTAGGCATTTTCAGTATATCCACAAATCCCAGTAAATGTATAGAATGGCATCACATTTTGAGAGTGCACATTTTTAGTAGGATTGCATTTATGAAGAAAAAGAATCAAGACTTGGTTTACAAAATAAGCATTTTTTTTTTGTCAAATTAGGAAACTTACATCATTAATGCACAAGAGTAATTTGTATTTTTTTTAATTTTTTTCTTCCAAATGGTCTTTATTTATATTGAAGGGAAATACTAATTTAAAAAAAACTCTAAATATTCTGAAATGCCCTGTTTCTTTTGCACAGAAAAAAAACCCCAGATAACTCTTTAAAGACTGGAAAAAGCTGCATGTGTACACTCTGTATTCTGCTGCTCTCTGTTGGTGACGACAGGTAAACAAATCACACTCACTGAGTCCGAATGTAGTCCATTAAACTCTTTGAAGTGAACTTCAGAGTTTTCAGGGTTCACTAATACACCTGCCTGTTTTTCCACAAGATTAAAAACCAGATTTCTCCTGATACAGAAACTGATTTGACTTCATTTGGATTCTCTGTCACTATAAAATCTGCTTTGGGTCTCTCATTTGCAGCTGCGCAGTATGTCCACAGGAGGGCGTCTTTCCATCATACAACACTGAAGTGTCATGCTTGTTTAAGGGGATCACACCTACTTTACTCACACAGATAGGGGAAGAGAATTTCGATTTCAGCAGCACAATCTGTTTCTCAAACTTTGAGAATAAAAACTTTTAGGAGTAAAGGGGGAAAAATATTTTGACAGTTATGATCCCTGATACATTTGTTCAAAATCTTTCGAACATTTGGTGAGTATAGTGTCAAAAATAAGAGTTCAAATAAGTCTCCTGCACCAATAAATGTTTGAAAACAGAATGAAAATAAGATTTAATGAATCATCAATCAGTTAATGTATTTATCACCACAACAAGGTGATGAATGATTAAGATTTTAAAACAACGAAGTAGTTAAAAAACTTTTGCTCAGTAAAATTCTTCACTGATTCAGAAGAAACGCCCTTTTGCTTATTGACTGATCTGTTCCATGGCTTCAAATTGATTTACACCACATAGGAGACTGAATCCCCTTTACATCAAGAGCGAGGCTAATTAATTGATGTGATGCATTAATAATGCACGATGGAGCTGCAGGGATTGATTTATGCATCATTTATGAATCATTTAAAGCAGTAATAAACATGCGAGGTGTGATGTCTTTACGTTGACATCATGATTGACACCTGCTCTGATGTTCACTGAGGTTTGACCGTGGCGTTTGATTTAGAGGTCGGGGGGGACATTATGCTATCACATCTCATTTCACCGTGGGCTGAATGAATATGGCAGACAGAAAGAAAAGCAGAGACAGAAAGAGGGAGAGAGGGAGAGAGAGGCCCGTGACTGGTAGATGTGTGGCCTGCTCAGAGGGGCATTGTTGGAGCAATGAGAGGACAATGCGCTGCCCCCGCCCTGAATACTCGCCATACCAGCTGACCAGCCATTACCAACACCACTGCTGCCCGTTACAATCGCTGCTGCTCTGACACACACACACAAACCCATACACACACACTTTAAATCATAAGTTTGGTCTCACAAGGAGTAAAAAAAACACACTAAAGCTGAGGACAGAGGACACAGGACAGGAACAAGGTGGGGGGCCAACAGCAGGCTGAAGTCAAAGCATGCATGGACACACATATTGTCCTGTGTGAGTGTGTGTGTATGTGTGTGTGAGTGTGTGTTAGTGCACGTGTGTGATTTACAGCGAGTTAAGTTTAGACCCTCACACCTATCTGTTCCTGCAGCAATAACATTTCAGCAGCCACTCCAGAGAGCAGCCACTCACACATCACACCTCCTTATTATTTCAGGATCCTCAACAAAAGTCCTGAGTGTGGTGGGACGAGGATCCTGACGTGTGACAGGAACATTTTACTCAAACAGCAACTCAACACTCTTAAACTCAATATGCTATCTGTGCTCTGTGTTTAAAGTTTAAGAAGATAACCAAAATCTCGAAACATAAGATACATTCATGGGGAAGAAAAACTTTTCTGGTTTCAATTTGTTCTATGTGCCTGTCCAATGAGATACATCCCAACCCTACCACTGCTGACCTTTTGAAAGGGTCTTGACCTCCGGGTCAGAGACAACTATATAAAAATACTAGTAAAGTTTTGAAAATAGGACCATGTTCACCCTGATTTTGTGACCATGTGTCAGTGCCTGAAGCTGTTTAAACACAAATTTACTTTTAATAATTTCATAGAAGGACACAGAGATGCAACTTGGATCCATATTGTTAACTTAATGATACACAGACAGCTAAATCAGCTTACTAACATAATGTAAATTAATTCTTTTTTAAATTTTGGGTCATATTTCTTTAACACCTGGATGAATTCGGTCACAAAAATTGTAAAGCCTTTCAAAAGTGTGTTTTGTTTTGCAGTGTGTAGTTGGCCTTAGAGACAGTAAATATGCTGAATTATATTTCCTGATAAGAAACAGATTTTCATAACAGGAGTCTCAGCAGTAATGAAATACTTCTACATTGCTGTCGCTCTTTTTCTCTAACAGAGACAGTTAATTAAAAACACAAGTGGTGGCCAAGTTTCTGTCATAAAGGGGCGTGTCCAGGCTCTTTTTAATGGGGTGGCTTAACCTGGAGAAAAACTATCAAACAGCTTTATATTATTGTGTTTTTTTTTCCTCAAGAAGAAGCACATCAGAATGGTGAGACGTGTATATTTTGTAAGGGTAATTTGAGAGTGCAACAGCCAATCATGGCTAAGTATTTTGGAGTAGCCAGCAAATCTCAATGATATGGGGGGCAATGCCACCCCTTTACACCTCTTTTGACACAGCCCTGCTTTCATAAACAGTAAATAGAGTTAGTACAAACATTGCAACGTTTATTGTCCACTTAGGTAAAATAAAAAGGACTTAAAGAAACTAAATGTAAAAATGAAACTTCAGGAAAAGTATCTCTCAGCTACCAGGCTGCTCCTCCTGAGCTAACCTGGACACCCACGAGCTCCAAGTGATGGACAGTGACTGTTGCAGAGCAGGTGTGCATACCTATGCAGAGCTGTTATATTGTTATAGTGGAGCCCTTAGTGTGTGTGTGCGTGCCTGTGAGTGTTTGTGCGCGTGAGTTCAAGGCGGAGGCGACGAGGGGAAGCACGAGCACGAGCGCCCCCTCCCCTTCGATAGCGGCGTCGCGCGGCGCGCTCGCGACAGCCCACTCGTGCTGCTGCTATACTGTAATCATATGATAGGGAGTCGATCCCTGCTGCAGAATACCGACACACCGGGCGGAGGAGCCGGGGCAGAGGAGACCAGTTAACGGCCGGGTCCAAACCGAGGAAGGAGTGTCCGTGAAAGAGACGCGTGCGTTAACTAGAGCCAAACTCCTCCAAAAAGGAACTTTTTGAAACTCTGGAGACAGTCGGGCTGAGGGGGGGACCAGCTCCGAAGAAGAGAGGGCACTCACACGAAACGCAAACCGAGGGACAGCCGATTCACGCAGCAGAGATTTGAATTTATCAGCCGGAAAAGAGAGGTGGTTTGCGGGTCACAGCCGGTGGAATCCCCTCTGGGTCCTCGCATCGCTTGCCGGGGCGTGTCTTTTTTTTTTCTCCAACAAATCCCCCCAAAAAGTTTATCGAGCAAACTGTCTGTAGTCACTTGTTTTGTTGAAAAATCAGCCATGGTCGGGGAGACAGAGGTGAAGGAGAGACCCAAGTCCAACCCGGACTATTTAATGCAGCTGATGAACGACAGGAAGGTGATGAGCTCCCTGCCCAACTTCAGCGGCATCTTTACGCATCTGGAGAGGCTGTTGGATGAAGGTAACCCGGCTTCCCTTACTTCATTAGAGATTCTAACCACTTGTCACTGCACAGAAATTGTTTGTTCGTCCTTTTTTAAAGCCAGTGATGGTCGTTAAAGAAACAGCTACTGAGCCCCAGTATTGAAAAGTCATTAACTAAAGGAATTCCTGATTGTCTCCCTGGAAACATTACAAACGCCTCCCATCCAGCTCTGAAAGATGCTTAAGATTAGTCACAAAACAGTAGGATTGGCGTTTTTTTTCTCTCAGTAACTTCTTCCACAGAGTTTTGGAGAAATTTTCCCCAAAAGTGGATCAAAAAGTGCCAGAAATCTTGACATGTGGATGGGTTATGTTCTTAGTTTGAGACACATTTTGAATCAGCTGAAACCAAGCTCTCTCTGTTACACACACACACACACACACACACACACACACATTGGGGCAGTTGGTGATGGGAACAAACAGACAGTTGTTAGTCTTTCCCAGTGACCTAATGCGCAGGCTTATGTGAATGCTGCAGCCCATCCCTAAGCAGGAGCGACAGCATGTCACTGTGTAAAATATTTGACTTGAGACATGCTGTCCCTATGAACAATTAATCAAGTTCACTCACTGATCATCAACATTCTTTCCAGTGATCTTTGCAGGTATTAAGGCTGTGCAACAAGTCTCACAATTTCCTTTTTGTGGTTGATCTCACACGAGATATTATCACAATACTGAGAAACCACACAACTCTGAATCTGATTTTATGACTTGAGTGGCAATATTTTCACAATACTTGAGTCATGATATGATACCATAAGAATATTTGAATCTAAATGTGATATTGTCACCATATACTACAAAAACAAGGATGTTTAACTCAGTTTTATCATAGCAAAAAAAGATTTGCAAGCAGACTTTCGACTTAATCAAAATTGCAAATTGTACAAAAAATGTTGCTTACACCCCTCAGCACCTGAAAGTTACTGTTAATTTAAACCTTAACAATAATGCCTACATCTGGATTTAAACATTCAAAATGCACCAAAACTGCAGTTCCTCTTTTGGCCACTTGGAGCTGCCCCAAAGTAAGTCAATCCTCATAGTGCTTTATATTAAAATTCTTCACTTTATGACAGAATTGAACACATCCACAGCCTGATACAAAAATACAGTTTTTGTCTCTATACCTACTTTTTCTAAACTTTTTAATTGTGCAGTAGGTAAACTTTGATTTAAATCAGCTGTTCAAGATAAACTCAGGCTCAAAGCCATGGATAATCAGGGGCGTGGTCACCTGGAGTGAGGTGTATGCTACTACTATTGACACACCTAAGGTCAGATGATGTTTACTTTCTTTTCCCTCCCTCAGGAAGATTTGAGCTAGCAAGCAGCAAGTCTGACACTTTCTGGGAGCTCTCATAGCCTCACTTTAGTCACTGGCTCATTTGTGAAAAAGGAAACAAAACACGGCTCCATCTAGTAAAGTAAAGTAAAGATATTGATTCTGTCATTTTAATATTTAACTTGTATTCGTTGCATTGTCTTTGGTCTCACTTTATAGATAAAATATTGCCAATACTGACCCAGCACCTTGACTTGAAGCTGTAGTATGCAGAAATTTGTGACGGTTGGCAGAACAGACTTGAGAGAAATTTTAGAAGTATGTTTCTGAACAGTTTATAATCACCTGGATAGAAAAGTCATTTAGTTTACATTAACTTAGAATGAGCGTTTTATATCTATGTAGGAGTGGGTCTCCCCCCACAGAGGCCGCCATCTTGCCACTCCATGTTTCCACTTTTTTGCGTGTTTTTGTACTCAGAGGGTGGCCCCTGAAAATGCAGAAAGAAATTGTTGTTTTGCACAAAAGAATTTGTGTTTAAAGACAAAATTTTGATGGTTTTAAACTTGAAAAAGAGTGGAACATACTTTGCGTGTATCACAGGAGCTTCTTGTCCTTGAAGGCCACCGTAACTTCACCAGAAGGATGAGCATGGGCATGGTTGTTTCCAGAAACTGATGCTTGAATGCCACTTAATCTCATTCCTATACATTGCACCTCAATGTATTGACCTTTGACTTCATTAGCTTCATTGATGTAACTTTGTCTTTGGGTTTTGTGATTGTTCTTATCATGCTGAGACAGCTTACAGATCTTATAGGTCGTTTTTACAAGACTGACAAATCCCTGATACAACCCATACGCTGTAATCAGTGATGGGGCAACTCTTATTTCTAACCTTGAAACTTTTGTTTCCACTCTGTTTAACAAATTTTTAATCATAACTGTCAAGCTACGTTTGCTTGTCTGTTTTAACACAATATGGCCACACATACAATCATGATATCAAGGTATGCTTTGATGATTTCCTCCCTTTTTCTACCAATAACCGCTAACTGCAACGGCCTGTTGTTATTGTTGCTACTGTTGTTGCACATCAGGTCCTGACTTTGTGACAAGTCTCATGACGCAGCAAGGTTGTCCACATACCGCGCGACCTCCAGAGCCTGACAAATAGGTCAACTTAACATCTCTAGCTGTGTTAATGTTGAAGATTTGACAGCTGAGCGCACTCATCCCTCACGCATGATAAAGTGACACCCCCGCTTAGAATGAAAGGCATTGTACCATGCACATTTCCAGCTTGGCGGTATCTTCTTCCCGAGTTATGTGGACAGTGACAGAGGACCAGTAACTTTGTGCAGGGGGGTAGTATGTAAGCCTGTCAGTCACACATATCATCAGGTCGCATGTTTGTGGCATATTTGGAAATACTGGTAAGAGGGTCCTGTCTATATTTAAACCAATGACAGGTTGAAGTGTTACGATAAGGTCTGCTTCAGCTCCCCCTCTTTATCTTTCACTCGTTCAGCTCTCTTGTTCTTCTTTCACTTCTCATTTTGCTCCAGCAAGTCGCTCCCTGTTTTCCACTGAGCAATGACTAAAGCTCTGCTTGTCTGTGCAGATTTGTTTGTGTATGTGTGTATTTTTAATAGTCACTTTTGGAGAGTAACAGGTCAGAATGGGTTATTAGAGGATCATCATTGTCACCAAAGCTGTGGCTGTAATTATAGCGTCCTACTGTAGTTATTACGGTCGGTCAGACTTATCACTCTGAGCACAGGGAGACATGCCTGTCAGCCTGCTTAGGTCAGATGATATTTGTGCCTCAAGGCAGTTATTCTGCAGTGTGTGTGTGTCTGTGTGTGTGTGTGTGTGAGTGACTTCAAGCGGGTGGGGGATATCTGTCTGTGTGTGTGTGTGTGTCTGCTGCGTATGTGTTTGTGTGGTGCAGCAGTCAGTTATTATTGTGCTAGCGTGTCATTACAAAGGCATCAGAGGCTAGCATCGGTCATTGAGACAACACTCAACAAGCAGACAGCAGACAAACAGTCTCATTTAGGATGGCTTCTCTGCACCAAACCTCAGCCAAATGTCATATCTGAGTATTTTTATGAGCAGAATTTACGTTTTGCTTGTGATTTTGTTGTTGGGCTAATATTTAAGCCTTAGATGGATGACTGGATGAGAAAAATAATTTGGAGAAGAGGAAAATGTCATGGCCTTTTACAGACATGGTAGATCAATCAGGAAATTAATCTTCTGATGACGAACAGAATTCCTCATCTCATCTACATTAACTGGTGTTTTTTTTTTCACTTTTTAAGTAACAGAAATTCTTTAAATGTTGAAACAAATGCTCTTAACTTCTTCCTTAGCTTGGTGAAACTGAAAAACTTAACAGGACTGAAAAATAAATGTAAAACTTTCAAAAGGGCACTGAATGAAACTTTGTCACAGCTTACAAAATGTAAAAAAAGAGAAATAAAAAATAAAAAAGGAAAGGAAAATAATGCAAAAAGTAAGTTTTCTTTTTGATAGTTTTTTTTTAAATAAAGATTCACATTAGCTGCAGTTACAGCCTAAATATTAATGAAACTGGTTTATTACTTATTGTGACAGTTAATCTGTTGGCTGATCCTTTTATTATTGTGGCTCTTTACTTAAGTTTGCAAAGTGAAAATGACAGCTGTCACATCATTATTACCTCATAGGTTTTGTGTTCTTGACATTTATGTTTGGATTAAGATACCTCATGGCTGTTTCTTTATGTGAACTAAAAAATGTAATTCTTTATCTGAGATGAACAAAAATCCAAACTAACTTTTCAGCCCTAGCTTTCCCAATGTTCAGCTGTTGAATAACCAACTCGCCTTAGATGTCTGTAAACATAGGTAGGGGGTAACCCGGTCGCTGTGACCTTATATAACATGAAGTTTGGTCAGAGTAGTGTGTGTGTTTGTGTGTGTGTGTGTGTGTTGAAAAGGGCACTGAAAGAGTGACATTATCTGTAATAGAGGAGCCCTGATTGGAAAGCATTGAGTGGTCAGATTCTACATTGTGGTGCAGAATGTTAGTGACGGTCTGACTGCTCCCCTGCCTGTCTGTGTGATTGTCTTACTGCCTGCTGTCACATTCAGAGCCTCTTGTAATTCTGTGGCGGTGAGTCATCGTCCTATTAAACGGACGGTCTGAGGGAACATGACACTTGTTGACCCTTGCTGACACTTTCCTGGACGACCTTGAATAAATTGATTCAAATGTACTCTCTGTCTCTGTCTCCGTCTCTCTTTCTTGCTTTTGCTCTCCGTCTTCCAGAGATCGGTCGGGTACGCAAAGACATGTACAACGACACAGTCAACGGTGGCATGTTCAACGGCAGAGACATGGAGGAGCTCCCCGAAGCCATCGGCCCCGTGGCTCAGCTCCAGGAGAAGCTCTACGTGCCTGTAAAAGAGTTCCCTGACGTGAGTGGCCATGTCCCTGACCTTTGACCTTTTCAAAGACTCCACTGTTTACTTTTTGCTATTGCCACTTTATCACCTCTTTGTCTTCCAAAAAGTCAGCACGGCTTTTAATCAGAGAGGATTTCTTTGCTTTATATTTCATCCAAAAGCTGATTTCATTCTGAGATCATCCCTGCTCACACCCTGTGATGTAACCCAGACTTTAAATAGATCAATAATGAACCCTGGCTCACTTTCCAATAAGATGAAAATTAATAATTAACAGCTTTGTCATCCAAAAAGGCTGATTTGAACTTCCTCACTTGGGTGCAATTTCAGACATAAGTTTGCTGCATAAATATTTATAAGAGCTCAAAGTCTCCTCCCCAAAAATAAAAGACAAACGCAGTGAAGAGACTTCATCCAGTGCTCCCGCCAAGTACAGTTAAGCACTTCAATATGAGTTGCGTTGATCCAGATTGAGTGGCTCACATGATTTTTCGCTGTGCATCAGCTCGCCAATCAGCGAATACAATGACAGGCTGTCCTCACTCACATGACAGAGGACTAATAGGACACACAAGCAGACAGGCCAGCGCTGGAAAACGGTTGAGATCAAGGTTAAATTTAGAGAGCGGTTCCTCTATCTGGATTTGAGGCCAGAGCGGGTGTGTTGCAACTGTTGCTGAAGTGGACATTAGGTTAAAAAAGTAGGAAGAGGCCGGACGAATGTTATGAGAGAAGCAGAGACAGAGGGGTCGTGGCAGAGAGACAAACACACACACACACGGACACACACACACACAGGCAGCTGTCTAGTTAATCACTCAGCCTTAGTGACAGATAAGGTTAAGAGAACGGCGCTGTCCTGCCATGCCACCAGCACCAGCCAGCACCCCTATAATGAGCTATTTCTGTCCCTGTTAGTAACACAAACACATCCCACATGCACCAACCTCACACGTGCACACGCAGATACACAGACATTGTATAAAGATATTCTGATTTGCAGTCTCAAAATGTCTCTTCTTTCCATCAAGTTGAAGTTATTATCTGTGTTTGTGCTCTTTTGGTGCAGTTTAACTTTGTAGGGAGGATTCTCGGCCCACGTGGGCTGACAGCCAAACAACTGGAGGCAGAGACCGGCTGCAAGATTATGGTGCGAGGAAAAGGCTCCATGAGAGACAAGAAGAAGGTATACACACTCATACACACTCACACACAGAAAGCACACTTTCATTTTCTTTTCAAGCTGTTTTCTCTCCCATGGCTCTGTAATAGATCAAAGGGATTTGTTTGCATGTTTGTTCAGGTTTTTTTGATTGATTGTTTGATATTTTTAAAAAATATGCTCAATTACTCTCCTGGAGAGAGGCAAGGATCATTAATGCTCCACATGTGACACGCACACGGATCCAGATGGAGCCTCCTGCCTGTACTCTGGGTTTATTTTATCCTTACTTTTTGTAGCCTCAAGATACCAATCAAATATTGCAGCACACGTAAATATTGTGGGGGTCAGTGTTAAGCAGTGTGGATAACTAGTTGTACAAAAGAAAGGAAAAAATACTCCAGAAAATGGAGACGCATAATTAATACCTCCCTTACTATTGACATTTTGTTGTCAGATTCTTCTTAAATGTAAATCCAGGCTTTGAGTGGCGCCCCTAGTGAATGCTTTTTATATCATCCATCTAAAGTTAAAGGAGACATTGGGGTGTATGTGTGTATTGATTACAGTTTGTACAAAGTATGGGGCAGTGTAGTCCAACAGCCAACCAAGTGTGAAGCCAGAACTTGCAAAGCTCCCTCTAGTGGTTGTAGCGGTAAAGGCAGTGTATAATACTGGCCCCTCTTTGAATAGATGGCACATGGCTCAGACTAGAAGATTAAATCAGTCAATTGATGATGATTCAAATCATCATAAGGAGAGCACTCGCAGTAGTGTCAAAAGCTACAAACCTTTGAAATAAGCTGAAATCACAAGCAAAGTCAGACTCATGCTAGGCAAACGTCCTTAAAATTAATAAACTAGCATGTTTCTGTTACTCTCCTTAATTCCTGTGATCCAGATTTATGTGAATGTGTTCAATTCTCTGGACAGTTTAATGTTTGATGTTAAAAACATGATTGTTTGACAGCTCTGTTGACGAACGTAGGCTCCTGCAGCGTTTGTTACCAGATTAGCAGAGTCGAGGAGGACAGAAAAAGTAACTTATATAAGTGTCATTGAACTTTCCATAACCATGAGTGTCAGTTTCAAATCAAGTCAAGAATTTGTTCTGCAGGATCTGCACATGCCTCGGCTCTGCCAGAGCCAATCGAGCGGTATTTTGGCTTTGCATGTCAGTGGGAGGAGGCAAAGGTGCGGCGATTGTGCTAATGCACACTCAATTGCAGTGACAGTTACTGTGAAAAAAAGAGACTGTGTCTGAACACTCAGTTTGAAGCTAGCACTGAGAGACTTGTAGCTTAGCCTAGCATAAAAGCTGGCCCGGCTCTCTCAGGAGGCTCCAAAAACTCAGTCTTGTTGGAACCAAAGACTCCAGGAAATCTCTGCATCTGGCCAAAAACAGTCCCCAGAAACTACCTCTGTAAATCAGGAAACTCACATTTTTCTGCTGCAGTTCTTGTCAAGCTTTACACAAACTATCCCCTGTGTTTATCTGTTGAACATGTGTGTTTTAGAGGTGCTGAAATGCATATTTCATAAAACTCACACAGAGCCAAACAAGCTGTTTCCCCTTTTTTATGTCCTCATGCCAAGCTAAGCTAAGCTAACCAGCTGCTTGCTACACGAGAGACATGAAGGAGAGGTTTCAGGCATGTTGTCGTGCTTTCTGCAAGAAGGAGAATAAATGAGTCCCATTAAATCTATGTATGGGCGTCAAACATCTTTTATAACTTGGACAAACATCGCGGGAGTCATTGACTTTCAATTTCAGCGTGGTTAGAAAAAAGAAAACTTTCGAAAATTTCATTTGAGACAGGTAATGAGTGCATCATGTGTGCTTTTATCTTCAATATTGTTGTGTAATTTATCTTAATGTGCCTGAAATTGCTCTCATTCTGAGACGCATCAGAACTCAGGAGGAACATAACCGGCACAAATAAATGAGGACACAATGTTCGGATGTGGTTGAGAAGTTTGACATGAAATTGATGAAACTGAATATGGCGCTCATGTTTTTCAGTTATTGGGAAATTATTAGAGTTGTCAAGCTCTAGAAACGTCTTTCTCAGACGTTTATCTATCTCTCTATCCTGAAAACAAGTTTTTCAGAGCTCAGTTTTCCTCTCCTGGTGTTCTCTCCATCTGGTCCTTCTTCCTCTCCCCTGGTGTTTGCTGTTGGATGGACCGGGCTCAAGCTTTCCAAACGGCAGGTGGAGCAAGTCCAGCATTCCAACCCACCCTCTCTCTCCAGAACATTCCCTACCCCGCACGCCCCGGAGAGAAAGAGAGAGAGAGAGAGACACACACACACACACACACACACACACACACACACACACACACACACACACACACACACACACACAGAGGAAGGAAAACAGAGACACAGTGGGAGGCAACAGGGGGAGACGAGAGAAAGATGTTGACTTTTGGTGTTTTTCAAAATGATACATCTCACTTGACAAAACATTCCCAGAGGATACAATCTCCCTGCTCACAAGACTTCAAAACTTCAGCTTTAACAGGGGCTCACAACAGACCGTCATATCATTACAGCTCTTTTTATGACCTTCTTTTCATTACTTCGTTGTCTGAATTTTAAATCTGATGTGTTGTTTTGGAAATGTGTCTTCTTTGCAAGGGGAAGCTTATGCAACAAGTCATTTTTTATGTCCATTCAAGAAAAAATTTACAGCCTGAAGTTGGTTAGCTTAGCTTAGCATAAAGACTTGAAAGAGAGGGGAACAGCAAGCACAGAAATCCTGCCTGGTCCCAGCAATCAGCCAAGAAATAGTTTAAGCACAACTTGGAAAAGAAAAAGTTCAAACAATATGATAAATAAGATTGTAAGATATTCAAAGTAATGATGAATGGACTCTCTAAGAGCTTTTTCACGACACATCCCACTAACTCTTAACACATTGCCCAACATCCCATCAGTATGAATCACATTCACTCACTATTGGCCACACCTTTAAGAGCAACTTCTGTTTCCCAATGATACAGCCGAGGATCAAACTGCTAGTCTTTCAATTAAAAGGCAAGCCACTCCACTACTGAGCCACAACTACCTCACAGTACCACAATAATCTAAACAACCATATCAAAACTTTTCTGCCTTTCAACTTAAGAAACATTTTGAAAGTATTCAACCAACAAAATGTTAGAAGCAACTTTCTTAAAAGAAATGTGATGGTGCAGGATGAGCTCATGAAAGACTCCACACATATAATTTTTAACATTAAAGCTCCTCTCAGGAGTTTTAAGCTGGTTACAAAACCAGCTGTAATTAGTAATGATGCCTCTTTGTGAGCTATGAAAGCAAAAAAGACCATCAACACGAGGAGGGATTGGTTTGGTGTTGCAGTTTTTTAAGATATAAAGCTGCTTTGGCAGGGTAGGTGTCAGATGAGCTGACAAACAGCATTTCTCTCCAAACAATATAGTTTACCTTAAAAAAAACAGCAAGCTGGGGTTCATCTGTCAGAAGATATTTGTTTTATGTTTAGAAGAAGAAGAAAAAGGTGATACTGAAAGGTGATAGACCGTCAAAACTGACACAAACCTGAGGCGCCTCACAGGAGCTTAAAATTTGAGTTTGGTTTTGGGCTTCAGTGTTGTTATTAAGACATAAGACAGTGGATAGAAAGAGAAATGTGAAGAGAAAGTACAAAATGACCTATGGCAAAGGGAAAGCCTCTGACTGAGATACACAATTTAACCATAAAACCAATCTGTTGCCCCAAAGGAGCTTTAAAAGGCTGAGTTTGTCAGCTGAATTATGAAAAAAAGAAATAAACAGCAGTTTGCATTGGTGAAAAAAAAATTGTGTATTCAGCCACCAGATCTTGTGTATAAAAAACAACTGAACAATCCTTGCAGCGCTTGTCGTGATGGAGTCGGAGCGAATTTTTCTGGAAAATCAGCACCGCTTGAGTGAAATACGACACCACAACTGAGAACCAACATGAGTTCGCTCACACTTTCGTAGCCACATTGAACGACCTTGAGAGCTTTGTGAGTGTTTGTGTGTGTTGCTCCGATCCAAAGAAACCCCGAGCCAAACAAGAAGACATCCTGTTCCCTCTCTGCAGTGATTGCCCGAGCATGTGTGCTGCATTCAAACGGACCCTTTAAAATGTGTTTTTGTGTTTCAGGAGGAGATGAACCGAGGGAAGCCCAACTGGGAGCACCTCAGCGAGGACCTCCACGTCCTGATCACGGTGGAGGACACACACAACCGCGCCAAGATCAAGCTCCAGCGGGCCATCAACGAGGTCAAGAAACTTCTTGTGCCCGCTGTGAGTATGAGTCCGAACCCGTCAGCGTCAAATCTCCCAGACTAGCTGTGTGACTGGATGAGGGTTCACTGTGTTGGTATGCATGGAAGGGGGAAGAGGATTGTCAGTCCAAAAAGTGTGTGTTTGTGTCTTTTTTGTATTTTTGTGTGTGTGAGAGAGTATGTGTAAGGGGTTAGGGTAATTAGGGAACACGCATAAAGGGGTATCCATGGAAACCCCGGGTTGTTTGAAAGGCTGAGGGAATGAATGGAGAGTCTGTTCACTTGTTCTCCCCACTCCATCACTCCTTTCACTCGTTCACAACTCACTTCATTCCCAAACTACTGGCTACAGTATTCCTTTTTCTCTCCTTTTTTTGTTGTCCACACAAGAGGACATTTTGATTGCACTCCTCAACATTTCTCACATTCTCCAGCCCACCTACTCACCCCCTGCCTCCCTGTCTTTCTCCCCCTTTCTACACATGCATAACCATCATCATGACCACATGAACGCTGCACAGACACGAGCATATAGGGACACACATTCTTTAAATTGACTCACAATCACAAAAGCACATGTTTGGAAATCACAAGGCTCCTTCCTTTTCTTCCTTGGCATTATTTGCAACAATAGAAACGGCCTGAAAAGACCAGCAGGGGGATTTCTATTGCAGCAATCAGCCGCTACTTCCGCTCCAATCACAGCATAGTTATCAGCCCACCCTAAAAGTAAAAAGATGTGAGAACAACTCCAAGTAATCAGGAGCTGAACACCTGTTAATCTGTGAGTGTGTGTGTGCGGAGGGTGAGGTTAATGATAGGTGTTGGTTTAACCCGGTCGACCTTGCTGTCTGACTGTAAATCAGTCCGGCTTTTCACCAGGCTGTAACCAGAGCTAAGACGCAAGCAAGTTGGACACCCAATATATCCTCTGAGCGGTGTGTTCAAGGTCTGGTGGTCCACTCCGTCTCAGACAATGCAAACTTAGCATATGAGGAAAATAAGCAACATGGGGTTACATCGTCCAGCGCTGTTATAAAAATATGAAGAGAGGTGAATAATCAAGGATTAAAAAGTGTGGATCAGTAAATGCAGCTTTTGTTAATATTGAGTTTTTGAAAAGCAGTTTTGTAGCCACGACATCTGAACTCTCTCATCTCATTGTGGCTTTTGTTAGATTAAATATCTGACTTTGTGTTTTGGGCCAAAGCCTGAATGTTTCCTTTCCTTGAGGAAATGTTAAGACAGAATTATGATTTGTCTCTCCTCTCTGTGACCTTTCTCTGACTTCTGACCAGACCCCCTAAATAAGCTGATTGTGTTTCTCTGTGTGGTTTCTGTCGTAGGCCGAGGGGGAGGACAACCTGAAGAAAATGCAGTTGATGGAGCTCGCCATTCTTAACGGGACCTACAGAGACGCCAATGTCAAGACCCGTAAGCCTGACATCATAGTTAGCATGTGTAGGAGGGTTGGTGGGTGACAGAGGAGGGGTCTGGGTACAAGTCTCCACTGTACATGCGAACAATGCTTTTGTTCCTGCTGTTAAAGAGTCTGTTTGTCTCCTCTTCCTCCCTGTCTATTGTACGTGTGTGCTCGCGTGTGGGTGTGCGCATACTTGCATTATCCTATGTTTGTGTGCCGCGCAGCCACCGCCGCCTTCCCTCTAGCGACCCCTCAGGCGCCTCGGATCATCACCGGCCCCACGCCCGTCCTGCCTCCCACCTTGCGCAACCCCGCCCCTGTCACCACACCGACCATCATGCCTCTGATTCGTCAGATCCAGAGCTCGGCCCTCGTGCCAGGAGGAAACCCGCACCCGGCGCTCGTTCAGCAAGGGCCTGAATCTGGAATCATCTACACACCCTACGAGTACCCATACACACTCACGCCCTCCATATTGGAATACCCGATTGACTCAACTGGAGTATTAGGTATTTACAAATCAAAAGTTCACCACTGTGATACATGGTCAATGGATGTATTATGAGAACTGGATACAGGACGCCAGGCTAGTCGTTAGTCACCATAAAAATGTTCAGCTTGTGTTCCCCCCTTTAGACGTAACGTGAGATTACATGAAAAACAGCAAGATTACACTCAGACCAGGTTTAATTATGCTATAAAAATGGGCGTTTAAGAATGGGTGTTAATGGAATTTCATTGACTTTTGAAGCCAGCCTCAAGTGGACACTCGAGGAACTGCAGTTTTATGCACATCTTTCTCCACCCAAAGTTTCTTCTTAGTTTGGACAGAAAGCAAAGCATCATTCTTGAAAATTTCACTGTCTGACCCGTGCAGACATTAGCTTCAAGCTGGCCATCCACCTCCACATCATCAGCATGTCTGTGAGTTGATATAAACCTCTTCCTGGGTTCAAAACCTCCAGAAACCCCAGTTCCTTCTTAATTTACCTCCCTTCTTACTCCTGTTCCCACTCATAAGGGAAGACAGCTTGTTCTTGGCTCCAGTTAAAGAATCTTGCATGAAGGTACCTTTGCATCAGTTTGCACTGCTCAAAGTAAATGTGTGTCTTTATATGCATATGCACGGCTTCTCAAAATTGCCTGATCTCATTTTTATTAAGCACTCAGAAAGATTTGACCTAACTGAACCCCTTAGTCCACAATGACCCCACCCAAATACAGCTGGATCTAAGAGCCAGATCGTATCGTAATTGTAGTTGATGGCTTTCAGACCAAAGCTGCACCGGATATTGAGCCAAAAGTGTAGTGTGAAGCAAGCAATACTCTCAAAAAAATCACACAAACTTTAAAGCTCCAGTAAGCTATATTATTTTTTTGCTGGTTATAAAAGAGACTGAATGGGGAATGATCCTTTTTGTATGAACTACAAAAGCAAACCAGATTACAAGAAGAGAGATTTATTGTTTCTTTGAAGTAATTTCCCAATGCTGCGAGTACCAGCAGGGGAAAGGTGTTTGTCATAGTTTTATAATTCTTTAAGTAGCAAATCAAGTGGATCAATAACATGTTTGCCATTTAAAATAATAAAGGATGATAATTTTAGTTTAAAAAAAAAAAAAAGATCCTATTGATTTGTACAAGAAGTGAAATACTGCTTTGGCCACAGGGGGCACCAAAATCAACACAAACAGAATGTTCCTTTTTAAGAGCTCTAAGTATGTCATGTTATTAGTTTGTTTTAACCCATTAAGATGGAGTATTGCCCTCAGTGATTCAGAAAGCAACCAAACAAGGACCTTCCTGTCACTTAGTGGTCCAAACATGTCCCCATAACCTGATATTTGGCGGGAGTGTCAAACCATAAGGCCGTATATGTCCCCTTAGTTTTAACTGGCAGCCGTATCCAGATCTTGTAATACATCCACCACATATGCATGTGCATGCTGAAGCTCATTGCTGGGCTAACAGTCCCCTCTTCCTGTGTTTTTGCAGGTATGGCTTTCCCAACCAAAGGCTAAGCGAATAGCAACCCTTCCTAGCACACACACGGACTGGCTTGCAGAGACCCCTCCCTCCCCTTTCTCTCTCTATCTCTATAACTTCCCTTACATACTTGTCCCACAGAGCAAACACTCAAAGTTTGCTCATACTTTAGGATGACAGATTCCTCGACAGTCATTCTGTAGTCAAGTGTCCATTCCTGTTCATTTCCTCTATGTATTAGCAGACTAGCGTTGTGGTGTGACAGCTGTTTAACTTTTTATAATAGACCAGCTTCTGCTTGTAACTTTAACACATTTTTAGTGAACCCATAGATATTCTAGTGCCGCTGTTTGTGATTTAATACATGTTAAGCTTATTTTAATCACAGAGCTATAGAGTGACTTTGCTTACAGCTGATGTTAAATCTACTAGTGAAGCTTAGAGTTAAATTTAGTGGTTTGGATTAATATTTTCCTTAGAGAACAGAAGACCACAAAACAACAAGAAATTCTGTCTCATAGAACTTATTTTCACCCTCAGTTTAAACCGTTTTTAATTCCTGGTTTCACTGATGTTGGTGCCATGGGTGGACTGTTTGATGTCTTTCTGATGAGTAACCTTCTGTGTTCTGTTTTGGCGGGTTTCAATGGCTGTAAGCAGGTGCCATGACCACTAAGGTACGACGCCACGACAAGAGAATCCATCCTTACCAAAGGGTAGTGACCCCAGACAGAGGTTAGTTAGCTCACCAGCCACTTTATGTGTATACGTGTGTGTGTGCGAGTGAGTGTGTGTGTGTTTGAAAGCGTGCGTGCATGCAGACCAATGGACCAATTTCAGTTTACATGTGTCTGTAATACGGCATGCCTTAAAAAGAAAATATCAGGCGACGCAGCGTCAGTGTCAAAATGTGAAACAGTGTTTGTTACCGTGAAAGTGAAATGAGTGAGCAGATTGGGAGGAACCATGTTAAGGGTGACAGCTGCAGCGGTTATCTTTCACTCGCCTGGTAGATAAACTGGACGGCTTGCAGGCCGGGACCCTCTCAATTAGAATGGATCGCTCCGTTCATGTGACTTGGTCCTTGTGACTCTGGATTCTGAGTCCTTCCTCCTCTCAGAAACTTTTTTGTTGTTGTTGTTTATCTCCTCAGTACTACTTTTTACCCTACAAATATGCGTGGGATTTTTTTATTTATACCCCACTTCATTCCAGTAGAATTCCACAAATGTTATTTTTTATTATTATAATGAAATCCTGTGTTGTTCCCAATGATGATATGACATTTAAAGTAACAGTGATTGTCTTTCTCTGGAGGTCATTCAATTCAACATGATCTTTGGTCTCTACTACTAAAACACAGCGTGTGATAACTACTGAAGTCTGTGTTACAAGCTCTTTTGTATGAAATACTGTTGTTTGTGGTCTTATCAGTCGCCCACTGGACTTTATCATTGGGGCTGTTTACATCTTTCATATATTTCCTAGCCAGAGTGGTGCTGTTGCCATGTATTTAGCTGCAAAATAAATTTGTATATAGGGATTTTAAAGTGCTTATATGAAGCTTATGGAACAAGATCGCTTTGAAAAACTTGTAGATTTTTTTTTTTAGTTATTTTTTTTTTTAGTTTGTAAATTTTTATTTTTGTTTCTACGATATGCTTTTTATAGATGAAGTGTCTCCATGTAAACTTCAAAGTTTATTCAAGGTGTGTAGCTACTACTGTTTTAGTCACCGGGAGAAAAAAAAAAATTGGTGGCAATGAAGGCAGTGTGTTTTTCTCTGTCTATTTAAGATGAGGTGACCTTCTCGATTCACGGACCTCGAGACTGTTTTATGCAATAGAAATGGATTAGCTAGCTACAATTTATGTGTGTATGTGAGCGGTGGAGCTCTTGTTGTACGCGATGGACAAGAAAACACTAAAAGGCAATAAAGATGACTATTGAAAACATCTCTAAAGGAAACCAAAGCCTCTAAATTCTTGTAGTTAGTCTGTCTATTGTTAAATTGTTTCTAAAGTCCCTCTAAAATCACCATCTCTTAACCTCTCATCACTTTCTTATGGTGCCTCTTTGCTGACTGTAGTCATTAGGTGCTCTTCTAATACTCCATAGTAAATAAATCCAACAATAATCAATAATCACGACTGTTAATCTTCCAGATCTTACGCCTGCTGCTAAACAATAGCTCTACTTGTCAGTTGTTGAAAGTTTCTGTGAGGCCCAGACACTTTTCTTTGGACATAAAGGTCACTCTCTCACCCACATGAAACCATGCCGTCTCCCTTTCTGTCCATGGTTTCACTGTCTGTCTGTGCGAGTCGTAGCCCAGCTAGCATGAGTAGTATCACTATAGCAGCAGTCACACAGCAGGAGGGGCCTCTTCTTCCTGAAAACACCTTCATGAGCACTTATGAGCATGGCGAACCAGCCATTCCTTATGTCACCACCCGGTGGTTGGTGTAAGTCACTCTGAATGGTCATGCAAGGCTCATGAAGGTGTCGTCCAGCTCCCCTCACGCTGTGTGTCTGCAGTAGATCTGCCTTGTTGTCATCCTGACGCCACTAGCTGACACTAATCTCTCTTCTATCTTTTTTCTTTTTATGTCCCCTTTTATGTGCCCTTTTTTGTTTCCTTTCCTCGTCCCTCCGTCCGTCTCTGTCTGTCTAACTCTAGCTGCCACGGCAACTAACCCATGACCCCTTGACCTTCTGACCTTTCCGCCCACTGATGACCCACCCATCTCTGCCCCGCTGGCGTGCTCATTGGCCCACGGCCCCGCCACTTCCCCGCAGCTCAGCCAACCAGACCAGCACATTGGGAACAACCCCGGCTGCTTCTGTCTAACCAGCCAACCGGACGACAGCGATCCCCGGGAATAAACCTCAGGACCCTGCCCACCTCTGAGTCCTAACCTAAACTTTACCAAACGTGCCTTCACTTTAAGAGTTCAAAGCCAGTCTGAGATTGTTTTTAAACCTCTTCATCATCTGTAGCTGCCATTAATTATCAGGTCATGTGACTCCAAGCTGGTGAAGGGCTCCTAAACCATCCCTGACTTCGCCAAACTGTCTCTGAGCTGCCCTCCTTCAGCCCATGTGATGCAATAATAATGACTCTATTAATGCTACAAAGATAATGACAGCAACTGTTACTGATACAGCGGAAAAAAAACCCCTAACACACAAAACTTCACGAGTTACATGATTTTTATAAGCTTATTTCCTCATTGGGCATCTCAAACCTACTTTTCCAGTTACTTTATTTAAAGGGATTTATTAATTTCACAATAACTCATTTAAAATGATGTTCAAACATTAATATATTAACAAGCTTCTCCTTGAAGATTTAACACCAACATGTGACTGAAGCAGTGTTTTAAATGTGACTTTTTTAAGATCAGTATGAGAAATTTTAATTTTTCTGCGACATGTTTAAAACAATGAAAAAAAGGTGTCGTCTGAGGAGCTAAATGCCAGCGCTGAAGCTTTTTATCATGAATCAACAGGTGCTCAGTGAGGAAAAACTGGAATCTGAAACGCCAAAGTGTCTCCATGGAGTTTAAATGTTAGTGAAAGAATCCTAGAGATTATAAAGGATGTAGAGTAAAAAATCTCACACGGAGGGAAGGTTACATCCAGCAGACGTACACACCGATGCCTTCTTCACACTACAATATTGTGCCTTTTTATCAGAGCAGTTGTGCAAAGCTGCACTCTAAGTCTACTACTCCAGCATGAATCATGTCATTTAGATTCAACGCAGGCTGCAGGAAATGTGTTCCCAGCATAATCCTCATCATCCACATCTCTTCTCAATTCAGATTTTGGTGCAAATAAAAGAATTAGAGGAGTAAATGCAGTATTAAAACAGCAGCTAGATGTCTGAGATGTTTATGTGAGGTTGAAACGCCTCAGAAACGTGATCAGTGTTTTACTTTTCTTTGTGTTTGTTTTGAGATGAAGTCGTCCATATACATATTTTTGCATGTGTACTCGCTTGTTTTTCAGAGGGTACAGTTTTACACACACAGAAACCAACCGATGCCTTGACTTTACAGACAGCAGAAGAATCCTGGAGCGTAACATCTGTAACAAGTTTATAATGTATTTTTATATTCTATTTTGTACCTGAAAATAACATTAAATGACCTTTTCAGATAAGAACATTATGCCTTATTATGGAGAGTAAATTGATGATTTTACCATCATTCATGTGTCAAAGTAATCATGTCCTGGTAAACTGGAGTCTTCTGTATTAACTTGAGCCGATGAGATCAGCATTGCTTGCCCTCTGTGCCTTTTGTATACTATAAGTGTGACAATTAACAGTGTAGTACAACATTAATCTACTCTTCAGTGCCAAGTGTAGGTTACTAACAGTTACCACTTCTGTGATTATTAACCACTTTAATGGTTTCTGTCTCAGCTTTGGATTCCTTTAAAATTATGTGTGTCTAAAAGAAGTGAAGATATGTGTTGAAAATGATAACTTTTAAAGTTTTCTGAGCAGGAATAACTCTTTGTACACTATTAAACTCATAGTTGTTGAACTAACAAAACTTTGTTGCTTTTTCTCTGTAGCACTTAATTATGCAAATCAGCTTCCTTTCTGCATACTAATCACCAAACACTCCTTAGAAACCGACGAGGGGCGGAAAATACCCAGCAAACACTTTGGACAAAATGCAGGGAAAAGGCCACCACATTGTTTTCTCCCACTTCTCCTTTTTCTGTGTTGTTCTCAGTCTACATACATGGATGTGTGTAATAGGAGAGAAGAAAACACACCCTGCTCACCATGGTTTCTCACAGGCATGCACATGTATAACAGAAAAAAAAGAAGAAGAGAAGGGGGTGCAGGTTTTTGGAGGACTATACAGCGGGGAATTAAAGGGAAATTGATTGTGCAAGCTCGCCCTCAAACATCTGCAGAGTAAATATTGCACTCAGTCCCTGAAGCATCTGAAAACTAACCAATACATGTGTCACGGTGGCTTCATTTGTTCTAATTAGACTTCAGTTCCCTCAAAGGGTGTGCTTATTAAAAATGATAAAACAAAAAGAGCCATAAAGGGAGAAAATTGTGTTTGCTTCTGGGAGTTAAAAGCAAACTTCCACACACACACACACACACCACACACACAAAGAGAATCACATGTTTCTTCTGTTGTGAATGCAGCAGTGGGTGGCTCATCCGTCCTCTCCCTGCCCTTCCTGCTTTCATTGTGGAGTTGAGGGCTTGATATTGAACTTCAGGCTTGGAGTTGAGCCTGCTCTGCGGCCACAACCCCCAGACCCCCTGATCACACAGAAAGAGAGACACAGAGACAGAGAGGACATAGTGTGACCGCTGCAGACAATCCTCTGGACAGGAGGAAGCAGAGTGCAGATAGCAAAATAAAAGAGAGGGGATACGCATGGGTGGGGGTGCATGTATGTTTGGATGGGTGTGTGCTCCTCGCTCTGTTTTTCCTGTTTTCAGTCAAGTTTGAGGATTTTTTTCCCCCCTCTCCTCCTTGTTCTTCCAGTCTGCTGTGAAACACTCTTAAAGCATCTGGTAATGTATTCTGCAGTCAGCTCTCAGCATTGCCAACACTGTGGGGCCCAGAGCTCCCGGCGCTTACAATCAAAGTGTGTGTGTGCAAGAATGGGTGTGTGTGGGAGAAGGAGACAGGTTGATTTACATTGCTATGTATGCACGGCATTCTCCACATAATGAACAAGCTCCAGATTTCGTCTGCTTGGTAAATATTTGATGACTGGATGATTTTAGCGGAATAACAACGGAGTCCTATAAGCTGCAGGAGGGGAAAGTTGTATTTCAAACCCTTCTCTCTTTCTGTCTCTCCTTCTCTCTCTTGTCCTCTTCCCATGTAAATAAGGCCAACTCCCCCCTAACTTCACACACACCCCTCTGAGGCAGTTTAAAGACCCAACACTGTCTCCTTGTCTCCCTGACAACCAGCATACACTGGGGTCCTGTCGTGGCCTCTCTGTCTTTTGTGTTTGGGAGCTCAGAGGGACAGAAAGAAAGAAAGAAAGAGAAGGAGAGAGGAAAAGAGGAAATGAAGGAGAAGAGCACCCGAAAAAAGATAACAAAGATGACATCACAGGGATTTTTTTTTATCCCACAAGTGAGAATTTGGTTGGTAGCCCATGATGGTAATGATGATGATGATGATGATGATTAGCCAGAGGCACAAAATGGGTGGCAGCTCAGTCTGAGAAAGAGAGGGAGAGAAGAGAGAGAGAGAGAGGGAGAGAGGCCCAGGGCTGAATGGGGCATTGTGGGAAAGACAGTGGGCACACTGGGCAGTAACACAGAGAACACTAACTCACAGATCATGCCAGAGAGTCTGAAAACACCCACACTGGGCGACAATGGCAAACTTCATCGCTCCACTTGGCCCCTTCTGAATACACACATACAATGGCAGAATCCAAATAAGATGCTCTGTTATTTGGGAAATTCAACACACTAAATTCCTTCACTGCCTCTGTCCCTTTGACCGGCAGCAGATGGCTGGGTCCTGAGCTGAGAAATTGTGCGCGTACGTGTGCATGTGTGTGGTCTTGCCTCTGAGTTGCATCATGGGTAAGTAAGAAATGTGGGAGAAAGTGCTTTTAAGGGTGTGACAGGTGTCATTAGTAAATTATTTAACTCAGTCCTCCCAAATTACAAAAAATATCACTCAGATTCAATTTGTCTTCAGTGGCTTTAAACATATTAAACTAAATCAGTGAAATAAATCCAGCCTAATTAGAAAGACAGCCAAAGAGTAGCAGAAGCAACAGGTCTGACCTTTCCCCAGCTGGTCAGTGTGAGCTTGCAGCTCTCTGCTGTCACCTTGTGGAGTGTGGGAGAGATTCCACAGTTCCTTTTTCTTGCAGAATCATCAATACCTACAACTTAACTATTCAGCAACTTTTAAAAACATTAGTTTAGTAGTAATACATAAAAGCCTAACATCGGGAGATGAGAACCAAGACAACATAGACTGAGACCTAAGTTAAGAACGAGTAAATAAAAAGCGGAAATAGAAACGGCAAAAAAAGATAAGAAATCAATTCAGTAAATTAAATAAACTTTAAGTTATGATGATAAAGGCAAAAGTTTAAATAGCAATAATAGAGTTAGATTTTGTAAAATAATTCAGGAAATTATCCGTAATGATAGTAATGATAATAAATGTAGATAAGACAATAAGATAAAACAGAAACATAAAAAGACTTAAGAAAAAAAAGAAGAAAATATTCTGTATACAGCAAGAGGTGAGCAGACAGAAATATCAGCCTACTGTATGAAGGATCATAAACTGCAAATACAGAAAGGTATTTCCACTCATATGTTGAAATACTGACGGATATCTGAAAATAAAGACTACAGTTTCTCATCTTCTCAGAAAAAAAGACTTTGTACTTAAAAATAGTGTAAAAAATAACTGAAAGATTTTACAGCACTCCATAATTATGAAGGATTGGTGAAGAAATTCTGTGATGTTTTTTTTTCTTTTTTACGTTAACGTTTTGCATAACTTTGCCCTTCTTGTCTTTTTTTTCCACTCTCGCTGAGGGCTCTGATGACGTTACGACAGTACGACGTCAGCAGCGGGTTTACGGCAGAGCGTGCTGCTGGAGGTCAGGGACATGATGAACATTCAAGCTGTTCAAGCCCAGTCATCTCCGACGATATAAATTGGAGTTTAATTCTGAAAAACTCTCTCAAAACTCACCAGGAGGTCTTTTAGGACTTCGGTTTCTGGTCCAGCTTCTTGTCGTGGACCAGTTCGTCTCAAGGTTTGAGTGTTGGGACACAGCTAACAGTTGCTAACGTCAGGCTAGCTTCTTCCACCTGGCTCCAGTCTTCTCCAGGTGACCCCCTCGGATCTCACACAGCCATGGATAACAACTCACAAGGATCGGGGGGAATGAAAGGGGGTCTCGGGGGTCTCTTTGGAGGCGGTGGGTCTGAATACTCTAACACAGAGCTCGCCGGTGTTCCCTGTAAGTATGATGTAATTTTTAACGTAATGCTAACTCGCTAGCTACTCTCTTTAGACAGCTTTAGAGCCAACATCTTTACAGCTGTACTGTGAGCTGTTGTTATTGTTTTTAATACTGATAGATACATACTATTATGTGTTAAATCTGTCTTTTAAGTTCCTAAAACATTTTTATTCTGTTATTTAAGTGACCGGAATGAGCCCCCTCTCCCCATACCTCAATGTTGACCCTCGTTACCTGGTTCAGGTAAGCAACGAATAGCGCCACCCTTCAACTGTTACCATCGTTGAATTCATCAGTGAAATTAATTGATGATCAATGATGTATTTTTTAGGACACAGATGAGTTTATCCTACCCACTGGCGCTAATAAAACCAGAGGCCGGTTTGAACTGGCTTTCTTTACAATTGGAGGATCCTGTATGACAGGTAAGAGATTTTGTACACCTGTAATATACAAAACGTTGAACCAGTACAGTGCCTTACTTGTTTTGATACCATTGAAAAAAAGACACTAAGTGCTGAAACACCAATAAAACTTCTCCCTGACTCCATTTGTCCTCTGTTTTTCTACAGGAGCAGCATTTGGAGCTGTAAACGGTCTTAGAATGGGCTTGAAAGAGACCAGAGACATGGCCTGGTCCAAACCTCGTAACGTACAGTAAGTATGAAAACTGAGTTATATATAACACTCCTCTTTTGCCTGGGTGTTTCTCTGAGTTTGTGTTTCCTCTACCCAGGATTCTCAACATGGTGACCAGACAGGGGGCTTCATGGGCAAACACTCTGGGCTCTGTTGGTAAGACTATAACTCATGTTGTTATCATGTGTTTTTACTCTCAGTTGAATCTGTGTTTTTTAACAGGCATTTTCATTTTTCTGTGTCATCACAGCCTTGTTGTACAGTGCTTTTGGCGTGGTGATAGAAAAAGCCAGAGGAGCTGAAGATGACATCAACACAGTGGCTGCTGGGACACTAACAGGGATGCTCTTTAAATCAGGCAGTAAGTATATTTTCTGTCGATATATACGCCAGTGTCAATTGTTATTTGACCTTTATTTAACCTAACTTACACTAAAAAAGATTTTATTTAACGCATTTATAGATTGGTGTCTTAATCTCCTTACCTTTTATAAAAGTGAAACCATAATACTCGTCCCCCTGGTCCCCCCAGGTTCTTACATGAATCCAGGGCCAGGGTCTGCTTACTTGTGGGTAGCTGGTGGCCCCGCTTTATTGACATCCCACCTGACACTTTCTGCTGTCTTAAGCAAATATTTAATTAACTGGTGAAACAGTTTGAACCGCTCTGCTCATTGCACTCTCAAGGAGAAAAGATGCTTGTGTCAGTTTGAAGTAGATGTTCATAGTTATTGTTAACTGTAAATGTTTTGGCCTCACTGTTTTGGGAGTGGTCAGGCAGTCATCTTTTTAAACAGTTTATTGTTGAAATCAATCCATAAAATGTTTGTCTCGGTTTTCGTCCTCATCGTACTTATTTGTTTCTGCAGGCGGTCTAAAGGGTATAGCCAGGGGCGGTCTGGCTGGTTTAGCTCTGTCTGGTGCCTACGCCCTCTACAACAACTGGGACCACCTCACAGGCTCCTCGTCTTCATCATCGTCCAGGCTGTACTAATCCCCACCACACCCATCTGCCTCCATGTACGGGCCAAACATCTCTCCCAGGACACAGCTTTTAACCACAGCGCTCAGGCGAGTCAGACTCTGGTCAAACGCAGTGTGCTGTGAGCAAACACTGAGTTGGTCCACTTCACTTATTGCCACCTTCCTTTCCTGGAGCCTCCTTGGAAATGAAAGAAGCATTTTAAGAAGAAGATGTACAAATTTGAGCTTCCTACAGCAGCATTTGTCTTAATACTCTGAGGTTCACTCGTTGCTGATCAGATCACGAATGAAGGGCATCTGTGAGGATGTTACAAAGAGATGTTTCATGTATTTATAAATGTTAATGGAGGATTACCAAAAAGTCTTCTTTGATGCTTTTATGGAAATCAGTGAAGCTGTGACGTGGGTTAAATGAGCCAATACGTCATCTGGGGTTCGCCTGCAGATGATTTACTGTCTGATTTTGGACTTAAGGACTCTTTTGTTGAAGGAGAGCTTGCTGATTTTCATCGTAACACAGAATGAAGCCGGATGGTTTGTTCTGTTCTTGTATTTATGAAAGTTTAAAGCGTGGGTGCTGTTTTACTGTACGAGAAGAAATTGATGTATGGCTGTTTATGTATTCCATCAAAATCCCGCTGTATGAAAAAGTATAATAAAAAAATTGCAAACGTTGCCAAGGACTTTGCTTTTTCCAGTTTTATTGTACAAATGAAGACTGGCTGTGAAGGTGATAGGATGTGTAACCCTTGTAGTCAGTTTTCTTCTGTTTGAAACCACTGAAGTTCATAGTTTAGACTCAAACATAGTGTTTCAGAAAACATTTACTCCACGTCGAGAACATTTTTTTACATCTGTAAGTGGTTGTAACTGGTGAACATGTCTTCATACTGTGAGGGAAAGTATGTTATGTGTGGACGAGACGTGAAACAGAGCAGAGCTTATGCTTGCTGTCAGTCAGGTGGTCCCCTTAGTGCAGGAAGAAGTCCCTGATGCGTGTCGCCTCGATCCAGGGAATGTAGGCAGCAGTGCGGGTGAAGACGCTGGGTTTATTCTCCACGGTGCAGCCAATGGGGCCGAAGCTTACCACTCCGTGCACCTCCCAGCGGTCCCGCCCCAGCTGGCACAGAAGAGGACCACCAGAGTCACCCTAAGAGAAGAGAAGAGGAGGTGAGTAGGAACTCATGCTTTGCGTTGATCTTACTGTTGTCTTTGTTCTCTTCATTCATTTGCATCTAAAAAAAAATCTCACCCTGTTGATTTTTAACAGTCAGAGGAGCTTTAATTGAGAACACAAGTCTAGGTTGTATTATTTCTGAGTCTCAGTCATACCTGGCATGCAGCAGGAGGGTCCTCAGTGTCTCTGAACCCGGCACAGATCATAGAGTCCCGCACACGATCGCCCCAGAATTTCTTCTGCCGGCAGGTCTTGAAGTCGATGATAGGCAGACGAGCCTGATTCAAGGCTTCAGCCAGAGACACATTTTCCTTCCCACCTGAAATGAAAATAAATAATATTCACAAAACTCAGACACTGTACAACTGTTAAAATCAACTCCAAACAAGAAGCAAGTCATGTAGCCATGTCATAATCACAGCTGTGTTCAGTCTTGTTAACCAGTCTACACGTTGACTTCTTCTACCCACCTCGAGTGTCACCCCAGCCCGTCACCCAGCAGTAGTGTCCTGGTTTGAGGCTGGTCTGCTTGCGCGGCAGGCAGGCGTAGCGGATAAAGTTCGAGGGGATGATGTCTGTGCCAGCCTTCACCAGGGCGATGTCGTAGTCCAGCTCGCTGTGGGCTGGGTACCGGAAGTTTTCATGACGGTAGATCCTCTTCACAGGGAAGATCCTCTCTGCAGTCTCTGAGCGTTTCAGCTGATGCTTCCCCAGGACAATCCTCCAGCTCCCAGCATCCTCAGCTTTACCTCTGAGGGACCCGATAAACAGCTACAGTAAGGCCTCTGAAGCTGGCATTGTGTCTTTAAAACATTTTGCTGTGTTAGAGATACAGAATGTGTCTTACTTTTGGAAACAGTGAGCAGCAGTAAGAATCCAGTTCTTGTGGATCAAAGTTCCTCCACAGACATGAATGTAATGTTTACTCCCTCTGGGACGAACCTGTTAGAGACCAGAACATCCAGACCTCAGTGATGAGTCAAGAAACATCAGCTCATCTCTCACAGAAACTTTCTTTATTAAGTGAAGTTTCTGTTACTAAGGGTCTCTCTGAAAGAATGTTGGGGGATTTTGCTGCTGGTAAAATCTGACTGTTGTTAATTTTCCCAGAAGGGGGCTGCTTTAATGAAATGCAGAGTAACAGCTGATGAAAATGAATTTCTCTGTCTGAACATGGTTCGATAAAACAGGATGATTTAAGTATCCAACCTAAAATATGTGGCACTGGTTCAAATTGCATGGTAGTAGTTTAAAAATAGAGCTTGACTGTTTGTTGTCCACCAGAGGGCGCTTATAAATTGAGAATTCAGCCTTTTCATCTATATCTAACTATATTCTCTGTGTGGTAAAAAAATAAAAATAAAAAAAGTATTAGGATGTGAAGTTGGGATTCCTAAAAATAAATAGCTTACATTAGATCTAACTCACAGGTATAATGTCTGTTTGTGGTTCTTTGTGTCTTAAACCAGTCTCGTGTTTTCTACAATGTTCCTCCTTAGCCTCAAAATGAATCTGAAAATTTTTATGACCTATAATTAAGAATCTGCTAATCTTAGGTTAGCAGATTAGCTTGAGTCACATCTGGCCACATATCTTCATTTAAAATATATTTTTAGTGCATATCATGATTTATTTGGAGTTATCACAATATAGTGTCACAGATCTTTGTTGTAAAAAACAAAGAAATTTAGGGGTACATTGTCCAAGTTAACATCCCAAAACTTTAAAAATGGTTTAAAAAGGCAAAACATCATAATTAGACTTTCCAACTGACTTTAGAATGTAACAAAAAGAATTAACTGTGTCTTGACAAATGAAATAATTACCTGAAGTCTTCTGCTAAATATTTATGTCACTGCTTATTTTGTGAATGTAACCCAAGACCTTTTTATTCCTAGATCCTCAACCGTGTCAACCCTGAGATTAGGATTTACCTGCAGTGAGACCTGCCAGGGCCAGGAGTGAGGTCTCGCCTCATTCCCAGACACGATTCTCTCCGCCATGTTGGGCTTGAAGTGAGCCATACCGCAATCCTTCGGCCAGTCTACAGAAAACAAATCAAGCACAGGTAAAGCACAGGTACACAGAGGATAGAAAAAAAAAACATAAAGACTGATCATGTTTAAGGAGGTTTGCACTTCTGTTTGTCCTCACCCAGATGGAGGATCTTAGGTTTAGGCTGCAGTCCAGGGGTGAGTGTGTATGCAGCTGCAGGCAGACATGCCTTGCTCAACAGCAGCGGCAGTAGCACAGACAGAAGAAGCAGAGGAGGTCCAGGCACAGCCATCTTCATCCACAGAATCAGTGGCCGTCACACATCTCACACTATTTATACCAGGCGGTGAGCACACGCAGATGTACATGTAGAGGTACACATACAGTACACACACACACACACACAAACACACACCTCCAGGGACAATGTGCTGTGTCACAACAAAGGCCCAGCGCTGGATTGTTCTCCTGTAACGATGAGTTTCCACTGCCGCTGAGAAAAAGGGGATTTCAGGGAGTCTCATCAGCACTTTCACATACATATAGTATGCTCACAGTACGACAACATGCACGCAGGACAAAGAGAGCACCGCACTGTACCACAACAACAAACATCCCATCATATCACATGGCCTGGGGCAGTGACACAGTGACCTTAGAATGACCTTTAATATCTGATATCTGAAGTCCTCTTTGTCCTATCCTTAGTAAATGCAACACAGAGAAAGGTTTAACTTCCAAAAACAGCTCTTTTGAATAGTGGCTCCTACTCTCGCCACATGTATCTCAAAATGTTCTCTAGAAAAAAGTTTAACTTTGGGTGGAATTACTTAGCAGCTATTGAATGAGCTGTCTTGGCAAAATTTGATAGTTCTGAACCTTAAGACCTGAAAATATGAATAAATTAGTAAATAAAAGCACCAGAGACTCTTCTGCACCCTCACACATCTGTGAAAATATGACAACAATAACGGTAGTAGAAGCCACTGGTGTGTAGAGCTTTTTTCCTGCACTGAATGAAAGAGAATGTGCCCGCTCATCTGAACAGGAGAGCCTGAATGGTCCAAGCTCACCATTGAGGTTCACCAAGTTTACACACAGATTAACTTTGTGTATGTTTTCCACACAGCGAGGAGTGGGAGGTGGTGTTTTGGGTTAGTGTATTTTCATCTTTATGGGAGAATTTTGAGCCAAATTGACTCATTTCGAGTAGATTACGTTTGAAAGAAACATTAATCAGGCTCATTAATAAGCTGTAACTGAGGGTTTATCCCTTTTTTGTTAAAGTTATGATCATAGCCACCCAAATAGCATTGTTAGCTTGATGATCTTGTGGTATTACAACTAAAATAAAGATTTTTCCCCTTCCCTTTTTGCATGACATTCTCGTAAACATATGATTATTTCTATATTACCAGTGTCTTTATAATGATGCTTATTATTTTATCCAGAAGGCTGAGCTTAAGCTGTCAATGATAAATTTTGGGTTTTAACTTTAGCATGCTAACATCAAAGTCAGGTAGTTGCTCACTATTAGAGCCAGCCTCTAGTGGTCATTTAGGGAACTGCAGATTTTGACACTTTCGGGTCAGTCTTTTGTTCACTTTCAAGGCAAATATGTATGCAATTTATTTATATTGCACATTTAAAGAGCAGGTATAGTGTTCAGTTTTAATGACAGGTCTGATAATTCAACGTAGACTTGTATTCATTTATCAACATCAGCAACAACAACATCAACAGCTACATCATCTCCCTTTAAGAAAAGAAGACAACAACAACTGGAGGCTTCAAAGTTGTCTGAGTTTTAGTGTATTCAGGTAAAATCAGACACAGATGTAAGCATCTGAGCAGCCAGACACAAACAGGTCCAGGATTTTTAGATATGTTGATAAACTATCTGTGGATCCTAATGAGTGAAGTTATCTTAACATTTAATCTGATGTTTGTTTTAGCAAATGAAGAAACCAAAGTCTTGTCAAGAGTAGGATCCAACAAAGGGCGCCAGGCATATCATTTAAAGTTTTCATGTAGTGCTTCTGTGCAAACTGGGGATCTATGGATCATCAATACTCTAACTCAGATCAGTCATCTGCCTTCCTCGAACCCCCACACCACCCAGGCCTCAGAGACCTGATCACACTCTTCTTGCGACCCTGTCCGCCTCCTTGTGAGGGTGACTTAGCTTGGCTGGAGCTTTCCTCTCCACACACCTCCTCCTCTTCTTCAGCATCCAGCCCCTCTGCTCTGTTCACTCTACGAACACTTTCCGTTTCCTCCTTCATGCCTGTTCCTGTCTCCGCCACCTGGCTCTCCCTCTCTGGCTCGAGTGTGTCCTCGCTCTCAGGCTCCACCATACATGTCGATGAAATGATCAGCGAAGGTGGATTGAGCTCTGGGGTCATTGCTTTAACAACATTGGATATGAGAGGAGGCTTTGGCGCTCTTCTCTTCTTCTTTGATGGACGCTTAGCAGGTTGGGGGCTGTTCTTGAGGTCCAGGTGCTTCTGTATGGCTGTGCTCAGCAGCTGTGGGTCCACAGATGCTCCGTGGATATCCCACGTCATCCCTTCCTCGTCCCACTGCACCTGCTTCATGCTGCTTCTCCTACGAAGTTTGTCCCTCATCTCGCCCTGTATCTTCAGACAGGATCTCCTCCTCTCTGGGTTGTGCATGGTAGGAGAGTTGCTCTCCCACGTTGGGTCGTCTTCCTGTCTCTCCCCCTCGTCTTCACTGCTCACCGGGAACATGCTTGAGGATGGAGACACTAGGTTAGAGTTCGACCCCACCGAGGATTTCAGGTTCAGCCTTGATCCAGGCGGGGAACCTAAGAGAGAGTGAGAGCCCATGTTGGAGTTTGAAGTGTTCCTCCTGAGGCCCCAAAAAGAGCCTGCTGGAGAGATTGTCTGAACCGCTGCATCCACCATCCCCATGTGTGAAGTCATTGCTCCCCCGTGCTGGAAGAGGTCAGCCCTTGGAGCCAGGACGATGCCTTCTCTCACATTCAGGTTGCACTTGCAGCACTCACCACCCAACTGTGAGTCGCTCAAGGAATAAACGAGTGGCGACCTCTTGCTGTGGCCTGTTGGAAAGCCCAGGACTGGTGGGCATGGCAGCTCAAGGTGGCAAACTGATATTCTTGATTCTGGTCCTTCTTCTGGAGAGGGTGGCTTTGGGAAGTTAAACTGGGAGTCTCCAGGACTCTGTAGCTCTGCCGAAGGACAAGAATCATGCTCAAGCGGGTCAGATCTTTGCGTTGGGCTCCTTGCTTCTTCGCTCTCAGATACCTGTGAGCCTCCAGGACTTTGTACCTCAAAGGAGCGACAAGAGTCAGACTGCAGAAGGCTTGGTGCCTCTCCACTTTCTGATGGTCGTGAGCTTCCAGGACTGCATAAACAGATATCGTGATTGTGCCTTGAGATTTCCACTGGGCTTCCTCCACTCTCCAATAACTGCGTGCCTCCCGGACTCAGAAGCTTTGGAGAAGGATGAGAATCAAGCTGAAGAGGGCTCAACACTTGTGCTTGTGTTCTCACCTCTCCTCTCTCCAATAACTGTGAACCTCCAGGACTTCGCAGTGCTTCTATCACGTCATCAACAAGGCTGCTGGCATCTGATGGAGTGCGTCCTTCTGATATGCTGACAGATGAACGGATCGGCGAAGGGAACATAAAAGAAAGCATGTTATTCTCCAGGAAGCCCTCGTCCTTTGTGCTGGTGTGGAGGTGGTGAAGATTTGGAGAGTTGGACGGTAAAGGTGAGAAGGCAGAAGCCTGCAGGGGTGACTGTGGAAGGGAGGATGAAGGTGGAGTCTCAGGTAAGTCTTTCTGCTGGTGAGCATTCAGCGGCGAAGAAGAAGAAGCAGTCGGTGTCTGCAGGGGGGAAGTGAGAGGGGAGGGTGTGGTTGGTGAAGAGACTTGTTTCAACATGTGTGAGTCCAGCACAGTAGAGGTCTCTTGGGCTAAACTGGATGGGCGGGAGTTCCCTTCTTTCCACAAGATGGTGTCTGGAGTGCTGCTGCGGCTGCTGGCGCTGCACCCGCTCCATCGCTGCATGTTTGCAATCCAGCGCTCACTGAGCACAGGTGGGCTGTGCATGTCCACATTTTGCGCTGAATTACACAACTGGTGGCTGTTTGTGGAACTGATGTGCTGCCACATTTGAGGGTGAAGCTGCTGGAGCGTCACAGAATTCTGCTCAGAGTGTGTGTTGGTACTGGAGCTGCGTCTCAGGTCTGTTCTGGCCCAGGCTGGGTCCCGCTTGTGTGGCAACCCTGAAACCATGACTACGTCCATGGAGCTCTTTGAGAGAGAGAAAATAGGTGCCTGATCGTCCTCATCATCCAACGCAACAATCTCAGATCCGCCGGTTAAAGAGACTGATGGACTTCCTGAGCTGTAGATCGACTGGTAGCTCTCGGATGTAGAGCGACCCTGTTTCGCCATAGCAACAGCAAAAATCTGTCAAGAAAAACACATTTTGGTTGTTTTATTTCCTGTCATCTTTAAAGTTTTACAAACAGAAGGTTTTTTAAGTCAGATGGGGGCGCCTAACAAGATGGGATAATATTATCAATGGAATGGCAATTGTCTTGCTAACTGATGCTAATACAGACATCCTAACTAGCATGAACACAACCTGTGATGTCTGTGAGTAGCTGCAACTCTTTAAGGTTGGTGGAATAGGCTTTCAAGGGTTTTAAAAGCTGTTATGCTGAATCAGAAGCTAGCTTCAGCCTGAATTAGAAAAATGGCTCCACTCTCCCAAATTAGCATTAAGCTAAAGCAGCAGATTAGCTTGGTTTAGCATAAGAATTGGGATAAAGGGGAAAACAGCTGGTTCGGGATGTTGTGAACTAAGAGTGCATTTGCTGCTCTCAGCCAATAATTAGTATGGAAAAAATCCCACTTTGTGCTGATATTTTGGCAGATAGGTCACTTTTGACTAAGACTATGCTAGGCTAGCTGCCTTAAATAAAAGTGGCGGGAAAACAAATTTTCATTTCCATGAACGAATATGAAATTTAGTATTTTTTTATTTTGACTTTAAAAGACTGCTTTAACTCTTGTACACACTCACAGGTGTACACACACACACACACACACTCACACACACACACGCCAACAGATTCACAGGCACTTCCAGATTAAGCTAATGGGATTACACCATCCAGATTACTTGATCATTGGGACGGACTGAGATTAATCAAGACAGTTTAAGGGAGCATTTGGCCTCCACTTAGCAGATGACAAGGAAGCAATGGAGACAAAAAATTGGCAAGAATGAACTCAGGATGTTAGAAGAAACATTCTTTTTCAACATGGACAGAGTCACTCGGCATGACATGGGTCTCTTTTTCTTTTTTTTCTTTTTTTTTTTGGTGCATTTAATAAATAATTGTTAACAAAATTTCTGGCATTACTCTATAGAAAGTTAATGAAATTCTGTGTGATTTGGTTATACAGAGAACAATACCCAATTTCCAATTAAGCAGCATCCCAAACTGCCCCAGCAGTGTTTCACAAGAACCTACCAGCAGATATTAAGCCTAGTGGTAATATTATATAAAATGAACCCACACAAATGACATCACTGTGCCTAAAAACCCACATGAAAAGAAATGAGAGATTCTTACCTTGAAGTTGAACCTCCTGCCCTGTCTTGCCCTCTGCCCTGTCACAGAGCAGGTAGCACTAAATGGCGTCTTTCTTTCCTCTGCTCATTCCCTCCACCCTTCTTTCCTCACATCTTAAGAAAATCACCTTCCCTGTTCCCAGCCGCCCTCACACCCTCAAACAGTCGGCTTTGCTCCGTTGTCACCTGTCCTCTTCTTGATCTTCTCCCCTGTCTCTTTCCTCATTACCGGACCCAATGTGAACTTGGCATGGGTATAAAAATGGGGACTTTTCTTTCTTGATGTGTGAGCTGAGTGGTGTGTGCATGTGCGTGTGTGTAAGAGAGAGGGGGCCATCACTCTGCCTTTAGCTCTGAGGATTAGATGTCATCCCATTAGCTGCCGTCCAATCCTTAAACAGTACTAGTGTGTGTGTGCATGTGTGTAAGTGAAACAAGGGCTGGTGGCTGAGTGGCTAATGAGCCTTTTGACTCTGATTTAAGAGCAGGTCGGTTGTTAAGGCAGACGTTTATATTAAGTTATTTACATGCATGGAGTTGTTTGTCAGGTGGATCAGACGTGACTATTTAAAGGAGTGGATAAATCCTAACAAGGTGGCATTGTAAGACTGAACATGAAAGCAACAGGGTACTGTAAGCTTGTGTTGGCTTCAGGGTACTCACAATGCTATTCACCATGTTGTCTGTCTGCGAGCAGCGGGCTCTGATTTGTGTTTACTCAGGTGTGTTAAATACTTGATTCTGATTGGTCAAGACTTTTGAGGAGAATTAGGACAACTGAAAACAAAAATTTAAAGGTTAGGCTAGTTTTAGTTTTAAAATGTGTTTAATGGGACTATAAAGTCAGAGTTATTGCTTTTATTTAAAAATTCAGGTATTAAAAACAGAAAGTCATATTTTTGTGAAAACAGATATTACTATGATTTCAACTATAAAATGTAATTTTTTTTATCAAAATATGGCAGATTTTTCTGATTTTAATCTGATTTTGATCTGATTTAAATCATAAGTCTGGGGTAATAGCAGGAGCTTTGGCATAAGAGTCAGATTTTTTTGCAAAGGTCAGTTTTTTTTTTTCATCTGGCACAACAATTGATAAATTTCAGACGCCCTTATCTTATTGTCTCCAAAACCCCTGAATATTTTTCAAAATTAAAAGTGACACCACAGACAACATGATCACCCTGAAATCTGAATCAAACATCTTTCACTAGTGCCTGTTCACACTGAGGCAAAAACATCAGTTTTTGTCTGAGTCTGGTTGTAATAAATAACAAATAACGAGTTGTAAGGTTCAGATTTGAGAGACTGCATGTGAAATATTCTGATCTTAGTTTAATACAAAACTATGATACTTCTAAGCCTCATTGCAGTTGAAAAGAAAAACTGAGGGAATTATCACAATCACAGCTTTACTGTTTTTACAACATATACAAAAGAGCTGCCCAACAACTGCAGAGGAGGGAGGATATGTGTCAAAGCAGAAACTAAATCAGCTGTGTGTACCTTTAAGCCAATGATCAAAAGCCAAGATAACAAAGTGAAATGTGAGAATCAACCACCTGTGTCGTGCTTTCACTAGTCACTTCACACATTGCTGCTGAACAGGACAACCACAGGACGCTCATGTTTGAAAGTGAAACACCACCTGTGGATGTAACTGGAAACAATGACCGGTAAGCAGTTACCTGTAATATACCTGTATTAAACCTGTATAACACTCTTTCCTTGTTAATGTTTGTTTGTTCAGACCAGGTGTCTCTGGCTGTCGGTGTTTCTCTGGGTCTCCTTTTCCTCCTGCTGCTGGCTCTGATGGTTTACTGTCTATGGAGGAGGAGGAAGAAGGCTCAGGGTCACTATGAGGAGCTGCCCTCTGCAGCACCTTCAGTGCCCGCATGCTCTCCTCCTGTGATCCTGGTGTCCCAGAGCTCCTGGACCACGTTGGTACCATGCAAACAAAAAACAAAACTTAAGTAGGAAATCAGTAATTGCACACAGAAGGTCTTTCTAACTCTTCTTGTCCTGTGTGAAAGGCCCAGTGAGATCCCTTTCACCTTACCTCCTCGCTTTATGACACAAAACCAGACTGAACTGGAAAATGAGCAGGAGGAAAACATAGAGGAGTTAAAGATGGATGCATGGAGGAGGACCATGCTGGATCATCGAGGATCACTGTCTGTCAGCGGTGAGTCTTTATTGCTGTTATTACAACATAAGATAATTCTGAAAACATCATGAGCAAGATTTGAGAACTGTAAGATGCATTTTTGCTAAAGATATTTAGATTTCCGAAGTGACAATGAACCTCGTCTCCATCAGGATGGTACCCAGTGGGGAAAGTCTTGGCTGGTCTCTACTCGGCTCCTCTAAATGAGGTTGTCGTGGCCCCTCCCCCTGGCATGGCCACCCGCCTCTGCTTCTCTGTGGAGTATCGACACGGCAGTGAGCAGCTGGTGGTCTCTTTGCTCCGCCTTGGTAACCTTCCTCCTCGCTTCCATGGAAATGTGACACTAGTGGAGCTCCGGCTTCTCCCTGATGACCGGCGGCCCCGTCAGGCCAAGGCCCGAGGCACGGGGCCCGACCCTGAGTTCAATGACTGCTTTGTTTTCCAGGTAAGGATATAGAACATTACGCTTTTACACATCTGCTGGGAAGAAGAAGAGAAGACTCAGAAAATGAAAATACACTCTCCATTGACTCCTCTCAGGTGTCAGGAGTGTGTGTACCCCAGGGGACACTGAGTGTGTGTGTGCTGAGTGTGGAGCAAGATGGCAAACGCCACGCTGTGGGCAGGGTGCTGTTTCCTCTGGAGGGGGAGCTGGGTCAGGCTGGCAGGGTGCTGTGGAGGGACCTGGAGACAGAGGATGACACACAGGTACATAACATATAATGTTCACGCATGAATTCAAGATTTAAAGCTTGAAGTCTGTCATCTTTTATCTGTGTCAGTGTTCAGAGCAAGGTGATGTGCAGATATCCCTCAGCTACAGTCCAGGTCTGCAGCGCCTCTCTGTGGTGGTCCTGAGGGCCCGAGGACTACACTTGCAGACAGAAACAGGTATGTGGTCGTATGATCATGAACAACATTGTTGGTGATGAAAATAATCCAGTATCTATGTGTTTTTCAGGTGTGTGTGCCCAGGTGAGCTTGCAGATTCACACCCAAGTGGTGAAAATAAAGCGCAGCTGTGTGGTGAAAGGTTTCAACCCAAGTTTCAACTACAGGATGACCTTTAAACTCAGAGCACAGCACTTGGACGAGGCCTGTCTCAGGATTGAACTGCAGGAGCCAAACGACAATTGCTCAGGTGAGAGGGTTCACAGCTCTTATTAACCTGCTTCAATGCGGGCTGTGTTCATTCTTTATTTCAGCACTGGAAATAAAATTATACTCTTTTTTTTCCTTTTCTCCCAGAGCCTCCAGCCCTGCTCGGTGTGCTGGTGTTGGGTCCCTTCATGTATGCCAGAGGCCAGCAGCTGAAGCACTGGATGGACATGGTCAACGCACCACAGGAGGCAATTAAGCTGTGGCACAGACTTAGCAGAGCCACATAACACTATAAAACCCATATGATGTACACATACAAACATTTTTACAACAATAAAAGATAGATGTTATCAATTAATCCATTTCAGTGAAGCTTTTTTGTTACATAAACTTTTTATGACTATTTTGAATAGAGACTTTTGAATAGTCCTTCTCTAGTTTTGAAAAACTTTCTGAGTTCGTCCAGCAGGCAGCGCCCTCTCACTTTCTGTCAGTTGACGCAGCCGCAGTTTGAACCACCGAGTGTAAACAGGAAGTGAGTGAAAATATGCACGGACAGAAACATTAATTTGTCTTTCAAGCGTTTATTTGTGTTGTTTACGATTTTTTTTGACCATGAAGATAAACGAGAACACTTTACTGGAGGGTAACAAAGTCGTGTTGGTTCCTTATACCGAAGAGCACGTGCCAAGGTAACACGAACAGCTGTCTGTTTGACACGTGAGCATCAAAGTCCCTTATATCTAGCTTTTTTTATTGATTTATTTTTCATCTTCTAGTGTACAGTCTTGACAGTTGAGCTTTTAGTGTATTCACGATGTATCATAATATAGATTAGCATAGCCAGCGTTAGTTTATAACACATAGCATAGCTAGCTAGCTAAGCTGCAAGATTGAAGTGATGCTCAAAGCTTTTATTTTGAAAGTTTGTAAAGCTTGCTAAGGAAACATTTCTGTAAAAATTAGGTATGTAAGAAAATTGTAAAAGTATAGAGGTATCTATTGTGGATCCTGTAAAAAATAAATCTTAGAATTATTCAAATGTTTTTGCAGATCAGTATTTATATATGCAGAAGTTTTTTTTCCCTATTAACTTGTCCCCCTGTTTCAGATATCACGAGTGGATGAAGTCTCCTGAGCTGCAGCAGCTGACGGCTTCAGAGCCGCTGACCCTGGAGCAGGAGTACGATATGGCAAAGAGCTGGAGGGAAGATGATGACAGTAAGGAGTTATCAATAAGACCTGAACACAAAAAAATGACACCTTCAGACAGTCTTCAGGATGAAAAATGTTGTTCAGAGCTTCCTAAATTCACACACACCCTAGTTTGGATTTTTTTACTCATAAAATTTATAATATCTATGTGTCATTTATGCATCTTTCAGAGTGCACCTTCATTATCTTGGACAAGCAGCGATGGGGAGACAGCAGTGTAGAAGAGGAGCAGTGTATGGTAGGGGATGTCAACATCTTCCTGACTGACCCCACAGACCTGTCCTTGGCTGAGTTGGAGGTCATGATAGCAGGTGAGGATCAATATTTCTCATGAGCAAAATGTCGAGTATGAACATCTTTGATTGCTCCTGTTGTGTGAGACATTTCCTGACGCTTACACACCCTTGCTTTCACAGAGCCCACTTACAGAGGAAAGGGAATTGGGAAAGAGGTGACCAGCATGATGATGTGCTATGGTGAGAATATCGCACAAGCCAAATGGAGTATTTTCTGAAAACATGTCAATTTCTCTGAGTGAATTGCTCTGTTGCTTCTCACCAGGAGTCACAAAACTTGGGGTGAAAAAGTTTGAAGTGAAAATCGGACTAGACAACAAGATCAGCATCTCCATGTTCAAGAAACTCCACTTCCAGGAGGTAAAGAGATCACATAACCTCAGTGTGGGGTGTCTGAATGTAAGGGTGAATCTAACCTTTGTCTTTTTGTCTGTCACAGGTGTCTGTGTGTAACGTGTTCAAAGAGGTGACTCTGGTGCTGATGGTGGATGAGACTGTGAGAAAGAGGCTGCTGGATGACACGGCGGACATGAAGGAGGGGGACTACAGACAGACCTGCAGCAACAGACAGGAACTTTTTTCATTGTGAGAGAGCTGCACTCAAATCCAGACATAAAGGAGAGAATTCTGCACATAGGGGGAGGAAATCTAAAGCCCAAAGCTGGTGTGTGATAACACACACTTTTGCAGAACAGAGATGCAACCCTGAGGACCAACTGAAATTTTTATTGTGCAGAAGGATGTTGCATCAGTCTCTCGTTGGTTGTTTTACAGTGGGGAAACCATGAAACGACAAAAACAACAGCACAATATATGAGGGTGTTCGTTCATCCATTAAAGGATCGAAAAATATTACAAACTGTGTAATTTGTGCTAATATCTTTTTACACAACATCAGGGTGTTTGAAATGCTGCTGCACAGAAATCAGTTTCCATTTGGTTACTGCCTCCTAATGAATGAAACACATCTTTTGTGCATTACATTAGAAACCTGTCTCATGTTACTTAATTGCCACAGAAGTCTGCTATATGTATCTTAATGTTCTTTTTACCAGCAGAAACAAACGGCAGCTTTACTGAACGACTATCATATTGCACCAACGTGAAAAGGAAGCTCCTAATTCTTCTGGTGTCCTCACAAACCACAGTGAACTGTTTCCTGTTCCATAAACGGGAGAATCAGATATGAGTGTTACTTCCTTAAAGAAAAATCATTTAGAGTCCTTCTTGATACTTATTAATTAATCTGTTTTGGATCTAAAATCCTTTTCTTGAACAGAATTTTCCAACAGAGCAGATTCAAAGTGCAGACATGTTTCAGTGCATAGCCATTTATTAATGCTGACAATGTTTGAGCATGCACAGAGCTGTACAAGAACCACAGCAGCAAAGGCTGCTTTAGGCACAAAAACACCCCAATGATGAAAGAGCGATGAGTTAAATGAAAAGATCTTTAACAGAAACCGTTTTATGACATGAATTTGTCCAACAGATAAAAAAAAATTGTAAAGGGAAAGACTTCAAGACTTTGGATGGCTAGTTTGAAACAAACACCTGTAATTACAGTTAGAGCTGCAGTGCTCTTAAAGGGCCATACCACTGTTTTTTGCATGAAATACCACCTGGAAAAAAGAAACAACAAAATAATACTGTTTACTGTAATGCCATTGAGGTGCAAATTCAAGTTCTCATTAAATAGATTTGTTCTGAAATTAACAGAACTGCTGCACACTTGATGCTCACTGGATCCTGCATCCTCATGTTGAGGAGTCTTCTCATTACTTTGCAGAAACATTTGAAAGAAATGAGTGAAGGGATCTTAAAAACACAACGTAAACTGGTCCAAAACACAACAGTAAGAGTTTACAAAGGGTGTTAAAGTGTTTGGCGCAGATAAGCTAACACATGCTAAAAGGTTCATGAGTTTGGTCCTTTTTGTACAGTATGTGCACACAGTAGAGCCTGAGTGGTACCAGATTTTGAGGCGAATAGATACATATGACTTTTAGAGTTTAAATAAAATCTGATGCTCAGTTTGGATTTTTAGAGGATAGCACCACGTTTTCTGAATAGAGTATCATAACAGGGCTAATAATTTCTCGTTTTTTAAGCTTCTTTGGCATATCTGAGCAGAAACATAACAGGCTTGTAGTTATTTCTGAAACAGTAAAAGGTTCTTGTCTCTTTCTTGTCTGTAGTTCAGATAGTTACACCTTGGATAAACTGTGGGATTTTGCTGGTTTCACTGATTTTAATCTTAAGGAGGAGATCACAGATGAGTGAGCTTTACACTCACTGCACATGCTCAGACTGGCACATCCATCACTGGCTGAAGCACGACTCACACTGGCACTTAATATGTGACTCCACACCTTAGTGCAGCACGGACAGGGCAACCTGACATTTCACTTTATATCGCTCAAATCCTCCCAAAGCTCCCATGAGCTGCACGCAGACAAACACCAACTCAGGGCGGAGGTCAAAGTGCGAACATGGTCAGCAGGGAGACATTCAAGGTGCGTTTATTTTTTACAAAACAGGCTGTAGTACAAAGAGGGTACAAGAGTGACAACAATTCCATAGGAATTTAAGATGATTTGAACACATCTGTCCACCCCCTTCATTTCCTGCACTGACCCGCCCACCTCCAGCTCCACCAACAGGGCGAGAGGATGCAGGAGAACGTCTGCATGAGACTCATGATTTCAACACATTCAAAAAAGAAAAATATTTACAGGTCAGGGAGAAAAACCTGCAGCTCTGACGGAGACAGATGATAGTTTTAATTCTTTGATGCTTGAGCAGATTCCAGAAACTCCTTTGCTGCAGCGGACAGGTTTGCCACCAGCTGTCTGACCACACCCTCCTGCTCTTTGACCCAGGAGAGACCGTCATCCACAGCGATGTTGACCGGCACGCACATGGCTTCCTTCTGCAGGTCAGTTAGCCGGCATGCAGCGGCAACTCCTGCCAATCCCAGACAAAGCAGGAGGAGGAGCTTGAAGAGGAGGCCGATGAGAGAGCGTTGAGGTTTTGGCGCTGATATAACGACCTTTTTATCTGCTGTGGTGAAAAGATAAAGGGACTTTAGATCAGGACAAATTTTTAAAGCACAAAACATTGTGTTTGTTTGAGCCTTGATAGATTCTACACAAATCTGGGATTCAGGACATAAAAATGCTCTGTAGATCAAAACAGGGGAGAAATAAACAACATTCTTCCCAGAAAACAAATAAATTAAATCCTCATCTTATCCTGTTTTTTAGGAAGCAAGAACAGAGCTCATAAATATGATACCAATTTGGCAGCTGCTGATCAAATGTGAGTCTGATTTTACTTATCAATCATTTTTCTATTCTTTTTTCTTATGTTCTTTTTTCTATTCTTTAATCTGATAATCTCAGAACTGAGAGGTCAGGATTGTTTAAAAAAATCTACATGTCTTTAAAGTCAGATGTCTTTCTGCTTTGCCTTGGTCAGGCAGGACAGCGGAAGAAAGACAGGATGCAGTGAAGAGTGGTGGCTGGGAATCGAGCCAGCAGCTGCTGCTTTAAGGTCTGTAGCCCCTGTGTCCTGCATGCATGCTTTGACCACTAAGCTAAACCAGCACCTCTCATTCTGAACATATAATGATGTGGCAATTCTCCCTTTGGCATCTCAAAGCCAAACACAAGCCGTATCAGTTGTTGGTAGAGGTGAACTTTAACTCTAAGACAGGTTGAAATGTTCCTTTAAGAGGAGCATGATGATTCAGAACTTTCACCCCACCTGCTGCCTGTCCGTTCTTTTTCTTCTTCTCCTCATTCTTCTTCTTCTGTTGTTCCCGTGCGGCAGCAGCTGCCACCTGAGCGTTATACTCTTTCCTCCTCTTCTCCTTCTCCTCTGCCTTCTCCCGTTTACGAGCCTCCTTTTCTCGGGCCTCTCGCTCCCTTTGTTTTGCCTCCTTCTTCTTCTCCAGCTCTGAGTGATGATGAGAATAAATTTGTTTAGACGAGATGTGGAGAGATCAATGTCATATTTGTTTGAAGCGGGGCTATATTTTAGAAAATGTTTGACAACATTCCTGCCATAAATTCGTTACTCCATTTATTAAATTCTCAGCTGAAAAACCTCTGAAATATAAAAAGGACATATGGAAAGAATTCTTAAGCTACATGAATGTTTTGGTTTAGCAAAGGCATCTGAAGATTTTATAAGGAGATAGATTTATTTATTTACCCTTTTCTCTCAATAAGCGTTTCTCTCGTGCACGATCTACCTCATCCTGGATCACTCTCATGTGCTGCAGGACCTGAAAAGGAAATAATCTTTAGTGATGGATTCCGCAGACCTCATATTTGTCCTCTTTATTTCTCGGATTTGCTCTTTCTTTCACCTTGGAGGCACACTGTTTGCACTGCTTCTCATCCAGGCAGTCTCCTGCTGCCTTGGCCAGAACAGGCTCCAGTGGGTTATCCTTCAGGTCCAACCACTTCAGACTCTGAGATCATAGAGAAAACAGGTAAACAGTCAAATCATAAAAAGCTTGTATTTATACAACAGAGACATTATTGTTGCCTACTCATGAAGCATTTGTTTTATGAGTAAGAGTTTTTTTGAGGCACTCACTCTGAGCTGAGAGAAGCTAACAGGAAGAGCAGTCAGCTTGTTGTTGTATAGATCCAGATGCTGGAGGTTGATCAGGTTCCCCAGGTCATCTGGCAGACAGGTGAGCTGATTTTTACTGAGATCTATCTTCACCAGGTGTGTCAGGTTGCAGAACTCTGGCTACGTTCAAGAAACAAAGAAGCAGAAACAATGCAGTAGAAGTTGCAGGTAGAGATGTGGAGAGTAGTCAACCTCGGATACAAAAAAAGCGCTGGATGTCAGGGACTGTTTCAGCTTAACACAAGTGTATCACAGAGTCCCAAATAACACTGGTGTATTAGCAAACATTTACAGAAATACAGATAAAAGTATCCATTCTGAAACACTAAGATATATTTTTTTTTACCCGACCAGAGATTTGTGGAGTGAAGATTGTAACCAGTATAGCAGGATTGTTTCTGTACTTACCGGTAGGGAGGTAATGTTGTTGCATGACAAGTCCAGGACAGTGGCTTTGGTGAAAAACGCCTGTTGGGGTGAATCACAGCACATCACTTTAGCAGCTCTTCAAAACCATAACAAAGAAAATAACGAAAGAAACTGCAAACAAATCATCACAGCTTGAAGTTTAAGTGAAGGTTAATTAATACAGTGTGATAAATGTAAAGTTTTATCACATTTAGCCTTATGTAACATATGTGACTCACCAGCTCTCTGACTGGCACCTCAGTGAGGTTACTCAGGCTCAAGTCCGCCTCATTCCCACTGATTTTATCCTTTAGGTTCAGCACTTTGCTGTTTTTACTCATTCTGGACAGTGTGGAAACACCCTGCGGAGTTTAAGTGAGGAATACACATTTTAACTGGTTGATTTTCTCTAACAGTGTTTACTTTGGACAAGCATAGACCTAGAAACCATCTTTTAACAACAACGTTTTGCATCATTTTCTCACCTGTTATAAAAGTTGAGACGCAGGAGTGTTTACGCTGTGGCAGACGAAGAAAAGACCGGTCCTTATTGTAGAAATAAAGTTATTAGAAATGCTCTGACACGTTGGTGAGTCTGTTATTTTGGAAGCACTGGCTGCCTCAATGAAAATCCACGTCACGGATTGAGCCACAACGCGGTGACGTTGTAGCAAATAGCGCCACCTGCAGCCCCGGAGGTGGCATAACCGCCCACAAATACATAACTACAGCACATGCAGTGACAAGGGAGTGACTTTTTACATCCCTCTACAATCAAAACAGTACTGTATGGAAGTCCGTTTCAATTAGTTGAAAAAATTTAAAGAAAAAGTAGTTGGTTAATCATTGTAATGAGATACTAAGTCATAATAATGACAGTATCTTATTATGAAATGGTGTCTTAGAAATAGTCACCAGCTTCTGTTACCACATAACTTTATCATTTGATGCAGCTATGAAGGAAAGTTACAAGTGATTCCAGGAAAGAAATGGAAAACAAGAGAATAGTGCATAAGAAATCACGAGAGGGGTCATTAATGACAGTAGCCACATAAGTGGAAGACAGAAATAAACTACTTATGCTCTGGTAGACAAACTGGTTCACCCACAGGTCCCTGAGGAAGACTTATTCCGTGATTGTTTTTGAGGTGGATATGAAGCTTCACAAAAAAAAAGAAGAAGAAGAAGAAGAAGGAGAAGAAAGTCACTTGTGCCTGCCTGTGCTTTAATGGATAAAAATATTAAAAACATGTAACTTGATTGTTGGGTGGTTGGATATTTGAATCACTGTGGAAAGCCTTATTAAAGTTTAAAACATGACAAACAAATGTATGGAAGACAGTAATACTATCCATCTATACCCAGCAGCAACTCTTCTATAACATCCTTTGCGATTTCAGCTTAGTATCCCTGAAACCTTCTTTAACTTACATTATCTTGAAGCAAACACAAGAGACTTACTATATCTTTTAAATGATGATGAAAGACACTATTTACAATAAAATCTTGAGTGAGATGCCCAATCAGACTTTTTGTTGGAAACAAGGATGGACCAACTAATATACAGCCTGCAGCCCTGGACTGCTCCCTCTGCTGGCCAATGATTCCCTCTTCCCTGTCCTACAACAACAAACAGCCAAATGAATATGAAATTGTATGGCAGGATAAAATACCAAAAATTAAACAGAGGAAATAAATCAGCATGCGTTGTTTTATTGTTTAAATCAACAGTTACAATCCTTCCCTCTTCATTTCTGTTTTTTACTAAATATTTTGAGCAGGCTGCCAATCACACATCCTATCCTTTATGTCCTCTCATGTCACACTCGAGTGCATTGAAACTGAGGGTCCTTCACTTATTCTGACAAGAAAGTAAAACATTTTTACAAAGAGACTTATTCTGCATCTCCTATAATGCATGCATCAAATATATGTCAGCATCAGTTAATATATGTAATACACATTTACCAACACCTACATGCTATACTTTGTATTCTATCATAGTTATCTGTGACAACTGAATTCCTAAAGCACCATGGTTGCATATTTAATATTGACTTTGTAAAGGAGGTAAGGATAGCAGTATGTGTAGCATACATGATTTTGACTGAACAAGATCTATAATAAAACACATCACCACCACTCCAAAACACTGTACATTTACAATTTCACAATATCTGCTTCATAGATGAATTAAGTACTAAATATGAGTGAAGTATAATATTACAATATAATTAGATTGTAAAGTACTAACATTATGTGAGATATGGATGGCATACTAAGGCCATTGTATAAATTTGTTAGAATGAAGTTACTAATGTTTATAACTTTATTTTTAGAACTACGTTACCAATTATCAAAAATGAAAGACTGATGTTTGTAAGACAACAAATCTCAAACTTATGAAGAAAAAGTTTCAATTAGTAGAGAAATAAAACAACTATTTTGGTGGAGCAAAGAAAAAAAAAGCCTTGAACTTGTTGTAAAAACATAAATATGTTTATACAAACTATATCTTTGATTAAAAAAAAATGTTTTACATCTATAAGAAAAAAGACAGCTAAATGTTTTTTAAAATGCACTACAAATTGGACAGAAAAAAAAAACTTTTCATAATGGGAAGAAAAATCCTAAATCTGTATCAATAATGTCCGACGTTAAAAAGGGGGCAAAAAGCAAGAAATGAAACCAAATGTCAGAAAAAAATTAAATTCTACACAAATTGAACTAAAACTAATTTGTGTTCGAGGTGAAGATCATCTTAGCATTTCAGCATTCCTCAGTAAGACAAAAAAATCTGTAAACACATCCCTAAATCTGTGTCAAAAAGTCAGAAATCAGACTGAGAACTATAAAATAAGATTTGTGGAAAAATGTCTCAAGTTTGTAAAAAAAAATTAATAAATAAATAAAAATGTAAAAGTTTTGTGAAAGCTGAACTAACACTATTGCAATGGTCCAAAAACATTTCAGCAAAACCTCAGTAAGTTAATAAGGCTGAAGGGAGGTCATCAAAGTCCATCATATATCTTAACTGGGTGTTAAGTTTACCCAGTTACTCCTTTGTCCAGTTATAAAACATAAAGGTTAACAAAGCAACAGTCAGCAGGTAGAAGATGATGAAAACCTTGTGGATTCTTTGGGCCAGTCTGGTCCAGTAGCGGGTCTTATTTGTGTCTAACATGTTCTGGAGCAGAGACAACACTTTGATCACACTGTTTTCCTCATCATTGGGTCCCTCTGACAGCTGTTTGTGGCTCACCTGGAGAAGATATGAAATGATCTGTGGTTAGAGAACAGGTACTGAATCAATGAACTTTCATGTGGTGTAATCCTGACCTCTTTTTCAACCTGCAGCAGTTCAGATGAAGTTTCACCAGAAGGCCAATCAGAGGTGGAAGCACAAGGAACCAGTTCAAGGCCTGAAAAATATTCAGACAGGTTGGTATAATAAGATCCTAGCACAGGTTATGTTAATGTATGAGAGAACTCAGACGGCAGCTAAAGTCTGTGGTAATGACTCTCACCTCTAAAACAGCTACATAATTTGGTGCTGCCTTCTTTTTCCACACTCTCCTCACTCAGGTTTTGGTTATCTTCCTCTTTGTCTTTGGGTGCAGAGTCTTTCCCCATCAGGCATATCACCAGGATTGTCTCCAGCAGGCTCAGCATCATCAAACCAAAAATACTGATGCAGAATGCCACTAGGGACAGACAGAAGCACAAAGGTATAAAGTAAAAAGTCAGACCCCCTTTTTTTTTTTTAACACAACAAATAAGAGTAAAACCATTTACACAAGGGAATCACATCCTATTATAGCACATTAAAGAAAAAGAAGGTAAGTTTCTTCACCAATCAGAGGAATCCTGTCAGAAGAGGCAGGCAGGATTTCGTTCAGAAGGAGCTGCATCAATATGACAGCGAGCAGCACAGAGATCTTAAAGCCCACCTTCCCACCGTCTTCTGGCATCATGAAGGAGGCCAAGTCCAGAGACCAGAGCAACAGGACAGGTAGGATGAAGTTGATGATGTAGAGTATGGGTCGCCTCTTCATGGTGATCTGTAAGATTATGTACAACCGGGTCAGAGCTTAAGTAAGGCTTGGACTAAAAATGCAGCTGTAACAGGTATTTTATAACACATAGGTCGCAACAAGACTTCCTTTGTGTAACAATGAAACAAAAGCTATACAAGACTCTTGATCAGTGTTTGCCTGTATACACAAATACTTACAGTGTAAACAACCATGCTTTGATTGATATCAAAATTATCTTCATTTTGGATGGAAGATGTCATGTTGATGAACTCCCACTCAGTCTTGGACTGCATCAGTTTTTGAGACCAACCTGTAATCCTCTGATTATCACCGGACTGAGAAAGCTTTATGCTCTCGTCTGTTGTGGGATCAAAACAAAAGAATTGGTTATCTCATCAGTCAAAGGAAAAGTTTATGTGAGACAGACGGTGAGGGGCTTACCAGAGTGTATTATGGACTTAAAGGTGAGGTTGCATTTCTGAGTGTCAAAGGGAAATTTGAAAACATGCATCCTGCAAGTGCTGACCACGACCATGTCTTCCCTCAGCCACATATCACCATCGCTAAAGACCTTCAGATAAGGGCTCGGACCAGCCTTGTCCTTCTCAGTCCTGTATGAGAACAAACACAAAATATTAGACTTTACACAAAAAGAGAATTTTTGATCAGTAGAAGTAATGTATTTTTTTTTAATAAATCACACTCCATGTTTTAAGTTAAGGTTGCTGACGTATTTTTCTGTATCATATAAATGCAGACTCCCGAGCTCCCTCAGTCTTCAGTCTGGACTGAACTATTAGGCGTGGAATCATGTTGTCACAATTCATTTATTTGACCTGATTAAGTCAAATAACAGTCATTGTGCATTCATAAGTCATTTTCTTCCGACTTGAATACTGATATTATATATATATATATATATATATATATATATATATATATAATTATTATTATTATTATTTATTTATTTTTTTTATTATTATTATTATTATTATTTTATTTTATTTTTTTAATTTAATTTTATTTTTTTAATGTCAGGCACCTTTAGGTTCACTTAAGTTTTAAGTGTTTAGCACTTTGGTCAGCACCACAGGACAACTATGGAGCATGTAATATGTCAGAAGTTAACTGTCTTAAAGAGTATATTTGGATCTGTGGGTGTGACAGAATGCACTTCTTCAAACTTACATTTCTGCAATAGTTAAATCTGGTGTCCACACAGATGTCGTAGGGATATTTATCTTGTCAATACCACAGAACTCAGAACTATTCCACGAAAGGAATTTATCCCTCCATGTCTACAGGGGATAAAAGAGAAAAAGTCAGTTTATCAAAAAGAAAAATCATTGATGAAGTGAAAAGTGACTGCTCTGAGACTCACCACATCAACCCAAATGTAGGACTCAAAACGCTGGTCCTTCTCATTCTGGGAAAAAAGGGATGTCTGTGAATCATTTTACTTTAAGTGTTTAAACAAAGTAAGGACGTGTGTGGAGAAATTAAAGTTCATCAGACTGTTTGAACAAAAAGAGGAAAATACATTAAGTTCTTGCACTGATGTGCCATCAGCAAACAAAAAGTGGATAATTCTTTCAAAGCGTCTTGGCGTGCTCTACAGCACACAGCCTAATGGGGACAGTGGTGCATTAACAATATCCATATCTCCAAAAATGCTGTTAACACTGAAACGAGCTGTAGCTCACTGGCTAATGACACAAATGATCATAAATGTAACTTGTTGTTTTGTAATATTCTGTCAAAGAAAAGGAGACAGACATGAGCTCTCACCACTTCCAGAATTGCGTAGAGCAGCACATCTAGCTGTAACTTTAACGGCTCCGATATGTTGTTAACAGGCTGAGTCAGGGTCCACAAATCTTTCTTCTTGGTCAGGTTCAGATGTTGGACAACATCTCGATAAGTGCATTGAGATAGTGCTGAATCTAAAGTGAAAAGATCAGGACACATTAGCTTTTACAGAGTTAACCCTAAAGTTAGCAAATTGGCGATAAAAAGACACCAACAACTATTATTTTTGAAAAGTTCAGATCAAAGTAAGACCAATTTGCAAACTAATCACAAAGCATGATTTCCCATAGTTGTGATTTAAACTGACTTTTGTCCTTGAATTCAATGGTCTACACTAGCATCACATTCAACTTCTCAAACCCTGAAACTCAAAATTTCACAAAGAAACAGTTTTAACAGGAAGGCTGAGGGAACTTCCTACAAGGAAGAGCATCTCAGAGCTGCTCTGCTAACACTGAAGTTTTCTCTGATTTTATCAGTCATCCATGAGAATCACAAAACACTTCCATAAATCTGCATGCATCATTCTGGACTGTGTTAGCTCACCTGTGAACAGAAGAAGAAAGAAGAAACATGTCAGCATCATGATGATGGAAGCTTTCTGAGAGCCGTCAGCATCCTGATCCTTTCTGAAAATGTTTGTCTGTTAAACAATAACTCTTCTTTATGCTAGAGGAGGGCAGGGCAAGTTCCTGTAACAGTCATCATTTTAACAAAAACCACTTAATGCATCAAAGCTTCTGATTTCCATCAAGACCTTCAGTTATTGACCTGTGGTCAAATCAGTTTTCTTTCCCAAGAGCCAATGAAACCCCCAAACTCACTCTCTGTTTATGAAGTGTTTTGGTTAAACTGAAACAGAGCAGAGTGACGTGAAGTTAAAGAGAATGAACCTGAATTTGATCCACGCCTCTGACAAAGTCTGTGAAGGGACGTTTCTAAAGATTGTCCTCCTGCGGTCTAAGGGGGTTAAAAGTGATTTCCTTTCCCCTGTTTGCTGTAAATTTTTCACCCTAATTTGACACCGGTTTATTATCACTCTGTAAAACTGTGGTCGGTTTGGAGGTGAAACTTAAATAATCTACATTGTACAGTGTTCAGATATGATCTTGTTTTGTGCATATACACAGCGGGCCTCAAAAAACAAAAACTTTTTGACATAGGGGAGACCAGGTATCGTTGAAACATGGGGAGAGTTGTGACACCACCAATTCCACCAATCAGGGATAAGATAGGAGTCACATGATCATTTCAATATTTACCCACACACATTATCACACATGGTGACTGTACGGGCTGGAAACAGGTGCGTGCAGATTGAGACAGAGAGGAAAAAGAAACAGATTTTGAGGTAGGAAAGTAAATTTTTTGACGAAGACTAAATTTTGTTTAGTACTAGTACTATTCCAGATAAAAACCATTTGACTTATATCTGGCAAAATGTGATGCATTTTTCCCATGCTAATCTCAATCCACTATGCTTATACAGCGAGCTAAACACTGGCTGACAGGGGTGGGGTGGGTTGTAACACAGATTTAAAAAGTGTTGCATCCCCACAACTGAGAATATTTCATTGGTTTTAATAATGTTACATAATGTCTGGGCAGTGAAAAAGACAAACTGACAGAGGTGTGCCTGCAGATGCTTTTAAAAAAAAAGCATCTGATGAAGTCACAAGTAAAAGACACAACAGTAAGTCAGTCAGAGCACTCACAAAGGCACGTGGGGTCTGCCATGTTCCTACAAATCACTGCAGAAGCTGAGGGTCCAATGATGTCCCAGTGTAGGTTACTGGAGCAGCAGCAGGGTTTTCTCTGAGGTGCAGGAGGAAATGTTGCACTACAAAAAAAAAGGTCACCATTCCCAACAACCATTTGTCACTATTGTTACTTTGATTAAAGATATGTTGTTATGTTGCTTTACGATCAGTCACAGACAGAGAGATTGTTCTGGATTTTTCTATAATAAAAAAAAATAAAACTCTTTTTGAGGGGCGCGGCCTCTGTTTTTGCTTTTTTTTCTAACTGTTACAACCTACCCCAGCATGTGTTACAACCTACCCTGGTAGTGGGGTAGGTTGTAACAAAGCACCACTGTGTATTTGACGTCACCTGGTGAGGTCTGTGATATTCTTGCAGAGGTTTGAATTGGTGCCATTTGTTGTTAACACTTGTGGGTACTTTGCATTAAAGTTTGAGAACTCTGACTTAAAAAATCAGTGAGTTGGAGGTGCTGAAGCAAAAAGTGTTGCAACCATACCCAGTCTCCCCTACATTAATCTCCCACTGATAAATTATTGAAACTTGTAGTGAAGAAAGATGCAGGATGTGGTGAATCCAGGAACTGTGGAAAGTTTCTAATTGATATCAGCTCATATGGACTGAATGTAAAACAAATTGAAAAAACAACATACGTAATATACTTTCAAAGAGCTGTATATGTCAGCTGACTGCCTGCTGTGTATGTCAGTCTTTGCTTTAGGGGACTGGTACATGGATAACACTGCATTTCATACTATCTAACAAGCTTCAGTATTTACCATCACCTCATCTTAAAACAGAAGGAAATAATCCATTTGAGGAATGAATTTTGTTTATTTCTAACTCATGCTACCCATCACCAAGCTTGGATTACCAAAGATGAACTCATAAACAACAGGTTGTCCATGGATGAACACTAAACATGATTGAAGTTATGACATAAAAAGTCAAGAAAACTGTTGATCCTTCTTGCCCAGAAACTGTCTCATCATTCTTGCTCCTAAAAAGCAGAGATAATACTTTCAACATCTCTGCTTCAAAGTCATGGGTCAGCTGGCTGTGGCTCGACTGAAGAAAAGATGTTTAATAGGGTATTACAAGGGGGAAGGGAGGGGTACAACAGATTGTCATAGTTCAGTAAAATAATGACAAAATTAGTCATAATGCTATTAATAGTTCATGATTTTATTGGTGACATCACAAGTGTTTATGCTGTGTGCAGACCACAGAATCTATATATGGACGCATTTGTAGTGACATCACCCATTTGTTTTTAAAGTGGAGATTTGAAACCTATCATTAGCAGCTGCCATTTTGGAAAAGCTAAACTCAACCACACATTGGTCAAGTTTTATAGACATTATATATTTTTAGAGGCGGGCCTTTAACCTCTTTACAAATAGCAACAGGGTTCCCGTCTGTCAATCAAGTCAGACATTCTCTCAAATGGGCAAAACCTGTAACTTTTAACAGCCTTTTAACAGTTGCATCAATTATGCTGAAAATAAATATATTGCATAGGTGAGTTCAAGACGACAAGAAGGAAGAAAAAAAGTCCAGTGTTTGTTGTTTTATTGATTGAGTTGAAACACTTGGGAAATACTTACAATCCTGCCACTCAAAGGATGAACCTTCCCTTTTTATTCTGTTTCTACCACAGATCACGAGCAGGCCGTCAGTCACACATCCTGTCCTTTATGTCCTCACATGTCACATTCCAGTGCATTGGATTTAAGAGTTGTTCAGTAAATTTGACAAAAAGAAACATTTTACTCCAGATTAGTGGTCTAAGTCTTCTATAAATCATGCAGCATATACATGTCAGCATCATATATTATGTGTAATACAGGTTTCCTGACACTTGCATGCTGTGCTATGTATCCTAGCATAAGCAAAAGAACAGAAGGATTATTATGCAGATTCATATCATTATCAGACATCACAGAACCTGTGCATGATTTTTAACTTAACAAAAAAAGCTATTATCAAACACATCACCAAAAAAACACTGTACATTAACAATTTTAGTATAATATTCGGAGTATTATGATGATGGAATATAAGTGAAGTATGATATTTGAATTAATTACATTTTACATATACCCACACTACGTTTACAGTTTACAATTTCATTTAGCAGATACTTTTGTCCAAAGCGACGTACAACACAAGCAAGAATTAAGACAGAAGGAAAACCTAGTTAGTGTGACAACAGTGCTACGAGTTATATGGCAGCAGGTGCTGCCATTAAGTGCAAGTTTGTTTTTGTTTTTTTGTTTTTTGTTTTTTTTTTGTTTGTTTGTTTGTTTGTTTGTTTGTTTGTTTGTTTGTTTGTTTTTTGGGGGGGGGTACAGTAATCGACAAGCCAACAAACCACAATAAATTGCTGCAACAGTTTACCTCAAACTTCAACAAAATTCAGTAGTGGTGCTAAAAAATCACAAGAGCTGAATCTTAGACCTACTGACTCATTCTACCCCTGAGGGCAAAAAGGAGAAGGGCCAGTTTGAGTGCACAGGTGTTCCCTGAATAGATAAGTTTTCAGACATCTCTTAAAAGTAGAAAGGGACTCTGTGGATCATATAGAGTTAGGTAATTCATTCCACCATTTGGGCACAATAGAGGAAAAGAGTCTGGCTAGTGATTTGGAGCCGCGCTGGGCTGGGAGCACCAGTCGTCTTTAACAAGCAGAGCGTAGTGGGCGAAAAGGAGTGTAAACCTGGATGAGGGACCCCAGGTAGGCAGGAGCCATTCTTGTCAATGTTTTGTAAGCCAGAAGAAGAGTTTTGAATGTAAGTCAAGCTGCTACAGGAAGCGAGATTAACAGCTGGGTGACGTGTGCTGTTTTGGGCTGGTTAAAGACCAGACGTGATGCTGCATTCTGGATCATCTGCAGAGGTTTAAATGTACACGCAGGGAGACCTGCCAGGAGGGAATTGCAGTAATCGATGCATGATATCATAAGGGCCTGTACCAGAAGCTGCGTGGCCTGTTGTGTCAGGTAGGGTCTGATCCTTCTGATGTTATAGAGGGCATATCAACAAGACTGTGAAATGGAGGCCACATGAACCTTAAAGGTTAGCTGGTCATCAATCATGACACCCAGATTTCTGCCAGAGTTTGTGGGCACAAGTTGACTAGAATAGCATATTGGGGCCATTGTACCATTTTGTAAGAAATGAGTTACAAAAAAAAGTCTCACATTTGCAAGACAAAAAAATTATGAGAAAACAGTTTCAAGTTTGTCAGGGGAAAAAACAATACTTTGGGTGGGGGTAAAAAAAAAAGCCTTGAATTTGTCAGAGAAACATTACACAAGGAAAACAATATCTTGAATTTTTAAATGTTTTAAATTTGTAAGAAGAAAAATACCCTGGTTTAAAAATACTTTCCAAAAACAAAAAATCCAATATGAGAAAAGATAATCTCAAATCTGCATCAGAAAGGTCAGGCATTTGCGAGAAAAAACAAATACATTTCAAACAAAATGTCTCCAATAAGTGAGAAAAAGCTAAAACTTATACACAAACTGAAATAAACTTAATCTGTGTTTGTTGTTCAAAAAAAATTCAGCCTTCCTCAGTGAGTTAATGAAGTAGAAGAGAGGTTAGCAAATTTAAAGGAAACCTGAAGATAAAACCTTTAACATTTCCTACAAGGGGAAATATACAAAAAAAAAAAATCATTAATTAATAAGTAAATAAACTAAAAAACATGGACCGTGACTAGTTGTTGGTTTACACAGTTTCTTCCTTTGTCCAGTTATAAAACATAAAGGTTAAAAACAAAGCAACAGTTAGGATGTAGAAGATGCTGAAAACCTTGTGGATTCTTTGGGCCAGTCTGGTCCAGTAGCCGATCTTCTCTGTGTCTAACATGTTTCTCAGCAGAGACAATGCTTTGATTACACTGTTCTCCTCATCATTGGGTCCCTCTGACTGCTGTTTGTGGCTCACCTGGAGAAGATATGAAGTGATCTGTGGTTAGAGAACAGGATACAGAATCAATGAACTTCCATGTGGTGTAATCCTGACCTCCTTTTCAACCTGCAGCAGTTCAGATGAAGTTTCACCAGAAGGCCAATCAGAGGTGGAAGCACAAAGAACCAGTTCAAGGCCTGAAAAAATATTCAGACAGGTTGGTATAAAAAGATCATTGCACACGTTATACATAAATACATATGAGAACTCTCACCTCTAAAACAGCTACATAACTTGGTGCTGCCTTCTTTTTCCCCACACTCCTCACTCAGGTTTTGGTTATCTTCCTCTTTGTCTTTGGGTGCAGAGTCCTTCCCCATCAGATACATCACCAGGATTGTCTCCAGCAGGCTCAGCATCATCAAACCAAAAATACTGATGCAGAATACCACTGACGACAGAAGGAAGCACAAAAGTAGTGAGTGAGTAAAAAGTCAGACCCTTTTTTTACACAATAAACAAGAGTAAAACCATTCACACAAGGGAATCACATCCTATTATAGCACATTAAAGAAAAAGAAGGTAAGTTTCTTCACCAATCATAGGAATCCTGTTTGAAGAGGCAGGCAGGATTTCGTTCAGAAGGAGCTGCATCAATATGACAGCGAGCAGCACAGAGATCTTAAAGCCCACCTTCCCACCGTCTTCTGGCATCATGAAGGAGGCCATGTCCAGAGACCAGAGCAACAGGACAGGTAGGATGAAGTTGATGATGTAGAGTATGGGTCGCCTCTTCATGGTGATCTGTGAGATTATGTACAACAGGGTCAGAGCTAAAGTAAGGCTTGGACTAAAAATGCAGCTGTAACAGGTATTTTATAACACATATAACACAACAAGACTTCCTTTGTGTAAGGTTTTACCTGTATACACAAATACTTACAGTGTAAACAACCATGCTTTGATTAATACCAAAATTATCTTCATTTTGGATGGAAGATGTCATGTTGATGAACTCCCACTCAGTCTTGGACTGCATCATTTTTTGAGACCAACCTGTAATCCTCTGATTATCACCGGACTGAGAAAGCTTTATGCTCTCGTCTGTTGTGTGGGATCAAAACAAAATAATTAGTTATCTCATCAGTCAAAGGAAAAGTGTATGTGAGACAGACGGTGAGGGGCTTACCAGAGTGTATTATGGACTTAAAGGTGAGGTTGCATTTCTGAGTGTCAAAGGGAAATTTGAAAACATGCATCCTGCAAGTGCTGACCACGACCATGTCTTCCCTCAGCCACATATCACCATCGCTAAAGACCTTCAGATAGGGGCTCGGACCAGCCTTGTCCTTCTCAGTCCTGTATGTGAACAAACACAAAATATTAGACTTAACACAAAAAGAGAATTTTTGATCAGTAGAAGTAATGTATTTTTTTAATAAATCACACTCCATGTTTTAAGTTAAGGTTGCTGACGTATTTTCCTGTATCATATAAATGCAGACTCCTAAGCTCCCTCCGTCTTCAGTCTGGACTGAACTATTAGGCGTGGAATCATGCTGTCACAATTCATTTATTTGACCTGATTAAGTCAAATAACAGTCATTGTGCATTCATAAGTCATTTTCTTCCGACTTGAATACTGATATTATATATATATATATATATATATATAATATTATATATATATATATATATATATATATATATATATATATATATATATATATAATATATATATATATTATATATATATATATATATATATATATATATATATATATATATATATATATATATATATATATATATATATATATAAATATATATATATATATATATATATATATATATATATATATATATATATATATATATTTTATATATATATATATATATATATATATATATATATATATATATATATATATATATATATATATATATATATATATTATTTTTTTTTTTTTTTTTATTTTTTATTTTTTTTTTTTTTTATGTCAGGTACCTTTAGGTTCACTTAAGTTTTAAGTGTTTAGCACTTTGGTCAGCACCACAGGACAACTATGGAGCATGTAATATGTCAGAAGTTAACTGTCTTAAAGAGTATATTTGGATCTGTGGGTGTAACAGAATGCACTTCTTCAAACTTACATTTCTGCAATAGTTAAATCTGGTGTCCACACAGATGTTGTAGGTATATTTATCTTGTCAATACCACAGAACTCAGAACTATTCCACGAAAGGAATTTATCCCTCCATGTCTACAGGGGATAAAAGAGAAAAAGTCAGTTTATCAAAAAGAAAAATCATTGATGAATTGAAAAGTGACTGCTCTGAGACTCACCACGTCAACCCAAATGTAGGACTCAAAATGCTGGTCCTTCTCATTCTAAGAAAAAAGGGATGTCTGTTAATCATTTTACTTTAAGTGTTTAAACAAAGTAAGGACGTGTGTGGAGAAATTGAAGTTCATCAGACTGTTTGAACAAAAAGAGGAAAATACATTTATTTTTTGCACTGATGTGCCATCAACAAACAAGAAGTAGTTAATTTATTCAAAGCGTCTTAGCGTGCTCTACAGCACACAGCCTAATGGGGACAGTGGTGCATTAACAATATCCATATCTCAAAAAAATGCTGTTAACAGTGAAACAAGCTGTAGCTCACTGGCTAATGACACAAATGATCATAACTGTAACTTGTTGTTTTATCATATTCTGTTAAAGAAAAGGAGACAGGAGTGAGCTCTCACCACTTCCAGAATTGCGTAGAGCAGCACATCTAGCTGTAACTTTAACGGTTCCGATATGTTGTTAACAGGCTGAGTCAGGGTCCACAAATCTTTCTCCTTGGTCAGGTTCAGATGTTGGACAACATCTCGATAAGTGCATTGAGATAGTGCTGAATCTAAAGTGAAAAGATCAGGACACATTAGCTTTTACAGAGTTAACCCTAAAGTTAGCAAATTGGCGATGAAAAGACACCAACAACTATTATTTTTGATAAGTTCAGATCAAAGAAAGACCAATTTGTAAACTTATCACAAAACATGTTTCCCATAGTTGTGATTTAAACTGACTTTTGTCCTTGAATTCAATGGTCTACACTAGCATCACATTCAACTTCTCAAACCCTGAAACTCAAAATTTCACAGTTTTAACAGGAAGGCTGAGGGGACTTCCTACAAGGAAGAGCATCTCAGAGGATCTCAGAGCTGTCCTGCTTAATTTTCTGGAATTTTCTCTGATTTTATCAGTTAGATAAAAAAAAAATAATCCATGAGAATCACAAAAATACTTCCATAACTCTGCATGCATCATTCTGGACTGTGTTAGCTTACCTGTGAACAGAAGAAGAAAGAAGAAACATGTAAGCATCATGATGGTGGAAGCTTTCTGAGGGCTGTTAGCATCCTGATCCTCTCTGAAAATGTCTGTCAGATAAAACCTCTTCTTTATGCTGGAGGAGGGCAGGGCAAGTTCCTGTAACAGTCATCATTTTAACAAAAACCACTTAATGCATCAAAGCTTCTGATTTCCATCAAGACCTTCAGTTATTGACCTGTGGTCAAATCAGTTTTCTTTCCCAAGAGCCAATAAAACCCCCAAACTCACTCTCTGTCTATGAAGTGTTTTGGTTAAATTGAAACAGAGCAGAGTGACATGGAGTTAAAGAGAATTAAGCTGATTTTGAGCCTGATCCAGGCTTCTGAAGATTGTCCTCCTGCAGTCTGAGGGGGTTAAGAGTGATTTCCTTTCCCCTGTTTGCAGTAAATTTTTCATCCTAATCTGACACCGGTTTATTATCTCTCTGTAAAACTGTGGTCGGTTTGGAGGTAAATAAACAGTTGCTCTGCTTGTGACACAGCCAGAGGACTAGGGGTAATGATGTAGCGGAAATCAAATGATGTGTTATTACTAAAAGAAGTGTTTTCACCTCGTAGTCAAGGTCAACCTTTGTTATTGAACTCGACTAACTTAAATCATCTACATTGTACTGTGTTTAGATATGATCTTGTTTTTTTGCATATGCACAGATTTTTCTGTGTGTTTTTGTGAACGAACAGTTGGCCTCAAAAAACGTAAAACTTTTTGACATAGGGGAGACCGGTATGGTTGTAACATGGGGAGAGTTGTGACACCACCAATTCCACCAATCAGGGATAAGATAGGAGTCATATAATCATTTCTTTATATACCTACTTCCCCCAGGGCTGGAAACAGGTGCATTCAGATTCTATAAAGAAAAAAACAGATTTTGAGGTAGGAAAGTAAATTCTTTGTCTAAGACAAAATTTTGTTTAGTACTTACTAATTCCGGATAAAAAACCATTTGACTCATACAGCATAAACTGTCGTTTCTCTGGCAAAATGTGATGCATTTTTCCAATGCTAATTTCAATCCACTGTGCTAATACAACTAGCTAAACACTGGCTGACAGGGGTGGGGTGGGTTGTAACACAGCTTTAAAAAGTGTTGCATCCCCTTATGTACAACCGAGAATATTTCATTGGTTTTAATAATGTTACATAATGCCTAGGTAGTGGAAAAGACAAACTGACAGAGGTGTGCCTGCAGATGCTGATGAAGTCACAAAAAACAATAAGTCAGTCAGATCAGTCACAAAGGCACATGGGATCTACCATGTTCCTCTAAATCACTGCAGAAGCTGAGGGTCTAGTGATGTCCCAGTCTAGGTTACTGGACCCAATGAAGTCCCAGTCTAGGTTACTGGAGCAGCAGCAGGGTTTTCTGGTTCTCTGAGGTGCAGGAGGAAATGTTGCACCTTAAAAAAAAAAAAAGTCACCATTCCAGGGTTACAAACAACCATTTGTCACCATTATTACTTTGATTAAAGATATGTTGTTATGCTGAGTTACGATCAGTCACAGACAGAGAGATTCTTCTGGATTTTCTATTTCAAAAAAACTCGTTTTGAGGGGCGTGGCCTCTGTTTTTGCTTTTTGTCTAAGTGTTACAACCTACCCTGTGTAGTGGGGTAGGTTGTAACAAAGCACCACCATGTAATTGACGTCACCTGGTGAGGTCTGTGATGTTCTTGCAGAGGTTTGAATTGGTGCCATTTGTTGTTAACACTTGTGGGTACTTTGCATTAAAGTTTGAGAACTCTGACTCAAAAATTCAGTGAGTTGGAGGTGCTGAAGCAAAAATTGTTGCAACCATACCCAGTCTCCCCTACATTAATCTCCCACTGATAAATTATTGAAACTTGTAGTGAAGAAAGATGCAGGATGTGGTGAATCCAGGAACTGTGGAAAGTTTCTAATTGATATCAGCTCATATGGACTGAATGTACAACAAATAAAAAAAACAACATACATAATATACTTTCAAAGAGCTGTATATGTCAGCTGACTGCCTGTTGTGTATGTCAGTCTTTGCTTTGGGGGACTGGTACATGGATAACACTGCATTTCATACTGTCTAACAAGCTTCAGTATTTACCATCATTTCATGTCAAAACAGAAGGAAATAATCCATTTGAGGAATGAATTTTGTTTATTTCTAACTCATGCTACCCATCACCAAGCTTGGATTACCAAAGATGAACTCATAAACAACAGGTTGTCCATGGATGAACACTAAACATGATTGAAGTTATGACATAAAAAGTGAAGAAAACTGTTGATCCTTCTTGCCCAGAAACTGTCTCATCATTCTTGCTCCTAAAAAGCAGAGATAATACTTTCAACATCTCTGCTTCAAAGTCATGGGTCAGCTGGCTGTGGCTCGACTGAAGAAAAGATGTTTAATAGGGTATTACAAGGGGAAAGGGAGGGGTACAACAGATTGTCATAGTTCAGTAAAATAATGACAAAATTAGTCCCAATATTATTAATAGTTCATGATTTTATTGGTGACATCACAAGTGTTTATGCTGTGTGCAGACCACAGAATCTATATATGGACGCATTTGTAGTGACATCACCCATTTGTTTTTAAAGTGGAGATTTGAAACCTATCATTAGCAGCTGCCATTTTGGAAAAGCTAAACTCAACCACACATTGGTCAAGTTTTATAGACATTATATATTTTTAGAGGCGGGCCTTTAACCTCTTTACAAATAGCAACAGGGTTCCCGTCTGTCAATCAAGTCAGACATTCTCTCAAATGGGCAAAACCTGTAACTTTTAACAGCCTTTTAACAGTTGCATCAATTATGCAGAAAATAAATATATTGCATAGCTAAGTTAAAGACAACGAAAAGGAAGATAAAAAAGTCCAGTGTTTGTTGTTTTATTGATTGAGTTGAAACACTTTGGAAACATTTATAATCCTGCCAATCAAAGGATGAACCCTTCCTTCTTCTTTTCTTTTTCTACCACAGATTACGAACAGGCCGTCAGTCACACATCCTGTCATGTCACATTTCAGTGCATTGGATTCAAGAGTTGTTGAGTAATTCTGACAAGAAGAAACATTTTACTCCAGATAAGTGCTCTACGCCTTCTATAATGCATGCAGCATATACATGTCAGCATCAGTTAATATGTGTAATACAGGTTTCCTAACACTTGCATGCTATACTATGTAGCCTAAAGAACAAAAAGATTATTATGCAGATATTGTGCATATCATTATTAGACATTACGGAACCTGTACATGAGTACTATTTTTAAACACATCATCACCAAAACAAAACACTGTACATTAAAAATTTTAGTTTCATATTCTGGGTGCAATGGGTGCAATTTTACAATACTCCATGTGTAATTATAATAGCATATTAGGGCCAATGTACCAATTTGGAAGAATTAAGTTACCAAAAAGGTCTCACATTTAGAAGACAAAAAAACTCAAATTTATAAGAAAACAGTTTCAAGTTTGCAGGGGAAAAAAATAAATAAATAAATGAAATAATTTGGGTATGGGGAAAAAAGCCTTTACTTTTTCATAAGAGCATCAAACAAGGGAAACAATATGTTGGAATTTTTTTTTTTTTTTTTTTTACATTTGTTAGAAGAAAAATATCAGAAATATGTTTTAAAAAATAAAAAACCTTCCAATGTGAGAAAAGATTATGTGATATCTGTGCCAGAAATCCAGACATTTGAGAGAAACATAAATAAATTTAGAATAAAATGTCTTAAAATTGTGAGACAAAAACTAAAACTTTTACACAAACTGACCTTAAATTAATTTGTGTTTGTTGTCGCACATGTCCCACAAGGAGAATTTTACAATCAATACAAAAGAAAAAAATGAAATAAAATAAAACAAACAAACAAATAAATAAAAACCAAAGATTTATAAAGAAAATTTAAAAAAAAGCATGGACCTTGACTTTGTGTTAAGTTTATGCAGTTACTCCTTTGTCCAACTGTAAAACATAAAGGTTAAAAACAAAGCAACAGTTAGGATGTAGAAGATGCTAAAAACCTTGTGGATTCTTTGGGCCAGTCTGGTCCAGTAGCCGATCTTCTCTGTGTCTAACATGTTTCTCAGCAGAGACAACGCTTTGATCACACTGTTCTCCTCATCATTGGGTCCCTCTGACAGCTTTTTGTGGTTCGCCTGGAGAAGATATGAAATGATCTGTGGTTAGAGAACAGGATACAGAATCAATGAACTTCCATGTGGTGTAATCCTGACCTCCTTTTCAACCTGCAGCAGTTCAGATGAAGTTTCACCAGAAGGCCAATCAGAGGTGGAAGCACAAAGAACCAGTTCAAGGCCTGAAAAACATTCAGACAGGTTGGTTTAAAAAGATCATAGAACACGTTATACATAAATATATACGAGAACTCTCACCTCTAAAGCAGCTACATAACTTGGTGCTGCCTTCTTTTTCCACACACTCCTCACTCAGGTTTTGGTTCTCCGCCTCTTTGTCTTTGGGTGCAGAGTCTTTCCCCATCAGGCATATCACCAGGATTGTCTCCAGGAGGCTCAGCATCATCAAACCAAAAATACTGATGCAGAATACCACTGAGGACAGAAGGAAGCACAAAAGTAGTGAGTGAGTAAAAAGTCAGATCTTTTTCTCTGACTTCCATCAGCAGCACAGACCCTCACAGCAACTATTTGCACAGGTGAATCAGATTGTGTAATGAAAAATTAACGAAGGTAAGTTTCTTCACCAATCAGAGGAATCCTGTTTGAAGAGGAGGGCAGGATTTCGTTCAGAAGGAGCTGCATCAATATGACAGCAAGCAGCACAGAGATCTTAAAGCCCACCTTCCCACCATCTTCTGGCATCATGAAGGAGGCCAAGTCCAGACACAAGAGCAACAGGACAGGTAGGATGAAGTTGACGATGTAGAGTATGGGTCGCCTCTTCATGGTGATCTGTGAGATTATGTACAACAGGGTTAAAGTCAAAGTGGAGGTTGGACCAGTGGTGTGCACAGAGGGGGAGCAGTTTATCAGTGTTTGTCTGTATACACAAATACTTACAGTGTAAACAACCATGCTTTGATTGATATCAAAATTATCTTCATTTTTGCTGAAGAAAGTCATGTTGATGAACTCCCACTCAGCCTTGGACTGCATCACTTTTCGAGACCACTCTGTAATCCTCGTTCCATTATAGCCTTGTTTAAGCTTAATGTGCTTGTCTGTTGTGTGGGATTAAAATAAAGGCAACCATTACCTCATAAGTCAAAGACAAAGTGTATCATATTTATGATAATCAGAAAATTATCAAAGTGTGAACAACAAAATCTGAGCTTTGATACAGCAGGTGAAGGGCTCACCAGAGTGTATCATGGACTTGAAGGTGAGGCGGCAGTTCTGAGTGTCGAAGGGAAATTTGTAAACATGCATCCTGCAACTGCTGACCACGACCATGTCGTTCCTCAACCATATCCCACCATGATTAGTGACCATTAGATAAGGGCTCTGAGCAGCCTTATCCTTCTCTGTCCTGTTTGTGAACAAACACCAACTATTAGACCATACAGTGTAAAGGGAATTTTCACTCGGTTGAGTAATTTTTGAGTAATCACAATCCACTTTCTAGAGTTAAGGTCTGAAATGTATTTTTCTGTATCATATCAGTTTGAAATTCTGCATTGGTCCTTTACTTATTGTGATATATTTCTAAAAACTTGAGCAGGAGCTCCACCTGGTTGCAGCTGCCTATTAACAGAAGGAGAGGAACACTAGCTGAGCAGATTGAGAAGAGTGAAATGAGAAACGTCAGATGACAACCGCACAACCAAGCAGCTACCAGACTTAGAGCGTTAGAGGAGGCTGTCCAAATGCGTTTGGCCTTTATACAGGAATATTATCTATGTTTTTATTCCATGTTGCATTTTGTCTGTTCCACTCGATCATGGTTGTAATAATTATGTTTTTATTTTTTTATTTCTTCAGGATAACTTTGGATAATTATTAATGAACCGGTATTATGATATGAAATAAAATTTAAAGTTAAAGTCACAACAAAAAATAATTTTCTAAAACCATTGTCTTAGATGTACAGGAGCAGTTTTTTGAGGTGTGGTTAAAGAGAACATTTAACCGACAGGTATGAAAATGTTAGGTTAGCACGTCTAAATTTTGGGTTGGATTTATTCAAGGTGATGTTTTTAAATAAATCAAATTACTAAGCACAAGTCCAACACAAAACTGTTATTGAAAAAAACTAAACCATGTGTGTTATCGAATTAAGTTAAGTTAAGTTGAGTTTTTTCTCTTTTTTTTTTTTTTAGTGTAAAGTGAATTTCCAAACACACATCACTTTTTGTCTGAATAATTTGGTTAAATTATGCCATTTATATATGTGCACTTACTTTAGTAAGACTCTTACGTTTTCATCTGCTCCAGATGAATCCATTTGCTCCATATTGATGGGGTTAGGGTTAATGCAGAGCAAATGGGATCCTGCACAGAGGTCCCATTTGCTCTGTAATGCAGTTTGTGGAGCACTGAGCCCTTTGTGCATGCTTTGATGATGAGGCACTGCATTTTTGGCTCATTATGGGCTTAACAAGAGCAAAAAACACACAATCCTTGAATAAATTAAACTGCTGTGTTCACACTCTGAAGTTTAATTGTGTTGAAACACAGCATCATTTTTGCAGAGGCCACTTTGACTTTCTTGTAAGTAATGGACTGAACTATTTGGTGTTGCATCATGCACCATCTGAAATGATTAGTGAAATAACAGTCAATGAGTATTCGTAATTCATTTTCTTTTGATTTGTATAGACAAATATTCACTTTCATTCTAGTAAAGATGAAAAATACCTTTACGCTCCAGTTTAAAGTTAACTGTCTTAAAGAGAGTGTGTGGATCTGTGGGTGTGACAGAATGCACTTCATCAAACTTACATTTCCGCAATAGTTAGATCTGGTGTCCACACAGATTTAGTCGGGATATTTATCTTGTCAATATCACAGAACTCAGAACTATTCCACGAAAGGAATTTATCTGACCATATCTACAAAGGTTAAAAGAGAAAAGGTCAGTTTATCAACCAGGAAAAATTTGAGTTAAACTCTCTCAGTGTAGTGAAAAGTGACTGCTCTGAGACTCACCACGTCAACCCAAATGTAGGACACAAACAGCTGGTCCTTCTCGTTCTAGGAAGGAGGAAGATGTCTGTAAATCATTTCGCTTTAAGTGTTAAAACAAAGTCAGGACACGTTCAGGGAAGCCACAGTTCATCACAATGTGAACAAAAAGAGGAAAATACATTAAGTTCTTGCGCTGATGTGCCATCAATAAACGAGAAGTGGTTAATTTGCTCAGTTAAAGTGTCTTGCTCTACAGCACACAGCCTAATGGGGACAGTGGTGCATTAACAATATCCATATCTCCAAAAATGCTGTTAACACTGAAACAAGCTGTAGCTCACTGGCTAATGACACAAATGATCATAACTGTAACTTGTTGTTTTATCATATTCTGTTAAAGAAAAGGAGACAGACATGAGCTCTCACCATGTCCAGAATTGCGTAGAGCAGCACATCTAGCTGTAACTCTAACGGCTCCGATATGTTATTAACAGGCTGAGTCAGGGTCCACAAATCTTTCTTCTTGGTCAGGTTCAGATGCTGGACAACATCTCGATAAGTGCATTGAGATAGTGCTGAATCTAAAGTGAAAAGATCAGGACACATTAGCTTTTACAGAGTTAACCCTAAAGTTAGCAAATTGGCGATGAAAAGACACCAACAACTATTATTTTTGATAAGCTCAGATCAAAGTAAGACCAATTTGTAAACTTATCACAAAGCATGATTTCCCTAGTTGTGATTTCAACTGACTTTTGTCCTTGAATTCAATTGTCTGCATTATCACAGTCAACTTCTCAAAACCTGAAACTCAAAATTTCACAAACAAACAGTTTTAACAGGAAGTCTAACATACAAACAAGAGCATCTCAGAGCTGCTCTGCTAACACTGAAATCCTCTCTGACTTTATCAGTTAGATTTTTTTTTAAATCCACGAGAATCACAAAAATACTTCCACAAATCTGCATGCATCATTTTGGATTGTGTTAGCTCACCTGTGAACAGGAGAAGAAAGAAGAAACATGTCAGCATCATGATGGTGGAAGCTCTCTGAGGGCTGTCAGCATCCTGATCCTTTCTGAAAATGTTTGTCAGTTAAACACCAACGCTACTTTATGCTAGAGGAGGGCAGGGCGAGTTCCTGTAATGGTCATCGTTCCGATGAATGCTTTAAAGCTGCTGGTATCTGCCAGTACCATCTTAATTATCGACCTGTGGTAAAATTAATCTTCTTCTCAAGCAGAAGTAGTTTAATAACTTCCACTTTTGCGGCTGCAAAGTTAAGAAATGTAATGTAGGAGGTGAATCTGAGAAAGGTGTAATGCTTTGGATGGCTCAACATTTTGATGAAGAAACTAAGATTAAGACAGAGTAATTTCTTGATCTCTTGATCTATGTTTTGACCACAGGGTTGATGTTGCTGTGATTTGGCTGTCAGCTGATTTATAGAGGTTTGGTCGTCCTACCTGAACCCCTGACAGAATCCTAGGTGTGTGACTGCATTCAGGGTCTAAACTGGTCCAATGTGTAATATACCAACTGTGCTACTCTTTAATTCCATGTACCTTATGCCATGCAATGAGTTAACAGGAATCAGTGAGAGTGGACACAGAATATGTCCAAACACTGTTCATTTATTAACACAATTAAACTGCCTCACAGATAACGTTATGTTGCATTGAACTCCGGTGCCCTGAGCCAAAGGGAGGCGGTGCTTCATGAAATGGTTGGGCCAGCCCCATGCCGGTAAAGAAAATAGCCAATGGACCAGCTTGTTTCAAAGCCCAGTGGTCACAAACTCTTACACTGACTTGCTGAATGCATTACATAGGTTGGACCAACGCTGTGATTGGCCCAGCTCAGTGTAAAGTAGGCTGCTGATCCAATACACCGGGGATGGAACCAGGACTTCAATTTTGGCAGGGCCTCAAATAACACAAGTTAGTAGATCACTTTGTAAATTAATAAAAATGACTGACTGTTTCTGTGTGTAGTTTTAAAGCGGATTAGGCTGCCCTTTGCTCCTTGAATATTTGATGTTTTTTGTTTTTTTTTAGTCATTGGGTGTACCTAGCTGCGATCACTCTCCATGGTACTGACCACAAAGTGAGCAAAATGATAGGACACACGGATACCTTTGGTTGTGCCAGATAATGTAACTCATATTTTTGACTTTCTTATTGTTGCAGTCCACTTTAAGTTAATTAAAAGTCTAATTACGTTAACTAATCAGATATGGGCAGACATCAGTATTGTACAAAGTGTTTTAATCTGCAGCGTTTTATTCTTCTAAAACGTTTTCTTGTGTAATATCTTAGTTGAATGGATCAGCTGTCCCTGCTAATCCACTAAGGTCTGGTAAGTGCACTGCACATGAATAAAAAAGTCTTATTTAAAGACAAAAGAAAAGAAAACACTCCATCTGCAAGTATATTTTATTTATCTTGCGTTCAATAAAAGTGATATAACATGTGTGATATAAGCATTACATTTTTACCACAGTCTCTAAATGTACTGTAACAACAGCTGTAGCTGACAGTTGTCAGGTCACAACAGATTTCACTTTTGTTGATAAAAAGTTGATCAAATCTGCAAAATAACTCACTGAATATGCTGTCAAAAAGCTCTTTATATATTTCCCTGGAGCTGTAAACAAAATTATGTTACCCATCACTAAGCTTAGATCACCAAAGATGAACACAAAACCAATCGGTTGACAGACAAAGACTAAACATCTTCTTCATTCCATTTATGAAACATTGAGGCTAAAAACACAACAGCGGTTACGAAATAAAAAATGAAGAAAGCTCTGTTGATCTTTCTGGTCATTCTGGTCCAGTACCCAGGCTCTTCATTCCTGCTGCTGAGGAGCAGAGATAACGCTTTCAGCACCTCCGTTTCAAAGTCATGGGTCTCCTCGGTGAGTGGGCTGTGGATTGGCTGGAAAAAGATGTTTGATAAAGTATTTTAAGGGGAAAAGTAGGGGTTCACATGTTGACATAGTTCAGTAAATGATGGCAAAATGAGTCACTGATAGTTCATCACTCATAAGTAAGGTTGCAGGGCCTTTAGCCTCTTTGCTGGCTACATGTCAATCAGGCCAGACATGCCCTTATATGGGCAAAATTTGTATATCTAAATAAAGTCATGATGAAGTGAATCATTGAATCATGATTGAGAAACCACTTATTCAGACAGGATTGTTGGTTTTTTTTTGTTTACCCAGGCTATAAACATGTTTACCTTTACTGAGGAGTGAGTGTGTGTGTGGTTTCCTGTGTTTCTGCAGCCAGCCTCAAGTGGTGCAGATTAAATATGATTTTCAAAATCTATTTGTGACGAGTGAAACATTTTTCACTCATACTATCTTTGCAGCTGTCAAACATAACAACAAAGAAGAAGCCTTTTTTTCAATCCTGACCTGTTTTCCTGCAGGGAGCAGTTCTCTTGGCGTCGCAACTGAAGACCGATCACAGCAGAGTAAGGCACCGACATCTGAGACAGTTTAACAGGCAGGTAAGTGGATACACCAAAAACAGAGGAACATTACTACAAATAGAATATGCTGTTGTGATTTCTGGCCCTATCTTTTGGGGTTCACATCAAAATGTTTGTTCTGGTAAGTCTCACCTTTCAAACAGATATGGACACGGGCTTTGTCCGTTTTTTCCTGAAGGTCCTCACCCAGGCTTTGGTCCTTTCCTGCTTCATTGTCTTGGAGTTCAGAGTCTCTCTCCAACAGATACATCACCAGCATAGTCTCCAGCAGGCTCAGCATCATCAAACCAAAGATCCCGATGCAGTAGATTGCTGTTGGAGAAAAGGAAGCACTGTCAGCATTAAAAAAAAAAAACTAAAAACAGTTTATTATTGAGACTGAGAGCTTGTACCGATCAGTGGAATCCTGTCTGAAGATGAGGGCAGGATATCGTTCAGAATAAGCTGCATCACTGTGACAGCAAGCAACACAGTGACCTTGAAGCCGAGTTTCTCCCCTCCTCTCTCTGAGATCATGAAGGAGGCCAAATCCAGACACAGAAACAACAGGACAGGTAGGATGAAGTTGACCACGTAGAGGATAGGTCGCCTCTTCATAGTTATCTGTGAAGTGACGTTTAAGAGTCAGCAGACTGTGCAACATGTCAATTTTCATCACCAAATAAAAATTTTGATCAAGCCTTTTCACCATAAATTTGGTTGTAAGGCTTCTTTTAAAAGCTGAATTTGGAGATTTAGATCAGCCAATGCTGGTTGTTGGGTTTGGTTGTGTGTCCTCTGCTCATGTCTGTCACCTAATGTTGACATGAAAATCCCTGACTGCGTGAGCCCTAAAGTCATGCCAGCCATGGTACACAAAAACCCAGAGCATTAATTTGCCCAGTCAGTGAATGGTTTGTCAGAAAGTTGAATGCCTTCATCATGAATTACTTACAGTGTAAGAGAGAACACTTTGAGTGATGTAAAAGTTGTTGACAGTTTTGTTGGTGGATTCGATGTCAATGAAAAGCCAGTCTGACTGAGTCCGGATCATATCATGGGACCACTCTCTGGTGCTCTCTTTGTCACTACCTCGAAGCAGCACCATTTCTTCCTCTGGAACGGGAGATAAGAACAAAACTGTTATGGCTGTGTCATTGCTCCTTAATGAAGAAACTATGCACTTCAAGAGTCCTCGGGGGACAAGAAGGACAAATAGGTACTTGTTGGATGCTTTTGGATGAGGAATTTTTAGTCCCTGGTACTAATCTTCAAATGGTTCCTGTTGCCTGGGGTTTACAACATTTCCACCAAGGCCTGTAGTTTCACCAGTATTATGCAGTCATCCAAAAGGAGGAGATTAATTTCCCCAAAACTAAATTTAGACCCTGGTTCCTGCTGTCAAAATTTGGATTTCCAGAAAAGTTCCTGGGGAAATTTTCTGTGGTTGAAAAGCACCTATACATGCTGTAAGTTGTAGTCGAGGTTCTGCTGTTCATGCTCTTACCACCATGTATGACAGACTTGAAGGACAGTGCACAGCTCTGAGTGTCAAAGGGGAATTTGTAGACTTGCATCTTGCAGATTGTGACCAGCACCATGTCGTTCCTGAGTAAGACGCTCCCATTAGATTGAACATGGATATAAGGACTCTGAGTGGCCTTATCCTTCTCCGTTCTGGATGAAAGAAAGAGATGTCACCATTATTAACTCAGGAAACTTTTGAATTATATCAAAGATTGAAATAGAGAAGACAGAAATTGAATGAGTCACCAGTCAGCAAAGAAGAGATATCACTCTGTCCACAGAGGGCGCCAAAACTGACGCAAACAGATTTCCTTACAGGGGCTTTAAGAAGTAAAAGAGTACAGACACATTGAAACTAACCTCTCTTCAACGGTTATATCAGGCTGCCACAGTAGTTTTGTTGGTAAAGGCAATGAGTTGATTCCACAATATTCATCAGCATCCCAACGAAGGAGATCATTAAACCACCACTACAGCAGAAAACGAGAGAGGGAGGAGGTCATTTCCTCAGAATATTTAAAGCATCCTGTTTAAATTACATAATAAGAGTTCCTTGAATTAAATATTGCTTTCTTCCCCTGGGAGGACTCACCATATCAACCCAGATATAAGACACAAATTTCTGTTCTTTTTCTTTCTGTGGAGAAAAACATACACACACACGTCCTGTAAATCTACAAAGCTTCGGTTTAAGGACTCATTTGTTCTCACTGAAGTTATCTACTTATACTAAATTAAAAACACTTACCACATCAAGAATGGCATAGAGGAGTAAATCGAGGTACACTTCTGTTGCTTTTTTGGAGTCTCTGGTTGGCCGGATCAAAGTTAACTTATCTTTGATTTCTTTCAGGTTCAGGTGTTGTATTATATCCCAGTGGCTTTTATTACACGACTCTTCCCCAGAAGTAAAATCTTTGAGAGAGAGAGAGAGAGAAGGCAAATGCAAACAAAAAACTTCAGAGCATCTTTGAGTTATGTTCTTGTTACAAAAGGTTTGGCTACTAATGATGACTTAGATACAGGAATAATCCGGCCTAATCATCACTTACATGTGCCTCTATTCACATGTGTCAGTGTCTGTGTCTGCCTCAACCCCCTCTTCTGCCTGTATGCTGATGTTTTGGCTGTGTGGGGACGTTTCTGGGTGGAGAGCGTGTTTACTCTCACTCTCTAGATGTGCCATATATCAATCCGGTCCTGGTCTAAGAAGTAGCAATTTAAAATAACCTGTAACCAGCAATATTCCTGCTGATAATCTCATTCTAGAGTGTGAACTATGATCAGGCATATATCTAGAAGGGAGACTTTTTAAAGATCACTTTCAAACTCCTCACGGCCCCTGTAAACAGTCAGGGTTGTTAATCATAATGTTACATCCATGTAATTCTAGCTTTTTTCTCCCCAATAAGACAAGAAAAATAAAAGTTTGTTGTATTCTTCTTTGCACAGTTGTTTTCTGTTAAGTACCTGTGTTGTTTGATGGGTTATGCAATTTGGGGTAAAAGTTAGGGCGTGCCATTGGTGGAGATGAAAAAAAGAAGGTACTTCCATCTGGAAAAGAAAAGAAGAAGATTACACAGGTACACAGGTAATTTTTTATTCTATTTCATAACATATATTGAATTATTATTTTTTAAAAGGAGTTTTTGTTCCTCTTCAAGCTTCCTCACTGTCACCACAAATCTTTGAGTTTCACAAAAGATTAAAGCTGCTTGGAAACATCCAAAATATTGTCAAACCCCCAAACACCTTCAGCCTGGAGACAGCACGGTCAGAGATTTCATTACCTTCATCAAAGCTGCTGTTGAACAGCGGGGAATCAGCCAGATCTTGCAAATCTGGTTGACTTGAAATACTCCCAGCTGAAAAAAAAAAAGCATTGATAGATTAAATGACAGATATTTGTTGAAGAGGCACAATGACTGTGTTCATAGTTTGGGTTTAAGAGACTGCATCTCATTCAAAGCTCTGTAAGATTCTGTTTCATGATTTCAAATCAGAGAATTTGGACAACTGACCAATTTTTCAAGTTCTCTAAAGTATTAAATGTAAAAACAACTGTTTGCTGCTGTTTTGAATTGATTTCACTTAAGACCTCTTTCTTTAAGATACTGAAGACTGAGGCAAAATCTAAGTAACAAAAACATGTAAAGTGAGTTTATACATCCAGGAAATTCTGGTAAAGATGCACAAGGACTAAAAAAAAAGAGTCACAGATAAACCAAAATAAATTCCTTTTAAGTTATTCATCTGACTGAAATGGACAGTTATTGGAAAAAGATGAATTTTACTCTTGGTGTAGCTGTGAGTATCTAAAACCAAACTTTAGCCTCTGTTTGTTCAGACTGATCTTCAGCCAATCACTTTGCCAACTGTTTTCTTCAGTTTAATTTGAAAGATAAAATTAATTGATATTTTTCCTCGTCAGTAGACCAGCATGCACCATGCAGAAAACAAGCTTACCAGTGAGGAGGAGTAGAAAAAGTATCCCTGGAAACATCACGGCTGCAGAAGGTTCTCACAGTCCAAGGTCCTGATTTTTGTGTGATGCTGCTTCAATATGACATCCTCATCAAGTGCAGGAGAATACTTATCACCCAACTCTTCATTGTTGACTGAAAGGGACGTGCCTCATGTAACAACCCTGCCAGTAAGTGCCGTCCCCCAAAGTATATTAGTCGCCTGTGGGAAGATCGATTTGCTGCAAAACCTCAACACTTCACTCCCCAAGAAAAGCAGCTTAGTGGAGGAGCTCTATCAAAACATTGAACATTTTTTTTGCTTGGAGAAAGTTTTAACCTTTAAGTTAATCCAATAAATTAATCTGAGTTTTGTTTTTTTTTTAACATGTATACATTTTAGTAGCAAAATAAAAAACCTTAAACCTGGCATTTCTTTGTTCAATGGGCTTATAATTCAGAATAATTTGCCTCATTGTGAATGTAAACATGTGCAGATGAGGAAATTTATCTAAATCTGATGCCTCCTGTGCTGCATGAAATAATGACCATGCAATGAAAAGTTAAGATAGCAACATCAAAGGGTTTTTTTAAGAATAAAAAAGTTTATTTATGAGATTCAAGGTCAATGGTTCAGTTACTGATATATAATACTGATCTGCGGTCATACACTCAACATTCATTGTATGTAAGGACTGTTTGTATTTCTGGTAAATATATGTGAATATCAATCATAATACAGTTGTGCTCAAACTTGGTTATTCAAACTGATAAATATCTTGAAATAATACTCTGTGTGTGTGTGCGGCTTCATATGACATAAAAGACATAAAAACATGCAAACAGTGGTGACTATGACAGTTCACTTCAGGACTCCATACATATCTGAAACACTGGGCACACATTTCCTCATTAGCCTGGAAACAAACCACTGGGTGGGAATGTGGTTTTCATAAGTGCACTTCTTCCTGTAGAGTAATATGAGAAATAAACCCACTGCTAGCAGAGCTTAGCATCCTCACAACCAGCTTCAAATAGACGTATGAGTGCAGCAAAGGCATCTGTTAAATAACATCATCACAGAGTGTTACTCGTCTCTATTCACTTTTCCATTTTGAAAAGAGGACGGATAAAAACACAGTGACCGTGGTCACATAGAAAACAAAGAACACTCTGTCCACTCTTATGGCCACCCTGGTCCAGTAGCCGGGCTCCCCCTCTTTCTTCACGCTCTGGAGAAGTACGGAAAGCGTTTTCTCGATCCCCCTCAGCTCCTCTGAAAGCTTATCCAATGATTGGAGCTCCTCCATCAGTTTGCTGCCGGTCCCCTGCAAAAACGGTTATGACTTATTTTATTTGACATTCAGTTTTGTCGCTTATTTATACAACTGCCAAAGTGTGTCCTACTTCTTACCTCTTTGGTGACAGACCTCAGTTCAGATGGAGTTTCACAAGTGGACCCGTCATAGATACAAGCACACTGAGTCCACTTGTTTATGTCTGGGAATACAGTTGCAAAAAAAGGTGAACTTCACTTTAATAAATGAGAATGTTTCAAGTCGCCAAAGGGCTCGGCACCTGCCGACAGCGCCAAAACTACCACCAAATATTACCTGTCAATACTTTAGGACTCTAGATTTTCATGAAATTATATAATTTGTCTGTTGTGTCATGGTCTCACCTTTAGTGAAGTTAACTTTTATCTCATTGTTGCACTCCATACTCCAGCTTTGGTCTCTCTTCGATGAGCCGCTTTGAGAAATCGAGTCCCTTCGCATCAAATTCATCACCAAAATGGTCTCCAAGAGGCTGACCAGCATCAGGGCAAAAATACCAATGAGGTACACCGCTGGGAAGGGATAGTTTGAACATTAGACCAAAAAAGTAAAATATGGGTCATTCACTGAAGACTGAACCTCCTTACCGATCAGAGGAATCCTGTTTGACGAAGCCGGGAGAATTTCGTTCAGAATCAGCTGCAACACTGTGACAGCGAGGAGCACGGTGACCTGGAAACCCAGCTTCTCTCCACCGCTGTCTGAGATCATGAAAGAGGCCAGATCCAGGCACAGGAAGAAGAGGACAGGAAGCAAGAAGTTTATGATGTAGAGGATGGATCGCCTCTTCATGGTAATCTGGGAAATTATGTAGCGAAAAGAGGAAGAAGAAGATGTAGAAGTAGGTAAACGTAAAGAAGCGATGACAGGAAACATATTTTAAAGAAATATTTTTGCACACTTACATTGTTGAAGTGCCTTACCATAGGGTTACCTCTAATTGTGATGTGTTCGCTCTGGGAGTTGTACTCACAGTGTAAATGATGAAGTCTTGGCTGAACACATCAGTGGCGTTGATTGTGGTTACTGCCATGTTGAGAAAGAGCCACTCATACTGAGTCCTCATCACCTCTCGAGACCACTCTGTGGCCTCAGAGGAGTTGTCACTGGCATGTAGCCGGATGTCCTTGACTTGGTTATTTGAGATGAGATAAAACAAAGAGATGAAGGATGAGTGGTGACACAGAGAAGAGACACAGACGGATGATGATTGTAAGACTTTAAATTGATAAAGAAAATGTCTTGGAAAAATACCCGTGTGTATGACGGACTTGAAGGTGAGGTTGCATCTCTGAATGTCAAAGGGGAATTTGTAAATGTGCATCCTGCAGGTGCTGACCAGCACCATGTCGTCCTGGACCTCCACGTCACCTTTACTGTTGATGGTGAGGTACGGACTGGGAGGAGCTTTGTCCTTCTCTGTCCTGGACGCAAACACGGGATGCACAAGAACAGAAACGTACAGGGTAATTAGAGCGATACTTGCACATGTGCACAACTCATCTCTATGTGTGTGTGTGTGTGTGTGTGTGTGTGTGTGTGTGTGTGTGTGTGTGTGTGTGTGTGTGTGTGTGTGTGTGTGTGTGTGTGTGTGTGTGTGTGTGCAAGCATCATTAAAACAATCTGGCACTTACATTTCCTCAATTGTGAGATCTGGTTTCCACAAAGTGTCCGCAGGAAGAGAGACATTGTCGATTCCACAAAACTGATTTGGATCCCAGGAAATGTATTCATTGTGCCATCTCTACCAAGAATAACAGATGATTAAAAATGGAAGCAGAGACAGTTAACCCCAGGGGTAATTGAGAGAGGGAGGGAGGAGAACAGAAAAAGTGATTCCCTGTCATCAGGAACTCACCATGACCGTCCAAACATACGGGATAAATTTCTGCTCTTTCTCCACCTGTTAGGAAAAAAAAAGAGTGAAAATCTTTCCAGGGAGGAAACAGAAATACACATCAGCAATGTTTCAGATAACATGTCTGCAACCCACTTCCGTAAAATAATTGTTGATAAAAACACATTTAGACAGTTTTTCAACCAGTATTAAATGCTGAAACAGAAAACAGGGATCATTAAATGTTCTGCTAGCATCATGTTTTGTAGCTGAGACAGGTAAAACTGAAGTATAACTTTCTTGAAGAGGTTAGTTATGATGATTTGGAGTCTGGAGCACTTACCACGTCCAGAATGGCGTAGAGAAGCACCTCCAGGGACACATACGTGGCTCGTTTGTAGTTTCGAACAGGCCGGGTCATGGAGAACAGCTCGTTTTTTTTGGTCAGCTTCAGGTAGCTCAAAACATCGTGATAACTACAGTTTTCCTCAGTAAACACTCCATCTATGCAGAGAAAAAAAGAATGAAGAATGAGACAGGAATTCATCAGCACAAAAAATAAGGAAATAGAGATCCTGAGAGCTGCTGGATTTTTGATTTTCCCGTCCTCTTGGTGGCTTACTGCAGAAACATTAACTTCTGTGGGCAGGAATCCACTTCCTCTGATATTTATTGTCAAAAACAAGAAAACACCTCTGTAGAGAGATAAATCTCTGTATTTGCTAAAAAAGTCGCTGTTGTCTCAGGAAGGCCATTACAAGATGAGAGTTTGTGGTTTTATCGCATGAGCCATCAGCAAATATGTTATAAAATCTTAGATCCATTAGCTTCTTGATGCAAAATAAAATATGAAAAAGAGGAATTTTCATCAGTGCAAAATATCTTTTGCCATTTATTTACTCTTATTTGTTTTTATTTTTCAAGACAAAAGAAATAAAAATTAAAATTATTTTTGCACTTGATAGCAGCTCCTGCAGCCAAATAACTTGTAGCACTTTGCACAACTAAGATTTCCTTTCTGTCTAAATTCTTGCTTGTGTTCTACGTCGCTTTGGACAAAAGCATCTGCTAAATGAAACTGTACAACTGTAGGGTATTGAAATCTTTTTTTAATCTCTACAGTTTAACAGTCCCTCTGGTAATCTCAGATTTTACTGCTGACAACTCTTACCTGCAGATAAAAAGCAGTGAGTTGAGTGCTGAACCCATTCACTCCTCTGAAACACCTCTCACACAGAGAGTTGCACAAAATGACACTTTCTGTCCCAAAAGCAGCAGCTTTGTCAGTCAGCACCTGAATGAATGACATCAAGCTTACCTGTGAGGAGGAGCAGAAAAAGTAAACCAGTGTGAATCATGACGGCAGACTCAGTGAGGATCCAAAGGATGTCAGCACGGCTGTCCTCTCAGAGCTCAGTGTAGCAATCCCACTCATACAGGAAGAGGGACGGGCAGACTTTCCCAAATTGTGATTAGTCTCATCCATCTGAGGTCACTCCCACAGTGGTGATCACAGCAGCTCTCAGTGGTCTTTAAGGGAAATGAAGAGGTATGAAGGCCCCTAGTTCAGACACATGAGGGCTGTAATGGCTTCTTTGTGGTTTATGTAAGTGCTGTAAATGCAGCTGCCGGACATTTTTGCTCACAAATCCACAAACATTCAGGAAAAAGCCTGATCTGAGACTTTCAATATGATGTTTCAAACTGGGTTAGAAAAGCTTTTACTGATGCTGAGAGAGGACAGTCAGTGTGGGAACCAAAACAAGATGACGGAGAGAAAGTTGTAAGAAAGTTTTTCAAGAAGAGAAGAAAGAAGGTCAGATAGTAGAGCTGATTTTTAAGACTTTTATCACACCAACAGAAGCTACAAAGTAACATTGTTTCTTAGATTTCAAATTAAAGTGTAAATCTAGACACATTTTTCCATCTTTTGATAATTCAAGCAGTTGTTGGGTATTTTCTCCTCACTTTGCTGCTCTGTGTGAAAAAACACATCCCTTAAAGGGTCATGGGGCAAAAAAAATTACATCCGGTGGAATTTCAATTTCATGTCAGTTAGTGCATATTTTCAGTCTTGTATAATGACTAAAACACTGTGTGAGGTGGTTGAGTTAAGACTTATAAATACTGTGAACTTCATGTATACAGTAAATTACTGTACATTTAGATAACATTAAATTTCTATATTGTTGCTGCATATGTTGCAAAAAAAAATGTAAATCCTAATTACAATACATTTCTGTATTACTTGTGTTGGTAACACTTAAGAATAAGAAACACGTATTCATTATTAATTAGGTGCTTACTAATAAGCACATAAATAGCATACTAGCCCTTTATTTGTATTAATTATGCACTTATTAACACTTTACTCCACATAGCCCTTTTCTACCTCTATTACAGTATGAATTACTACTTTTCATTATATTTACTCTTAATTATCAATTATAGTTGCTCAGTTGATAACAATTAATTAATTAATAAGAATTACTGTTTTTGTGGTACTGCCCCTTTACAAGGCCCTAATAACCCACACCATGATTCACATCATTATTCATAAACAACAACATTTATTCATTTATTAAGTGATAATTAGGAGTTAAAATAATGAAAAGTCTAAATTCATACCGTAATAGAGGTTAAATAAGGCCATGCAGAGTAAGGTGGTAATAAGTGCTTAATTAATACAAATAAAGGGCTAGTATGCTATTTATATGCATGTTAGTAAGCACCTGATTAATATTGCATATGTGTTCCCTATTCTAAAGTGTTACCCTTGTTTTTTAATGTAAGAAAACTGCAATATTACAGTTAATTACTGGCAAAACTGTTTCCAGTATATTTACAGTAAAAAGTTTATCAGTCTACACACATCCAATATAAAGAATCCATACTGTTTGTTCACTTTCAGGACCAGCTCACAAATATTTCCTCCTTTCTTTGAAGCCTGTGTAACTACAATAAAAATCTACTTTGATTGGATGTGACAAAACAATAAAACACATAAATCCTAAAGCATCAATAAATACTTTTTTTGTTTGCTTGTCTGCAGCAAACTTAATTCTAGGGACTGATTTATTGTTTGAAAAATGTAAAAACAATATTTGATGGATAAAATAAACGTGATATCAGCAGAGGGTTTCAGGTTTCAGACGTCAGATATTGTGAGCTGTGAGATGAAAGCAGACTTGAACAGAGGAAAAAATCTGTTTATACTGACAGATCATTTGAAATGTGCAGTAAAAACATCACTGAGGCTAGTGGGTCTGTGTTTGTTTTGAATGATGGTCCTAATCATGTTGTTTTTCTGTCTCTTGCTGTTTGATTGCACAAGCATGTGTGGGAGTGGTTTGATGCTCGTTTGTACAAAAATAACCTGCAGCTCAATCAGACAAAAAGACACCAGTTAATGTTTTTTTAATGATTATAAAGTATTTTGAAGGATGTATCTTTTTTTTCCAAGAGCAATTTGGATTTCTGTCAGAGACTGCAGGAAGTAGCCATGATCAAATTAAAAAAATAACACTTACACTTAACCACATAAACACACTTACAGCAACATACTCATAGTGCAGATGTTTACATCCAGTGCTGCAAAGCAGAAACAATTTAGATTTTGGCACAAAGACTTACAGCAAAACAAACCCTGTGTAAATGAAGCTGCTGTTTTATTTCTAAGTGTGCCATTCGATGAAGATAAAACATAGAAACAGAAACACAGTGGAGACGTAGAAAATGAAGAAAGCTCTGTTGATCCGTTTAGCCAAGAGGACAGACTTCCCTCCTTCCATCCTGCAGTTCAGGTTCAGATTCATCTGCATCTCCTTCAGCTCCCCCAGGATCAGCAGCAGGACATGGGAGTCCCGAGACTGACTGATGCCGTTCACCTGAACACAGTCACGGCAATGAATCACCAGTCAAGGGGATAAATGTTTAAAGTGTCATGTGTTTTTGTGATGTTAAAGCTTCAACAGAGGATGTGATGCCGTACCTCCTCAGCCACAGGCAGCAGCTCGAGCTGTTTCTCTCCAGCAGACACTTTATGGATGCAGGAGCAGCAGGTCTGCCTCTTCTCATCTGGATCTGTAAAACATTTCACAATCAGAGCTGCTGGAAACTTAACTTTAAGCCTTAGAGGTTATAAACTTAAGTAGATTTAGTAGTTAGAAAGTTCTCCAACATTTTAATAACATCAAGATCTGTTGGGGGCTGTGGTCTGGGTCTCACCTGTCTTCCAGTTGTCGGTATTCATGTCCGTCTTTGTGTCCTTCAGCCTTGGCCTCGCCTGAAAAGTCAAGTCTTTATCGATGAGATTCGTCACCAGGATGGTCTCCAGCAGACTGAGCAGCATCAGTGCAAACATCACGATGCAGTAGGTGGCTGAGAAAACCAAAAACACAGAAAAACTGTTTGGTATGACGTCTCTCTTTGGATCATAGTCTCTTAAAGTCAGATCTGTACCGATGAGTGGAGTCTCGTTGGACATGGCGGGCAGGATGTCGTTCAGGATGAGCAGCAGGACAGAGATGGCTAACAGCACAGTGACTTTGAAGCCCAGCTTCTCTCCTCGATGGTCTGCGATGAAGAAGGAGGCCAGGTCCAGAATCAGGAAGAAGAGGACAGGAAGCAGGAAGTTGATGACGTGGAGGAGGGGTCTCCTCTTCATGGAGAACTGTGAGGACAGATTAAAGAGTGAATAAACATCATGAAAACAGGAATCTTCACTCCTTTTATGTGTTGGGTTTTTTGTTTCTGAGTACCGTGTATATGAGATTGTCCCACGTCTTGTTGTTGAAGGCGATGTTGGTGCTGGTGACGGATAGTTGGAGGAACTCCCACTCCCCCTGCGTCTTCATCACCTGCCGAGAAAACTGTGTCGCCCGAGACGAGTTGGAGCCAGGAAAGAGCCGCATTTCATCAACTGAGGACGGTGGAAAAACTGTTACAATGACGTCACCCTCCCCCTACACCAAGGTTATAATAGTTTTGGATTTGTCATTATAGTTTAGTTTTAGTTAGTTTTGACTTTTTTTTTTCATTACAGTTTAGTTTTCATTAGTTTTAGAGCGGGCATTCTAGTTTTTATTTAGTTTTGATTTTTGCAAGAAGGCTTAGTCTTAGTTTAGTTTAGTTTAGTTTAAGTTTTAGTTTTAGTTTCAGTTTAGTTTTAGTTTTTTCATACCTTATTTGCCAGGTGCAGGATTCAAAAAGGTCAGAGTAAATATTTTGTCATACTGTTTATTTTCAAGTCCAACATAGTGCTCACTGCTCAGTCAATGCTGATACTGAACTGTTGGCTGCTGCCTTCAACACAAAAAATAACATAAACTTAAATAAACAAATATAAACATAAATTATGTAAAACAATAAAATATGAGCGAGCTTTAATAATTAGAAACTTGGACTCTGTAACAATAAAGTCAGACTCACATGAAATTAAACTATTACAGATGCTCTGATTCATTGCTCCACCACATTTCGTTGCAGCACAGCGCACAGCCAGTCAGTGCAGTAAACAAGCACGTCCCAGTACGTCACTATGATGGTGCTGTGCGGCACTGACAACTGCCTAAAACTGTGATAAAATTGGTTGGGAAAATGTGTCGGATTAATTTAAATCCTAAAGGCTATTAACATTGTCAGAAACTATAACTAAGGAGATTTTGTCTATAACTTTAGTTAGTTTTATGAACACAAAATACAGTTTTAGTTTACTTATCATTTTTGTTTTCTTTTCTAGTTTTTATTAGTTTGAGTTAACTGCAATGTATTTTAAATTTTAGTTTTCGTTTTTAGTTTCGTTTTAGTCAACTATTTTAACCTTGCCCCACACACACACACACACACACACTGCACTCACTGTGATGTATTGCAGATGCAACAGTGATGTTGCAACTCTGTGTGTCGAAGGGGAACTTGTGGACGTCCATCTTACAGGTGCTGACCACCTTCAAGTCCTCTTCTGAATAGATGGTGCCATTAGAGGACACGAGGATGTACGGGTTCAGAGGGGAGTCATCCTTCTGTATCCTGATGAAACACACACAATCATTTCATGACACATTTGAGGAGTTCAGACCTCATGCTGTACTTAGACAGGAGCACGCTGTGACCTCTTAACCCCCCAAACCAAAAACAGTTTGTGTGGTCAGGAAACAACAAATGAAGTTTCTTAACCCTGCAGATATATAAACAAAGATGCTTCAGGACTGGAAACATAAAGAGGAGGTGGTGCAGTCTCACATCTCGTAGATGAAGATGTCAGGTTTCCACAGCATTTCTCTGGGAATTGCGACCTCAGAAATCCCGCAAAACTGATCAGGGTCCCATGAGATGCGTTCATGGTTCCATTTCTGGAACAGACAGAGTGAAACAGAACATGAAAAGGAGAGTTTCTAAAAAAACTTTGTTGAAATTCTTCACTCACCAGTGTTGCCCAAATGAAAGGAATGAAAGTCTGAGTTTTTTCAACCTGTGGATGAACACACACATACACATACACACACACACATACACACACACACAAACACACACACACACACACAAACACACATATGTTAGAGCAGAGCAGCATGTCAGTTAACTCTTGTATTGAAATGAAGAACTAACCACAGCCAGGATGGCGTAAAGGAGGATATCCAGCTCCACAATGGTCGGCTGAGTGTAGTCCAGAACGGGTCGGGTCAGTCTGAAGGGACCTGTGTCTTTGGTCAGGTTCAGGTAATCCAGGACGTCCAGGTAACTGCACACTTTCTTTGTGGGAACTCCATCTGAAATGAAAATATCTGACTCCATCTTTTAATGAAGAGATACTGTTGCTATTTCTTATTCTGCAAGATTTTGATTGAACTTGTCCCTGTTTTAATTTTAGATGAAGACCAGTTACTCTAATCCTGTTTTTCCTCAATCTTTCACCATTTTTGGTTCAACTTTTGCAACAGCACAGCCACACAGTTTACATCAGACATAAACAATATCATCATGATAAGCATCAACATATCCGTTCAAGTTTCTCTGAGACTTTGCAGAATCTTAAAAACAACGCGTGTTACAGTCTTACCTGCAAAGATGATCAGAAGAAGAAGAGGAAAACGCCTCATATCTGAGTGTGTGTCGTGTGTCCCCGCTGGAAGTTAAACCATCTCTGATGCTGAACTTTGTCAGGACAACTGAAATAAGAAACCCCTCCTCTGGTTGACAGTCTGCGTGGGTTGATGTAACAGTTTACCCCCAGGGATGGACATAAACACTGAGTGATGTGACTCTGGAGGCAGCTGGGATTGAAGATGATTTTAAATTATAAAAGCGAGGAAAAGGCAGGTGAGGAGGATTCATCTGTGAGAAACAGGAGTTGATGTGATTTTTTCAGTTTATCTGACAGCAGCAAAAAGGGGATGAAGACATGTGAGAGGACACAGAGGAAAGATTGAATTAAGTGGCACTTTTTGTAACGTGATGATGATGTTGAGTACGCTGGGACCATTAGAGACACTCATTGTTTTCTGCTTGATGTCTGAGAGCTGGAGGCTGAGCTATGAACAGGATTTATTTAAGAAGGAAAATAAAAATAAAATTACTTTTGAAGTTTTTAAAGCTGTATTTATGCATGAAATAAACCCCAATTCCTGATTTTAACCCATCTTGGACACCTAACTCCCCATCTCCCCGATACTCCACTATTTATCCATGTTGTTTTGGTATTTGAGCCCTTTGAGTTTATTTTTGCTGGTGACAGAGGACAAATTAAGCTCTTTGATGGGAAGCTAGAGTTTGAGAAATGGTTGTATAAAAGCAATGAGGAGAATTTCAGAAACAGTGACCATGAAAGGAAACATCCTGGAGCAGTGTTTTATCTTCACGGACACAAAACCAAAACATTCAATGACAAATGAATCAACAGTAAATCACTCAGCAACTGTTTCGATGCAAAAACTTTATTTTCCGTTCGATGTTTTCTTTGACATTTTCACTCTGAGATCTAGAAAAGTGGGATCAGGACCCATCCTTTGATATCGTACTGAGACTGTTGGCTTTGTCTACACATTCGGGCTGTGATCACATGACTGTTTGCAGCTTGGATATAATAGTGCAGAACTCTTGACCTTAACAGTTCAGGTCGAGGCAATACTGAGCCAGCAACTGATATAGTATAACACTGCAGAGGGATATGGTGTGTTTTCATGTGTGTGCAGTGATCCATCATCAAGTACTCTACAGGAGGGTGCAGGCTGACCTAGACTAACATGCTTACTCTACTATCGCCTCATGCACCGCAAAGTGTCGTCTAGGAAACAGCGAATAGTGCATTAAACGTTGTTATCGTCCCTTTGAGTTATTGGTTATGTGGGCGCACCCATGTGTGTGTGTGTGCGCTGAAGTGTGTGTAAACCTTTACAAATTTTTCACATATTTTCATCCACATTCTAATAAACAACACAGTGTTTTGCAACAAATAAAACACAAAAAAACTGAGCAACAATGACGGGTGAGCAATACATTAAAGTCATACAAAATCAAAACAATTGAAAACTTCACAAACGAGGAGGAAATGAGGGAAATTTATCAGATGAGAAAATGCCAGCGAGCCGCAGCGTTGGGTGTGACTCTTATTTCACTGCCTGGTGTGTGTCTCACAATGGATCCCTTTACAATGGCAAAACAGAACGAAAAACAACAACGAAACACACGGAAATGTCTGGATTCGACTGAAACAGGCCCGTGCAAACACAGTTTGTCTGTTTGAACTGAGAGAGAGCGTCCCCCTGCTGGAGAGAACAGGAGCTGCAGCTTTGTCATCTTTATTGCTTGGTGATAGTTGTTGGTTTCCAGTTGCACTACGATAATACTGACATGCGAAGGTGGAGCTGCAGAAAGAGAGGATGGTGTGTTGAGTGTGTGATTGGAGAACCAGTTTAAGGTTCAAAGTTCATGTTCTGATCCAGTTTCCGTGACGGTTAAGATGTCATGTACATTCCCCTTCTTCGTTCCCCTACATTCTGTGATGTTTGATTTTTCAGTCCATTTCTGTTCATATTTGGCCGCCATTTTCTTGGCTTATCCGCCACCTTACAAGTCTGACCTCCTCAGTGTTCACATTCAGCAGAGGCGTGAAGATCATGGCGGGTGTGAGAGGAAAAACATCAGCACAAGAGTCGAAAAAAGCTGCATGCGAAGTCGAGACGGGAGCTCCCTGATCCGAGGAGAGGAGTCAGCACGTTGTTTTTTTCATTTTAAATCCGACCTCTCATTCAACAGTTTACAACAGAGAAGAAGAAGAAGAAGAAGAAACACATTGGTAATAAATCCGATTGCCGATCACAGTAGCCCCTGACTGTTTGGCTGGTACTAGAGTCGAGGAAAGGGGAGGAGAGGAGCAGCATGTGTGTTTCTGGAGATAGAGTCACGATACAAAGCTCTGGTTTATCAGACCTACAGGTAATAAATAATAACGCAGCAACAAGTGAAGTCAGACAAAATCAAACTCCTGGGAGTTCAAAGTGCACAGACGACAGATGGGTGAAGTCTTCTGATCCTCTTCCCACTGATGGAGGAGTGGGCGAGGTCATGGTTTGGGTTGAGGGGAGGTGTTTCCCTGTTCAGTGAGGACAAAGTCCAGCGATGCAGCACTATGGCAGGGTAAGAAGAGCTGACTCTGGACGTATATGCGTGTGTGTGTGTGTATATGTGTGTGTGTGTGTGTGCGTGAAGGCTTGTTTAAGTGTGTTACACAATGAGTGGTCCGCGGCGGGGATGTTTAGGACTCTGGCCGTCTCGGTTCTCCGCCCCCTGCTCCTCCAGGTTGATGTTGCTGGTGGAGGTGTGGTGGGGGCGGGGCTCCAGAACAGGCCGGTAGCCCCCGAGGTACATCAGACCTGGACGAGAGAAGAACGCAGAGACACAGAGAGCAGTCTTATGTTAAAGTGGAGTCACTCATAATATAACACGTAAAGTTCCTCTGAAACATCTTACGCTATGACTGGTCAGGATTAAAAAAAGTAGTTATTCATCTCTTAGAGAGGCTGTGATGTCTATCTGGATACTGTGGCATTTCTGGGGTAAAGACTCAGTTTCCCATGAGCACTAGCACCCACTGTGGTAGAGACGTGACCTTTGCCAAGGTGTGTTTGTTTTGAAGCAAGTGAAAGGAGAGCAGATCTTCTTTCTAACACTTCTTTTCTTTGTTCAAGACAACATTTCCCAGAATGCAAAGCGACGAGGTAATGCATTTATTCATAGTTTTGTAAATTTGCTTTGTAAACTTAGGGGCCGTTTACACGACAATGGTTTCAGGTTGAAACGCAAAAGTGTTGAGTTTTAGCCTCGCGTTTTCACGGAGTTTCAGCCGACCTAAAACGCAAACTTTTGAAAACGGTCCCCAGATTTGGATTTTTCTGAAACGCTGCCAACACCATTGCTGTGTAAACAGTAAGCCAGCGTTTTCAATGGAAACGCTGATGTCACACTCTGCTTCGCGCGAGCGCATACAACAGGACAACAGTACCTATCGTCGCCAACTACCGTGTTGTGCTTGTGCTGCTCAATCTGCTGACTGTCTTCGTACAAAATGTGCATCTGTTGCTCCACTTATTAACTTAGTATTCCCCAATACACCAGATGATCAGCTCAACTCTACTTTGGTGGAGATCTCCCAAAACCTTCTTCTGGACAAGACAGCTATACCACCACCTACAGGCCTGGCATGCTTACTACAGCGTTTTTAGTCCCTCAGCGTTTCCGTGCAAACGCAGATATTTTCACTGTGTTTTAGCGTTTTAAGATGAAACAGTGTCGTAAGCGGGGCCTTAGTTTGTAGCGCAGTGTCCAGAAGGTGAGCAGACTATCTGTTCAGTGTTACTCACGCTCTGAGACGTGTCTATAACGTGTAAAGTTAGTAAACACTGGTTATGTCCTGCCAGAGCCCATCTACCGACTCCAAACTCACCAAGCAGAGATAACATAGCCTGGCTCTTTATTTTATGGATAGGTGTCCTAAAAATGTTTAAAAAAAACAGCTTAGCCTGTGTTTTAGCCTGTGCTCTATCACCCTCCCGTTTATTTAGCTTTCACTGCTCTTCTTCTATTGTTTTTTCTTTTTGCCAATCCAGCTCCACTGGTGGGTTGGATTTTCTTAGGTTGGATCTAGTCGGCAGCAAATGATAACCTAGCTTCTCCACAAAGTATCCTGTGGGTAACACACTCACTATTTACAATCACCTCATATAACCTCACTTAGAAATACTGAACTGCACCTTTAATGGAAGCAGGTTTCAGTCCCCATCTCTGTAAAGGTCACACCAGTGAAGAGCAACAGACTCCTGTCTCAGAGAGATTGACCATAAATAATAATGATCTGATTAATAATTGATGGATCAAAGCCTGATCCACAGAGAGCAGTGCAGACAGCAAATGTCACCGATAAAATCTGGTGAAACCGACTGATGAGTTTAAAAACTAAGGAAGTTGTGGTACATAAAAACAAATACATGACCCCAGAGTCTGTTCTAGCATCTAGCCATAACTTCATACCTATTCCTCAATGTGCACTGGGCACGACTCCTCATCTGTCCATCCGAAAGAAGGCGAAAGGAAGGACGAGACACAGGAAAGAAGATAGAGAGGGAGAAAGAAGGGAAAATATTTGGGGAAAGACAGGAGAAGATGTAAAGAATGATTGGGGGAGAAAAAAGGAGAAAAACAGAGAGATAACAGAACACTTTTACGACACAGAAAGAGAAAACATGTCACACCATTCACCATAGAAGAGCAAATGTGGGGATGGAAGTTTGAGGGAATGAAACCAGGGTTAAAGAGGGGGAGGAGGCTGAGAGCTACCACAAAGATGCAGAGCTAAACGTGACTTAGAGAAATGTGGAAAAACAGTTAATCAAGAACAAAACAGACACTTTTAGCTCTCATCGCAGCAACGCTCTCCGTGTTAGAAGCATGAGGGGTGATAATGGGAAGGCTGGGGGGGAGATGGACGGGTGTGAGGATGAGTTACAAATGTTTTGCAAAGCGGCTCGGAGCTGGCAGACACTGAACATGAACTTCATCTCCAGGACTCTTTCTTTCTTTCTGTCTCCCTCTTTCTCTCACACTCAACAAGAACAGGAGATACAGCATGCAGACATCAGACATAGAGGAAAACACACACACACACGCACACAAAGCACACTTAAACTCACACACCAGGGGCTGCAGCTAAAGGTGGGAGGAGGGAGAGAGTGCATAGCTAATCAGTACAGAAAAAGCAATGAAGCACCACAACACCAAAGTGGAGGGATGAAGAGAAGAAGGGAAGCTCCAGATCTTCATGCTGGGTAAAGATGCTAAGAAACTCCTCGCTTGGTGATAAAACTCCCCAGATAAAAGAAATCCTTCTTTTTTTGTCTCTTTACAGCTAAAAAAATACTTCAGCATGTAAGCATAAAAAGTGAATATGCTGAAATCTCCTCTCTCCACAGATAAGTCATGCACTCTTTCGCCCCTTAAACTTCCTCGATCTTCCTCTCATCCCCTCCCTCTTCCTCCCTCTCAGGCCCAGTCCTCAGCTCTCATTGGTCCATGTTCGAGAGGTTGCCACTCACCGGCGAATCGGCTGTCGGAAGCCTGCTCATTATCCAACCCCAAAGAGGGCGTGTCACAGAGGGCGACGCCCTGATTGTTATTGGCCAACTCTGGACACCTGCTCCGCCCACCTGCAAGCGAGGGCAAAGGTCAAACAAGAGCAGCCAGGCACAGCAGGGGGGAGAGTGGGGCAGGCTGGGTAAAAGGAGGGAAGGAGGGGGTGAAGTCGGCCATGCTGGAACGGCATTCAGTTCTTTTATAAATAAATTTCTTCTTCCTTATCTGACTCTGATGTGAGATTCAAATAAATCTGTTTTAGTGACGAAAACTGATTTTTTACGTCAAACGATGAGCTGATTTTAAAACACAAAATGTGCTCCTGTGTGCATCTATTCTAAGACATGAAAACGTGGCTCTCAAATGAAAGAGTCTGACTCCTCCAGGGAAGATAATGAAATAATTAAATGTTGCATGATGCTTGCCAAGCACACTTGGCACACAAAAAGAACAACACGTACTGAGCAGAGATGTTTACAGGTCGCCCATCGAGCAAATATAGCAGCTTATCCTGCCTGTTCTTTCACTCTTAATACAAACCAGAGAGAAGTGTATGAAATTTTAAGTCTAGACTGCATTATTTTTAAATCTAAAGACTTAATAGTGATATTGTGTGATACAACTCTATGCTAAAACAAAGTCCTCCACAAATTTAAAGGTCTTTTAAAACTCTTTGTGTTAAGGTTGATTCTGGCGCCCCCTCTGGACAAAGCAGGGTCTCTTTTTCCATGCCTGTCCTTTACATATGTAGTGAAAATCATTACAATATGAAGGTTTTAATTCTATGTCATGCTTCCCATCATGTCACCTGACACCCAACACGTAGTAGTTCAAGGAATCAGAAAAAAACACAACCAACCAACCTCAAATTACGCTGCTAGTCTTGGTTGATTTTCATAACCAACGAAAAAGTCTTCACAGGAGCTTGAATTCAATTTTAACAATCTGTACTGTTGATATAAAACTTCTGGTTTTGTAGTCTGGTAACTGAGTAGAACTACATGTTCAAACTTTTTTGATGTTTATTTCGAATAATTTTTCATGACACTGTTTCATTAACTGGTCATTTTATTCGTATGCACCAGTGTGAGGATCCCCTGATGTTGATGTTGGTTTCTATGTTTAGTAAGAAGCAGAAGATCAATGACACAGCATTTAACATTTGTTAACTGTTGGTCAACACTTACAGTTGACTTCCGGTTGAAGTGTTACTTAGTTTGATTTTATAAAAAAAAAAAAGCAAAACCAAATTTATGCTTTTTCCATAATTTGATCATTACTGTGCTATTTTGTTTCTTTAATCTCAGGAAACATAAGCACTGAAGCAAAGTATATTTTTATGCTGGTATCTATTTCTCATTAATTAAGTTAGCTGAAAAACTGAGACAATTTGTCTCTATTGATTTGATTTTCCTGCTTTTTCCAGCATGGCCAGATAACAGAGACTGACATGTTAAATATGTGCAAGTGCCTCATGCCAGCAGCAAGCCGGTGTGTGTAAATCTGTGTGTGTGTGTGAGTGTGTGTGTGTGTGTGCATGAGGAGAAACTGGCAGAGATGGCAGGATGATTGGCAGCTCAGCACAGAGACACAGACAGGGCACACACAGAAGCCGTCTGGCAGCGCCGGTGCAGATGCACACACATGTTGCGTGCAAACAAACATCCTGCAGAGCGTGCGTGTGCACATTCACAGTCTGCAAGGCAGCTCAGGTCCGCTTGTCTCCTAAAGGACTGAAAGGTCATTCAGTAACTCACAATGTACTCAGAGATCGTTTCAGTCTGGCCCGAGGTGTCCGCACACACACACACACACACACACACACACACACACACACACACACACACACACACACACACACACGAACAATCCACAGAGAGACTCATTTACATAAACATGTTTCAAACTGTTCTCTGATGAAGGTGACCTCGATTCACATCAAGCCTTCTGGTCATTGACTCACACTCTCAGCTCATCACAGCACTTTTTCTGAACACCACTCACACACTACCAAACACACACACACACACACTTACCACACACACACACACACACACAAATGGAGCATGAAAAAGCTTTCACTTCATGATGCAGCAGCTAAAAAAAGCGAAAGCACAGTGCAGAGCTTTTGGAGCAATTACGCATACATGACACACCATGCCCATTAAACTCAAGTGCATTCACACACACACATATAGACACACACACACATATATTTATATCAAGTTCCATCGTGCAAATGCAAGCCTGTAGTTTGGTGTGCAGCAGAACCTCATCTAAAGAACACAGGATGTATTCAGTCTAAGATATTTTTTGGATTTTTCCTCCAGTTGTGTCTCAGTTTGGAGGTTAGGTAGCTAAAGACTGGAGGGAAACTGTCTCTAGTGAAATAGATTGAGGTTCCAGAGCACACACACATGGTATGAGGAGCCATTCACTGATATTGTGGTGTTTTCAGCCAGCATCACATGCACTCAGAAAGGGACTGCCCCCTCTAGAGGACAACATCTGACATTTCTCCCCTTTATTCTGAAAGGGTCGTCCTGCTCAGCCATGGTTTGAAACGATTTACTGACAGCAACAATATTTAACATCGGCTGCTGAGTCTATAATACGGTTTGTATGACAGGTGTGTTTCTACATGACCTGAGAGCAACAAATGCAAAGGTAGGTGAGGGGTCAGGGGTCAAATGTGAAGAATGGTCACCATAGTTACCTTTCCCGTTTGATGGAGAGGAGCAGTCCTCCTCGGTGACATCGTTTCCCTAGAGAAACAGAAAACAAGATGAAGAAAGGGTGAGATCATGACACTTATTGTGATAACCCTGCTCAGGAGACGTGAGTTAGAGTCACCTCTGAGTCCTGCTCCTCTACGGCAAGAGAGTAGTTCTGTTCCTTCGCTTCACGGGAAAACTCCTACAAGTGAAAAAAGACATGAAGGAGACAACTCAATGAAGAGATGACGAGTTTCGATACAGTTTGAGCCCATTCCTCCTCGACTCCTCACCCCGTCCTGTTGTGATGGTCCTCGGCTCTCCATGGGGGCATCCTGGTTCTCCTCGGCCTCCACGTCTCCCCCGTCATCCCCCCCGGGCTCGCCCTCCGCCCCGGCCAGGTAGGACCCTGACATGGAGGACATGGTGTCAATGCTGATGTGGGAGTGCTGCGAGTGGGAGGAGGCCATCGACATCACTGACTGGACCAGGCTGCTGCTCACGGGGTCTGGCACACAGACGGAGACACACATTACGGTTTGGGTCTGGGTCTGGGTCTGGATTTTCTTTTGTTTCTGGGTGAGATTTTAACCTCTAATTTAAGAGGAGGGATGCTTTCCCTGAGCTAAAGATTCCCAAAGCAGATTAATCTTTTTAAAATATTTATTCAGGCAGTGAAAGATTTTAATGCTTTGTTTTCGTACTGAAGGACAAATTTCAGCGCTTCAGGGAGGTCCGTGGTGCCTCTTATTTACTGAAAAGCAAACACGAACATCAGCCTGACGAGTGAAGGTTTTTATGTAGTTATATTTATTTATATTTACAAATTAGACATTTAAAATAAAGAGAGAGGAGATTTTTGTCTAAAAAAAGCTACTGATACGTTTACAGGATGAGTGCAACGGGGTTAAACTGTCCAACTTTGTCCACAGGGGGCGCCAACCTTAGCTATTTCCATTTATTTTTGAAAATATTATTACAATCCTTATATTTTGGACTAAATGTGTTCCAGTTTTTGTTTTCCAACCAAAGCACAACCACAGAGGGATTAGTTTTCCAGAGGACGAACAGGTTTGAACGCATTGTTTCACTGAGCCTTTTATTCAGGTCGCTCTCTGTCCGCTCGTCCAAAAAGCCAGGGAGCACATTTCCTCGAAACTCTGATGTAACGGCACCAACATAAAAAGCATTTTATTTATTCATGTTAAAAGACTTCATGCAGCGCCTTTGGCTCTTTATTTTTAGCTTTTTGCTAAGTTTCAGAGAGTTTTAGAGGAGGTCCTGTTTTTTACTTTGATGCTTTCTTTCTGTAGATATTTAATTCATCGTTTCGAACTCCAGGCCGAGAGTCGTAGGGTGACTTTTAGACAAGGTTTAAATTTTACCATCACAGAGAAAAACAGTTTCACAGCCAGAACAACAAAGAAAAGACACAGATAGAAACACTGCAACAGACAGATACTGTATTTTGCTGTGTTTGTGTGTGAGAATAAAGATCAATTTTGATTTTAAACCACAGCAGTAAGGACATTTCTTCTTTGTGATGACTTTGGACAGTTTGGATTATCTCAATAAATTCTTGATATTTTGTAGCTCTTATTCTTCAGTTATTTAGATGTTCATTTACTTAACCGTGCTGTTACTTGGCCTGATATTAGACCACACTTTCCGCCTCTTTTTGTTTTACTTCTGAGAGAAAAGATGTAATTTATGAGGAAAAGAGATAAGAATAGAGACATGCATTGTTTTTTGTTTATGGTCAAGATTAAAGTGAGAATAGTTTCAGTCAGCAGATTAGGATTTCTGTGTGACAACGAGTGACCTCATGTGTGTGCTTGTGCGTGTGTGTGTGTGTGTGTACCTTCAGGGGAGGTGATGGTGGAAGACAGTGGGGTCCCAGTGCAAGAGGAATGGTCGATGGCTCCGGATGAGGAGAGAGTCAGGTTCTCGCTGTCTGGAGTCACTCCGTTCTGTAAAATAACAAGAAGAGTGTGAAGAGAGGACGGGGACACACACACGCATACACACACAGACCAAAATGTGAACTCATGCATGACACCAAGATGAGCAAGGATTTATTTTCAGACACACCTCCTGCTGGTCCACAGCCAGTTTGTGTCGACAGGCTTCTGATTCACTGCAGGACTTCTCGTCCTCTTCTTCAGGAAGCACAGAGGAATTCTGGGAAAGCGACCTAACAGGATGAATAAAATATAAGAAACAAATTTAATTAGGAGGAGTGCGTCTGATGCTTCTCCTTTAATCTGGCACAATAACGTCATCTAAGGGAGAAGAAGTTAACATTCAATCCTTGAAATTTATTTCTTTCGCCTTTCACCATAACCAAAAAAGTGTCAGGAATAAAACAGTATAAAAACAAGCAGAGCATTATATAATGCATATAAATATGGAGTAAGATGTAACATAGCTATAAGATGTTAAAAGTCTTTCAGGAAAGATGAAACTGATCAAAAGATAGATAGATATTTTATTGATCCTGAGGGAAACTCAAGAAGACTCACTTTGAACCGCTCTTCTTGAGTTTGAGTCCCTGACTGGAGTTGGAGTGGTCGAGTGGGGAAAGGGATCGTGCCGGCGCCGGGTGAGGCTCGCTGCTGTATGGCGGCAGAGCTCCAGACACGTGACTGGGGCCGGAGTGAAGCGGAGGAGGAACCACCGAGGAGGTGTTGAGCGGGCCGTTCAGCGCCTCCAAGAGAGACACGGCCTCGTAGCCTGGAGGGATGTGCTCTGACGCCTGACAGCGAAGAGGGGAGACAGAGAGGATATGAGCTCACTGTAGCTGTGAGGATCATCGTTTAATATGTTTGTTTTCTGTTTGTGACTCACTGAGTGCTCCTCTGAGTCAGAGGTCTGTGACGTGATGACGGGGTTAAAGCTGGTGGGGGTCAGAGGACTGAGCTTCTTCCTCATGGCTCGGATCTGCAGCAGAGCTCTGAATGCTGAAGAAGAACAGCAATTTCACATCCTGTTGATTCGATTATCAATGTGAGCAGACACCAAATAATGTGAAAACAATCTGGGAACTCACGCAGTCTGCAGATAGGGCAGCAGTTCGCCTGGTAGCGCAGAGTATCAGCGCAGGCGTTGCAGAGACACAGGTGTCTGCACGGCAGGATGAGCGTGTCGCGTACATCTGATAAACACACCACACACTCGGCACTGTTGTCGCTGATCTCATCGTCAGCAACCTGGAGATGAAACACCATTTGAATGTTAGGAAGAAAGAAGACAGTGACTTTAATTTATCCTTCCACGTTGCCACATCATTTCTGATGCATTCAAACAGGAGCGGGCAGGAAAGCCTCCTCCTGTTCTCTGATGTTTACCTTTGATTCTTGGCTGTTGTATTTGTTCTCGATCCCATAGATCTCCTGCAGGAGATAACTCACTCCATCCACCTGGGAATAGGAACAGAGGGAAGATTAGAAGACAGCGGGTCTCATGAGCCAGGTGTGATGTGCGACAGGGAAATACAGCTTTGTCTTTCAAAAGCATTAAACAAAGTAAAGCAGGAAGAAAAGCTGCAGTAGTCACCACTTGTTTCTGCTTCAGAGGCTTCACGCAGTAGCTCCCGTCCATGTGCTGTGAGAGAAAGCAACAGTTAGCATCAGTTAACCCTAAAAGTCATTGATACACACACAAAACGTCTTCCTCACCTTTTCAAATGTCGCCAGCAGTATGTGAGAGTGTCCCAAATGTTCTGCATGAAATAAAACACAGCACCAATCCTCTGTTCAAATTCTGCATCTCTTCTTTCAGACTTAACGTTTGTTGAACACAAAAACTCACCTTCACCTTCATCTACAACCGCCTGCACCACCATGGGGAAAATCTCTTTGTCCATATCAAACAGCAGCTGTAGAGGAAACAAGGAAGTGAGGAAGGAAACAGAGCAGTTATCTTCAAACATGCTCACACAGTTAGCTCTCTTCTCACCTCCTCGTCTGCCCACTCGCTGAGGTTAACGGTGTGTGAGGGCAGGCAGAACTGCTGGCACACTCCTCTCTTGAAGTGAACCGTCTCAGACTGCAGGGAGCTGTCCTGAGGCAGGTAACTGCAGGAACAGACAGAGAAGGAAACAGATATGAGCTGGCTGGTCCAATACAGACAAATTTGAGATATTATAAATCTGTCTTTTGATTTCCTCTTACCACATACACAAGGGCTATTCAATGAAAAATTTGGTTGGGTCAGATTTTCAGACTAAGGACACCAGCACATTTATAGCAGCAAAGTTAAGCTGCTGTGGTCCTCTCCTGAGCTAAGCAAGTTTGCTTTATTGTAGTGCAGCTCCAGTTATAAGATGCAGTCAAACTCTGAATTTTAGCTGCCCCCCAAGAGATCCCTCAGGAAAGTTTGTCTAAAGCTGGGATCCCAGGCCATGTCCACACGTAGCCGGGTATTTTCAAAAACGAATATCCCCACCTCTTTCGTTTTTACTTCCATCCACACGCAGCGGGTAAATCTGCCGGTGAGTGCGGCTCGAGGCATCCCAAACCAAAAATGTGCAGTATTTTCCAGATGTAAAACCCAAGTCAGCCAACTAGAATGAACCCCCGTCATTCAGCTGTGATGTTTAAGAACTGAAAACTCTGTTTACCTGCGTCTACACGAAACCATGACACCGGAGTTTAACAAAATCTTCACTTTAGCTGGAGTTTTTGGAAAACATTGTTTTCAATGACGTAAAACCGCGGTTACATGTGGACAACAGGCGTAAACATATACAAATATATGCGTTTTCCTAAATACCCGGCTACGTGTGGACATCGCCCCAAACTCATGCCATGAAGGGCCAAGAGGCTGCAGGTTTTCTTTCCAACCAATTATGTAAGCTGAGAAGGAATAAAGCCTGAAAGAATAAATGAAACTAAAGGCAGGTTTATTGACACTCCCACAACAAGGAACAGCAGTTATTCAAGGCCAACTTGCTAAACAAAAAAAAAAAAAAAAAAAAAAAAAAAGACAGAAATTATTTCATCATTCTCAAAATGTTGGACATGTGCCTGAGACTGTGTGATTTGCATTAATGTTGTATTTAATTTCTCTTTTTAAAACTTGTACCTTTCACAGTCAAATTGTTGTATCTTATTGTAACTAGAGTCTTTGTATTTATTTATTTATTCATAATATTTTTGTATTATTCTACTGATTCTGTCAATTTCTGCTGTTAACACAACAATTTCCCAGTTTTGGAACAATAAGGTAATTCTATTTTATTTTATAACTTTATAGGTTGAATGTTTTTACCTCTTTTTAAGGGCTTTAATTTTCCCAAAACTGATTTATCAACTTTTATTTTTTTATTTTTTTGATATTTTTTAAGACCCTGCGGATTCCTATTCCTGGGAATCGGGCTGACATACACCTTTTACGACACCTAAACTTGTGTTTTCTTCTTACAGAGAGTAGCTTAAAATGACTTTAAAATGCTGTAACATTAAAGCAAACTCATCTTACACTGGCACTCCGTTGTGAAACTCTTCTATGGCCTGGTAGTAGATGGTGATGGCCACCTGCGTGTCGGCATCGAAGGTGAACTCTATGTTATAGCAGGCTCTGTTCTTTCCGGCCTCATCGTCACCCGGCAGCTTCAGGTCTTCACTGCACCTGAGGAAGAGGAACAAGGATTTGGTTGTTACCCTAACGGTGTAACAGGAAATTATTCCATATCTTCAAATAGAATATAATTGTTAACTATTTTATGTTGTTCTCAGTATTTTATAAATCTTATCTTTTATCTTTGCCCCTCAGTTTTCACTGTGGTTTGATTCCTCCATGTTTTTATTTTATTTCTAGAGACTTTTAGTTGGTAACAGTCAGTTTCTGCTGTAAAAAGCATATTTTTCTGCATCATTATTTGGTAATCTTTGGCTTTTGAATCTTCTTTTATTGTCATTTTTTGCCAGAATGTCTGATGTAAACAAAAGTTTTCAAGACAAGAAAAACATGTGAGTTGTTTTTCACTGAGTTGTTTTCTAAAATGATTTTAGTAATTCTGAAATCAGAAAGGAGTGTGCGATAAAAGGTTTCATGTGTTTGAGTTGATAACTCTCCTTACCGTACAAGCCGCAGTGTGTCCTTGCGGATGTTTATAAGGCTTCGTAACGTCTTCACTGGTTCCTGAGGTGGAGGGGCTGCGTACGGGAACTGAAAACACACACACACACACACAAAACAAATTATATATACATGAAAATAAAATACATGTTGGGGGATAAAAGAATAGTAGTGTTCATTTTCCCTCAACCACCCAGCATTCCTCTCTCCACCACAGAGAATTCAGGGTTATACAGTGGCCGCCGCTGCTCCGGGTTTAACCTTTACACATGGTCAGCACCACAAGATGTGTGCTGACGAGTGCTGAGCCAGGGCGAAAAAACTGCTCAGATTGTGTCTTTCCAGGGACGAGGCTGACATTTCAGACAGTGTTTGGCACTTTTCTGCACACAGGAACCACAGGAGTGTAACACAGTCCAAGGTCGGAGAGTGTGTTTGAGTTTAACAAGCTGGTTTACGGGAGCAGATGTGCAAAGTTTAACAGATAAGAGAGTTCACACCTTTGTTGATTGCCTGTTTTCCTCAATAATCTGCAGATTTTAATCATAAAGATACCAAGAAATAAACAAACAACCTTTAACTTGACCTGACCCCTTTCTCAGCACTCCTTTGTTGTGTGATTGAAGCCAGAAGCTGCTGACGGCGTGTAAAGGGAGAGTGGAGGTGGTTTGAGGATCAGTGGAGGAGAAACACGCAGGATGTGGTCAGATACCTCCACACTACAACCCCTCGCCTGTTTGGCTGTGTGTGTCTATGTGCACGACGGTGTGTGAGCGGCTGTAAACGGCTCCGTATCCAGTGCTGTTACACATCTGGGCTCAGCTGGAGTCACGCCTCCAAACTACACAAACAAACACGCACCAGAAAGAAACCATTCATCAGGAGAGGTAGAGGCAGCACTGAGGGTCTCATTCATGGGATTCACACAGCGGGCATTTTCCTCTGACATCATGTTCACGATTGGAAACTTAAACACAGATATACACTAATCTGCCCATCTCAACCCTCTCTGATTTGTCGACATTGTACAGATCAGTTTTTTAATCCATGATAATCCATCTAAATGTCAAACAGATCCTGATGCTTTAGGTGAAGTCAAGCAGAATTCTGTATTTCAGGACCACAAATATCTTCACCGCCTTTACGTGAGATACTGCCATGCAGAGAGCCAGAAGCTCGGCTGGCTACGGATCCATTTTTTATATTCATGTTGGAGATTCAGAGAAGCTCTAAATATAGCCTCATCCATTATCATATTTGTAGAGCGGTGGCAGGAGACCGAGAACACAACAACTGTGGCTGGTTTTATGATTCCACGGCACCATCTGCTAAGACCACAAACATTATATAATGCTGGTAAAGCTTCAGTCCCACATACAAGAACAAAAAAACATGCCAGCAGCAGCTGAATTCTCTGCCCACATGAGGATTATAATCACCCACATAATCAGGAGAAAAAACTGCACTTCTTATTTTAGCACCAGTCTAGACAGAAACAGCATTTAGACCTTCCATATCAGCTTCAGTCTTTCCTCGCTGGATCTGAGCTCATTTTTATCCACACCCCTGAAAAGTTTGACCTTCAGGTTCATTAAGAGAATGAATGCCCCCTCAGGAGGGACGCAGTTAGCAGCTGCTCTGTGCTGAGAGCCAGCAGACTGTCGTTTCTCTTTGAATCAGACTGACACTGAAATAAATTTCAAGTGGTCACAGCCTGAGAGGTTGTTAATTGCTTCAGCTGAAGTCGACGGCTGCTGAAATCTATCAGCTTCTGTTAAATGGAAAAGAGACGGTAACACCTTCTGATGGATGAACTGTGAGTCAGTGGAGATGAATTGTTTTGACAATCTATCAAGAAGACACATAAAAAATGCCTTTCACTTTGTGATGACAAACTGAGCAACATTGATTTTGATTTGTCTGTTTGAAGAGTCACTTTGGGCTGTGATATGGACGTCTTTCTCTTTTTGTTTGACAGTTAGCTCCAACAAAGACTGAAAATGTGAGGAACAGTAGCAGGTTGAACGCCTGTTAAAACAGTATTTCAAAAACAGAAGCATAAACAATTTCGGCCTTCGGTTGAGACTGAAAACACTGAAACCAATATGTGGACACTGGAACCACTCTAGAAAGCCTCCCTGCTTTATTTTTATACATCCCCAAACAAATTTGGAGACCAAAATGTGGACAAAAACTCAGAACTCAGGCAAACCACAGACAAGAATTTTCCCTCAGCTGAGAACAACTAAACTCTAACAACTTTAACAAAATCCACTTGCCAAATTATATCTAAATCTTTTATAAAACATCCTGAACAACAGAGAATCTGAAATCTTACAAAGTGTTTTGTCTTATTTCAGAGAAAAATGTCTTTTTAGACTTAATATGAGCCACATTCACTTGATCAGCCCAGAAAAGTGTCTTATTTCAAGTTATTTAAAGACAAAAATGAGGTCTGAATAGCTTGAAAAAAAATATATCAGCCAGTAGGATAAGAAAAATTTACTCAACAAGACTAGAATAATATCTTAACACAAGTACATTTTTCTTACCCCACTGGCAGATTTTTTTTTACTTGTTTCAAGCAATTTAGACCTCGTTTTGTCTTTAAATAACTTGGAATAATACACTTTTCTGGACTGGACATTTTTCAGAAAAAAATGTGTAAAAACAACTTCTGAGTAACATTTTCACAAGAAGCCAGGAAGTGCAAAAAGTTTAAAAAAAGAAGAAAGGGATAAGGGGTACTGGAAAAGTTTGAAGGTTTGGCCAGAAAAAAGATATGAAAACTTTTTTCCAATTCTGACCTTTTTTCTCTAGAATTAGGGGATTTCACTGCTTCTTTTTCCAGATTTCTGTGATTTAAGCTCTTTGGGATTTTGACTTTCATTTCCAAGAACCCTTTCTCTCCAGACAGAAATTTAAGAAATAAATGTTTTTGACCATTTTACTGGCCTTGCCTCTAAAAATAGAGTAATCAACCAGAAAAACGCAACCAGCAGAGCCTGTGATCGCAGCTCTTTTTTGACGGTAAATAAAGGCATGTCGGTTATTCTGACGCAAGATCTCAGGTTTTAAAAGCAAGAATCACACCAGATGAGGAATTAACAACCTCACTGACTCGGTATCCACATAAAAGCATGCAGGGGTACAGTATCTGTGCTGTCAAAGCTGTAAGTGTGTGAGAGGATACCCACCGCCACAGGTCTGGTCCCCAAGAAGTTAAGGTCTGTGTTTTCCCCAAACAGGTAACCCTCTGGATGAGTGGAGTCAAACTTCTCTCCCCCCATGATGAAATGGCTGGCGAAGTAACTCCCTAAACACACGAGAGATTCAGGTTTGATTCAGAATGTATCACATCATCATAACAGAGTGCAAAAAAGTCACATTTCAGGCTGAATTTGTAAGACTTTTTTTAATTTCTTGGCTTCTTGTTTTTGAATAAAACCAAGATCTATGAATAGCATTAAAGCATTGAATGAATGCTAAATGTGGCAGCCTGATTTTCTTTTCTTTCTCTTGATCAAGTAAATATATATTTTAACAAACAATATTATGAGGCTCAGATTGAAAATATCCTCATTTTTTCTGGTGCTTCTACCAGTTTGGCACCTCGCTGGCATAAAACATTAACAGTTCTGTTAAATATTTGAACCATTAAGCTTTATCCCCAGACACCTCCAGTCACAGCCTGAGCCAAAATACACTCCAACTGCTTTATTTCACACATGAAACATACGAGGAACTAGAGGGATTAGAAATGACAGGAGAAAAAAAAGGTGAAGTTGTTTTCTTTTCATATTCTAAGACGACATCCGAAGCCCTGAAAAAAGACTGAATTCAGTGAGAGGTCTTTATCAGGCTGCAGCTGCTCCACCTGTTTACCAAGAGCTCAGGCTGAAGGTAACAACACTAAATGGATGCTCTACCTTTTAATCACAGGGTGAGGTGATATCTTAAGGCTGTAATGGTGCTTTGGAGTTTTTAAATATAAGCTGGGGGGACAAACAGTCTGGCATCACTGATGTGAATATGGCTTCTTAGTAAGTGTTGGAAAGGAGGAAGAGGCTGGATGCTCACTTTAGACCAGTCATACTGTGAAAAAGAGGACTCACTGTCTGTTCTCATCTCCTTATTGTTATTTACAGCAGGTAGGAAAGAGGAACTGGGCCAGCGCTCTGTCACTAGATCCCAGAAACGGGAACTAGGGCTGACAGATCAGTTTCACCAGCAGCATCGCCATAACCTACATCCCCTCCCAGCAGAACCACCTCTCTCTATAAATCTATGGTATTATTTTGATATCAGAATGAAGCCACACATTATACCTGGGTAGAGTAACTCTACTTTAATTCAGACATTTACAACCAAGGTCATATAGACAGATTTAAATTGGCTTTATGTCTTTGGCTGCAATAGAGCTAAAAGGCAATATCAGTATTTCTTCACAATGATATTTTTTGACGGTTGGGTTGGAATAAAGCTGAGCCCTGGATGGGAACAAAAACACAAAAACAAAGACAGATTGAGCTCACACAAGTCAGTTTGAGGCCAAATCAGTAGTTAGTACAGTAAAATTAAAGTGTTTTCATGTAGTTCTGAAGCAAAGAGTGGGAGCAGAGATCGGCCAGTAAGAAGTAAGAATCAGAACCTACTGAGAAAAATTTCAGCCAATATAAAACAAGATCATTTGACCAAGAATTCAAATTTTCTCTGCTTTTATTGTAATTTCAAGTATGATTTTCCTAAAACTTTTCATCATCTATTCAGATTAAGTCAATATGTGCTGGATGTTTTTCCCCATGCAGGATAAAAATAAGTTTTTATTAATGACAAAATAATAATATAAAGAATCTAACTCCATGATTCGACAACAATGGAAAGGTTTAAGCTGCATACTTAGCAATGATATTAAAAAAAAAAAAAAAAAAAAAAAAAAAAAAAACAGCTTACACCTTAATAAGTAAATACACTTTATTCTATGATGATGACTTGATAATATGAATATTTTATCTTTTCCATCTTTTTCTTGTTTTGTTTCACTACCAAAAAATGATAATAATTGACTATTTGGCCTATACAAAGTGTGAATGCCATTGTTTAGAATTTGATTTAATTTGGTGAGGAATGCCACAGGGATAAACCTAATCTATTCTTAGTGATATTTTTGTTTAGTCCTCTAGGGATCCATCATGACTTATTCATTTTACAGACTGATGCAAGTCCAACACCCTGATAAATGAACCTAGAGAAGGCACAACCCCATTTCATCTCAATATGTGGTTGAAATATGAAGTAACTTTATTTGTGGATTGATTTTGAAAGCTTGCCCTGTACTGGTGTCTGTCTCGCTTCGAGGATAATGTGCTGCTTTAAAGTGGATAAGAATCCATGAGAGAAAACATGAAGAAAGGGTAAAACTGAGCAGTAATGAGGTGAACCATCTCCACAGGTAGCTGCTCCAGGTTGGAGGCTCAGATGCCCTGCAGGCCTGTCAGCTACAAGGTAAGATGGTGATGTTTATGATGTCATGGCTTCTCTGCTTGATCACAAATAAAATCTGCAAGAGGGTTAACACCAAAACCCGTACCCGGTCTGACCTGTTGGTCGGTGACTTACCAGATTTCGGTGGATAGCGGTACACCGAATTGGACGGAATGTCCACTTCTTCCACGCCTATGTTTTGTCTGCTCGTTAAAGCTCCCATTTCCAGTCAAATAAGGACTACACGGGATGACGGGCATAACAGTGAAAAGGAATCGCTTTGTTTGCGCCGTGTCCTTTATTCCCGGTCATTTAATCCAGTTCGTGCTGCCCTGACCATTTTCTGTCGGGTCCGAACCCCAGCCGTGAATGTGACCGTCCCGGGGATTAGTGGTTGTTCTCTGGCTGCTTATCCCTCCCGGGTGAACGCTGCAGCTCGTTATGAGGCAGAAAACAGCCGCTGTAGTCCCTTTAATAACGGATAAGCGCGCTCATATCATGCGTCGCATTTGCGCCACGGAGCAACGCGGGGATATGCACGGTGTCTTGCTTTCCTTATTTCACTTCGAGCTCGTCGACATCCCTCGGCCCTGATTGATGTTGATCAGAAACCACCGGTGCTTTTCGTTGCTGGTTCCTGTCATAGAGGTCTGTGGCACCACATGACGTCAGGCAGGCTCAAATCCGGGCCGTGGTTTTTGCGCAGTCCTCTTTCCAGCAGAAGCTAGAGCCGACCCGCTTTGTAACGTGACCTTCCTACGCCAAATGTGCAAGTGCCGTTGACTGCAGTGCAGATGATGTCCTGTGGATGAGAAATATGTTCATACCTGAACATGTAGGCAAACCCTTCTCTATTTAGGAATTATAACAGCAAAGACTATTTGTTATACTTGTGATGCAGCTTTTTTTTCGCAACAAGTAGAGTCAAATTCCTCAAACTGACTGTAAAAGAAACAAACTGGAATCAAAACTAGATTAGTTCTTTAAAACTTTTAGAATAACAGTTTAATCATGAAAAATGACCAGTACAAATAACTAAATAGAACAAAGTCGTGATGTGTCGATGCGAACGTTCCGGCTCTTAGAGTCGACTCTTTGAGATGAACGATGGGAGCCGGCTCCTAATTGGGATCCGATATGATTTATTTCTTTTGAATTAGTAAGTCATTATACACATAATTCTGCGTTTTATTTATATTGGAATAATTTAAGCAATAAAAAGGGGGTGCCATCATGAAGCCGAAAATGTTGGATTTTTTTTAAGTGAACCGAGTCAAAAGAATCGGATCACATAGAAGAGCATGATTTCCCATCACTGGAACAAAGGAAAAAGAGTGGCCAGGCATTCGTGTGTCTATCACCTCCCTGTCGGCAGGCGGCAGTGTAACGGTTGCTTGTATGACTTGAGCAGATAAGCAGCCAATCGAAGGAGGCCAACACTGGCGCTAAGCTAGGGGGAAAGGGAAGCTTTATTGCCGCCATTTCACGTGAAAGCAGCGCAATACGAACGACGTGCGGAGCAGAACTTAAGAGAATACACTTAGAATTTGAGTTTATGGTACAGATAAGTGTTTAAGCGCAACGGTTACCTCGTTAGCAAACGAAGGGACGCAGCAGTTTTCGTCCGTAGCGACAAGCTTTGTTGCTAAGATCGTACAAAATGAGCTACGGAAGGCCGCCACCAGACGTCGAGGGGATGACCTCCCTGAAAGTGGATAACCTGACTTACCGAACTTCACCGGAGACTCTGCGACGGGTTTTTGAGAAGTACGGCCGCGTGGGAGATGTGTATATTCCTCGGGACAGGTACACGAAGGAGAGCCGTGGTTTTGCTTTCGTGCGGTTCCTCGATAAGCGCGACGCAGAGGACGCGATGGACGCAATGGATGGCGCGCTGCTGGACGGGCGGGAGCTCAGGGTGCAGATGGCCCGATACGGAAGACCTCCAGACTCCATGTACGGCCGGAGAGGGGCCCCACCACGCAGATATGGAGGGTATGGGCGCAGAAGTAGGAGGTAATGCTGGTGTCCCTAGGGCCTGGCTGACAACTCCTGAGCTAAACTTGCTGTTGGATATAGGAGCACATGGTGTGCAAACTTATGAAAGTTTGAAATGGGTCATCTTTGTTTCTTTTTGTGTTCTCTGTTTTTGTGTTATTGGATCTTAAATGAAAACATTAATTATTGGATATAAATTCTATCAACATGAAAGTTATGAGAATAGAAATATACATTTCCGTCAATTTTTATCATAAATGTAATGAATAATCCAATAAGGTTGTGTTTATTTAGTGAAACCTGTTTCTCCCTTTTTAGATTTCATGAAGTCCTTTACTGTTAATGGATTGGATGTAAACTCAACCAAAATATGAAACAGTCCAGTGACATCACTCTTTGATTTTCAATCCACAGCCGGTCAGCCAGCCCCCGCCGCAGAAGACGCAGTCGCAGCCGCTCAAGGAGTCGAAGCCGTTCCAGATCTAGGAGCCGTCACCACTACAGCCGCTCCAGGTCTCGCTCCTACTCCAGGTCTCGATCCAAGTCCAAATCAAAGTCGAAGTCCAGAACCCCCAGACGCAGCAAGTCGAAGTCCCCCTCCAGGTCTCGGTCTGGTTCCAGGTCCAAGTCAAGGAGTAGAACCCCACCTTCCAACAGAGGGTCCAAATCCAGGTCCAGGTCCCGGTCCAAATCCAAAAGTAGACCTAAGTCTCCAGAGGACAACGGGGAAGAGTCCTAATCTAGACATGGACACGGCATGACGGTATTTAGGGGAGAAAGGGGATCCTGATAAGTGTTTACACCATAGCTGTGTTAGCATTCTGCAGCCTTGATGCTTCAGTACAAACATCAGAGTCTGCAGAATCATGAATGTGTAGATATCAAACCACAGTCCCTGCACTGTGTGTGCTCTACATTGCCTCAGTCAATATAAAGCACACACAGGCGAGGGTATGTTTGGGTTGATATGACCAGATAAAGTTTTTAAATAAGGGTAATGATCTTACTTTTAGATCTGGGAGGGAGGGTGGTTGTGACATGGGTGCTTTACTCAAAACGTTCACCTAAATGTGGAATTCTTTCCTCCAAGCTGCTGAGACCTGTTTGCAAAGAGAGGAGGAGAAGGAGGAGATGGGGGTGTGGCAGTGTGAGAGCAGTTAGTATGTGACCCGCCCATGTGACCTGCCTGTTGCTGAGAGCGATGGCAGTTGCTAAGGAGCAGGTCACCAAGGCAACGGTGGTTGCTATGGAGCAGGTCGTCATGGCGGTGGTTCGGGCTGTCAGTTGGTGTTTGAGGTGGTGTGGTGAGGTACGTTCTCGGGAATCACAGGCTGATGCGCTGAGCACTGTTCCCGTGCCTGTGGTTTCCCTCCGCCTCTCACAAAGGGAACGGACCCGAGGTTTGTTTTTCAAATATGCCCGAGTGTACAAATTTTATTAAGGCTACTGTTACAGGTGGAGGGGTCAGAACTTTCTTAACAAATGTGAAAATAAATAGAAATGTTCGGTATAATACACAGAGATGTATGTCCAAGAAAGGCAGGATTTGAAAATGTTAAGTCAGGGGAGTAAAAGTGCTTTGAGTATATCTGAGTCAGCTACAGGAAATAAAGTGGATGCACTTTGTTAAGCTCTTGTTAATTCAGCCCTGTCTTTCCTTCCAGATCTCGGATGATTGAGCCTAACGCGGGACGTCAAGAAGAGTCTCACACTGAGCAAGTGGACTCCACTATTTCGACTGAAAGCAGACTGAAAGGTTAATGAGGCTTAGTCTAAAAATGTTTTAAATGTTAATTTGAGAATTTTTTCTGATCAAATTCTGTAAGTTTTGATGTGATCTTTGTGAAGTTTTTTGAAAGGGATATGTAAGGCTTCTTTTTTTCAATTAAATTACATTTGTATCTGTTAATAAATCCTTTTTTCAATGATCGTAGATTTCTTTCATCAGATCCTTTCTTCTGTATGATTTGTAGATGGAAGTGAAAGTAATGTGCAGATTTGATGCAGGAAAGGTCGTCATGTTTGGATGTTTACAGCCTTGAGTGCTACATTATACCACTCATGTTTGAAAAAAGGCTTGCTGTACAGTAAAACATTACAATATCTCAGCTCCATTCAATTTTTGACGTGCTAATCCAGCAGGAAAGCGTTCTCTTTAGTCATTTTTTTCTGTCTGGTTAAAGTTGCTTTCCTATGACTCTAACCCTCTTTCTTGTGTATCTTTTGTGCACTAGGCGCAGTTGTGTAGCAGTTGAGTAATGCTGGTTAGCTGTTAAGATGCGGTGCAGTGCGGTGGTGACATGGTGTGGCGTGTTGCGGTGCTGAGTGCCCGGCGCTGTACCGGGGCTCGACCCTCCGCTGCTGTTTGCCGGTTTGTAAGCTCACAGGTGTGACAGATCAACCATCTTCTCCTGTCTTGTGACCTTCTCCTTCCCTCCATGTGCTGTACAGATTCTCTCCTTCCTTTTTCCTCTCTGCTCCTTTTCTCTGTCCTCTGTCCTTCCTCTGTGGTTTATCCACTGTTTATAACTGCTCTTTTTTTAATGGGTCCAGTGTGACTCCAGGTGAAGGTTTAAAAAAAGGCAGCCCAGACTGCCTAGTAAATAATTTGTGTATTGCATTCCTCTGTGAACCTCTCAACTGTCTGTAAGTGCTTCAGGTGAATGCAAATAAACATCTTTGTCTTAATTTGGAGGTGAACGTTTCATCATTTAACTTTTTTTTTTTTTTTTTAATTTATTTTTTCATTAAAAGCATGGAGTCTAAAACTACTACTACTTTAAAATCAAAGGTAAAAGTTACCTGAGTAAGTGATACTTACATGAAAGCAGCTGCCTGCCTTTGGAGAACACGGGTCCTGTCACAAACCATTACTACCTCTACTATGTGTGAGACACTCACAGTTGATGAGATTAAAAAGTGGAGAGCTGAGCACGTTGCAGCACCTGAGCTGTCCGGCATGGTGATGTGCTGTTGGAGAGTGAGTCTACTTTCTGAACCCTCCTTCAATCTGAAGGTTTGCTTCTTTAGCATATAATCACTCATATTATTTTGTGGTGTGCAGAGATATTAAAAAGGTCATCTGACTTAAAATTTTATCGTAAGTGCAAAACAAGGTGTTGAGAGTATATAACGTGGAAATAAAGTTATGATTAAAGCCAAAAGGAACCGGTCTCAGCAGTTTTTGAAATTAAATATTTGAAGGATTGAGGTGGAAACAGTCTTGTCGTTGCAAAAAGATGGAGTTATACTCAATGATTGGCACATTAATTGAGAAATTACAAGAACACATCAAGTAGTTTGTGTATTAACTGACTTTTCAAGTCAGGAGTGATTTAAATGAATGATGCCCACAGTTGCAAATAAAACCGATCATGTCTGCTGAATCGAGTCAAATAATCCGGCTCGTGAAACAGAACCGAAATTCTCAGGAGATGTACAGGGATGTAGAGGTGTACTCGGTGGACTTGGAGGCGTGGCCGAAGGATGTGACGTCATGCTCGGACAGGAGATTGTACCATATCCCTTAAACGCTGCCAGTTAGTGTTGATGTCTGTGGAAGATTATTGCAAGCTGCGGAATGGGCAGCGGCAGGCAGTAGAAACACTAGAGGAACAATAATACTCGATATAATAGATCATGGATTTCACTTTTGTTTTATCTGCCGCCATTTTTACACTTCTCGCACTTGTTATTGCATCGTCGTTCCTTAACAGCTCCTCGTCCAAAGCCGACTCTGCAAACTCGCGACGATCCTCCGGACAAGGTTCCACCGGGGGATTAGACCAGGCAGAGCCGAAGATGAACGGCCACATACCGGAGAAGAAGGAGGAGGCGGAGGAGGCGGCGAAAGAGGACTGGTGTGACATTAGCGCACACCACGATCACTGGGATGTAGTAAAATCAGTGCTGTCGGTAAGTCTCCCTCTTACTCTCTGTACACACGAGGAGTTTGTTTGTTTGTTTATTGACATTATACACCCAATCTGCTTAAACGACTCCTTGTTACCCAGAGGTAAGGGAACACTAATCACTCAATAAAAAGTACATTTTAATTGTAAAAATAAATAAATGAAGATGCTGCATTTTAATTTTATTAATATCAAGAAGGCAAGGAAGAAATGTCATACCAGAACATTATCTTGAATTGTTTGATAAGTAACTGGTGCATTTATGTGCTACAACATTTAATGTTTGGTGTGATCTTGATGGAACTGCACTGCAAACTTTGGGGTTGTTCAGTCTGCTAAATTTTGATATTTTATCACTTCCATAGCACACCATCATCGTTTTTAAGCTACTTCATACAAAGCCTACCAGCTAGTATTTCAATGTCTTGGTAGATTTGGCCAAATTTTGCTCAAATAGATTCAACATTTCATTACACACTCTTTAAATGTCATAATATCCCATTAAGTTTGTAACATTAAGTGAGCCACTGAAACTGTTATCCTCAGGGCATGCCAAATACCTAGAGAGTGACCCTATCTGCGTTGTTTTTAGCCCCCCGAGCAGGACACCAAAGAGTGTACCAAACAGGAAAGAAACAGGGGTTAAAAATGCACCTTAAAGGAGAAAGCTATGAAACAAATGCTTTTGTTTTTAAACCCCCGACCCCTGTACTAGCAGATTATCATCTAGGCGAGGTGAGAAAAACAGGCAACACAAGCGGTTGAATTGATTAGTTTGGAGCTTTCCCAAGAGATAATTGTTCGTGCAGCCGACTCTAATCCAGACTTGTGTAAAAACAAGCACGATAATGCTCCCAGTTGGTAAAAATGGTGGTTCGATGCCCCTACAGCTCCTTGAATGTGCTTTCTCTCCCACACAGACTGAAGGAGCCACAGAGGGCCCAGACGTTGACAGTAAGCACTTTTATACTCTTTGAATTCATGTAATGTACAGAGAACATTGAGCTCGAATAGAAGTTTCACTGTTTGTTTTACGTAATCAGATGAAGAAGACTTCAGTGAAATCGATTCCTTGAAGTACGTCCCTGGAAAGGCACGATCCCACCACTTGGAAATGATGATGTCAAAGGAGGAGCTGGAGGAGGAGCAGAGGTGGGTAGAAAGATCTTGCGTTAAATCTTTCTTCATGTCTGGCTTCCCATCAGTTTTGGGATCCAGTGCTGCCTGGGCCAAACTCCTGCTTATGTCAAAGAGCTGCTGAAGCCATTTAACTGAGTCTGAGGTTATCTGACCAGGGTTTGCTGGCTGTGAGACTGGGACCTTGTTTAATCTGTATCATTAATATTTATTCATCTATCTTTTATTTTGAAGCACTTTGTGACCGCCTCTTTTGAAAAATTCTGTGTCGCTTTTAAATAGATCACCAAAGATGCCCTCCTTTATCAAATCCAAGAAAAAAAGTAATAAGAGAAGTCATTTAAAGCAGTTTTTCATCAAAAAGTGGAAATCTAAATTCAAACTTCCTCACTCTCAATGTTTTCAGTCCCCTTTATCTGTGTACCTGTTCCACCTCTTTCTAATCTCCTCTCCACTGTCTTCACGTGGGTTTGTGTGTGTTTGGCATCACCCAGGTTCACCTGCTGTATCAGTCGGTCCCGGTTGGGTCGGTCTGAATAAGGCCAGATTAAGTCTCTGCCAAGCACCGTCTAAAGGCTGAATGACACGAGATTTAAAGACGCACTCACTCTTCTCTCTTTGGTTCCTCTTTGTGGATAAAGGAGTCTCTTTACAGATGAATATTCTGTTATTCCCAAGTGAATCTGCACACACTGCTATTTTACTGCAATGCCTGAAAACTGAACTAACATGAGGTGTATTAATTCTCCCCTCACATGTAGTCGCAGTGTGACAAACATCCCAACATCTTCTGTCACTTTTGCGCCGTCAGCTGTGGTTTTTGCCTCCTCAGCTCTCAGCAGGTGGCCGTGATACACCAGCATGGCGCCACACTGCTGACCTGATCCCACTCTGATCCTAACCCCCTGCTGCCCTGTTATTCCACTTTAGAAGTGTGACTTTCAGGTGTCACAGCAGGTGTTGATTGGGCCTGAGGTCATCACCTCTGACAGGAAGGTGTTAGTTAATCCTCTGAGGCGTCTCCCCTCGTGCTGCCACAAGGAGGAGTCAGTGTGACACAGACCTGGGACTTTGTGCTGAAGAGGTCATCTTTGTAAAACCAAAGGGTCAACTAGAAGTCCACACTCTGTGAAAGAGAGTTACATTATCAAAAAATAAATAAATCAGGAGGAGAAATGGCCAGGGTGAGATTGGTGTTTGGACTAAAAATCAGAGAGTTGATATTAAATTCTGAACAGAATCTTTAATGTGTTATCAAGTGCTATTTAAAACCTTTTCTGTGATTTCATATATGTGTTGGATTATAATCTAGTTTTACTGTAAACATGCAATCTGTTTCTGTTTATTGTAATTTCAACTTCTCTTGATTGTTACTCCCCATATTGAGTCTTATGTGTCATATTTGGTCAATTCCCTGGGTCCAAAACCCACCCATCCATTTTCTTAACCGCTTATCTTGTTCAGGGTCGCGGGTGGCTGGAGCCTATCCCAACTGTCATTGGGCGAGAGGAAGGGTACACCCTGGACTGGTTGCCAGCCAATTGCAGGGCTGACACACAGACAGACAACCATTAATGCACATGCTCACACTGTTCAATTAAGCTGATGAGCATGTGTTTGGACTGTGAGAGGAAGCTGGATCACCCGGAGAACCCGCATATGCATGGGAAGAACATGCAAACACCACACAGAAAGGCCCACCGGCCAAGCCGGGAATCGAACCGGTGACCTTCTTGCTGTGAGGCTGCAGGGCTACCCGTTGTGCCACCGTGCAGCAAAACAACTTTTTCATTATCTTAACTCACTGAAAACTGGACTCAGAATATCCACAGTTATAACAACTTGTTGGAGTTTGAACATGGCTAACCAAGGTTGGATGCAGAAGTCGCATTTAATGGCTCATTGGTGTTTCAGTGTAAAGTGTGACCCTGTTAACTGGTGACTTTCAGCCGAGAATGCCTCTAGAAAATGCCTTCAGTTTATCATTAAGGACGTATATAATGGGCTAATATTTCAGTTATTGTAAAATTAAATTAAGGGGTGCTCTCGATGGCTCTTTTCATACATCAACAGTTGCAGAAATCACTGGCACATTTAGCTGTAGGTAACCAGTTTGCACAGTTATGCTTAATTCCAAAGCACTAGCTACTCTACAAGAGTGGTTGCATTAGTTATTTTAAGAACAATAGCTGAATGAACAGAGGTAAGCACTGCTACAAATGCATAACCACTTTTCAATGACAGATGCTGTATAGGGAGCTATTGAGCTGCTTTCGGCAGCTCTGCATCAGCTTTACATTTCCAGACAGGAGGCTGCTGCTTGATGCAGACACTGTGGAAAAATCAGTATTTACAGCAGTGGAGATTCTGCAGTGCTGAGATAATGCTGAACCAAAAGTAGACAGACCATATGCAGCGGAGGTTGGCTTTTGTTTGACTTGCCAGGGTGTGTGAATGACTACCTTGTCTGCTTTCTACGTCAGTGTTGTAACGACAGTAAAGCTGAGTATGATGATGATGAGCAAAAATTACAGTTTTCTCTGCGCCTCTAATTATGCAATGTGAACTCACACGCTGGAGCTCTATTTTGATGCCTGTGCTGTCGGTTTGTGTTGCAAAAAGTTGCTTATGTGGACTCAGAGTCAAAGACGGCCATGTTTTAACACTCAAGAAACAGATGTTATGTATAAATCAGTTCTTAATCTCTGACATTTGCTAATAAACTGACAAAAAGAAGCTACAGGTGGATATTTTCCTGATAAGTTTTGGTGTTGGGGGGAGGGGTGCCAAGTGCTGCCCTATGGGCCTCTCTCCAGCTTGTTACTCCCAACTTCATCTGTCTTCCTCTCAATCTGCCATCCTGTCTTTTCAGATTAAAAATTTAGAGCCTAAAGTATAACTTTATAAAAAGTTAGGGCTTTTTTCCCTTTTTTTCAGACTGTATAAGAAGCTGCCTCTGCCTTCTTAGCCTGGTTAAATAAATTTACAAAGCCACTCCTGCCTTTTACGGTGGATCATTTTTCATGTTTACTAACCAAACACGTCTGTGTTTATTTGTCTTTCCAGGGTGCAGCGTGACCAACTGGCAGCCATCTTTAAACTCCTGAAAGATAACAAGGAGACATTTGGGGAGGTTTCAGAGGGCGACATGGAGGAGCAGCTCAGGCTCTACTCCATCTGAATCTTCTTTGTATGCCATCCTGCCTCTGACTGCGAGCTCTTCTTTAAGGATCACTGCAGCACATCGCTAACGTATGCAGTGTTCGGCACAGCTTCACCAACCTCTCGTCCAAACAGCTTTAATTCATGCTTTAATACCACGTACTTTGATTGTGTTCTTTCTTGTTGCCACAATGTGTAACCACATTAAACCAAAGCAGCTCCACCTTTTCCAAACCAGAGAAAGGATTTTCTATGCATATGCAAACAAGGACTAAAGGGGATAAAGGACTGTTGTTCCTTTAACTTCGATATTTTAAATCAAGAACTGTGTGTGTGTTTTTAATCATGCCTGTTTTTAAAACAATACTACCCTCTCCTAGTGTGTAAGAATTACTCATTATGCGATGATCCTTGTGTATGACTTCCTTGTTGTGCAATAAAGGACACTGTTGTGAAAGATTGTGTGTGTGTGTGTGTGTGTGTGTGTGTGTGAAGCTCCCACCTTTTCCCAGTCACCGTACCATAAAACTGAACTCACGCCCAGCCCTACAATCACTCCTTGCGACAGGTGATCAGGTGAACATCAGGGCATAGAGCTGCAAACATGCCCTACATTTTACTGAACATTTAGGTCTTGATAATGGTGCTGAAAACACCCAGGATTTTTTCTCTGCTCTGTGTGATCTTTTTCTCGTGTGTATTTTTTATCATTTCTTGGACATTTGTGTCAGACAGCATCAGGTAAGTTGTCTTGATATCAAATTATGACAGTTTTTTCAGCTGATTTTTAGAAAAATTAGTAATTTTGACAGGGAAAAAAAATGTGTCTCAAAGAATCTGAAATTTAAACCATTTTCAAACCCTAATTCCTGAATTTTGTATCCTTGTTCCTTTAACTTCTGCTCTCAGCTGGCCTGCTCTCCCCAGATACAGCTCCAGAGATGGAGGCTTTGTGTTTGGGTTGTGGGAAACAGTGGGAAACTGGACAAAACCACTCAATTTGTTAGGCAATACCCACAGGATGAAATTTTCATCACCTGCCCCTGAGACGCCCATACCTCCTCTTGACAAAAGTTCTTTCAAGAAGTATCCCATTTGGGATTTTGAAGACATTTATAACCAGGATGCTCCACCCAGACATTCGGTAAGCATGTTAAAACATGAAAGAGTAAGTAGAAATGTGCAAACAGTGCCAAGAGTGGGCGATAACGACTTAAGCTGAACAGTGCAGTGTTCAGTTTATCCCAAGTCTGGGTTTCTCTTTCTTTGTATTTTGACACTTTGGCACAAAAAGTGATTTTTTTTTTGTCTGTTTATTCCCCTGTGACAACTTAATAATGAATTTTCGACTCTAGACTTGTAACCAGACTCTGAGGAACTCCCAGGATAAGAGCTTCAAGAAGGCTTTCCTTCCCAACATACGACTATATCTGCACAAAGACAACTTCAACATGAGCGAGTGGAACCGGCTCTCACATTTCAACAATCCTTTTGGTTTTATGGGTATCCAGTACAAAGGTAAGTCTCTGTTTGAGACAGATACACACTCTTATAACTGCTTTATAATGGTTATGTTCAAGCTCAAGGATATTTTTGTTTTTCATCATCTGAGTTTCAAAGTGGTCCTTTTTAAATAAGCTAAACATACTCTTTAAAGGATTTCACCATCCTACAATGGTTGTAGCTTGATTTGGTAATAAAAGATTTATTTATGAAAAGTTTTCTTGTAAAATTTATTCAGGGGTCACATTTGCCCGATACATTCATTAACAGCTGTAGCTGTACAAATTCAGTGCTCTTGACAATGATACATTAAAGAGGGGGTATTGTGCTTTCTTTAGTCTTTACTCCATCCCTCTGGTACCCCTGATGTGTTTATATGATTTAAAGCTCAATAAAACACTACATTTATTTCAGCCTCTGTCTGAAACGCTTCATTTTGGCTGGTGTCCCTTTAAAGCTCCCTGCTCCACAAAACCCCCTTCCTCCTGATTGGCCAGAGGAGCTTTGAGCAGACCGTAGTGTTTGAGGCCCACCCCTCTTTCTAACCAGAAGAGAGATCACTGTATTGATGACCTTACCATTTCAGCAAGTCTCATGGAGATCTTAAAAAACAGACAGACAGATTCAAGGATGGCAGAACACCCCCTCTCTAACTGCCAAATGTCAAGAGCAAGAAAGGTTATTTTTCAGTTTATTTTATGGTCAGGTTCAAGGTTCTTACTCACGGCTGTGTCAAAGTGTTGGTGATTCTTGAGTCTTTTCTGTTCCTGTTTTGGTCTACAGATGTGATTGAGGCATTGAAGTTGATCCCAGTTCCAAAAGAGCCACTGTTTCCCCTGAAGCCAGGCGGCTACGGGTGTGTGCGCTGCGCTGTTGTGGGCACAGGGGGGATCCTAAAGGGCTCCAAAATGGGGAAGGAAATCGATGATCACGATTATGTTATTCGGTAAGATATGAAAACAGAGTGATTTCTGTGGATTAGGATTTTTATTTTGCTAATGTTACCTCGCTTTACCAAATGGCAGGTCAAAATGATACTCTTAGTGTATTATTTACATAGGTTAAACTGAAATCCACCATCAGCAAAGTATTCGCCTTCATATGAGTGAAATACCTCCTTTTATCAGATAGAAACCCACTGAACCAAGGTTCCGCTTCACAACCACAGCCTTGACCATTCAACAAACCGTTCACTGGAGAAAAACGTCTTAAACAAACGCAGATACTCATTCATCATGAGGAACTCCCCCAACTCCTTTGTGCTTTCCCCTCAGTGATTTGACTTACACAAAGCTTTCACTGCAGAAAAGCCTCAGTAGTCAGACAGAGAAAAGGGATGCTGTACGTTCCTCCCCCTGTTTAACCATTTTTTTATTTGTTATTTTATCATTCTGGATGTCTTCGCTTCACGACTGTCCTCTGGTACTGACATAAAAGGCCCTATATTTGTATCCTGTTTTTACCAGGGCAGTGTTTTTCTTTGGTGGCAAAGCTACCACGATATGATTGAGTTCTGTTTGATGTGAGCTTAATGATTAAAGTCTCATTCTTTGTCTGAAAAGCTGCAGAAGAAATATTTATTCTGGGGTGTCAGCTTTTTTGAGAAGTGAAGTTCAGATAATTACACTTGTATCCACATCCATGCCCTCTTTGATTTTTTTGTAATATAGATGATATACATTTGTGCTTTCAATGATATTTAGATTTAAGAACCAGATCTTCTTGTTTACTCCCCTGAAACATCTCAGACACAGCTCTGTTGTGTGAACCATAAAAGCTGTTAAAACACTTACACCTCTTATCTTCAAGTCTTGTGCAACACTTCACCCATTAACCTCCAGTCTTCCTGTGTCCACGTCGCCTATCAAAGAGGAGTCAACAGAAAGCAAAGACACTTTTTTAGGATCAGTGTTCCTGTTTTTGATATTTATCAGAGCTGCAACGAGTGTTTTTTGCCCTTTAAATGCCCTCTCATGTTCTGGCCTTGAACTTAACACTCTATCAAAGTCTTTATCTGAGTCTAAGAGTTTAAAATTTCTAGAACAAGTGGAACTTTTTTGTCCCCAGAGCAATGACATGTTTTCAGTGGATGTCAGGTCGGAGCAGCAGGGTTCAGTTCATGATAAGTGTGCCTTGAAAGAGGCATGTATGGCAGGTAGAGTAGCAAAACATGCAGCATATTTTTAGCATTATTCCTGCCTTTGATAATGTTTTTGCTGATACCGAACTGGCCCAAGCAAAATTTAAATTGGGGCCCTTTTTTCGTTTTATAGTGTGACACAAACCAGCCAGTTAAAGGAAAATTTACTGTCGTTTTTAACTTTCTCACTAGTTGCCTCTATCCTGACAGCAGTAGCAGTATGTTTCTGATACTATTACACATTTAAATAAAAACATTAAAGGTATGAGATGCAAACTTTTTTATAATCTGGGAATCAGATTTTCATTATGAAAGGAAGGATTTCTCACAATTCAGTATGTGTCCAACAGAATGAACGCTGCACTCACTAAAGGTCATGAGGAAGATGTAGGAAAGAGAACATCTGTGTACGTCCACACGGCCCACGCCATCACTGCATCACCATATTTCTACAAGAAGTACGGATACAAGGCCGCCCCTGCTGATGAGGTATTAAAACACATTTGAGAACAGCCTAATACGATGTTTCATAACTCTTTAACTCATCTGTTGTCTTCTTGCTTTGGCAGGGGATAAAATATGTGATGATTCCTGAGGGGATTAGGGATTTTCAATGGATCACTGGTCTCCTTAAAAGAGAAAGAGTTGCTGCTGGCCAGTATAGAAATACCCGGTAAATATCAAATCTTTGTTTCCTTTCAAGTTTGGAATCAATAAATCCATCTGCTGTAATAACGCACCATCAAAAGCAGCGTAGGCTAATTATTAAAGATGCTAACAGGCTAACTGCAGTGCTGGCATGTGTTGCCTTTTAGGGTGTCTCCTTCTCACTGGGTGGCCTTTTTCGTTGCCCTCTTCTGGTTTGGGGGTGTAGTTACTTTTATCTTTACTTTATGCGACACTGGTCTGATTTGTGCCACTGGATTTCAGGTCTTGGTCAACACACAGAGAACAAAGGGAACTTCTTAGTTCCTGAAAGAGTAACTCCTGGTCAAATATTAATACCCTATCATATAAACATCATATTAATCTCTGAGTCATCCAGAACACAATGGCCAACACAATGGTCACTTTGTACAGCACATAAACAAAATCTTCTTTCATTAAACCAGTCTGTCAAGACAATAGGGACAAAGGGGCAAAGGAATCCATCAGAATCTCATCTCAAATTCACTTTAACCACAAGAGGGACAAAAAACACAGTTTATGAACTGCATATACAGTACTCATGAATGTAGCTGTCAGTCATGCAGCCTGACTTCATAACTTACTTCAAGAAGTATTTTGAATTTTTCAAAAAAGGCCTCTAAATGATATTCTATCTGTGGAAAAAAAGGAAACAGTATCTGTGACCTTTATTGCAGGCACTAAGCGTAATTTTGGGTTCACTTTTGGGGAGCTTTCACATCATTCTTTTCTAAAATTAAATCTCCTGAACTCAATAAAAACCTTATACAGGATATAACTGTCACTTCTGTATCTCATGTCTTATCCCTTTATCTTTGTGTTCTTATCCTCCAGGCCGTGGACGTACTACAGCAATAAGTTTGATGAGACCCACTTTTATGTTCTCCATCCAGATTTCCTCAGATACGTGCGAAACAGGTAAATCTTTCGTACATATCACACAGAACTTACAAATCAGGCTTTAAAAAGTTTAAAAAGCTGGTGTAAATGTACTAAAACACCACATTGTTCACTGCTTACAGGTTCTTGAAGTCGAATAATCTGAATGCCAGCTATTGGGCGATTGTGAGACCAACCAATGGGGCATTTTCTATCTTCCTGGCTCTGCACACATGTGACATTGTAAGCTAACTCTTATTACATGTGACGCTGATTTATATCCATTCATCCTCATATCCAGGACTGCTTTCAGGTACTGCACCAGTTTCAGATTTCTTTTCAGGTAATAATCTTGTTAAAAAAAATACAGAGACCAGTTGAGCAGAGAGAGGAAAACAGAGACACATGTGCAGCGAAGGGGAGATTACACAAGACAAAATATTTCCTGCAGCCTGTTTCTTGTGAGATGCATATGAGACTCCCTGCTCAAAACAGCAGAACAAAACAGTCTGATCTGTAAATATACACTATCAAAACCCAGTGAGGTGTTGAAGGGTATAGTTTGAGTTTGAGCTTCTTTTTTAAACCTAACTTGATATTTGTTCTCTGTTTTGTCTGTTTTGTTTTGTATTTCATTCCCAGGTCAGTGTGTACGGATTCATGACAAACAGCTACAGTAACTACAGCAACTACTACTATGAGGATGTCAAAACCCATGTTGTCTTCTATGCCAACCATGACTATCCCTTAGAGATGAATACATGGAAAAAACTACACGATGCCAAAGTGATAAGGCTTTATCAAAGACTCTAACGAAACACTAACAGATGACAGAAGGAAACCCTGATACTTGAAGAGGAGCAGTATGACTAATACAATATTTATTTCAACACTGTATATTGTTTACACTTCCATGTGACAGGTGCTCCATCACTTTAGCATCGACTGAAGCCAAAACATGTAGAGCTCCCCCTGCTGAGTGGCTGTAGCATTGGTAATAAACTCCTGGGTTAATTAATTATTTTTCTCAATCATGGAGTCTATCATTACTGTTGTTTCTTATTAAGCTGCTTTACATTCATCTTTTATTAGTTATCTTATTTTAAAGATCTGTTGACAGCTGCAGGCTCCCGTAGCTTTCTGTTGTAGGTTAGCACAGTGGAAGAGGAATGGGGATCTGTTGTACTGTGGGATGTCCTCGCATCAGGAATCTTTAGCCTTTGTTGATGCACTGAATGTATGTAAAGGTTGAGGCAGCCACATTGTTTCTAACCAACTGAGCCACTCCTCTGGTTTACTGATCCTTTAAATATGCAAGAGATTTTACTTTTAACTTAAGATATTTAAGTATTTTATTTTTCTTTGGTGTATATATTTTGCATTACCCTACCTCGCTGTCTCTCAGCAGCAGTAGAAGATTCTCAGAGAAAGGTAACTTGTTGTGTGATGGTTTGTCTCATGTAGAGGGTTTTAGCTTCACTCACAGAGGAACTTAAAAGATTCAACGTGTAGCACTGTGCTTGTGTTTTAACAGAAATCTCAGAGGAGTTATATGTATGACATTTGTTTGAAGGTATCATGTTTTGCTCTGTGAGGGGTTTTCTGTCATGTTTAAATGTATGGAAGCCAAAAAGTGACTTATAATAAAAGGGACAAGTCTTAAATCAAACAGCTTTGAGTATTTTTTTAAACCTATAATCCTGAAAGCAGTGACTTGGGTTTTTTATTTTTAGATTTTTGCTGTGATATCATCAAAAACAGCACCATCTGCTGCATTTTTAAAGCTATGACAACCATTTTTCTGTCGGATTTAAACAAAAAAGCTGTGAACAACTGAAAAAATCTAAATCTGGATGATAAATCAATTAATACAAACTCTGTTTTGTGATTTTCCCTCTTTTATCATTTCATTGACCATTTTTTGTCTCAATACATCAAAGTATTTATAAATGTATCCGTGGTTATATAGAATGGCCAGGAGGATATGAAGAGTTAAACAAGGGAGGTGTGGATGAAGTTGCTGAGCTGCATTTTTTATTTTATTTATTCCATTTTCAAGTGACAACAGGTTAATTTAAAGTGTGTTCTCTTAATTAAAAAACAGGTGATCATTAAAATGAATTTAAAAAATAAATAAATAAATGCCTGGTCTATCACTGTGACTAGTTTTTCTTTTAGATCTCCAGAAATTAAACCAAATGGTCTAATGTTTGAAAATACAGTAATACAATAAATCATCATGTGCAGACTGTGCTTGAGTTGCAATACCACATCTTACCAGAAGATGGGGCTATTACTTTGACAAAGTTATAACTCATAGCTCAAAGTTGAAGCTTGAAAACCTTAGGAGGTCAGAGTTTGGAGTTTGCTTTGAGCATACAGGGATTGGGTCGTTTAGCAAACATTAAAACCTAAAGCCAAGCCCGTATATTATCCATTTTCTTCACATCCCCATCATTTTTGATGCTCAGCATCAAAGCTTCTTCTTGTTTTTCTTTAACCCTCAGTTTGACAGTTGGAAATAATCCACTGCACAGGTGTTTTTAACAAGACCACAGCTGAACTGAATCTCATCAGCAGCAGAATGGATCCCTCTGAGTATCTTTGTCTCCATTACCTGGGGATCTTTATTAAGATAAACAAAGATTAAATCTTCAGATATACTACTTTTAAATTACATCTCAATATTACTTCATATCAAGAAGGTAAAAGGGGTTGAAAAAGAGGAGTAGGTAGAGCTCTGTCTTCCTCCTGGTCTTATAATCTGTAAGTAACGATGGATACATTGTTTGTGAAAATTGAGGATTAAGACAAAGAGGAAGCTGTCTGCCAAGTTTGATGGTTCTTGCCATAAACTGCACAAAGGAGCTACTGAGATCTTCTCTTTGTATTAAAATAAACTCACTTTGCACTGAGCCATACATTTGTGTGTCCTTTTTTCAATCTTGACTGAGGTGAATTTTACACAAGCCCTGCCCAGCAATCACTGCTGGTGCTGCGAATGTCTCAGGTGATTTTTATCATCAGCAGGAGGGAACCCCACATACACACCCTGCTTCTAATTGAACATCCAAGCCTCAGTCTCTCAGGGATGTTGCTCCAAAACCCTCGGGGTTTAGCTTTGATTTGTGTGAATGTATTTTCAATTCTGTTTTTAATCATTTCCTGGGGAATTTTATCAGATTTAATCAGGTAAGTTGTCTGTCCTGCTATGTTTGCTGCTTGTTCTTGCTCCAAATGTGACAGTCATGAGAGTTGTCATTGTTTTCACCTTGTGTGTTTGTTGTTCTGTGTTTTGTCCCCATTCAGCCAGCCCGGCCTCTCAACAAAAGGAGATGAAGTCTTTGATTTTGATGGTATTTTAACCGTTGTAAGAGAGATTCAACTTACAAATTCCACAATAGCAATCCCAGCAGTGACAAAGCCAAAAGAGGCTGAGAGGAACGTCTCAGCCACACCTGAGGCTGAGACACCCATGCCTCCTCTCAACATCTCGTCTTACAAGAAGCTTCCCATTTGGGATTTTGAAGAAGTTTATAGCCAGGATGCTCCACCGAGGCAGACGGTAAGAACAGAAGGAACAGGGAAAATAGGAATGCTCAAGCAGACTAGGATTGGATGATTATGGCTCAAACTGAGGAAGCAGTGTTAGATATTTTTGTATTTTCAGTCACTTCCTCCAATAGATCTGTTTTCCTTTTTCAAAAACTGAGATCACATTGACCACATTTCATTCTACATTCTTAGTCTTGTGTCCAGACGCTGAGAAACTCCCAGGATGAGAGCTTCAAGAAGGCTTTCCTTCCCAAAATGCGGATGTATCTGCACAAAGACAACTTCAACATGAGCGAGTGGAACCGGCTCTCACATTTCAACTGTCCTTTTGGTTTTATGGGTTTCCACTATAAAGGTAACTTTCTAATACAGCAGAACTCCACTGGAGGGGAGTTGATGATGGTGGCCTTGTTGCACAGCAACAGCGGAGGAGGCTTCTGAAGAGCTGTAAAAAATTTAAGTTAAATCAGTTGTCTCTTGTTGAAATCTGTCAGATTTGATCACTGTGTGAAAGTTTTCCTGCTTGTGTTTTGCAGATGTGATTGAGGCGGTGAAGCTGATTCCAGCTCCAAAAGAGCCGCTGTTCACTCCAAAGCCAGGCGGTGACAGTTGTGTGCGCTGTGCTGTGGTGGGCACTGGAGGGATCCTAAATGGTTCCAAAATGGGGAAAGAGATTGATGATCATGATTATGTTATCCGGTAAGACAAAGGAAGAGGAAAAACTCTTGTCTTTTTTTTTTTTTTTTGCAGAGCTGTCAGAATGTCATGATAAAAATTGTATCAACTTTCATGTATGAAGTCTTGTTTAAAGCATGGCATGGTGTCATGGAAATGGGATTTGAAGCTATTTTTTGTGATAGGATGAACGCTGCGCTCACTAAAGGTCACGAGGAAGATGTTGGTAACAGAACATCCGTGTACGTCCACACGGCTCATGCCATAACTTCATCAACGTATTTCTATAAAAAGTACGGATACAAATCTGCCCCTTCTGATGAGGTATTTAACATCCTTTAAGATCAGTCTAATAAAATGTTTTCCAAACTTGGACTCATCTGTTGTCTTCTTGCTTTGGCAGGGGATAAAATATGTGCTGATTCCTGAGGGAATGAGGGATTTTCAGTGGCTCACTGGTCTCCTTGAAGGAAAAAGAGTTGCTGCTGGACCTTATCGAAACAGTCGGTGAGTATCAACCCAAGAAGATTTATGGTTCATTGCTGACTGAAGTGACAGTGCGCCATCTCCCTTTGTAAATCTCATCTCATTCTTATCATCCTCCAGGCCATGGACGTACTACGGTGGTCAGTTTGATGAGAAACATTTCTATGTTCTGCATCCAGATTTCCTCAGATACGTGCGGAACAGGTACAGATCTTTTCCACCAATATTTTTTTCATGTTTCATGATTAAAAGCTGATGGCTCTAGAAATAAAAGCAGGAGAAAAAAAAAGAAGTGAAATAACTTTTTTGAGTTGTCTGAAGAATAAAACAACACTTTTTGCTGCCTACAGCTTCTTGAAGTCCCATAATCTGAATGCCACATACTGGGCGATAGTCAGACCAACCAATGGGGCATTTGCTCTCTTCACAGCCCTGCATACATGTGACATTGTAAGTTTTCTCTTTTTAAAACTTATTATATCTAAAGCTTATCAAAATGTTATCTCCTTCATTTTGAATTGATAATTTCAACTGATATTTATCTTTTTTTCCTGATAGAAAGGAATTAAGCTCCTCTTTCTGTTTTGTTTTTCATCATGCCCAGGTATCAGCGTATGGATTCATGACAAAAGACTTCAAGCTCTACAACAACTACTATTACGAGACCGGCAAAACCCACGTTATTTTCTATGTCAACCATGACTATCACCTGGAGAAGGATACATGGAAAAAACTACATGATGCCAAAGTTATGAAGCTTTACCAAAGAACAGAATCAGGGACTGAGGAGCCAAAGAAACCCTGAAACTTAAAGAGAGAAAACATCCAAACCTGACTCATTTGCTTGGCTTGGTAACCTGTTGATCTGACGGTCAGCATGTCTGTTTTGGGTGTTAAATTATTGAGGCTTGAACTGGTTTAAACCAGTTTCCTGTGTGATGGGAAGTGGTAAATATATCATCAGGGACATTATTTAAAGAAAAGTACTAACAGTAAAGGGGTATTTTGTAGCAGGATGCATATGTATTTAACTTTTATAAAGATAGCATTGCCAAAATAAAATAAGTGTATTGGACTGCATTAGTTTCATTACTCTACGAAACATGAGCCCCTGCACATGAAGACAGACTATGGTTTTTCTTTTGAGACTGTGTGGTGTGAACTGATTAGTTAACACATCACTCCACGTGTTGTTGTTTATTATTATTATTATTATTATTATTATTATTATTATTATTATTATTATTATTATTCACAAAACAGAGTGTATCAACAATTCAAACTTAAAATCTCTTTTTAAGATAATTGCAGAGTGATAGGATTATCTGCTCCCTATCAAATTTTAAATGTAATGGGTTATTTATTCATCTATCTTTTGACTTTTGACCTTTTTTTTAACCATAAAAATACTGAAAAACAGAAATTAAAATAGAATGATAATGTTAAGCTTATATGAATAACAGTAAACCAAACAAAGAGAATAAAAAAGGTCATGTAAATAAAAAAAATGAATAAAATATCAGTAAAAAATAAATAAATAAATAAAATAAAACCATAGAAAAATTCTTTATGCTTTCCACCTTGTAACATGCACTGTTAATGAGCTGTACTAGCTTTAAACGCTTAAACTTCGTTTGAAAGCAAGGGGTATTGGGTGGTTGCTGTTACAAAATGGTGGCGCTGTTTTGCAAACTTTTGGGAGTCTGCTGGACAAAGACTCTGGCGCCTAAATTTAAAAGCAAGACTCCTACCGAGGCAGGCTTGAACTAATTTACAGGTTTTAATAAAAGTCCTGTTCCGTCTCAGACACGATAAAAAAAAAATAGCAGATATGACATCATTGTTTTCACAAATGTTGTTTGAGATGACAGACGTTCGTACAACATTATGACTTTAACATTGGGAAGTCCCATCATGCATTGCGCGGTTATAGAAACGTTGATCCATTAATAAATAAATGCTTTGTACAACAAATAAGTGCTGTGTTATTTTGTATGTTATTATTATATAGTGTTTACAAGATTTTAGTGTGGGGGCATTTTCAGCCAACCGTAAGTTAAAGTTATGTCTCCATAGAAGGCTTCGGTCTTTGCACTTTAAAGTGGTAGTTTACTCTTGTTTCTCTTCAGATCGTATAAATCTTTCGCCTTTTACTAAAGATTTCCGTGGAGAGGAACAACAAGAGTTTATCTCAATTTTTTGATGCCCTGTTCACACGGGGCTTCCCTATATATGTCAAATATTAATCCGTTCTGATCCCCTCCGAGACAACGCATAACATAGTAGGACGCGGCTGTTGCTAATTGTCCTCCTAATGTGTCGCACCTAAGGACACTAGACGATATGCGATAGATTGAAATTACAATGCCCAAGTGTTGGATGTCGTAATAGTCTTGTGCGAAAATCCACGACGTTTTATCAAATGGATAATCTTCCTGAAAGTCAACTCAGGTTATTACAAAAAAAAGAATGAACCTTCCTGTTACACCTACCTATCATTTTGGATCAACTTCGTTTTTAAGAGACCTGTCACTGCTGGACACTAACAGAAGTGTTGAAGCAACACAAAACTTGTAAACAATTTCGTAAAGAGCATGGAATAAGCTCGTAAAGAGTTTTGATTTGCGGTTTTACTATCCTTACTTTTTTTTTACTTGCTGCCTTGAGATAACCCTAACGCCTGATTACAACTATCCATCAGGGCTCATATAAGTTGGCTGTATAGAGATTCAAAGAAACTTCCCATCATGCATTGCGCGGTTATAGAAACGCTGATCTACTGATAAATAAATGCTTGTGCTCTGTAGAACAAAGAATTGGTGTGTTATTATGTATCTTATTATTATATAGTGTATACAAGATTTTAGTGTGGGGGCATTTTCAGCCAACCGTAAATTAAAGTTATGTCTCCATGAAGCCTGTCGGTCTTTGCGCTTTAAAGTTGCAGTGCACTCTTGTTTCTCTTCAGATCGTATAAATTTTTCGCCTTTTACTAAAGATTTCCATGGAGAGGAACAACAAGAAGTTATCTCAATTATTTGATGCCCTGTTCACACGGGGCTGTCCTATGTGGTCAAAAACAAAGAAATTATGAATTGCATAGACTTAACTATCCTGCCTAAGCAGTATAATGTAGGAATTTGCTAGAAAGAGACCGCGTAATATGGAGGCACTCCATCCTACTGAAATTTACCTCGTAAACTCAATTATGAAAATGAATTATACTATTTTAAGGTTCATGGCTAACATAATATTGCGCTCCTAATTTTCTTAATAATTCTATATTTTTGTGTTTCAACGATTGTAAACAGAAGACTCCCACGTCTGATTTCTGTTTATACTGTGCTTACAGCCTGTTAGTTGTTTTTTTGTTTTTTTGTTTCTTCAATTAAGAAAAAAGAACAACGCTGATTTTTGAATGCTTGGTACAAATCATTTTGTGGCATCAAAGGAGTTTTTCAGAATGTACAGCAGCATCTGAACATTTCCTCTAACCCTGGCTTTATGTAATGGTACACCTTTTGTTGTGTGTTACATTTAACTAATAGGGCCGGCGTACCATGTAGGACCATACAGTGACTCAGACCCGGGATTCAGTCACATGCACATGCAGCTTAAGTCTCTGAGGGAATATTACAGTAATATTTCACTCATATTTTCCTGCACCACTACGAGCACACACGCACATACACGCACATGCATACACGCGTGCATGCAGCCCTGGTCCACAGGACCATCATGCGTGTCCAGGCCATTAACAAATGCAGTAAGCTCTTTAAATATGATTTCCTGCCCTTCCTCCCCCGGTTCGTCCCCCAGCTCCTCCCGGTTAAAACGTGACACACATCAGTTGTGTGACAGGTCACGTGACGGCCGTAGCATTGATCCGGAAGGAGGGAGGGAAGAGGGGAGGAAGGGAAGAGGGGAGGGAGGCTGATGTTGCTGAGAAACTGCGTCAGGTCAGCAAGATACAGGCTGAATCATACCGGAAGCACGGGATTGCAGCTTCACAATAAAGCGCCTCATGTTTTGCCCTGAATGAGGATCCACGCTATTTTAATTGTCACTGTCAACACCTCAAAATTATGTCAGATAACTTTCTATTTCAAAATATATAACTTGAGATAAGTAATGAATTTTGATGTTTGAATTTGAAAAATTTAAAAATAACCAATAAAAGTTTTTTTTTTTTTTTTTAATTAACCAATAGCAACGTTTTTATAATTTACTGTTTAACATTTGACATGAGTATCAATATTTTTTCATTTTAAATTGATTATGGTAATTTAATGAATTAACGTTCATATATAGGCTTGAGCAACTCAGATTTATTTTTAATCAAATAAATTTTAAAAGGCATGCTTTGAGTCTCCTTGTTATGGCCCCCTCCCATGGAGGTAGGCTGTTACTCAGATTGGTCAAACTTGTAATCTTAGGTCTTCTAAATTGCTGGCTTATATTAAAACAAATTTAAAAATAAATAAATAAATAAATCACCCATTCTACAATGCTTTGGGTTCAAGAAATTACAGATTCAATATATTTTTTGTACCTGGCATGTCAACATATTTTTACCGTAAAAACAATTTTTGTTGTTGTTGTGTTGTTCGTTTTTTGGCTCACTGTGAGGGAGGTTTGAGGTACTTTTGGGTCGTTCTTGAAATGTGGTGCCTTTTGGGTCATAGCAATGGTATAAAAATATTGTCTTTTTTATTTTATTTTGATGTTTCTTCTTAAAAACATGACTCCAAGCTTTATGAAAAGCATCAAGGTCAATCTCAATCTGCTAAATTTAATATACTTTTTAAAGTTTTAAAAATATATGTCAAAATGAATGTGTCCACTGTGTTGTGTCCACCGTGTTATCCAAATAAGGATAACACAGTGAACAATAGCACGGTGGACATTTTACAACAAAAATAGCTTTTACCCTAGCTTCATTAGCATTTAAGATAGCTGATTTTAGATAGCTGACAAGAAATCAACATTTTTACCTAGAAACCTTTTAAAATTATGATATTTGATAATTTTCTTCATAAAACTGGGATAACACGGTGGACATTTTATGATTGACCAAATTAGATCTTCATCATAAAAGGGTAACTATAATAAAATTAGCAAAAGAAAAGTGAGTAATCTTACCACTGTTGAATTTCCCTCCTCTGGATTGACATCACATCAAAAGACTGCATCATGTTGATGTGGGTGGAGCCTTCTTAGAGGTAAGGAAACTTAGAATAACACGGTGGACACTAAATCCAGGGACAAATATTAAACCGCAATTTTAGACAAAAATATAATTTTTGCTGATTAAATTATCAAATATATAAGGAACCCCTTATAGCTAAATAAATATATCCAGAAATATTTTGGAAAAAAATGACATAATTATCTCGAACTAAACAGTGGAAAGGGCGCTGGGGACATTGCAAAATAGCACATTTTTAATGTTTTAAATGGTATTTTAAAAAACTGATTAAGTTTTATGAGTTATATCCTTGTGTTTTTAACAGATGATTAGTTAAATTTCACTAAATTATATGTATACAAATATTTTTAAATTCTATTATTTTCAGAAAATACAGCTGGATTTAGGCTGGGGACGCAAAAGGCACCGCATTTAAAGAATTACCCTTTTACAACCAGCCTCATGTGGACACTCACAGAACTACAGTTTTCAGCACTCCCACATTATCTTAATTTCTCGTGGCTAGAGGTTCCTGCTTGGATAAAACAAGAAAGCCAAAATGCAAACTTGAAATTTAGCGTATTTTTGGATAACATTTTAGAGATGTAATTGCCAACCAGAGGATGACGTATGCATTATTTTATTTTGGAAAATCTCCACCGGAAATTGCCCGTTTCACTGTTTTCTTGATGCTCGTTTTCAGGACTAGTCCAGCTCGCCTGCATTCCTCCTCTCTCCAAAGCCTGACCGATAGAGACAGAGAAAGAAAAGGAAGAGAGGAGGGGGGAGAAAAGGCCAATTATTATTCACAACCGTGCTGGATTTTTATGAACCACGGAGCCGACTCTTACCGGACACACCGAGCGATATAACACGAAAAAACAACCTCGTCCACAGTAAGACGGCTCCCTTGGACGTACAATAACGACGAGGTCTCGTTTCTCGTCGTTGGAGACGGGGCTTTGCGTAGATAGTTACCGTTGAAGCATTTTTCCTTCCTCTCCTCGGTGGATATCTCCTTTTTTTTTCTCCCGATTTTTAAATGAGGATTTGCAAGATGGCTGGTGACAGCTACCCCTAACAAGGACAGAAAAGCGACGTCCCCTTTAAGATTAGCAGGGAATATTTTTTTATATGTCTCCCTGTTAAATACATGAATATGGCTGCTGTATTTAAATAATGACTGTATCTGCGACGACTGTCCTTGTTGAGGAGTAATGCCAGGCTAGTGTTTATTTGTACCTGTGCTGTGGAGGAAAATGGTGAGGTGACGTCTGAGGTAATTTACACGATTTATTCGAGATAAGGAAGCGGAAAAATATGTTGTTGGCTAAAGGTTGAGGCGACGACGTGTGAATAAGGTGGAGAGCACGGTGATAAATAAGAGAAAAAAGAGGCTAGAGCTTGAACAAAGATAATAATCATCTTGAAATCAGAGGGTATTTGATAGATGTGTCGGAGGGGGAGTTAAAGCTTCTGCAACAGCAGCCAACCAACATTCCTGCGGATCCTAAAAGCCTTTGTTTTGTGCGCAGGAGCTGGACTCGACTATTAAAACGATTAACTATGCAGTAAACAGACTGGAAGTGATGGGCCGGGTATGATTTTCAGTTTAATGAGATTATAAGGCCTTTGTTGTCGACAGTAAACTGCTAGAAAAGCCGAGGCCTTGTGTACAGATATGTGAGCTGTGCCACATAGCAGGCGTTATTCATCAAACACAAATGTCGCTTTTTTCCAGATTGGGAAGCTGGAGGTAGCTGTGATGTTAATCTGACCTGTAAAACAGCATTTCTCGTCTACAGACAACACGTCTGTGGTTGTATGTATAATTAAACTGCAGGTGGAGGCTCCTCGGATACTTATTTATGATTCAGCGGACAAAAGCATTGCGCTGCGTTGTGATTATTGAAAGGATTGAAGCGCCCTTGAGGTCCTGACAAAACAGATTCAGGTTTTTAAAACAGCTCTGTGTGTGAGTGATTAGTAATCAGGGTGTGGACTGGACTGGAGCAGTCCTTTCTCGTGGTTTTCATGCTTCGTTTGCTGGTCTGAATCATAATCCGACGTTGAAGTAAAAGGAGCTCTCAAGGTAAGGGCCTGAGCAGGCAGCAGGAAAGGATCAAGTGTCTTTTTCATGTACTATACAGAGATTCATTCACTCCCATGATCTTATATGTAATTTTATAGATATCTGTCTCTCTGTGCCTTGTTTGCATCTCACAGTTTACCTGTAGCAGGCAGGATTTTAGCTTCCTGTAGGCCTATAAACACTCACAGAAACTGTAAAGGTCCTCTGTGCATGTGTGTGATTCAGAGGAAAGGAAAGCACCGTTTACTGTAATCTCTGTGTGTGTGTGCTTGTGTGTGTGTTGAAATCATTAAGGTGTTGTCATTCTTGCCTGGAGCCTTCACTGGTCAGATATCTGGAATTTGCCTTCATACTGCAGCAATAAGCAATACTCATCGTGTGTCAGGGAGACTCGTCTAATGTGGTCACAAGGGTTCAGACACAGGCTGATCTGACAGGACTGCTTTTAGCTGTTTTGAGACTCTTTTTTTTTTTAAGAGTGTCGAGTTTCCTGTTCGGACAGAGAGGCCTGGAGGTGTGGTAGAAGTGGAAAAGAGTCAGTGTATGCCTGCCCACACCATCATGGCCTCTGACATGGCTGAGACATGGAGGAACTGTTTTGAGGAGGAGCTCATCTGCCCCATCTGCCTGCACGTGTTCTCAGATCCCATCCAGCTGCCCTGCAAGCACAACTTCTGCCGGGGCTGCATCAGCGAGGCCTGGGCCAAAGACTCCTCGCTGGCCCGCTGCCCTGAGTGCAATCATGCTTACACACAGAAGCCCAGCCTAGAGAAGAACCACAAACTGTCCAACATAGTGGAGAAGTACAACGCTCTGAGTGTGGAGAAGGCCAACACGCCAGTGCTGCAGTGCATCCTGTGCCGCCGAGGTCCACCACTCCCTGCTGTCAAAGTCTGCCTGCGCTGCAACGCCCCGTGCTGCCAGTCCCACGTTCAGACGCACCTGCAGCAGCCGTGCTCGGCCCTCGGGCACCTGTTGGTGGAGGCTGAGGCCGTGAAGGCCTGGACCTGCCTGCAGCACGACGAGTACAGGCTTTACCACTGTGAGGCCGAGCAAACTGCTGTGTGTCAGTACTGCTGCTTCGCCCGGTGCCACCCCAGCCACGGCCACGCTGTCACTGACGTGGAGCTGAGACGCAACGACATCAGAGTAAGACAGAGTTCACATTTTACACTTACAACAACACACATGCTGGTTTATCTGCTTCTTCTTTCTGAAACTTTGACTCAAGTTTTGCTTTGTTACAGACTGACAGGGAGGTGGATGTCAAACATCCTGAAAGTAGAACTGAGACAATTCATGACGTGAAAGTAAAGGTACAGAGTGGGCTGGAAAGTCGTCACCAGAAGTCTGCTTCACATCTCTGTACCATGATCTGTTAAAAAAGATTTTTAGAGAGAAAAATTAACAACAGCAGGCCAGTTAGTTCTGGTGATTCCACACAGGGAAGGTAGAACTGGTTTTTATTCTGTTGTTTTTTACTGGAATGGGCCCCTGTTTGTAGGATCAGGTGTACATATCAGGGGTAAGGAAGGTCCTGAAAAGCCCATGAAACTGCAAACTCCTCAAATATGCCATGATGTGTAGCCAGTGAGGTCATCTTCATCCATGTATTACTCATCAAGCATCATCATCACAGAAAAAGGCAGATTTTCATGGTGTTTTTTTTCAGCTTGTTAGCAAACATTTAAACACAGAGCTGCTTTAATCTGCTCCGTTGTTCGTTCTGTTAACGATTCACTTCACTCCATCAAAAACAGAAACCCCCATTCAACAGAAGTGGTTCATTTCATTGTGTTTTAGCTCCAATGTTAGAGTCTTGTGCATTTTTCAGTTGTGATCTACTCCAGCCTCCATTCTCATCTGTTGGAATGACAAACAATGCAGTCAAGGGTGGAACAATGAGGGGGCCCTCAGAGGGCCTTATCTCCCCAGCACAGGTGCATCCTAGCTCAGGGATCGCCAGTTGTGAGAGGGGGCGGGAGTGGAGACAAGGGGAAGGGGGATTAAAGTGATTTGTCACTTGATTCTGTGGTCTACTTGAGGTTTTTTTATTAACCTCTTCTCTTCCTGGGGGTTTGGAGCTCTGTGTTGTCCGCTGGAGAATATTGTAGTTATTGTTTCAAAGGACTACCATGTTGAGGCGTTTTAGCTGGTGGAGGCTCCACCACTGACTGTCTAACTGACTCATGTAGATCACCCAACACCCTGTTCAGGTGTCTCCGTGTCATGCTGGGGTGTATTTCCTGCCGGTAAAGCTATGACTCAGCTTTATGTATAGTTAATCGGTCGCCTGGGGCTCAGGAACGACTGTTGGGTGGGACCTGGTCTGAATCTAAACACTGTTTGATTAAAGCCTGAAACAGTTACGACATTCTGGTTAATGAGGCTGGATGATAAGACGAGCCATTGAGACTGGATAATATGGATAACGATAACTGTCACTGAATTTATTTTTAAATGGTGTTTTAAGGTATTTTAATGTTTTGTTAAATGCATTTTATTAGATTCATCAACCATTTTGTGACAGGGAATGTGGGGAACAGTACATGAGATAAACATTGGGCCGACTGACACCATACATTTTCAAACTATCACTGAAAATTAACCTTATGGACAAAATTAAGCAAGAAAAGGGTAAAATCATTGACATACATAAAAAATAAAAAAAGGTTTATAATTCAATGATTGCTTTTCCTTTATTTGTAAAAAAAATACTCGGAAACTGAACACAACTGTAAAAATCAAGCGGATTATGTCCACGATTTAATCTACCTACACAAGAAACTCTAGATGGAGGTTTATTTAGAGGTTTTTAAATAAAGGGAATTATTTGGGGGAAAAAGAAAACATAATCCTGACTTAAAGGATTTAAAAAAGAGGGACAGGAAAGAGTCTGATTAGAGTCGATCGTGCTCTGATTCCTTGACGTTTCCTCCAAAGACAGTTGTTCAGACATTCCTAATGTGAAATGCTATCAAGGAATGCAAAGTGGACCCCCTCAGCACACACACCACAAAGCAGCCCGACTCCCCTCCCCATCCCGCCTGTTAGCCCCACCCCTCCAAATTCACCTCACCCCCTCTCACCATCCAGCAGCCTCTCCAGGCGAGGACAGACCTTCCCTCTGGCCCCGCTCTCCTGCTCTGGTGGCTCTGATGGAGAAGACAGTGTGGTGAGATGACAGCTAAAGAGCACCCTCCCCTCTCATCCCCCCTTTCCCTCCTTTCTCTTCCTCCCCCAAAGGTATCCCTGACACCGAGCCCCCACCTCCCCTCCCGGGACGCTGTGGCTCCTTCGACCCTGTTTTTCCCCTGGCTGCTGCTCGGAGCCTAACTCAATCAATCAGCACAACCAGGTCACAGTCCTGGATCTAACTATGCCAACTGTGTGTGTGTGGGTGTGTGGGTGTATGGGTGTGTGTGTGAAAGATATCTAGGGCAGCGGTTCCATGTGCCACTGAGACCCAGGAGTATGCAGGTTTTCATTCCTATCAAGCTCCACAGCAGCTGATCACTAATGATAAAATCAGCTGTTGTTATGAGGAGGGACTGGATACCCTGATGATGATGATGATGATGATTGCATGTGAGCAGACACTCAGCCTGTGGTAAACAGCAGATTATTGATTCGTGGTAGACCCCGGTAGAATTAGAGAATGTCGTTTACAGAGAGCTGTTTCCCTCTGCTCGGTCCAAACAAAGAGCTTTCAGTTAAAACCAAAAATCGACAATTTCAAGTGTTTTCGTGCTGAGAAAAACACATTTCCCTCAAAATAACAGTAAATATGTTGTTTTTGAAGCCCTTTATAGAGAATCTATGTAAAATTAAATAACAATTATATGATGCTAATAAGCCAAATGCTTGTTATTTTTTTAGATTAAAAAAAAATAATAAGTATGCACTATTACACAGATCAAGTGTGATCCAAAAAACAGTGATTCCTTTATTTAAACATTAGACATCATTGAAATTAAATCATTATTGGCGACTTAAAGCTCCTGTGAGGAATTTTCTGCCTATGTTGACTCTGGCGCCCCCTGTGGACAAAGTGATACACCTTGAGACTATCCTGTGTTGTCGTTTTTGATGACAAATTTTCACCCTGATTTGTCTTTATTGAATAAAAGATAGCCTCCACTGTGCTGTTAATTGCTCCCTCTGATACCTACCCCCTCACAGTGTATAAAGCCACTAAAAATTACAATAAGGGAATTATCAGTCTTTTTGCTGCCAGTTTAGTTTTCTTTCTGAGGTCATGAGGAGACATCACCGTTCATTTAAGCCTTTTCTACAGTGGGTTAAAACCTCCTCACAGGAGCTTTAAGATAAATCTTAGACAGATAGACTTTTGACTCAGTAGTAAGAGTTGTAATATCACACTGGGGGATTGAAGTCCCATGTTTTACTTTGAGACAAAGCAACGGCTTTTTGGACCATATTCCACTTTCAGCCTCTTCCTCCTTAGGTATATTTTGATTTCTGTTTATACTACCAGTGTGACTAAATGTTAAATAATCAGACCACACTCAAACTTATGCAGTGACTGGAGCAGCTCCCACGCTGCCTCTCTCTTTTCTGCTGCTGCAGCAGTGTTGCTGATCTTTTAGAAAATGTGCAACTGCACGAGGGTTTCCAGCTAAAGCGGGGCAAAAAATGAGGACCACTTTTTCTCGCTTGTTGCTATAGTGAATGTACTGGAGCTCCATTAATGCTGTCTTTTTATAGTCATGGTGCATGTTCTGAGGTATCAATACATGGGGAGAGAAAAGTGCACTTATTTAGTAATTCAAATAAACATGTCTATGTGCAAAAGAAACAAGTGTTATTGTTCTCCTCCCTATGAGCATCTTGTTGGCCCAGCGAGGAGCTACTGGAGCTTTTTCAGCCCCTGTATGCCCATTTATTTATCTCTGCTCACTGCCCCCAGCTCCCCCAACATTAGTTCTCGCTCACTAATGCAAACACAAAATAGCTGTTGGTTGCTATGACAGCACACCCTCCCTTCCTCCCCCGCAGGGACTGAGTGTTGGATGGAGACTAAATTAGCCAGCTCCTGGAGTCTAATATCTCAGGCGCGGGGAGGGGATGCCGGTGGCTCGCTGAGGTCACAACTTCCTGATGCTAAAGACTTCTTCTTTGTTTCTTTTCTCGTTTCACAGCAAAACCTCTTAAGACAGCAGGAGCGAGTGGAGGAACGAGTGCAGGAGATTGAGGAGCAGCTTTGCAAGCTCGACTCTGACAAGTGTGTGGTGGAGGTATGTTTAAACATCCTGCTACGTGGGTGAAGTGATTCTTTTCAGCTTGAGTGACACGAAATGTTCGTTTGAAGTGTGTTGATGTTTCCGTGTTCGTTCCCTCCTCAGGACAGGGTGTGCGAGCTGAAAGAGGAGGTGCGTCTGCAGTACCAGCGGATGCACCAGCTCCTGGAGGAGGATCTCGGTCGGACACTGGAGGCCCTGGACCGTGCTCAGGCTCGCTTCTGCCAGGAGAACGCCACCCAGGTTTTGGTTCTAGGCGAGCAGCGCCACGAGGCCCAGAAGCTGCTGAGCTCCATCCACACAGCGTTTAACAAAGCGGAGGAGCTGAGCTTCATGAAAAACACCAAGCCTGTGAAAATCCTCACAGACAGGTGAGCGCAAAGACGTCAGCCATGGATCTAAAAATGAACTCTTTCTTATTCTGCCTGTGGGTCTGTTTTTTGCTCCCAAAGTGACGTTTCGTCTTTAATTTTGCATTTCTCTTGGCGCTTGTTGCAGGTCTCAGGCATGTGTGGGCAGCAGTCTCCCTCCTTACAAAGTGGGGAATCTAAACTCTAAACTGTTCCTGTCTGAAATCTCAAAAAGAGAGAAGAGCTTGAAAAGAACCATGGAAGGTGGGAGGATGAACACGCTCATCAGATTTATGTGATGGTTTTTATTTTTAATGTCACTCATCTCCACTTTCTCTTCTCGCAGCCCCCCTCACCCCTCCATCGACCTTTCTTCAGTCTGTTCCTGCGTATCCCAGCGGCCAGAGCTCTGGCTCTGGATCAGAGAAACGGAAACATTCCACCGCCTTCCCAGAGGGCAACGGGAACGTCGGAAAAAACGCCGCTCAAGGTTTCAAGGACTCCTCCTCCTCCTCCTCTTCCTCGTCTTCTTCCTCATCTCTTGCCAAGCAGCCCTACCTGGGCTCCAGCTCTGGTTCCGGGGAAGGTCAATCCACCAATCAGCAGCCTCTCGGCCCCTGTGGCCCGCCTCACATCAGCGAGAGCAGCGGGACAGGAAGTGGGAGCGGCTCTCTGACCAACCACCATTCGGGCTCCGTGTTCGGCTCCTCGCACTTTCCTCCTGGAGGCAGCAGCTCCTCACACTCCTCCCAGCAGGCTGTGCTGCCTCAGTACGGCGGCCGTAAGATCCTGGTGTGCACGATGGATAACTGCTACTGCTCTGGGGTGCCCTCAGTGTCGGGTCACCGCAGCCACCCTCCGTACCCGCGCTCGGGCTCTTTCCCCTGGGTCAGCGCCCAGGACTACCCCCCTCCTCCTGGTCTGGCCTCTGGAGGTCCGTCTATGCAGGGCCTAGCGGTGAGGGACTGGATAGATGCCTCACAGACACACAGACATGCAGATTTCTACGGGCTGTATGGACAGCCGTCTACAAAGCACTATGTCACCAGTTAACAGAGTAGACACACACACACACACACACACACACATACACACACATACACACACACTCTTGGATCTATAGAGGCAGTCACTGAAATGGCACACTTTACCGACTTATTAACCGGACAAAACACGACAGTTATACTCTTTACACAGTAAAATATAAATTATATCCTCACACACACATCTAGAACAGACACACACACATATTCGGGGGCAGGGTTGATCTCTTTGTGTGTTTATTTTCCTTCTTTTCTTTGTTTTCAGTCTGTGTCATGTAGTGTATTATACGTTAACAGCCATCCGCATCACTCTGGCACAACTTAGCTCAGCATTTTCCACACACAAACACACAAACACACACACAAACACGCACACCACAAACACAAGGCCTAAGAGGAGACGTTTTGCATCTTTTTATTTATAGAGCAGGAGGTGGATTGATGGAAAATGAACTTTAGAGGATCCTCTCCTGCCTCTTCACTGACGCTAAAGGGAAAAGAGATAACACAGTGCAGTTTTGACCTTTCCAGTTTAGCGCTCCGTCTGATATAATCACCCTTCCAGTCGTACTGAGGTCAGTTGCCTTATGTTATTAGCATCATATTTTGCTCTGCCCAGCTCACGTTGTTTGGTAGATCCTTTAATAAGAGACTGCGGCCCCTTCATGTCTCTTGATTTTTATCATCGCGGCAACTCTTCCTTTCTTTGCTGAGTTCAGGGATTGATCGAACGGCTTGAACACAAAACGCTCTTCCATGGAACATCCACAATGCACTTGTGGACGCCTTGTTACGCCTGGACTACGGACCCCCAGAGGGACACTGGAGCCTAAAGTTTTAGGAATATAATTCTTATTCCTAACGCTCTTTTTCCTGCTCCCAGGCTCTCCACAGGACACAGAAGCTCTTCTTCTGACAAAGACTGTTTCCATTTATTACTTTACTTGACTTTGTGATATTTGGTACATCTGTAGGTTTCATGCTTGTGTCTGAAGAGACTCTGATTCGACAGAGAAGAAGGACGAGTCTGGACAGACCAAACCAATCAAGCACCTGGAGGATCTGATTATGCTGTAATTGTACTTCCTGCAGGGCAAAGATGTCACTTCCTCTCAATAAGCACACAAGCTCTTGGCTTCCTGTTTGCAGCTAAAAGCATGCAAGGAAGACTTTAAAAAGCACTCAAAAGAAGAAGAACAATTGGGGTGAAATGTATGCAGTTTTCAAAGGAGTGTAAAGAGAAATAAAGCGGATGGTAGGAATTTTTTTCATGAACTTTTTCTAAAAGACCAGACTGGACTGCAAGATGTAAGCAATTGTCATCATCCTAAGAAGGAGCTGTAACAACAGTCGACTTAAATAGGAAAAAAAAACAGCATAAAAGTATCTTTTTTTGTAAATATTTTGTGAAATGGCAAAATAAAGACGTGATTTGGAGAAGGGTTCCAAATAAACGAACAAATTTAAAACAGTCTCTGCTGTCAAATCTGTGTCTGAAAACATATTGCTCTTTCTGTTTTATTTTGTTGTGATTTTTTTAAGCATATTCATACTTTGGTTCTTCCAAATCTTATCCTAAAGTCCATGAAGCCTACTGTAAAATCTCGATATTGGAGCAAACTGCAACAGCTACCATCTTCTTGTGACAACATCATTGGGTGATAAGCCATATTGTTAAAATAGATCCACCTTCACCTGGTTTGAGTATTGATCTGAGACATAATAACTTGAATTTGAAGGAAAGGCCGCTTCCTTTACTTTAAAGCTCCTGTAAAGAGACTGGTTTATACAACTTTTAAACCAGGTTCAGGTTTCTATCTATGAGATTTAAAACACACACACACACGACAGTAAATAGAGAAAAAAAATCAGTTTGCAGTTGAGAAATCAGTGAAGAGAAAAGAGGCACCATGTTGTCCCAAGGGTTGTTGGCAGTGACACAAACCTGAAGTTCTTTACAGGAACTTGCAACAGTAAAAACATCACAGTGACTGAACACATCTTTACCACTAGAGCTGCTTTTAAATCTTAAAGATGCTAAGGATGACTCTTTTCTTCCTCAAACTTCTGTTCAGGCTACCCTGGCTCTGCCTGATCTGCAGTTGAAACACATCACACTCAGAAACAGTCCTCTGCTTCCTTTTCATACGACTTCTCCAAATAAAAAAAGAAAAAACCCTCCCACTTGAATTTATCACATTACACAATCTCTGCTGTTACCCTCTATAAACGCAAATATTCTGCCTTCTTCTTTTGCCTCTCTGCTTTAGCATAAGTTTGTTTCAAAGGACAGAGCTACTAAGACCAAAACTTGTGTCCACCCAGAACAAACAGCACTCATGTGTGGGTGGGGGCCCACAGAGAGAAAACAGGATGGAGAGATTGGGTTTTGAGATGAATAGTCAGCCTGTGTGTGTGTGTGTGTGTGTGTGTGTGTGTGTGTGTGTGTGTGTGTGTGTGTGTGTGTGTGTGTGTGTGTGTGTGTGTGTGTGTGTGTGTGTGTGTGTTACATTGCGGCCTTGCCCTACACACACAGCACTTTTCAGTGTCATACCTTATCCATTTTTTTATATATTTTTTTTTAATTTAAAGCAGTTTCCACCTGCTTTATGCCAAGCTAACCTCAGCTATCTCTGCACCAATCAAACATGAGAGTAAAAGTAAACTTTTGATCAAGCTTACAGCAAAATGAAAACATGAAAGTGACACGTGATTGTGTTCTGCCTGGTTGAAAAACTATCATCACATTACTCTTCTTGCTCCCAGCCTCCCAGTTTCTCAATCTGGTGGAAGAAGATGTCCGATGCCTCTCTCCGTCTTGTGTCAGCAAACCTCAGCAGAGCTGTCGTCCCAGCCAAGAACTGTGGGATCAGAGGTGCAGCATAAATCACCGTGCTGCTTCTCTATCTCTCACTCTCTGACACACACTCACACCAACAAACACTCCTCCTCTCAGTCTCCTGACACACACATTTCTCACACTTGTGCACACAGCTGCCGAACAGCTGTCTGATCCATGAGGAGGGAGAAGAAAGGCATTAATTTGGTTGCCTACGTCTCTGATATGTATCTCTGTTGCATGTCTGGCTCCTTTAAATTACCCACACAGAGGAATGTGAGGCTGAAAGAAGCTTTTATTCACTGATTAAAAAAGGAACAAAACTTGTTTCTTTTCATTACAGGGTTTGAGAGAGTTGATAAAAACTGAAAAGAATTACAAAAGAAACAGAAAATTAACTTTTTTGCTCTGTGTGTGTTGTGCTTTTTAATTATCATTCCCATGGGCATAATTCATCATGGAGATGTTTGCAACTTGGGGAATTGTGCTTTATTGCGCTTTAAAGGAAAGTTAGATAAGATTGATATAATGTTCGTGCTTGGTGGCAAATAAAAGTCAACAGTTTGGATCTGAATGGAGAAGAACTGTATTTAGGCATTGGTTTCCAGAGAATTCGAAGGAGGCCTTCTTGGACAAGGTGGACATCTCTGAGGAAGAACAGGATTTTACACTAAGCCAGACTTTTGTGTCTGAGTCATAGAGTGATAAAGTTAATCATGTCATGTATGTAGCTCACTTTGCACTGTAGAACCAGACTTGGTTTGCAGGGACACAATGAAGTCATGGGCTGTAGTCAAGGTAAAATTAAAGATAGCTCAGTGTAGTTTTAAAACCCATGGGTATGTATTCATTGCCACCATCATTCCTTCAAAAAATATTTCTCCCTAATTGTACCCTTAACAAATGTCGCCAAACTATTGGAAAATGTGTTTACAACAGAAAACATAAGGGCTTAGCCTTGTTTTTTCAAATTTTCTGAAATACAAATAACTTTTGAAAATGAATTTTGACGACTCATAAACCCTTAGGGCGTCTTTACAGTAGCCTTAGAGTGTCCTTATTTTGTGTTTTGAACTTTTTTTTTTGGTGGGGTTAGCATTTTTTGGTTTTAATATTTCCAAAATGAGGAAAACACTGAAGAGTAAACCATAAGGATTTATAAACCCCCAGGGCATCTTCATTAGAGCCCTTGGAGAGTACACATTGTTTGATTTTTCATTATTTTATTTTTGCTAAAAATTCTGAAAAAATTTGTAAGGGGCTTGTTTTTTCCCAGGTTTTTTTAAATTGCAAAAACACTAAAAGGTGTACCTTGATGCTTCATAAACTCATAGGGCATCTCTATGAAAGCCCAAGAAGTGCCTCAATTGTTTTTTGTCACCATGCTAGTTTTTAGTCAAAATTCTAAAAATAAATAAATAAATAAATAATAAATAAAAATGAAGATTAAAAAAAAAAAATTAAAAAAGGAGTTGTTCTTGTTTTATTTATTATCTATCTATCTATCTATCTATCTATCTATCTATCTATCTATCTATCTATCTATCTATCTATCTATCTATCTATCTATCTATCTATCTATTTATCTATCTATCTATCTATCTATCTATCTATGAATACATGTGAGTGAAACATGATATAGTCTATGTAGTCTTATATTTGAGAGCCCCAGGAGTGTCCTCCTCAAAATGTTCTTACAGCATTTTTTTTTCTTTTGGTCAAAATTCTGAAAATAAACCTATGTATGTCTTCATCTCTTCTTGGGTCATATTTTGGTGTTTTTAAATTTATAGAATATTTTTGGAAAAAACATGTCAACCTCTCACTTTATTTTAGAATTTAGACCAAAAATAAAACTCTGAAACGACACGATGCAGCCACTCCCAGGACTCAGACACCAAATGGGTTTTTCTAGCCCTCAGGGTACACCTTTTAGCATTTTTAAACATTTGGAAATTGTTGAAAAGAAAAAAAACAAGGCTTCATGTTTTATTTTTTTATTTATTTTGTTTGGTTTTTTTTTAAGAATTTTGATCAACAATATAATGCTGTAAAAAACCCACAAAAGGCTCTCATTAAGACACTCATGGCATTAAAAAACCTTTCACTCCAGGATGCATCCTACAGTATTTCTAGTGCGCCTTTCTGTGAATGTAATTCAGAGGGGAAGATAAGATACAGATGAGCCAACAATACAAGTACATCCTGTCTGTGTGAGTGTGAGAAAAAGGGAACCTTTGTGAGAGAAGAAAGGGCTGTTTTCAAGTGTCTGAGGCACTCTGAACCAGTCACATACAATGTTAGGTACAAGTCAAACACAGCGCTCTGTTCCTGTAGCAGGAACAAACTGTTTGATACGCAACGGCTTCAGGGCAATTATTTGTAAACCTGAATGTAGTGTGGTGTTCAGCAGTAGATCTACAGCCAACAAAGACATGTACAAATACATACTGTCAGTAAAAGAGATGTCATTGTGCAGTCATTAAAACCAGAAGCAGAAAAATCTGACTGAATCCAACCTGAGGAGGGTAAATTCGTAAAATATTCAACATTTATCTGAGGCCTACGATGAGCCATATAAATGACAATGAGGCATCATGTCAGCAGTCAGATTTCACTGTCGGAAAGAATCTTAGTAATCTCCAACCACTGGGTGGAGGTTGAGGTTGGGGATAGTGATACTGTTGGACAGATGTCTCCAGCTCTCACCCCTCTCCAACACGCAGCCTGGCTCATGTGCACCAGAAGGCCTCCATGCCTTAGAGGGGGGATCAGGTTTGTGCAGCACAGATAACCGTCAGCCCCAGGCCATGAGGCACTTATCCAGCCAGGTGGAGACAGCACCACCTGCCTGAAACTCCTGCCTGCAGGAAAAGACCACACCACATATGGTTTCATATTCAGTAATCTGCAGAGTGAGTTTGACACAACCCACGCAGAAAAATGTCAGTACTATGTGGGCAGAAAGATCATGCTATCACTTACAAAAATTTCTGACAGAAGCCTTTAGTTTTAGCCAGCAGCAAACTTTTGTCCTAACAGGGTGGTGATTTTCATGCTTTTTGACCTAGTAACACAAAAACGGTGTTGTTCTGTGTTTCAGTTCCCCAGTCATGGATGGATTACTGGGCACAGGTCATGGGGCCCCCAGACCAAGGCCTCTAAATGTGTTTGTGCTAAAATTGGTCCTAGTCGACGGTTGGGAAAACAAACAAATAGAAAAACTCAGAAAATGAGGACAAGAAGATTCAAAGTGACCTCAAAGAGATATGAGACGGTGTACAAAGAGACTCCAAACAACAACAGAGAGATGTGACAGACAAAACACCCACAAATAGAAATTAAATAACTCTGAAAAAAACAACAACACGTTGCTGTGTGACTCTGTTGAATCACAGCCCGCCTATGATCCTAGTGTACTGCATTCTGAAGTAAGTGCTGCATTATTTCAACAGATCCCCACAGAGGGCTCTCCACACATGCCTGTTTGCCGTCATGAACAGCTGACTCCACCTGCTGGGGTGTGGAGCCACCAGAGTCTGGTCTGTTTTAGAAAATACAAGTCCCTGCATGACTGAATGGAAACATGAAAGAATCCAACAACATCATGAAGAGTTTTCTGATATCTTTATTCACATACAGTACCTTCAATTCTGGACAGATTACATTCAAGAATATCAAAAGGAAACGCAGAGAGTGAATCCCCTCACTAACCCAAGAAGCACAAAGAAATGCATCAGGATGTACAGTACCCTGTTGATAATCTGCCAGCGTATATTACATATGCAAACATTATAGACTAGAGTACAGCAGGGTGACACATACTCTATAACATGTGCATAACGTAACATATAAACACAAGGCTGAACTATTTACAGTTGATCCAAACTGTAGCTACTCTCAATCTTTTAGTTTCTTTTCCTGTTTTTTTTATACATATTAACATGTAAAGTGTTTTTTAAAAAGAAAGAGTTGGACCGTTTCTCCAACATCCTTAAAATCACACACACCACATCGTTGTTGTTTGAAGCACTCCACACTCTACTTCAGCATAAATAAAACAATTACAAAAATATACCTCACTTCAAACCAGAGCCATAGCAGGAAAAGCGCATACAGCCATGATGGAATGATACTTAAAAAAAAAAGAGTTATCAACCGGTGAGAATGTAACGGAGGAGGCTAAAGTATATGTTGGAGTAGAAATAAAAGACAGCAGTTTAATGGGAATGTTTGAGGTGGTGACAGGCTGGGGTTGGCTGGCGGTGCTGACGTGTGTAGGGGTTTGATTTCCTGGCAAAGGCTCCCTTTGTGGTCAAACCCCCTCTACTTGGGAAGATTAATTAACATCAGCGATACAGGAATGCAGGGGTTAAAAACTCCAAGTCCATGGTGGATTAGTAGTGTTTACATTCACAGGTATATCCCATCGTACTAAGGCTCAGGAGGGTGCGATGTGTGTCAGTGTATGTGTGTGTTCTGCTGCCGCTGCTGTTCCTCCTAAGAAGTCAAAGTCTAAAAGCGAAGCTACTTTTTCTTGGAGTTGACGCTCTTGCAAACCCAGTTCATGCCCTCCTGAAAGAGAAGAGACAGCATGTAGAGAAGACAGAAGAGGACGATAAAAACAAAAATAACTGCATAATAAGCCCGGCTCACCTGAATCCCCTCACCAGTGAGGGCAGAGCAGGACTGGATCTGCCACATGCGATCTCGGATGGTGTGCAGATTAAGACCCTCAGCTATCTCAGAGGCTGGGGCGGCCGTCAGCAGGTCCTGTTTGTTCGCAAAGATCAGCACGGGGACACCGCTCAACTTCTCCTCATCAAGCAGCTCAGCCAGCTCCTGTAATACAAGCACCAGTGGAATATAATAGTAAATAATAGAAAAATTACAAGGTTATTAAAATAATCTCTACATTCACCCAAAGAGATAATATAAACAAACATCAGTGTATACACAAATAAAATACCTGGCCAGTTTCTTCAAATCTCTTTCTGTCTGCACTGTCGATGACATAAATCTGAAACAAAATAAATGTGTTTTTTAGCATCTTGCATTCACGCTGGCAATACATTTTGAATACATTTCACTGTTCACACTCACCAGTACATCTGTATTTTCAAAGTAGTTCCTCCAGTAAGGCCTGATCTTCCTCTGGCCTCCAATGTCCCAAACATTTAGTTTAAAACCCTGAGACTGCACACTCTTAATGTTGAATCCCTTAACAGAGCAAAAGCAAGATTCAATCAGACCACACTATCTTTCATAAACATGTGAAACAGCTTTCTGTCTTTGCTTTGTGTATGAAACTTCTCTTTATACCTGTGTGGGGGTGATGTGGCTGATGTCCTCAGATGCCAGCTGTTTGAGCAGAGTTGTTTTTCCACCGTTATCCAGACCCAGCAGCAGTATCCTCACCTCCTGGTCCGGTGTGCTTTTTAGCTTCCGAAGTATGGACAGCAATCCCTGAATAATGAGTGAAGAGAGCCGTGTGATGTTACTTTGTCGGTGGGAGAGGAAGAGCACTGTTGCAGCTAACCACCATTGTAGGGATACATCTTTATTCCTTTCTCCATCCTTCCTCACAGGCCGTGCAAGTGTTTATCTTTTCTCTTGAGGAAGCTCTCTCCCAACTGAAGACAACAATAGAGCCCGTAAGTAGCTAATCAGATCTGCTTTCTTATTCTTGTGCCTCGCGGGTTGGTTGTTAGAATGCAGCTGTTGTTGGTGAGAGCTAAAGGAAGCTAACGTGCTAAGCTAATCTCCCCTGATAACTGGACGAAGCAACAAGGCAGATTTTGCAGTTGAAACCTTTTTCTCGGCCACTTGCGAACAACTGCAGCCGTTAAACCGCAACTGAATTCACACAAGCGTTACTTTATGAAAATATGTACATGGTTTGGGGGTTATTTCCGCAGTTCACGGCTAATTATTACGATAAATTAAACTCACCATCTTGTTGCCTTCGCTCTTGGAGACGCCGCCGAGGGTTACTAAGGCGGATGACGTCAGACGTAAAGTTACGCACAAAACTCCCGTCTATGGTTCTATATTTCATTTTTTGTGCTCATTTTTAAGGAAGTTTACTGACAAATGTAGTCAAAGCTGTTAGGAGTGGAAGCACGCTGTGAAATTAATGTGTCAAATTTTTATTTTCAATACATCGGACAGTTTAACCCTTTCATGCATGGAGGTCACTACAGTGTACAGCTGTTTAAAAGTGTTGATTCTCTAATTATGCCTGTAATTTTGGGCACTGCTGCATATAGTCCACTCTAGTGGAAGCTATTACATCATGTCATACAAAAAAATCCCATTGGTAGGTCATTGCAATGGGAAAAAGTAGTCAGTAAAACCAAGATGGCCGACAGACAGGGAGAAAGACCAACCACCTCAGCTATTTCGGTTTCTACCTTCTATAAAAAGATACCATTGCAGGTAAAAAAAAAATATGACTGCATCAAATAAAATCTAAGGTGGCATATTATGTCAAGATTTATCAAGTTTTGATTTTATTTTTGGAGGAAATACCAATTAATCATCTGTCCACTCAACTGTACGTCATGCATCACAAGCTATGTTTCAACTTAAATGCAATGTTAATTACTACCAATGTTGTTCATATAAATAATTCATATCCTGTAGTAATTTGACTGTAAATCAACTGCTTTATTTTTTTATAATGTAATTTGAGTTTTTTTAATATATCCATGTCTTTGTAGGGCTTAAAAAGACAGGCATACAGGGTTATAGAGGAGTTTCCAGACTCAAGTGAGGAAGACTGTGCTTCAGGTAGCAGTGATAAGGAATGGCTTCCAGTACATAAAGGTACAAGGAGAGAAGCAGAATCAGGCAGTGACAATAAAGGTGAGGAGGCTGGAAATGTTGCTGAAGGAGTTGAGGCTGATGAAGGAGATGAGACAGATGAACTTGAGGGACCACCACCCTCCAGAGCTCAGGGGAAAAAAGCAAAGGAAAAGAGTGTCAGAAATGTTTGGAAAGCCTCTTCCTGCACTGGCCTGTCCCCAACAGATGTGGCACAGAGATGGAGCAAGAAAGAGAAGAAGATGCTCAACATCCAAAGGCTGTTCTCTGTGTACAATCAGCATATGGGTGGAGTGGGAGGTGGGAGGAGGATCTGTGAAGATACATGTCAGAGGTAGACCCAGTGCCACTCCACCACCTGCAAAACGGAGAGCAGTGTCTCAGGCCGCCCCTGAGATCCGGTATGCCCCCGGAAACCACTGGCCCCAGGTCAAGGAAGCAAAAAATGCCAGCAGATGCCAAGATAGTGCATGCACATGAAGAACCAAGTACACATGCATGCAGTGTCTTGTAGCATTGTGCCCTGGATGCTTTGGTAACTATCATAGAAAATGAGAAAGGAGAAGATTCTCAGTTCAGAGACTTGACAGGAATATAAGAAAAGATACTACGAGGATCTGTGTTCAGTTCAGTGACTGGTATTTTTTGATACACTAACCTCAGTTCAGAGGGATTGTCTTTATTTTGTTACCTTGTTACCAGGGAAGTGGAGGAACCTCTATTCCAACAAAATACAATAATACAACTGTAAAACTGAATTAAAACAAACACTACATAATTACCACATTATTACAGTTATTTACCGTAAGAAATGCATGAAGTACACTTGAGTGGACAAATAAATATATCTTTATAAAATTAAGATAGAATTTTTTTTGAGAAAAATCCTTGTTTTACATCCCTAAAGAAGAATAAAAACACTTAGTAAAAAAATCCTGACTGTCCTTATCATAATTCATGCATGAGAGGGTTAAGCTCATTGAAAATTACAAGTCTTATGATTTTGAAACACCCTTGATGTTTTTTTCAAGTTGTATATTCATTAATTGTATCCTTACTTTATTATCTTATATGTATATATATATATATCATTTTGTTTATTTATTTACTGAAAGTAAGATGTTCCAGTCTACACTCCATACCAGCAGGTGGCGGAAATGCACCAACAAGTTGTTTGCCAGCCCCCAAGGCACCTAAAGAAGAAGAAGATGTGTTTAGCTCGCTACATGTCCTAATTTTGGCCATATTTTTTCAATTTTTGAATTTTATTCTGATAGGAAGACTTCAAGTCAAGTAAAGAAACTGTATGTTAATGTTTTTTCATAAAACTATCAAACCAGCCAAATACCGCGCTAGGAGGGTAGAGGAAATGATCTGGCTACTTAGCATAACAATCACCTCCACATGGTTTTGGTCACATATACGATCTTCAAAGCATTAATCACACCCTATGATAGTATTTTTGTTTGACGTTAGTCTTTTGAAATAGTGTCAGGCTCAGTTTTCACCGGTTTTTACGTAGGGAGCTGCCCCAACTCGCTATTGGAGGACAGCATGCCACGTGCACATATCTTTACTATGCCAGAAGAGCACATTTGATTACCTGACAGGTTTCTGTGTTGGACGGTTGAAAGATCTAACAAAGGTATGTTACCTGTTGTAGTCTGTGCAGAGCTTCGCCTGTTTGTATGTGCTTCAGTCTTTCTCTTTTCTGCTCGGTGAAGTCAAACCCAGCTGGTAACTCGAGTAATGTTGCATCACTCAGCTCTGGCTGACATGTCTTCACTGTTTTCACTGCAGTTTGGAGACATCTGAGCACAAAACCTACTTTATACACACATCAAATTAATGTTGTTGTTACAGTAAGTGTTATTCAATGTGTTTTATGCATGCAAGAGCTTATGTGCTGCTGATTTATACGTGTTTTCTGCTTATATAGAAGTTATCCAGATGTGTGGTGCTGCAGATCCAGTTTGTCAAGCCTTCAGTGCTGCTCTTTGTTGTCTCTCAAATTTGTTTCAATGCTTGTTTTTCAAACAGCTTTTAGGTAGATCTACTCGTGTCTTTAAAACAGTCTTTTTCTTCACTTGCAGGGGGTCTCCACGACCAACAAAGCTATTTATTCTAAAAAACATGTCCCAGAACAATGAACATATCCTTTGAAACTTCCAAAAATGCAAGGGTCCCCACTTGAAAACGCCTAAAATCAAGTTATAAATGCAACCTGACCTTATTTTTAAGCCACTGAACAAAGGTTCTTGTGGAAAGCCTTGCAAGATGTGCTCTGATGCTTACAGATAGTTCACAGTCAGAATAGTAATTGGCATTGAACTGTTAATGCTCTGTGACTTATTTTGTAACAGCAATAAACTTTTTTTATAGAGCACTTCTCAACAAATATCCAAGTCACCAGTGGATCTGTCTAAAATCAGATGCAGTTAAGAAAGGCTCTTAATATATTGAAGTGGCCCTGAGGCTTTGGGAACATATAAATAGAGCTTCTTCTTGAGAATCTAACACTGCATAATGGCTCACATGTGAGCAAGAGGTCTGATATGTAGCATGGAAATAGGCCATGAATAGCTTAAGAGGTCAGCAGTAAGATCTTAATTCTGAAATAAACAGGGGGACCTACATTGGACATAATGTGGTCACTTTGTAGTTCCATGGAAAATCTGGCCGCCCAATTCAGCTAATTTGGAACCAATTTGAACGTTTTTGATTATTTATGGAATACATTTGTAAAAATAAATACAATATTTATAGCAAAGTTAGTGTACTGCAAAATTAAGCAGATCCTAAAAATAATTTATAAGCTGGAACCCTTGGATTTTTTCTGATTATCTATCTCATTATTTCTGTTTATCCACATGTACCTCCTTAATGATTTATCTCTACCCAGTGCAACCATCAGTCCCAATATGTGTTTAAATAATCTTCTTGATATGCTGTGGTATGTAAGGCCATCATGTCCAGGGTTTCAAACCAGGTTCTGCAGGCCCTTATCCTTCCCTCTGAACAAACAGCTGCAGAAATGATCCAGTTTCATCCAGACACAGCCTTCAAAGTGAGCACTGATAGCCTCCTCTCCTCATGTGCCCTTTACCTACAAAACACTGAACCACACCGGGCAGATTCCTGTTGTGAAATTTCGCCTAATCTCTCCAGAACTTAATGGGTAATGTAATGTTGAAGATGCTCAGTGGGGTGTTTGGATAGTTTGAGCTTCGGTCAGCAGGTTCAGGTTCCTCTGGTTGTGTAATAAGACCCAGAATGCTGCAGCTGCAAAAACCCAAAATGACGACCTGTGGAACCATTTACCAGGATGTGGTCAATGATTTTCTAGCTTGAGTTTGGCTCTTGAGAGTTTTTTAGGTAGGAACAAGAGTTTGTGTTTGTCCAGGGTTTTGTTGAGTTGAGGCCAAGGGCACATGTTGGGAAACATTAAGTCCGGCCGCTCAGGAGGGGGGCCGGAGCCGAAAAAAGACTATAAAGCTCTTTTGGTGCTCAAAACAAAATATTTGAAAGGGTAAATTCATGCCGAACACTTCACTCCTTCAACTGAGCACTTTTATTTCTGTGTAGTTCAATTCCAAAAAGTCCATTTGTACATTTGAACATCTTTTGACAAACCCACATCAAAAACCTGAGCCCAAGTTTGAATGATTTCTGAGATAAAAAAAAATAACTTGATGTTCATTTTTCTCTGACTAATCCCTGGAGCTTTATACACATATGAGCCCTTTTGACACCTAGAGAGAAGTGGAGTTCAAAGACACTCTGACCCACTGAGCTAAAAAGCAGTTAATGTTACATCAGCTGCATCCAGCTGTGACTGGTCTGATAACAAAAATGAACAGGGTTGTGATAACAAGAAGAGAAACGTTCCTGTGTTTAACATAGTTTTATTTAACCATGTGTTTCTGTACTTTCACAGCACTGAAATGTCATCTTACTTATCATTTTATCTTTTCTTTCCAGGGTTGGACTGCAGCCATCACATAAACTCCAAATCATCCCTACTCTTGAACTTTTAATGCCTTAGAAGGTTCTTTTTACAAACCGCAATGGCTTTGAGTTCCTTTGACATCGATGCACCACGATGGGATCAGTCGACGTTCATGGGCCGACTGAAACACTTCTTCAACATCACAGACTGCACAACAGCACTCTTACCTGACTCACGCCTGGATGAAGCCAAAGCTCTGGTAGAAAGCTGCAGGTGAGAATGTGATCTCTGTAAAGTAGAACAGACACACAAACTTCAGCTGTCACATGTAAAAAAAAAAAATCTTCTGACATGGTGCAACACAGCAGACTTACTGAGCTGTTTTTGTACATAATATCTGTGTTGATGTTTTGTAGAGCGGGATCCATCCCTCCTGGCACCACAGAGGAGCAGCTTCACTATGCTAAGAAGCTCTACGACTCGGCCTTCCATCCTGACACAGGAGACCGTATGAACCTGATTGGCCGCATGTCATTTCAGGTCCCCGGAGGCATGGCCATCACCGGCTGCATGCTGCAGTTCTACAGGTACAGAGAAGAGCACACAGACAGGAAAACGTTCAGTTTCACTGAGAAGCTTTGAAGGTTTCATAACCGTGTGTTTGTAGGACAGTTCCTGCTGTGGTGTTCTGGCAGTGGGTCAATCAGTCCTTCAACGCTCTGGTCAACTACACAAACCGAAACGCTGCCTCCCCCATCACTCCCAAGTAAGACTTTACTGATCATGCCATTTTCTTAGTTTCCTGTCTTACAGGCCATGTACATGTTGTGTCATGTCTTAATATAACATCTTAACATGTCTTGTCTAAACCTGAATTTCCCTTCGGGGATTAATAAAGTATTTTATCTATCTATCTATCTATCTATCTATCTATCTATCTATCTATCTATCTATCTATCTATCTATCTATCTATCTATCTATCTATCTATCTATCTATCTATCTATCTATCTAATAAATTCCTCAAATTACTCTTAACTACAAGTCAATAGGATGATCTTTCATGGCTCTTTTGACATCTGAGAAATCTGAATTTAATGCCAGAACAACATTCAGGAATCTGAAGTGAACATGTTGACATCCTGGGCCTGTGCGCAGGAAAATGTAAAATGACTTTATAATCCACCACCAGTGATGAACGTCTGATGTTGTTCAAGGTCTAAAGCTTTGTAATTTCTCTCTCAGGCAGATTGGAATAGCTTATGTAACAGCAACCAGCACAGCGTTAGCAACAGCAGTAGGACTGAACCTCTACACAAAGGTACGGCTACAAATCATACTGTTAAACAACAACAATGTTCTCTTCCTTTTCCTAATTAATCCTCATGGAAAATTTCAACATTTATCATTTGCACCAAGGTTTTGTTCATTGTTTTACTTTTAATGTCTTCTCCTCATTATGCAGAAAGCTCCACCTCTCGTGGCTCGCTGGGTCCCTTTTGCAGCAGTTGCAGCAGCTAACTGTGTCAACATTCCCATGATGAGGCAACAGTAAGTTTTGCTGCAGTAAGGCTGTATGTGCTCAAAGAAAAGTGTTTTTTATTTCACATCTCATCAAAGTAGGCTCTGGTGCCCTGGTCCCTTTGTAGCCTCAAATATTTCACAGCTCAAAAAAATCCCTGTTTTTATCACACTGGTGTTTACAAAACCGTTATTTCAGCCTCTGTCTGAAAAGCTTCCTTTTAGTTGCTGTCCCTTTAAGGCTCCCTGCTCCACAAACCCCCCTCTTCTCCTATTGGTCAGCCCTTTAGAGTCATGGTAGAGGCAATGCTATGAGTAGACCTTACCACTTCAGCAAGTCTGGTTAAGATACTGTGTTACTCCTAGACAATATCATTTTGAGCGGTTTGCAGACAGATTCAACATGTGATTATGCCGTGGTTTGAAAATCTGCACACGTATGAACATTCCGCATTGTTACTTTATATTCATGTTTATAAATGTGGGAAAGCAGAATTCCCTCTCTTTAATCTTCCCTACTGCTTCTCTGCTGCTAGAGTCTTGGACCATTCTAGGACTCAGTCTACAGCTAGCTTCTCTACTGTTTCTTTTGGAAATTGAACCATTCTTACTGATGTATTCTATGAAAACAGCTGTTGCATTCATGAAAGTTGCATGCTGAGTCATGCTCTTTACTGCAGGCCAGTTGCTGTCTAAAGGTGCCTCAATTTCTTTTTATTGTTGTATATTCTCTCTAACGCTCTTCCAGTTATTTGACTCGTAAAGATTTTACAACCAAACTTTCTACTCTAGTTTCTCCCTGAAGCTCCTGTGTGCTTTACAGTAAAATCCAAATGTTTCCCAATTCTGAGCTTTTATATTCATTATCCATTATGGGAACATTAATTAATTTTTGTTTCATCCATTTCTTTCTTCTCACCTTCATTTGTTGCTGTTTTTCAGGGAGATTCTTAACGGTATCGCTGTCACAGACGAAAACGGCAACAAGCTGGGTCACTCTACGGTCAGCACACTTCTTTAGACTATATAAACACTCATTAGTTTTCTTCTCTTATTCAAACACAGTCTTCACATCTTGTTCTGTCTTCTCTGTAGAAAGCAGCAGTTAAAGGCATCACCCAAGTGGTCATCTCTCGGATCACAATGGCTGCTCCAGGAATGAGTAAGCAAACAAGTCTCACCCTGTAAATACTACCTTGACTTCTTCCTGTTATCCTCTTCCTCTTCTGACTTCTTTTTGATCTCTTGTGTCAGTCATCCTGCCCATCATCATGCAGAGGCTGGAAAAGTACAAGTTCATGCAGGTCAGAGCTTTACGTCTCTTACCTTTCTGCTGTTTGAGGCCCAAACATGAAAATAACTTATCACTTTCTGTCTTTTTTATTTTCCAGAGAATCACGTTCCTGCACGGACCCATTCAAGTGATGCTGGTGGGAGGATTGTAAGTAGAGAGAGGCAGAGGGGTTTGAGTGTGTTTAGTCAGTGTTTGGAAAATAAAAATGACACTTTTCTTTTTTTATAGTTTGATCTTCATGGTGCCTGCCGCGTGTTCGCTGTTCCCTCAGAAATGGTATGAACTTGTTTTTGTGCTTTAACCTGAAACGTGCTGCTTTTACACTTCCTGTTACAGTCAAACTAAGTGTTTAGAAATCAGTGTATTAGATTGGTTTATCAAAAGGAGGACATCTTAACCATGATTTTTGTTATTCTCTTTCTCTCTCTGTAGTTCAATGGCTGTGTCAAAGCTGGAACCCGAGCTCAGAGACTCCATTGTGTCTAAGTATGGAGACAAAGTACAACAAGTTTACTTCAACAAAGGCCTCTGAGCCTGATAAGCTTCATCAAATCAACACTCAACCCTCATTCAAATGTTATTATGTAGTCTATCTTCATTTTTTTTCTAAACTCATGATGAAATGCCCATTATGCATACTTCCTCTTCACATTAGAGCTTATCTGTGGAGACTTTGATAAATTGTGCCACTTTTTTATCTGCCTCTCTTTCTTTGTTCAAATTATTTCTATTTTCTTACCTTGAATGGAAACATGGGGTACTGTGTCCTGTTGAGTAACCAAATGATCTCACCTCAGGAACAGGGCATGATTGTTACAGATAACTCTGTTACTCTGTCCTTCATGGTATGAGTCCTCTGTAGGTGGCATCATTGGCTGTTTGTTGGTGTCTTAATGTTGGAAAAATCTACCAAACCTCATACAATCTATCTGTGCCTTCTACAAAGTGGCCAGAGAGACAACTCTGCTGGGTTTTCTTTATTTTTTAAACCAATACTCCTCCACTGTGAAAAGAAAAAAGTATGATCTATGCATGGGTTGACTTAGAAACTGGCATCCAGCTGGGTAAAAGTAGAGGATGCTGCCCTCTTCAGTCGAAATGGAGGTAGATCTTTTGAGAGTTGCACGCATGATTTGTCTGAGGTTTTGCAAGTGTGAGCTTCAAACTGTGTAAACTCAGATTTGTGCAACAGCACTCATCATGTGGCGGAATAAAAGACAAATATTTGACCATGTTTCCCTGTTGTGTTTGTCAGCAAGTGGTCTGTCATTAATGAACTGCAAAGTGCTGTGGTGGTGATAGATTAATTTTGCCACGTAAATCTTAACAATTTTTTTTTTCTTGTTTTGTTTTGTTTTGTTTTGTTTTGTTTTTCTGTCATAAACCAGTAAAGTAATTAAAAGTGTACAATTAACATGAAAATTTATCCACACTAATTTTTAATTTTTGTGATTGAATTGTTTTAAGATTACAAACTCACTGAATAATAAGCTATCAAAAATACTTGGAGAGGTTGTTAAAATATATATAAATTCTGGCATACATAAATATATAAATATTATGTTCTAAAAACAAATATATACATAATGTCAAAGTTTATTGATGACAAAGTTTCAGATTTTAAAGCAACAGTCTGATCTGAACAGCTTTTTCAGAGTCACACGAGATTTCAGCGAGATCAAGGCCAGGTTTGTGACATCACCAGTTGGTAAATCCTCTTAAAAATGTGTCGTTTTAAAAAGAGGGCTAAAGTTGGGCTTTGAAATCTTGATATTACATTTAGCTGAAAGCTGCAATTTTATCCCGCCAAAAAAAACTTTTTTTTTCTTTTTTTTCTTTTTTTAAAGATGATTGTTCAAAGTTGGGTGTAAAAATGTTAACAAGGGCGTATTTTTTATTTCATTTTATTTTTTGATATACCTGCTTGTTGTCAGCTAGACGGATGTCACAGCGCCCTCTGCTGGTTTAGCCTTTTCATGCCGGTAGGAGGAGCCGCTCGTGTAGCTTTATAAAACCGCCTTGATCCTGCAAACGAAAACACACCCAACAGACAAGGCAGCTGCCGACACCAGCCGAGACACCTCCGAAAGACACCGAGTCCACAGTGAAGCCTCACCTTTCTAACGGAGCTCAGAGAGCGGGCTTTCCGGTGTTGTTGACGTCGCTAGGTCTCTGTAGGTAGACAAAAAGACAGAAAAAAGGGGAGGGGGGAGTCTGTTGCCAGCCGCTGGACCCAGACTACAACGCATCTGCGCAACACACATCATCGAAGGGGGAGAAAAAACGTCGCATCAGTGTTTATGAAAATGCCGTTTTCCGTTAACGGCGTCCTTTGCACGCTCGCGCTGCTGGTCCTGTGGCGAGCAGATGAGCTCGTGGAAGCGTGCAGCTGCGCCCCGGTACATCCGCAACAGGCGTTCTGCAACGCCGATGTAGGTGAGTACAGCACCGGGGACTGTTGATGTTATTGTTGTTGTTTACCCAGCTCATGTTGCACCAGTGGCAACGCCAGCGGTTTGCAGCCGCTCTGCCCGCCTGTGGTGCTTGCTGTTGGGGTCGCAGAGGCTCGTGGAAGCCGCTGGAAAGCCTGGAGGTGGTGGAGGATGTTGCTCCTGAAGGCCATGGCCTGACAGTTTGCATCCAGATTGCAGACTCATGCAGATCCTTTTGTCATTTTGAGTCATGACATGGTGATGTGCACAGACCCTTTAAATGCCAAAGTAGTCATAAGGAAAGCATATGAATAAACATGTTGTTTAGGCTTCACAAATAAATAGCCTCATAGTGAAGCAAACACACCTTATTTTAAAATAAAGGACAAATGGAACCACAGCACTGACTTACAAGCTTTCCTGATGACCTTACTGAACTTTGCAACACTCAAAACAAAATATACATATATATTTTATGCAAAGTTAAGGCCATAATGATGGAACCGCGCTGCTCTGTTTTCTTAGGGTTTGTGAGGACTATATTTGTGTAAGTCAGTTTAACATGCAGGAAAGAGTCCAGGACCTTTGTTTTCATGTCCCAGGTTTGCTGCAGACTGTGTGTACCAGGAAGGCTTCACCCTCAGCAGTTCTGGGATGAAGCAGCAGTGTCCGCCTGACTTGTGCAGGGCAACGTGGCACAACAGAGGAAAAGAGAGACAAGGAGAGAATAGAGAAGAGAGAAGGAGGACAAGGGATGGAGGAATATAAGGGAGGAGGGAGACGGGGTTAAATCTCAACCACAGAATTTGTCGCAGCTTTCCTTGTCTTTTTTTTTTTAATTTCCATTCCTGCCCCTTTTCTTCCATCAAGGGGTGGTGCTGGGAGGAATTACAGGAATGTTGCTGGGATTTTCCCAACTTTTCTCCGATGTAACACTGGGACACATGCACACACTCTCACATAGCCCAAATAGACCACTGCAGGCCGGCCATGGATGGTGGATTCTCTCACACAGATGACATCTGGCCGTCAGCTCAGGGTGTGTTCTAGGGAAAAACTCTAAAGTCAAATATGTGTGGTGTCCTTGAAAACAGGAAACTTCAGGACTTAAAGCCATCTTTCTTTCCCCTGTCTTCTTATTCTTCCATATGCACGGGTGTGTTTGTGGTCAAGATGTCTATCTGTTTAATTCCACACAGCAGAATGACCGCTCTATTTTCAGGTGTGACTCAATCTTTCGCTGAGCTGGCAGGTCTTGAAAACAGGATGTCTCAGAGGAGAGGTGGGGGTGTGTTTGGGTGTGCTTTTTTTCTTAAGAGAGAGGGTGCACATTTAAAGGCATGCAAACCACTGAAACCAACAATGGTTTATGTCATTGTCCAGTAATGGTTTCAGGGTGGGTCTAAGGATGTGACTGGTAGATCTAAAAACCTAAATCTGTTGCAAGGATGTAGTCAGAGAGGAAAAGCATTGGGCAGGAATCGACTTTGCTGAATGGAGAGGCCGGCAACAGATATCAGAATAGAGTTGGTTGTCTGGTTTCCAAATATGTGCATGTAGGAAAAAAACAAAGTGACATTGTCAAAAGTTTTGTGGTTGGACAATTGATATTTGTCTTTTTGGTGAAATGGGATCTGGCTCTACAGGCAGGCACAAGTACCAGTGTGTGTACGTGTGTGTGTTTGTGTGTCACCGGCTGTTTTCATGCTAAACAATACTCCAGGTCAAACCACAAGCCATGAACATCAAGCAGTGTCATGCGCTCGCCACACAGACACACATATACTGTTATAACATGTGCTCAGACAAACATCCTCCTTTCATATAAATCTGTTGCCCACAAGGGGAACTTCCCCAGCAGCCCTGCCCAGTCAGGCAGTCTGTCCTGAGGCTGGGCGCCATGAAAGACCAGAGTCACCCTGCTGTCTGCAGGCAGGAGAGGACATGCAACAACACAGGCAGGGTTGTCTCTGAGGCAAAACTGTTTTTAAACAGAGAGTAGCAGAACACATATGATTGCACTCTTTGAACAGGAAATTAAAGTTGCAGAAATTGACTTCTTGTAAGAACGGTTGCACACATCAAAGAGGAAAATTTCAAGTGGTGAGAAAAACGCCTAAGCTACTGGGCTACCGAATTTAAAGCCCATTTCTAGCTTAGCTCCTTTAGATTTCTTGCCTAATTTTTGAGTTAACGTTTAACGCTGTCAATCAAAATTCCTAAAGCTACAAAACTAGCTTTACGCTACCTGCTCAACACCATTCAGAAGAGAAATGGTAAGAGACAGCTTGATGAAGATAGGGAAGTATTGGTGGCCTCAGATTTAGATATTTCCCTCAGCGGATCGTGGGGACCAAAAATTAGAGTAAACATTGGATTTTTCTCACCTGAACTGCTGCCATCTAACTCTACAGTAGTGCAGCTCCTGTTTCTGCAGTTAAGACCTCACAAAAGAAAGCCGTACAGATGTTCAGAGGTCATGTGGCCAGCTGGATTGTATTTGAGGCTTGTCTGTCTCAAGTCAAATGACGGGTTGAACAGAAGGCCCACATACATCTGGAGCAAAACAAACCACATCAGGAGAGTCAAGAAAGATTTGGCGGTCACTGGAGTTTGAAGAAAGAAAGACTCATGTGATGGATTGAAGGGGGGCACTGTGTGTGTGCTCGACTGGGGTCTGGGCATGGAAAACATTGCGTAGTGCTACTGATACACATGTATAAGTCATTAGATGTCGTCCTGGTTGGGAGGAAAGGGGGGGCAGTCGAATGTGGGTCAGTTGGTGGTTTATAGGGGGGTGGGCTCCTGCTGGTGATCCACTGACTTCTGGATCAATCTGCAGTGAAACTTGGCCGCATTCAGCCCCCCTATTGTCCAACTGTTTTTGCATCGCGTTGTGTAGTCTGCAGCCTCCACAGCACGCCGCTCGGACTGCACAGGATGATCCACTCCAGCTTTATTGCAGAAGAAGTAAACATGCCTGCAATAACTGGAGCTGGAGCAGCAACAATAACAATCTGTTGTGAATAAGAGAATGATTTCCCTGCAGTATTATGTTCTGCTGCTGATTCTTTGCTCATTAGTTTGGGGCTCAGAATGAGGTCAGGAAATGAGAGCGGAAAAACTGTGAGGAATGCTCGGGAGAGTGCCAGCCAGGTATACTACTATGTGTGTGTGCGTGTGTGTTTATGTGTGTATTCTGGCTGTTGCTGCATGTTTGCATAAACACCAGAGGGGAATAAAATGCAGAAGCCTTGTGACGAACTGAGATTGGTTTATCTGAAGGCCTGGTGTTGGCTTTTTCCTGCACTGAATCATTAATATGTGCTGGTTTCTAGTTTCATTTTATATTCAGCACAAAATGGATTAAACAGGTAATTTCGGATGCTTTGACAGCTGAGTCATTCAGCTACCACTGTGTGTCCTATCATATGTGTCCAAAGCATCTACCTGATCTCTTGTGTTAAGATTTAGCAATTTACGTCACTTCTTTTCAAAAGTCAAACTATAGATAAGGCTTGCAGATTTGAAAGATTTGAATTGCAGGGACTAGTTTGAAAAGAATACATATACATTTTGTACATGCTGGTTAAACTGTTGGTATGTGCTCAATAAAGTTAGTTTTAAAGTGAAAAGAGCTCAGATAAAATGTCACATATCAAAGTTTTTGGAGGTCTGCAGAAGGAAGGCCAAACAGCATTTGCTTCTGGCCCTCTTTGGAAATAGACAACGTTTCAAAATATGTAAAGAGATGTCAACTTTAAGAATGTTTTTTCTAACTTTTATTCATTTTTCAACAATATTTAGCATTTGTTTAGAATAGGAAATTGCTAACAAAAAAAGCCAGACTCACAAAAGTAGGTTGTGGCAAAAGGGATAAGGCATTTCAGGGCTTTGTCAGCCAAGGTGGGACACTTGTGTCTTACATGTAGCTTGTAGTTAGACAGGAGAAGAGCTTCAAAGTTCAGTTTAGTTTTTTTGGATAGCTTAATAACAGGCCCAAACCACCAGGTCAACACAGATCATGACATCATCATGCAGAAGGTGCGGTTATGTGCAATCGGAAACTTGAGAGTCCAACAATTATGGCACTTTGCATGTTGTATGTTCAGGAGAAGTGGTTAGAAAAATAAAATACGAACATTTTTTTCCCTTACATCCAATTTTCTGAGGCCCCCTGATGGCCCCCACTTTATAAACTACTGCCATGAAGGTTGCTGTTGCAGTCGTTCAGTAAGGAGGTTTTGAAGGAGTGAAAATGTAGAGCTGGGTATCATCAGTGCAGCAGTGGAAGTGAAGTCCTTGCCAGCGTATGATGTGGCTAAAGACGGGGACCAAGCATTGATCCCTGCGGGACACCATGTCTAAGGGGGTTGCAGTAATCAATAGATTTGTATTAAGATAGATGCTTACTGGGTTCAGAGGGTTTGACTGGACAGCAGAGGACCATGTTGCAAACATTTCTTACCAAAACCGTGATTCAAAAGCCTTCTTTGCTATCACTGGGGAGTTCCTTGTGTTTTTAAAACAATGCTGACATCCACTACTTCACTTCTTCTTCTTCTGTTTACTTAAACTCATATTCTTTGGAACTAAAGCTCTTGAGATGCTTGATGCAACTAGTTTCGCAAGTTGTTGCCAAAGTTGTTGGTGTGACCAGTATGAAATACTTCCAGTTTTAGTTAACTTCTCTCATGCTATGTTCGCTCTTGCAAAATGCACAGACCCACTGACGCCTGATGGGTGTAAACACAGGATAGCATAGATATGAGTTGAACACTTCTGCCATAAGGTTAGGCCCTTTGTCATGAATTCCTAATTCAGTTCTCCTTAAAGTGTGATGACTTCTGTTAACATTGAGCAAAATCGTTACATAAAAAGTGAAGTGCTGAGCTTTTCTTGTCTGTGATAGTTCTCAGACATTTTACAGCCTGCTTAAATAATCTACAATGCAATGATTCAGTTACACATGATTTCATGATGACATGTTCAGAAAAGCATGCATGTTGGACCAGAGGGGGGAATCAAACGGTGGAAAGGAGCAGGTTGGGAAGGGAGGAGAAGAACGAGAGAGACGCTAGTAACTCTGAACCCCCATATTTGTGTCTGCTCCAAGCCGTAAACTGAACCCAAGGGTGTCAGAGCCGCAGCAGTCGACCGTGTGTGTGTTTATCTATGTGTACGTGTCCTCTGTTCCTGCTTAGTTTATGTTCCTTTTTTCTCTATTGCTCATATTTTCCATGCTGAATAAATGCCCCAAGCATAGCTAAAGCCTGATGTAGTCGGTCAGGCCATTAAAACACACAACACAGGAGGGAACACGCCTCAGGCCTGCTCTGTCTTTTTACATCAGTTCTCAACCTGTGGACTTATTGGTTGAGTTAGAGGCAGAAAGGTTTGTGCTGCTGCAAGTAGTCTCCAAAAAAACGAAGTTATCACTTCTCTCTGGTGGGAGAAAGTTAAAGGATGATTTGTCTCCACTCTTTGGCGTTTCTTCCCTTCTGTTTCTTCTTATTTATTGGCTGACACACAGAAACCTCTTTAACTTCACTAATTTAATTCTGTGATCTGATTCAGTCTCTTCTTTCTCTTTCCTCCAACAGTGATTCGTGCAAAGGTGGTCGGTGAGAGAGAGGTGGATTCTGGGAACGATATCTACGGGAACCCCATCAAGAGGATCCAGTATGAGGTCAAACAGATCAAGGTAGGATTGTTTTTATTAATGCCAGATCTGTGTAGTTTCACTCTGGCGCTCCAGATGAAAGTCGATGAGATTCTGACTCTGTCAATCTGACCTTTGATCCTCCCCTGCTGTGGTTTTGTTCCAGATGTTCAAGGGGCCAAACCAGGACATCGAGGCTGTGTTCACTGCTCCTGTGTCTGCTGTCTGTGGGGTTACTCTGGATGCCAGCGGCAAGAAGGAGTACTTGATCTCAGGTTGGTATTATTCATGGTGTTACATTATTTATTTTTTTAATTTAGTCCATTAACTCTCTGTAAGTTTCATGTTTGCAGTATCTGATATTAAAGTGAAAGTGAAAATGAACTTAAGGAGGAAAGAAACATCCAGACTGATAGAATTACAAACAGTCTGTTACCAACCTCGAGGCGTAAACTCCCGCACAAACAACATCGCCTCAAGCCTAACAGGCTATTTACCGCGCTCCAAGTGAACTGTTTATGTTATTATGGGTAATGATATGCTGCTGATTAAACCCTGTGGAGCCTGGGAGTCACCTTGTCTGTCGTGGTACACCTAAAGCTCTGGGGACATTTTCAAACCTTTTAGATATCCTGCTTTCCCCACAGACGGAGGGAGGTGGGATTACCATGTGTCTAAAATAATCCTTTACCCTTTAAGGCTCACCAATTAACACTTCACATCACAGTTTTCTCATTGGTCAAAAACCAAAGTCAGGAAATTGCAGTTTTGCAGCTTAACGAGGAGAGATGGTAATGAATGACCACAACTCCACTGCCTCTGCTCTTTCCTTTAGTGTTTGTTTTTACATGCTGTGATTCAGATTTTTAAGCTGACCATGCTAACTCAGAGGAAGATTACTTTATCGTACATCAAAGTAAGGAAACCAAAGTTAAAAAACATTTTTCTGACATACTCCTGACTGGTTTCGTGATTTAACGCAGCAGGGTGAAATGTAGTAAAAATCCAGGGATTCAGGGAGACAGAGAAACATGATGTCATACATGCTCTGGTTTCCCCATCGCAGACAGAGATGCACCCACAAACACTCGCCCTAATTACATAGAGTTGTAAGCGAAGGAACTGCTGAAGCCAGCGTTTTTCTCTCTCTGAATCTTTTTTTATTGTTTTTTCAAGATGTAGAGCTCGAGCAGTGGGAAAGACAGTTAACTTTCTGCTGACAGGGGCAACTTTTTAAATGATTCATCCTTTTTGCAGCGTGAGGGGTTAACAGGAGTTACAGTGAAGCGTGAGTCAGTCCCGTCTGTGAGGACGCGCTGTAAAGACTTCAACATGTTGAGAGCTGCAGGGGTGAGGAGAAAAGGACATGGCCTCAGCAGATCTGTAAACTCAACCCAAAGTATTTTCTTGTTTTGACTCCTGACACTCGAGCGTGAAACATAGACGCTTCAGGGCAGGTGTTCATGCACGTGCAGCGGTCTTGTCTTGCATGAATTTCCCACTATATCCAGCGTTTTAAAGCTTTTTTTTTAATCATTCACAGGCAAAGCAGAGGCCGGTGGGAGCATGCATGTCACACTGTGTGACTACATTATGCCCTGGGACTCCTTGAGTAACACTCAGAAGAAGGGTCTCAGCCAGCGTTACCAGATGGGCTGTGAGTGCAAGGTGAGGTGGGGAGGGACTGGTGTCCTGTGTGTGTGTGTTGTATCCCTCTGGGATTTTTTCTCCTTGAGTTCGAAGTCAGACATAACAGAAAACACAAGAACCACAACAGAGACTTCATCAACCAAAGCAAAAAGTGAAGAGACTTTGATGACTTAGACTTCAGGAAGAAGCAGACAGATGGTTTAATTTCTCATGTCAAAGGATTTTATTTCTTTTAAATGCTCTCCATGTTTTGGCTTTGTTTTTAGGGGACTGGTGTTGCTGTTTGTCTTTTATACTTTGAACAATGGTACATCATCCTGAACTGTGGCTGAAGAATTAAAATGTCCATCCAATAATCAAGCGCTGTGTGTGTGTTTCTGCAGATTGTGCGCTGTACCATTTTGCCCTGTGAGATCTCTGCTCCTGAGGAGTGCCTGTGGACAGACCTGATGATTGAGAAGCAGGTGCACGGGCGCCAGGCGAACCACTACGCCTGCGTCAAGAGGGTGGACGGCTCCTGCTCCTGGTACCGTGGTGTGGCTCCACCCAAGAAGGACTTCCTGGACACGGAGGACCCTTAGTCATGTGACACGCCAGATCAGTGTAAATGATTCCATTGAAATTCAAGACAACAACATCAGGCAAAGTGATTTTTGATATATATAAATATATATCTATATATAAAAAAGGAAAGTTGATGTGACTACCAGCTGGTCTGAAAACAATCTTTAGCCGCCCTCTGTATTTGTTTTTGCATTTCACTCAGAAAAATCCTAAAGGCTGCTTTAAGACTCAGAAGAGGCTCAGAGGTTGTTTTCGGACACAGTGTCTGTAAAAACATCTAAAAAGCATCATGAGACATAGACTGGTCGAGTGATGAAGTCACTTCCTCCTGAGGCTGGCGTCAGGGGGACATAAAGAGCACTTTCTGCCCCGTAAAGCTCTTTTGTTAATGCTCTGCTCTCCAGAATCCATCAATCAATCCCAGATCTATCGATGATCATCGTAACCCATCGTGTTTCTACTTTTATTACCTCATTCTCCATTTTTACTCCAAAGCCAAATTCCAAGTTGCCTTTTTTTGAATGATTGTCTTCGTCTTTCACAACTCTATTCTAATTCACCGCTTCTCTCGCCTCCTCCTGCTGGGAGCCGTTTGGCCACAGGTGACGTCAGACGCCCACGACACGCTTCGCTCTTTCCTTTATGAAGCACATGAGTCATCTTGCATAGCTGATCTTTTTTCGTCAGGTGAAAAATCTTTTTGCTAACCAAAGCGTGTGACCTCCACAGGCCTCGCTGGACCAGTCTATGCTGTGTAAAGATGAGTGCTCGAAATTCAAACCTGCTTTTGACATGAAACAACAAATAAAAGTCTGCAAGCTCCAAAATTTCTCACTCTTAACTTCATCTCTCTCTTGTTGTCCCCACTATGTAGCTGTACAGTTCCTATGCATATACTTTTGTTGTTACTTGATAATTATTTACTGCATTAGAACTAGATTTGCACTTTTTGAGGATGAGTTCCAGTAAAGACAAGAGCCTAAACACTCTGATGTTCGCCCGGACCGAGAGATCTGCCTCCGGTGCAGATTTTTGCCTATTTTTAGTACAGTACTTTTGGTGATCCATACTTATGAGCTTAGTCTTTCTATATTTGTCATGACAGATGAAACAGCACCTGCAGAAATAAAGAGCGCGCCAGAGGTCAGGATAAACGGGATCTTATAGCAGATCTTAGGTGTGAAAGGGAAACAAACAGAGCTTGTGGGATGTTATTCCAGTGTCTTTGTATTTTCTGATGACTGTAAATGCGAAAAAGCAGTTTCATAATTTGCTAATGTATTCTCGCTGACAGTTTATTTCATAAGTACTTAGGTCTTTACACGCTTAATATTAGCTTTGACTTGTCTCTCCTGCTCCTCCCTGTTATTAATGAAAGCTTTATTGCTGTCATAGAAAGCAAGTTACTCAATCAAAGTTTACAGTGCTGTTTTATACACCTCAAGCTACATTAACTACAAATCTATATATGATGGAGTATTAGAGGCATAATTTAAAAGTAAACTCTTTCAATTTTCCATTACTTTGTATTTTTTCAGTGTTATACCTGTCAGGATTTTTGTGTGTTTTTTCGCTGTCCTTGTCTAAGATGTATTTAGCTGTAGTGTAGAGTTGAGAAGGTCCTCTTGCGCTGGAGTAACGTGAGAGTGAGAGCGATAAGTGCTTTTTGGAGAGGTGTAGAGAAATGAGAATGGGTACTTTGTGTGAATAGAGGACTGTGCATGTGTTGATGCTTTGTGTAAGTCCAGGCAAAGGACAAAATATTCAGTATTATCAAATAAAAACGTTTGAAAGAAATGTTCAAGACGTGTGAGTTATTTGCCGTAGATGTTTAAAGCTAATATCTCAGGGGGAAGTGAGAGGACGTGTTTCCCCAAGGATCCAGATAATGTGAGTTATAATGCTTGATAAAACAATAATCTCAGGAATTAGAGGTGTCCAAAACGCACTTAGGCATGAGATTGGAGTGTTCAGGCTGTGTCGGGAGAAGGGCAGACAAATACTCTCAAATAGATGTGGTGATCTACTCCACTAGGAAAATATTTGAGAAATGTGCAGGCAGAGCCCAGACTGGGCGGTTTTGTCATCTCTGTTCATTCTCTCCACACAAATGTCAAACAGGATTGTTATAATCATTCAGTGACAGAGGGGTTTTCAGTTCTTCCTCCACTGAGCTTTAATGGGGACATTCAGGGGTCAATCTTTCTGAGGGACAGTGTGTTTATATTTATTCATTTATTTAGGTCACATGACCTGATGCAAGGCATGCATGAATGTCTACTATTACACATCTGAATCTGAAGTCTCTCCTCTGTGTTTGAGGGCAGTATTGATGTAAATATTTGTTTAAATGATTCACAACCCTTGTTACTCAAGATTTAGACCTCTTATTTCATCCTATCAGCCGAAGGCAACAGAGATTCTTACAAGCCTTCCACACCCAAATATGTAGCTTTATTTGCAATACTTTTGTTAATAACGTGACTGGATAGACTTCTACACTTTCAGTTTGCAGAATCAAGTAAACAAATCTGATAGATAAAAGAAGATGGATTTGACAAACTGGACTACATCTCCAAAATTGCTTCACAAATTAACCATTGAGTAACTTATTTGACTTCAAGGATCTAATGTCAGAGAAAATCATTTCAAAGTGTTTTGATTTGAACCAGGAAATCGGCACTTGGAGGTGATCAGTAATTGCAATCTAGTAGTTTCCTCAGTTTTCCTACATACTTGTGGTTGTGATGCCATCCAGTGGCCACCAGGAAGTATAACAACCTTTTCTTTCTTCACTTCCATCAGCCAATGTGGGTACTTCTTCTCATCTCTTGCTTCCTACATGGAAAAGTATTAAGTGTTTTGAGTATTCACAGGAAAAAAAGCCAAGTTGAACAAGATTCAAATGTTTTTTGTTTTGTTTTGTTTTTTTTAAGATACCTTTTTAGGAAGATGAAAGAGCCTTTGTAATTTCAGTCTTTGAACATGCTGCACTTCTTGTGGCTGTCATGGAAACCTCTTAACTTTCAAGAGAAGAGCTGGAAAGGAGGTGATTTAGAAATGAAACAATGAAGCCTGATATTCTGATTTATTTTAGCAAGGATTCACAAATAGATTTATTTATTGATTTATTTTATTGCATTGCACTGTATCATAATGTATTGTTTTGTATCATTCTTAAGGTATCATACTAGATTATATCATATAGTACGGTATGGTCTTTTCATATCCTCTCTTATCCTGTGACATCATATTGCCTCATTTTGTCTCTTTTGATATTGTATCATTCCGTTTTGTATTATAGCGATCATTTCATATCATATGGTAACAAATCATACAGTTTTGTATCCAATTGTATTGTATCATGCCATTTCATACCTTATTGTTTTGTATTCTTTTTGGATCCTTACTTAATATATTACACCATTTCATTTGCCACCATGTTTTATTCAGTTGTATCTTATTCTTATGCCATCTTATTTTCTATTGTCCTATCTGCTGTATCTTTTTGTATCATAGCTTGTTGTGCTGTCACTTAACTTTATTATGCTGGTTTTGTTTTGTTCCCAAGAAAATTGGTCAGCATGGAAAGCAAGCAGTAATACAAAGGAGTTAAATCCAGCTGCATACATTATCTAAATATAGAAAGGTCTATAAGCTGACTGCTCGGCTGGCTGATGCAGACTGTCACTTGAGGGCTCTCTCTTTCTTTAACTTTATTTATAAATTTCATATGCTAAAGTTCACTGGAGCTGCTTACGTCACACCGCCCACTCTGTCTCAGCTTTGCTGCACAGCCTGCCACCTGTGATGTCTGCTTTTAAGATGTTCATGTATATATACTTTTTAAAGAGTCATAAAGTCGACAATTATAGAGGTTTTAGAAAAAACAGTTTGGTTTTAGGAGTGCTGTCAAAGACTTGGAAAAGAGATGTGCAAAAAGGACTGACACTGTCACTGTGGAGTAATTCATGCCAAAAGAAAAAGTACAGGAATGAGTGAGGTGATGAGGTCAGGAAGGAGGTCAGCTCCACAGAGGAAGAAGAAGAAAGAAGATTAATGAGAAATGAAGGATGCTGATGAGAGGAAATGTAGAACAAGTGGAGGTCTAGATTCAATGTATGAGGAAGTATAATGATTATAAAAGAGCAGAATTAAACTCAGTGAGCTACTTGAAATGTTCATGATATCATCATCATCATCTGAGTATCTAAAGTGGCTTCACTGCTGTTCCTACAGGGCAGATCTAGAGTATAAATAGCTATAATGGATGCTACTGTTCTTGTACTGTTGGCTCTGAATATTAATATTATATTATATTTTTCTCTTTTCAGATGTCCTATGAAGTACAGGCAAAAAAGTTTGGGTAGAACAATTGAGAAAAGAAAAAGGAGTCTGATTTGGTCTAAGGGTTAGGCTGTGTGCCCCATGAGGCTAATGTTTAAGCAGACAACTCTCAACATGTTTCCAAAGCTATCATCCATCCTATCCTTACTAGATGAAGGCTTAAAAAACCTGAGAAGATAAATCAAAAAAAAAGAAAAAAAGGAAAATATATCTTTCACCATCGGGGGTGCCAAAATTAACGCACACTAGAGGTTTCCAATTAGAGTTTTAAAATGTAACAGCTTACAGGTAAATGAGACAAAGTCAGCTAATGGATTTAGAAATGTATTTATTTTTTATATTCTCTGTCAAAAGCATGTCTTAAAGGCTCCTGTTAGAAGCCACAGGTTTGTGTCGATTTTGGCACCTCCTATGGACAAAACCGTTTACCTTTTTTTTTTTTTTTTTTTTTTTAATGAATTGTATAATTGCCGTGAAAATCCATCCACCTTTCCTTTTTTCTGCTTTAATTGCAGCCATAATCTTTGCTGCCAAAAATGTAAAAGTACCTTTCAAGCATCTAGTTTTACACCAACCTTGTAGCAGTGTTTACAGTTGGTTAGAATAACTGAGTTGATTTAGTTAATCCTTTCAGAGGTGGCCTTGTTGGCTAGTGCTGGACATAAAGAGACATCAGTATTGATTTCTGTCTGTTTCATAACCATGTCAGCTCTCCCCACAGGAGCTTTAAGGCCATTATTTTTTTGAGCAGCCTTCAAACAGTCAGTTATTACACATTAACTAACTCTTATGTTTTACTCATCTCCTTCATACTCACCTCATATGAAACAATACAAAAAACAGTGTTTCTCACACTCAGAGCACCAATCAATATATCTTTTACCATCTATCTACTACATAAGTGTATGTTTGCTCAGCTCTGACTAAACTATGCTGGGCTCAGATATGTGTGTGCATGTGGGTGTGAAACAGGAGGATAGGAGGTTGTGAGCATGTGTGTGTACATTTGTCATCACTTCCAAGAATACTCAACAACTGTTCTAAGTGACACAGCAGTGGGCGGGTGTCTCTATATCACTGATAACTTCTCTGTTTTTATACCTGGGGACTTTTTTTAATTCCATCATCCTGTATGATAAATTGAAAGGGTTTTTTTATTTTTGTGTTAGGACTCTGGATGATGTGAGGTGAGTGTGCGTGAGTGTGGATTCAGGAGAGAGGTCAAGAGTGAGAACAGGAGTGAGAACAGGAGGGAGGAGAGAGAGCGAGGGAAGCGGGTTTCTCTGAGTCTGTCAGAGTGTGGTGGCAGTCGAGGGAGAAAGAGCTCGAAAAGCACGACTTTTGAGAGAACCTGTTGCTGATTCGGTTCTTAGAGTAGTTTGACTATCAAGGTGAAAAAGCAAAGAGATGCAGAGAGGAGCCTGTTATCTTTGAAACTGTTTGGTCTCTCCTGAATACACACTGTGTTGTGATGGGGACTGTGAGTGAGCTGTGTGCCTCCAGTTTCCAGGCATTTCTCTGCCCTTCAGTTGGACCAGGAGCACCTGCTGCAGCCTCAGGTGAGTGTTTTTAAGACATAAACATGTTTCTGTTTTCTCTGTAAAAAAAAAAAAAAAAAAAAGACACTGCCAAGTATTTATGAGCTCTCTAATATTTTTTTTTAGGTAACTTGTAAATAAACTAACAAAATTAGGTATTAACTATCTTAGACTTCATCAGACAACTGATTTAAGAATAATTTCTTACTGATGTCACAAATACAGTTGTTTTGTGTTTTTGTGACTCCTTATTGAGAACAAAAACAAAAAGCAGTGAAACAGAGAAAGCAACCCTGATCAAAAATGCTACAAGTGTTCAGTTGCCTTGGTGATTCTCTGTTAGGTTTTCAAGACACGCAGCACCCTGAGCTGTGTGTGTGTGTGTGTGTGTGTGTGTGTGTGTGTGTGTGTGTGTGTGTGTGTGTGTGTGTGTGTGTGTGTGTGTGTGTGTGTGTGTGTGTGTGTGTGTGTGTGTGTGTGTGTGTGTGTGTGTGTGTGCGTGTGTGTGTATGTAACAAGCCATGTTTTTGACGTTTCTGTGTTTAGGTTGACACAAGTCAGGCAAAGTGTGTGAGCTTGTTTTGAGAACATCACACACACTCACGCTTATACACTTATCCTTCTGTAATCTAGTGACATTATCTCATCTCTGCTCTTCACTCTCATCTGGTATAAATGTGACCATTCAAAGTCAGTCTGACAGAAAATAGCATGGTTAGGTTGTTTCCCCCCCTCTATTTCCTTGTGATTTCCTTCTTCTCTTCACTTCATTTCTGTTTAGCCTCAAGACCTCTGTAATAGTGACACGTTCACAAAAGAGCCCTTAAGCTGTGAAGCAGATGATTTCTTAACAAGCCTTACTGTTCTTTCCTATGAAAATAAGTCTTAAGGCCTTTACGGTTGTATTAGTTCATCTGAAATGTAGTAACACCAAAAAACCCAGAGTGACATTTCCTTTAGAGTCCTTATCCAATGGAGAAAACGTGATCATGTTCACGCTTTGATACTTTAAACAATGCCCCCAGAAAGAGAAAACATGATTAGATGCCTCACAGATGGACAACTACAGTTATGTACAATCTAATGAAAAACTTCCTTGGCATGGCAGCTGTAAGTGGAGAAAACGAGCCTCTCAAGAATTCTCAGTGGAAAAAACTTGTGCTCTGAAATTGATGAAACCAAGACTTAATGCTCCTTGCCCTTCCAGGGCTTAAGGAAACACATCCAGTGAAAAATTAGATAACTTCAGGCTGAGAAAACTGGATTTAGATCCATGTGTGGTGCCCCTGTGGAGAAAATGTATACCAGGTGATGAAATGAAAACTAAATGCTACTGTGTGGAACTTTTGGTCTATGTTCCAATTCGGCGCCCCCTGTGGACAATGTACTATCTCTTAATCCTCAACTTACTTGCTCTGTGTCAATGGTGTTTTTCCACTAGCATACCCATCTTACTTGCTTTTAACCAATCAGTGCATCACTCTCAATTCCTGTCAAATTGTACCTCAAGGAAATTCAGCAGTAACATCACTCTCTGTATCTCCCCCTCTTTCAACATGACTTTCTACCAAAAAGTATTCACAGCTCATAATTCACTAGTTAATAAGAAAATGTTGCCTGTGTTTGGGTGAACTGACCCTTTAAATCAGTTACATTGCAGCAGTTGTTCTTCCACCCCGCCTCAGCATATCCTGTTTTTAGTGTGTCCAAACTCTGAATAAAGCACCAATTCAAGCACACAGCTGCAATCCTCTGCCCTCCTTTCCTCTATCCTTCCCTACATCCTCTCCTCTCCCTTCCTCTTTGCCTTGCCCAAAAACCATCCATCGTCAGATCAATCCCACCACAATCTGTCCCCTTTCCTTTGCATGTGGGGGTATAACTTTTTTTTTCCTGATTTCTGTCCAGATGTGTGTTCTTTTCCTGCTTTGTATGAGGAGAAACTTTATCACTTTGCACCAACACAAATGGATGAGCACACTGGGTGGAGAGGTGAAGACTAAAAAAGGCATTTTCATTTCTCAAGGCCGATAGAGGTTGAAATTGATTTATATGCAGTTACACCCAGTTAAAGATAGACACTAAAGCTTTTGTTCTCGTTATTTCTCCATTGGGAATGTGAGACATTCAAAGTTATGTGATACTCTTCTATGTCAGAACAAAAACACAATCCCGAGCTTAAGTCATAAATTAGAATAATAACACTATCTCGAAAAACAAACATAGTATGGCTTCCAAAATTTAATGTAATGATAAGAAAGCCACATATATGGCACATTTCACCTTTTCTTTGATAATTTGATGCATAGATTGCTGTAAGAATGGAGTAAACTTACCAATACTCCTACAGGATACAGTGCCCTGCCTTATTTTGATCTTGGAATGCAAAAAAGGGCCAGAAAGAAAGGAGGTAAGCAAGTATTAAACTTTGTGTGCACCTATATCATACATTTTATTGTCTACACCAACTCGCTCTCTGATTGGCTGCTGCAGTTAAAGCCACGCCTACGTCATCCTGCTCCAACGCCGGCTGTCTCTGCAGACAGTTGTCATCAACTGCCGGTCTAGCGGTTACGGACTGAAAATTATCGCTACTTTCGACCTTGAAAGTAACTTTAAAGTGAACTTTACTTATTTACCGACGTTCATCAGCCATACAGACATGGTTTTGAAGTCAGAGGACGGAGTTGGTAAGTTTCCCGAGCCGCTTTCTGATCAGAGGCAACCTAACGGCTAACCTAGTTAGCTGGTCAACTGACGTAACTTTATCTCACTCTTGATAACTTAATACGCACTCGTTTCCTGTCTAGAAAACACGTTTTTGTGTGTGTTTTTTAACCCACAGAAAGAAATCAACAAGTCCTTATCTGGCTGTTGTTAATACTGTTTGGGAGGCTGCATTAACTGGCACAAGAGATCCATTATTATTAATCTGGATTGAGGCCAGACCTCATGGGGGTTTGTGCTTACTGTGCAGGACTTTATAGTCCGTGTGTCTATAAATACGATCAATACGCCCTTTATTGGAGTGAAATAAAGGGATTGCCCTCAAATTGCTAGTTGACTTAAATGCATGCACTTCTTTGCTCAGTTTTCCAGCTTGTGGCTCAAACATTGGACGATATCTATAAAAAGTGTCTGCAGAAAGACAGAACTTACCATTACAGGAAAACAACAGTCAACTGTGGCTATAAATCAGAATCTCTGTTTCCTGTAACAGTTTGAGCCAACCCAACAGGATGTGCTTTATTCTTTCAGGAAGGAAAAACCTGCACAAGCCGATTAGCAGATGTGTTTGTAATAAGATAACACCATCCTGTCAGGAGGGAAGCTAATAAAGTGGACTAATGAACATAAATTTTGTTTTATAGGTACAGTGCCTGCTGTTCAGAGGGTAATATCAGAACTTCCATGTTATTCAAAGCCTCTTCACTCTCACAGTGATTTGTACTGTATTTCTAAGCTTAGTTACTAAAGAGGTGGTTAATTTTGTTTTCTCCACCTCAGAGATACATAAGAAAGTCTCTCTGACTTTCTTTTAGTTGAAAGTGTAAGAGCACAGTTTGTTCTTGTGTGAATATGATCATTCACTCAGGATTTCACCAGAACCACCCGATTATATCACTCTGTTGAGCTTGTTCTCCTCGGGCCAGGGGACATTGAAAGAGACAATTACAGCCTTGTGAACAGTGGAATGGCTGCCTGGTAAACAGCATCACACAGAATTTCTCTCAATCTGAAAACAAAGATAATATACTTGTCATCACCAAACTGCTTTGCCGTAAGTCCTGGGTCTGCGCCCATGCTAGCGATTACACGGTATCACATTTTACACAGAGATTTCTCACTAATTACTCTTTAATAGCTGTGTTATTGTCTGTTTTATGTAATTGAGTTGTGTGAAAGCGTATCTGAAATACTGGGTTCCTTATGCACTTGTAGCTTTTCATTATTTGTGGGATTGTTGTTTTTCTTTATTTTAACTTGTGAAAATGCATGCAGCATTTGTGTGTTGTTTTTTTTTGGAAGGTTTTGTGTCTTAAGAGGTTTTCAGCTGAAATAAGTCCAGAGCCTCTTACCAGACAGGTTTTCTAATGCAGCTCCAAATGGAAGTACGAGGGTGGGCTGAAAAGTTCGTAGCCTGATTAGGAAGGAGTTATGCCACAGTGATGAAACACTGACATTTACTGCATGGTTAATTTTGAACACAGTCGATGTTTTCTAGGGTTGTTGCTGTGGCAGGACGTCCAGACCTTGAGTCGTCTTCAAGGCTTCCCCTACCCCTCTTGAATTCAGCTGATAACTTTTTCACAGTTGATGAAGCTGGAGCATCTTCCCTAATGTAGCAACCATGTCCTTGGAGGGTTAACCCCTTTACCTACAGATATTTGATAACACCACGGTGCTGAATATTATCCATGGTCACAAAATGTCTCTGGTTCTACTTTTCAAAGTCCTCAAACATTACACCAGCGCAAGGTCATAATAGTTTTGGATTTGTCATTACAGTTTAGTTTTAATTAGTTTTAGAGCGGGCATTCTAGTTTTTATTAGGGTCCTCGGCCTGAGCAGAGGGCACCTTCTAGCAAGCTAGAAGGTGCCCTCCGCCGAAGGCGGAGGGCACTATTGTATTTCGTCCGTTTCTTTTTTTTTCTTATTATTCCCTCCTCCAGTGAATCGCTTATTAGAACCCCTAAACATATTCAAAAACTCACCAAAATTGGCACACACATTATGGATGCCGAAAATTTTCGTTTAATACCAAACATGACTCCCGCCATCCCATAATAATCACTCTACAGCCAAAAAACCTTTAAAACACACAAAAATGCCTCTAGCTCGGGCCAGGAATGTCGTAGCCACATGAAACCAACATCAAAATGTTCGTCTCATTGAGACGCACAAAAAATATAGGAGGTATTTTTGCATAGCTCCAACAGGAAGCCGGCAATTTGCCCGCCAAAATAAGAGTTTTCTGAAATTTAAGCCTCTCTACAAACATTAACTTGTCAATAACCAAAAATGGTACTGGTATGAAAATTGGCTCACATGACAGACCAGACCCTGCTTTACAAAAGTTGTGAAGGAAGTTGTTGTTTCGGGCCCGGTTTTCGAATGGCGAGCCCTCAAAGTCGCCGACCGCTTTCAGCCGAATTTGGGCCTTCTCCATGTTAGCAGATGAGGAGGCCGGATTTCAGGTCAAAACACACATTCTACTAGTGCCGCATTTGGGCCTCTAGACAAAAAACTACAAGTCATAGAGCTTTAAAAATTACATGGTTGGATTCCTGACAAAATCCCCTACAACAACATGATATTTTTACACAGATTAAGCCAACATTGTGACCTACAGGACAAGTAGTGCGGACGTTTCTCATAAATAAAAAATCCATTTCCAGCACTCTTCCATCTGTCTTGTGACGCATTTGTGCTTCTAGAGAAAAAAGTAAAACTCGTACAGCTTTAAAAATGCCAAAAATGGATTCCTCACAAGCCCTTCTATCAAAGATGATATTTTTGACACAGATTGGGGTAAAATTGTGGACTCTGTGAGGATTTCTTTACATAAGATGCCTGATAAAAACTCCCTCCAGCCTCTAGTCACACTCGTGTCACGCTAATTAGAATTCCACGCATGCAGGTGGTGATGTCATTCAGCATAGCAGAGGATACGTTGCCATGGTATCAACTGACTCCCTGACATCCCATAATATTCTCTCAGAACCACAAGGCTCACTTCCACCTATGCACAGCAAAACAGCCCTAACTGGGGCTAGGAATGTCGTAGAGAGATGAAACAAACACTGAAATGTTTGTCTCATTTTGTAGGACACATTGGAGGGAAAACCGGCAGGAGCCCGAGGACCCGTCTAACGCTGCTTGCAGCTTTAATTTAGTTTTGATTTTTGAAACAAGGCTTAGTTTTAGTTCAGTTTTAGTTTAGTTTTAGTTTAGTTTTAGTTTTTTCATACCTTATTAACCAGGTGCAGGATTCAAAATGGTCTGAGTAAATATTTTGTAATACTGTTTATTTTCAAGTCCAACATAGTGCTCACTGCTCAGTCAATGCTGATACTGAACTGTTGGCTGCTGCCTTAAACACATAAAATAATATAAACTTAATATAAAGAATATAAACATAAATTATTTGAAACAATATGATATTAGCTTTAATAATTAGAAACTTGGACTCTGTAACAATAAAGTCAGACTCACATGAAATTAAACTATTACAGATGCTCTGATTCATTGCTCCACTACGTTTTGTCGCAGCACAGCACACAGCCAGTCAGTGCACTAAACAAGCTCGTCCCTATACGCCGCTATGATGGTGCTGTACGGCACTGACAGCTGCCTAAAACAGTTGTAAAATTGGTTGGGAAAATGTGTCGGATTAATTCAAATTCTAAAGGCTATTAATATTGTAGGAAACTATAACTAAGGAAATTTTGTCTTTAATTTTAGTTAGTTAGAGTTAGTTTTATGAACGCAAGATAAAGTTAAAGTTCACTTATCGTTTTTGTTTTCTTTTCTAGTTTTTATTAGTTTGGGTTAACTGCAATGTATTTTAAATTTCAGTTTTCGTTTTTAGTTTCATTTTAGTTTACTATTATAACCTTGCACCAGCATCAGTTAATCTGAAAATAAACCATGCTGTAAGTGTCAGAAAATGTTGAGTTTAATGCCTGCCAAGTTTCATCACTAAGGCAGAACTCCTTCCTAGCCAGGCTATGAACTTTTCAGCCCTCCCTTGTTGCAGCCTACGGTCTAAAAATATGATGCCCATGTGAAAGAGCTTATATCTTTGCTTGGCTGCAGAAACACTGGACAAAACATAAAGGCAAACTCAGAAAAGCTGATTTTTAAACATTGATAATGTTTATACAGCCTGAATTCATAGCTCATTGCTCTATCAGCAAGTAATTTCAGCTAACCGTGTCTTTACATGGACTTTCTTTGTAGTTCTTTTATTGGAATCCTTTCACTCAAGTTTTATTGCATCGCATTGTATAATTTTGTCATGTATCATCATTATTGTATCATTTTTTATCCTGTTATATCATTTCTAAAACTGTTTATAGTCCGAAATGTCTTATTTCTTACACAGCCTGTGTATAAAGAGTAAAACAAAGCTGTGTGTGATGAGTTTGCTTAAGACTGATTTAGATAAACAAGAACAGAAGCTCTTCTTCAGTTATTCGTCCTCTGTTGTGTATTGGTTTTGACTAGCGTCCAGGAGGAGTGAGTCAAGGCGATGTCTAATACACCCTCTGTACACTACACCATCCTTTCCTTTCCTCCCTCCCTTTGGGACACAGGTGTCCACGTGGGGGAGCCTGTGTTTGTGATGTGCTCTTTACAGGGAGGGAGGAGTCAGGATGGACAGGGGGAGGGGGTGAGGGGGAAAGGGATGAGAGTTCAAGGGTTTTCCCCTCACACACACACACATTTATCCTCATTTAGCTGCTCCCCTCCTGTCTCCCCTCTGCTGGAATGAGCGCCTAAGGATTAAGGAGCAGGGAGGCTGGATTGGAGGACCACAGGGTTGGGATTGAAGGGCTTGGGCTGGACTGGATTATTTTGTGCTGTTGAAGACTGGACTGCAGTGAAAAGTCTTTTTTCTGCTCTGGGATTTCTGAATGGAGCTGAAAAGATATCTGGAGCAAGAATCATTAACAGCTTAAAGTGTGTTTTCAGAAGCGAGAGCACTCAATGGACAGAAGCTAATTCTGGTATGAGCCTCAGAGTTCTGACACAATCGTGTAGGTGTTCAGTGCGTCATCATTACTTCTGCTTTTGGGCGTTTTACAGAAACTTGTCAGGATGAGAGAGTGTGTGCGTGTTTGCCGTCACATCTTCTGAAGAAAGCAGGAAACAGGCAGCCTGTACATGTGGTTTTAGTATCTTTGTATGTCATTGTGTCTGCACAGGATGTATCGTGTTACATAACTTTTAAATCAGAGAGTGGAAGTTGCAGGATAGAGCCTGAGTGTGTCGTCTGTAGCAGCTGCAGTGCTATGGCAAGGTGTCCCGTTACGTGCCAACATAAACACACGCGTGGTGACCTGCAGACTATGCAGAACAGCTGGTTCAGGAGCTCAGAGAGGCATGTTGTTATTTAAGTCAGAATGTGTGTGTTCTGTTTATGTCAGAGGAGATGGACTGTAGGTTTCATGAAGTCAAAAAAAGTCCTCAAATTTCCTCCTGATGAAAGACAGAGAGAGGAAGTGAGACCAGTGTCACTGCCTCTCTGCTCACAATGGGAGTTTATTCTCGTCCTGAACTGCTGCTTCAGCCTACTTAAACCTTTCTCTGTGGAAAGAGGAGTGTGTTTATGTGTGAGGGGTGAGTGTGATCCAATCAAAGGCTGTGGCACCTATCATACCACACAGCGACATGTCTCAAAAAAGTCATTCAGTAATGACGAACATACACCTGAGAAATAAAACAACTGTTTATATGATTTACTGGCATAAAGTTTAAAGTAAGCTTACTTGGAACCAAAAAATCTCCAAATGCAAACATTTCCAGTTAATTTCCTTCTTTAGCTACAGCACCACCACAGGAACTTTCCCTGGGGACTTTGATTCTGTGCAGAAACTAATTCACTGCAGGGAACAAAGTCGAAACCAATTTCCAGTTTATTGTACCTCCTTAAAAATCCCCTGCTTGAAAGAAGAGCCTGAAAAAGACAGAGTATATAACATAGAAAAACAGAGGCGTCATGCTTCAAATTGTCACACGTAACCTTGTAGATCATTCTCATTCTTCTTACATAAGTGCCTCTTTTTTTTGTTCTGAAGTCTTGCTCAAGTTTTCAGAGGAAAACCACAAGTCTGTGACGAACAGGTCGATATTTCATATCTAATCCCTCCTGCTCAGATTACACAATTTCTCTCGTATCTATTGTTCAACCTGTCTTCGTGCTTTATTAAGAGTTAGTAAAAGATGGAAGGAGGTGCGACTTTGTGATCATCACAGATGCAGTGAGTATTTACAAAAAAACGTTATTTTTTTGGACGATGAAAGACATTTTCTGTACATTGAGTAGTTCTTAAAGTTGTATATGAAGTAGTTTTGGATTCTGCCTCCTGACTGACCTTCCTGCTGTTGTATTAGAACTGAAAATCATCATGTACCAGTTTGTTAGTAAGCATATGTGTGTGTATGAGGCAGAGGGGTTTAATTTCATCCTCCACTCTTGGCTCTGGATGCTGGGGGTACTCTGAATGATCAAATGTTGTGTTTCCATAGTGACCCAGAGCAGTGGGACTCTCAGGTCACTCCTCTTCTCTTTTGTGTGCGAGTGTTGTTATGCATTTGTATATTGTTTGTGTGAGTGTGTGTGTGTGTGTGTGTGTGTGTGTGTGTGTGTGTGTTTGAGAGTGTGTAGGAGAGATTATTTGATCTTTGTATCTGAGTGCTGTGCTGTGTGTTTGTGTTTCTCCTCTCAGTGCCCGATGACCTCAGCCCGGAGGAGAGACAGGAGCTGGAGAGCATCCGCCGCAGAAAACAAGAGCTGCTGCACGACATACAAGTAAAAAGACACGCTCATACACTTTCTGTTTGTCTCTTTTTAGATTTAATGCTTGAGACTCGTTTACAGTGAACTGTTTTGAAAAAGAGTGAACTTGTCCTTTAGTTGCAGTTGATGACTTGAGGTAGCAGCAGGAATGAAAGAATCTTCTGGTGCATTGTGGGTCGTCTTCTCTCTTTGTTTGACCCTCTCATTGTTCAGACTGCTCTTTCTGCTCTCTGTGTCCTTGAGCAGATTTTGTACATCTACGTCTAGACCAGAGCGTCCAGGGAGGTGTGTGTGTGTGTATGTGTGTGTGCTGTGAGGGCTTGGGGGGTATGGGCATATGACCAGTGGAGCGTTACTGTACACATTCACGATGGATGATCCTCTTTGTGTGGTGTGCAAGATGTAAAAGGGGGTTGGGTCTCGTGTGTGTGAGTGTGTGTGTGCTTCCTCTCTGCCTGCAGGGACAGGTTCACCACCCTACTCTGTTCTCCCCCAACCTTTAGTAAATTAGTCCATGTCAGCTCTTCATCAGGGTGCATTTGTTTTGCAAGATGATCAGCAAAGCTAGCATTATGCTAATGATCATACCCAATTTTGCATTTACAGTTCAACAACAATGAAAAAGCTGAAAGAAGTCATAATTTAAACCCTCAAAGGCAAATCTTGCACATTAGATTTCAGTACTGCCACCACCAGGAGCAAAACAGACGCTCAAAAAGAAAAGAAAAAAACTACAAAACCCAAACGCGCCCTCAGGCCAGCGACGCTCTGAGTGGATTGATGGAGTTTATTACCGAGGTCGACTCTCGCTCTGCGCTCTCCTCCTCTAAACCCCGTCAGGTCTCTCCCCGGGGGGCTAACGGGAAACGAGCCGTGAAATATTCCAGTAATGGAGACAGACGATGCTGCTTGTTTAAGTGGGAGAGTAACCATGGAAACCCCCGTGGAGGAATCCAGACAAGTGCAGTCATTTACCCTGTTTACCTGGTTTTTACACACATACGCATACACACACATACTGACACACTCACTGTGATTATAACTCCTCTCTGTGGCTCCGGCCCCGCCTGCCTCTTCTATAATTATCACCGATCATTATCTTTTCTGCTGGCTTCAGTGTGTCTCTCCGTCTGTTTCTCTGCTCCGTTCTTTCCACTCATAACCTCTGAGCTCTGTGGAGCAGCTCAGCTAAAGCCAGTCAAAGTCTTTGATCCCACACACACACACACACACACACACACACACTCAAACTTGTCTCCCCTCCGGTGCAGCGCTCGGGGTAGGGAGTCACGAAGGGGGGAAGCAGGCTGGGTGAATCTGGGTCAGCACAGGGGAAAGGGTGTCTGCACTGACCTCAGAACAGGTGCTTCAGCTCCCAGAGAGGATTTTCTGCAGAGGGCGGCTGTTCCTCAAAACTCCAGCAGAGAAGAAGAAAGAGACAGGCTGAGAGAGTGAACCATGTCGGCTGTTTAGGGTTCTTTTTTTTTCTGGGTCATGTTGTCTGGAAGCTGGGAGCAGACAATTGTGTGTGAAGCATGGTGCTGACTGGCATCAAAGCATCTGTAGAGGTTCATGTGAAGGGTCAGACGTCCCCAGAGCCACATTTTTATGTCTGCTGATTTTTCTTTTCTGTTTCTGTGCTTCAGCGAAAAACCACTGACTAATCTTTCTCTCTGCTCTCTTTCTGCTTCCTCCTCACGTCTCGTTTTCGGCTCTCAGCGGCTGAAGGATGAGATAGCGGAGGTGACCATAGAGATTGAAAGCCTGGGACAGACTGAAGAGAGGTGAAGTATCTCTTGACTACTTTTTCTATGTGGGCAGCTGTGGCTTGCTCAAAATGAATGGAAATAACAAAAAAGTATTTACATTATTGTGAAAACCCAAACAGTTTCAGCTGGGAAACATTTAAAACTAAAACTATCATGTGAACTTTCTGAAAGCTTCATCTTCTTCAGCTGATGACGAGACCGTGGGTTAATGTGTGACTTCCAAGTCAAGAAAACCCAAATCAATCAATTAAAAAACCAAAACAAGTGATTCTTTGACATATTTTGAGAAAGTGGAACAGCAGTCACACTTCCAGATAAAACAATCAGCACTACTTGTAAGTGTGCTTTGTGAAAATAACATCAGTGATCATGCATTAAAGTTTTTTTGGTTTGTGTATAATTAGGAAAAGTATGCAGAGGAACAAACAGATGGCCATGGGCCGAAAGAAATTCAACATGGACCCAAAAAAGGTACGTGATCTTCAGACTCTGATCCAGCTCACAGGTAACAGGTTTTTACTGACTGTGGTGTGTTTCTCTGGTTCTCTCTCAGGGAATTCGCTTCTTGATTGACAGCTCCCTCCTGAAAAACACCAGCGATGACATCGCCCAGTTCCTCTATAAAGGGGAGGGGCTTAATAAGACAGCTATTGGGGACTACCTTGGAGAAAGGTGAGTGATCCTGATGATCATCACAGGAGTATCTAAACGCTCAGGGGGTAATTTCACATTTCCTCCAGATATTTCAAACCTTAGCTCCCTAAGCCACGTTCACTCTCTGATCCTGTTCTTCTCTGTGTGTGCATGTGGGTGTGTGTTTTTCTGTGGGATGCAGAGATGACTTCAACATCGAGGTTCTGCACGCCTTCCTGGACTTACACGAGTTCACAGACCTGAACCTGGTCCAGGCTCTCAGGCAGTTTCTGTGGAGCTTCAGGCTGCCGGGCGAGGCTCAGAAGATCGACCGCATGATGGAGGCGTTTGCTCAGAGATACTGCCGCTGCAACCCTGGAGTGTTTCAGAGCACAGGTACAGCAAACAAAAGCAATCAGAAAATAAAACAGACAAGATTTTTCTTTTATATTCTTAGGAGGTAAAAACAAAAACAAAAACAAGAGATAACAAATTTACAGAAACATGCCCAACTCCTTCCTTCTTTTTTCCAGATACGTGTTACGTGTTGTCGTTCGCTGTGATCATGTTGAACACCAGTCTACATAACCCCAACGTAAAGGACAAACCGTCAGTTCAAAGATTCACAGCAATGAACCGAGGGATCAATGACGGAGGAGATCTGCCCGAGGAGCTACTCAGGGTGCGAAGAGTTCAGACCCTGAAGAAATAAAATCTAAGACTATATATAGATGTAGAACAGAGGACAAATTACACAGCCAAATAGACAACTAAACACAGTGGTATTTACCTAAACACAAAGCCTGAACCATCTCTTCCTTTTTGTTTCGTTGGTCTTCTATGCAGAACTTGTATGACAGCATCAAGAATGAACCCTTTAAGATCCCAGAGGATGATGGGAATGACCTCACACACACCTTCTTCAACCCTGACAGAGAGGGATGGCTGCTCAAACTTGGTGTGTACACAACTTTACTCACTGTATGTCAACTCTTGACTGTGAGCTGGAGCGCCCTCTAGAGGACATGCTCTGTATTACAAACATTAACACAAAGAGTAGAAACGTGTTCATTAGAGGAAGTTTTATTTCTTTGTCCTTCTCTTTGGTTGACATTTATCTTTTTTGTTTGTGTTTCATGTGTTTTTTGACTCCAGGAGGTATGTATCTTTAAAGTCCCCAGATTTATCGCACTGCTTTGTCTTTTCCTGCACCGCTTCTTCTTTGCTTCCACCTTACATCACACATCAGTCTAAATCCAGAATAAAGAAATCTGCTTTCACCCTGCGCTGTACGCTGTACCCTGTGGAGCCTCGATGTGGAAACAAAGCTGTTTCACATGTTTCTAACCACGGCCGCAGAGTTTGATCTCTCAGTTTAACCCGCTGCTCTGTGTTGGTCTGCTTCGGTGTCACTGCTGCTGTCATGTAAAGTCCAGTTCTTTACCTGTTCTCTCAGACAAATCTCACTTGTCACCTCTCCTCTCTCAGGTGGACGGGTAAAAACCTGGAAGAGACGCTGGTTCATTCTCACTGATAACTGCCTCTACTACTTTGAATACACCACTGTAAGGATCCCTGTTCATAGAGATCTGAGAAACAATTCATAGAAGGCCACAGCAACTTATTTAACTCCTCATCCTCTTTATTTCTGTCTGCTGTCTTCATCAGGATAAGGAACCTCGGGGAATTATCCCACTGGAGAATCTGAGCATCAGAGAAGTCGATGACTCAAAGAAACCGGTAAACTCTTCTTTTTCCTTCTTTGTCTGCCATATTAGTCATAACAGCTGTTTTATTCTGACAATAACTGGTTGTTAACTTAGTCTTGAGCTATAAAAAAAAGATGAGAACGGCAGATTTTAGCTCTGTCATCCCACTGTCTGAAACGATGGAGGAAAAACACCATAAATACACCATGATTATTTAGAACCTAATGCACAGCTGTTTTGTTTAACAGTTTAAAATGCTTAAAGGAACTAGTGTTTTTGCCACAGTGTCAACAGGCAGAGGTGAAATAACCACTGTTTTTATTACTTATCAGAACCAAGTTTTTTTCTCAGCTGAAGACAAAAACCACCATAAATATTCATGACATTTCCCAGAAGCACCACAAAACAAAACCAGAGCCATCTGGAGGCAAAAAGCCACATGAAGTACTAAAAGTCTAACCTCCTGAGGCAACAAAACATTTCAAAATTAACATAAAACTGGAACACAAAGGAGAAAAACTGCAAGAGTTAAGTCAGAACATTTGAATAAAATAAAAAAATAAACCATCCTGGTGAATTTTGGATTTTCTTTATTAAAACTTGGTTTAATCCTTGTTTAACCCTAAAAATAAATGAAGTATGAGACACTTACCTCCCATGTCCTCCACTGAGACTGTTGGAGAATTGGTTCATGAGTTTCTTTTTCTCTTCTCCCTCTCAGAACTGCTTTGAGCTCTACATCCCAGACCACAAAGATCAGGTGATCAAAGCCTGTAAGACGGAGGCCGACGGCCGGGTGGTGGAGGGAAACCACACGTTTTACAGGATCTCTGCTCCAACAGTGGAGGAGAAGGACGAGTGGATCAACAGCATCAAGTGAGACTCTTTTTAAACTCTCCCTCTTAACTGCAGAGAATTATCGTGATGATTAAGACAGATTTTATTTCAATTCTCTTTCCTCCAGATCCGCCATCAGCAAAGACCCGTTCTACGAGATGCTCGCTGCTCGGAAGAAAAAAGTGTCGACTCTGAAAGGTCTGTAGAGCTGATGAGGATTACACCTTCTCTTTTTGTGGACCTAAGAACTTTTGGACCCATCACAAAGGAGCTGTCCTCCCCTCTAGTGCAGGATCAGCACCTTCGTCTCTACAGTTCAATCCATTTTCTTCTTTTAAACACTCGTCCTGCAGTCCTCTCTGTTCTCTCTACATCAGAAACACTCTGTTTTCAGCCTGCTGTGGAACATGACAAAGGATGGCGTAACAGCCGCTTGATAAATCTTTCTTTCAGGAATTATGAGCCTTGAACTCTTGAATTAGCAATCTTTATTGGACCAGCTGAGGTCTGTTTTGTTAAATCATCTCGCACACAGATACTTGAAGAAGAATCGACTGGAACACAAAGTGCAGGACCCATCTCTTCATCGTTCTGTTTTGCCTTTTTTTTCTAAGCCTGTTTTCTTACTGCTGTTTGTCTTTGGTCAAAGAACTGTTACTGAAAATGAAGGCGATGCTTAAAAAGTAAAATATTTATTTATCCAGATTTCTTGTATTTATTGTTAAAGTTTTGTCTCATTAAAAGTTTGCAGATGAACACTTGGCTGAGGTTTTTGTCCTGAGACAGAGGAACACTTAAAATGGAAATGATTAAACTGCCAAAAATGTCTGATATTAAATTTTCTCAGTATTCAACAATCATTTAAATCAGTTTATATTTCTGGCCAAATCCCCAGCTTGCATGTAGAGACAGAGAAAAGTGTGCAATGACATCCTTAAGCCTAGAATCTCTTTCTGTGAATGTATTCCCAGTGACTTTTTTTATTTTGGCCACCAGGGGGAAGCAAACACACGCTGAACACAAACAATGCCTGTTTAAGTGGTCATGGTTAAGAATTGCTCTAAACATTTTGATTGAATTTGAAAGTAGGGCTGTATTTTTTCATGATGAAGGTTTTTTTAATTAAAAAACAAAAAGGAAGACATCCAAATGTATCTTTAAAAACTCACTTCATAGTCCTTTAATTTACAAAGTTAATAACACAAACGCTGTACAGTTAGCTTTGATTTCTGCTGTAAACTCAGAGCTCTTAAACTGTCGTTAAGGCTCCTCCAGTCTGTCCTCATGGCTCTCTGAGTACTTCAGGGACATTCACTAAAGTTTCTTTTCTGAAACATGCAACATGTAGTCAGGATGTGGATGTGTCGTAGACTTGGATTCTTTTGTTAGTAACACTTTAAAAACCAGAGTCTACTGGAAATAATCAAACAGGATAACAGATGTGCAGTAAAAGATCTGGAGTTCACATTGAAAAAAAAAGGGTTCACCATCTGAACACACCACAACCTGCTCCTGTCTGTGTGAGAGTCACCACTGAAGACTCCCAGCATGCCACTGTGTCACACTGTCCCATCTTCAGGAGCGGAGCGACCTCTTCAAGAGCCTCACACCTTAGGATGAAGAAGCTGAATCCACACGACTCCTGATCGAAGCACAAACACACAGAGAAAAAAAGAAAATCAGTGCTTTCTTAAAATCACAGCAGTGTCACAGATCACTAACATGTAAACCAACAGGTATCACCACTAGAGGGCATCCTGCTCAATCACCACCAAACAGCCTAAACCAAACAAGTGACGATGTTTTATCCTCCCTGACCCTCAAATGAGCGCATTCAACACATCGATGAAGCAGTTTGTCAACAGTTTCTAACAATAGAGCCTCTTTCTGCCAATAGGGATGTGTTTTTAAAAAAAACCTTTTACCCGGCAGAGCTATTGTTGGTGTGGTGTTTGTTTTTTCCTCTGTTGGTGGAAAGAAAACAAAGAGATGAGTGATAAAGGCCACAGATAACAAAAACAGATGGGCTTGAAACACGTGTGAACAGAGCGTTTCATGCTCGTTCTTACAAAGTTTTTTTTCCTGAACGTGATGCGTTCAAAGAGAATATGATCCAAAACTTGAGTTTAAGACATGAGTTTTCATCTTTGATTGCCTTAAGTTTGGTTTGTTTTTATTGTTTTGATCTAAATGTAGATGTTATCTTGTCTTCATGTCATAAACTGATGTTTATCTTTGTTTTATGGGTTAAATAAACAAACAAACAGACAAAGAGGGAACTCAGGTTTGTTTTTACGGTTACTGCTCAGACAATAAAAACTGTATTGTTTGTTTTCAGCTCTTAAAGACAGGACATAAAAAATGTTTTTAAGAGACCAAACTTTCATTAAAACAGATGTAATGTAATGATCAGGCATCGTTTACCACTTCATGATCTTATTCCTGTTTATTTCTTGCTTTATCTTATTTAAAATCTTTCATTCTACTCTTAATCTCATTTTACAATCTGTATTAATATTTTAATCTTCCCCGTTATTCTTCCTTGTTCTAAACACACTCAATTGTTTCCTCAACTTCTTGTTTTATGAGTCCTTTGTTTGTTGTCTTAACCTTGCGCATTAATTACATTTATGATTATTTTATACAGATTACCTGTGGAAGAAAAGCACATTTTTGCACCATTTTGTTCTTTAATTCACCAAAAAAGGATAAATAAACCCCACTTTAAATTCTACATCCAATCTCAGTATTATTATTATTACACCTCTAATAAAAATAAGTTTTTTGTAAACACTTTGTTGACACTGTGAAAGTTTTTTCTTCTTTCGGATGAATATTAAACCCCCACCCTGATTTCTGGCAGCTCGTCCTTGCTTTGTTGTTGTTTAATCCTGCCGGTAACATGACCCTCTTTAAACTTTACCCAACAAAAGCCCTGAACGTCTAAGATTCATGTCTCCGTCTCAGGTGTATTTTTACATCTTCTCACACATATTTCAGGGTAATAATAATAGAGTGCCAAAAGCGGATCCGTTTCCTCTTGGCAGATGATCACACGGTCTTATTTCTTCCATGACTCAGAGCAGGTAGCGATAAGACGCCACCCATTTACCATCATCACCTCGCCTGTCACACTTCCTGTTCAGAAGAACACCAGAGATTTAACTTCTGAGTGTGTTTTCTGCCCTGATCTGTCCAAACACTGAAACTTCTCCTCAAACTGAACCTGAAATCTTCACTTCTTCAGGTTCAAACAGGTCTCATGTCAACACGCAGAGACCACAGAGTCAAATCATCACCACAGCAGCGCGCTGACTCACTGCAGGACTGGAGTGAATCAGCCGACTTTCTGTCCCCGCTCGCTCTCTGCTGATTCTGATGCTGGGAAGGCGAGGACGGGACCCGTGATTTTAGGACCCACCGCAATGACTGCAGGCATTTCTAAGAAACCACAGCCTGCTTTACTACGTGTGTGTGTGTGTGTGTGTGTGTTTGTACACTGTATACAGGGCAGGACTTGTCTACTCAGCATAAATCTTGGGGAGACAAAAGTCTGAATGCTGACTCTGATGAGCTGTGACAGGTAACATCTGTATCTGATAAAACCTGAATTATTACTATGGATTACTTAATGCTTTCTCCACATTAAAGGATCATTCCGCTACACTTTTATTCAGCTGGTAACTGTTGGTTTAGGAAAGCTACAGCGTTTGTGTGTGTATCCACCTGGTGGTGTCTCAGAAGAAGTTCTTAATGAGGGGAGTCACCAGCTTCACCCACAGCTTGACGTGGCGGTCTGGCCGCTCAAACGTGGCGTCAGACACCTCCGTGGAGCGTCGGTACAGCATCTCCTGCTCCTGAGAGTTTAACACACAGGTGTGAGCTCGGCACTCATTCATCATCATTTGTGGAAAAGGAAAATAAAACACACCACCGACCTCCTGCAGCTGATTCTGCAGCTCCTCATTGTCTGTTACTATGGCAATCTGGGCCTCCAGGTCACGGTGAACCGAGCGATAGCCAAAGTTAGGAGAGCCAATTAGAGTGAGGCACGGCCGGTCCTGTCCCTGGAGGTAATACCACAGACCTGCAGGAGAGGAAAAACCGGAGTGAGCCGGTGAGGAGGTAACGGTTCCAGCAGGGAAATCTGTCGGCTCAGACCACAACTAAGAGGAAGCACATGCAGAAATCCCCCGCCTGGATCCAAAAGCCCAGAGTCTGAGAGAGAGTGAGTGTACATCCTCGTCCTGAGGCGAGGACACGATGAGTGTACAGGCTCTCGTCTCTCACGCTGAATTCCTCAGAGACCACAACAAGAGCAGCCAGAGTGATGTGTTTGAACATTTTCAGAGAGCAGAAACAAACCAGTCTGGACAGTGAGCTCCGGACTGTCACGTCAGCTCACCCACTGAAATCTGACAAATGTCACCATCTGACTCCCAAAATTTCAATTCATTAAAGGTATTAGATTCAGTTTTTATCAATAACTATCATTAAGTAATAATTGATCACACAGATTCACGATGTTTGTATTCTAAAAGTCATGGCAAAAGTCACAGAAAGTGTTCACCTTTTGCGTGAAAAGTCCACTGTGACCTGTGGTACTCGTGCAGGTGTATCCTCTCCTGCTGGCCCAGCCGGGACACCTGGTTGTAAAACTGTCTTGCGATGTGAATGTAAGCCGCTGGGATTGCTCCAGCAACGCCTTTGGCACCAAAGAAGCCGTTGACCTCGGGGGAAGCTGTGAGGATGCGGTAACTGGCTCCGGCCCCGAGAACCAGCCGCATGTACGCCCGGGTCAGGTTAAAGTAACCTGATGTTAGGAACACAGTGGAGTCCGGCCCCGCGTCTGTCAGCAGGCGCTGAAGGGTTGAGAGGAGGGTGAAGAGAAATGAGTAACAGCTGAGAAAATGTGAAATACATCTGTGATTACTGAGATAAAAACAGAGCTGGTTACATTTTATTTTTCAGTGTAAAGCTGAAATCCATCAGGGCCACACACATTTATGCACCTTACTCTAACCCTGTTTAAGTATCTCAAGTGTTGACTGCCTTTCTCTTTATATTTCTTGATACTGTGGCCTAGTGTGTCTGCATCAAGAACGTCAACATTTGACTGCCATCAGTCCTTTTTTTTACAAGCCTTTCAAGATGCTATGAGGAGGAGCTGACAAAATTGGGAAACCTCGCCACCTTCTGGCCTGGAGTCTCACATACACTGTCATAAAGACGTGACTTTTAGCCAGGCAAACGTTCGTTTAGGAAAGAAATGTTCTTTGATCAAGAAAATTTTTTACCACATACAACACGACGTGGTAAGGTATTTATCAGTACATTAATGTAGAGCTGTTGTTTGAAAAGTGACAAGCAAACGTTGTAAGTTTGTACCGTACATCAGCTACAAGTAGCGCTACTACATTTCTGTAGGCAACAAGCAAACTGTCAGTTCGTACTGTAGTTTAGCACTTCTTTTTTCTCACTACTAAACTTTGTCAGTTGGCGTGGTGTCGTCATAGAGATCTAGACGTGCGGTAAATCAATCTGGTCCCGCTTGACCCAATCAGGAATTCAAGAAGTCGCATTTCAAAATAACCTATATTGGTGCTGATAATCTCACTTTAAAGTGAAGATTACCTTCAGGCATATATCTAGAACAGAGACTTTTTCAAGATCACTTTGAAACTCCTCACAGCCGCTTTAAAAAAACGTACATCACGGAAGATCTCACCACAAAATCCGGACATACACAAGCACGCCTCTGCATGTTTGGGCTTGTGTTTCTTGGCCCTGTGTGGTAAGTCATGGGAGGGATTAAGACTCAGATTGGACTGATTAATCAATTGCAGATTTCTGACATGTTGACACAGCTGCTGAGAGGACGGCCGCCATATGTGATCAGTTATGGTAATTATAAACTTTTTGTTATGAAGCACTGTTTTAAAAAAAGGTAACAAAGTCAGCTTCCCATAGGCACTTGCACACACTGTGATGATGACATGACTCTTAACAAGGCGTGTGTAACTTATATATATCAACACTAATGTAGCTCTATGGTTTAAAATGTGACAACAAGCAAACTTTGTCAGTTTGTACCGTAGTTTAACCAGCTATATATAGTGCTACTCACAGCCCAGGGCTCTGAGACATGTCCCTAATGTGTAACATTAGTGAACCCTGGTTAGCTATGTCCTGCCAGTCATCTACCAAGCAGAGCTAAAGTAACCTGACTCTGAACAGACCACTGCAAAATATCTGCTGCAATTGGGTTAAAATGAGCATAATCACATACAGCTTAACCCATGTTTTAGCCTTTGGCTCGTGTTGTAGTCTTTAGCCTGTGTTATAGCCTGTGCTTTAGCCTTTAGCCAATGTATTACCCTTTAGCCTGTTTTAGCCTTTAGCCCGTGTTGTAGTCTCTAGCCTGTTTTAGCCTTTAGCCTGTGTTGTAGTCTCTAGCCTGTGTTTTAGCCTTTAGCCTGTGTTGTAGTCTCTAGCCTGTGTTTTAGCCTTTAGCCTGTGTACTAGCCTTTAGCCAGTGTTGTAGTCTTTAGTCTGTGTATTAGCCTCAAGCCCATGTTTTAGCTTGTAGCCCGTGTTGTAGTCTTTGGCCTGTGTTTTAGCCTGTGTTTAAGCCTTTAGCCCATGTACTAGCCTTTAGCCTGTGTTGTAGTCTCTAGCCTGTGTTCTAGCCTGTGTTTTAGCCTTTTGCCAATGTGTTAGCCTTTGGCCCATGTTTTAGCCATTAGCCCATGTGTTTGTCTTTTGCCTGTGTTGTAGCCTTTAGCCCTTGTTTCAGCATTAACCCGATTTTCAGCCTTTAGCCCGTGTTTTAGTATTCGACCCCTGTTTTAGCCTTTAGCCCATGTGTTAGCCTTTAGCATTGTATTTGAATATCTCTTTTTCAGATACAGGATTATAAATACAGTCTCTTTATTGTGGTGCACTCTAGGAGTGGAATATTGAATCAAAATTTCAATAAAAAAGTTGAACTTTACATCAAAAAAAAATTTAAAATAAAAAAAAATTGGAAAAACTTCAGTTAGTTAGTTTGGACTCGCACCTGTGTAACCTGCTCGTCCACCTGAATACCCAGAGGTTTCATTTGCACCAGGGGGAACACCCAGGTATCCTCCTCCCCTTCATCCTCAGACTCCTCTGAGCCGTTCAGGAGGGTCTGTCGTATGTGGGCTGTGTTCATCACCTCCATGATGCGATTCCTTGCTGCTGTGGAGAAGTCCTGCCTGTTACCTGGTTAGCAGGGGGACACACAGTGTGGGGATACACACAGATGTTTTTTAAAACATTGTTTCTGATTTAAACATTTAATTTAATGATTAAAACATCCTTAAAAAAAACATTTCAGGAATGCCACCTTTCTACGGACCATGAGGTGTGTTAAGAATGTTTTTGAAGAGACAGTCGTACGCCCTCACAGGAGCTACAAACCTCATTACCTTCTCACCTTTTTGACATTTATTTGGCATACTGGTGCATATTTCCCATCCAAACAACTTCCTGATTGGCAAATAAATAAACAAAGTATCCTTTGTATGCAAATCAAAGCCTTCATGTCACCGTTCTGTCGTGCGCAGAAATGTCTCTACATTGATTGATCAGGTATCTGACACCTGCTGCAACAGGTCTGAGCTCAAGCTTCAGGAACACATCAAAGAGAAAGCACAGCTCCTACTAATGTGTTTAATCAGAACCACTTCACTGTGTGTGTGTGTGTGTGTGTGTGTGTGTGTGTGTGTGTGTGTGTGTGTGTGTGTGTGTGTGTGTGTGTGTGTTAGTCAATATTATCTTCCAGCAACACTCTGACATCACAACTCTATTCCTGGTGTTCATTTACCACAGCGCTCCAATCCTGTAGACATGATGTCATTCACTCCTCAAACTAACATCCTGGCAGTCTGCGCCGCTCCAGTTACGGACACACAGTACCAGTGTGTGAGTGTGTGTGAGCGTGCGTGTGTATGTGTAGAGAGCAAATCCTGACAATTTCACATCCGGCTGCATGGCCAGCCAACCACAAGAGCTCTCTTCCTCACACACTGACCATCATCTCTTGGCCCTTTCTAAGCTTTCAAGCTCCATTAGCGAAACCCATCGGCTCCTCTTGCAGAAAAACCTGAGCACAAAGCGTCAAACTATGTCAAAACATGGGGAGTAAACACACACATGCACACACACACACTCTGGGGTTTGATTTCCACCTTTGTATGGGTGCACCATCCCCTCCAGCATGGTGACAGAGTCGTTGGGCTGGAGCTGTAAGGAAACGTCGCCGACGGCCTCCACCAGGTCGGAGAAGAAGTCAGCGACCTCTCTGCAGTTCTCCAGGAGCACGTAGCGGTCCTGTCTGTTGGTGAAGTAGGAGTCGCTCAGATTGGCCCTGAAAGGAGATGCAGGGCAGATTTTGAAAAACTGTTACAGTCAGAAAGAAGACAAAGAGCTTGATTTGCAAAACTTTTCACTAGGAACACAACAGGAATTAAATTAGTGGTCGACTTGAAGTCACTTTATTACAAAAAAAGAAACAAAAAGGAGGGAGGAAAATTCTGCAGGTACAAAGACTTCTTTCTTATGTTTCTTTTTTGACTTTGCTCAATTTTTCTTTTTGTTTCTGTATATGCTTGAACCAGTGGCGATTGCTCTAAGACTGCAAGGGAAGCTCAGCTTCCCCCTAAATGTTCCCCCAAAAAAGTGGTGATATGTTCTGCTATGTGTACATTTCATTGACTAAGTATGTGCTAGAATTCCTTCATCTTTTGTTCAGAATCAGCTACCTATCACAGGTCACTGGCTCCACCTCCTTCTCATTCATCCCCACAGCGTCTCAGCGCTTTAACACAGTCGGACGCTGAGCGTCTTCTGACTTCAGCAGGGAAGCCTAGAGTGGGTTGTTCCACTGTGGAAAGTGGACAGTCATTGGATAAACACTGGACTTTGTCCCGCCCATCGGATGCTGAGCGTCTCTGGGGGTCTATGAGGCAGTGTTCTGGCCTGGACGCTGGGCTTCTGCATTATGATTGGATGATCTGTCTGAGGCTGAATCCCTTTTTGATTGACAGTGAAATGAGCCAGTCAGCGATCTTGAAGTATAACCCTCCACCGGAGCATCTTCTGAGTTCTACATTTACTTCTTCTGGACTGATCCGGAGGCTTTATCGATCTCTAGCGAGTTTACTTTTCTTAAAAACAACGAGCGTTGTGTTTTAGATTCCCTCTCTTTTCACCAATAAGCAGCTACAGCTTCAGCTGTGGAGCTTCTCCCCCTGTCACTCACACTTACAGCCTGTCGTAGGCTCATGTAGCAGCTCCAGCTGCTAACAAGCTGACATGGAGGGTTGAATTTACGTTTAAAAAAATAAACAAATTTATGATGTAGGCTGGAAAAAAATGAGCTTCCCCTTCTTGACTGACCAGCAGCCGCCATTTGCTTTAAGTAAATTCATCTTAAAGGCACTGTGGAGAGGAATATCTGGAATGGATAGCATTTTTCCAGGATCAAGACTCCATTTCCCATGAGCATTATCACCCACATTAAGAAAGAGCCACTCATGCCAAAGTATGCATTTGTTTTGGAGAGCTTTCTTCAGCTCTTCTGTCCTTTTTCTTTCTGTTAGTTCAGCTCCAGTTCCTGACGTTACAACAAAATCAATCCAAATGAATCATATTCTTCAGATCTTGTTTCTCACTGTTTGACTTTCCCAGCCAGCATAGTGTCATCAATGGGGCTTTGGGTCTTTGTGCTGTAAACAGATTCATGTTCACCATGGATACTGAGAAAAAAAGCATTTTTAGGGCTCAAAAGAAGTCCTCACATTGCTTTAAAAATCTTAGATCTTTGTGTTTGGACATCCTGGTTCTTTTGAAATGTCACAACTTTCATTCTTATGGGACACATTTCTTCACAGAGAGGGGAAATAACGGCACAACTTCTGACCTCTGAAACAGTTAACACACACTGCTTTTTGTTTCTAATTAGGGTCAGCGCAGTAGTTGTGTTCACTCTTTTGTTTTGTTTATGTGCTATTTTGTGTCCCTTCCCACAAGTCGTCGCTTCAGGCCACTGAAGCAGCACGACTCATTGTGTGTTTGCTGAACTGAAACTGAGTGGAAACCACACACTCCGGCACGGTGCCCAGCCAGCGGTCAACTCTGAGGACGTTTCCTAGAAATAGTAGTAAAAACACCTGCGCTCTGATCAGGAAAGAGTCGTGCAAACATGAAGTGACTGGAATCACAGGTGAAATCAGGTCACACATTTGGACGTCGAACTCAAACAAAGTGATTGGGAAAATGTTGACACAGAAGGGAAGCCAACCCGCTGATGATGATACTGTCGTCGAACAGGTAGACTTTGATGTGCTGGACCCCTATGGTCTCGTTGAAACGCTGAGGGACGAGGAGCCGTAGCAGCCCTCTGAGGTCAGGAGTGTGATACAGAGACACTCGCATCTGGGAGGTGAAGCGCTGCAGTAGCGGCAGCAGCATTGTCCTTGAGTTAATCTGACCTGCACGTTTAGAGAAACAGAAAAACAGTCAGGAAGAGGAGCGTGATGCTCTGAAACAAAGAGGTCTGATGGTAAATGTGAACAACCTCTAGAGCCACGTGTGTAGTCCAGGAGAACGGAGACTTTCAGGTCAGGAGTGTGAGTGTTGTCCTGTGAGCGCTGAAGAGCTTCCTCCATACAGTCCACCTTCAAAACAACAAGAAGGATGACACAGACTGAGAGTTAAAGCTTGTCTCAACTCAAACTCTTTACTTCTCGACCCACTTTAGTCAAAGTTAGTCACTTCTTTCTGACGTGGTCTTTAATCCAGACTGACTCATCCGACACCACATAACTGAACTCATCCTCTGGAGCCACAAAATGTTGAAACAAGTTCTTCCACCTATGATGTTCTTGCCTCGACAGACTTTTATGAAACACTTGTAAAACGCTTGCTGTGCTTTACCTCATAATTCCAGATCCTTTTCATTATCTGAACCTGCACCAAGGTAAATACTCTCCTCAGGTGTGAGCGTCAGTATCAGTAACAGATTTAACACAGGTCTGAGTTACTAGATCCAGGCTTTAGGGTGAAATCTCACCTGCACTCTGCATTCTTTAGTCTAAACCACAAACTCATTTTTCTGCCTGAGAGTTCAGGTCACTGTGTTGAATTACAAGAACGACCATGTTTCTACCAATCCATCATCCTGTGAGGTTACAGAGTTTGGCGACCATCACAGCTGATTCAGATGCTTGTAGCTGTAATTAAACATGTTTGACTTGTCAGTGCCTTTTTCTGTAAATCACTCTCTGTCAGGAAAAAAAACATGAAAAACAGCTGAACATGAGCCTGAGTCCAGACTGTGGTTTGCTTCGGGTTGATGTTGTTATGCTAGGCTCTCCAAGCATGAAGAACAGCAGGCTATCGCATGCCAGCAGTGGTCTCCCTCTTCCCATAAAGCCTTGCACTTTCAGGTCATTCCTTGTAGCTGGCCTGGAGTACGTTTTCATTCTGAATAAACCACACTGCGGTCCTCCCGACGAAGACTCTGACTCACATTTTCTGGCATCTCTGACCAGTTGTTTGGCACGCGTTCTGCTTTTGGGTGCTTTTGTTCTCACCTGCTCCAAACTGAAGATGTTAAGACTCTTAAAACTTTTGCTTCTCACACATACAGAAATGACTTTTCTCACCAGTTCCTGCTCCAGCTGGCCTGTTCCCAGATACAGGGAGGCCATCACTACTCGTCTTTTTGCGGTCTTGATGCGGGCCTGCAGTTTAAAGACAAAGAGCAGAAGAAGGCATAAAAAACAGATTGTAATTTTAGCCCAGCTTCAACCTGGCTTTAGTAAATATTTGACTCTGATTGGCTGAAGCAATAAGACCCAGTTTTCTCCTATTTTCATGATGTATGGTCAAAAAAAAACCTAAAAAGAGTCTCATCTGCAAATTAAGTAAACTGGGATTAGTGTGATTAGGATTGTCTTTGTGGCGTGGTTCTATTAATAAACCAATATTTCAGGTAGTTTAAGGTGTCAAAGGTATCAAATTACAATCCAACCTCACCCTCACACCAGCTGCGTTGCCAACTTTCTCTTCCTCCACCTGTGCATACCCATGGGTCAGAGTTTGCTTACGGGCACACACACCTTCCTGTCAAGTATGAGCTGCATTAACAAGGATTTATTTTACAAATAATGCCGGTAAACTCGAATCCCTTTACTCAAGTTGCTGGGAAAGTCGGATGTTATCAGGATTATGATAAAAAGAATGCAGATCCAGCTTTCCAGAATAGTTAAATTTCTAGTTTAATTCACCTTAACGTCTGTTAACTGCTCTGAGTGTAACAAAATGAAACAACCTGATTCTTTTGGCAGCAACAGGTAAAAGCATAAACAGACAAAATTTAACTTTGACATCAAGATTTTAGATTCATTCTGTATTTTAATCATGTTTTTTATTTGTCTTTGTCACAAAGGTGCCACCCTGTTTGTTTTTTTAAGACTTCATAGCAGTCATGAGGTGGAATATAAACTCTTTTATTTTTGCATGTGATGCTCCAAATATTTTGGCTGGCTCTCCACACACACACACATACCATCATGACACAAACAGCCTGATGGAAAAACTACAGTTTGTGGTTTTGTGTGCGTAGAGAAAGTCATCTATAAATCACTCCCTAAAATGGCACGCAGATCAAGCTCTCGAAGTTTCAGATGTTGAAGGGAATTCAGAGGAAGTTGGTAAGAGAAGAAAACTGATTATATGTTATTGTGAATCACGCCCACTCCCATGCCCTTTTTACTCTTTTTAACACACAACACAATAAAATGACCTTTTATATAATCCTACCATGACTCACATGGGGGTTTACGTTGGGATGTGTGTTATTTAAAACGGAGATGGAACTACATCAGAGTTCAATATTTAGCAAAGAAACTTTTCTGTAGGAAGTTTCCTATCTTCAAATTACAGTCTATTATACAAACTCTTTCATAACAATGATCCAAATCATTCCTGTTTCTTTGTTTCTGGAGCTGCTGAGTAGGCTCATGTGAGAGGAGACATTAAAGGATTCCAATGTGGTGACACACAGCAGGTGTGGGTCGAAAAAACTAACAAAAAAACTAAACACAAATCTGCTTTAAAACACAAACAGAGGTTAGATTCAAACTGTAAATGCCCTCATGTTTTGATTATTTTTGGCACGTTAGACCGCTTCAGGAAGATTGATGTACTCTATAAAGAAGCGTTAGAGTGCATAGTTGGCTAGTGTTAATTGTTATGAAGAGATAAATAGTAGCTAACACTTGAGAGTTACACAATCAACACCTGCCACTCATCTTTTGCTCTTTTGCCAAATCAGGTGCTCTAGAAATCAAACAGACTCTTCTGGGAAAATGAGAAACTTCCTCAAATACTTTCTCTGCCTCATTGATCATCCATCCTTCACAACAAAGGTCAGACCCGTTTAATTGGGTTTTGCTTTTGTTCCTCGCGTCAATCATTCTTTCATTGTCAGAATAAAAAGTGCTTTTTCATGGTGACACCGACCTTCATGGTCTGGTAGAACTGGTCAGGTGAGCTGAGGATGTGGATGTGGGCGCCTGGCACCCTGAAGGCGGGTACGTGTTCTGCCATCCATCTGAAGTGGGTGCAGAGGCTGTCGGTGCCCTGAGCTCCGGCCGACCCAGTGGGTTTAGAGACACGGCGAGGGGCTGGGTCCGCTTCGGCCAGGAGGGGAGCCAGGAGCAGCACTGAGGAGCTGCAGGAAACATGGAGGTGTTAATGAGGGGCTCCAAAATAAACTTACTCTGATAAAAAAAAAGAAGCATAAAGCATGCTCAGGACAAACCAACACACTGGAAAAATAAAAGTAGCTGTGTGGCCACAAATTACTACTTCACGGTTAAAGGTAGTAAGACAAGTTTCAATTATTCTAACAGCTCTAACCTGCTAAACCAAGGCTGACACATATTATGCTTGATGTAATGACAGACTACAGCATGTAGTCTTTAAGGACACAAATCAATACGTCTGTTCTTCTTCTTTAATGTCCTTAAATTCACCCCAGCCCCGTTTTTCTCTGTTGTATAATCTCACTAGTCTGTCTGACAATGCAACCACATTAGATAAAAACAGGGTGGAGTGTCAACACTTAAAAAACCTCAGAGGCTGACTGTCAGGAGTTATTCTACTAAATTCCTTTATATCCTAAACAAAACAGAGACTCATTCATATGGTTTAAGTTTTGGTTTGGATTTGACCCACTGGAACTGTCTACACGAAGAAGTCAGGAGGGAAACAAAAGTCACATTAAAACAGGAAACACAGCTCAGGGCGCCTCTCCAAAGTTGATGAGCTGAGCTTGAAGTTCTGCAGCAAACACAGGAAGAAGATTTACCCCATTTGTTTGGGATTCGATTCCTGTCATAAACACACACTCAAAAATAGCATTCTCATGTGCGGCTGTTTACAGCAGAGCTGTATCTAAAAACAAGGACATCTTGGCTTGCTTTAGGATTATGTAACAAGAAAGGGTTCACAGCTGAATTGAGTCTTAACAATTTTCTGTAAGCTATAAAAGATAAAGAGAGTGTGAGGTGAGATAAAGGACTCAGCTTCCCATCAGTCGTTTCTAAAATGGGAAATATTTTACAGCTTTGACCTCAAAGAGAATACAGCCTCAATAAAACAGAGTAGTTATCAATCTCCAACTTCAAAATATGGTTGTGTGCTCTTTAAAGATGCCTTTTAGGGATTTTTATTGGGTTAGTAGTAATGGTGTAGCAATAGTGACCTGATTACTAATGTTTCAGGTCTGAAGCTGTTTTACCGAAGTGGAGCACTCACTAGTCATTCCATGAATCAAGGAGCTGTTTTGATACGTGACTGCACCACATTCCTCTTCATATGAAGCATGTGATGGAAAAAATCTTTCAATTTTGCTTCTCATCTTTCTCCACCATTAAAAAATTCCCCTGACTGTGAACTCAAATGATCCCAATTTGTTAACATATGTGCGGAAAGACCCTGGATCATTCTTTGGTGCCACGATTGAGGTGCTGAGAGGCAGGGAGGCAGAAATGGTGGAGTTTTGCATAGTTTTGGACAAGACTGCAATTTCAGCTTGTAAGAGACAGCAAAAGCTTGATAACAACACTTTAATAATTCAAATGAATAGTCTCAAAAGTTAAAGAAAAACATATCTATATGGCCTAAAGTACATAACATTCAGATGTGATTACACATTCTGATGCTTTGCCTCGTTCCAGGTTTCTTAAACCAGTTCTACTCTGTAAGAGATCATGCAAGACGATTACAGTGTGAGAGTGAAAAGACGACAGTGATACACTGATGACAGATAATGTTTGCAGGCTCCATCATGCTAAAAATATGTTTCCTTCTCATAAAGGGAGTCCCCTTCGAGGAACTGCAGTTCATCTGACATGAAAAATGAAAAGATGTTACTGCAGGTAAACCTTTTTTTTCTTCTTGTATCATTAAAATTATAACAGCTACTTTTACTGCATTAAAAACATATTTACAGCCCGGTTCAAAAAATGCTTTAGCTCAACACACACTGTAAAGGGATTATTTTTTATATAACTCTGCAGTTTATAAGTATATACATATATATTAAGATCCTGAGTCTGTTCAATCAGAAGCACAGCTCACCTGACTGACAGGTTTGGAACCTTATAACTGTTAGTGAGGAACCTCAAAGCCTGCTTCTTAAGGCAGTGCTTCCAACATGACAGTAGGCTTCAAATCTCCATATAAGAAAGATGGAAGATGTCCATATTTTATACAGTCCATGGGTTAATTCTGGACTCCCCATGGTGCATTGGAGGGTCATTTGAGTCCACAAAGTGTGTCACACTTTTCATGAAAAACTCTGACAGTGACAAAAAAAGGCAAATTTATTCAGGACAGACCCCATCTTTACATTTGAAACTTAAAAATAAGGGTGTATTGCTGTTGAAACAGTGCATCTTCCTGTCCTGTTCAACAGTGGTCAAAGTTGTGGTACAGTGAGTGGTCAGACACGCCAGTTTGGACCCATGTTTGCTTGTCAGTGGTCACATCTAAGTTACCATAACTGATAGGAAAGCTGACATAATGGGACAGCAGCAGCAGAGGGTGTCAGACAGTCCGCGTTACATAAACGTCAAAAGGACATCATGTTCAGAACTTAGGTTATAACCTCCACTCCATCTGAGGGCTAGCTCCTGTGTGCTAAAAGCTCGAGGACATAACTATGCATAAAACTACTCCAGTCTTATTATATCAACAGAAAAGCATGTGACATGTTGGCTTTATTTCAAAATAAGACCATCAAATGACGTAACGTCCGATGTCGTGCGCGTTAGCAGTCACAACATTAGCAAGCAACCTTTAACTAAGCCGATAAACAGCCGAAACGTTTATTTTACCATCATCTAGGATGAAGCGAGTGTCTTACCCTCCTCCCCTGTCCCGTGCACGGAAGAGTCGGTCAGATATCCGGGTAAAAACCCCGGCGATGGCAGGTGTGTACACGGAGTGCACCAGCCTCCTCCAGGACATGGGAGCCGCCATTGCTGCTGCTGAGAGACTTTGAAGGAACTTTATTGACACATCCTAAAGTTAACAAACACAAACTCATTTTTATTTATATCCCACCTTACATACACGAAAACACGTAGCCCAGAGCTTTATTAAAGAAAATAGACTGTGAGAAGAGTCCAATTAAATACTCAAAAGTACAAAATAATTGCATAATATAATTAATAACAAAATAATATATTTTGCATAATAATATAATTGAATAAAAATAATTGAAATAAAAGAAAAACAATAAAACACCATGAATATAATTAAAATAAATCAAAATTAAATGATTTGAAATGAAAAGATGTTAAAAAGTCGTGACCAAAGTACTTGATATAATAATGCAGTCTAGTGCTAAAAGATCATTCCAAACTAAAAGCAAGATTAAAAAAAAAGGTAGGCCCATGTCTTTATTCTACTTGTAGAAACGCACTGTACTGGACGAAAGTAAAACTTCTTTTTTTTAGAAAATTGACCCCATGTATGTTTAAATAAATAACATAATAATATGTTACTGGTTGTTTGTATCAGATAATGGGGGTTGTTGGAATGCCTCTAGAATGACCTCTGATAGATTACCTGCAAACTGATGTAAACTTTAAACTTGGAATGTACATTACTAAAAATGGATGCCCAGTTGCAAACATGCATCCACACACTTCAATGCATCTCTGTCTCTATAAGATGATACAGCTGAAGTGAAAAAATAAATGTGGGAAGTAGTATGTATATGACTATTATTTGAAAGTGAAACACTGAGCTGACATCTGTGGATAATCATTGTTCCAAAGCCTGCATCTCTAGTAGGGATACATACCAGTATCTGGTAGAAAATGATACGAGCATGAAGTTAGTAGGACGTATTTGCTCTTTGTACTGTCAAATCTGTATTCACATGTTGTCAGCCATGTGACATGTGGAGTTCATGCAGGTGTTTGTTTAGGCTGGTGAATGTAGGCGGTGTAATAATTTACTACAGTTCAAGCTCTGTGTTGTTCCTCTGATCGGAAAAGAACTGCCAGGCCTTACTCCACCCAGTTCGAGCTTATTATTATTCTACAATAACTCTGTTGGGAGGCCAGTCATAGTAGTAGTAACAGCAAGTATGTTGTTATTGTTTTATAACAGCTTTAATATCTAAGATAATTATGGTAATTTTTTCTGCTTTTGGTTATAAAGTACTTTTAATTGCTTAAACATTTCCATTTTCTTTTCTTGTTCTTCTCTTAATCCACTTTTTTTAGGGATGTAGTATTTACAGCACAATGAGCAATCTTAAAGTAATCATTGCTACTTGAGCATAGATGTAGCAGTTATATCTACCAAACAATGCAATGCATAATAGTTTAACACTACCAGAGGCTGTCTTCTTTTATATGCTTGACTTCTGCTTGCCATGGAGTTTTTCAGGTCAAGATCCGCCAAAGAGCAGCATTGCTGGTAGTTGCTCAAGAGCACTTACAGTAAGTCAGAAGCTTCCTGACACGACATGAGGGCCTGAGGGACTTTATCTTTAAACATTAGCTGACTCCTGGTATAAAATGTTAATCATCTGTCATGCACGCTTCTGAAGCCTGACCTGAATATGGAAATGTTGAACATCCAAAGGTAAGGCTTTAATTTTGATTTTTTTTTCCCTCTTTCTTGTTTTGAAAATGATTTACTAAAATGAAGAATGAGGCTATTCTTACATTCATTTCAACAGACAGTAGCATTTTTATAAAAAGGTTAAAATTTAAGCAAAATTAAACTTTAACTTTTAAGACAGTTTTTGTGTAAAATTAACTTAATCTGATAAAAAAACACACACACACACAAATTTAAAAAGCTATAAAACAAAGGAAGCGCACATATCATAATATGATCACATTTTAAAGATAGCTTTGTGATTTAAATATAAGTGAATAAGTTTAACAGTGATGTTACAGTGAAGTCTCCTGCAAGGGGTGGACCCTGTTGTCCATCTGAGACAACAGCTTGGCCATTATTCTCCTGCCAGCCACCACTTCTGCAGGGTCTAGAGGGCAGCCCAGGACAGAGCTGGCCTTCTTCCTCAGTCTGTTAAGTCTCTTCCTGTCAGCAGCAGAGAAGCCACTGCCCCAGCAAACTATCCCAAAAAAGACGGCAAAAAGGAGGACTTCAGAAGAGTCCCCTCCACATCAAATAACCTGAGCAGAAGGAGTGTGCTTTGTCCCCTCTTTGTGAAGGCTTTGAGTGTTCTGACCAGTCCACTTTATTGTTTAGGTGGAATCTCAAGTCCCTTCTCTGGACGTTTACTGATGTGAGGCAGGCAAAAAAAATCTATAAATGTACTTAGAAATTTGTAAAATAATAATTCATTGCAAAATACAGAAAAAGAGAGCTGTACCAAGATAAATAGAAGCTTGTTTTATTGCCAATCAAAGGCCAAAAAGTTTTTTTTTGCAGACTCTTATATTTTTGTAAAACTCAAACACTTTTTATGGAAGTGAACATAATTCAACCATTTGTTGTATAAAATAATTAATATGTGGAACTTTTAACTTCTTCACCTTGTCAAGAAAAAAAATCCTCCAATGCCAGGAAACAGCCCGGCAAAGGTCACGCTTATTATTTATTGGCAATCTGCCACAAGAGCGCGCGCCCGTGTCTGCTCCGCGCGCGCGTGAACAAGAGAGCGCGCGATCGCGAGTTTATTTCCAGGAAGAACCTCTAACCGGAGGGGGCGGAGCCTTCCGAATATCGGCTTTAGTCATTGGAAACAACCCACAGTAACCTTCATCCACTCTGGATTTCCACGGCAGATATCGACGCCGTGACATTCCTCCGCTCAGGAACGAGACCCCCACACTTTCTGGATACTTTTTGTGTTTGGATTTTAATGCCTGAGTTAATAATTCATCCAGCACTACTCTCGGGTAGTTTGCATAGCTTTTGCTTTGGCGACGAGCGGCTGCGGTGCGGAGCTGAACATATCCGCAAGGTAAGTTCAAAAGATTGTGGAAAAAGACGTGAAAAGGGGTCTGAGTGGACAAAATGGGAGAAAATGGCATGGCTACAGAACAGGTAGTGGTCAAGCAATTGCGTGCAGCAGCTTGGGTTGTTGCTGAAGTGTAATTTTAGGTGATTTTTACGCAATTTCATGAAGGTGGACCGAATTCAGCATCAACTGAACCGTTATGGCGCCTCCAGTTTCCCGCACTGTCCCGCACGGTTACTTTAACACCGCGAGCCCACAGAGGATCCGTGAAAACCAGAACTGACGGGACACCTTTATAGTCCCTGTGAAACCGGAGAATGGGGCCTCTGTGTCGCACCGAGCTTGGAGAAAGGAGTTATTTTGCCAAAGAGGGGGAGAGAAAAAATGTGCCGGACTCTTTCACTGTGACCCCGTTTCTGAAGTCCCTTGTTGCGGTACGCCCGATCGAAGACAATTGAAAGCAATCAGGATCCAGTTGCTGTCTGGCTGCACAGTGCAGCTTCACCACGCAAGGATTCATGTAAACTAAATATAACCTGCTCTGCCGAGTCTTGTCTCATGCATTTGTCACAGTTGCTGTAACTGCATTTTATGAGGGTAAACCGAGAGCTGCTGAGTGGAAAAGTGGTCATTTATTTATGTCTGTGCTTATGAATGGGGAGTGAGAGACTGCGTTGTATCAGTGCAGCTTCATTTGCATGTGTGCATCAGTCTATAATCTGTGCTCCTCTCTCTCTCCAGCTGTGTTTAGGTTCCCTCTCCCAGCCCCTCTCTGGATGCATCGGACTCCTCTCCCCCGGGGCCCTGGACCCGGTGTGTGACCCCTCCGCCCTCACCCCTGTCCCCCTCTCTCCCCTCTCCAACCACCCCAAACTCACCTACACCTTTTCACCTCGACGCACCTCTTCTCGGCCCCCTGCCTCGCGACCAGCGGGCAGAGGCAGGGGGCCATGGCGCCATGGTAGCCTCCAACGGACGAAACCCCCTCGCCATGAGCAGTGTCACCCCTCCGCAGGGCAGGGTTCAGGGGTCAAACTTCACCCCACATCACTTCAAGCCCTTTAGCTCACATGCACACTATCAGCAGGTGAGTCACCTGGGTTTGTGGTGTAAAGCTGTGTGTGATGTCTTAGTCTAAGTTCTAATTTTCTTTTACATCTCTCTTAGGTGATGCGTGCATTGCATAAGCTCCAGGAGAGTGGGTTTTACTGGGGGGCTGTTGGGGGCAGAGAGGCTAGCTCCATGCTGCGCTCAGAACCACCGGGCACCTTCCTGATCCGAGACTCCTCAGATCACCACCACTTCTTCACACTCTCTGTGCAAACGGCTCGAGGTACCAAGAACCTGCGCATCCACAGCGAGGGAGGCGGCTTCTTCTTACAGCCAGATCCCCAAAACACACAAGAGCTCCCACAGTTTGACTGTGTGCTAAAGCTTATAGCGCACTACATGGGGAAAGGGCCTGATGCTGGAAGGGGCAGAGGTGGGGCATGTGGCGGGGGCCACTCAGGAGAGACAGAAATGAAGGGGCGCAGTGTGTATCTGATCCACACTGGTGGAGAGAGGATTCCCTTGGAATTGCGCCGGCCCCTTTCGACATCTCTCTCATCCCTGCAGCACATGTGCAGGAGGACTCTGAATAACCAAGGCCTGGGAGGGTCTGAGCAGTCAGAGCAGATCCCACACACGCTCAAAGACTTCCTGGAGGAGTATGATGCTCCGATATGACTGACGGGAACTGCGGAGGTTCATGAACCAGGTGCCTGAAGGACGCCGCAGACCAGTTCTCAACACATACATGAAAATGTGCTTGATTAGATACTGACTAACGCTAGTGTTAGCCTAGCGTGCAGTCTGTGTGAGGTCAGGTTTCTAGTGTGACCAGCTGTTCCAGATCTGGTTTACCACTGACGGACACCAGCTACCTAGGGTCCCCTTCTGATGAGGGGTCTGGAGTTGGATTACCTCGTCCGCCCTGTCTCCTAAAACTGACCACTAGAGTGAGTGGCAGACAAAGTGAGAGGTCAAAGGTCGTTGTTTCCTGTGACTGACGCAGAGCAGAGCCTCGTAGAAGATTAACCTGATTGGTAGATATTAACAATAACACCAACCTCGTGATCAAACCCCTGCAGGAGTTTCCTCCAACATGCTTCAGAAGAAACTTCTCCTCGGTCAGTCTGACATTAACAACACTGTGGATCACTGGACTGAGAGCAAAACCGCAAAGAAAGAAACATGAGGGGAGGAAGTGAGTGATGGAGGATTTACAGAGGAGAGAAAAGTCCGAAAGAGAGACCAAGAGCGGAGAACGTGGAGTATTTGTTTGTCTGTGTGTGTGCGTGTGTGTGCTTTGTGTGTTGTGGTAGAGCACACATTTCCATCACTGCTTCCCGCAAATGTTGCCTCATAGAGGGGGAGCGGGGTGGTCATGCACGCTAGCTCTGCACACACACACACACACACACACACACACACAAACAGGTACAGGCCCACATGAAGGTTTTGTTAGCGTGGGAACAACAGTGCGGAAAAAGCATTACAAAGCATCTTATTTTGTTTGTTTCTCGGTTCTCCTCCATTACCCGCTTCCTCCCTCCTCTTTTCTTTTCTCCTCTTTTTTTGGAGTAGCATGTTCGCTTTGACAATGACAAAAGACAGGCTGCTGTTGCCGAGACAAAAGCTTGTTACTGAGACAAAAGCCTTGGCTGAGGACCAAACAAAACAGCAGAACTTATTTTTATCCAGAGAGGCTGGAAAAATGTCAGCGACACTGTAAAAACTCCTTCGGGTGTGATGATGGTGATGAGAGGGTGAGGAGAGGGGCTGAATGAAGGGGAAAGAAGAAGAGCGGGAAATGGGATTAGCTAAGAGGAAACTAAAGAACCGGGGTGGGGGCTAGGGATGGGGAGAAGGGGGAGGAGACATACTGGTATACAGCTAAACAAAAACATTGACGTGATTGATGTCTCACAGTTAGAGGAAATGATTGGGCTCAACAGGACACAGCTCCTGTAAATATAAAACCAGGCTTAGTATGAAAAGAAGTTCTGATTGAGCCTTAATTTTCTTTTCTAATGATTTATTCTTACATTATCATCTGAAACGTGTCCCATCTGGTTTTCTGTTGCCTCTTTTCCACAGAGCTCAGTCTTCGATCTCTACTTGATTTGACTCACTCAAAGCTGCTACCAGCACCTCTAACAGGATGTGTTCCACTGCAGATGATACCTGCTTCTTGGCAACACTGTGCTTTTTGCTCAGTGTCAGATTAGCTTAAAAGATTTGTGGTTTTCTTTTCGTCAGAATACGTCAGTGACATCATAAAACACCAGTTATGCAAGCAAAGTTGCAGTTAAAATGTTAGTGCCAGAGTGACTTCCTCTTGCCAATTAGTGGTTAGGAGCTTCACTTCTAACCCTGTGCTGAGTTGGCTGATCTAAAAGGAAGATCTGAAAACCAGGTATGCTTCTGTGGCGGATTTGAAAACCCAAGAACAAAAAAAGGACAGCTCAGAGTCAAGACTTTAACCTCAGTAACGTCTTAATGATTTTTCACTCACCTCCTCTCCATCATTACCTCTCAAGCAAGAGTTGATTCTGTCTGTCTGAATGTCAAAGAAACAGGAGATTTCCTTCCTACCCTCCATACGGTGATTCTTTCAAAACTTAAAAAAGCCTTTTTTGTAACGCAAAGACTTGGATTTGATGAAAGTTGTGTTGAAGCAGTGCTCGTACTTACCTGTGATCCATATTGGAGTGGTAGCCTTTTCACATCATGGATATTTTGTGATCTCATGAGGCCACTTGAGACAGGAGCACTGAAATATAGATTGACAGTCGTGTTTCCATGTAAGTGTTTAGCAACTTTAAGGAACTCTTCGAAATGGGGCTTAGGAAACATCAAGGATGCATTTGCCATCATGCCCTATCCTGCTCCAAAAGATCCAAAACATCCTCAAAAATGTGTTTCCTTTGGGAATAACGTATTGGCTTGGGATTGATAATTGAGTCTGTATCACTGTGATTGCTCACAGCATCAGTCAGCTGATGTCTGATTGTTGTGTGACTAAGTGTTTCCTGTAGGTGTCAACAATTTATCGAATGCAGGTATTCGGCAGTTGACTGAGGGATGCACCAATCCAATCCTTATAACAGGTATCGGTCTGATACTGACGCTAAATATTAGACCAGATATCATTGACTAAGAGCCAATTCATAGGACATTCAACTGTTTAACGTTTGTTTCACCAAAAAATTAAGTCCTCACTTATCTATTGCTCAGGTTTACAGTTTAATTGTAATTACTTTTGGTATCTGAGATTAACTCAACGCTTATTTGCATGTTTGTCCCATAAAAGCAAAGTAAAAATAAGGGCTAAAGTTTGCAAAAAAAATGTTCGTAGGGAATGTTAAAGATAGTGGTATCAGATTGGTCTGGATTGGTACTGCCGATACCAAAGCCCAGATATCAGAAATGGTAATGAGCCTTAAAAATTTGGATCAGTGCATTGTTGATTTGGCTGATTATCTGTGTCTGTTGATTTTAGCAATAGCTAACGAATTTTCCTTTTTCTTATGTAAATACATCTGGGTTCAATGTTTCAGTTATCAGTCACATGAACTATCAGCTATTGTATCAGTATTTGCCCTGAGCAAAACGATATCAGTCGCCCCCCAAAAATTCACTCTAAAGTTGAGTTAACTGCCACTTTTTTTCCTCCATACTGCCTTTTCTTACAGTGTTTCAAAATATGCCAAACTTTCATGGAAACACGACTGGTGAGACACTCATTTTGGTCAAATCTCAGTCTTAATTCCTCACAAAAACATCTTCTTACATGTGTTGTAGCAGCAGTGGACCACACGTGTTTGTGAATCATTTGTCTTTTATAAAGACTCTGGAAAAAAAGGCTGGCCACAAGTCTGGCAGAATACAAGCTGTAATCTGAAATGACAAAGCATTACAAAAGAAAAAAATCAATGAAAAAGGAACGTTGCACATATTTATATTTCTAAAATATTTCAATAATTTATATTAAAGAGCACTATTTTTACAAAAGTCAAGCATTGGTCCTGTGTGTTATTCTCTCTTTCACTTCCTTGAGCCAGTCTGAGGTTTACTTTCACATAATCTATTGTAAGGGAGTCTATAATCCAACAATGCTCAGCTTTACAAACAGATTATTAACTGTCAAATAGAGTTTCCTGGTTAAACAAAGCCCTGTTTATTCAGTGCGCAGCCTTTTAAAAAGCTGGCCCAGCCTGCTTTAAGAGACAATACACGTTCATCATGAGTTTAAAATGACGCCAATCATCACTTCTTGTTTTCCCTACTAGAGCATTGTGGGTAAATTCCATAGGCTGCTAGAGAACATATAGGAAAGGGGTGTGGGTAAGAGTTTTCTCAGACGTGCCTCACAGATGTACACAGCACGCAGTAACAAAGGGATTCCCAGAAGTTACACACACACACACACACACACACACACTGACACAGCAGTTACTGTGTAGAAAGCTCACTTTGGGCTGGACTTAACTGGAAAGGAATGCAGCTGGGTTTTATACATCTTGCCTCAGGGGCTGAGTGAGGATGGTGTCCTCTAGAGAGAGAGAGAGAGAGAGAGAGAGAGAGAGAGTGTGTGTGTGTGTGTGTGAGGTCAAATAGGTGAAAGGGTCCACGCGCAGGAAAATTATGATGGTCTGTGGTTTTCAGCTGATGCAGAGTGTGTATGTGTGTAGAATGCTGTTGGTAAAATTAATGCAGGCAGTGAGTTTCTATATTCCTCACACACACACACACACACATACACACACATTTCCCATTCCCTGCATACCTACTGTTCTGTCTGAGGCTGGCTTCCAGGAAATGAGGCACTTTAATTGAGTTGACTTTTTACGGCTTTACTGGTGATAGTGTGTGTGTGTAAGAGAGAGGGAGCCGATGAGGTGTTTCTGTGCGCGTGTGTGTGTGTGTGAGACAGAGACAGAAAATAGAGAATGAGAGTGGTTCCCAATGATTTCTTTTGACTTAAACTATTGTGATCATCATATTGTTATAGAAACAATCAGACCATAAGTGGACTTTGATTTGATTTTGCAAGCGGGCCCACTCAGTCTGTCAGTGTCATTTTTCTATCCTTAATGTGCTGTAAGGCTTCTCTGTTTAGCATTGATGGCAGTGACACCTTTGGCTGGATTTGGTAGTGTTTTTCCAGGATAAAGACTCTGTGTCCCTTGAGCACCACCACCAATATTCACAAGGATGTAACTCTTGCCAAGTGTGCATTTGTTTGCATTTGATCTTCTTTCTAACATGACATTTCTTTGTCCAAGACAACTTTCTGCAGGATGCAAAGCGACAAGGTTTCAAGGTCAATTATAAAGCCCTTACAGGACCTTTAAGTTCAGTTGAACATGATTCTAAATAGGTCATTACGTTCAGTTAACTAAAAAAAAAACAGCTGCTAGAAATGTCTCCCAGAAGAATCATAAAGGTTTGACACAATGAATCCCTTTCAGAGTTTTCAAAGTTTCATCACTTCTCCAAGATCCATTTCATGCAAAAGTTTCTGCACAAAAAAAGACTATGCACCATTACACACTCACACACACTAGTATATCTGGCCTCTGTGGGAGTGAAGGGACGGCGTTCAAGGACTGTTTTTACAGTTAAACCTCCGTCCAGGTACTTTCAATGATTCAGATTCTGACTTCCAGGGTTCCTTATTTTGCTGTGACTCGTTGAGGAAAAATGTGTTGGTCTGTAAGTTTGCTGTTTGTTCGCCTCTATGTGTGCAAATATATGTGGGTGTCAAGTATTTGTGTATGAGCGAAGGGAAATCATTGACAAACATGACGTAGCTCAGGAGACAAAAAGAAAAAAGTGTGCTCTCTTCCCAAAATCCAACCAGAATAATCCAGTTCCACACACACACACACACTCACACATTGTCTAAATAAGCCAGCTCAGCTCACGATGACTCATTTTATGTTCCCCATAGTTGCCTGGTTAGTGGGGCTGGAATATTTTGCTTGTATCCTTCACTCCTCCCGTGAATCTCACACACTCACAGAAAGTCTTTCCACCATGATTCATTTTTTCGGGTAATGACTTGCTGCTTCCAACTCAACAGTTGTCAACAAAGTCCCGGGCCAAGCACAACACCCGGCTCTCGAACAACTGAGCTCGGTTTTACAACAATCTAAACATTCACACCACAGTTTGGGCGCAGCCCCTCCAAACTCTATTATGTTTTAAAGCAACACGAGGAAATTAGAAGTTAATCAACAGGAAGAATGTTGTAAAACTAAGTTAGTTTGACAGATATTGTTCTTGCAGTCTGATCAAATAATTTCTTTCATTTTTGAGCTCATGCCAATGTCAATGTTGCAGAGCGCTGTAGGTGGAAAGAATATTAAAGGGGTTAGGAATATGCCCTGCATCAAGAAGTCCACATTGGTCTTCCAGGAAGGGCCTCCGGTTTGCTGATTATTTCTTCCAGGAAGGCTTTTTGTTGGCTGATCAGCCCCTTATAGGAAAGACGTTTGGTTGGCCCATCAGCTGGAGTATTGTCACAGCCGCTTCTGATAAAGCCAGACCAGCTTCCAGGAAACCAGAGATTTACCCTCCAGCATTCCATCATTCCTTCACCATCAGCGCACACACACAGAGACAGAGAGAACGAGATGGAGTAGGAGGGGAATAACAGGGACACGGATCAATAAAAACCATATGGGAAAGCATACAGATAGTGAAATGCACTCAAAAATGTGTGCATGTGGATGTATGTGTGTGTGTGTATGCAGGAGTCTATTAAGGCAGTTTTGACCTGCACTCACTGACCGCCTCCTTGTGACACACTCAAACCACAATATTATTCTAAGCTGACTTCACTACCACCCTCTCTGCACATTTGAAAGTCATTGTGACTGTTTTCACTTCAATCACCTCTGAAATGGTTTTCTCATAACACCTGGACACACACACGCACACACACACACAGTTGGGTGTGTCTTTACTGTTAGCGTCTGGAAGAACAAAGACTTGAAAGTGAGGTCTTTGAAGGTACTAAACAGGTTGTTGAAGGCAGTTGTGGTATTGTTTTATCGAAAAGGAGGACTCTTTGTGCTGTTTTTCCTCTCCATTCACAGCTGTGTGAGTGTAGCAGCAGAGAGGCGTGGATGCCAAATGGCTTACAGTAACAGCATGGAGTCAGACCAAACCCTCTCACACTCTCAGGTGTCACCCCGTCCCTGCTGCCTGCACACATAACTGCATAGTTTTCCAGTTTGAGACTCCTGCAGGCATGCACATGTGTGTATGAGCTCAGGCACATGCACATAAATATGAAGTCAGTATGTGTTTTTTTGTCATGAATGTAACAGCAACGCCCAACAGAGTTACCTACAGATGGGTAATAAACTGAAACTCCTCAATAAAATGCAGAAATAAAAACACTCAGGATTAGTTAAATCAAAACTTCACATTTCCTGTACTGAGAATGTAAATTCTTAAAGGGATAGTTCACTTTTTTAGGTAGGGATGTATGAGGCACTTTCTAATAGTATGTGTATTAGTCACTGGAGGTAACGTTTAGCTTGGCGCCTTAACTGAGAAAATGTCCAAAGAACTGGAACAGAAACTAGCTGGATTAGACCTCTTAATTTAGCTAAACTTGTCCAAACTTGGTAGGCTCTACATGATTCATCCACTGAGGAACATGAATGACTGTATTAAAAAATCTGCCACTCCTACATTAAATTGTGAGGTAAATGTATACCAATCTGGTCAAAAGAAATCAAGGAATCGCGTGGATCCACATGGTTTATCCTCAGAGGAACAGGAATAGCAATAAAGAAAAGTTTACTTATCCTTATGGTTTAAGTAATAGTGTTTACAAATTTTAAGTTGAGCTTAAACTTTTACTTGAAGTGGTTCAATAAGCGAGGAGCAGGAAATCATCAAAGTCATCATGGTTTATCCTTTGGGGAACATGAACTGCTTTAGACAATAAACTGAAGCTACATCTTGTCTCCTCAGAGTGGTGAGATTTTATAAGAATGTTGTTAGTTGAGGCTGCTGGTTGTATTACAAATTGATAAATGGACACAGTTCATACTGTAAGGGAACATGAATTCCAGTCACAAAACATGCACTGCAAAAAACTGAAATCTTATCAAGTGTTTTTGTCTTTTTTTTAAAGTAAAAATTGTCTTATTATACTCGATATGAGCCACTTTCAACTTATCAATCCAGAAAAATGCCTTGTTTCAAGCTATCAGAGTACAAAAATGAGGTTTGAATCGCTTGTAACCAGTAAAAAAAATCTGCCAATGGAACAAGAAAAAATTGCTTGAAAATTTCCTTGAGACTAGAACAATGTCTTAATACAAGTAACTTTTCTCTTGTTCCATTGGCAGATTTTTTTACTGGTTAGGAGCAATTCAGACCTAATTTTTGTCATTAAATAACTTTAAACAAGACATTTTTCTGGATTGGTCATGTGAATTTGGCTCATATTGAGTTTAAAAAGGAATTTTCTACCGAAAATAAGACAAAAACACTTGATAAGATTTCAGTTTTTGCAGTGTGTTCAAATCAAACTGATCTTGTTTTCTCAATGGACCAACATTTCACTGGGTTTACTTCAATTTTACCTTGTCACGGTTCATCCTTGGAGGAATATGAATGCTTTAATGAAAGTGGGCAAATGCATCATAGGATGTATGGGGACTTTAACCTGTGGCTATCTCTAGACCAATAAATACAGAATCTCTCAAAAGTATTAAGAGTCTTCCTACGAGGGAAAAAAAAATGACAAAAACTGTGCCAATTGAAATCTTCAACTTGCTTGTGACACTTCATTAAGGTTTGTGGTTTATCTTCTGAGGACTATGGATGACAACTGAGATGCAGTTCCTGTTAATCTTGTTTTATGAGGATGTCATGATAATTTTTAAACTTTGAACATCTTTTGGCACAAGGAGGTTCTGTTAATCTTTTTTTCCTCTGTTGGAGTAGAAGTATTTCCCAGGTTATGTAAAAAAGTCTAACCTGCTGTTGGCACCAGAGGAACAGGCATTGCTTTGCCAATAACATCCTCCAGGCATCCTGAGTACGTGCAGAAAAATGTCTTTTGCCATCTATCTTTCATGTCCAAAGTTGCTCTGTGGGGGGTTGTTAAGGTATCTGGGAACAGCTCCATCCGTCATCCCCTGATTCCTGGCACCTGTTGGCTGGCCTCTGAAACCTTCTCAGGTTCCCTCCTCCTTTCTTTCACACACACTGCAACCAAATCAGGAGCTGCAAACATTTTAATCCAGTACTTTTGGCAACTTTTTTTTCTGTAACTTTATTTGTAATGAAATTTGTTGAGGGATTCCTAAAAAGAGAGCCATCACTGAAGAGTAAAAGTAAGGGGATTACCACAGTTAATAGGGGAAAAAAAACTTCTCCCTGGAAGCTACGTAACCGGCACCAGCCAAACTTTAACTATCAAGGAAAACCCCCAGTATCTAGGGGGTATCTAAGGTTTGTTTGCAATGACACATCAAATTTTGCAAGGTTTTTCCTGCAAGATTTGATTCTTCAAACTCGGCATCTTTGTCTGGTTTGTCTCAACAAGGGTCCGATTGGATAAGACAAGTCTGAGTCCATCTAGCCGGTGACCTGCCACAGCCTGCATCCTTTTTCCACTCCAAAACAAACGACACCTCTCAGGCTTAGTGTGTGCAAACAAATGATTCCAACAGCCCACTTATCAGAGACTTATCACTGTTGTGAAGAAAATACCCCTTTTCTTGCAAAATGTGGCATGCATAGAGGATAGTCTCACATAAACACACTCCCCCCCTTCTTTACAGCGGGAAATCACATTTGTTCCTGAAAGAAGAAAGCAGGGGTCCACTCTGTGTTTGTGCGTGTGTGCACCCAGCAGTGAACAGCATCTGAATGCAACAGCCAATCAGGGAGCAGCATAGACACTGAGCCCCCCATGTACTGCTGGTTTATAGGGCCCAGCTTCAGAGAAGTCACATGACTTCCCAGAGAGAGGGAGAGGAGTGGGCAATGTGGGAAAGGAGGATGAAGACGAGAAGGAGGAGGAAGAGGAGGAGGAGTGAATGAGGGTCAAGAGGTTGACAGGATTGCTGCGAGGGGTGAATTGAAGGTCTGGTAAATGAATGGAGTGGATGGGAGGTAAAAAGGAGTCAGATGTAACGGTTCTCGGAAGTGAAAACGTGCAAAATGATGTTGGTCTGTAATTATAGCTGCATGAACAAAATGAGGAATAAGTGAGAGGCTGCTTGAATGAATAAATACAAACAGGCGAGAGCGGTTGCAGCTGATTGCTATGGTGGGTAATCTTGATGGTCTGGTAAACTCAACCTAACACAAAACAACACATAAACAATAATACGGAGAGGTTTCAGCCTAAGTGAGTGAATCAAAATTAGTTGGAGTAGTCTAAACATTTAACTTCCTTTTGTTTTTTTCCAGAGGCAGTTTTCTGGCTGCAGCTTTTTGCCGACTTTGCAGTAAGTTTTCTAGGGAAGTATTTATCTAATTTAATGAAATGGGTTCAAAGCAGTTCTGAGGAATCAACTGATGCAAATATTCGTTTGCAGCGCACAGAAGAGCACAAGAAAAAATTCAATTTGTTTCCAAGAAATATGAGTGGAAAGAAAAATAGCTTGACATGCCAAGGCAAGTATATTACACATTCAGATCAATAAATCATCAGGAAACTGACAATAAAAACACACCTTGATAGAGTAATAAACAGAAAGACCAGGTAAAATCGTCCAACTGCTGCTCTGCCTGCCTCCCTGCCTTGGCTTTTCATGAATGCACATCATCAAAGAGTGGAGAGGTGTGCTCTCACCTCCGCAGGCTTTGGCATTTCAAGTACGCACATGGAAGGGCAGGGAGCTCCCAAAACAGAGCCATAACAAGAATGTTGTACAAGAGAGGCACAAAGACTCACAAGTTAGAGTTTACAACTCTAAACCTTACTAACTTTATAGCAGTAAATCTGTGTGTGTATGAAGTAAAGCGTGTCTACATGGCCCATGACATGCTAAGGTGGGGGGTAGTGTGAAATGTGAAACAGATGTTGCTCTTGTTTCATGGTCACTGATGTCGACACCTTCACGTCGCACAGAAAAGTGGTGTATGTAGAATACCTCATTCAGGGGACGGCTTCCCATAAACACCTGTTTTGTTCTGGTTAATATCTCTCGTCATGGTGAAGAAATGATGGCCTCACAGAAAGAGGAGAGAAAGACAGAGAGAAACAGAGACAGAGAGGAGGAGAAGGAGGGGTGAGGGTGACGGTGGAGGGGGGTCACCTCCATTCCCCTCCGTCTGTGAAAGAGAAGAGCTCATGTGGGATGAACACATTCGTTTATTCATTCGGCCCGTCTATTTTCAGCCCAGTGGGTTTATGGTTATTGGAAAGGCGTTGCCGCCTCGCTTCTTCCCAGAAGGAGTCAATATTTCTCCCTCTCCTTCATTTCTCCCTCTCTGCCTCTTTTTCTCTAATTCAATATTTTCTCCAAAACAACACTCAACCCTCTGCAACACAGGCAAGGAATGCTGGGAGGCATTTGAGAGAAACAGAACACACAAGCAGACACAAAGACTGTACACACTTTCTCTCACACACACACAAACCAACGCAGACTAAAGTGTGAGGTTACAGTGCCAACAATGATCCCGGAAAAACTCCTGCTCGGGATGTCTTATCGCACACATCCATCGCTGCTCTGTCTTTCTCTCAGATGCATCTTTATCTCTCTCTGTCCGCGGCTCTTGTGGGACTCCTGAGACCAACTGTGGCCTTTTTACGATGCTGATGTTTGCTAATGACTTTTAATGATGACTTGTTATGGCTCATAAAACCTGCCTCTGTTACTGGCAATATCAACTTTAACTACAGCATGGTGCGGTCCTGATAACACACAGCGGGACTTTTATCGGGTGATTAAAATCAGACAAGAAAGCATGCACACCAGTGGGAAATTAGTGTGTGTGAGAGTGTGTGTGGGGCATTTGTGGGTTAAAAAGAAAAAAAAACTGTCAAGGGGAGGAGGGAGTTGTTTTGAAGAGTTCACCTCCCTTGTAGCCTAATCTCAGTCGGTGGTAGATAAATTCCCACAAGCCACCTCCAAATATTGACTGAGACCCAGAGGAGCGAGGGAACTGGGGCTTTACTGCTGGTAAAAATAGAGGGTAAGGCTGGATGTAACCAGTTCAGTTTGAGCCTGAGCTCATAGCTCCATCATCTGTTTATGTGTGTGTGTACATGTGTGTGTAGAAGGTGTTATGGGGGAGGAGGTCTGTGGGCATCACTTTCTCCCTTACTGCCTGCAGGACTATAAACATGTGTGACTAGGTACATTCAGATCTTCACTTAAAGGATAAAAGGTCAAGCCAAAACTGTTATGACCCCTGAAGAATGTGAGGGTGTGACAGTTATTTCAGAGCATTCACGACCCTAACACAGTATGTACACAGCTGATGGGCACACACAGATGTACAGACTAAGCTTGACATGTTGAAGTAAGGATAACTGTGTAGGAGTAGATGTCTTAAAGGGATACATCGAAAAATCAGAGGGTGATTTTGAAACTGTTTGATGATCAATCACCATCCAAACCAGACTAAATAAATTGCTGACTCTGCTGTATGGAAGTTGTTTCCACCTCGAATTTGTAGAAAACAATGCAGGAATAGATAGATAGATAGATAGATAGATAGATAGATAGATAGATAGATAGATAGATAGATAGATAGATAGATAGATAGATAGATAGATAATGCTTACCTTTAGGAGTCAAACATTTCACCCATGAAGCATTCTTTACTGTGGAAAAAGAAAAAAAAGGCTGTCATGACACCTACCCCCTACCAGCACTTCCAAACAGTAAAAATAACTGCAAAAAAATAATTTCCACACTGATGTTTTATTTCCTTTTCTGCAGTTAATATCTGTACCAGGTAATATCTATGTTATAAGCAACTGAAAAAAATGATACAGAATCTTTAAACATGCACTTAATGTTAGTGTTTTACATATTATTGTAGTTTTTACCTATCTATTCACAAAAGCTTTGAAGAAGTATCTTGTTGCAACAACAAATGTGTTAATTTTAAGAGTAAATCCATCTAAAAGAATTTTGATTAATCAAAATGTTAATTTGATGGGCCTATGTTGCCATGTCTGATTTTTTTTTAATTGTTTATTTTGAAGATGCAGTAACAAAAGAAAAAAAAAATCACTGATTTATCTTATCTTGGCTCCTTTTTACTTATTGTCTTATTGTCTATACATTGTAATACCATATAGGTATAAATTTTGTTTGTTTACAAAATTATTAAGACTGATAAACTAATTATAAACTTTTATTAGTTTTAAACATTGCATTTTACCATGTTATAATAATAATAATAATAATAATAATAATAATAATAATAATAATAATAATAATGATAATAATAGTAATAATAACAATTATTATTATTATTATTATTATTATTATTATTATTATTATTATTATAGACAAAACTGGCACGAGTTTTCAAAAGTGGCTCTACTATCAACTAAATTGTGTAAATTGCGCCATCTTGAGGTCCACATTGCAATGCGCAAGTTGTTGAGAGGATAGGTAATCCATTAACCATCCTTGCGGTCAATGATTGTTGATAACGAGAGAACGAAGTCCACAGACAGCACTGATGCGCGTGACAGTGGGGCAGCATCATGTCTCTGAAAACACTGTGCAGCAGAGTTGCCTGTAGACTTTATAAACATGGTGTCCCCGCCTTTGGTAAACAGGTGAGACCAGCAGCAGGTCTGGGATGGAGTCCTGCACGGACCTACTTCAACGTTCGTGATCTTGAGCACTCTGATCCTGGGGGGGCGGCCCGGGTCAAGCGGGTGGACCTCCGCAGCGACACGGTGACGAAGCCGGGGCTGGCTATGAGGCTGGCCATGGCGGAGGCCGAGGTCGGGGATGACGTGATGGGAGAGGACCCGACTGTCAACGGTGAGACCGAACGACCTACACCAGTGAGGGGCAAAAGTTTTACCAGAACTTTGGCCTCTCTCTGAGGGCTGGAGATTTCCGGGCTCTGTGTTGTACAGTGTGGCATAGATGAATTATTGTGCCACAGCTCATTATTTCAATATATTTCATTACATTGCAGAAAGCAAGAAGATATTTTACTTATCTGTGCAACTGAGCAAAACTGACACAGATTTCTTATTTATAAGAAAACAAAATCTTCACTTTTAGCATCTGCAAAGCTTTCTTAACATCCGATATATCACTTATATCTTAAAAAAAAATTAAAAAAAAATTCCCACGTAATGTAGAAAATTATACTCTTCCGTGTTCCAGAAGTGTCTTGGTGTTGGTGTAATTACCCCGCGAGTTCATCAAGGTAGCAGAAACCGGTTAGGCTGGCATGTATGTAAGATGTTGCAAGGCATACTTGGTTCAATATAAATAGCTAAGTGTTGAGCAACCTAACTTGTTAAGGGTCCAAATTGAGTAAAAATATTAAAATGCATAAAAATTCCTCATTTGTTATCAAAAGCACTTATTGCACTGTTATAAAGGAGAACTAGGTGGTTTCTTGGGATTTGTAGATTATAAAGTGAAATGATAATTAAAAAAAACTAGAATAAAAAAAGCTTCATGTTGAATTCTAACAGGTTAGTCTGTTACTAAAACTCACATTTTAACCTGAAATTAAATTTTGAAGATGCGTTTGTCCCAATCCACGTACACGCGAGAGAAAGTTCATCTCGGGTGGGGAGAAAATATGTAGCAGACAAACTATGGGTTTCGACATGAAAAGCCGTAGGGTTTCGTTGGAAACTATTTGGCAACTTAATCATCAGCCAAAGAAAGGGACCAATGACACTTTCATCTTCCTGGAAAAAAGAACCAAGATAATGAATTCTAGTTATAGGTTCATACATAAAAGGGAGTGTTATTCAGTTTTGGCTGGTTGTTGAACAGTTCTCTAATTACCTCAGACTGACTCTCTGCAGAGTTACAGGAAATCGCTGCCAACATGTTCGGGATGGAGGCAGCACTATACGTTCTCACAGGAACCATGGGTAACCTCATTTCAGGTGAGCAAAGCATTACTAAGCAGAGTCTGGATCAAGTTCCATGTGATCACAAAGGTCATAAGTGACCCTGTCCTTCATTTTGCAGTGATGGTGCACTGCAGGGAGCGAGGAGACGAGATGATCGTGGGTGATCTGTCTCATTTGAACATCTATGAACAAGGAGGGAGTGCACAGGTGAGTGGACCACGGCTGAAGACTCTTGCTCTGGTCGGGGTATCGTGCAGTGTGTCTCATGTGTATTTGTGTGTTGACACAGCTGGCTGGTGTCCACTCACTCACAGTAACCAACCTCCATGATGGAACATTTGATTTGGATGAGCTGGAATCAAAGATCCGCCACGGTTACCCTGACTCGCACTACCCACGAACACGCCTCATATGTGTGGAGGACACGCACAACATTAAAGGAGGGCGTGTGTTGCCTCTAAGCTTCCTGCAGGAGGTATGAGCATGTCTAGATTTGATCTCTAACCAAAGCATACTGTAACTGTTTTTTATTTTTTTTCGTTTACCAATATGTGAACTCAGCTGTGATATCCTTATGCAGCAGCTCTCACAGGTCTTATCACATTTCCCTGGTTGTTTTTTTCCCTCTCAGGTCCGTGCTTTGGCTGATAGATACGGTCTGATGGTTCACATGGACGGAGCCAGGGTGATGAATGCTGCTGTGGCTCAGGGGGTGTCTCCATCTACCATACTGCAGCACACACACACTGTCAGTGTGTGTCTCTCCAAGGTAAGATTGTTAGAAAAACACTAAACAAACCAGGACTTAAAATTCTTATACTTTTCTTTTCATCTTTAATCCTTATCTTTCTGTTTCTAGGGCTTGGGCGCCCCTGCTGGAACCATTCTTGCTGGACCCAAAGACTTCATATCCAAAGCAGTCCGATGTCGTAAAGCATTGGGTGGAGGTCTGCGACAGTCTGGGGTTCTTGCAGCAGCTGGAAAGATGGCTTTATTTGAAAATGTAGAAAGAATGGAGGAGGATCATCGGAATGCGAAAATCTTTGCTCAAGGTGACGAGCTCATTTTCTGTCCATGAAACTTTAACAAACATCTAGTTACCACATTGGTCTGGTCATAACATATTTTATTCCTTCACCTCTCTTTCAGCCCTGCTGGACTGTGACCCTCCTATCTTTGATATAGACCTAGCTACGGTGGAGACAAACATTGTCCGTTTCCGGATTCAGGAGCCAAGCTTAAGCCCCTCTGAGTTCTGTACCCGCATGTATCAGATTGGCAAAGGAGAGGAGGCAGCACTCGGTATGGGGATTAAAGCCCTCATGTACCCTTATTTTGGAAATTCAGTAAGAGCTGTGTGGCATCTTGGGATTTCTGCTAAAGACACACAGCTGGTTATCAAGAAGATGCAGTTTGTGGCTTCACAGATCTCAGAGGAAAAGCTCAGGGCTCAGTAAAATCTGATTTCTCGGATGATGCGTAGTCTGTTCACTGGGACTGATTTAAAAGTGCTCTGATAAATCTATACCTATAAAAAGTGAAAAATATTTTGATGCTCTGAGTGATATGACTGTTTTACCTAATCCAGTTTCAGGTACTTTTATAAATGTTATGATATCATTAAATCCATTGATTCTTGAACATTCTTTCAGTTTTTGTGTGGATAAACATTGCAAAAGGTTCAAATTTGTCTTTAAAGACTTGATTTTCTGAGTGTTATGGTTGAATATCTGCTGATATGGTGTTATGAACACTTAAGGGGAGGGTTGGGTTAAAAAATGCTGCAAAACAATATTCACAAGATGGCAGTATAGTTCCATTGTGGAAGGATATCAAAGCATGAAAAATACGTGGGTTGCATTCTAGCATCTTACACTTCAAGGCTCAAGTATTAGAAATGAATATGTTTCTGTCAAAACATTAAAATCCCCTTTTTTTCTTTAATAAAATTATTTTTCATTCAGATTTGGATAAATTATCTCTGAAGTACTGTTTTTTTGCCTTTTAAGAAAATGCTTGACAATGGGAACTCCCTTCTCAGCCTTACCATTTCACTGAGCATAAAGAGCTATGGCAAATAGGTGGGAGAGATCCATACAAGTTAAACTCAGGGAAAGCCATGGTTCTGCCCTCCATATCCTACCTGGATACTGTTAACTACCTTGTGTTTACTTATAGTCCATAAGTAACTATTCCACCCCTTAAAATGTATGAGACTGTGACCAATCAGACATTTGACAGTGTTATGGTGCTTATTTGAAGACCGTTTTTCTACTCTGGCTCTAGGATTAGATTATTAGATTAGATTTTATTAACATTTACGGGTCTAGACCTGTAAATGTTTTTGTAAAGTGTCTTTGTTATGATTTGGCGCTATACAAATAAAGATTGATTGATTGATTGATTGAATTGCATTGGCATTGTGTTTTTTCTCTTTGTTGTTGTTGATTCTTTGAATGAATAAGACAGGAAGGTAGCTGAACATTAAGCCTGCCTTGAGAATCCCGGTGGAGCTTGGCGCGTCTATGGACTAAGCCAAAATCTCCTTTGTTCTCTAGAGTTGTTTGCACTTTGAGATGCAGTCTAGCAAAAAAAAAAACGCTGCAATAATTTACCATTTTGTGTAACAATGAAAATATATACCTGCAAACTCAATTCTATTCTGTTGAGTCAGTGCCTCCAACATGGACGATCTCCGAGTCGCGGTCCACAGCGGTCACAAGCACGGCTTTCGTGCACCAGGTTTACCATTGACCCCCAGAACCTGCAGGTTTAACGCGAAACGCTGCTTGTACGTTGTCCAATCACAGTAGATAATTCCCGTGCAGGTTACAGCTTCAGGCGGCTTCCATGACTCCTGTGACAAATGAACTCCAGAACACATGATGGACTTGGTATTTTCAACAATAACTTTTAAAGTATCCGTGCAGCCGCTTTTCATCACAGCGAGCACTGTTGTCTTCTTCCATATCTCACCCGTATCGACTAGCATTGACAAAATGTGTAGCTCACGTGTTAGAGCGTCCCTTTGGCGCCACCTAGTGGCTTGGCATATTAACTACGCCTACCAGTACCCCGATTCCCTGTTGTTGCGCTATTAAAAACAATGAAACACTCCGATTTAAAATACTATTTCATCACAAATAAATATTTGGCAGCGGTGGGATTCGAACCCACGCCATCGAAATGACTGGAGCCTAAATCCAGCGCCTTAGACCACTCGGCCACGCTACCATGCGGACAGGTAAGGATATATTAAAGATTATATACAACAAACTAGGTCTGTCACCCTTTAGAACTAATTCTTTTTAACTACAATTATCACTTTACCGAGGCGTCACTTCAAGTGAAACTGTTATGTTAGCTATACAGGTCTTCTTAGCATGTAGCTAATACTGCTAATGGTTGCTGCTAATGCACTTTAGAGTCGTTCTTACTCATTCAAATTCTACTTAGCCTTTTTCCCTCTTTACAGTTTAACCGTTTTATGCCTTGAAATCCGTTTCTGCCACGTAAAGGAAACAGTTACCCCCTAAATAAAATAAATAAATAAATAAATAAATAAATAAATAAATAAATAAATAAATAAATGTTTTTTAATTTCCCATAGCCTTGAAGGCAGCATGAGACTGGGGGCGTGGCTATGTCAGTGTGATACGTGCAGTAGCACAACGTCACTGTGGTGGACTGTAACATCAACGGCACCCCACCGACAGACACGTCCTTGGATCGTCAGGACACATCGGAGAGCTGGGATCGAACCAGTTGGGCGAGGGAGGAGGTTTAGCTACTGCTACTGCATTTGTGTCCCTGTGTCTTTCACCGGAACCAAGAAAGGGATCAAGACAGAGGAGGTTGTCAAGATTGAACGGTCAAAGGTGTGCCACTTTCTCTAAAAAATGCTTCAACCATAGTTTAGAGATTGAAATCGTGTTGCGCTTTGCTGTAACGTAAAGATATTTCAGCCATTGTTACTGCTGCATGATGTGTGTGGGAGCACGTTGCACAGCAGAGCAAGATTGAATCAACCGCTTCCTGCATGGATCTACATGCCCTTGAACTAGACAGCTTTTAATGTAACATCTTCATACATAGATTTCAGTTTGACCGGTTGGCTGCCTGAGGATGACATCTAATAATCGAGGTTGCATTTGCATGTAAAGTCACACCAGTGTTCTGTATGTGGGTGAGATTAAACACTTCAGCACGTGATGGAGCTTTCCTGGTACAGCCATTTTTGGGAGAACACAGCAAGCTCCTTCACACTTGGCATAAGGTGACAGTGTGATAGTAGTGCAGCCATGATGCAGGGCTGTTTTGATCACGTACAGAAACATGGCTCCTCGCTGTCCTTAAATGACTCTACTGTTCACTCTCTGCCTACTCTCTTGTCAGCAGACAATATGGAGGATGAGTTGATGTTCAGTATGGAAGAGGAGGATGGCAGTGCCAGGAGGCCCCCAGTCCAGCACAGTGGCTCCCATCAGAGAGCGTCCTCTGTCAGTGATGCCAACACCAGTGATGATGATGACGATGACCACTTTATATGCCCCATCCTGGACGACTCAGCCAGGGAGATCTGTGGCTACTTGAAGAGTCTTGTTTACAACCGGCAGCTGTCAGACTCACTTCCAAAGACCAACTTTGTGTACAAGGTGAGCTGTTAATCTGGCCACATGATAGATCTTTACTCTTATCAATACAAGGAAATCCAGCTCTGTAGAATTGTACTGTCATGCTCAAAAACACTTTGCATTTCTGTGACGTTATTGTAAACAACCACTTCTGCAATTCTCTGTGACAACATCTCTTTGCCTTATAAGGAGAGATAAACCGAACAAAGACAGAGATCAAAATTGAGCCCTGTCATATGGATGATATTAAATTAGTAAACTGGCCCGCCTGCTCTTGGCTGTACTTTCACTAAAGAACAGGAAGTACTGCAGTTTGGTTTCCACCACATGTGATTATGCTGCATGTAAACACATCCCTCCCTGCTCTCAGAGCTACAAAAAGGCTTAATTCAATGCTCTGCATTCTTCTGAAAGCATCTGTGCACCAGCGCACCACAGAAAGAAACGGCCCCATTGTGTCTGAGGATTGAATCTGAATGTGTCTTTTTCAGCTATATTGATGCAAGTCTTTACCTTTTCTACATAGAATGAAACAGAAACAGAGGCAGAGGAAAAACCTCGGACATACAGGGTTTTGTCAGAGAGCGCACGGGTATGTCAAAGACCAAGTTATATCTTCTTTCTCTCCCTCGTCACCCCGTGACCACTTTTGGCTCCCTTCCTCACTCCATCTTGTAATTTACTGTTCTTTTCCTTCACTGTTTTGTGGCTTTTCTTCTTTCTCCCATAACTCCTCTATGACTGCTTTGCGCCCTTATCAGTGCATCCTCCCTTCTTCCAGACTGTGCTGCTGAGCTCGATAAAATTTATTTAAACTAACAAAGAGGAGGAGTAGTGGTTTAGTTTTCCGTATAACAAAAAAAAAAGAGAAAATTGGCTCCTAAAAACTTAACTGATGGAAGGAAAAAGGATTCAAGAGCCAGAGTGAGCTCTTTTTAATAAGTATGGCTGTTAATTTCAGGCCCTGAAACCATAAATTTAACCCCTCTTGTGACCAAGCTGTAATATTTCTGCCAGCATGAAGCAATGCTACATTCCTGCAGGGGAACGAGGTCCGACATTCGAAGCTCCTCCTCACAGACAGTCTGACATGTCACATGATCCTTCATATTTCTCTTCATGTGAATCTTTATCCCTAGATAGAAACTTGTCAAAAGGCTCCCTTGACAGTGTACGCATGTCAGGGTTTTGGTTTCTGGAGCTGGTTTGGATTTCCAGTGGGATGTAATTCAGGGTTACTACAAGGAGAGTTATGTAGTGTAAACGGCACCACTGCAGATGGTTAGAAACATCACATGGTCATCAGGTGGGCAGTGAATTTGCTCCACAGAGGAGTTAAAGAAAACAGGAGCAGGTAATGGTAGAAGGGGAGACTTACATCAACTCACACTAATTAATCATTCATTAACTCTTTAACAATTAAAAGCATTTCATGATCCCGACCGAAATCATTCTGACTTCCAGTGTGTTATTTAAACCTTTTCACGACCACCTTTTTGTTTCTTTCTTCCTTTCCTTTCTTCCTGATTTGCATGCTGTTTCGAGAAATTAATCAAGCATCTACTTTTAAGACAGCCCCAAGTTTGCTTTGGTGTGCACCTGAGTTTGTTTTTGTTAGAACCTAATCACTCAACAAAAGCAGGATATGCAAATAAACAGGAACACCAACGTGATGCTGCTTCGGGTACAAACTGTGACATGTATTTGTTTAATTAGTGGTAATAATTGAAGTACTAAATGAAAGACAGTGTGTTGAACACATTTCACTCAAACTTTGCCTCCTCTTTCAGTGAGTTCTGTCTAATCCTTCCAGGTAGCTGGCCCTCCCCTTTGTTCACATTGCATAACATACTGCTGGCTGATTTGTTGTGTTTGTCCATGATGACAGGCGGCGTGGAAACATGCCATTGAAAAGGCCAGAGCTATGCCAGACCCCTGGGCTCATTTTCACCTGGAGGACATTAAGACTGAACCCTGCATACGTTACAGGTAATACACCTGTGTCACCCGTGTGTGTACTGCCACATAAAGAAATATTTTCACAGGGTGCTAAAGTGATTAACAAAGTATTATGCTGGATATGTAGCTTTGAACATTCTAGGCAGGATTTTAGAAGATTTCAGTTTGCACAATGTGATCAAATTACCTTATTAAAGCTCCTGTCGAGAATTTTTGGGTGAGTGCAGAACAGACTAAAATAATCTCTTTATGACCTACAAACACACAAGACCACTTATACAAAGAGTGACTCTGTATTTCAGTAATTTTTAATGTCTGAAACCAACGGCAGGGGGTAGGTGTCAAAGCAACCAAGTAGCCCCAAGTTTCCCATTCAGCGTTCTTCAGCTCTTTTTTATTTCATGGTAGATTTTCAATAAGAGATGTATTTGACTGTCAAATGAAAGCAAGATAAGATTTATTGCTTATGTACAGGACATCCTCAACAAAGACTGCTTTGTCCACAGGAAGTGCCAAAATCAGTGTAAACCAAAAGTTTATTTCAGTAGCTTTAAAAATAGACTTTGCAAACTAAGTAGCAACAAATCAAAGGAAATACTGGCTTAAGGATATTTAAACTTCCAACAGCTAACAAAGATTTGTACATTGGGATGTAAGCTAACCTGGATGTTAGCTGACATCACTGACTGTGTTTCACAGCCCATATCTCGGTCAGTGGAGCTAATCTTAAATGTTGACAAACATATCCGCCCTCCTCACCCGGCACATTCAGCGCTGACACCGTTTGGCTCATCCACTTCTTCTTTTAATATCTCATTAAGAGGGCTGGGGGCTCAAGTGTTAACCCAGATATCACAGCCAGCATCACAGCTGCTTAATTACCTCGCAGAGGTCTCAGACGTGGATTAAAGTTATACAAGAGCAGTGACACAAATGTAAGAGTGTGGGCAAGAAATCAGAAAGAAAGAGAACTCCTATGCCTGTGTCTATGTGTGTGTGTACAGGTGTTAGATGTGTTACACAACACTACAGTCTGGAACTGTAGAGGAAAGCAGGATTGTCAGGAGCTGGGGTTTGACCTCGCGTTCTTCATCGTGAGCTAATTTTACCCCCTGTAACCTCACCCTTCCCTCCCTCCTTCTCACACCCCCTGCGTGGTGAACTTGATGGAATGACAGTCCTGGTACACAGTGTCCCAACCCTGTTAATGCTCTTTTGGCAGACACCAGTGACGATTAGATTCTGGATGAGGAAGAGAGCACTTAAGCACAGAGCGAGTGAGGTGAAGCTACACTCTGAGTGAAGCACTCGGCGGAGAGCTGTGTAGACTTGCAGCCACACCTTTAGTTCATGTAGTATTCAGTAAACTAGGACACACACACACACACACACACACCCTGCCAAGCTAAGTGCACATGCTGGCCTAGACAAACAAAGAGTTTGTCACCATATCAACGATAGGAGTTCTTTCCCTCTTCTTTGTCTGTCCATTGTTTTCTGAATCTAAAATCTTGAAAGGAAATGCGCTAAAAATGACTTTCACAACCTTTCTGATTCATTCTTCTCCTCTTTGTTCCCTTACAAAGGAAGCTGGCTTTAAGTGCCTCCGTGATTAGAATGAAAATAGGCTGCACACAGACAGACTCCCTCACAGAGGGTAAAAGAGAGACTTGGCTTACGTAGAGACCAGAACTGCTTTAACAACAGAGCCAGAGTTTTATTAATCACAAGATAAAGGACTTCAGTCAAAGTGCTCAGTGCTGCGTACGGTCCACTGGGAGTGATTTGTAATGTAACAGGTGGAGAGTGAGGACGAGTGCTGCTTTCTCATCACACTGCGGGGTCACGAGGTCTCGCCTGTGACGTTAAAAAACCAACAGATGGAAAATCTGACTGTGCTCTGCTTAAGTAGCCTAAAAGCAAAAGACAAATATTAGTTAGCTCTTGTAGGGAACTGAATGTTTGAGGTGTTTTTGGTGCCCCCTGTGGGCAAAGTTCCTCTTTGTTGTTAACGAGATATAAGCTATTCAAAATTAGGTCATGTTTTGATATCTTTTTTTGTTTCAATCCACAGGTACAATGCCATCAGAGGAGAGTGGGCTCAAGACCAGATTCACATCAAAATGGGTGCACAGGTATGGAGACTCCAAAAATGTATATGTTATGTATTTGAAATAAAGTCACTGAGGATTATTTTTATTTCTTATCTCTAATCTAATTGGCTCCCTCTTCCTTGTTTCTCACAGCCGTTTGGAAAAGGGGCCATGAGGGAGTGCTTCAGAACGTAAGGAGACAGATTTATTCACATTTATCAGTTTTGTCTAAAGGTTATCGCCCTCATGTTCTTGTAGCTGAGGCCATCGTAGTCTCAGCATAAACAAAGCAGAGGGGATCATCTCTCATGGATTGTAGGCGATGGAGTATCCAAATTCCACAAATTTCTATCTCTCGGGAGGATGCTGCTGTCAAACTCAAGCCATAGATAGAAGTGAAAGTTACCCCTCGTCTTCGAGGGAAGCACTGTAGCCTATTTTTAACTCTCTGGATATAAACTCAGATTAAACTCATGGCTCTATCAGGGCTCTGGTGTGTTTTGGTGCAAGTGAGGTAGTGCAGGATGGAAGAGAAAAAGAAGATAATGGTCTTATTGTTAATGTTTAATCCCCAGTTATGTGGGAAATGTGAAACAGAGGAAACTCAGCTGTTTACTGTCTGCAGTATCCCACAGAAAACACCCACACTGACAGCAGCCAGGGAATGAAAATAAATCCCCCCAAATGTTCCAACTATAGAGGTCCTTTAAAATCTCTAAATCTGTACAGTGGATTCTTGTTCCTGTTAGTTTTAGTCAGGTTTTGACTTTGTTTTGTGATGACATTTTCACTATATGGGTTCTCTTGCCTTTGTCTCCCTCCAGGAAGAAGTTGTCTAATTTCTCACACAGCAGTAACTGGAAGTCAGCGTCGAATTATGTGGCCAAGCGTTACATGGAGACAGTGGACAGAAATGTTTACTTTGAGGACGTCAGGCTGCAAATGGAGGCCAAGCTATGGGGGGAGGAGTACAACCGACACCGACCTCCTAAACAGGTAGAGACACGTTCACAGACCACTGGACTGACAGAGATGATGTCTCTGAATCACAAACCACAAATCCTTGTTTCTTTGAGGGTTTACACAACACTTTCATTGCAAACATTGCCTTTTATAGCTTTTATATAATGCTATAAAGAGTTTTACGCGGTACGTCTGGCTCTGTCTGTGCAGAATCCAAAGGTTGAAGGTTAAATAGACTTTTGTTTACGTTTTTCACAATGATTCATCTTCTGTCCTGTGTTTACATTTCTATAGCTCTGTATTGTGCCTTTTTTGTTATGTCCTCTTGATTAACTTAAGCCGAGTTCAAATGGGCTCAAATTCTTGAGCTTTACATCCCAAAAATAAGACTAAGGAAGTATTTTGGTTTTATTTGTTGTAAAAAAAAATGTCTATATAGGGATCATATGAGCTGGATTGACCCGACAGGTCCAAAAAATGTCTGATTTTAGGATTTTAAAAGACAAAAACAATGTCTCAATGTCTTGATTTTTGTAAAAATAAAAAAAAGAACATTTATTTGATTAGTATCTTAAGTTGAAACATATTTTACCCCCTGTTGTCAGAATTTAGGAATACTTTTTGTTGCCTTATTTTGACATAAGTGATTTTTCTGGGCCTGTTTCGTGTACGTTGCTCAGATATTTTTACTAAAACTAGGACATAAACACTTGGTTAGATTTCAGTTTTTGCATTGTCCACTTATTTATTCCTTAAAAAAAGATGAAAAATAAGTTATCTTGTATGAAGAGTGTTTTGGCATGGGGATTAATTTACAGATCCTCAAATGTTAGTCCACAATCTTTCTGTACTTTGGCTTTAAAGCTGTGAATAGGTTTGATGGCATCAAGCACACGTGCAATAGATGTTTTTGTTTGTATTTGTCAGGTGGACATCATGCAGATGTGTGTGATTGAGATGGTGGAAAGACCAGGTCAACCTCTCTTCCATCTGGAGCATTACATCGAGGGCAAGTACATCAAATACAACTCCAACTCCGGCTTCGTGAGGGACGACAATATCCGGCTTACTCCACAGGTCAGCCACTGCGCTTTGGACCGACACAAGATCTGATTTTTATCACTTTCTTAACACTCCATCCTTCCTTTCTGTGTCCATCAGGCCTTCAGTCACTTCAGTTTTGAGCGATCGGGGCACCAGCTGATCGTTGTTGACATTCAGGGAGTCGGTGATCTCTACACCGACCCTCAGATCCACACGGAGAGGGGGACTGACTTTGGAGATGGGAATCTAGGTACAGTCCTCTTTGAAAACCTGTGGCGAGCATGAGATCGAGGTTTGGTCAGAACTGATCCAAGACGCTTCATCTCAATCCCGCCTGTGTTCCAGGTGTGCGAGGCATGGCCCTGTTCTTCCATTCCCACCTGTGTAACAAGATCTGCAAGAGCATGGGCCTGACGCCCTTTGACCTTTCACCAGCGGAAAAGTCCCAGCTAGACTCCACCAACAAACTGCTTGTAATCATAATATTTTGATCAAAGCAGAGAAAAGTTAGGACAATATAAGAGTTTATTTGTACAGAGGAGGCATTGGGCCACTAAAAAAAAAAAAAAGAAAGGTGGGGCCAGTAAAAGAAAAAAATGTGAACTGAGGAAAAAAAATCTTGCTTGAAAGTCAAATTTCTTAGAAAAAAGTGAAATGTGACTTTAATTTGAACATTCTGACGATAAAAGTTACACGTCTGACTTTCATCTCATAAGTCAGAGTAAAAAAGGAGGTCAGATTTCTCTTTTACTGGCCTGACCTTTAAAATATTGATAATAATGTAAGAAAGAGTTAATATCAGAGACTAAACTTGTTGTGTAAGGGGATAATTTACAAGTCTTCTTGCTTTGGAGGCCACATGAGTAAATCTCTGACGAGAAAATCTATTTCTTTGATTCCAGAAGTCGGCAAAGACGATGCTCCGAGGCTGCGAGGAGCCCTGTGGTTCCCCTCGTGTTCGCACCATGTCAACAGGCCGAGCCCCCCCTCTGTTGTCCCGCCTGTCTGAGACATCATCTGTGGACGAGAGCATGAGTGACGCGGAGTCCATACCTTGCTCCCCTCTCATCCTGCCCTGCTCCCCGATGGCTTCACAGGGATCTCTGGGCAAGTCTTCAGTCGGTGCGTGCATGGAGACGATATTCCACACAGTGAATGTTTGATTTAGAAAACGTGAATGCTAAAGTTTTGTCTTGTCTTTGTTTGAAGGTTTATCATTTTCAGGGATGTACGAACATGAAAGACTCCACAACAACAACACAGGTGAACACAAGGTGGGCAATAACTCAACTATCGATGTCCATGCGTCTCAGGTTCATCAGTTGCCATAGAGTAGATAAAGTAACCACCAGTTAGGCTGCCAACAAGAACATTTTGGGCATGATGGACAAAACACGAGTGACTAAGGTAGACCCAAGTGGCAGGGAGCAATGAGAGAAAGAAAATTCTTCTACCACATTAAATTCTGGCTGAAAGTAGTCTTTCTCTGATCTTCTGTTATTGCTATGAAGACAGCACATCACATTCATAGTTTAGATTGAAACAAGAATTAAAAACCGCTGGATTGCTGGTTTTAAGAATGCTGCAGGTAGATAAACGACAGAAAACTGAGAAATAGGTAGTAATTTGTCAGTTTAAGTTATAACTGTGGTAGAAATCCCGAGTGGAGAGGCATTTTCTCATTCTTTTATCTCTTAAGTTATAATTAAAACACCACTCTGTCATGATAATGTCATAACAAGGCCTAGTTTTAAATATAAACAGCTGATCGAGCAGTCTGCTGCGAGGCTCCATCTGTACAAACAGCTCACAGGTCACAGAGCTGATTTATTTTATTTCATGTGTTTATTTTCATGCTTGTTGTTGTTAGGAGCCCGACAGCGGAGGAGACAGCGGCTGCCCCAGTGAGAGGAGGAGTGAATGCGACCCAAGTGACCACGTAGACGGGGTAAAGATCTCAGGATTTATTGTTTCAAACTAAACAGCACACACATCCTTTATTTTTTAAGATAAAGAACGCCAAAATGTGTGTATTTGATAGATTAAGTCAGAAACATGTTGTAGCTTTCCTGAATTACATGTGTCCAGATTATTAAAACCCTCTAGTGTTAGAATCCTCTGTAGTTGTCTTCTCAAATCCTGTCAGAAGCTGTTCTGTCAACATTTTTACTCCTCCATATATTTTAACTGTAACATTCTCTGACATTAGTTTTCATACTTCATGTTGTATCATCACATAGGCCCATCGTCGCCTTCACAGAAATTACTCTGAGTCGGATGAGGACAGTATCAGACGGGTAAACAAAGATAAAGATATCATCTCCATCTAAATCACACTCACAGTGACCGGCGTCAAATAACTCTCTATTTATCTTCATCATCTGTTTCTTTTCACAGTTTTTTACTCCCTTTCTTAACAATCAAAGCGTAACCTTTCCTCTAATTCAGCTCCTACTACTCTGTGTGTCCCCTCCTTAGAGAAAGATGGTATCTCCTTCCAGATTCTCTGCTTCTTTAAATTCATACATTGCAGATCAAGAATGGGTGATTATTTGCATGGAGTGATTAGCCTTGTGCTTCGCTCTGCAGTCTGTTCTAGTCTCAGACAGAGACTTCAGCAAATGCTTACACAAGCAGCAAGTTTTTCTTGTCCACTCTTGCTTTATTTGCTCTGAAAATTTTGAAAAGCAGATGAGATTTTGAACTGAAAAACCATCTACCTCTCCTCCACACTCTCATGTCTCTCCACAATGCGTGTGAGTGTGTGTACTGCTTCCACTCATGCCTTACATCATTTTCCATCCACTCATGCCAGCAGGGGTGTTCTCTTCCAGCTCACAGCTCATGAGAGAAAACCTCTGGAAGAGTTCACCCCTGATTGTGGATTTTTCGCTTGTTTCTACTTTAATTTTCATTTCTTTTTACTTTGTCAAAAATCACATGCCCACTTTCTCACTCACCCTTTTTGTCCTCCCAGCTGACAGAGGAGAAGTGGAGCTTCTACCACTCGTCTCGCGCTCACGTCCACAGACCTTCAGGTGTCGCAACGGAGGTGGAGCGACTTAACGCTCTGCTGCAGAAGAAGATTGGCCAGTCAATCCTTGGCAAGGTAAAACATCAGACTGGTTGACCTAACATTAAAGGAGACGATATGTACCCTAGCCAAATCAGGATCAGAAATCACTGGATGCAATATGTGTCCAAAGAAAATTCTTACTGGGTCACTTATTTCCCTGTAAATTGTTTAAGTTCAACATCCTTAACTTCAGGATAGTACGCTACTCCACTAGTAGAGCTGAAACGATTCCTCGAATTATTCGAGGTTCTCGATTACAAAAATTACTCAAGTAATTTTCTCTGCCTCGAGGAATTGTTTAATTTTAAAAAAGATCAAAGAGTGGTATTTCAAATAGAGCTGAGGCCATATCAAGAGAGTTTTCAGACCCCTCAAGCTACCTCTTATACAAAATAGCAACTAGAAACAAATCTAGCTTCTTTTCTGGAGTCTGGAGACTAATGGGTCATTCTACGAAACGGGTGCCATTTGGGTCCGCAACATTTGATGAGATGTACAAGGCACAAAAAATGTGTCAAAGTGTGTTTACAGATTTTGGAGCTACCAAAGCAAGTGCCCTTATTGACATGCTGTATCAGAAAATTCTATTTTTTAAAGAGAAAAATTTTTATTTGAAAAATAACTGCTCTTAACAAAAATGTATTTTATCCGATTACTCGATTAATCGATGGGATTTTCAGTAGAATACTCGAATACTAAAATATTGGATAGCTGCAGCCCTATCCACTAGCTTAGTATATCTTTTAAAACTGGTTTGAAACCTCTCATTTCAGCCCATGTCTGATTAAATTCAGCTACTGCTGCTTTAAGTGAGGCTGAGAAAAAGTTGTGCAAACTTTTTTTTTTCGGGGCTTTAGTATCAGGATCCTTTGTTTGATTGCTTCTTGATTTCCCACCAGGTCCACCTGGCGATGGTGCGGTACCATGAAGCAGGCCGATTCTGTGAGAAAGACGAGCAATGGGATCAGGACTCAGCCATGTTCCATCTGGAGAGGGCTGCTCTGTGTGGAGAGCTGGAGGCCATCATAGTTTTAGGACAGTGTTATTTACAGCTGCCACATCACATCCTTCCTGATATGGAGCTGGAGGTAACAAACACTTCCGTTATCTTTTTTTTTTTCACCCAAAACTGAGTCAACCTTTGTTTCAACACAGATTGGGTCTGACATTTGTCTGTTGTTGGCAGGATAATGCAGGAAACAGGATGAAGGGTTTTAAGTATCTTCTGCTGGCTGCTGAAGCTGGAGACAGATCCTCTATGATCACTGTGGCCAGAGCCTTCGACACAGGGGTCAATATTCCTGCTGACAGGTCAGTGAAAGCGAAGAAAAGCTGGGCTCTCATTGAAAGTTTGAAGTCAGCCTAAGTTCTGGTGTAGGAGTCATTAAAATACTGCCCCCTGGTGGATTCTCAAGAGGTTTTCCTACTTTATAATTGTTCGAGTTTTCAGGAAAGTTTTTTCTTTTCCACTAATCCAGAAAGCAGGACTGGAAAGAAGCAATCCACTGGTACGATAGTGTGTTGAACATGACGGACTATGATGAAGGAGGAGAGTTTGATGGGACCCAGGACGAGCCTCGTTACCTCCTGCTGGCCAGGGAGGCACAGATGTATCAAGAGGGAGGACACAATCTCACTGCAGACCCACAGAGAGCAGGTTCCACCTTCATAACCTTTAAAACACTGAATAAGTTTTCCATTTCAAATAATTTTTTTGGTATTAGATCAATGAGGATTATGTTAAGACTTATTCCAAGTGTACTCCAGCAAATACTCATGTGTTTTTGTCCTGGTTTTGCTCCTTCAGGTGATTTGTTTACAGAAGCAGCCGAAGCTGCCATGGCAGCCATGAAAGGTCGACTAGCGAACCAGTACTACATGAAAGCAGAAGAAGCCTGGGCGCTCATGGAAGAGTAAATCTAGATTTAGGTTTCTATTTAAAAAAAAAAAAGAGGCAACAGAAGCTGAAATGCCTGACCGATAATCAGGCTAGTTTACAGTTTTTTTTAATATAGTATGTTTTGTGAATGGTGCTAAGTGTGTGAGTTTAGCCTTGTAGGTTCAGTCTTACAGATCAGGTTCTGATCTTCTGTTTGTGAAGATACTCATCCTGACTCTCTCTTCTTTTATTTCCTATTTCCTTTTTGGCTAAAAGAATGCATGTAAAAAAGAAAGGCTGCAAAATCAAAGCAAAGAGAAATGTTTACTTACTTTGACCCAAATGTTAACAGTTTTTAATGTGTCAGGAGTGTATGTTTTGAAAAAAAGAAGAATAAATTGTAAAATAAAGTTTGAATTGTTTTTTGAGTAAACAACAGTCCTGATTCTTTCTTTCTTCATTCATTTCATTTTTTCTTTGGAAACTGTTTTTTAAGAAGTTCTACTAAAATTATCTATCTTCAATTATCTGACAGAAGTAACAAATGAAATATTTGTATGTTTTTTTTCATGTTCACACTATTTCTATTCAACATGTTAAATAAACATCTAATAAATTTGACAGTAAGATATAAGGGGAAAGAAAGAAAGAAAGCAGTAGCACAACACTCCATAGATCTCAGTGATCAAGATAACCGTACTTATTAATTTATCTTCTGCTAATTCTGTTAGGCCTGGCTGGAGCATATCCCAGCTCTCATCAACAGAATGCAGGGTACACCCTGGACTCGTCGCCAGTCGATCACAGGGTTTACAGAGACAAACGACCTTTCACCTGCACATACATATAGTGCAGATTTCTTAATAATGATGGGGACAACAACAAACCACTTGCATAAATAATAATCCAGAAAGAAAACACAGACTACATAAAAACCAATAAGCAGAAATGCGACTCAATATGAGTACATAATACATCCGAAGCGCATGTTTGTTGAGTGAGTTAGTGAAGTATAAAAATATGAGAATTCACATACCTTATGTTGCTTGTCGTCTCGTTAATTTTACGGCAGTGTATACCCATTGACGGTACAAGGTAGCGTGGCCGAGCGGTCTAAGGCGCTGGATTAAGGCTCCAGTCTCTTCGGGGGCGTGGGTTCGAATCCCACCGCTGCCATCACTTTTCGAAAATCAGAATTACTTTTAACTCCAGTGTGTGAACCCGGTAAAACGAACAGGAGCAGCGCTAACACGAAACGAGCGCAGTCGACGCATGCGCACTTGGACTTCTACGCCGTGTTACGGCAGTACTTACGTAAATTGGCTTTCCAAAAAGCTAGCTGTTTTCTGCCGAGTTTTATTTGCTCAATTTTTTTTTACGTTGGTTTAGTTTTTCTCGTATCAATACTCGCAATTCAGACACCACTGGTAAAGACGCCGCTTGTAAATGACTCGCAATTCAGACACCACTGGTAAAGACGCCGCTTGTAAATGCAGGTTCAACAAGAGAGTCTTCTAGTTAGCAAAAAACGTCAATATAACAGTATAATTAATTAATTAAAGTTATTCACATAAAATGTCTCACCTACCGCTATCAATAGACAAATACTCACCATTTTGTAGAGTACACGGAGATAAGGACGCTCTTTAAACCGAAGTTTTCTGTGTTTAAATTGCATATAATCGCCTCTTCAGGCGGGAAATACAGAGGCAGGTGAGGGGGGCGACGACTTCGCTTCACACTTCTGCGCTACGATTGGTCGAATGTTGGACGCGGGGAAGATTTCGCTAACGCGATTGGTCAAGAATGTTGGTGAATGATGGATATGTAAACCGCCTTAGGCTGTATCTTCAGTATTGGAATCATAGACTGTAAAAATATATATACAGTCTATGACTGGAATAGGCAGCGATGGGAATGAGGGAATTTGGATTTGATTGTGATCTCTAGTGAGATGGTGTGATGGTTCTCACAACAATCTGTCATATGATTTGTTTGACCAACTACTAGTGGTGTGCATTAGTGGGGGTCGTCTGCGGCTAAGTAGGAGAGAGGCGGATTCTCTACAATGATTTATGATGGCATGAAAGTAGACTGAGCTCTTACCAGTAGGTGAATCATATACCAATAAGTAACAGTAAATAACACATGCTTAAATGCCCTCCTGGTTGGCAAAACACACTAAACTGCCTCTTTGGCTGATTAAAACATGGTAAATTGCCCTCTTGGGAGGCTAAATCGCATACTAAAATGCCCTTTTGACTCAAAACATGCAGAATTTAGTGCCCTTTTCAGTGGTGAGGACATGCTGTCCGCATCTGTTTCTCTGTTCACCCCTGCCCTTCAAAAGCCTGTGCACACCACTGCATACTACCATTTAATTGAAGCTACAATGATGATAATTTTAACAGTAAAGACTTTCAGTCCCGTTTATGACTGTTAAACTATATTTTCTCATAATTCATCTAAAAGATGTTCAGCTGAAATGTAAAAAAAAAAAAAAAGTAAAAATGTTCTTTTTAAGTTTCCACACAGATATGTCAACCTTTATTGCAACCTGGTAGTTGTAAAAGTCTACTAGGTAACTCAGAACAATCATAATGTGTTGTTATAGCAAGATTGTGTTTTCAAGATTACAAAACATCTCTATCTCTGTTGAGTTTGTTGTATCAGTCATATGACTTGCATGTTTAGTGATAATTCTTTAGAAAGCTCTGCTCAAAAATGTTCAGCCCTGATATTTTGACATGTTTGTGCTGAAGCCTACATTAACCTTTACACCAGTGATTTTCCTGTTATAATAGCTTCTTAAAACCATTCAGAAGAAACAACTTTGGAACCTGAAACTAGCTCAAAAACTCAGATGCTCAAAATCAGGACTCAGATCACTCAAGTCAATCCAAACATTTGGAATCAAATGTTTAATTTATTCAAGAAAAAGAAATGAATTCCGAAAAGGAAACAAGGTTTATATCATTTATACATACAAATCCTTTTTTTGACCTACATCAAACGATTCTGTAAAAAATACAAAGTTAGATTTTTATTATGCACTGTACATTTACTCAGTCCTGCCGATCTGTGCTGACGCTGCCACAGATTGCATTATGGCGATAGTTAAACTAGACCACCTGTTTTTTATTTTTTCATTTTCCTATTTCAAACAGGATCAACACTTCTGATTTGCTGAAGTTTTCCACAGTACGTTAAATTAAGCAGCTGCTGAATTCCGACCTCCTTCAAAGAATAATGCTGAACAGAGGAGTTAGTTTCATGTTAATTACTATGCATGAACGAGTCTCCTGTGTCTTTTCAGGCCATGCAAACTGGAGAAGCCTTTACCACAAACTGAGCAAACATACGGCCTCTCTCCTGTGTGGGTCCGCATGTGTAAGGTGAGGAAGCAGGATTGCACGAAGCCTTTCTCACAGATGTTGCACTTGAACGGTCTCTCCCCGGTGTGGTATCTCCTGTGTATCTTTAATTCTGCAGATGACCTGAAGGACTTGTCGCAGTCGTCGCACTTGAACGGCCGCTCCCCTGTGTGGATCAGAGTGTGCCTCACCAGAGCGTCCTTCCCGAAGAATCCTTTCCCACAGTGCTCACAGGGGAAACGCATGCCTTTGTGGTGGAAGTTGTCGTGTTTCAGCAGACACCTCCTGGAGGTGAATGTCTTGCCGCACTGAGTGCAGGTGAAGATGGATGATGGTTTCTCTATAATGGGCTCTCCAGAGTGATGCACACGCTGCACGTGCCTCGTTAGAGTAACACCATGCCTGAATTTCTTCCCACACTCCCAGCAGAGGAACGGATATGCTTTAGTGTGTTTCTTCTGGTGCTCCACGAGGTCGGAGTACGATCTGAATCTCTTGGTGCAGTTAGTGCACTGAAATGGTTGGTATCCAGTGTGTTTCCATTCATGTCTGATGAAACGCTTCAGGCTGGAGAAGGTGGTCTGACAGTGAGAGCAGGTGAACGGCTCGGTGGGGTTGTGGACGTCGATGTAGTGCTTATGGAGAGCCTTAAACACAGGGAAGTTCTCCTCACACCTGTTGCACTGAAATGGGGTGTGGGATTCTTTGTGCATGGCCAATGCCTCTGAGTCACGCACCAGCTTCATGCACACCTCGCAGTAGAGTGGGTTGTGAGTTTGTTTGTGGGAATCTAGCGTGGATTTGTATTTAAATGCCTTGTCACACTCGTCACACCTGAAACAGTGCTTCTCATCCTCAGGCTGCTCGGGGTCCACCTGCTGCTCGTTGTAGCAAATGTTCCGTAAATGGAACCTGAAAGTCTGTTTGCACTTAAACTCAGCGCTGCAGTGAGGACAGAAAAACTCCATCACACCCTTGTCGTCTGGGCTCATCTGTCCAGTTTCAAAAGAAGATCTCTCTGCGGAGTTATCCAGATCCTGGTCTGCATTGTCTGATGTCTGTCCTTCAATTGTTGTGTCTAAAGGATCCTGACTTGATGACTGCTCCCCATCATTTGCTGCAGCTCCTTGTAGCTTCGGTTTCCTGCCAGGCTTTCCTTTGATCTTATTTGGACATCTGTGCTGCTGCAGGAAACGCAGGCTCTTATAAATCTTTTTACATGCAGGACAAGAGAAGGGCAGCTCCTCTGAGTGACGATTCATGTGACGCTCTAAGAGGTTGGCTCGAGCCACCACCTTCCCACACACTTTGCATGTCCTCTCATCCAGATCGTTGCTTCGAGCTGAACCTCGGCCTCGACCAAACTTCTTAGCACTGTTGTTGGCAGTGACACCAGCTGGTGTCTTTCCTGTTTTCTTCCACTGTGACAGGTACCGTTTCATCTTGAGTCCTCGGTTCTTTCGCACTGGTCTGTCCCACATGATGTCATAATCCGGGTCGTCGTCCTGGCTCCTCCCTTTACTTGACACTTCAAAGTCTTCATCCACAGGAACTTTCTTTTTGCGCCCTCGTTTTTTTGGCTTCTTTTCCTCAGCTTCAAGCACAGTTACCTGACCGTCCACCCCAATCATGAGTGTTTCAGGTTGTTCATCTGCCATTTCACTCTCACTGGCTTCGGCGCCTTCAATTGCTGTGACCCCACTTTCCATTTCTGCCTTGACTTCACTGCTCAGACTAAACCATGGGGTTGGCACACACTCATCAGAAGTCCTACTTCCTTCCATGTAAACCTCTTTGTTCTCAGATTCTACTTCCATCTCTGTGCAGACTGTGTACACAAGTCCTGTCTCTGTATCTGCTTCTGTTTGTTCATTGACAATCACAACTCTTTCCACAGGGGGGAGACAAAGCGCTGACAAAATGCCACTGTCAACTATGTAAGAATCTGAAAAAGAAACCAGACATTGTGCATCAGCATATATCCCAAGTGTTGCACAAATTAAATACTTAACTTCACCAGTTTTGCTTTAAAAAAAGGTATAAAAAGGTCATAAACACCCTGAGACACTCACCTATGTCTCCTAACTGGCTGAGATCTTTGTGAGTGTCCAGCAGTGTCTTGAGCTCCTGTGGCTGAGCAAAAGTCTCCATGCATTCATTCAGGACAGATGAAGAATCGTGAAGCAGAGCTGCAATCTGAAGACAACACGACATCTTACACCTATTGCAGCTTTGAATCCAATTAATCAGAGCAGGACGTGCAGGAGGAGTGTGTGGTCATTGAAGTTTACCTGTTGGAGAGTCTGAGTTGGAAGAAGCTTTTCAAGCCTGGACAAAAACAACCACATCAGAGTCTGGATTGCTTTGTCATATGTGGGACCAAAGTCTCCTGGAAAAACATCCTGAAACACAAAGAAATTGATGTTAAATATGCGAGCAGTCTACACATGCCATGAATTTTAAAGCTCTGAGCAATGAATTTCTCATAACACCTCTAAATCATTAAACTGTGCAACCAAAAAAGGTGAAAATACCAGAGGGACTTGATGTTTTATTTTAGCCTGCAGTAAGGCCTTATACTTTGCTTCCCTTTTAAATTCTCACCTGGAAAAAGTTTCTTCTCTCATCAGGATCTCTCAGCAGATTTCGGACAAGACCCATGAAATGTGAGTCTGATGCATCCTGATCTTGGTTTTCTGTCTGCAAGAGAACACTTAGTTCACTAAGAGCAAACACTCATATTGGTACATCCTGATAATAGATGATGTAAACCAGTATAAACCCTCACAGAATAAAAGCCAGGAAAAATACTCACCTCTCCACCCCACAGAGATCTGAGGTTTTGCATTCGATCCAGATGGGGCTGAATTGTCTGGAGGTCAGCCGTCTCCTCAGAGCGACACAGCTCCAAGATGAGCTACAATCAGAACAGAGCAACAGCAATGAGAATGATGAGGGGGAAAATAATCCACCTGCTGTTCTGTTTCCATTCACATCTGCTCTAAACAATCAGTAAGGTCTAATGTGTTTCTTTGACTCACAAACTATAGATCCAGATATGAGACAGCCTCCACCACTACTCTGGAAAAATAATTTCTAAGGATAAAATTTAGTTTTTAAGATTAAATAACTGAAGACAAAGATACATGGCATTAGTTTTTCTCTGGGAGTTTCAAAACAACAAACAAAAAATGAAACTATACTTGGGTCTACCAACCACTATCCATCCTGCACATTATTCACTGCACTGCAGAGGCTAAATTCCTCTCAAAGAGTTCACAAACAACTGCAGAGATTCTAACCACAGGCTGGCACACTGAAGGATTGAAAGTCTGACTTTAAAAAATGATGTTTACAAAGTGTTGTGACGTGTGACTTGCAGACAGATTCAATAGATAAACTGTCTAAAACTTTGAGACAATGACAACCAAATGCTCTCAGGATGATTTTCTTAAAACTAATGTTTCATGACATCTAAATCATCTACTCTCACAACCTACATCGCTACCTCAGTCTGTTATTACTTCAGCAGTCTTGAAAATTACACAGTGGAATTCTCACTCACCCTTGCTCTGAGACCCAGAATGAGCTCAGCCCGCTGTCTTACAGAGAGTAGTTGGGGAACAATCTCTGTGATCATGAACACAAACTCCTCAAGCAGGCCATAATCTGAGACTATTTTCTGCTCCACTGTCTGCCAGATGGCGGCAGAGACCAGCCGGATTGGAGAGACCAAGAGGCGTAGGGCAGAGAGGGGAAGAGAGGAACCTAAAAAGAGGGGGAAATTAAAACATTTAAAACCTTTTGAAATTGTGAAAAATAGCCAAAGATTATCGTGACTAACAATCAGTAAAAGAATGTTACCCTCATTAAGATAAAAAATACTTTAAACAATCATTCAGGACGATGAGTCATCACTTTTCTTCCTGGTTTCACTGATACATTGGACAACTGTCCGAAGACTTTTTAATTTTTTTTTATTTAGCAAATTATTGCTTAGTTGGTATTCAGTTACTCATTTCCATTTGAAACACCCCTTTAACTGTCCAACACAAGACTAACATGTTCTTTCTTGGACTTTTCGTTGGGGTACGCTTCTTGTTGACCAACTTTCATTCATTTTGACAGTCTGAACAGGCGTATATCATCTATTTTGTAGCAATTCATGCTGCCATTTCATCATCACACTAACTGTGTGCAAATAAAACAAAGAGTGCAACCCTGAAAAGTGTCATTGGTAAGTGTAAATCTGTCCCATTTCTCTCCCATCTTACCCAATTGGTCTTGTATTACAAATGTTCATGCAAGACATTTGTAGTAAGTCTATGATAATGAATAATAATAAGACTACTAGGATCAAAAATGTGAATACCACGGTGAAGTAGAGGAAAAAACAAACGATCACAGGAAAGATCTAGCACTGAAAGGGGGCACTTAAAGCTTCCCTATCTCTCTTTATACACAGAAATTATGTAATACTTGTAACATTTATGTTAAAATGGGCCAAGTGTTAATTGAACTTTAAATATTTAAATTAAATGTTTGACTTTTGTCTACTGAGCTGTATTTGAGCGGTATTCAATTTATTCATCAATCCACTCCTTAATCTGATCTATTAGTGAGTAAACATAGTTTTGTTTTTTGGTCATCCAAATAAGGGGCCCAAATTTATGAGATAAATTTTAACATCTGTTATTCTGACCGTTTTGGGTTGAAAAACTATAATAAATTGTAACATTTTGGAGAAATGAAACTCAGACTGAATTAGCGTTAGCAAAGTTGGCTCAACCTCTAGCTTGTCGTTAGCAAGTATCCTGACTACTTTCACCTAAAGTATCAAAATCATCCCGCGTGGCTACGAATTAAGATAACAGGTATAATTAATAAATACCACCGTACCTGGAGGTGTATTTTAATTATACAAAACTAAAATTGTTTTTCCAAAAGCGGGTTTTCCCGGCGGTTAGCATTAGCATTCGCGCGCGCGGGCTGTGTTTGCGGCCTAACGGTTTAAACTCACCGTGTGACGCTGAAATAGCTCCGTCCATCCTGCGAGCTCAGCGCGGTTACATTACAAATACAGAAAATAGCACACTAGAAACGATTAAGGTCTGAGGGATACCTCAAAATTAAATACTTTCAGAAATTAATGCCACTCGGACGATCTGTGTGCGTCAACGGTTACTTTGCGATCCACCCGGAACAACAATCCGACAGTAAACATCGAGGTAAGATGAGTTCCGCGTAACAACTCGGCCTCTCGGCCTTATTGCGGTACTAGAACAGATACGTTTTCTATATTTTTAAACTTGTAATAAAATTTAACAATTATAACTTCAGTACAGTAATTTTGAATTCAGCTTCCCTGTCTTATTTTTCTGTAGCAAGAGGTGATATTTAGCTACTTAAAATGGAAGCACCATTCACCAAAATAATGAGCACTGAAGGAGAGATTCAATCCACAAATTTATTAAGAAAATGTTTACTAAAGAAATAAATCATGTTACAAGCGATCTTATTTTTCACTGCAAGTATATTATTTGTTAATATTTAGCGGGTCACCCTTTGCTGTACAATATAAAGAATGCAGGTTACAACATTCTAGCAGGAGCCAGATGACACATCCACCTCCATCCTCTAAAGTCCACAGATAATTAATTTGACACACAGCTAGTTGTCAAATTCTATTTTGTTTCAGGTGTGTGTAAAAGTCTTTTGTGTCTCAGCATGCTGTAGAGCTTGAGGAAAGCTTTGCCGCAGCACTGGCAAACAAATGGCTTCTCCCCTGAGTGTATTTTAGCATGTACATTTAGGTAACACTTTTTAATGAAGCCTTTTCCACAGTGATCACATTTATATGGCCTTTCTGTGGTGTGGTTGAGCAGATAGTGTCTCTTCACTTCAGTGGTCGACCTGAACTGCCTATCACATTCAGGCACGGTGCATTTGAATGGTTTCTCCCCCGTGTGGATTAACTTATGTCGGGCGATTGTTGAAGAAGCGACCATCTTTCCGCAGTACTGGCACTGATGTCGGAATAACGGCAGCATTGTTTCAAAGTGTTTGCTCCTCTGGTGTTTTTTCAGGGCACATTTCTCTTTAAAGGATTTGCCACACTCAGAGCAGGAGTGCTTCTTCTCATTTCGAGACTCGCTATGGATTAGGTTCAGGTGTCGCAGCAGGTTAGACCTTTGGGAGAAAGTCTTGCCACATTCAGCACACAGGTATGGCTTCTCTCTGGTGTGGACTCTTTGGTGTGAAATGAGATCTGTGTCTCTTTTCACTCTCAAGCCGCACTGATCACACTGAAAGGGCAGATGACCTGTGTGTTTCCACTCGTGTGCAATCAAACTACGCAGCTTGGAGAAAGTCTTGGGACAGTTTGTGCACTTGAAGGGTTTGCTGATTTTGTGAATGTTCTGGTAATGCTTCAGTAGTGGTTTGAACAGAGTAAACGTCTCCTCACAGCGATTACACTGAAACAGTGTGTGTGATGCTTTGTGCCTCGCCAGCGCTGCTGTGTCTCGTAACACCCTCCTGCACACGCTGCAGTACAGCTCATTATGGGTCAGTTTGTGTTTCTGCAGGGAGATTTTGTGCTTGAATGCTTCCTCGCATTTGTCACATTTGAAAAGGTTTTTAGCTTCATCTGGTTTCTCTGGATCCACCTGCTGCTGACCAAACTCGAAGCAGGTTCTTCTCAGGTGCTGCTTGAGAGATGTGAAGAGTTTAAATCTGCTGTCACATCGAGGGCAGGCGTAATAACCGTTGGGAAAGTGTGTTTTCATGTGAGCTGACAGGTTCATGTTCACATGCTCCTTGCAGATAAAACACTCAACTTTCTTTTTGGTGAATTTGCTTTTGACATCTGAGACATCATTAGAGGTCATGAAGGAAGGATCCTCATCTGAGCAGCCTAACAGCAAATCATCTTCAGAGAAACTCATGACTGGAGGCTCATAGGATGACCCATCATCAGAGTAGTGAGACCATGAATCAGCCTCACTGGGACTGCTGGAGTAGTAAGACCAGGAGTCATTTTCACTGCCGCTACCCACAGGAGGCATTAACACTTCTTTGGTGAGGCTCTTTGATTTTTTACAGCCAGCAGCTTCTGGAGAAACCACCTTGGAGGTTTTTTTAGACACTGCTTTCGAGACAGGACGAGCTGTTTCACAAAGATCTCTTTTCTCCTCAATCAGGAACTTCTTCATCCTCAGCCCTCTGTTTCGTCTAACAGGTCGAATCTGCAGAGGAAGCGGCACATCCACTCTTTTCAGCTGCACTCGGCATTGTTTGAGAATTACAAACCCTTGTTCACTTTGAATAGCCATTTCCTCAGGTTTTGTTATTTCTCTGTCACTCATGTCTGATCCGTTTTCCTCGATAGCTCCCCAAGAAGAGGTTTCACAAACCTCCATCTCACATGTTTGAATGTCTGTCTCTGACTGTGCTTCATATGGCAGTGTTAAAAAATCCTGCTCTAGATCACATGTATGTGACACAACGTCAGCCTGAAGTTGTGTTTCATGAGTCTCAGTTTTTTCTGCAGAGACAAGTTTGAGAGCTGAAATGATGCACGCTCCATCCACGGAATCATCTGAAAAAAGAAAATTAAGAAAGGCAAATTAGATTAACTTAATTAACAGACAAAAAATATAAAAACAACCAAGAAAGACTGTAGATGCAAGCAATTCTAGATTAAAAAAAAAACATTAACTGATAAGTTATTGTAAGGTATAAGTAAATGTAGAACCTGACCATTTTGCTGCAGCTGTTTGAAGTTTTTCTGATACTGAAGCAGAGTTTTCAGCTCCTCACTTCCTGAGACTGAGTTCATACAATCCTCAAGAACAGAGGACGCTTTGCCCAACATGGAGGCAACCTGATGACAACGAGAGCAAATATTTTTTTTTAGTTTAGAGTTAATGTCTGCTTAATATTTACATCTTAGAACAATAATGATGGACATAATAATAACAATATAAAAAGAAATAATTGAACTAATATCATGAAAAAAAAATAAGAATGAAGTTATATTTGCAAAAAAGTATTTCTATTTTACTCTATTTAAGAGATGTGAACAAAACAAAAGTACCCTTTTTGGTTTTTGAACTAAAAGAGAACAGTTTAGTGAGCAAATTTTTATGTACAACAAAAACCATGACCTTAAACCTTAATTCAGCAGATCAAACCTCTAGAAGTTGAAGTTGTAGAGATCATTACCTGATGAAAAGTTTGATAAGAAAGGAAATCTTCAAGTCTGGACAGAAACATCGACATCAATGTTTGAAGAGCTTCATCATATCTGGGTCCAAACTCATCAGGGAAGACTTTCTGCAACACATGGCAAATATAATCCTTGGTTTCTGGACTCTAAAAACTAAAAATCAGAACTACAAAGAGGTTGACCTCAGCATGGGGAGAAAGCTAAAACATTTAAACTGACCTCAAAAAAATTATCCCTCTCCTCAGGATTCTTCTGCAAATTTCTGACTAGTTCCAAAAACTCAGAGTTTGGTGATTCAGTATTCTCTGGCTCAGCCTGCAGACAATACAGATTATATCAGGAGTATGATCACAGATCAGGATTGTTAATATACTGAAATAACCCGCTTTAAACTCACCTCTTGGACCCAGTCCTGGATCAGGTTTTGGAAACTGTCCAGATGAGGCTGAATAAGGTCGATGTCAGCGTCAAACTGACACAGCTCCAGAATCAGCTGAAAATGCAAAGAGTGTGGTGATTTAAGACACTCTTCTTAAAGCCAGCCAGTAGGAATGCTTTAGTTAGATATGTTGGGCCTGATCAGAGGCATTTTCAATATCCTACATAACAAATACTAACAAGTTGACCATTTATCCTCCTCACCCGCGCTCTGAGTCCCAGGACAAGTTGGGCTCTTTGCTGTTTGGCGAGCAGCTCAGGAACAATTTGTGTAACTGTTGAAACAAACTCCTGAAGCATAACATAATCTTCAACATTTTTCTGCTGGAGCGTCTGCCACATAGCTGCAGAGACCAGCCGGACTGGAGGGACCAGGAGGCGCAGGGCAGAGAAAGGAAGAGGGGGTGCTATAAGGGAAGAGAAGAGGATTATCTTTACACCAAACGTTGTCTTGGGTTACTTTTATTCAAGCTCATTATTTATTTTCTTTATTGGAAGCAGAGTTTGTCTCAGCAGTGTTTTGTTGATCCCTTAAGGAGTACTTACTTATACATAAAAGCCATGTATGATCCCTTTCTATTGAATTATAGTGCACAAAAACTCCTAACCGACCTTACTTCTGATAAGAACTGAAACTTTAGGAACAGGAAACACTCAGCAGTCATGCCTCACAAAATAATACTGACTTGTCTAATACTCTCGAGCAAGTATTGATGCTCCACTTTAAAAACAGGGCATGGATGTAAAAAAAAAAGTGAATCTGTCAAAAAACACGTCAAGAGACAGGCGATACTAACGGTCAATGGTTAGCTGTTAGCGCTTATGCTATTACATTTCTAAAGAAGTGACGCAATTCTGATAGCTACTTACATTTCCCCTTGAAAATGTGATCATCCATTCCCTTATTTCACTTCGCTCAGTCACAAAAGATATTTTAATTATACAAAGAAACAAGAAGCCGCCTTTTCTGCTCTCCCGTGCAAGTTTAGCTGCTCGTTTGAACTGTGATGATTAGTCCGTCTCTGTTTTTGTTCCGGTTCCGTGTATCAAAGGTTCCGGGAATATGTCTGTCTTACTCGTACGGTTTTTCCCTCTATATTCTATTCATAAAACAGGTCTGCCTTATAAGCATTTTTTAGCCCACACAAATAATTTAAAGCACTCAAGAAAACATTTATTTTTTCACTACTACATAATCAGGGAAGCAATTGAACGTGCATGATGCACTGTGTCGAGATATCCTTGACACAAATAAATTAAAAAACAAATAAATAAAACGACCAGTTAGACTCGCAAAAGCGATATAAATGTTAAAAAGGAGCAAAGTGTTCTCGCGATTAATGTTAGTTTGTGAGCTGTCACTGACTAAATCGCTCCTCTCCTCCAGGTGGGGGTGCTGTAGATCAAATGAATAAAGCCACAATGTACAGGTGAGGATGAGCTGTGGGTGGAAAAGAGCACCATTCTTATATGATTGGGAGCTAATGTAAAATGTTGAAACTTCGTTGTTGAGTGATTTTGTCAGTGTGCAGAGTGTAAAAGACTAGGTCACGCTGTATTACTCAGGCTGCACCCCAGAGTCTGTTCTCAGGTGCGATCCCACTACTGAGCGGTACGAGGGCTTTGACCTGCTCCGTTTCCGACCTGGGCCGGTTCACCCCTCCTTAGCCGACCTGCAGGTCCCGGGCTCCCCCAGGACCAGCATATCGATACCGAACTTAGTGCGGACACCCGATCGACACAGACCACTGAAGCTCAGAACTCCTGAGCTCAAACGATCCTCCAGCCTCAGCCTCCCAGGAGCAGGATTACAAGTGCGCGCCACCGCACCCGGCGAAAGACGTCTGCATCCTGGGAGGGTTTGTGGGACGCATGGCTTCTGCAGAACGCATGCGCAGACTGCAGAGCTGAAGTGACTCATTGTCCTGAAGCATTAAGGTACTAACTTATATCACATTAAATTGACTCTATCCTTCAAAGTGTTTTACACAAGCTGTTTCTACTTTCTCTGTGTGCAAAGTAAAGATATACCACAATTCATATATGACAAATGTTGTTTATAAAATGTGTTTATAACAAAATATTCATGGTTCTGAGTCCTGACTTTTTTTACATGGTCCCAGGTACAACAAACTGTCCTATGAGAACGCTTGACACCGAAATAAAAAAGTAGCACTTGCATGTGCTGTACAGCAGGTGGTGCTGTAAACCTTTCATAGCTTCAGACCTGACAGACATCCTCAGATCAGCTCACGTGTTCTGTGGGTCCTACACCCTAAAATGCAAGGGGTCACACGTTTCCAGACAAACCGGAAGAAGTTCATGTAAAAGTCTACAGGTATGATATTTTTTGTGGTGGTTTATTTTCCAGCTTTGTGTCTGCGGCCAGTAACCTGCTGTGAGGAGTTAAAGCAGAAAATGTTGAGGGAGGAGACCAGTGTCAGGCCTCTGTGGAGGTCCAAACTGCTCGTTCCTGTTGTTGTGGGGTGGGAGTTTCCAGCTATACAGCTGAGGGGAAGCACCACAGGATGTCCTTTTCCTCATTCCTCAAGGATAGAATGACTCTGGGTACTACAATGGTTGAGTGTGTGTAGATTTAGAGTGTGGTTTAATCCCATGTGTGATAATGCTTGGTGTTTTTGTCAATTAGGTGCTTAATTTGCTGTGGAAAAAACACTCTTTCTTTGACCCTTGACCCTCAGTCAGGGTAACAAACTTTCAAAACAGAAGCAGTAAGTCTGAAGTCGATGGTCATTTGTGCCGCTGTAGACAATAAGGAGGCATCACATTGATTTCAGTCTGCTAGAACTCCCAGAGAAGCAACATATGAGTGTATTCTTGTGCAGAAGTTCCTTGCTAAGATATTTTACCTGACCTGGGTGTTTCCTGTGCTTTATGATGAGAAATCCTGTGTGTCTGGCAGCGTCTGCACCATTGAGATGGTTCAGCACAGAGGACATCAATGGGAGTGTATGAAGCTCAGAGAGAAGTAGTATGGAGGAATGAGTGCGACAGCTGCTGGGGGAATCCTACTACACCGTCAGGTCACATGATACACACACACAAACACACACACACACACACACACACACACACACACACACACACACACACACACACACACAAACACACACACACACACACACACACACACATACACACACACACACACTACCCCTGCGATTCCTCCCCCTCCCTCTACATGTCTCTCACTAATGCTGTGTACAGTGAGGGAGGGAAAAAGCAGGAGGGTTTAGAGGAAGGTGGAGGAGGGGGAGCAGCTGAGAGGAGAGCCAGCGAGAGCGGGAGGAGGGAAAGGAGAGGCAGAGAGTGTTGTGAGCCCAGATTACAACCGAAGAGGTACTGGAGCAGGAGAGACGGACGCGTGGAAGAATAAAGAGACTCATCAGCTCCATCAGAGGAAGAGAGAAAAGAGACAAAGAGGAGGAGACAGAGAGGAGAGAGACTGTGTCTGGAGAAAGGGAAGAAGACAAAAAAGAAAAACGAGTGCTTCAGAAGACTGTGCTGTCACAGAAGAAGACGAAGAGGAGGAGGAGGAGGTGTGTGTGAAGTGAACTCCCCCATCAGCTGAACCCAAACATCATCTCTGAACAGCAGCCTGAGGTTTCTGAAGGCATGAGGACCAGGACCCAGCCAGAGTCCTGCTGAAGACCATGGCCCAGGTAAGACCAGGCTCACACACAAAAACACACACACATGAGCATGCTTGGTGGTGTGCATACACATGAATACACACACTAACTTTAAGGAATAGATGTATCTGCCTCCTTCATCCAGAGCTCATTCATTATTGTGTTTGTGCTGCCTCACATGTCATGGACCCTGCAGGTGTTATAAGAGTGCGTGACAGAGTGTAGGGATCCAAGTTTGTTGAGTTACCTGACTTTGACATTTTGGGAGCTTCCTCAGCTCTCACAGGGAGATCCAGAAGAGCACGTTATGTCACCAGAGATTTGCACATAAATGTAAAGATGGATACTGTAGGAGGGATGTGCTCGAGGTGTTCCTGTTTGGGCCCAAATTCATCAAAGACGTATATAAATTTAGGAGAGTTACATCACTGCAAAGAAATTATGTAACATAACATACACAATGCAGAGCTGGATTACTAATTAATTAAAGTGGAGCAAACAGCCTTTGGGTGAACGGCCCTGAAAGGCGTGACACCTGCAGGCTGTGTGTGCAGCCATTACTTTGATTAATATCAAACGTGTCGACTTTACACTCACCTGGAACAGCTTTATTTACCCTCTCTATCTTCATTCATCGTGTCTGAGCTGAACTGGCTTTTTTCATAAGATGTCCTTTAAGGTCACAACTTAAAAGAATGTGCTGCAGTTCCTCTAGCGTCCACAAGAAGTTGGCTTCAGAAGCAGTAGGAACCACATAGACACCCATTCAAAAAGATCATCTCTACAGGTGATGCACTTTTTTGATGGACTGATTCCTCACTCACACACCTGTCCAATAAACTACACACCTGGGAGTGTTTATCTAAACTTAAAGCAGCACAAAGAACACCAAAGAGTTTGCTGAAAGCACAAACACAGACAGTCTTAACGTTCATGATAACGAGAGTAAAATGAGTTATTGTGCCATTCAGTGTGAGAGCAACAAAAGCCTCAGAAATGAAGAGAGGAGTATTTTGGGCTGGTCTCTCTGAGAGAAAGGAAGGCTGTGTATTTTTAGAAAAGTGATGCAGTTTCTTCAGTGTGTGTGTGTTATTTATGTGTGTGAGTGTGTGTATAGTCTTTCATAGCTGCTGACAGACAGTCAGAGAGAATAAGAGAGCTCTGGGGGTCTTTTATGGCGCGATGTGGAGCTCAGTGTTTCCTTCAGGGCAGGACGACTCATTCTGCCCAGCAGGATAATGGAGAAACTATGTAGTCAGTGTGAAAGGTGCATTGTGTTTTTGGAAGTTTTGTGTGTGTGTGTGTGTGTGTGTGTGTGTGTGTGTGTGTGTGTGTGTGTGAGTGTGTGTGTGTGTGTGTGTGTGTGTGTGTGTGTGTGTGTGTGTGTGTGTGTGTGTGTGTGTGTGTGTGTGTGTGTGTGTGTGTGTGTGTGTGTGAGAGTGGTAGTGTCAGGATATCCTGCTCTTGCTCTTGTGGACAGACAAACACATATACGGGAACAAACTGGAGACAAACTGAGGAACTTTCCAACAATCTACAAAGAAAGATTTCAGCGATTATTTAAGTCAAGCTGGACTTTAAGATTCTTTAATTAATCACTCATGTTTGAAGTTTTAGGTCTTCACTGGGGCTGACTGTCCCTGAACTGAACTTCTAGTGTCACAACTCAACTCACCCTGAGTCTGTTTGAATATCATGAAACCAGGAATGCAAACCTCCTTGAAATGACTTCTGCTGAACAATCCGATGGATGTTCTGGGACAAAGACTAATATGGAGCGTTGGCAGTGAGGAGTAGAGGAGGAAAAAGCTGCAAAGACAGCACAGAGAGAGACATCCTTCCTCTTCCCATAATCCTTTGGGGGCAAATCAGCCTGATCAAAGTACATCCTTTAAAAGTGTTTGTTTTTGAGGATGACAGGCTCATTGTTGTTCCCACAAAGTCTCTTTCAAATGGAGGTGAACTGCATTCACTTCAGGAGAGACACTCAGCTCTGTTTTTATGAATGGAGACATGTCTGCTCTTCGTGATCCTATCAGAGGCTCTCTCACCTGAGTGAGGTAAGAAGCCAGACTCAATCCTGACGTCTTGACTTCTGAAAGCCCCTGATGCTCCTGCACAAAATAGAAAAACTAAATGCATGCTTTAAAAACCTGGGTCTTCATGTCGTATACACTTTCTGACTCCTTTATCTAACCCTAGAAAGTCTTCATAAGGATGGTTGAACATACATGAAGTTTAGCGTGCTTCAGTGAAGTGACTCACGCTGAGCTGACATGTCCTCTGCACACAGTCCGGCCATCTGAAGCCTGCGGGTGTCTCTCAGGACCTCCCCTCTTTATCTCCTCTCCTGCTCTAATGGTCAGAGTGTCCTTACATGTGGATTAAACTCACTACATGCTTCTTTAACAGAGTTGTCCAGCCGCAGGGACACACGCAGACACAAAGGGAACAAAGAGGATAAGAGGGAGGCTGGACAGAGGACAGTTGTGAACTGTTTGGGTTTTTATTTGGTTCAGAAGCTGAATTCACTGACTCTTTGTTTCTGTTTTAAAAGCTCTGCTCTGAATGATGCAAACTTCATCTGTCACTGAATGCTACAGAAGAGTTATTCACACAGGCGTCTTAGATGTCAGTGCAATTCGATGACTGGGTATGCAACATTTGTCATCTTTGCATCATGTATATATCTGGTGCATGTGTTCTGTTAATGCATTTGTGTTTGCTTTTTGCAGCTTATTAAATTTGCAGATCCTCTCAGTCTGGTTGGGGCTTCTGGATGTTTTTAAATCTGCATGTTTTAGAGCAGCCTGTACATATTTTTGTTGTTCTGGTGCCAATTTCACCCCCAACAAAACAAACACGATGTGCTGGTGTAAGAACAAAAACACGTGCAGGGTTTCCTCTCAACACGGCTGAATCGAGCGTGTGATCTCTCTGAATGTGAGCGTGATGAAACAGATCTGTGTGTGACATAAAAACATGTGATAACCATGCAGAAATGATGAATTGTTATTATAATTTGTCACTCCCTCCTCCCTCTTCACCCCCCTTCTCTCCCCCGTCCTCCCTGTCCTCTGCTCTGTGCTGATAACAGTCAGCTCGCTGCTGGGATGTCAATTACAGGCCCGGATGTAAGAATAGTACACAATGCTTTTGTGTCTCACTCCATCATTTCTGCGGCCTGTGTTTGTGCGTATGAGGTTTGAACTCCATAACAAACTGGATCACATTAAAAACAAGTGACCACAGAGCAAGATATCATTCTTTGCTTCTGTTTATTGTGAGTGTGTGATGAGTGACGTGGGGAACAAACACGTTGTTGAAAGTATCGTTAAATTAGAGAGAATGCACGTCCTCTAAATGGAGCAGTAAATAAAATGCTGATACACTGATGAGCAGCATGTGTTGTGTAGTTTATATTATCAGCTGTACTAACACTAAATGCGTAAATTCACAAAAAAAAACGGGCAAGTGTGTCACCTAAATTCCACCAGATTCGTGTCTGGTCCATCTCCACACTGTCAGAGCTGCATGAGCTGATCTTTTTTTCTTCTTCTGCAGAGTATTTTGTTGACTATGTTGCTTCTTTTTACATATTTATTAGGGATGGGTACCAAATTTTTATATCTTTTATAGGTATCGACCAAATTTTGTCTGTAGTACCGAGTACTGAGACCCATGTACTGATTCATGTGGAATCAAATGGTATCATGTTTAGGTACCTAAACGCATCCTTGTAACTGTGACGGAGTAGAAGAGGAAGCATTTTTCCATGCTGGGCATGAACACAGCATTGCAAGGTTATATATTGAGAAATAAATATGTTTAATTAAACTTTTAGACTATATTGTTGAACAAATTATTATTTATAATCACATAAACACACACAAAAGTATTGAAAATTGGCATCATTGAATACCAATATGGATTGCCAGGTAACAAGCATCACAACCGTATCATATCAAATGTTAAAGGTACCCACCCCTTGTATTTACTGCAAGGGTTAAAACTCAGGATGCAAACTGTGGAGCATACAAAGATTACCTTGTCCAGACTGTGGCATAAACATGCAAGAGGAAATTGATCCTCATCAGTTTTATCAAGGCGTTAGTGCAAGACTTAGTGCAGACTTGTAGTCTAGTTTTAGTTGGACTGACACAATAGGTAGTTGTTTTAAATGTCAGTTTAGCCAGCCTGAAAACTTTCGTACTGGCTCACTCAAGTCCAGCAGATCAGATCAGAGCTTCATGTCTGAACATTTCTGGGATCCGCCTTTTTAACTTCTTTCATTCCAAACCAGCATCAGAGGCCCTGACACGAGTCGCAGCGTGGACTCTGCTCACTTTCATTCTTATAAATAGCTCACATAGTCGGGCTGTAAAGAGTTCAGCTGCTTTGAATTTCTGTGATGCTGGAGTGCAGATCATTCTTTCTCAGTAATTAGATGGTTCTGATTTAAACTCCCTCCCTCTCTCTCTCTGTCTCCTCTTTCATTTCCTGCTGCTCTCAGATGGATTCAAACAGCTTCACATGTTCACAGAGGGAGAGACTTCAGACTAGAGTTATCCTCACACACTTATGGCTGTGAGTTTTTGAGTTAGTTGGAATCTGTCTGAATTTTATGCTCAAAGTTTACACACATGCTCCACCTGATGACAAAGTTTCTTCACTTTTTCCTTCAGTGCATGGAGTCACCTTTTCCTCAGTGAACTCTAGTTCATCCTTTCCAGTTATTCAAGGCCACCTTTATCCAGATATATCAAAACAATGAGTATAGGAAATAACACTTGAATAGAAAGAGTCTCAGAGTGAAATTAGAAAGCAAGATTTCTCTTTAGTGTAACTTTAAGGCTGAGGAGTTGGCGAGAAAAGGCTTTTGAAGGAGTTTCTCTTTGCCTCTCATTAGCATTGGCACTCACACACACCCTCACACACACACCCAAACTGTGTATTCTTGAAGCAGCTGCTCTTCATTGTTCGCTGATGAATTCATGCATTTAGACACACTCCACCAAACAATACAGAGAAACCTGAGCTGCTGATTTAATGAGCGAGGAATGCAGAGCTGAAATAAAAACTGAGCATCCTCCTCAGCGAATGTTTCAGAGATTCTTATTTTCATCTGCTTCAGCTTCCTCTGCACAGAGTCACAAAGAGACAAAGCTGCGGAGGCAAACAGACGAGGAGTGACTGGGCTTTTTGAGGTGACACTTCTGCTCATGTGGGTAGCGTCTGATGGGTTTGATAGTAGGAATTAGACGGCTGTTTGGGGTGAGCAAGGCGTCTCACACCTTTTGAGGCTTAGCTTCAAACATCTTTGCTTGCGCAGATATTCCCAAGCACACTTTGTTTTTATCTTTTACGATTTGATTTCATTGTTTTTGTTATACATCTTTGTGTTTTCTCGCCTCTGACATCCTGGATGTGCTGCCATCTGCCCGACTCTCACCTTCAGCAGCTGATTGAACCATCTGTGCTGTGATTGGATGAGCAGTGTGCAGGTTGTGCACCGATGTGAGACAGAGTTTGTGCGTATGTTTGCATGGGTGTGAGTGTGTTTGTGTAAGTGTGTGTCTTCTGCTCTGCTCTACTTCATTCATCTGTTTCTGTTAAAAATAGAAACCTGAAAGCCTTTATATCTGTGTGTGTGTGTGTGTGTGTGTGTGTGTGTGTGTGTGTGTGTGTGTGTGTGTGTGTGTGTGTGTGTGTGTGTGTGTGTGTGTGTGTGTGTGTGTGTGTGTGTGTGCTCACTCCTGACCTGATAATAGGTTTCCTCCAGAGTGCTTCCCCCAGAGGCTTCTCCACTGAGAACACATGACGTGAGTGTGTGTAAGAGTGTGTGTAGTTTGTCTGACAAAGAGTAAGAGCATCCTGTCTGCTCCCTATATACTTGAAGATGAAATAATTCCTCTCAAAGCTCACACTCCTGGATTCATCCACATCTTTTCTCTTTCATTTTAAGCACAGATCTGGATTTATCAGGACAGATTTACGTACCAGTACTTTGGACCACGCAGTCTCTCACAGTGGGCATCTCTCCATGCATCAAAGTATCAGCTGTTTCAGATACTTTTACCCCAGCTTCAAAACACAGAAAGTTATCTTCAGGAGCATATGGTCTCTGAAATCTAAATTTCTGGAGAAACTGACTTCACTGAGGATGTGAATTATTCACACCTCATGCTGGCTATTTATAGACTGGAGTCCCTGTGGAAGCACGACATTTCTGCACCCAGTCACCAAATTAAAACAATGCACAGTAACACTGTGTGAGGAAATGTTCCTTAAGAATAGAATAGAATAGAACTTTATTTTCATTGTAACAAGTACAACGAAATTGAAGTCACGGCAGCAATCAAGAAAACAAAGGTAAGAAAGTGTACAGAAAGTGCAAAAAGATCCGTAAGAAAATGGATGATGACTGCTTGTCCATCATTCTCCAGTTCAGCCAGCCTCCACCTCCACAGGGTCCAGGACTGAGCTTCTTCAGCAGTCTGTTCAGTCTCTGTCTCCTGGATCCTGTCTCCTCACAGCAGGTGAAGTTTTTCCAACGTGGCGTTGATGTCTGATGTTAGCTCTGTTAGCCATGTCTGTGAATAGCATGATGCTACTCTGCCTTCTGGTATTCCCTCTGTTGCTGGGTTAGCATGGCTAACTCTTCCATCTTATTGGAGATAGATCTTACGTTCCCAATAACGATGAATGGAAGGACAGGTCCATGTCATCACTTCTTAGCCCTCACCTGAGTACCAGCACGCCGTACTCACCTCCTCCTCCTCACCTTGTGGGAAGACATCAGGCCTTACACCAGTTAGCATTGACATGCTACAGGCTGCTAACAGCTGAGTTTACATGTTAACAATGCAGCCATGGTTACATGTAGGATCTTTAGACAAACACAGGAGAAAAAGGAGTAAAAATATCTCTGAAGCCACAAAAAGTTTGGTGTCCATGACCAACAAATGTGCCATACAAAGTAATAATCCACTCCAAATACAAAGATTTCGAAAAAGAGACAAAAAAAATCACAAGAAACAAAGCAACAAATTCAAGCTCTTGACTTTAATACTTACTACTCAAAAAGCGCTGCTCTGCTTCACCAGCATGCTGTGAAGCCATGACTTTGAAAATTTGACTGTTGTGCTTTCTGTCTTTCGATAATTACACATCCAGTGATTCTTGGTTTATACAACAATTTAGAAGTTCTACTTTGCTTTTATTTCTTTGTTTCAGCGCTTTAGATAACCTCTTTTGTTGAGTTTCATCCTCAGGTTTATGGTGATCATCTCTCTTAGATAGAGCTCTGTTGGCTTTTGTGATGTGGCTGCGCCTGTATGCTTGGCTCAATTTAAAAAAAGACTCAAAGTTTTTAAGTTTTGTTACTTCTCCATTAAAAAAAATCAATGTGCAAATTCTGACACCCCTGTATTTATATTTTTAAATAAAAAGCCTTGAAATGGCAGCCAGAAATACAGAAAAAAGAAACATTAATTTAGGAGCTTTTGTGATGTTAACCTGAAGTGCTTACTCCCATCACCCTTCATTTGAATTTCAAAGAACTCCATGAACTGTGCAGGCTGAATGAAATGTGTGTGTGTGTTACAGTGCGTGGTATAAGGACGTGTGTATGTGATTGTGGTGAGCGTGGTGATTGGTGGCAGGGTTTAAATCCAGCAGATTAAGGCTGTTGTGTAATGCTATGTAGGATTGACATGTGCCCTCTGAAGGGATTAAACATATTCTGTATGGATGAACTGAGAGGACCTCACTGCTCCTCTCACGGTCAGGTGTCCGTCACTGAAGACACGCTGTGTTTTACAGTGTTCAACTTTGAACACTAGGATTTAAAAAGATCTGAAATATGCTGAGCATGTCCCTGATTTTTGGTGACAAAAGTCAGTTTTCTTTCCTTTCTTTTCTTTGTAATGCATTTGTGAAGTGCTCACCTCTGGTTTAGCCACAACAGAAACATTATCTCTGTGTTTAGATATAAAAAATCTATAAATTATCCACTGATGCTCCTCTTTGTTGACATGATTTCCTGTGTTCGCCTCCTTAATTCTGTGAAGGTAGAGTACACTGGGATTAGCAGAGGACAGAGGAACACTGAGATTAAAAAAGAGCCTGAAAAAAAGTCAAAGTCAGGCCTTCTGTCTACACACGATCATCTGTATCATTGTTGGCACAAGAATATTGATTAAAGGGGCTTTAATTTCTCAGAAAGGTGATCCAAGTCAACACAAAATGTTCCCTTAACATCCCTCGATTGTTTCCTTCGGGACATTTATCACACTTCTCTCAGATTACTTGTTTGGAGCCTGCCTGATAACATTTCCTTTTTAACAATCATTGTTGTGCAGATTTATTTTATCTGTTGTCACACTTCCAAACTTGTTAGATAAATACCTTAAGTGGGTAGATTTCTACAAGCAGCCTTTTAATATCCCACTTTTAACATTTAGGCATGCTTTAGGAACACTTTTATGCAGCTAACCTCTCCAAATAAGTCATTGTTTCAACTGGGAAAAATACTTTTTTTGGGTGGTTTGCTCAGAAAGGTGTTGTGGTCAGTTGCAAGTGAAAAACGTGCTGCCACTGCAAACCTAAAGGCAACTGGGCGGAGTTTCTCGAGACATTATAGAACTCTGGTGTCATTTCCATCCTACTCAATGAGTGTGTATGTGTGTGTGAGTGTGTGTGTCACAGGGTGACACAGATGAAGCGTGATAGCTCTGTGAAATAGAGCCTCTCTGAAGCTACAGAGCTCTAATTCAATCAGCACTTCATCAGTGATCAGGATGGGACAGGCCGTCCCTGCAGTGAGAAGAAGAGACAGGGACCACTGAGGCTGCAGAGGTCACATGCAGGGTGGAGTGTGTGCATGTGTGTGTGTGTTTAAAGTCTGTGCACATAAAATCTACTCTTTCTCTGCACTCCCTGTTCATTCATCACTTCTACATCAACTCCTCCTGACATGTTTACCCTCATTCATTCATCCTCTGAGTGAAAACCAGCCAGCTGCAAAAAGTCAGATTGCCCTCTAGTGGTCAGTGAGGCCCGCTGCAGCCTCAGCATGGAGGATTAGTGGATTAGATATTTAGCGAAATCTCCCCATGCTCCTTTAAATAGACAGATGGGTGTGTGTCCCCACCCTCCCCCAACACACCACTCAAACACACACACAGCACCCTCTCTGTGTTGCCATGCCAGGCCCCAACACTACACACCCCTAGAATAGAGACAGTTTCCTGACATTTCATTAATGCTTTTTTCATGCATCTTCATCATCACATTCACATGTAGATTTATAAGCTCATTGAAAGGTTTGAAACACTCTAATAATATTTTATTTTGCATAATTAATATTTTGACTTATCAAAACATTATTAATGATGCATTTCATCTATTTTACAGCTGCATGCAACAAAAAAAAATCAGACTATATTACTTTTTTTAACCGTGCTAAATAGAATGTAGCAAAAAAAGAAGCATTGACAGATTTAGAAAATCCAAAATCTTTGGCTCTTTTTATCAAGTTATGTTTATTCAACTTTATTGGCTTGCATAGGAGCAAATACATCCATGCTAGGTTGCTGATGATGTTAAAGCTCATTGCGATATTAATGTGTTCCTGTTGCTCCATAAGAGAGCTGAAGCATCAACATTTAGGATCAGAAACATGCCGTGATGTTGAGAAATTCTTACAGCGGTGGCCGCAGGATGATGAAGGGTGGATGTGAATACTGGGTCTCTACAGACCCCCTGCAATGAGGATGAAACCCCTTCAAAACAAGGCCAGATTAGTCTTTACATATGTACCACACACACACATGCACACACACCCTCCTCCTCCCACTGGACAATCATCTCATCCATCACAATGTACAGATTAAATCCTCCTTGTTTTTGGAGCAGAGGGGTGTTACAGCTGCTCAGACTCTCCTGCTGTTTTTTGGAAACCCTTTGTTTAGAGATGTTTTGGCACCATAACAGCTGTTAATCTCATCTGATTGTGGATCTGGTAATAAATTACAATTAATCCCACACTCTGGAAACAAACAAACAAAAATGGGACTAAAAGGTTAAGCATTTTTCAAACTGTCACCTGTAAAGAATTCATCATGAGTGTGTCCTGCTTAAAAACTTCCTTATGACTTATTTCCAAAGTTTTGTTTATGCTTAGAGTCTGCTTAAAGTCACCATTCATGCTTGAGTTTTCATTTTCTGTGTTTTTGCTTCCTGCTCTTCAGTTCAAACTCCACCGGTTACATAATGTTAAGTGAGCGGGTGCTTACGCAAATTAGAATCCCAGCAGAGTCTCATTTCAGCCCTGGTTTCCAGCTACAAACAAGCTGATGCAAAATATTGATGTGAAGAGGATTTTAATGGTTAATTTATTCCTCTTTGGATAAACCAACTCGTGTATCAGTCATGCCTCCCCAGAGAAGCTGCATCAGACTTCAGTCTCACCGTGTGTCAACATTTTAAAGCTCCTCCTGCTGCCACTTTCTCATTCTGAGTTCAGGGATTTGAACCCATATCCTGATGTTCTGAAACGTGATAAAATATTAAACAAACCTTCATCACCAAACCAAGCACTGACAGGAAAAAGCATCTCAAGCCCCCAAATCTGATGTCAAAGCATGACCGTGTTTTTCTGAGAATGGTTACACAAATTTTAAACATCCTGGATTAATCCTGTACGTCATCCTGTGTCTATTATATTAAAGGTAAATCTAAATTCCCTGAAAAGGTTTCACAGTGTGTGTGTGTGTGTGTTTGATATTTTCATTACAGGATGCTCTTTGAACATGAAGCAATTTCAGATCAGTGCTGTGACACGTGGGTGTGTGTCTTCTCTTTCTCCTCTGTGATTCTTTGCCCTACCATTACGTAATGAGTGTGTGTGCATGTATGAGTGTGTATATGTGTGTGTGTGTGTGTCTGTGTAAACTATTTGCGCATGCCCGCTCCTCTGTCCTGAGGGCTCTGTCACCAACATCAGCAGCAGCAGCAGCAGCACTAGGGCTGCGTCTCTCGCTCCACTGACCATGACACACACTCTCCTCCAGGCGTGACAGCTCTCCCACTTTACTCCATAACACAGCTCACAGTGGACTGACTGACAAAAGGAGATCAGATACAAACAAGTATGAAAAGAAATGCAACAAAAACTGTCAGTATGCAAGTAACAAGTATCAGATCTGGTTCATGTGCAGAGGTATGTCTAGACATTTTAACCAGGACGTCCTCACTGAGGCTCTGACTTAACAGCTGATGAATAACAGTGAAATATCATTCAGATGATGTAGGCCTGGAGCAACAACACAGAGCTTTTAGAGGACTCCAAGAAGAGGATACAACCTTAATATCACAAGCAAACCTCTGGCTTATAACTTTTGAAAACACATTTACTTTTAGGATTTCAGCACCTAAACATTAAAAATACATTTGAAACAGGCACTGAGCAAGAGTTTGCATAGACTTTCAGATGGATTGACTCTTCATCTGCACACCTGTCTAATTAAAATAACGTGTACATTTTTTCTCTGATTTATGAAGGAAAATAATATTTATAATCAGGGCTTGACATTAACACCGGCCAACCGGCCAAATGCTGGTGGATTTCGGCAGTGGCTGGTAACACCGCCGCTCCCACTGGCCACTTTGGCGGGTTGAATTTTATCTCAAACATGTAGCAGAGAGACAAGCAAAAAGATGACTCTGATGATGAAAGCTCTGAGAAAATTTAATTTACCTCTCTTCATTGTCATTCTCGTGAAAAAAGAAATGATTTTCTGATTGCAATTGTTAATAAATATTTAAGCAGACAGTGTCTCTTGCTGAGTTTTTATCAGTTTAATTAACCCCCTTTACCATTTTATTATAAGCAATAACAAACTACTATTTTAATTACTATGTCTTAATAGACTGCATATTTTCATATGAAAGGAGAACAATCTTACACACAACTTTATCAGAGCTGAATACCTAAATAAGGACCTGTGGATTTTGACATTGATGTAGTCTTGTTTTGAGTGTGCATAGGGGTCATTTACATTTAAAGAGGTTGTAAATCTTTTTAAGTAAACTTTAGCATGTTATCATCAGCTTTAATCGTATTGAACATAATTATCCAACAACAAATTGTGGCCAGTGAAAATACTGAATGGCTAGTAACTCAGGGATACCACTAGCCACAGTGGCTGGTGAGCAAAAAAGTTAATGTCAAGCCCATATTATAATATATTTTTTATTATATAAATAATTTGACTTTTTCATTAGTTGAGACAACCAGTAACGCATTTTAGACACCAATTCATTAGTAAAAGGTATTTCTGTGTACTTAGAGGTAATTATTTCGACCATTTAAATAATTACGTCCCGAAAATTGTCCAGGTTAAAGTTTTTATGTCGAGTCTAAGTTTTTATTTTGAGATTTTTTTTTATTTTTTATTTTTAGAATTTTAAGTCTATTACTTGTTTCATTACGTTGTTTATTTTGACTGTTTTTGATGATTTTGTATAATTTGACTTTTTTCAAGACGAGGCAACGCATTATTATTCGTTAAGTTACGTATTTACTCACGTTGATTTGAGATGTTCATGATGTGTTTTGTGGCAGGTGAATACTTTTATTCTGAAGTTCTTCTTCCGGTTCCATTGTGTGTTTTGCTCTGACGTCATGACGCTGCTCGTAGCGGGACAGTGGTGGACGCAGGCAGAGGGAGAGGCGGACCGTTCAGTGTGAGAGCGTCGGGACCTGAGGACACAATGTTGACAGCAGAGTAGTTGGAGACGGTTTCTTTGTTCGGTGTAAACACAACAGACGCTTTAACTCATGAATGGAGTTACTTTCTGCCTTGTTGGAATCCCTCCTCACTCAGACACTGAAGTAAGTCAGAACTAAATGTACAGAATAACCTCCTGAAACCCGGGCTGCAGGGATTAACCCTCATATTTTAATGTATTCTGTCTGTATTGTGCTGCACGGCTCAGTTTATTCATGCAAAATGTTGGTTTCTTCTAACATATGCTCACACTCGGGATGCAAAACACCACTATAGCCAAAGTGTGTGTTGTATTTTCCACATTTAAGTGAATATAAGCTGGGACAGCACAACCTTATATCACTTTGCTTTGTTGTAAACGTTTGCCAGACATGCTAAGTGTCAGTTAAAGTAAGTTTTCCCTCCATAAACAGCCCTGCTGCCTCCTCTCCTGCAGAAACACACCCTACAAGTCTTGGGACTGCTGTTTTTGGAGATGCTCTCATGCACTTGTCTTATGCAACTTGTCAAATTCCCCAGCTTGAACAAAAGGCTGCAGGCTGTTCAACCACTTAGTGTCAATCCACTTATCACTGATTGTTGTGATTTGAAGCAGATTCAAGGGTTTGGACTTCACAATTTGGGAAATGCTGCACAAATAGTCTGTGGCACAAATATCTGCATAAATCATCCCTGGTTTCAAGGAATGCAGCACATACTTCTGCTGTGACAGTTTTACACTCCCCCCTTTGCAGGGATGATGTACGGGTGGGTGGGCAGAGAGACAATAAGAAATTTGGCTGGAATGCATATTTCCATATGCCAGCCCACATATGCACAGTCAGTGACAGAAGGCACATTGTAGCCGTTAGAGAGCTTCATTAAAAACATGACCCAGTGTTCCAGAAATATCTTCCCACATCGAGCCTGGAAGTCAAAGTTTTCTCCGCATATTGATTCTGACAGTTTATTCTTGTCATCCTTCACCACTTTGATCACACAGCACATTGTTTGCTGTCCCGGAGCGTATTAGTTATTTTCTCCCTCAGTGTGTGTGTGTGTGTGTGTGTGTGTGTGTTTCTTATTATTCTTCACAGCTTATTACTGTGGGGTTTGTGTCATGGTCCAATTAGCATCAGGGTTATGGGTCAACAACGCTGGGATGTAATGAGAGTTTCCTGTGGTCGTTATCTCCTCTGATACAACCATCTAACTCATAAAAATGCAGATTTAACATCATTGATCTTTTATATTTTACATCTAAGAAATCCTTACTCTCCTCTGATACCGATTACTGTTATCAGCTCATGTTAGTGTTGATACTGTAATCTATGATTGTGCATCAGTACAGCAACCAGTGGGGACATTTTTTGGCTAGTTACAGCCTTTGAGATTATTCTACGAGGGATTAAACGCTGCCAAAGTCGCAACTAGGGAAGTTTATATGTGATATTTAACTTTAAGTTGGTAGGAGACTCACTCTGCTGCATTTTTTCTTCCTTTTATGTTTTTCTGTGAAGTCACATGTTTACATTTTACTTGCTCTTAAGATCTCTTCGTTATCCTTTTTTATTTTATCAGGCTTATAACAGGACCCTGAGAGTGAAATTACGTGCTACCAGTGCTCTAATGAAACCAAAGCTTCATTAATCTTAAATCTCGAAAGTAATTATGCATCCATGGTTAGTTGCAAATTCTTCTGGCTTAAATAAATAGATAAGTTTAATCTTCACTCTGTTTCTTTTTGACCATGTTCAACTTGCTTTAACATGTTAACATATGTTAAGGTTTTGTATTTTAGTTGTTTGAGTATTTTTGTAATTTATATTTTTACTTTTTATGAGTTATTTCTCTTAAAATCGCGTCTTAATTCTTAGCTTCCCAACTTTATTCTACTATCATTATGACTTAGTTTCCCATAGCATTAAGACTTGAATCTGGTGATATATGATATCTGGCATTTGAGGCCTACATGTGAGGATTTTTTTTCTCAAAATACCAATTTTTTAAATCATGTTTGAAGATAAAATATCTCTGATAATTGACTTTTTCATGTCTGAAACAATGACTCTTATTTGTAAATTTTCAGATAAAATTCTCAGCAAGTGATGATTTTGCATGCTAAAATTAAGTATGGTGAACTGGACTCAGAGTTTATGAGTTGATAATAGTATCAACTCTTTGCCAACAAGTAACACTGGGGTCACAAAGATGACAGTGTTACTCTTTAGTGGACTATATGTGGAAATCCCTCATTTAAAATGTAGGGGTTAGCTTAACAGCAGCATGTTTATGGAAAAAGTAGTTCCAGTTGGATCTAACCCACACAGGAGTTTGATTTATGTCCATGAGAGGTTGTAGAGAGTCTCACCCTTCAGTCTGATCTATAAATTGCCTTCTGTAGTGTTGTATATCTGCTCTGCGTGTCTTAGGGTTGTGATTTTTTTATTGTTGCTCCAGTTCTGTCGTTCTTCTGAAAGTCGCCTTCTTCCCAGGATCCACACATCCTTCCTGTTAAACCATGTCTCTGTGTCTGTGTTGGTCTTTTTTTAAAAGCTTCATCTCGGGGTCCTCAGGGTGAGTCTGCAGTCACAGAGATGAGGTTGCTCCGTTGATGTTTCTGGGGCCTCAGCTGCTGATGGGTCTGCAGTTAGCAGCTGAGCATCAGGCTGGCTGTAGGAGAGTGAGGCAGCTGCTTTCACCTCATCTCTGATGGTTGTTTTCTGTCTGCAGCTCAAAGAGCATCCACTCTCTGCCTCTGTCATGCTTTGATGTTGTGATTATCCAGTCAGTGGTGTGCTGAAAGTTCATGGAGCATAAGCAGAAACACCCTGTCAGAACACAGCAGGAACCAGGGTCTGAATTTAGCTCCTTGTTAGTTAATATCCCCTCTGAAATGTTCCTGCTTGGGGGGTCAGTGCTTCCCAAAGTTGCAGGAACTTTAACGGAATATGGTGTTGAACATCTTTTTAGCTTAGCTTAGCTCAGGTTCGTTTTCATCAGCAGTCACTCTGTGCTTTGGCAACACTATCTCATGTTGTTGTATTTCACTCACTATTTGAGGAGTCTATGCAAACACAGGTATGCACCCATGGAAACCTCACAGCTGTTTGTGCAGAATAACTCCTAATTTAGCCGCCGCAGCATCCATCCACCAGCGCTGCATCACACCTCTGTGCAGAGTCTGTTTGCTTTGAGACACCTTTAAGAATTCAAACACTCAGTAGAAAGGAATCATCTGTCTTTATGTCCAAATGTGTGTGTGTTATCTAAGACACCCCCGCCCCCCCATCAGATTCTGTGTGTTCAGTGGAGCAGGCTCCTCTCGCCTTATAAGTCCAGTATCAGGCTGCCAAACGTTGCCCTGAGCTCAGGCGGTACAGTGCAGGGTGGTATCACAGCGAGATCTTACAAAAGGCATGTTTGTTTTATAAAGACCTGATTTAATTATGCATAAAGTGTGAATCCAGCAGCCTCTCACTGAGCCGCCGTCTTGCTTCCATATGCATTTGTTCTCATTATGCAGCAGTAATGTCAGCCTGCGGGGCTCTTCCCCTCCGTCGATCCTTGATTTATAGTTTGGAGGAAATGCTTCTGGCTGCTGCAGAGGACAGAAAGCTTCCTCGTATCAGACGTGTAGTTAAGATGCAGCGAGCGTGTAGCAGTCCTCCATGATGTATGGAGCCGAAATAGCACCATAAAACATCACTCTCATGAAGCAGAGAGGTTTTGATGGAAAGAGAGGATGAGATCATGTTATTGATTATAGCTGCTTTCGAGCTGAGTGTTGATGCAGTTTGCTGACGGCTGTGTTTTGTTACATTCCTGTGCGTTAAAGTAAAGTCAAAACTGTGATCAATATCACTGCAGCACATTTGTGTTAATGTCCTGTTCGTGGTGATCTGTCCTATTAGCAGATGAAAAACTCTGTAAGAGAAAAGTCAAATCTTTGGGTGCGTACAAAACGCTGGGCACAGAAAACTGGTTTCAAGTTGTGTCTTAGATGAGACGTGTGAATTTCACCAGCTCCTGGAAGACAAAAAAAACACTCTGAGATTTAATCCTGAAAGATTTATGCCTCCCTGAGGATCCAAAATGCACGTGCCTCATCAAATTCACAAATCTCAGAAATTTGGAAACGGTTCCTGGTACCCAGTCCTCACCAGGTTTGGGAAAGACTCCTCTTGTGCACTCACGTCGCTTTAAGTTTGTTGCTTGTTGTTCAGCTTCTGAAAAAAGTCTTGATGTGATGAAAATCTGCTCTGATGGAAGATCTTTGAGGAGAATTTTGAAAGAGTGATGAAGCCAAGTGACTGTCCTATCATGACATGAAGTATCTTTGTGCTTACACAAACTGACCCCCCTTCACAATAAGCAGGAAGTGTGTGTGTTGTTGTGTGTGTGTGTGTGTGTGTGTGTGTGTGTGTGTGTGTGTGTGTGTGCCTGCTGCAGATGAGGGACAGTCATTGTGTTGTTGTTTTCAGACTTGGATGCTCGGCTCTGTAACGTATTGCAGAAAGAGGAGGGGGTGTTTAGTGTGTGTGTGTGTGTGTGTGTGTGTGTGTGTGTGTGTGTGTGTGTGTGTGTGTGGTGGGATGGTGGGGGGGATCGAACAGGCTGAGACTCGCTGTGAAATGTTTGACAATGGAGCTCTGTTAAGCTGTGTGTGTGTGTGTGTGTGTGTGTGTGTGTGTGTGTGTGTGTGTGTGTGTGTGTGTGTGTGTGTGTGTGTGTGTGTGTGTGTGTATGTGTGTCTGTGTGTGTGTGTGAGTGTGTGTGTGTGAGAAGAGGAATGATGTGGGTTGTTGCTGTGTGGGTCAAGGTTGAGAGGTCGGACATGAGGCCGGTACGACCTCATTTAATACTCATGGTTCCCACGTAAACCTCAGAGGAAAGGTGTGTGTGTGAGAGAGACGTGTGTGTGTGTGTGTGTGTGCGTGTGTGTGTGAGGGGTGAGAGAACACTCTGCAGCATTCTGCTTCAACAGGTGGGCTGTGCAGGAATGTGTCAATGAAAGAGTGTGTAGGTGATTACACTGCAGGAGAGGAATGATGGGAGGCTGAGAGGGAGTGATGGGAAACAGGGGAGACAGGGGAGAGGTGCAGCGCTCACTCTAACTTAGGAGAGGGAGGAAGATTGAAATCAGAATCATGTTCAATGTCAGAATATCTGAACCTCTACTTAGATATATGCTTTATGTTGAAATCTCTGAGAAATTAATCAATAAACCAGGAGACGGCAGGGGACAAGGTCAACAAAAACCAACAAATATAGAAAAACGTGAGGAAAAAGTTGGTTTAAAAAACTTTTCTGACTTTTATCAGACTTTGCTTTGACCCCTTACAACTTAATTTTAACTCTAATCTTTTACAGTTGGCTATTCTTAGACTTGAATCTTGTAATTTTGCATAATATGTCTCATTCACTTTGATTCATCTCTGATCTTATAATATCACAATTTAACAAGATTAAAGTCGTAGACTTTAAGGACTGAATTTTGACTTTAATGTTGTGCTTTACAGCTTTCTTTTCAAGTCTCAACTCAAAACATTACTGCTTTAACTTTAAACCTGAACATTGTGACTAGTGCTGTGCCATTTGTGAATGATTCGTTCAAAATGAACGAATCATCTGGGGAAAAACTCAAGTGAATCCCTTACTAAAAAGAGTTGTTCATTTCTCAACTTTGGTTGTACTCTCCTCTCTCTGGTCTTGTGTGCTTCTCTACACCGCAAGAGTCATCAAAGCTCGCCCTTCCTCTCCCTGTCAGGTCAGTGATGTGTACTGTCTGAACTAAAAGGACAGAGTTGGTTGGGAGTGCTGTGTCACACAAGCCTGCCTCTCTCTCATGTCTCCAAAATCGAGGAAATAGCAAATGTTTATCTTACATTTAGGTGTTGTGTAGCTGCTCCCAGTTTGCAAATAGCTTATATATTCACCTCAATTTCACACAGCTGACTGTTTTGACATCCACTTACGATGGTCAATCGTGTTTCAGTCAGTACAGTGTGTGTGTGTGTGTGTTACAGAGGCTCAGTCAGTCAGTCGTTTAACGTACTGACCTGGAGCTCTTTCTATGAGTCTCTCAGTGTCTCTCAGTCAGACAGTCAGTGAGTGATTTGTGAACTGAACGTTGTAAACAGCTTTAGCAGCTTCAGTTTGCAAGTTGTAACTTTATCCCACTAAATTTTCTGCTCATTCGCAAATAATTCATCACTGGCCATTCTCAGTACAATCGTGAGCAGAGCTAAACGTTTGGCCATGTTTCAGCTTATTAAATTCTGATTCCCGGGCAGATCTGCAGAGAAGTACTGAACAAATCTTTTGAACGAATCACTTAACTGAACTGATTCTTCTGATTGGGTGCACTGAAAATAACTGCTTTTCCCATCACTAGTTGGGACTTATTTTTACTTGAATCTTGTAATTTAACATCTTTTATCTCTCAAACCTTTTACCCCGTCCTCAATCCTCCGTTGCACCATACAGCTACACTCTCAGGTCTCAAAAGGTTTAGTACGTTGAAGATTACAGAAACAACGTGTCTGGAGTCAGATGTTAAGTTATTTTTGTCTGCAGAGACAGTTTTCCTCTATGGTGGGTAAACTTTGTAGAAACGCTCCTTCAATTATACAAAGGTTTGCATGATTAGGGGGTGGCTGCTGTAAATGACAGGTGGGAGCTGCTAACTGTCTGCTTTATCCTGTTCAGGCTCTGAACTTTACCTGTTAGAAGTTTTAGGGCTTTGCACACTGATGTGGTTCCTCCACAGTGTTGTTGGCCTGCAGCTGCAGCCACACATTCACCTCTGGAAGATGAAAGTTAGTAAAATCCTCAATAGTGGCTCGTCGAGTGCTGTAAATTCATGATTCTGTTGTGATTTGCTTTAGCGCTGGCTTGTCTCTGTTAATTTTCTTCAATCCTCAAATTAGCACTCATGATTTTGTTGGTGCTTGAGACTTTTTTCCTCTTCTCTGTGAGCTTTCAGTTCATTTTGCAAGTTAAGGCTGTGACAACATTTTTTCTCTGTTGACTCCTTATTACAGCTGTTCATGCTCTCCTGGATGTGTATCGCCACCTGCTGTGTCATAATGTGCAGGCTAGTTAACAAGTTAAGGAAACCAACTTTGACTCTGCTCTACAACAGCTCAGCATCACGGGGTCTCAGAGAAGGATTTAACGTTCCTTTACAAGGTCGCTCAATGTACAACATCTTGAGGTATGAGGTGATAAATGTTTCAGCCTCTCATCCTTTGAATGTGAAACTGAAGGGAGAGGGAGTGAAACAGAGCGGCAGAGTTCAGGGGGTATCAGGTGCAGTCAATTACAGCTGCCGTGTCTATATGTGAGACATCTATACACATTCCCGGTGTACTCTGCCAATCCAGAGAGCTCCAGCTGGATCTCAATGGGGGGGCAGGGTCTGGTCCCATCTGGGCTCCCAGCTGCTGTGCTGTGTGATCAGGATCAGGTATCACGAAGCAGCCCTGAAGCCTCACTGATAATATTATGACACAGATTCATTACAGCTGGAAGAGGACGGGCCTTGTTTTTCCTTGTGCATCAAAGATTTCAGAAGTAGCTTTATGTGAAATCTTAAACAGTCTTCTGTGCTGTTGGAGCTTCACTGTGTTTCTGCTGAAGGCGTTTCCTTCTTGGACGAGCAGCATGAAAGGCAGGAGCCCCGTCTGCTAACCCCAGATCTCATCATTCCCACATGTTTGGGAGCAAAACGCGGATCCTAAAATAGATGTGTCAAACATGCCAGGTCGATGGGAGGCAGAGCAGCTAATGTAGCTAACCAGATTCAAAACAGAGGAGAGAAAAAGCTTCAGAGATGATTGTTCTGCCAACAGGCGTTCATTTCTCTGTCAACGTGAGCGTGTGTTTATACAAATCTTTATTTATGCTCATATATCTGGAGACACAAAAGAGGAGAGGAAGCTCAATCCCGTGGTTCAGCTGTGCTGAGACTGAGATCTCTTCTTCTGTGTCTCTGGTGTCAGATGCTAACGTCCTCTTTGATCTCTGTGACCTTCGACCTTTCTCAGTGGATGCTGCTCTGGGGTTTACCAACAGCTGACGTCTATTTCTGCTTCTTTTTTCTTCCTCTTGTCGAGCATCTTCACAGGTTGAAAAATTTCTGGTTCTTAGATGCATTTTAATGCCTCATGTTTTACGGTCAAAGAGAAAGTCAAGAGAAAGAGCTCAAAGAAAGAAAGTACAGACAGTTTAACGCTCTAATTTGGCATCTGACAGCACACTGGGACATTTGTTTAAGTCACTTCCTGAAAACTCAGTCAATCCATTATCTCAAACTCTCCTCAGTTTACGGTGAAGCACAAATCCTTTTCCTTGAGCTCGTGATGAATGTGTGTCAGTGGTTCTGTTTCCTTCCTCCCTCTTTCTCTCTGTCTTTCTCTCGGCTGCATTTTCTCAAACACAAACAGCCTAACTGTTTGTGCGACGCCTCCTCAGACACACAGAGCCGTTGTGTGATTGAGAACAATGGTCTCACGTATCAGTCTAGGCTGGACTGTGGTCAGTTTGAGTCCTCAGTGAAGTCAGAGCAGGTCTGTCCTCGAGGTCAAGCATAGAAAATCAGGGGTATCTTTGTGTAGTCTCTGGAAACAGGCGGAGAAAAAGGTTACAAATCAAGATTAAATCTGTCACTGACACTCGGAGATTCATGTCATTAAATGAAAACAAAAACCTGTTTCTTGCTGTGTCTCTAATTTGTGCTCTTTGGAGTTTAGACGGCGGTCATTCAGAGCATCCTCGGCTTAGAAACAGAAAAAAGAATATGAAGTTATTTTTAGCTTTAGTTTCACAGTTGACTAAAAATAGGTCAATTATTTTCTCTGGCTTCATGAGGGATATTACGAGTGTCCTCATTTTTACATATTCATATTTCTAATCTGACCTCGTTATTGAAGTCATGTTAGCACATTAACACACAGGCCGACTGTTTTACACACATTACTGCGTCCGTGCTGACATGAATTATGTAAAGTAGTTTCTGTTTGAAGGATGCTTGTTGACAGGATGTTTGTGGATGAGGGGAATAAATAAAAGCTGTCAGACACAAACTACTCATTCAAATAAGATCAAACTGAAGAAAGTAGTTGAAATTCTCTGGCTTTATCATCTTTGATATTTAGTGTTCACTGTGTTAGTAGCAGTCCTCTGTATGCAGTTTAATCCAGCTCAGGATTGTCTGTTTGTGGTGCAGTGCTGCCCCCATGTGGTCATTTAGTGGAATCAGTGAATAATAACGAGCTAGAGTCAAACTAGTGACTCAAACTTTTTAGATATGAAAGTTTTCAAACTAAACAGATAATGAGAGAGATGGGTGAATGAGTAGACTAATAAATGCAGCATGAATGGATGGATGGATGAGTTAAACGAATGTTGTGATGGATGGAAAGATGAGTATAAATTGGTGAATGATGGATAGCTGCATTGACTTTTTGGATGGACAGATGATAAATGAATAAAAAGATTGTTGGTTTGACAGATGGAATCAGGTCTGCAGGTTTCTACTTTGATAATTAAACACACAAACTGTATTTTATGTGTGTGTTTTGGTGTGTGTTTTGTATCTTGCGTGTGCTGTGTGCTCGGCTCACTGATCTGTCCCTGGTGTGGCGTTATTGTGTGACTGCAGTGGGTCTTTTGTGGTGCTGTGAGAGTGAGTTTAGTGCTGTCATCACCTCTTTATCTGTCTATTCAGCCCGGCTCTCCCTCTGCCTCTCTCTGCCTTCCTCTCTAACTGTTGTCACTTTAAATGCACGTGAGCTTTCTTAAACTGAGTGAGGATGAATATAATGAAATATGACGCTGCTGTGCTCGGATGAGTTTGACATTTTTCACTGTAGTTAGAGCAAAAAACTAAAAGAGACTGACAGGGCGTTAATTTTTTAGATTTGATGTGTCACATGCTAGTTTCTCTCTGCTTATGTATGATTTATTTAACCCCTCGTGGCCAGGCATGAGTCAGCATCTTTGGGTTGTGCATATGGACGTGGGTACAAATCCTGTCTTCAGAAAATCAAAGTAGACGTCCCAGGTGCAACAGCTACTTTTTAAAAGACCTCTGCACAAAATTTTTCTTAGCTTACTCAGCTTTTTTCTGCCCCCTAGTGGCCAAACATGGGTTAATTGGACGTTAAATGCTCCAATGTTTGCTCCAGTTTATGTGACGTGATTTGTCTTCCCTCTCAACCCTACAGGGCCTCTCTATCTCTCTTTAGTCTTACGTGCTGTCTGGTTCCCTCTCTCTGTCTGTGTCTGTGTTTCCTCCTCTCAGACTGAGATCCTCTCTGACAGCTCTTTATTTACCTCTCTCTCGTCTCGGTTCCTCCTCTCAGTCGCTCTCTTGTCCTCTCATTTGCTAAACTTTGGCTCGTCTCACTTGACCTCAGCTGCAGAAAAGTCACGAGTTTACAACTTACTTAACTACAGTGAGTAAGTTCAGTCTCGCAAAGGAAAAAAAGGAAAATATTGTTAGGTTTGTCTTTAAATATCTTTAAATGAGACATTTTTGTGGACTTTTCCAGTGAATGTGGCTCATATCAAGCCTAATAGGGCATCTAAAATAAGGTGTGAGCACATGCTTAGTTTCTATTTTTGAAATGCAGAAAGCCTTTAAAAAAAAAAAAGTTGCGCCCCTCCACGTGCAGCTAGGAATAGGAACCGAATGAGGTACTTTGACAGGTATCGACCAAATTCTGTCAAAAGTACAGAGTACTGATTTACGTAAAATCAAAAGGAACCATGTTTAGGTATCTAAATGCATTCTTATGACTGTGAGGGAGTAGAAGAGTGGGCAATTTTCCATACTGGAAATAAACATAGCATTGCATGGTGATATATTGAAGAATAAATGTGTTCGATTGAAAAAAAAACTTAATGATTCAACAGATATTTTTTACCACATAAACACAAAAAGTACCAAAAACTGGTACCGTTGAGTAGGGATGGGTACCAAATTAGGTTCTTTTTTAGGTACTGACCAAATTCTGTCAAAAGTACCCGGTACCCATTTATGTAAAACCAAAAGGTACCATGTTTCGGTACCTAAATGCATCCTTGTGACTGTGAGGGAGTGGAGATTTTCCATGAAGAAGGCGATTTTCCATGCTGGACGTGAACACAGCAATGCAAGGTTATATACTGACGAATAAATATGTTAAATAGAAAAAAATATAGTTAATTTTTAACATTCATATTTTTTACCACATAAACACAAAAAAGTACCAAAAATTGATACCGTTGAGTATAGGGCTGCAACGATTAGTCGACATAATCGACTACGTCGACATAATCGACTACGTCGACGAAAAAAATTCATCGACGTAAATTTTAATAGTCGACGCGTCGTATTATTGTTTTTATTGTGGTTGTCACATGGTGAAATCAAATACCACGGGGTAATACTCATTTGTAACTTCAGTTCACACCATGAGGTGCTGTGTTATTGGATACCTTTATGGGAAAAGATCACTAAGTTCATACGTGAGGAATATTGATGAGGAAAAATCTCCGCTTCCAGAGAGCGCTGTGCGCTGACGGAGGCTCTGACGGAGCCTGTCAGCTCCCGGAGTTTAGCGTCTGACAACGTGACCTAGAGAGTCTCCTTCACTCTTTGTTACCAACAGTTTTTCAGGATCTAAGCGACAAACTAGTGTAAAAAATTCCCCTAACTTTTGAAAAGAGAGGAAATGTATCACTCTCAAGCTCACACTGCAGCGGTAACACTCAACGGGGAGGAGGAGGGGCGGAGTGCGCATGAGCGAAGTGGAAGTAGCGCATGTAGAGAAACGAAACTTAACGCGTTGTCATGGAGAGTTGGGGGAGAGTCAGACGGGATCATACAGAGAGCAAAGCCCCAATGAGCAAATAAACATTAGAAAACAAGGCCAAAGTCACTAATAAGCGGTGTGTCCAACACTGCGTACAACAACTTCATTTCCCTGTTACCTGCTTCATTCAGTTTGAGATTTAGCCTATTTATTTTTTGTATAGCCTAGTACTTATATTTTTTCACGTCATCATGAATGAAATAAAGACAAACAAACAAACAAACGTGACACAGGGCTGACCAATCAGAGGTGAGAACCTAACTCTGGGTAAATGCAGTAAAAATGCAAAACACAGGTTGAATTATAAAGGTCTGCACCTTTTAAAGGCCAAATTAGGTTGAAACTCAAAATAATCGTGATTAATCGACTAATCGAAAAAATAATTGATAGATTAGTCGACACTAAAAATAATCGTTAGTTGCAGCCCTAGTTGAGTACCGGTACTGATTGCCAGGTACCAGGCAGGTGCCAGGTACCGTATCGTTTCAAATGTGAAAGATAACCATCCCTACCTGCAGCAGAGCCCATATCAGCTGTTTGGGAGCCAGAAATACAACCAAACTAAATAATGACTGATGCTAACAGATCCAGTAACATCCTGTTTCCTGCAGACACACATCGACACCTGGGTTTTTTGAAAGATGAAAATGAAGTTTACAGAGGAAAAGTTGACTCAGTGCACTGAAAGGAAAATATCGGGGAAACTTCTGTGCTACTGGAGAGCCGCTGAACTAAAGTTTGTGACTGACTTTTTCCAACATAAAGGAGTTGATTTTTAAAAATATAAAGCTTCATTGAAGTGTAGTCTTTCATTTAAGGAGCTGCCAGCAACCTCACTTCAAAAAAGCTGAACTATTCCTTTAATATCTGCAGCTTCAGCACTTAACTGCTGATGCCATCATTTAGAGCCAAGTAGAAGCAAATGCAGTACTGTATTTCTCAGTGGTCTGTTTGTCGTTGGATGCCTTGTATTTTTACAGCAGAGAGTGATGCGAGCAGAGAGTCAGACATGCAGCGCAGCGTCCCTCCTCTCGGCCATCATGTGGTTGCTCACCCTCACACTTGCCCTGAGCTCCAGCGCCGTCCTAACTGTGTCGACGCATAAAGAATCAGGGCAGAACAGATGCATGCTCTCCTCTGACTCACTCATCACACTATGTTATTTTTGTTCTGGCCTTACTCCTCCATGATTATGAGTCCTCACAGTCAGAGAAAAAACAACAACTGTGTCACAAGTGCAGAGATTTGTTTAAAGAACAGAGGCATGCACGGTAATGTCAGGATCAAAATAAAGGGTTAGGAGAGTAAGAGGAAGAAGAAGGAATAAGGAAGAGGAAAGGAAAGGCTGGAGGAGGACATGAGAGGAGGGATGCAGAGGCTGGATGATGTTTGCCTGGACGTCAGCCTCTTTTAGCATCTCTGCATCCCACTTCTCCCTCTTTAGCTTCTTTCTTCCTTTCCCTCGCTGTCTTTCTGTCGTTTCAGCTGCTCTCAGGTGTCAATGAAAAGAGTGCTGAGGGGATGACAGCTCAGCTAGAAGTGCTGTGAAGGCGATGGACACGTGCACACACACAAAGTCTGGCATGCACAGTCAAGAAGCACAAACGTTTACCCTGCTCAACAGTTTAGTTGTAATCATTTTGCTCTCTGAGCCTGGCATTTATTTTTACAATTACATAAGATCCAGTGCACTCTGTAGTATTTTCTAATTTATTTTCAGTGGTTTATGGTCACGCAGGACTGACTCGGCTCTTCACACTCATGTCTGTGTTCATAAAAAGATGGTTACTCCCAGATATAAGTCACACATTTTGGAGACAGGTGGGGTTTAAAACATCATCAAACCATCACTAATACCAAACCCTTAAAGTAAAGCAGATCTCTGACTCTCTCTGACCCCGTGATGACATCTCCGTATCATCTGATGTGTCAAATCAAAGAAATCAAACATAGAAGCACAGAACATCCTCATGTTTTTGAAGCTGAAATCCGAGAATAATCAGTTATTTTTCACGCCTCTGTGAAGTTTTTTCACCGCTTTAACCAACAGAGCTTGGTTTGTGCTCTGGATGCTAACAGCAGCATCATCCACCAGTTTGTGAGTCTTAAAGGAGGAGACAGGGAGACCCAAGAGAAGAGAGAGGGTAACTCTGCTTCAACTATCGGCTGGACCGTGCAGCGAAGGGAGGAGAGGAATGTGGCTGAGAGAGAAAGAGAGAAAGAGGGTGCAGGGATGTCAGCAAATAGACCCAAGGGAGAGTGAACAGAGAGGAGGGAGGGAGGGCAGGGCTGAGCAGAGGGAGGACTATACTTAGACAGCAATAAAGATAGTCAGCCACAGCCAGTGCTGCACAGTGGAGCCAGCATGGAGGGGGACACACCGGATCTGTGAGAGGCAGCATGGGATCCAAACCAGTCTGAAAACCCAGTCTGAAAGAGAAACCCTCACAGCTTGTCCAGGGACAGGATCAGAAATCAGAGAAATGAGGGACTGGCTGGTGTGACGTGGAGACTTTTTACTCTAGAGTTTGATTTCTCTGTAAGTGTTTATGCTCGCCCACAGAGGGATGAAGAGGATGCGACTGAAGCTGCAGAAACCCTGGTCTTTAACTCTAACCTGGAGTGGGTGAAAGCCAAGAGACGCCAGAGGAGCTTCGTTGACAGCAGCTGAATCCAGAAGATATGGACCAAAAATGAGGACTAGCTCGAGGACACATGGTTGATGACAAATGAAGTCTAAAACTGGATTCTTCCCCTTTTTTTGGACTGAAGTTCCACTGCTGGACCACAAAACTCTGAATCATGAGCTGCCCAGAGAAAGATACACATGAATGATGAATCCAAGGAGAATCCGCAGATTACAGATGTGGGGATCTGCCTCCAGAGGGCTGCCTGTGTTCCCTGAGTTGTAGACCTGTGTGTGTTTTCTTTTGATTTCCCATCAGCTGTTGCTTCAGGCTGCGATGCATCCAGCAGAGATCGTGCAGAGGTGACCAGATATCATCGTACAGGGGTCAGCGGCGTTGTGACCCTCCCAGTTTGCATTGGTGTGTGTGTGCAGCACAGGCGGTTCATGTGTGTGCGGATGTTTCGGTGCTATGCTGAGGGTGTCGGGTGTTGCTCCAGCTCCGTCAGGCCACGAGTGGCGCTTTCAGTGTTCTGTCGGTGTGGACTGTAGCGACGCCGAACCTCGCTGTATCTGGCTGGCTGTTTTAAGGGGAATCTCGCCTCGTGCCTCTCCTCGACCGACTCCAATCGCATCGCCAAGGAGACGGGGCTCCCAGAGGATCATTCAGAGACATCGCCTCTCCTGGGTGAGGAAGGGATGACAATTTTTTTCCTATTTGAATTTATTCATTAAATCACAAGGGTCCCTGAAAAATGCGACAAAATTCTTGTAAAGATTAAAAATAATACACTTTTTGACGATCAAAACCTAATGTCATCACGCAAAGCCGACAACACTACATAACGTTTTTACAAAAATGTCATCACATTAAAGGGGAAAAAAACATTTTGAAGTTATTTTTTTCATATTCTGCTTGATTTATTGGACTTCAGTCAGTGCCGTCTAATTCCTCCTGGTGGGGTCTGAAGGAACCGCAAGCAGGTTGCCTGGATAAGAAATAAGAACGTTGGATGTCAATGCTAAAGGTGGAGATTTCCAAACCTCTACATATGTTGTAGAAATTCCTAAATCTGTCAAAAACGGTCAAAAATAGCGCAAAATCTGTATGAGACTTGCCAAAATCATGAGTTCATCGCGTAAGGCTCTCCTAACTTATTCATGACACTTTGGAGGGGCAGGGCCCCAAGGTCTCCACTAGGGATGTCCCGATATTACATTTTCACTTCCGATACGATATCGATACTGCAGCATTGAGTACTGGCCGATACCGATATTAATCCGATACGATATCAGCATTAAACATGCATACTTTTATTACTTATTTTGTAGTATGTCATGTTAGAAAAGGCTTGATTAAGTGATATTGTTCAAACAAAGAACAGTAGTCAGCAACATTAGGTATGAGGAAAAACTGACCCATTTATTATGAACCAATGGGTAACAAAAATTTTAACATTAAACATAAAAAATACTAGTAATTGAATAAAACAAAAAATAAATTAGAAAACCCAGTAAATAACCTAAATAAATCAAATAAAAACAGCAGGAGCGGAGTCTGGAATGGACTGCTTATATCGGTGTGCTTATATCTGAGATTTTAGATGCATTCCGATACGATACCGATATTTGTTTTTTTGCTGATATCGGACCGATATCCGATATTAATATCGGACTGGGACACCTCTAGTCTCCACCCCTGATAGGCCTCCAGAGAGCTGGCCAATCAGAGTGAAGGAGCTTTGTAAAGCAGGGGTTCTTAAAGAGACAGCAGCTAAAAGTTTCAGGCAGAGGCTGAAATAAGAGTTTATGAAAAGATCAGTGAGTGAAAGCAGTTCTTGAGTTGTAAATTATGTAAATATACTACGGGGACACCAAAGGTAAAGAATAAAGACTAAAAACAAACAAAAAAAACATAATACTCCCTTTTTATGTAGAGAAACATGGCTGAATGTAGTCAACTAAATCATAACAGACGTTCCTTGACTTTTTTTGACTGTAGTGTGATGATCATTCCACTAACCTGTGTTATTGTTAAGTCTTCAGTTCTGTATGGGATCAGCTGAGCTCTGGGACTAGTTTAGGATTTTTCCCACAGTACATCCCTGCACAGACCCTAAAACAGACGCGCCTGTCGTGGTCGTGAAGGCTCCTCACAGCCCGTCTGATCTGATGACTGTGGACAGGTGTGTTTCCTCTGGGATGCCACTTCCGCTGTTTGTTTTTAACCTTCCCTGTCAGCCTGAGATAGAGTTATCGTCTGTGCTCTCCTTCAAACTCTGCGTCGGCATCTCGGGAGTCAGAGTTGGCATCACAGGTTTCGACTTCAGGGGTGACTTCAGCCAATGTCAGGGGGTCAAACAGGCAGTTATGACCAGCCTGTCACCGTCTGCGAGATGCAGCACGTGGTCTTTGATTCATTCATGTGTGTATGTGTCTGTGTGTGTGTGTTACATAATGTAGCGCTGAGGGGACGAGGCTGATGCCCTCACACTCGATGCACACACACACACACACACACACTCCTGTAGCTTTATATAAACCTTATATATGCACATGTGGGTGTGTTGCTCTTATATCATCTGTTCCAGGAGGATCAAACCTTTGTCTTTAACACACCCTTCTGTTTGTGTTTGCACGCTGGTTGAGTGTCTGTTTTTGTAATCCAGAGTCTAGTACCCACTGTGTGTGACTGTGTGTGTAAATACACAAAGTCTCTGTCAGTTTGTGTTACGTGACGAGCGCATGCAGCCTGGATTTATGTCTTTTTGCATTCTGTCACTCTTTCTCTCGGTTCAGTTCATCCCGCTGCAGTCTAAATGTCAGACGAGGAAAATAAATTCAGTACACAACGGAGAGGGTTCGCAATTCAGTCCTCGGTACGAATTGGACAAATGAAAGGAGGAGAGGAGAAGGAGGATGAGAAGGTTGGGTCATGGGGGATCTTAATGATGTCCTAAGGGAGCAAAGATCACATGAGAACTCTTCACGTGTGCAAGAAGGAAAAACCAAAAATCATTTTTCAGATGAAAGATGAAATGTAGGTGCATGATGCTGTAACTTTTCATAATCCTTAAAACTCTTGTGTGTTTTTTTTATACACAAAATGTCACTCTGCACACATCCTGCACCTGTGAGGAAAAGAAAAATCAGCTCCTCCATCCGTCCTCCTCCTCTCCTCCAGCCTCAGAGTTTGTTTCACTCTGTCGAAGATTTTGTAGTTGTTAGTTTTGTGTAATGAGATCGAGCTGGCTGTTAAACACTCTGTGACATGTTGGCCTTTCACCGTCTGAGTGTGTGTGAGAGGTGTGCACCTACTCGTGTGTGAAATGTCACCTGCAGAGATGTCACATGACCAGGAGCCTAACACAACAGTGTCTGACTACTTCACACACACATAGAGACGCGATGACTTCATGCATGCTGAGGGTGTACACAACACGACTCTCTCCACACTCACACACTCACCCACAGACACAAACAGAGAAACGTCAGTGGGCAGCAGCCCTCAGAGGTTGTTTCTTTGTGTTGTTGAGGATGAAATGTGTTATATAACACTCCTTATAAAGTTTTAAAGTCCGTCAGTGATTCAAACCTTTAATCTGCTGATTTGATTTTTTCTGCACATTTAGCAGCTTCACACACTCAGACAGTCCGCCCTCTGAGCAGCCTGGCCGTGATAACAGAGGACAAACTGTTGGTTCATATAATGGAAAATCAATCTTACATGATCGGCTTCCCTCTCTGGAAAGTGTCTCTTCCTTGCTTTCCTTGGGACTATTTTTAGAGGCGAAGGTTTCCCTAAATCACGCCTCTGAACTTCCTGCCTCAAAGAAAGAGACTTCCTGTTGTTTTCATAACCGGCTGAGTCGACTGATCTATGTTTTCTGAACGAGTGTGTGACTTTGCGTGTCCTGGTTCTATAATATCTAAGTTTTCCTTCTTTATGCAGTGGCTTCATGTCAGAATAAAAGTCTTTTGCATTAAAGGAAAACAGTGTTACCTGCAGATCCACACTGGGGCCCACCTGTGAAGGGGGAGGTGGGAGACTGGGGGAGGCTGCTGCATTACATAACTCTATTTATATCTTTTCATCAATTCTGTTGTCAGGTTATTATTTTAATCTTATTTTTCTGCAGGTATCTCATATTTGAACATCTTATTCTAATTTCCCCGTAGTCTAGGACAAGCGACCTGCAGCACCCTGCTAGTAGTTAACTAAACCCTAAGATATTCCTGTGTATCACAAGCTAGTTCTAAAGTAGTTGTGCATTTTTTATACATAAATAAGTTTTAGCACTTTAAACCAGCACTAATACCATGACTGACAGACCCACTCATTTTGTAGCGTTTTTTTGCTAAAGAAGCAAAAACTCAAAAAACAGGTGTGTCCTGTAACCTTCTTTGTTTTTACTCCTTCGGGAAATGTAACAGTTTATCATATTCATCAAAAGTAAATCCAAGTTTTATTGCAAAACAAAATAAAAATCCACCAACAGGTGTGCTCTGCACTCATACTTGAAGACGTGGTCTTCTGGCTTAAGAGGGCGCACAGAAAAATTAATTACAAATTTAATTAAAATACAGGAAAATTAAACATGCAGTTCCTCAAGTGCCCACTAGAGGCTGGCTGCAGAAGCACCAGAAACCACATACACACACATTAAAAAAGACAATCTTTTAAGGCATAGAGCTTCAATATGAAGCCCTTTTTCTTTAGCTTTAAGAGGTTTTTTTCTATAATTTGTGGAGCACATTTTCCATGCAGTTTTTTTTCTGCCTTTAAAGCATTTTTTTTGATTGCCGTGTGTTACCACTGTTCAGATTGATGCAGATCACGCTGGTCACCTTACGCTGTCATATCCTCACCTAAACTCATCGTTTCTCTTTTTTATTTTTGTTATTAAGATGCACAAAAGCATCTTTTGTTTTTTGTCCCTCAATGAAACATCACAAAAGAGAATACTAGAGATCCTGTGAGGTTATGACTGAGGTGTGTCGGGTGTTTAAGGATCCACTGTGTGCGTGCGTGTGTGAGTATTTTCACCTGGTGTAGCCTATAGGACGATCAGTATCACGTTTATGATCTCTCTTTGTCCATTGTTCACTCTGATTTTCCAGATCTGTGTTTATGGGTCCTAATCATTTCCTGTTGTTCCACGGCTGATATTTATAGACGGCTTATATTTTTAACTGTGCCATTGTTGGGCGGTGGCAGTTAATGTGGTTATACGTGAGCTTCTCTGTGAAAATAGAGCTTCCTCTTTGAAAAAAGGAAGTCAGAGAAATTCCTGGCATAGGTGGAATAACCTGGGTCGGATCTGGGCAGAGTCCTGAGTGAATGGACCCTTGACGCCCACATCCACCCACTCACACTTCCTTTAAATGTATTCAGGTTTGTACAAACGCTCAGTCACAGTCACAAAGCTGAGGAACACTGGACATGAGGCTTACAGCTGACTTCAAGTCCCGAGCTGTAAGCGTCTGATCAATTTCAAGCTGAGAGAAAAAGGAAGCTGAGGATTTACCTGCTCTTTTTTCTGCTCTTCTTCCAGGCCAAAGGGCGGAGAGATGGAATGGTGGCATCCAACGAAATCAGACGCCGGCCGCTGTCGTCGGGTGAGGTGGAGGGCGTGTCATGGCAGGGCCCACGGACCATTTTTGTCCAGAAGAACTCGCAGGGATTTGGCTTCACTCTGCGTCACTTCATCGTCTACCCACCAGAGTCCTCGCTCCACAGCTTTAAGGTGAGAACTCAAAGGGTTCATCTCAGACATCTCAACCTGGAACTAAAGTTAGTCCCTGGTTCCTGGTGTCAAGACTTGAAGCTGTAAGCTGAAAACTTTCATGTGGTGGTTTTGTTATGTTGTCAGACTCTTTGAAAGAACTTTTTGGTGACCTCTCAGGGATTATTTTGCGGCTTCTTGATATTACCCAGAAGTCACCAGGTGTGAGTCAGCCCTTTATGTGAACTTTCAACATATCACACTGCTGCTGAACTCACGTGTGCAACGTAGGGATGTTGACGGTGTGTTAATGTCACTCTGGCCCAGGGAGAGATTGGTGTTGTGCAGTTGCAGACTGTTCAGAGCTCTTTGTGCGTCCGAGTCAGGAATGAGTCGAGTCAGCAGAGCATCAAAGCCTGAGGATCGACCCGGCATGAGACAGAAAGAGAGACAGACAGTTAAACTAACAGGGGAACAGTTTGTGAGAGAGACAGAAACTCATTCAGATCAGTCACTGTACCTGGGGTAAACCCGAGCTTAGCAGCGACCCCTTGTGGTCCCCCTCTTTAACGTCTCCTCTGTGTTTCTCCCACAGGATGAAGAGAACGGAAACTCCACAGGGAAAGGTGTGTTTGTGTTCTGTTTTGTGTTAAGCTCTTATCTTTGCTTTGCATTAAAATAAGTAAACACATCTTTAAATGTTTGTTTTAACAGGTTGTCAGCAGTCTCGTTTGGAGCCGATGGACACCATCTTTGTCAAGAGTGTCAAAGACAGCGGCCCTGCTCAGGAGGCCGGACTGCGGACAGGTAGACACAGACATTTACACACAGTTTATGAAAAACAGGTAGAGTTGAGCTCTTGCTTTCTCTCTTTGCTGCACAAACAGTAAATCCACTCAGAAATCTGTAAACTAGAGGAAGAATCTAAACGTGTTTATATCTGTGTGTGCCATACAGGTGACAGGTTGGTGAAGGTGAACGGTGAGAGCATTTTGGGAAAAACCTACTCTCAAGTGATCGCTCTCATCCAAAACAGGTAGAGTAAAAAAAAAAACTACACCTCCTCTCCTCTCCTGACCTTTAACCTGTGTGGTTTTTTTTTATAAATGTGATCTTTGTTGTTGTAGTGGAAACATCCTGGAGCTCTCCATCATGCCAAAAGACGAGGATGTGTTGCAGTTGGTAAGTGTGAGTATTATCTTTTCTTCTTCTTCTCTCTTTCTCCGACTCTTTCACCTTGCACTGGTTGAATCTGTTTGCAGTTAGCTAGGGTGTCAATGTATAAAGAGCATGGATATTGGATCTCTTACAGACACTTAACATAGTTAAATTTGGGATATTTAGAATGTGCATGCACGGAAAAAAGAGTAAATGAGATTTTGAGAAGGTGGTGACTGAGTGTGTGGGAGGTGTTGGTTGTAAACTTTAAATCAAGCCAAACAGAACAGTGTTTTCTTGCTCTGTGCACGCTGCATCTGCCTCTTTCTCCTCTGACTGATCCCTCCAGCTGCTTTGGTCTCTCTGCTCTGTTTTCATGTTGTCCTAACACTTCCGTCCTCAGGCGTACTCCCAGGATGCTTACCTGAAAGGCAACGAGCCGTACGCAGGTGTGGCTCAGCACCTCCCTGAGCCGCCTCCTCTCTGTTACCCCTCCACAAAGACCTCTGCCCCCCCACCCAGCGACAGCCTTCACACTCCTCTGGATAACTGGCAGTGCCGACCCGGACCCACCACGTCCCCTTTGGATAACCGCCCCCCTGCTGCTTCCCCTCCCACCTCCGGCTGGTCCGGAGGTCCTGAGGACTCTCACTTCGCTCAGTGGGGGCGTCATCGTGGACGCTCCTCTTCTGCCATCAATGCGCTGGACTTTCACTTCGCGAACCACAACGCTGCCATCGCCTCTGCCACCCTGCCTGCATCGAGGAAGAGCAGCACGCCAGCCTCCTCCCGCTCCCGAGCCGACGCTCTCTGCCACCAGGCTCTGTCAGACTGGTACTACAGCCAGGCGGAGGCTGCAGAGTCCATGTCCCCCCGACACCGCAGCATCTCTCAGGACCGTTTGGCAGAGCTGGGGCTGGGTTTGGCTCTGGGCCCTGGACCTGCACCTGTTTCCACAACCTCTGCAGAGCAGCGCCGAAGAGAAACGCTCCTGCACCACCACCAGGCAGCTGCCGCCTCCCATGACTCCTACTGGCTCGGGGGCTGGGGGGGAGTCTCAGGACCAGGAAGCAGGTCATGCTCAGAGAACCTGCTGGCGGCCTACGCAGAGTACGAGCACAACTACGGGCGCTCTGTGGAGACTCTGGCTCAAGCCTCGGCGCTGGTCTCTCAACGCTTCAATCAGTCCACACAGGGAACTCAAACCACGAAGTTCAGTGATCAGAAAGACCAGAGAGCGTCTGCAGGGCATCAGCACCAAACCACAGTGACGAGCCCCATCACAGCCACCTCCACAGCGCCTCCTAGTGGCAGGCAGTCAGGTCAGCAGGTAGCTGAACCCCAGACCAGAAGAGTGAAAGGTGAGGAGCTGGTGGGCTACCAAAGCTACAGCCCCTCCTTCTCTCGTAAAGCTGGTCACCTCCTCCAGCAGGCGCACTCCTTCAAGGAGCCTGGATACAGCGGCCCCCACCTCACCTGGAGCCCCAGCAGGACTGAGATCCCCCGGCCCCAGTCCACCCCGGCCCTGTCGGCATCAGAGGAGGAGAGAGCTCGCTTGGGGGAGGACAGGGAGGTCATCTCCCCCATCTCTCTGAACCAGGAGGTCATCCTGAGGCAGAAACCGCCGTCTGGACGACGAACGCCCGTTCAGACCATCAGACATCCTCACTACGCCTCACCTGTGGAGTCACCTGAGCCGCCTGCTCTGACACCTTCACCCGGGACACCTTCGCCGGTCTCTGGGGGGCCTGGACCAAACCGCAAGGCTAATGGTAGCCTGGCTCAGCATGCTTACAACTCCCTGTCCTCTATCCCCTTCATAGGTTAGTGACCTTTCCTCTGTAGCAACAGACTCTAAACTTTGACTCAGCGTGTCCTGATAATGCTGTGGAGTCCTGAGTTAATCCTTCATGAAGAAACATTAGAAACATTCAGTTTATTTAACCTTTAGAGTTTTTTAAAGCAGAAGAAGCTTAAGACGTTAAGGGAACACAAACACTAAGAGTTGTTGATGTTTACTTTTAATCTCTTACAAAGTGATTTTTGCAGCTGCAAAGCGATATATCCTGCAGCTCTTCTGTCTTTTCTCTACTCCACTTGCATGAACACAAACGGTCCTGCGTCAGAGTTTACACGAACAACACAAAGCTGGAGTCTGCATTTTATTCTGAGTGCGTCTTAAAAGCATCCACAGCAGCGTCAGCTCGGCTGGTGTAAAAGCCTCTGACAGGCTCTTCCAGGATGAAAGGACAGCTTGGATTTATTCTTGACTTCATTAATAATTGCACATCTTTATTCTGAAAGCTTGTAAACAGGAACAGAGTTGGAAGAAGATGGAGTCAAGACCAAAGACAGAGAAATCAGATTTAACTCCATGGCATTTTCAGTCCTTATAAATTAGAAATATTTGTTAGTCTGTTGCTACAGAGCTTTAAATATTTCAAATCACATCCATGTGATGGTGCTTCTTCTCTGCATCTGTGATTATTGTTTTGTTGTGTTTATAGCTGTCATAGACGCATCAACGCTCATCTTCTCAGTTTATGTGGTTTTCTGTTAAACTGTGTTGATGTTAAATGTTCAAGTAGTTTGAAGAACAACAGAAGGTGGAGTTTGATTTTTGGAAATCAGGAAAGTAAAGATGAAGTCAGGAACAAGCATTAACTTTATGGGTGTTTTGGCTTTTTTTGCATCCAAATCTTAAGAGTTAGGGTTTCTTAATAAAAACAGGACCCAAATCCTAAAATATTTAAAGACAAGAAAGATGGGAAGGTGTGACTCTTTATATCCAGGTAGTACACTGCAAAAAAATGAAATCTTATCAAGTGTTTTTGTCTTTTTTAAAGTAAAAATAGTCTTATTATACTCGATATGAGCCACTTTCAACTTATCAATCCAGAAAAATGTCTTGTTTCAAGTTATCAGAGTACAAAAATGAGGTTTGATTCGCTTGTAACCAGTAAAAAAATCTGCCAATGGAACAAGAAAAAATTGATTGAAAATTTCCTTGAGACTAGAACAATGTCTTAATACAAGTAACTTTTCTCTTGTTCCATTGGCAGATTTTTTTACTGGTTACGAGCAATTCAGACCTCATTTTTGTCCTTAAAAAACTTTAAACAAGACATTTTTCTGGATTGGTAATGTGAATTTGGCTCATATTGAGTCTAAAAAGGAATTTTCTACTGAAAATAAGACAAAAACACTTGATAAGATTTCAGTTTTTGCAGTGTAGAGCTTTAGAGCATTTTGGCAGGAGACATTCACCAGAGCTCCAGCTCCAGCTAGTGGATGGAGGCTGAACTACAGCAAAAAAAAAAAAAATCCATATCTTTGTAACAAACAAACAGAACTCCTCCTCCTGTTGTCGTCTCACCTGTTCATAACTCTGTCTCGTGTCTTCACGTTGCTTACCTGTGATGATGACCTTTCAGATGAACCCACCAATCCTAGCACTGACCTACAGGCCTCCCATGTCCCCGCCTGCTCTGTGGTGTCCAGTTCCCAGGCCTCCACCCTCACTACCACCTCTGTCTCCCCCACCCTCACCTCCATCTCCCCCATTGTGCGACTTCGCTCTCAGGACTGCAGTGAGTCTGAGACCGACACACAGAGTGTTTCTCCAATGTTTGTCCAGCATCAGCCTCTGTCTAATCTCATCATCTTATTCTAATCTATTTTATGTGTCGATCCTTTATCAAGCATCAATCATCATCACATTGTCAGAAATCCCTTTAACCACTCATCTCTCTCTCATTCTGTGTCTCATCTCATTTTTCCTCACCCTCTCTGTCTCCCTCATCATCCTCTCTGACTCGTCTCGTCTCTCCTCAGGAAGTATCAAAGGTCGTCGCTCTTCCTACCTGCTCGCCATCACCACCGAGAGATCCAAGTCATGTGACGAGGGCCTGAATAACTTCAGGGAAGAAAGCCGAGTCTTCTCGTAAGTCAGGGGCTCTTTAGAGTTTCAGAGAAAGATTTTGAGCAGGTTCCCTTAAAATCATCTTAAAATGACAGAATAATCAAGTAACTCTTTTTTGGTCACGTAACTTTCTTTTCTGTTCCTCAGTAAACTACCAAAAAGGGTCAAGAGCTTTTTCACAGATGGGGTGAGTCTGCAAGTTTTACCACACGAGCATACATTTCTTTGTATTTTAACAACCTATCTGACTCTGGGTTTGACCTTTCGTCCACTGTCTCTGTGTTTCAGTCTCTGGAGAGTCTGCGAGCTCAGGAGGAGGCTCGCTCCAAACGTCACTCCACATCTGAGCTGGGAACCATCACCTTCAGCGACGTCCGTAAGGAAGGCTGGCTGCACTACAAGCAGATCCTCACAGATAAGGGGAAGGTAGCAGCCTTACCTCACCTCACCTCACCTTTCTTCTCTTTTTCTCAGAGAGGTCTTGATCCTCCTGACAGTCAGACGGATGTTTCCGTCTTATTTCTCTCCTCACAGAAAGTCGGAGGTGGCATGCGGCCGTGGAAGCGCGTCTTCTCTGTGCTGCGTTCCCATTCCCTCTTCCTCTACAAGGACAAGCGGGAAGCTGTCCTCCACGGAGCGGGGGCGGGGCCAGGCCAGGACGAACATCCTCCAATCAGCATTCGCGGCTGTCTCATCGACATCGCCTACAGTGAAACCAAACGAAAGAACACCCTGAGGCTGACCACGCAGGACTTCTGTGAGTACCTGCTGCAGGCCGAGGACCGGGACGACATGCTGGTCTGGATCAGAGTCATAAGGGAGAACAGCAAGACAGACAACGAGGTGAGACACACACACAGCGAGTCCAGCTACACACAAAGAAACACACACACACAGGAGACTAACTGTGATCTGTTTCTGCTGCAGGAAATCGGGTTCTCCAGACAAGCGCTCATTAACAAGAAGCTGAATGACTACAGAAAGCACAGGTCAGCACAGAGGTCAGAGGTCACATTTACAGGAACATCTCATTCTCTGAAGCTCGGGGCTGGACGCTGTCAGAAACAATCTCTCTGATCATTAGATCATAGTTTTTGAAAAACAGAAATAACAAGGCCTCCTTCTTTTTTCTGAAGATGAGATCATGAAAACAAACTTTTCTTTGTATCTTTCATTTCCTTCAGCCTGACAGGAAATAAACCGGACACCTCTCCTCGAGCTCATCGTATGATGCCTCCTTTCCTCCTGGCTAAGACTGACAACACCTCTGTGAACCGATCCTCACGAACAGGTGAATGAGACGAGCTTTGATTGGCTTTTGTTGTGTCTTTAAAGATGAGCGTGCAGTTTCTGACTCTGCTGGTTATTTATGTGCGCTCAGATGACAACAAAGCTTTGTGGGGGATCAACATCATGAAGAAGGCCAAGAAGACAGGAAGTCCAAAGGCTTTTGGTGTGCGGCTGGAGGACTGCCAGCCTGCTGTCAACCACAAAGTGAGCTTATTTTAAGTGTAATGAGATGTTTTGACAGGAAATAAATGAATCCTCTGTTTTGAATCGTTCTCTTCTTGTTTTGCGTTCATCTCTTTCTCTTCCTCAAAGTTTGTCCCTCTGATCGTGGAGTTGTGCTGCGGCGTGGTGGAGACCATCGGTTTGGAGTACACAGGAATCTACAGGGTGCCAGGAAACAACGCCATGGTGTCCAACCTGCAGGAGCATCTCAACAAAGGCCTGGACATCAACACGGCGGAGGAGGTGCTGACATCTGTCTGAGTCCAACCTGAGACTGAAATCATCAGGTGTGTTAATTATCTTTTTCTGCTGGAGTGAAATAACCTGAACCCCTCCTCTTCCTCTCTGCAGAGGTGGCAGGACCTGAACGTGATCAGCAGTCTGCTGAAATCCTTCTTCCGGAAGCTGCCGGAGCCGCTGTTTACAGACGGTGAGTTCAGCTTTTGGCTTTAAAGGTTACATGAATCATAATGAGCGTGTGCAGTTGGGATTAAAGAGAGGAAGAGGAGCTGGATTTACTCCAGTGGGGGGCGAGGAGTCAAAGTGGATTCTGCAGAGCCTCTAAAGCCCCACGGGGTGATATTTTTTATATATGTGCACAGTTATTAACGCAAAGAAGCAGGTAAACAAATGCACCTGATGGCATTTTTCTTTTGCACAGACAGCACATTGTGTGCTCCTGCATAATGGATCATAATGAAACATACAGATGCATGCAGGACAGTATCCAAGCAAAATACATTCAAGTATTAAATAAATAAAGGAGCTAATTTTGAGTCTTCACATGGTGAAATTTGCTGATCTCATTTACCTCCATCAATACTCACATCATGCCTGTTTTTGTGTCTTTGCGGCAGCTGAAACATTCAATGCATCACTTTTAAATTTGAACACTGAAGATGCTGTTGGGTATTTTTGTGTCACTTGAGCGCCCTCTGCTGGGCAGAATGAGGAACAAATCATACCACAAACATTCACACTACTCCTCTGTCTGCAGACAAATACAACGATTTTATCGATGCCAACCGGATAGAAGACGCAGAGGACAGACTGAAGACTATGAAGAAGCTGGTATGTCTTCAAGGACACAAACACTTGAAGCAAGAATTAATTTTTCTAAATTCATTTAAAACTAACCTCCCTGTTTCTCCATCTCTTTTATCTCGTCTGTCTCCATCCAGATCCACGACCTCCCTGATCACTACTACCACACCATGAAGTTCCTGGTGGGTCACCTGAAGAAGGTGGCGGATAACTCTGACAAGAACAAGGTGACATGAGTGAAGCTGTTTGATTGTAGTGGTTTTAAAATCTTTACCCTGTGACAGAAACATGTTTAACTCTGATGTTACCTCCAGATGGAGCCGAGGAACCTGGCTTTGGTGTTTGGTCCCACTCTGGTGAGGACGTCTGAGGACAACATGACCGACATGGTGACGCACATGCCTGACCGCTACAAGATCGTGGAGACGCTGATCTTACATGTGAGAGCTGCTTCCTCCTGTTATTGAAACGTCATTTTATTAATGAGTCAGAGATGAGTTTGTGTTTGTTTCCTCCCCAGTACGACTGGTTCTTCAGTAACAGGGAGTTTGATAAGGAGGAGAAGGTATGTGAGACCTCAGGAAGTCCTTGTTTATATTAATTTAGAAACAGTTGTGTATTTCTGAATGTGCACACTAACGTGTATGTGTGTGTAGGCCCCAGAGGATAAACGTGACATGCAGCCTGTTCCTAATATTGACCATCTGCTGTCCAACATCGGCCGGCCAGGGATGCCAGGAGAGGCATCAGGTGAGGACTTTTAGGTCTCTTAGAGGACTCGAGTTAGAATCTGATAAACTGAGGACTCTTTCCTGTCCTCCTTTTTGTTATATGAATGTTTAAATGTCATGCTTTGAAACTGTAAAGCCAAATTTCATGCTCAAAATTTGTACGAATGCACAGTAATCTTCTAACTTTAACCTGCTCTTTTTACTCTTACGTGAGGCTCAGCGTAGCATCGTTCCTCCTTTGTAGGTTCTTTACCTCTCCTGGTTTCTGCCTGTGTATACTCATGATCTTTCCCACTTCTTCTCTTTCTTTCTCGGATCTTCCTGCTCTCTTAACCTCTAGCTGAGACACTGGATCAGCCTCTTCGGTAGGACCAGGTCGTGCTCCCTGTGTGTTTGTGTTTGGTGCCCTTGGATTCATTCACCCGTCCATTGCCTTTTTGTCCTTTTTTGTTGTTGTTGTTTTGTTTTTCCTCCAATGAACCGTCATCCTTTTGTTTCAGTTGTGTTGAAGGTAAACTCCAGCCATCCTCCTGGGGCTGTTTGCTTTATGTTAAAGGTCTGATGATGGCTGGAGCTCACCTGATGGTTGCAGATTTGGTAGTGAGTGCAGTGGTTAGACGTCACACCTTCGTAACACTCCTAAAGGAAGCTCAGACCAGAGATTTGTAACGATGCAGCGCTCCAAACTTTCCGCTAGGTGCAAAGTTCTGATGTAAAGTCTTAAAAACCTAATGCCACAAAACAAACCACAGCTTCGTCTCTTTGCAAACTTCTGGTCTGAACCTGCTTTAACATCACAACTGTCTTGGCCTGTACCCTCCTCTTATCAACATCCTCTTTCTTTATCACCAGATTCCACCACCAGCGATTCTCTTAAGTCAAAGGTAAGCAGCAATCTTTACTTGTGATTCAAATCAAAGGATCATGCCAGTTTTTAATTAACTGTAATTTCACTTTTTCAGCTTTCATCAGGCTCCAAGAAAGACCTGAATGCCCGGGACTTCCTGCCCATGTCCCTCATCTCTGCTGTGACCCGCAAGCGTAAAAAAGGCCTCACTGCCCACCTGCAGGGCAGCAGCACTGATGAGGACTCAGAGCATGAGCCTGTCAAATCCAGCAACTATGGAGCAGGAGAGGGAGGAGGGAAAGGAGGAGAGGAGGAAGGAGAGGAGGATAAGAGAGATGATCAGAGTACAGAGAAATGGGATGAGAAGGAGAACAGGGTGAAAGCTTCAGAGACCACAAAGGGACAGGATCCAGGGGTAAAAGAGGAAGCCTCTGGAAAGGATCCAGGGAGTAGGAAAGGAAAGCAGGATCCAAGTTTTGTCCCCTCACAGCAAAATGCCACATACCCTAGACCCCCAATCGGGACTACACCACCTTCCTATCCCAAGCCTCACTATCCAGCTAGAGGGCGCCCCCAAGTCCCTTTCTGGATCAGCCCTACTAGGCTCCCCAACCTCCACCAGGCCTCCAGCTTCCACAGCACCCAGCACCCAGACTGGAACCAGTCTGCTCCAGTCCGTTACAGGAAGACCAGAGGTGGGAGAACGAGGGCAGTGTCCATGAATCTGGATGTGGAGTTCGGTCGGAGTGACGACAGAGTCCGGGGATGGAGAGCAGACAGGGTGGAGGTGATCAGAGTCATTGAGGGTACACAGCGTGGAGCAATCGGGGTTCCTCAGGGAACAGTTCTAGGTCCGCGGCCAATTTCAGGAATAGATCCCCTCCCTCGTCTACCCAGGGAGCTTCCCCCTTTCGCCTCCTCCGGCTCGGGAGTGGTAGACCAGAGCCCTGCAGGATCCTCTGCCGTGGTCCTAAGGAGATCGGCAATGGACCCACGGGATACAACAAGAAGGTGGCGTCGTCACACGGTGGTGGTTTAATCCAACTCTCATCCACTAATGCAGAAGAAAGTACTGTCCTTTACTCACCAACACTGGATCTCCTCTGACCCCGCTGCTCGCACCAAGGACCTGTGGTCTGAATAGCGTCTCCTCCTTCCTCATCACTGGCACTGAAGTCTGAAACAGGATCTCATGGTAAAAGAATCTGATATTTAGAGCAGATGAAGAGTGTTCCCCATTTTCTTATTACCTTCATATGACCACTAGGTGGTGCCAAAGTAAAAAAATTGATGAAAACAATTTAGTGTCACAACTCTTTTAGAATGGAGTTGTTTGACAACCTCACTTCTTAAAAATCTTAGATTATTTTGTCTTAAATTTCACCCTTCTACCTTCTGAAACGTACATTTCTAAAAAACGCCTCAGAATGAGACCCTCATTGAAACAAAAGCCATGTCAGACACATGAGAATCAGCTCCCAGCAGCTGCTGTCACAGCGAACCATCACCAGCAGAGACTTCAGCAGCCACGCCGTGTTTTTTTATCGCTCACTGACTGTGCTGTGCAGACGCTGGTGGCCCCCCCTCACCAGTCATGAAACCCTCGTGGGCCCACTTACCTGCCAGCCTGCACAGCACAGAACACCTCTCAGCCCTTTACAAGCTCTTCCAAAGCCTCCTGTGGATCTACAGGGACCTTCAAAGATCCTCAGGAGCAAAGACGACTCACTCCCTCTCCTGATGATGTCACTCGGGCATTACGCCAAAGCTTCAGTGGACTAAAAACTGCATGCAAGGGGTCAGTGACATATAAAAATATGCAAACCCTAAGTGTTTAACACAAGCCGATCATGCTTCCCAATGTGTGTGTGTGTGTTTGTGTGTGTGTATGTGTGTATGTTTGAGGAGGAGGGCCAGACTTTTGAGGGAACTAACATGTTTTTTACGAGAGGAGCAAAGTGTTTGAAGGCAGCTATGTGACGTCATGCCAAAATCCAGTTTTCTGTTTAGGGTGTTGTTGAATATCAGCAGTATGGAGCCAAAAAAGAACAAAACTTACTGCTTCTACAGACCAACACGTTCTGACTCTACTTGACCAGTACTGCAACCTGACACCAGGGGGAGCTCCAGATGATTTGGCTTTTTTTGGGGGGAGCTGGAGTCAGGTAGAGTCAAAGCATGCTGCGCAGGAGGTGAGGCTTTAAACGCTCTTAGTCCACAGTCCAACAGGCTACGGTTATATCAGTGTTACAAGAGAGATCTGCCACAGGAGCAGCTGAAACTGAGTGAAAATCCACCTTAAATCCAAAAACCACAGAGTCTTACCTGAGTGATATTTTTGCATTCTCCCTTTTCACATTTTCAGTATTTTTACTCCCTCTAGTTTTGTAAATCAGAGTCTGAAGAAAGAAGAATCTGAGCTGACCTGATGTTACTGCCAACCACTGTCGTCCATGTTTGTCTTAATCTCTCTCTCTGTGCCCCTGTGCATGGTCTTTATGTACGTGGGTGACTGTGTGTGGACCAATTTTGTAACAGTTGTACAAAGCCTTGTTAAGTTAACCTCTGTATATAAATGTTATACATAATATATTAAATTATTTGTTTTGGAAAGTCTGTGTGTGTGTTTATTTCATGCTTCAAAAATAATAATACAAAAATATATATATATATATTTATTTATATATATATATATATATATATATATATATATATATATATATATATATATATATATATATATATATATATATATATTTTTTTTTTTTTTTTTTTTAAGGTATTTTTGGGGCTTTTATGCCTAATTAGATAGTAGAGAGGACAGTGGATAGAGCAGGAAACGGCAGAGGAGTAGGAAGTAACATGCAGGAGAGGCCACCAGCTGGATTTGAACCTGGGACACCTGCATGAGGGCAAACCTCATGGAGCGTAACCTTAACCAGTACGACATCTGCGCTCCTAAAAAATAAAAATAAAACATAATCATTTGAAAAATATATTTTTAAAAAAGTTTAAATAAACCCTACTATGTAATAACAACCATACTAACTAAAACTAGGTCAAACCTAGCATCAGAGATTAGTTAAAAAAGCCTCCACAAAACTCATACTTATCTCTAACTCCACAAAAACCTGAAAAAGGAACATGGCAAAGACAACAAGGAAAACTTTATAAGAATGTTTTATTGCATTTCTATTCTACCATAGTGCATATATTACCTGTTTGAATAAATAACTTCAGGTTCATGACTTTACAGCTAGAGCAGCACAAAGCAAACAAATATTTTAAATAACATAAACAGTTACATTTAAAAAAATCACAACTTTGGTCCTTTTTAAACACAGTGTTATTCAAGCAGATCCTCATACATATGAGTGTTTTATTATATATAAATATGAAGTAATTTCCTAAACAGCCTTAGACTTGATTGTTTCATGCATTTACTTGATGCTCAGACTAATTTTGTTGTCTTACTGTGTTGTGGTGTATGAGCTGTTTTTCCCGTCAAGCCTTAAAACTCACTGTGAGATTATCTTTACATATTCATAGTTTTTTTGCTCATAGCTTGTATGTAAACAACAACAATAAAAAACTGCTCTAAAACCAACTGTTATGAAACTCTCTGAAACAAAACTAACACTGTATAAAATTTTATGATTTTACAAAGTGATATTTAACAGAAACATGTCTGATCATCTTTGCAGACTCTGACAGGAACCAAAAAATTAAAAATATTTGACTGTTCAATGAAATGATTTGGCATTTGCTGAAATGCTTGTCTTCAGTCACAAAATAGTCATGCATCATTCCTTCAGGGCCACCGTACAGACAACTAGGAACAAACCTTTCAAGTGCTTTAATGTAAAAATAGAAACAGAGGATAAAAACATTAATCTTAAAGATGTTTTCCATGAGGGCTACACTGTAAAAATACTTGAGTTGGCTGATAACTTTTTTTTTTACTTCATGGAGATAGTTGTTCACAAGCATCCTCTAAAACCTCATTTTTGTTCATATGGCTTTTGCTGCATAGTTTTGGCGACACTTTAGAAACCAGTATCAGATCTACATTAATCAGGATTCTTTGATTACAATTTTAAAATCAATGTTGACAATTTTTCACCATCTTCTTCAGATTTAAAAGTACTTTAAAATAAGTAATGTAAAATAACTGTACGGTCATTCAGTCAATGCTCAAACCTGAACACCTTTGAATATTAAATACCATATGACATATTTCATGTTTTGACCAGTTCCCCGAACCCTAACTAACCTCCAATCCCAGCAGGAGGTGTTCACGATTAGCTTTTGGGTCTTTACATGCACCAGAACTCAAAAAGGGTTAAGAAAATATCTAAATGCTACAAAATTTAATACTCTACTCCTAAAAGTTGTTTTATTCTAAACCAGCAGGCATTTTAGACCATTAAAGCGAGCACTAATACAGTACAAGGTTCAGGTAGGTAAAATGTTCATAATGCAGGGTCAGCTCAGCACCAAAGTATGGTCATGCTGTGTTTTGTAAATTATGTATCCAAGGGGCTGAAAAAGCCTTAAATCCATCACCAGTTTTCACTAAACGTTTTCCTCCAGTGTTGAATGAAGAAGCTAAAGCAGACGTGCGTATAAAAAGGACGGATTCCTCATTAACACCCATGTTAAATTCCCCTCTTTACAGCCTGGTTTAGAAACAGTTTTCCAGTGTGGAGCTTGTTTCCTTGTTCATACGCTCTAAAAAAGAGGTTAATTTTCAAACAATGGATCCATTATGTCCATTTTAAGCCTCAGAGTTGATCAAAATTTGCATATTTAACTACCTCTACTACAAAAATGTAAGGAGGGGAGGAGTTTACAGGCACATTAGACGTCACAGAGACTATTCTGTAATAAGACCGTACATTAATTTTCATAAACTCAAGTTTTGACCTTTGCTGGCTGGATTTCTGCAGATCTCCCCAAAGAGCTTCAGGGTTTCTTTGTGGTAAACTTGGCCGGTGACTTAGCCAAGGGTTTTGATGGACTGCTCTGACATGGGGAGACTTTAATGTGGACGAAGAGCGATGCAGGCGAGAGGCTGGAGCCATCCATCTTACGCAGTCTGACGTGACGATAACCTGCAGAGACACAGAGAAAGATCGTGACGGTGGCAGTGACAGCTGATAAAACAAACTAAATAACTAAAAACCCAGCTTCACACAGCTGATTCAGACTGAAAACAAGAAGACAAACGAATAAAAACTTCAAAACAGTTTTAACCTTCGTCTACACTCACCCGTGCGCAGGCTGGTGAAAGGCAGGGTGAACTGTCCCAGAAAGTCGTTGCTTGAGGTGTAGTCGTGATCTTCCACCATGAAGCGGACTAAAGCCAGGTCAGGGACATGGACGGTGAAGTTAAAGGTGCAGTCCCACCGAGGGTTAAAACCTGAAACCAAAACACACACATACACACACAGGTGATGTTATTATCATTTCCTATTAGTACAACCTTTAACCATAAGATTCCTGGCACTCACCGTTGTTGTCCACATGATGGGTTTTCTTCTTATCATTGTCTATGGGGACACCGTGGACCTCCACCCAAACCTGAGGGTCTACGATGGAGCTGGGTTTGTCCCACTCTGGTTTGGGGAGCTGCTGAGCTGAAATGACCTGAAACAAGGAGAACATCAGAGCTTAACTTCAGTCCAAAGATAATTCACATGCACTGAGTTACATGTCAAAGCCTGATGCAGGCAGAGCACCTCCTTCCTCTCTTTCATGCAGTACACATGTGAAGCAAAGGCAGGGAGAGCATCAGCAAAGAGCCCAGAGCGAGCTTCAGTGACAATCACCTTTATTTCATGTCACAAATGGAGAGGAGTGTGGCAGTCTTATAAAACCGTCTCACCTTCACAGTGAGCAGGACGGGGCTGTGAGCTGGACCTCCACCCACATTCTCTGGGTTGAAGGTGGTGTCAGGACGGCACATGTAGGGGGGCTTCAGGGTGAACCCACTCCGACCATTTTGCAGGAACCGGCCGTGGTTTAAGTCCATCTGCTCACCCGGTGTCTGGAAATTCAAAGCAACTGGAGAGACGCCAACATGGCTGTCAACAATCTGTTTACCGCCATGTGAGTCAGGCGGTGAGACCAAAAGAGAGGACAGAGACTCACCGATCTGGCAGCCTCCGTTCCACATGTCCTGAGGGTTGTAGTTTGAGGACTGGAGGCGCTGACCTGAGGGGTAGATCCTGCTCAGCTGGTGGCTGTTGTGACGCACAAAATGTATCCCTGCAGGGTGATGGGAAAAGGCAGGATAATCCAGTTAATCCAACACTTTACCCCTGGTTTGATTTGTGCTCATCCAGAGCAGTAAGCACATTATCTGCCTCTGTTTTCAGACGCTGAGTAAGGTAAATACCTGAGTCCTTTACAAGCCTGAGCGCTTCACTCTCAGAGAAAGACGACATGTCAGTCGCTGGGTTTTTGGCTGCTTGGTCGAAGGTTTTGAAGGGAACACTTCGGGTGTAAACCACCAGCTCTGACAGCTCTGGACTTAGCTTAGACACACCTGGCTGATATCAGACACACACAGACACCTGTCATACTTCAAACCAGATCTTAATCTGATGGATGGAGGTGAACTGATGGAGTTCTCACCTTCTTCTCTTCTTTTGTTGTTCTGGGTTTACCTTCAGACCGGCTTGCTTCCTCATCTGAGGAGCTTGGATCTGAGGAGCTGTACGCCTCCTCCACCGTACGTTCCTTTTTCCCTTTGACCAGGAATTTACCCTTTAGATCCTGCACACACACAGAACACACGCTTTCAATAAATACACACCCAACTTGCAGGAAAATTAGGTCAAACCATTTAATCCTTTTTGGTTTTTGATCTTCTTATCACCTCTGGAGAAGGCAGCTTGTGGGGGTCCAGACCATTGAGGGGCTTTGTCAGCAGCTTGTCTCCTAGGATGGATCTCAGGTGTCTGGCCATCACCGTCTGCTGCTCCACAGAGCAGTGGTTCTCCAGAGACAGGATCACAGGGTACGGAGAGACCTGCAGAGAGGAGCTGGATTTAATATCTCATCTTAAATATTTGATTTGGTTGTAAAACAGTATTCTTACCAGGCTTTATATCTTTGCCTAAATGGGAAAAATAAAAGAACAAGAAAAGCACTCAGAGATCGCTGACCTTCGTCAAGCATATTGTGATTGTCACCAACACTTTAGTCCTACTTTAATGTTATACTCCCTTTCAGCAGACTGTCTGCTACAATTTGGTGTTAGTTGCAGGTTTATACGATAATTTGTTTCCTGACAGTGTTGAAAATTATGATGACCCAGTACATATTTCATATTCTGGATCTTAGTATCCAGAATTTGCATGGATCTGGATCGTACTTTAACATCTGTCAGAAATTGTGGTGACCTTGTCTTCTATTGTTTCGCAAAGCAATCCGACCATTTATGGTGGAGTTACATACACATATGGTGAAAACATCCCTATCTCACAATAATAAAGAATCCTTTAAAAAAATCCTGGATCCAGACGGTGATCCGGATCACCTACAAAATTTAACCACTTCATCCTTATCCCATTTTGAACATTTCCTGAAAATGTCTTCAAGATCTGTTTGTTGCTTTTTGAGTCATGTTGTTCACAGACAAACAGACCAACTATCCCAAAAACATAACCTCCTTGGCAGAAGTAATTAGCTGGTAATGAGTAGAGATGCTTACTCACTTTGAAAGCGTACTCGTTAATGGTCTGGATGACTTCAACAAACGGCACTTTGGAGGTGAGCGTGTGTCCGTGGTAAATAACCGGCTCCCCTTTATCCCCGTCCCAACAGTCCAGCTCCACGCAGCGACAGCCATGATTCAGAGCTCTGAGGGACAAAAACAGGAGTTTTTTTTAAGACCTTGCTCTTTATCTCCATCAGCCGATCAGTTGTGGATCTGCATCCACCTGGTCAGGTATATGTGTGTCACCTCTCAGTCTCACCTGATGTACGGCTCCGTGCTGCTGTCCCCGGTCAGCTGGTCCTTGGTGAGGTAGGTGTTGTGTGAAGAGTTGATGAAGTAGTGTGAAAGTGGACGTTTCATGTCGTGGTAAACTCGAGCGTGGTCTGGGTTGAAGACACAGTTCTCCTTCGACAGCATGTACATGGTGAAACCGTTGGGGGTCATGAACTGGTTCTTCTGGGCTGTACTGGGCAAAACGCACAAGCTTAAGTTCATAAGAGAGTGTACTGCACACCTGTGACTGTTTTTACTATATCATGTGTTGGAACTGTACCGTACCCCATTCATTAAGCTCATAGGTAAGAATAACACTCTGGGCATGGGTGACTGAAGCGTCCTCCCCCTGGTCCTTAAAGAAGTCCCTCAGGTCCACAGTGGAGAGCACGCAGCCGTTAGCGGAGTAACGGATGAACACAGCATCCAGCTCCGGTCTGCGTAACAGCTCCCTGCAGAAAACTTCTATCTCTCCATGATCCAGACGACCGTCAGCTGATTTATCACATTTCTGTCAGAGAAGCAGAGGACGTGTTGGTGTTTTGTTCTCTATCAGAGCAAAGACTTCAGTTTGTGTGTGTAGTGTGATACCTGGAAGAGATTTCGAGCGTACTGGTCGCTCAGGTCGATGTTGATCATCTGCAGCAGTGTTTGGACTTCATCATAGCTCATCTTATCATCACGGTTCTGATCGGCTCGGCTCAGGTACGCATGAATCCAGGTGACACAGAGACAGTCAAGGAAGAGAAGAGAATCCCTTCATACACCTCAGACATATTAATATATGTGTCACTTTAAAGGATATTGATCCAGCTTCTCTTTCTGCGTCATGTTCTCAACCCTCCCCTGCAGGGTCCGGATGCCACGTGCCCAATTCTGAGCCTCCTCCGGGGTTTGGCAGAGGAGATCCAGGCTCTTACGGGCCCCTTTGAAGACCACCGTGAGACATCGTCCCTCAGGTATGGAGCCGTGCATCGGTCGCAATGTCTCTGACTGGCAGCCCTCACGGACACACTCCACCTCCATGACCGAGACTGAGTGACGAAGACAGATCTACGTCAGTGATACTAAATTAACCCACTTATTTACTGACTCTGGCTTTGACACACTATTTTCTGTGTTTAAGCTTTCCAAAAAAAGAGTAATATTGACAACATGTTGGTTTTCCTCCTGGAAATAACAGTTTATACTGGACATGTGTTTTGGACAGTAATCATAAGGACAACAGAGCTCAACAGTTCTCGTCGTTTACTCAACATTAATTCAGTGTAACAGAGAGGAGAGCCATCTATTTCAGGGGAGACACTGTAGACAAATCAAACACCCTGACCATGAGCATTTCCCTCTCAAACAAAACTGTTTGAGATTTATTTCCAACCTGTTTGTTTATCAATATAACACCCACATGTAGATTTAATAATCTCTCAGAAATCACCATTCAGCCTTTTAAACAATTCAACTTCAGCTCGAAGGAGTTTTGTTGAGAAAACTAGACATACACGCACACAGCTACTGAAACACACACTAAACACACACTGAACCACATCATAAGCTGCTCCAGTCTTGTGGCGATTAAAGGCCTTGTACTGTACTCTGGTTGCTGAGTCTTATGGTAACTATACAGCACCAAACCACAGACTGAGGCCGACTCCCACCGCCGTATAATGTCCTATAATCTCTGTGTTTGAACTAAGGCAGGCCAGGAGGCCATGTTCAGCTCAGAATAGAAGAACGCTATAATCAGGGAGTCGTGTGTCTGATAATGGAGGAGAAAGAGAGTGGCTGGGTGAGCTGGTTTATCTCTGAACAGGATAGTAAAGTGGCACTTAGGTTAGCAGAAATAGATCCATGTTTCAGCTCTGGACTCCTACGTTGGAGGAAAATTCTGCTTCTTACTAATTATGTCTCAGGGATGGATCTGAACCTGGGTTGGGCCCCACAGGGTGCTGTCAGAGGTTTACTACATTTATTTTAAGGTTACATGTGAATGGAAACAGCCAAGAAGTCCAGCTGAGACCTTTCCTGGAAGGATCCTGCTGCAGACTCTGGGTCAGTGTGCCAGTGCTGTTAAACTCAGCCACACTGAGTCTGAGGTTATCACATTTATATCCAGTTTAACTGTCACTCAAGTATTTTTTTAGTTGAGCTTGTAGAACAGTATAAACACACTCAAACGTCTGTTGGATGTACGTTAAAATCACTTACAGGATTGTTGCTCCTTGGCTCGGCTGGAGGTTTTGTGGGACTGACACCAGACTGTGACGCCGTCCTCCAGCAGCTTCAGAGTTCGTCTCTTCTGCCATCGAGGTGAACGCACCTTCACGCGTGAAAAACACATCTCTCATTACTAAACCCCCCTTTAAAGGCATGAAACACATTCAACCTGTTCATAAGAATAATTACCTTTATCATACTGGAGCCCTGCAGCATCCGCTTCACGTCTTCATCCTCATGCACACCTAGAGAGTAAACAGAGACAACCATGGCTGAAGAAAGGCAGATGTCGGAGTACGATGTGAGCTCTGAGCTGAAGACGGACTGAGGGAGGAGAGAAAATGGAGGATATAAAAAGAGGAATAGCAGAGCAGAGTCGTAATTATCGGTGGGTGTATGTTTACATATGTTGGACCACAGCTCCTCTTATGGAGGCTCTGGAACCAGCAGCTGGGTGTGGTTAGAGAAGATGAGGTGAGGACACAGAGACAGAAAAAGAGGATGTATCCACATGTGTGCCAAACTCCTGGATATATTCTGAGATTTCCCTAGTCAGCTCCATGTTTTCCCTGAATTTATCCAGACTTTTCCCCTCAGCTTTCTGTAAAAAGTCTGGAAAAAGTCAGGGTGAGAGGATGTGTAACCTGTACAATGCTCTGTCTGAATTCTAGAAAAAGGAGGCAAGATTTCTGTGTCCAGTGTTGCTTCACTTCAAAATAAACCATCTTATCAAAGTCAAGCCAGCAGCTGAAGAGCCTACAGAGTGTTTGGTATGTGAGTTATCGTCTGAAAGAGATACTGTAGACAGGCTCCACATGGCCTTGATGCTTTGCTTTTGACTAGCTGCACATATGTTTTTGCAGATATGAATGTTAGATTTTGAAATGTCATTAGAAATAAAGACCATTTCCTCTTTTACACAGCTTCTGTTGAAGAACTGTGTTGTTTCCTTTGACACAGCTAAGTCCTGAGCTGAGTAAGCAGCACGTAGACGCTGAAACTGAAGCAGCTCTGTGATTCAGTAAGGGCTGGGTCTCTGCACTCACAAAGACGCCTTGATATTGACACACACACACACACACACACACACACACACACACACACACACACACACACGCACGCACCCTCCCCTGTGTACAGCAGAGACCTACTGTAAATGAGGAGAAATCCAGTGGCTGTGTGGTCGTGTTCGTGGGAGGAATCAAACTCTTAGTGAGTGTGTGATGAAACCTTATGGTCTGACTGAGCCAAACAGTGACTTCACCTTGACAAAGAGCTGATAATTACTGTATGAGAAGTGTTTACTGAAAGGACAAACAGTCTGAGAAACAGTATTCTGCACAAATACACACCGATGAATTTCCAGATGGTGGAAAACTACCAAAAAACTACAACTAAATCAGTAAAATAATGATAATAATAAATAAAGAAATAAATAAAGCAGGAAACAGTCAGCCCGAAGAAAGGAAAAACAATGATGTCAGTTAAAAGTAAACATATAAAAACATAAATACTGCATGCATTCAGTAGGATTTGTAAAGCGAAAGCTGCAAAGTCATCAATGAATGTGGGAAGTAAAGTTTTCCATCCATTAGCAACTTTTGCACAAAAGTGTCAAAGGTCAAAAACGAGGTTATGAGGCATATTACTGTTATTACAATCAGTATTATTAGTATTAGCTTATAAGAAGTATATGTTTGTGAATGTTCAAAATAGAGCACTCGTGAAAGCTGAAAAACTTTCACAGTCATAATCATCTTCCTAAATGCTTATTAGAAATCGATTAACCGATTAGTCGATTAAAAAACGATCACAACTCGTGAAATTTTCCGTCATGTGCCCAAAATAACCCCTGACTAACTCTTAAGCTTTTTCTTTGACTGAAACAGAGGAGAAACTATTGGTCGATTAATGATCGATTAATCCCCCTCCCTCCATGTGGATTTTAATATTTGTTCATTAGCAGTGAGAGGGGGCGGGGAGATAACGGTTACTGTTCATCAGTAGATCAGTAATTATCTCAGACTTCAAAAGGAGCCTTTGATCCTGAAACACATGATTTCTGCACGAGCTCTGACTCAAACACTCACCTAGATTCCTCAGAGGATCGATGGCCTTTGACTCGGACGTCCCAGCTCCGTTCTTCAGAGCCGGAGCTGCTTTCTTCCCGTGTCCCAACATGACGCGAGGAAGACGCGCTCTTTACGCTCGGCCTCCCTCTGCACCTCCCTGGGTCCGTATCTCTGCGGTATGAGATCAGCGGTGAGGAGGATCAGCTGTCCGGGGGTCCAGGAGGAGAAGAACCTGAGAGTCTCCTCAGTCTGCTCCTCATAGTTTTATCCTGGAGGAGGAAAATAGAAGCGTGGGCCAGCCTTCTGCCTCTGATGTCACCGAGATTGGATTTATACACACTGAGCCGCAGACAGGCGTCAGAAAACTCAATTAACAAGAGCTTCCTGCTGCTCCTTTCAGAATAAGATGTGGTCATGTCAGGTGCACCATGTGGTGTACCACACGAACCAATGCAAGTGGAAAATCACCAAAAGCTTGCATTTTACTCATCTTAATGAATCTTTTTTATATTTAATGGATGAATTTAGTATATCTCCCAAAAATTACAATTATACGGACACGAAACTGCCAAGTTTTTTTTATCAAGTTAATTAAACCTTGCAACTTGGACTGTCTGCTTTTTTGTCTTTAGCAGTGAGATGATAAATATAAAGAAACCAAAAACAAGTAAAAAAAAAAAAAAAAAAAAAAAAAGTAACCACATATTTACCCCTAGATTTACAACTTCGCAACTGTCACAACTGACAATATTTTCAAGCAAGGCTGCACTGTAAATAGGAATTCACAGCCATTGTCATAACATTTTTTTCCAGATAGGTTAGGTTTTCAGATAGGTTTGGAAGAAATATAAAAAAAAGGAAAGAGCGCATGTTTACCTTTCCCTTGTAGGGCGACTATTTTTTGGTCAATGTTTGGAAGTCACTTTTTTGTGCTTTTATTTTCAAGGACATCCGTGAATTCAGTGTTTTCCGTTTGGCGTCTTCGGTGACTTGATTTTAAAAAGATTAGGATTACAGGCAGGATAGAGACGCTCCTGTGCATGGTGTACATTAACACTCGGCCCGCTCATCCACAATTATAAATAAACAAACCGATAAATTTGAATACTTAATATTTTTAGATACCTTATTAATGTCATGAAAGCATCACAAAAAATGAGAAAAAAATAGAAAAGAAACGAGAACACAGGCTCAAGCAGCATCGTTGGTGTTGCTGTAGGACTTCCGGTAATTTGAGGGGCAAGGTCAGAAAACAAATCGGGGCCAATAAATGCCACAAAAAGTGGATTAACTCAAATTAAAAATTTATTTTGTAAGTGACGTTATGCATAAAGAGATGTTGTTAATATGCAAACAAGAAATTAAAGAAGTAAACAAAAATATGTCTCAAATCTCCAGAATTCAACAATGTTCTTACCCTGATGGTATTGTGAAGGCCAAGTTTCATGCTTTTTAAGACTTAAATGATCCCCTATATCAGAATACCGATGAAATAAATGTCGGCTTTTTGTATTTGTTTTACCATTTCATTAATTTATTCATTTTTTAATGCTGTCCCATGTATTTTCTTTTTATAGATAAAAACTATTTTCCTTTGTATGTTAGGGGGCGTGTCTCTTTAAATCTCCGGTCGCAGCGCAGTCAGGATGTGTCACGTGATCACACGAGGACCATCCCTGAGTGTCCGGAGTCGACAGGTTAGTCAGAGCACAGGTACAGAGACAGAATACCGACTAAACACACATTTAACCCTCGTCTGTATGAGTGTAAATGATGTTTCTACGGTTATTTTGTAGTGTCGTTTTAAACTGGTGATGTTAAGAGTCAGTAAGGTAAGTTATCAGGCTAAGCTAACTGATGCTAAGCTAACTCACAGTTCATAACTTGGGTAGCTCAGTTAGCCTAGCCTGCTGTCAACTCAGTATAAACTCAGGTACAGCGTGTTTTTCTGTACAAACATTGTTCATAGTGTTTAACTGTGATTAAACGGAGGATATTGGTTGTTTGTGTGTCTATAGTGAGAGAGTAGTGAAGCTGAACGTGTCTTTAAAGAGCAGACAGTCAGTAAATGTGGTTATTACACGCTGGAAACTACATTACACTGTTCCCCAACGATCATTCTCTATTCAAAGCACAGAAGGACACAGAGATTGTGCTTAATTTGCGTTTATATGTTGACTTACTTGTCATGCTTTAAGTTAAGATGGTGTCTTCAAATGTTGGACACAGTGTCAGTCCAGGAGGAAAACGCTCTGTATTTCAGAATAACACACTGGGCTAGCTGTGAACAGGTGCATTCAAAGAGGTTGGCAGGAATGACATGGATCCTCCCTTGAGATATAATTTTTCTCCCCAAAATTTTGAACTATGAATAGTTGATTACCTGTCAGAGGTGGGACTATTTAATTTTGATGCAGCAAACTTTTGTTGGTGTTTGATATTGTTGAAAAGTACTTAATGAATCTTTTTCATACGACCGAAAGAAGAGAAGTCACTTCAGCAAAGTCGCAATAAGACCCCTGCACACTGTCCATCTGACTAAATCACAACATCAGAGGTTCAACAAGTTATTCCTGTTTTCCTTTTCTGGTTTGTCTTTGATTCAAATTAATATGCATGTGATAGATAACTATCTGATGTGTTATTTGTAGACTGAGGCTTTAGAGATGTCATCTTCCATCATCAGACAATGCTAGTAACGGCACCATGACACCTTGTAGACTTTTCTCCAGAGGTAAAACATTCATTTATGTTATGTTATGTAGTTAAGAGATAAAGCATCCCTCCACTTACACCAACACTTACATCAGAGCCCTAAGCGGGCCACTTCCAACTCAGAGAACACTTAGCACATCAATGCTTGGACATACATGGTGTCGTCTCAAAAATATAGGCCAGTGGTATTTGCTTTTTGTCACTGAATTTCTACCCTGAAAGAGGTGCAGATTGCGCAAACAAGACCATTTAATAACCATGCAGTTAACTGTTCATTATTTACCCAGAGAGCCCAAAGCAGGTTTTGGAGTTCATCTATGGAATCCATTTATTCCTTTCAGTTCACTCCAGGCAGCAGTGATCAGAAGTCACCTGATGTGTTGAGTGATACATAAATCCTTCAGAGGCAGAGAAGGTGCAGCCAGAGCTGCTTTATTTAAGCTGTTCATGGCAGTAGAGACAATATATGTTTAAACTTAACTTGTAGAAAACTGATGTTTCTTTGGTGTTTGTGTCTTCTCATCTCAGCGCCTCCTGCACTCGTCCCCTTATAAGATTCAACAAGTGTCATGCCGGTCCCTGCCATGGCAGAGGCAGTGGTCGATCACCAGAAACGCTTCCAGGTTGCCGTGGATGTCATCCATAACCTCCCCAAAAATGGTATTTAATGCACATGACCTCATACATCATGTGACCCAAAGTTTGTTGTGTTTTCCACCAAACTTCTTTTAGGAACTAGGGTCTAAATTTAGAAGTTAATAAGCAAAATAATCATGTTGTCATCCTCCAGGATCCTACCGGCCGTCCTACGAGGTGATGCTGCGTTTCTACAGTCTCTACAAACAGGCGGTGTGTGGACCCTGTACAGTGTCTCGACCGGGCTTCTGGGACCCTGTGGGTCGCTACAAATGGTCTGTATGAGTGAGCAACTTTATAACTCTGTCCATGATATTTATACTGTGTGCTATGATTACTGTTTACATTATGTTAAGATGCATGTATTATTACTATTATTATTATTATTTTGGCACATGTGTGACCAGTTAAACTGTTCTCTGATTCTGTGTCAGGGACGCCTGGAGCAGCCTGGGAGAGATGAGCAGTGAGAGCGCCATGGCAGCGTACGTAGACGAGATGAAGAAAGTAGCTCAGGAGGTATGTGACGTATTATTTCCTTATTAGAGGTATTAAGCTCTAACAGACCCAAACAGCACCCTTCATGTCTCAGCACCCTGTCTGTCAAATGAAGAGGAAGCTGTAATTAGTGCTCCACTGATCAATACGCGTTTCCACTGACTCTGCAGGTCATCGACACCATGCCCATGAATGAGAAGACAGCCTCGCTCTTCCATCACTTTGAGCCGCTCTACCTGGTGATCGATGACATGCCACGACCTCCAGAGTCTCTGCTCACACTCAGGGAAGGTGAGACTTGGCTCAGACCAGCTCTGGGACTTATTGTCTTCTCCTGGATCAGTTTTCTCCTGCTGGATGACTTTGTAGTCTTTATCCCCCTCTGGTAGATCTGAAAGGCAGTGAAGACGCTGATGCTGAAGCAGAGGTGAAGGAGGAGGAAGAGGAGCAGGCTGCCCCTAAAGAAGACTCTTCTCCAGAGGAAGCAGATCTGGATCAGGAGTTTAATCTGTCAGAGGTCATAGAAGTCACTGCCAACAGCATCTGTCACGGTAAGACTCTTCATCCATGCGGCGTTTTTGGATTGAACGATGGACATTTAAACTTTTTATTTCTTTTCAGACTCTGGAGTGGCGGAGGGACTAGTGTTGACCAGCGACTCAGAGAGTGAGATCTTCTGTGACTCTGTGGACTCAGTGGAGCAACTCAGCAACATCAAGGTACAACTTACTGACTCTTTACCAGCAAACAGAGCACAGAACAGCTTCCTGCCAGCAAGGATGGAGCTGGATGCATGCTTCACAGACTGTTTCTGCACACAGATTCCCATCATCAAGTCAAATGGTTATCACAACGGCCACGTGTCCCCAGAACCTTCTTCACTTCAGAGCGAGCAGCTGGAGGGTCATCTGGAGGCCCGTCAGGTGGGAGCTGGTCAGGGTGGAGAAGGGGCCGAGGACGGGAAGGGTTCAGGTCCCAGCAGGAGGAGTGGAGATGCTGGACGGGATGGGCCCCACCACACCTGGAGAGAACGTAAGCTGCTAGAAGCCCAGAGTGTTAAACACAGTGACCAGGTGTGAGATGTCAGGGCTCAGGTGAACTAATGTGTTCTGTAGGTGGCGTCCCTCAGGGCAGTCCGAGGAGAGGAGGCCCTGGAGGAGGTGGTGGAGGCGGTGCTGGGAGAGGAGGAGGAGATGGTTCAGAGGCAGCAGCAGAGAGGCTTCATGATGTCCAGCTGCAGCAGCAGATCATCCTGGCACTACGGAGGCTCAGAGAGGACATGAGGAGTGTGATGGACCGTCTAGAGGTGGTGGAGAGACTCGCGGCTACACATGTGAGTTAAAAGCTAAAATTGAAGTGTTCTGATTGAATTAACTTTCAGCTGTTTGTGTCATCTTTAGACAGAAATAAATATTTGAGTTCACTGACTGAAGCATTTATCTGTTTCACAGACTCAGAGTTCAGAGTGGAGACCCTGTCTTCAGTGCGCAGCTGCAGCCTCACAACAACAGGTAACATCTCGTGTGTGCTGAGGAAATAAAGTCAAAGTTGAAACAAATGTTTGATGTTTGTGTTTTTTCCTGCCAGGAGGATCAGTGGTGGCCGTTTGACGTGTCGGGTCAGACAGTCGTCCTCTTCCTCGTGTGGCCGTTTGTGGCCCAGGGTCTAGTCTACTTGCTGAGGAAGGCCCAGAAGAGGAACCGCATCACTTCATGAAGACACAGACTTTCACTGAAACACCATCAGAGGATTTTAATTTCTACAGAAGAAAAAATCATGACTGTGAGTGAACGTCTCCATCCACCTCTCTGTGCACAGGAAGGAAGGAGAAAGGACTCAGACCTGATCCAGATCTGGATCCCTCACTACAGAACAAAGATCTCTTTTAAAATCATTCAGGTGGATTCATCTGCTGCAGAAACTTCTCTGGTTCTCACTCTGCTCTTCGGATCCTGATATATAACCTGGATTCTGAGTGTTTTTATCCAGATAAGTGAGGAGTAACGACATTAAACCATGTACATCACGTAGCCCTGGTTTAACTGCCAGTTTCTACATATCTTTTGGGATAAAAGTTCAGATCTGGTGAAAAGAAGGCATGTAGCTGCAATAAAGTCACTGTCACTTTGAAACTAGGAGGACTGTTTGGGATTAGATCACTTTTGTTATCTTTCACAGCTGATTCATGACTTCAGATAGCTTGTGTATTTTTTTTATGTTTGCCAGGTGTAAGAATTACTCTGAGGTACACAAGTTTGAAAAACTGTAAATCCTTAGAGGAAGAAAACAAATATATATACAAACTGCTTCTGCTCCAGGCTGTAATCACATTGCAGTGAAATTTAAAGCAAACGGCATCATTTGGTGTCAAAATGTGAAGCCAATACTAAGGAACAAAACTAACTGCTGTCTATGGGGATCCTGACCTCAAGTGGACACTCTGGGAACTGCAATTTCAAAATGTCAACAAAAAGTATACATACATAAAACATGGGAGGAGTATGAGTCAATCATCAAAGAGGAATTCGGACGCTGAGGATTATTTTCAAGGTTGGAGCAGTGAAAGATGTATACAGTCTGAATGTGTTTTCAGAATTCTAAGATCAAACACAGAGTTTCAAAAAACAAGTTCATATTATAATTTTCAGCAAATTCTGAGATTACAGTTGGATTTAAAACCAATTGATCCCCTTATATCTTTGGGTTTTTCTTTGGAGATAATTTTTTGACTGTTTTTCCTAATAAGCATTAACTCATCTTTTTCTTTTTGAATCATACTTTATGCTCTTGCTCTTCAAGTTGTCTATCTGTTTACTTTCAGTGAGACTGGAGTGACACTGACACGGGTTCTGTTATTGCAACTATTATTAATAAATGGAGGAACTGCGAAGAAAAGCTGTGTGAAATACTGACACTTTAACAGGATTTTTTTATCTATCAGTTTATGGACAGCAGCCACAGGGTGGCACCATCGAGCCACTTTCACCACGACTGAGAAACTGCAGTTTCAAATGGGGAACATTGATGCTCAACTTAAGGTTGTAAAACTTTAAAATTAGGAGAATGGAAACTTTTTCAAAATACCTGAAGGTTACCTTTTACTTTCCTCCTTTCTGATCTCTGTTCCCTTTCTACACTCCATGGCAGCAGACTCAAAATTAGCTTTACCTCTCCACTGTCACTTTACTGGACTTCACGCTACCAGAATGAGTAAGAACCTGCTCCTGTGTAAATATAGAAGGCTTATTTTAATTCAACATAAACAAAAAAAGTTAAATTAAGGTGATAACACACTAATACAAAGTTGTGAACATTATATCATATTCCTACCAAGTCTAGAACTACTAAAAACTACACACTGTACCTTTAAGATGAAAGGTTATGCATAGATGAACATAATTACACAAGCCTCACAGCTCCACCTCTTTACCTTTTTGTGGGTCAGTTCAGCATTTTTGAAACAGCAGTCACCTTCAGACGGCTTCTGAAACCAATAAGTGACATTACAAAGTCTAGATCCATGTTTCATACGTTTGCAGTGAGTTCATTTGTAAAGTGTCACCTCTAATAAAGACATCATTATAACAAAATACACCCAGAGACATTTGTTCATCAGAAAAAAAACATGTATATTTATCCACAAAGGACTGTAGTGTGAGGTTACAAATCAAAAAAAAAAATTAGGGTTCTTGATCAGTTCACTACAAAAATATATTCTAGGCTGATGCTAAAATACCCAGCATTCTGAGACACAGTACCAAAATATGATCTACGTTAGCAGCCAACCCTGTTACAACAGGCCCACAGGTACAGACTGAGTCACATACATACTGTATATATTAAACACATTTCACTAAAGTAGCTTACAATTACATTCCTAAATTACAGTTCTCATTGTTGGAATAAAAAAAAGGTTTACATAAAAATAATTAAAAACCAAAACCGCGTAAAAAGCTTTCCCCCCAGAAACGACAGCATCATGGAGAAGTACCGAGAGTCTCAGCGCGGGAGGACGGGAGGAGACAGGGCGGGAAAACACGGGTACAATACAGTCTGTGATCACTAATCAATATACAGTATATATATTTACTAAAAAAATACACGTTAACATCACTGTGGTTCAACAAACATCATTTTTTTCTCTTCTGGGGTCAAAGCGAAAACTACGTCCCTTAACAGTTCATCTGGAAGGTACGGAAGCACATTTCTGCAAAAGTTGGAAACAAATAGCCTTTAAATATTCACCTGGAAAGCTTTGGTTTGTGAAAAGTAAGAGTGATATTTAAAAAAAATAGGATCCAAGTTTTAAAAATAAGACCAAGAAAAGGAACATTTGAGCCATAGTTCTAAAAGTTTCAAAATAAAATAAAAAGTTTTGACAGAAATCTGAGACAAAGATTACAAATTAATATAAAAGCTACATTTAGACTTTAAACAAGTGGGCTAAAACTACAGATTATCTGACTTTTTCCTCTGATTTCTGAGACTGAACTTAATATGAAAAAAGATCAATGGCACTCCTTGTTTGGAATTACATCCTTTAAAAGCCTAGAACAAAATTAAATATTCAAAAATAACCAAAACATCAGAAATAAAACTCCACAGATCCCGACTCTCTTGAGCCAGAGCCACCAATTTTTCTCCAACATGTTTCTCTCTGCAGAAATGAGCTTCCACCATGTGAATTACTTCAAATTAAAAAATAGGCACAAGTTCCATAAAGTTCAAGCTACAGAATCTTTTCAGCAACATGGTTCAATCCTTCCCCCTCCGGCTCTATGTCCATGTGGAGGGATGAAGGCCTGTGAGACTGCTCGGCAGAGGGAAGAGTTCTGATTGGACGAACCGTTACGCTGTGGAAAGGCTGGTGGTGATAAAGGCGCAGAGGAGATCAGTAAAAAGCTTGGACAGGTGGCAGTTTGGAGATGCTGGTTGGGTGAGTTTTGGCATTGGTCTCATGTCAGGAATGTGCTTCATGTAGCTTTGGGTTAATGATTGTGACCGTGCTGTGGAGGTTTGTGTACAGCGCACAGGTGGTCTTCAGGCACAGGTGGTGTCTTGTCCTCCGCCCGCCGTCTGCACCGCATGCGAGCGCTCAGGAAGCTCAGGAGCCCTTTGGTGTCTCTGCGAGCTGAGAGAGGGGAGGTCAGTCACTGAGGCCAGGGGTCAGGGGTCAGTAGTGGTTTGTCAGCGGAGCAGGAGGCGGAGCCGCTACAGGACTATGACATCATCAGGGCGAGGAGAGATGACAGGAAATCAACACAGACAGAATTAACAGATGTTTTTTTTTTAAACAAGATGTGAAAATCTGTTGCACTCCGTCTCACCTTAGCCGTCCATGATTCTCAAGCTACAGCACTCTTCACATTATTCTCCAGGAAAGACCTGAGAGAAGCAGACGACAGCTTTAGTCTGCCAGCAGGGGGAGATGAAAACATTTTTGCTTCACTTTACAGTCTCATACTCACGTTTGGTCTCCCTCTAGTGATTTCTGGATTTCTTGAAGTACCTCTGCAGGAAAAAGAACACCATAACTACACTTTGTTCTTATCCTGAAGCAATTTCCTTAAATCTAATGAGAGTTAAATTATCATGCAGTGGGACTAGGGATAGGCATAGATGAGATTTTCAAGGATTCTACTACTTCATTCAAGTCTTAACCAGTTCCCTTATCGTACCCTGTAAAGCTTCTGGACAAATATCTGCTCCTTAGTTTTTGAGCTAACGGTGTCAAATCAAAGAAATCAATCCACTGATGTCATCTAAAAGAGATGAAGTTGAAGATTTTCTCTTGCAATATGTGACATCATTGGACCTGAAACTAAATTTAAGGCATTGATAAGGGAACAGTTAAGAATCTAGCCAAGAACTGGTTCTTGGTTTCCATTCCTGGTTGTTCTGATGTTTGGTAAACACTGCTGATGAAGGTGTGTCTGATGATCGGAGCAGAAAGCTGACACACCAGTTGTGAGAGGCAGCACATGAGGCTGATTCAGCAAAAGCCAAACATTAGAAAACAAAACAGGAAACAGTTTCAAAACGTTCGACTGTTTCTATCTCTATCGAGTACTCACGCTCGTCATTCAGCAAAGCATGCTCCATAACACGTCTAGCTGCACTTTCTGGAACACAGGCAGCAGGCAGAGGACACGTCAGTACAGTCAGCCACAAACAGTGAGTGTGTGTGTTTGTGTGTGTGTTTGAATACAGACAGCAAAGCACACAGTTTAACATCTGCACAGTTATCTCTCAGCCAGTAGCACGTGCATAGTCAAAGATGAAGCTGCTGTGGAAAGCTTTACCTGCGTCTTCACTGTCGAGTCTTGTGCTTCTGCAAGGAGAAAAGATAAAAGCTCAGGAGGAATAGAAAGATGGAGTATGCGCATCTTACTATAAAATCTTTGAGTGTCTACCTGTGAGTTGACGACCCTCCGTCAGAATGAATCCTACGTTTGTTGGAGCCTGAGTGGAGAGGAAGTTCGACCAGACAGCGAGGCTCCACCAGGAAGCGCGTGGACAGAGAGAAGCGTTCAAACTCAGAGGGAGAGATCAGGTAGAAGCCTGGAAGAGAAATACACAAACTCTTAATCAGCCCAGCTGCAGACAGAAATCTGACGACCAACTCCAGGTCATACAAGATGATCCTCACCCTGGCCGTGTTTAGTGAAGACACAGGAAGCAATACCGCTCACGTCCTCTCGGCGGATGCAGGGATACTGAACCTGCAGCTTAACTGACGGCAATGACACCACGTGGACGTCGCCCTGATTGGTCAGAACCACCAAGCCGCTCTCGCCGTACTCCTCTGATTTACTGCTGCCGAACCAGGACACGCCCACCCGCCGTACTCTGGAGCCGTCCACCGCTGTCAGCTTTAACTTCATCTTAGCGCTCACCTTTGGCAGCGTGAACACCTGAGTACACAAGAACAAGGTGAGGTGACATCACTGGTGCACATTAAATATCCCATTTGTGCATATTTTAAGGATCAACATCTGAAGAGATTGTTTTTGTTCTTTCTGACCTTAAACTGTTCCTCAGAGATGACCAGGAGGTGGTGTGAGCCCTGCATGTCAGGTGAGCGCGCCAGGTCATGAGCCACCTCCAGAGGCTCAGGGAGAGGAGCCCCGTGACCGTCAAGCACAACGATGCCAACTACTGGCGCCCGGTGCATCAGCTGGATCTCCTTGGCTGTACAGGAGGAGAAGGAGAAAGAGAAGGCACTGATGGTTAAAAGACGAGGATAGAGATGAGTAAAGACTCACCAGTCGTCAGAAAACTCTTCCTCACCTGGTTGAGCGGTTACTGGTTCATCAGCTCTGTGCTCCACAGCAGGGAGCCGGAGCATGTACGCAAACACACAGCCGCCATTGGTCCCCGCCCATAGGGAGGGTGTGTTATGTGAGCCTGCAGAAGGATTAGAAACACGTGAGAGGAGGAGCTGAAGTGTTTGATTTGGCACACGAGGAGGCTGGTTGTGTCACTCACTGTCTGTGAGGAAGGTGTCGGCGAAGTAAAGCGTCCGTACGAGACCGGTGAAGGAGTCATCTGAAGAGCGAGCTTCGATCTTTCTCTGGACGGGGGCGAGCTCCATCTCTGCCAGCTCGGCCTCCAGACGAGCGTTCGCCTCCTGGAGCTGCTCCCACATGAAAGAAAGAGAAAGGCTCAGTCACTTCCTGTTACTCCTGAGTCATTCACCAGTGAAAGCGGAGCTCTACCTTGGCGGCATTGTTGACGTGATGCTTCCTGAGCGAGACTCTGCTGCGTCTGATCCTCCTGAATGACTGTCGCAGAGATTTTTTTATGCTCTTTACCCTGGATAGAGGACCCTCCATGGCCAGCTGGTCACTGGGGTTCAGGGTGCATCTGGGTTTGGGAGAGGGTAGAGTTTACATATCATGACATGTTTGAGGGGCAAGAATGGATACAAACAGACAGGTGAGTCCCAGTGTTGAGCAGCATGTTGACATAGCCACAAAAAAACCCAACAACGTCAAACAAACTGACAAAGACAAGGGATTACTTTGTTTTTCCAGATGTACTCTGAAGAAACAAAAACACGAGTTATAACTGGGCCAAAGTTAAAAATACCAAAGTTCCCCTCAGATCCCTCTCTGCATCTTCTTACTTGACAAAGACGTTGTTCTTCTGTTGGTAGTCGTAGAGGCCAAAGCCGTGACTGGTCCCAAAAGCGACCAGCTTCCACTCTGAGTGCAGAGTGAGGGCGGTGACCACAGCGGGAGGCTGACACTGGACTAGAGCGAATGGCTGAAAGCCTGGAGGGAACTGAACCGGCTCCTCTCGCACATCCAGCCGAGTGTGACCCTGACCAGTGAGAGAAACATCAACACGATCGTTTAAAAAAAGACTCAGACATGTAATCGTTTCAGATCTGCTGACATAGATTAAAGATGATGCACGGCATACAAAGACAAGATTCAATGCTCTTTACCTTCCAGCGGAAACCCTCCTGGCCCTGCAGCAGATCCACAACTTTAGCCTCCACTATCTGATCTGCTGCTTCGTCGTTTAGCTCCAGTACCAGGATCTGAAATAGGAAACACAAATGCAAGACGCTAACAATCAGACCAAAGCCTCTTATAGATCAAATAGAGACCATGATGCACTTAAAAACTCACAAACTCTCATTTTCACTTTTTTCAGTTGATTGTTTTCATATGCTTGCATTGATTTCAAAATAAAGTTTCCAGAGACCTTCAAGGAGTCAGCTACAAAAACCTCAGTTTGGGATTTTTAATCAGTCTTCTCACCTGTCCAGCTGTTCCAGCCACAGTAAGATACCCACTGTATTTACAAAGGTGGATCTTTTGAACGCCGAGCCGTGGGTCATCACTGTACGGATCAAAACATCCGACCTGGACAAGCAGAATAAAGACACTTTAGGTACAAAAGAGAAAAAGAAACTCCTGAAGAAACAGCACACTAAGGGGGAAAATACAGGCTTGCAAAAACGTACCTTCCTGAAGGGAGGCCACTCTCCTTCGGAGCCCTGGTTCATATTATCGTTCGGGTCGGCGTCCGTGTGGAACACTCCAGCTGTGCTCAACTTGTACATGGGATACAAACAGACTCCTGAAGCATCCCAGAAACGCACCGTCCCATCCTCATGCCTGTACAAACACAATAAAACATGATGAGTTAAGTTTTCCTGGGAATAAAATCACAGGTGACGAAAACTTCATCAGGACTGACCCTGTAAGGAGAAGGTCTCTCTGTGGGGGGTCTGGGGCCAGGCTCTGCCCTCCTGTTATCGGCCACGGCTGAACACAGAGACAGAAATTAAGTTTATAGCAACATGTCTAAATATCAAGCCTCAGACTCACAAAATTAAAACCCCTTTCTAAAACTATAGAAACAAATGTTGGCACAAAAGCTGTGCTAAAATAAGTTGACAAAGAAAATGAAGCAAAAATAAACATTCAAATCTAAGTGTTGTGTTGTTGTACCTGTTTTGAGTAGTGTGTCTTCTGCAGGTCTCCGGCAGCGATCACCCTCTCCCACAGTTTGATGGGGATGGCAGAGACGTGGTGGGAGCAGGTGATTGCCGAGCTGTGGAGAGGGACCAGGTATGGGGTCTGAATGACTGGCCAGCCCTCCGTCTGCAGGTCGATCACAACCAGCTCCTCTTCCACCAGCACCACCAGAGCACTGGGATCTCCTGCAGACAGACAGCACTGACATTTAACAACAGAAAACCAAAAGTGGGTGCACACGAAATGTCCCAGCACTTGAGCAGGCTGCAAGGTCACTGTGCATCTAATGACACATCTGCAGGCTGTTTACACCCTTAACAAAACAACTGGAGTTTATTTATAGGCAACCAAGCAACCAAAGGAAACAGGTGACAGAAGAACCATGGAAACAAATAGAGACGTTGCATAAAACGTATTTAAATGCCTGTAATAAATCCTGCAGGTGAGGGTATCTGTAGTTTGGTGTGTTTGTGTGTGTGTGTGTTGCCTGCCTGTGTGGTGTGAGCCGCCTCTGATGACGAAGAAGTCAATGATCCTGGAGGTGAAGTCCAGAGCCACGTGTGTTTTCCCGTGGATCACAGTGATACAGTGTCTGTCTCCATAGCTAGCCCTGGGCATACCACCGCTGAAGAACAGGAACGGAGGACTACACACACACACACACACACACACACACACACACACACACACACACACACACACACACACACACACACACACACACACACACACACACACACACACACACACACACACACACACACACACACACACACACACGCACACACGCACACAGGTTCAAGTACAGTTCAGTTTGCTCAGAGGTTAATATGTAACAGGAGGTAGTGTAACAGATTTGGGAAATAAAGTTAAATATTGGGAGAGTGAGCTTGCAGGAAACGCTTTTATTGAGCCACAGATTTCACAATTCTCAATTTTGAGCCTGTTCTTATATTTTTTGGTGACTCTATCCTCAAAAATAATGATCACCTGGTTGGTTTCTTTGAATTGAGTACGCCAGAAAAAAAAATTCTGGGATTGTGAAAAAAGTTTGGCAGATTTGAAAGTTTCCGTCTGGTTTCAAACATTGTGTCAAAGCAGTAACAACCTCCCTTAATGTGGACACACACTGTTGAGCTTTTCTGCTACCAAAATTAACCCTGCAGCCTTTATGACCCGTCATAACCCAGCACAAACTAAACACCTGGCTGTGTTAAATACATGATCCTGGTTGGTCAAGCGCTTGTTGGTTTTCTACCAAGGAAACAAAACTGTTCAATTAAGACCACTCACCCTTCTTCTGCAGGGAGCTGAACTATTTTAGAAATGGCCTTGCAGGGGAAATGTCCTAAAGTGACAGAAGAAGAAAAAGTAAATTCATCTTCAGGAAACTTTGTTCATATATGTAAACGAGCAGAGGATGCTTCCGTCTATCTCCTCACCGTAGGGAATGTCTGACTTCTCCTCCTCGTCGTTTAGGTCTTCCACTCCCACCATCCATCGACAGTAGCTTCCATCGCTGTGAGAGCTCAGGATGTAGGCGGCGTCCTCCGTCCACCACACACTCTCCAGTTGCTGTGATTGAAGCAAACATTGAGGTTGTTCAAACTGCGTTTTGAGTTTTTGTAAAACAGAGAGGCAGAGCTCATACTTGTGTGGCTGGGATGTGCTGGATGGCGCAGTGTTTCTCCAGATCCCAGATGACCATGAGACCTCGTCCATAACCAATTACAACCTGGTTAGGGTTGAGTGGGTTCTCCTGCAGGGCTTCTACGTGCTCTAGGTTCCTCCTGCCGATGTAGTCTTCTGGTACGCTGGAGGAGACAGGAGAAACCAACATTAGAAACTTAACTCCTGATGGGACGAATAGCAATATCGTTTGCTACAAAGCTGCACTAAAACGTCACATTCTCATTATTTGCCAACCTGGTGGAGACTTGGTCTAGACTGATGTTCCTCTCCTCCAGCTCTCTGAACCCTGGCACCTCGACTATAAAAACATGTCCGCCTTCTGTCCCTAACAGCAGCAGCTCCCCCGAGGAGTGAGCCAGCACCGCTGTCACTCTGGTTACACTGGGAGGCGCCCTGAAGTGAAGAAGAAGAAAGACGTTGAGTCAATTTATGGGAATATTCCCACCTCTAACCCCCATGTGTTTCTGTTAATCACTGCAGCTCCAACAAATTAAACATTGACACAGAAATTGTACTTTTACCCACCCAGGTGGTCCGGTGAGTGTGAAGCGTCCGATCTCCAGGAGCTCGGAGAGGCCTTTGTGGGCTCTTAAAGTCCACATGTGCAGACTGTTATCATCCAGCAGAGTCACCAGTTCAACCTAAACATAAACATCAGTCAATCCATACTGTCCAAAAAGCCGAACCATCCAAAAACTTGTCCATGACACATTACCTGGTGTGGGAGAAAGTGAACCTGTGTGACGGCCGCATTTTCATCATGTAGACCCATAAACTCCACACCTGGAGCCCCATACCTGACCGCTGGTTGAGGACGACTGGATTTGTAACAATCATTTCACTGCTTGTTCCTGACAGAGCTCTAATGCAGATCCTGCATTGAGCACAAGTATAAGACAGACTATCTCCTTGTCACAGTTGAAGAGACAAATCCAACTAATCTTACGTAATCATAGAGTGAAATAATAATGCATGCATGAAGCAGAGGAAACAGATTTTATCTCCAGAGTGTTGAAGCAGCTCCAGGGCTGCTGCAGAGTATCTGACCCTGACCTCTGAAGAGTGTTTAAAATGCCACATTGTGGAAAGATGTTTGAGCTGCATTAGACAAACAGAAGCAGCTCTGTTCTCTGAATCCGCCTGAAGCATCCAGCGCTTTGACTCATGATATTCATTCACAGATTTTGCTGTATCTGAGCCCTCTTTCTCCTTTATCCCTGAACAATCTGCTGCATTGTGCTGCAGGATTACTCTAATGGCAGAGGGCACCACGGTTATCAAAACCAGTGTGTGTCTGTGTCAATGGGGAAAGTGTACCGACTGGCTCCGCTGCACTGTCAGTGGGAATAATGGAGCAGAAAGGCTGTGGCGTCACACTCCATAGTCTTGAGCAACAGCGTGGGAAAATGAAATACCTGAAGCAGGTGCCCATGTGAACCGCAGACGAGGATTTAGCAGCGTCATAGTTGCTAATTATCACTCCTCCTCAAGTTCAAACATGACGCTCAGATTCCTAGCTGAGCGCTGTTTGCACTCCGGCTCGCTGAAGGATACAGTTTGATGGCTCCGGAGCGAGTGCCGATGGCCAGCAGCTGCAGGGAGGGACTGAAGCTGAGGGCGCTGGGCTGGTGAGGAAACCCATGCTCCACCGTCTGAGGAGGAGAGACAGGACAGACAGGGGGAGGGTGAGACGGACCCGTGACAGCTGAGACAATGACAGGATGGAGACGAGAGGCTGAAACACTCTGCAGATAACAGCAGGTGGAGGAGAGTCAGGAAGAGGCACAGATAACATAGAAACATGAATCCTGTTGTTGATACTCTGGTTTATCACGTGATACAGACGTACGTGTTGAGTAGGCCTGTCACGATTATCAATAAATCAATTAACCGAACGATAAATCAAAACATCCTCGGTAAGTTTGCCAGCCTCGACAAACTGACACGTGCATGCATGTTTGTTTTCCTCCTCTCTTTTGACCAAAGAGGCTGAGTGAGAAGATGGCTCACTACGTCTATCTTTCCTGACATCGGGGGCATAGGTTCTATAGCGGATTTAGTGGATTTATAGCGGAGTGAGCATCTGTCAAAAATGCGATCTTTGAGGTGAAGACGAGGCTGCTCGCGCGTACACACAGCGGCTGTTTCCCAAAGCCAAGGTACCTTGCCTTGCCTTGGTCTGATGTGGGCGTGGGGTGGGCGTGGGCAGGCATCCACATCATCAGTCGCTGCCCAAGTGCTGTTCCAATGTTCATGTCCTCCGGAGGCATATGTCCTCCGTTTGGTTAGCATGTGGCTAATTGACCAAGGATACACAGGTGTATCCTTAGCTGCCTTGCCATGGCTATAAATACCCAACATGCAACGCGTGAATCTACAAAAAAGGAAAAAAAAATGGAAGGAAAAGACGCACCAGCGGAGGCGCGTGGTAAATTCCAAATTAAATGTAAGTAACAAAATACACCTCTGAAAATAACAACTTATACCATGTCCACCACTTAACTATTTTGTGTGTCACTCACATAACTATAATTACTGAGAAGCTGCACCTGCAGAGTGTCAATGATGTGACAATAAAAAAGCAGAAAGTGTAGAAAAGTGGCAAGTTATGACAATATTTGAAGCCGTCTGAGCTCCTCCCACAATATGCCTTTGTAGGCTGTTCCATTAGCATCTCCTTTTGAGCAGAGGCAGGACACTTGCCTTGGATTGGAAGGAAGTGGCTTCGGAGGCACTGCCTACCAAGGCAAGGCAAGGCAAGGTACCTGGGCTTTGGGAAACAGCCAGAGAGAGCTGAAGTGAGCGTCCTGAGGGGTAAGGAGGAAACACACGCTAATATGAGTGATGGCACGAAAGATACAGTTCTTAAGCCGCCTGCCACAGTCCTAGTGTGGGAATATTTTGTTTTTTATCAGAATGAACAAAGTGTGAGCTCATGAACACCAACGAGCTGATATGTCACATTTGTTTGAAAATAGTGGCGACGAAGAAGAAGAAGAGGGAGGTGCAGCGCAGCCTTGTTCTTTGACAATCAGCTCTTACTGAGGCTTTTGGTCGGCAAAGTCAATAGAAATAAAAGCGCCAAATGGTGGGCGCTCAAAGACAGCTACATTGCCAAAGAAATGCTGCCCTTCAATACGGTTGAAAGCCAGAAATGTTAAAAATGTTTGACAGACAGTACGGATTGACTGGAAAAAAGTACATGTTACAAACAATTCAGGAACTGTATAAACTCCCTTTTATTTAGGCTATAGTTTTTATTGTTGTTTTTTTTTGGAGTTTCGTTTTTTCTTTCGAGACAGGGTCTATGTTTTATTGTTTTTGATTAGTATTAATTATTTTCATTGACATGTATTTTTTTCTAAAAGAGAGTCCATTTCATTTTCATTGTATTTTTTTCTTTGTTGTTTGTTAAATTTATTATATTCTTTGTTTAATTCATTTTATTTAAAAGACCCTGACCTTTTAATTATAGTTGAATACTCTTAAGAAATTAAAGTTTCTTGCTTTTGATATGGTGTACTCACTTAATTATCCCATTTATCATAATTACATCAATAAAAAAACGAAAAAAAAGCCAAAATAATATTGACAATAATATAGTTTATTGGCAATAATATTTTGGAAAATTATCATCTAGCAAAATTTGTTATCGTGACAGGCCTAGTGTTGAGTTAATCTATGAATGATAAATTGGGAGAAAAATATTTTCAGAAAACACCTCAAGTCCTTTCAAAAATCATCCATGCAACTTTTGAATTCACGATACTCCAACAGGGTCCTGCAGTGTACAAAAGTAAGACTCAACTGATTGACTTTCCAGATGTGTTTTAAAAACCTGGACTCATATCATTAGGTTGCATACACAGTGAGTATTTTTAATACGACTGCTTTTCTTTACATTGCAGCAACTCCAAGCTACTCAAGGCCATGTGCAGTTTGATGATCTCTGAACTAGAATCAGTACCAGGAAATATCACTCATCGCCATCACACATATCCAATCTCTTATTATAAAGTCTTTCCCTGAGAGGACACGTACAAACAAAACCTGAAGCTCCATTGCAGAGTATTTTATTACATCCAGGGACGGACTAAAAATAAACTTGATGCCTTGCTGTGGCGTTCAAATGCAGATAGTTCCATCAAAGGAATAATGTGTTTATTAAGCTTTTTTATAGCTTGTTGATCTTGTGAATCATCAGCAGTCATTTGGTTTGAGTACCAAGAACCAGTTCCAAATTTCAGAGATTCATGGATTAGCTTAAGCACATTCATAACTGTAAAAAAAAATGGAATCTTATCAAGTGATTTTGTATTATTTTTCAGTGGACAATGTCTTTTTTTGTCACATTCACATGACAAGTCCAGAAAAATGTCTTGTTTCAAGTCATATAAAGACAAAAATGAGGTCTGAATTGCTGGTAACAAATTAAAAAATCTGCCAGTGGAACAAGAGAAAGTTTAGTTATATTAACACATTTTTCTAGTTTCAAGCAAATTTTCAAGCAAATTTTTCTGTTTCATTGGTAAATTTTTTTTTAACTTGTTCCAAGCAATTAATACCTCATTTTTGTCTTTAAATGACTTGAAATAAGACATTTTTCTGGAATGGTCGGGTGAATGTGGATCATATTAAGTCTAAAAAGACATTTTCTAATGAAAATAAAGCAAAATCAATTGATAAGATTTCAGTTTTTGGTAGTTTAGCTGTTTTCTTCTGTCTTAACTTGCGCAGCTCTTACCTTGTTGAACTGGAAGAGCTCCTGTTTGAGTCGATCCCTCTGGGACTCATGGCCGTGTCTCCTGAACCTCTTCATCCTGTCTCAGCACCAGCGTGGAGCCTGCGGGCCCACTGACGCACGCTGCTGCGAGGAAAACAAGAGGATGGAAGAAAGACAAGATCAGCCAGTGTCTGACTAAAAATCCTCCTGGTTCATGATGACACATTATTTTGCACAGTGATTTATAAAGTCCTTCTCCATGAGGATGTTTCATTGCAACTCTGTTTCCTCTTGGTTGTTTGTGTTTAAATGTGATGCATTAGCTTCTTATTTCAGCCGACACTTAGATCAATCGTTCTCTAAACACCGTCTGATTGAATCTACAGATCGATCTATCACTGATGCAGGCCGTTTGAGAGCACCAATAAATAAATTCCAGGGTGGGGTTTAATCTCTGCTGCAGAAGGAAGAATACAGATCAACAAACAAATTATTTACACCATGACTCAGGATCAGGATGTGTGGGATTTGTTAAACACTCTTTGGAGACTTCTGTCTGCAAATGTGTGTCAGTGGAAAGTGGGAGAACAGCCTCAAGTCTCTAGGCTTTTAAGCAGCAGGGCTGGCTGCAGAAAGGAATGCTACAGGTGGAGTCCAGCACCACACACACATACACATACAGTCGGCCCTGTGAAGCATGTGCCAGCTGATGAAAGCACCTGCTCCACATACTGAGGGTTTCCACAAATGCATTATTCTCTGACTTCTTCTCAAGCTTTGTCTCAAATTTGTTCCTCCTAACTAACTTGTTCCTCAAACCACAGAAGTGTTCAGACCTATGTTCCTATGATAAGTACAGGGAAACACCCAGAGAGCACGTGTCACATTAGCTTAGCTTAACTCCTGCAGGATGAGAGGAGAAACTAGCTGCAACATCACATAAAAAAGGATGCACAGGATGCTTTTTCTTGATTCACAGCCCGAAGCAAAGAGGTACCCATCAATCAGACATGTTTAAGACCTCAAGGCCTGACGGGCAGTAAATATGTCACTGTAACAGGAGGATGTGGGTGCAGAAACTGGCCTGTAGTGATTGATTTGCACTGGTTTATTTGAATCTAAAGAAGTAAAATTATTTGTAAACGAAGCAAATGCTTACAAAGACGCTTTACTCTACAATCTTACAGTTTCTGCTAAAACAGACACGTGACAGAAACGGGTGAAGAAATCATGGCAACATCATTTCATCTGAGGGAAAAACACACACTTCATCTGTTTCTTCCTCCTCCTCTTTAAATAATGTCTTAAATTGAGTTTTGTCTAAAGGTGAAGGTGAGGTTTGTTAAACCAGCGACCTCAGACTCCACGTTGTACAGAGAGTCTGACTCTCTAATCTCCATCACGTGAAGCAGCACAAAGTCCTCCAAGCCTGACAGTCTGTGCGGCGTGTCAGACCGCTCTCTGGCTCCTTCGCTCCTTCGCCAAGACTCAGCTATGTGAAAGAAAAGCAGATCTGACCAGAATACTGGAGACGGCGCGACGAGGAAACTCATGAGCACAGTCAGACACATGAGCCACAAGCATCACACGTCCATGACAAAGGCATGCGGTGTGAGTCACAGTTTTCCGTATAACGCAGCTCATTTGCCTGAATCCAGAGTAAGACGGATCTGTTAATAGCTGAAATCAGAGGAACTGCTTTGACTCACGTTTCCAAAAGACGCTCCCTCAAAGAAAAGTTCAAACATCTCTGATTCAGAGAGCAGACCAGGATTACAGCTCAGTGCTCTCAGATTAAGTTTTTCAAATAAACATCCCCCTCTAATTAAAAAGTCTACTGCATCATTCTTTTTATATTGGTTGTATTTTTTCTCAGGATGGAAACAAGTGATCTGGAAAAGAGCAACTTTTTGGTTCTGTTTTCAGGTAAGTATGATTAAGGAAAGCGGCATCATGACTTTTCCCAAACTTGTGCTAGAATTGAGAGATATGCAACAATATTGGCTATTAGGATTTAATTCAGACTTATTCTTTTACAAAAACTCAGCTGAATTCTGACACAAAAAGTCAAAATTCTAACTTTGACAAAACACAGGGATTAGTGCAAAAACTTCTGACCTCTTTCTCAAAGTTCTGCAAAAAAAAACAATCAAAAATAAAATTAAGAATTGTGACATTTCACTCTTAGATTTCAGTCCTTCTCAGCCTCGAGTAAAATCTGACATTTATTGCAGATTTCTGGCATAAAAGTCTTTTGGACCTAATTATGAGAATTTTGACTTATTTCTCAGATAACTGTCACAATTTTGAAAAAAAATAAAATTTTATTTTTTAAAGCTTATATTCTAGCTTTTTTACTCATAATTTGCCTTTAATAGCAGGATTCTGACTTAGGGTAATAATCCTCAGCAGTGGGAAAAGAACAACTGGTTTTAAAAACATGCAACATCCCTGGTGCTGCTGCAGGTCGTAAGCTCTTTGTAGACCCTGTGTGAATGAGTGTGTGAATAAGAGTGTGAATGAGTTTGTGTGTGAGTGTGTGTGACGGTCCCAGGAGAAGCAGTGGGGCAGAAAGAAGGAGCTCAAAGCCGTAAGCTGTGCTGACAAAGGCAGGGTGGGAGGTCTGCTTCACAAACACAGCAGCTCCTCAGGACAACCAGAGGAATCTGCTGATGGAGAACCAGAGGAGACTACGACCCTCACACGTGTTCACGCGTAAACAGAGAAGACAACAAACAGAGAGGAGAGCTTCATCTCTTTCTCTAACATCATCTGCTTGCTGAGAGTCAGACAGTCTAATCCCAGAGCTGTTTCTCTCCCTCCAGATTAATTGTGGCCTTTCAAGTGACCTGACAGACATTAGAGCACAAATTACCCGTTCATTAAACACACTCCAGTGTTATTTCTCCCCCAGCTACTCATCAAGAGCCAGAGCTGGGGAGGAACATCGCTATTACATGAAGTGAGGTGATGTTTAAAGCTGCTCCTTCAGACATGTAGATTAACCTCCTCTGCTCTCTTAAAACCTTCCACACTTCAGCCAAGATGAGAGGAGAGTTAAAGCAGCCCGGCAAACAAGGCGGCAAATTAGCTGTTTTAAATTGTGCTTCATCATCCTGCAACAATTTGTACAGAACCAGTGTTCCTTCAAAATATTTCTTTTGAAGGAACACAAATCTAGCTCATTAAGAATTTTTGCCACACTTTGCTTATTTTTTTTACAAAGTTTGTGATGTATAATCTCAATATATAATCTCATTTGCAACTTTTTTCCACACATATTTCACCTGAATCATGGAATTTAACTCATCATTTTAACTTTTTTTACAGTCAGAAACTTACTGTTATTGATAAGTGCATCAACTTAAAGACAGCTAAATTTTAAGCAATTTAATCTTAATGAGTTTGCCCCATGTGTGTGCAGATGGACTCATTTATGATACCAAAGCAGTAGACCAAGCTGTTATTGTTGGAGGGAAGTACCTGTTAGTTTTCGGCTCATCAGGAGAACAATAGCAGGTCAGAAGTGAGCGTGACAGAAACCAGTTTACAGAGCGCTGCAGAGAAACTGTGTCATGCTCTACCTTAGCCTCACATATGGATCTTTGAAGAGGAATTTCACCTGGCAGAGGAGTAAAGTGATGAGCTTTGTTTGATCTACAGTGAGCTCATCTGTCAGCCAGATAAGCTCACCTGTGGTATTTACCTATGACTGTACATTAAACAGGCTTATCGACGGCTCTCACAAAGTCTCACAGAGAGCCTCACATGTGTCGTCAGTCAGTCAATGAATGCGTTCACTCTCGGTCTGCGAGATGCTGTTTGTTATCGTTCATCCCACGGTTCAGTGAGATCATCAAATTCCCAGCATATCAGCCGAGCCATCAAAGCTGAGTAGGGAGTCGATGCAGGGAGAAAAGTGCACAAACATGCCTGAACATGACAACAACAAGTTCAGGAGAAGTGGCTGGACCAGCAGAGCTGCTACATGACCACGTCTCTCAGCGACATAGCTCGCATAGCGCCTCAGAGGAAGAATGAACGGCCAGGAAATGCCTGGCATCCAAAACATTCGCCTTATGGACTTATGCAATCAACAGCTACGCTAGAACTTGCTGCGAGACAGGAAAAAAGGTAGAAGTAAGCCCCTCCCTGATCGTATCTGATCAACTCATACAGCTGAAGCTCACACACACTCAGACTTATTAATGGTGTCAAAAATGCAGCTGTAAAATAGAGCAGGTAATAGAGGTGGAGCAGAACCTGTCTGACAGCTGCTCCACACACACGACCCATCACAGAAACACCTCTGTGTGTCTGCACTCATCTCCCTCTGAGCTGCTCTCAGGGTCAGTTCAACAGCATGGAAATAAAGAGCTTAATTTAAAAGAGCAAACAAATATAACCCTTAATATTCAAATCCCAAATGACTTACGACGACAACATTTAAACAACTACAGGCCCCCGGGTAAGGACGAAGATCCATCTTCATATTTTCAACTTAAAAAACTCTGTGTGTTTGGTTTTTGTGACCCTTTGAGGAAGAGGAATACTCCATAATTAAAGTACAATTTATGAAAAAAAAAAATCAAACTTGTGAGATAATAAAAAAAGTAATAAAATTAGAGCAAATATGTGTGCGTAAATGGAAGCATTTGTGAGATTAGGAATAAGCAAATGTTAAAGAAAAGGTCACAAACTTCAAAGATCATTACTTTGCAAAAAAAGTGTGAAATATGTTGGGAATGTGTGGAATCAAAAACTAGCAAATGTTTGAAAAAAGCGTATTTTGACATAATAAATGTGATGCTATAAAATGTGTGAAATAAATCCACTTAGAAAGTGTGTGAAGTGGGGGATAGTAAATTTGTGCTTGAAAAAGACTCGAGCACACTCAAACTTTACTCTGAAATTATTCCACAGTCCTGGTAGGAACATTTCCAGGCAAACCCTGGGAGAAAACTGTGTCTGCTTGCATAATTCAAGAAGTTTTCAAGAATTTTGTGTAAAAGTGCTTTATTGGGATGCACATCCAATAAAATCTATTTTCTGGCAGCTCAGACAAGCTGAAAAGAGACAGAGGTCTCGTATGCAGACTTGTGGGTAAAATGCAGACGTTTTCAAGAGTGGGGATAATTCTTCCATGTTATTATCAATATGAAAATCTAATAAAGAGACAGGACGTGAATCTCAGACTTTGTTTACCTCTGTATTGTCAGCCTTGGGTCATCTTGAAGCCATGATTCAAAACATGTATCTTACAGTAAACCTGATGATTCAGAGGATACAAACAGCTCAGAATCTGAGTTCCAGCAGATGTGACGGTACCTGTGCGGGGGACCTAAATGTTCTGACTCTGTCTGAGTGTGTGGCCTGACACCTCTCTGTGATCTCAAACATCACCAAGCTATTCTTGGTCGTGGTGATGGAAATGACTCCTCTAAAGTCAGCCGAAGACGGTGTGCTGTGGGTTGTGGTGTGATTTGTGTCAGGTCGGTGCAGCAAGCAGAGAAAGAGGGGGCGTCAGTACAGCCTGACATTCAAGTTGAGTATTTACAACCAGCCCAAAGAGCCAGAGCAGGAGAGGAGGAGTCAGAGCCACTACAGCTAACACGAGGGAGATGCTTCCTTCCACATTCAAAACAGAAACAAGATCTTGTCAGTTTTGGGTGTGGCTGGCAGATAGCAGATCCCCACTAATTCACTCTGTCTTTCCTGTAATCAAAACCGCAGGGACGCAGAGAGGAGGGGATGATCAGGAGCTTACACCGTAAAGGCTCAGGTTGCCTCTGAAAACGTAAGGATACTGAGCCGTTATTAGCAGGAAGAACAAACACATAGACCTCATGACAGGGACTTCTCCAAAAAATGTCCCAGTAGGAAAAAACTTGTGTGCAGAAGTGTTGGGATTAATCTGTCATCAAGTCCTGCACACTGATGTCTAACACAAAGTCACATGGTGGCATGTTTTTGTGTCTGCCTCTGAGTACTACAAGGTGTACTTTTGATGACCAAGATTCCAATTATGTCTTGAATCTGATAAATTTGTGACGTTTTTTTTAAATAAATTAACAGTATTAATTTTAATTTGCATTTTATATTCAACAAAGTGGCTCCAAAACATGTAAAAACATGTAAACAAAGAGTCTCAAATGCACCTTGAATTGCATATCAATGACCTAGAAACACCTTTGACAAACAATTTAAAAAAATAAAAACATGTCAGCTTTCACACCTGTAATTTTTGGAAATACCATCCAACCCTACGTGCCATGAGTTCCTTTGTACACATGTATCTCATGTGAGCTACACCAGATGAGCCAACTAAATTTTCTCTCTCCTCTACCACCCCATTAAAAACCCACGGGAGGAAAAGCCTCCTTCCCTGTCTGATAATGTCTTGCACATTGGAAGAGGTGAAGCAAGAATTGAGTTAACCGTTAACATGCTAAACTCAGCGTGACAGTCTGAGCCCTGCGCTCTGTTTGAAGTTTACAGGCAGGGTTTGCCTCTCGGACATCACCTCAGCCAGCACATGGGTACTTAAAGCTGCTCAAAGTTCAGGGGAAGGAGCCTTTGAAGTCTCACTGTGCTGAGTCTCACCTGAACATTCAACTTACACAGCCACATGTCAGAAAGTATGTCAGAAGAAGTAGTTGAGCTTCTTTTGGCCTGGCCTACTTTTGGGAGGGGCTGTTTGTTTTGCCTCCATTGTAGTTTCAGGTGGACTTTGCCATGCAGGTGGAATAGTACTCACTCTGAGGGGGAACAAAAGGCTTTTTGTTTGACTGGTGCTGCAGGTGGAGGTAGAAGGACGCGGCCTTTGTGTCTTCCAGCTTTATCCTGTTCAGAATATGTGACTTTTTTGCTGCAGACTGACTCAAAATCAAAAATCCTGACAGATAAAACCACCCAACACTTCACTACAGGTGAAGAGCTGGGTTCAGGTAAAGGGGTGCAGTGTGAGTAAAGCTATGAGGTGAAATTTTTTGTGTTGACATTTTGATGTGACCGTGACAGAAAACAAGCCAAACCGGAGAAACGATTTTTCCTCATACACCCCAAACGCACCAGTTACTCATGCAAAAACCAGACCGTTGACTCAAACGCTTACTAACATACCTGCTGGGGAGACACACCTTGCTTCAGCCATACATTTCCGTAATTATGCAACACAGAATACAACAACTACTCACCTATCTGCACACCGGAGTTAGCCAACCTCATACCACTGTTACTTTCCTTTTCCCTGAGCCCATGCCTCTTTGGATAAAACACTCAGAGGTGGAGTCGTTGTGCTAAGCTATGAGCTAATACTTGCTTTATTTTAACCTGAATTCTTTGCTGTACATCATATTTAGCAAGTGGTTATCCAGGCAGAATATAAGATTTTAATAAAGCATACCCTCCAATTTTTGCCAACAAATATTGGTGACAAAAAACATTTCAGTTTTCTTAAAGAAATGCTGAGCATGCAACTTTTCTTATTTGATTCTTTAACCAATCATCAAACCAACTGATTCAATACTCAATTACTTAAACATTCTGTTAATGCAGCCAAAGTACTATATAAACCTGTTATAATGTATTGAGTTTCTACAAAAACTTTATTGGAATGTTTGAAGGTAAGTTTCAGCTTCTGTTTTCTTCCTTTATTTTACATCTGGTTTGGCGTCCTTGTTGGTACCAAAAGTCTCCATTCAGTTCCATGTAACTGGGTCATTGTTAAAGCAGTCTGAAGGGTCAATATTTCATCCTACCTTAGGCCTAATTTTCTTCATTTTGCATACCTGGTTGGCCACACTTTGGGGTAGCCTTAAGTGTATATCCGCTCCTCTTCTTCCATCTGGGTCAGATTGTTTTGAGAAAACAGCATCTCTCTTCTCTGTTTATTTTTTCACCTGTTTTTTTAATTTACTGAGGAACTCTTCAAGTTGTCTTGTTGGGTTGTTTTAGGAACCATTAGACAATATTTTTTTGTGTTTAACATCTGTTTTTGGCTATTGTACAGTAAACTTTAGCTTCAACTATATTCATTTAAATATATATATAATTAGACAAACATCAAGTTACCCTTTGATATCATTTTTTTTCTGCTTTTCTATCCAGGTGGGTCTGTTTTCAGTTAGGGTTATGGTTTATATTCTCTCCCTGCCTTAAATATAGTTTTTTTTTTCTTGCAGCTATTCCCATCCCTTCTCTACTCTTCTCTTTAACATCTAGTATGGATCGGTCTTAAAGGTACATTTCATATTTTGTGTTGCTTTTCTCTTAGTTCTGGTTGGGTACTTTCCTTCTTTGTTTAATCCTGTGTTTGCTTCATTTGTCGCCACCCAATGTGGACTTTATCAGCCCTCTCTACATCACCTGACTGAGGGTGCTCTCAGCCTCTAATATGGCTCACAGGTGAGCTGATTGTCAGCCAGGTGTGTCTCATGCTGATGCCAAAAGGTAACAGAGACAGACCACGGAGGAAAACAGAACTTATACTGATGGGAGTGAGAGCTTTCAAGGTTAAGATGACAATATACTTGTTTACTTATCTCTAACTTACTCTCGTAAAGGTAGCACTGAAAACTAAAAGGAAACATGCTTGAATCACAGCTGATTCTATCCCAAAAGATTTATCTAACTTCTGAAAACTTAATAAAGTCAAAGTGTATTAAAAGTACACGGATTTCCTCGCAATTCCTGTCATTGTTTATCGTACTTTTAATGTGCAACAGCTTCAGAGTCTGATCTCAGAGGGAGGACTAGCAGCTAGCAAGTGAACAATTAGGAGATGATGTGTGGCTAAACAACTTGAGCTAGCTGTAGTTGAAGCCGTTCAGGTGTACAGGAGAAAACAGGTGGCTGTAATAAACAGGTAAACTTCCTAATGTTAGCCACCAGTCTCTGCACCTCACCAACACCTCCAGGAACAGGTCCCTATAAACAGAAAACATCTCGCAACCCACCTGATTTGAAACGGCCGTTGCTCCGCTGCAGTTAAACGTAACAGCCGCTGGATCCGCTCTCAGCTCCGGTTAGTGTGTTTCAGTCAGCGGGGAGCCCTCTCCTCATCCAAAGTCCACCGAAGAAAACACGACCAGTTCGAAAACAGTACTCCCAGAAACCAGTAGACAACGTAAAGCCGAGGAAATATCCTGTATGAGTCCCGGTTTTTAAGTAAGAACCGCTCCTTGTTCCTCCACCGCCGCTGCGGTAGCTTCGCTGTTTCCTGCTAGGCTAAACTTCACTGGGCTAACTCCGCCCTGATGATGCATTCAAGTGCACCTCGTAAATTCCAGCTACTTCAGCGAGTCCCGCCTACTGCCGGGTTTAAACCGTTTGTCTAAACTCATTGATATGGAAGCCCATTTCCGTCAGTGAAAAAAATAAACAAACAAATAAATGAATAGATAAATACAAATGAAAAGTTTAAAAATGGCAAGTCACGATAATGACAGTATCTCATAATTATGACCTTTTGGTAACTTTCCCTTTTTATTTATCTTGCATAAATGAGCTTCCATCATATCCTGTAAAATAAAGAATACAGGCCCAGTTCTTTTGAACAAACAGTGGTCACTAATAAATTTACATGGGTAAACAGAAAGGTCTTTTGAACAGTGGCCCTGGAAGTGAAAAGCACATTATTGATGACTTTTGCTGGAAAAGACTTCAAACACTGCAAAATCCATTTTACCAAGTTCCCAAAAATGTCACCAAAGATGATCATTTTTAAACAACCAGAAAACATTTCACAAAACAAAAAATGTTAAATGAAAAAAAAAAAAATCTCCTTGACGAAAGAAATGATTTCTGTCATTTCGTCAAGGTTTATTGAAGTTTCACATTTTGTAAACATCTTTATTCATTTCACCGAAGTCATTTAATTATAACATGAGATATAGCCTCTGTTTCCCTACATACACATCACATGATTTTCCAAGTAATGTAAATTTTACAGGATTTTTTGACAGTGAAGGCACTTTACTCATCAATGCACTTCAGTGAGTTCCAGTCTGCAAGGTAGGATTAATTTTAGTTGTAAAAATACACAAAGTTAAAAAAATAAATGCTGATTAAAGGAATGAACCTGTTGTTGCAGAGATGTGCAGATAAACGTCATGACAGACTCAGAGCTCGAGCTCCCTCTGAAGGAGTTGTGACATAGAAAGTTGGAGTTCCACTGTATCGCTCCTGTTGAAGACAGATAAGCAAACATGAAAACATACAATGAGAAAACCATGTTGGTGCTCTTGTACTATCATTTGAAAGCTGTTTAATCCAGCTGTCCATTCAGACTCAGTGAAAAACTTATCCGGCTGTCACATCCTCACAATCCTACAACGGAAGTTCAAAGAGGCAGTAAGCAGATTGTTCCTGCAACCAGACACCTTTCCTCTGCAGCCGAGACACTTCTTTTCCTCCCCAAACTTCCTCTACTACAGCTTCCTCCAGACTAAAATTACACACTGAGATCATAACTCATCTCACTCGCCCTACGAGGCAGTCAAAGGGCGAACAGATTCACCCCTCCTACAAGGGAATATGGTCAGTTCAGTCAACCATGAAGCTCTGTGTATAGGCAGATAAATGCTGTGTGTGGGTGAAGGTTTTATTAAGTAGGAGCAGACAAGAGGGCAAATCAGACGTGAATCATCAACCAAGTCTAATGTCATCTTTCTATTCATGCAAAATACATGAAAAGGTGTCAAGACAGTAGTGATTTGTTTTCTATTTTTTGGTTCATTCTATGTTAGGGCAACAGATAAAGGGACCAATACAAAAAGTTTTAAGACTAGAATCTAAATTCTGAACAAGTGGCTCTATTTTTTTAATATGAATTTTAATCTAACCTATAAAAGGTCAACTTCAATAACTAAAATCCTAACTTGAAAACCAGACTGAACCATCCATGGCTCATTCATTTGTCACATTTCTATTTTCACTTTTCGGTCCAGAGCTCAGCACTTGACCAGCCGTAGAGAGGTGCAGCAAAGAACTTCAGCTGGATCAGGAATCACCAGGTCGACCTTGAATCCTTCGGCCAGAGACACCTTCAGCAGCTCTTCCATGAAGCCTTGCATGTCTGTGATCTCACAGGGGCTCCAGTGCCGGTTCATGATGTCATCTGTCCGCTCAACCTCAGGTGGGTTAGAAACAGCCAACCCTCGGTAGCGTTGCTTGTTGTACTGCTCCAGCGGGAGGTCCTCAGGTCTTGGCACCCACTCCAGTTTCAGCCTGTTCTGCCTGGGGTTAGAGGGATGTGGGCTTGTGAGACCCTGAGATGTTCTGTAGGAGAAGTGCTCACAAAGTAGCGCAAGGAAGGCCGTCCAGGTGCAAAAGAGGTCAACTGAGAAGGCTCGTACTGAGCACGTGCGGAGCTCATAGTTTTCAGGCCCATGGCGAAGGTTGAAGTGGAGAACTCGCACCTGGGAGGAGAGGGAGGAATATGCTGACTACGTGTTCTCCAGAGCGTACACAAACACAGAACCTGTTTCTGTGTCTCTGCAAACAGATGCAGCTATTCTCAGTAAACAGCAGCTGAAAGGTTGGCGAAAGCTAAATCGTTAAAACTCAGCCTGATTAGATCTTTAAAGACTCAGGGTAAAGACTTTTAGCATCTTTAAATCAATCCATTTTCCGGGATCTAAATTTAATTTAACATTGGAATGAAACAGAAGCTAGCTTATCAACCCCATGCAGATTGAGTTAACGCCTCCATTTAACTGATCTCATTTTAAGAGTGTGCAACCAAAACTCTGAGTGTTGGTTTTATTCATAAATATTTCAGAGCTTTATATCCTCAGATGCACCAAGTATGTTTTCCTCTGACTTCATCTAAATTTTAAACCAACCACACATACCTTGGAGTCAACCTTCACCATGATCATGGCTCCCAGCGGCCCTCCTCTGAGGCTGAGAGGCACTTTAGCTTCATACTGGTGAATCTCCTCCAGCAGGGGGCGTATCTGGAAGAAGTCAGCCTCACTCCGGAGCAGTGCCAGCTCTGAAAAGCCATCAGGCAGGTCCAGAGAGCTGGAGCGCAGGTAATTCAGGATGTACCTGAACACTTTCCCATCTCTGTCTATGAAAACATGTCCTTTGTTATCTCTGAGGACGGGAATTTGTCCGGTGAACATCGCGCCCAGCATTGAGTCCTGACAGCGTGTCAGGGTGCCCAGAGTAGTGGTGTAAATCTCTCCACCCACGTTCAACGAGACTGGGTCCTGCAGAGAGTTCCTGTTGCTGTTGTCAACCCGTGAGTTCAGATTCAGCATCTTTAAAGGGATTTTTCTGATCCTGTGGTGTCTGGAGGATCCTTCTGCTCTGCTCTGCTCTGCTCAGGAATGCCGAGGACCGAGGGATGAAGAAGGTTCAAGTGTTTCTTTTGTTCCCCAGAAAGACTTTTTCCCTTTGACAGTTAGCGAGCCACTGTAGTCACCAGGATACCGAAGAGAGAGGGAAGATGTTCGGAAATCTGCCAAGTCTGTCTCCAGAGCTGAAGATTTATAAAAACTAGAGTTTAAAAAGCAGCTGGATTCCTCACTTTAACTGTTGCCTCAAAGCAAACATGTCATCCTCGTGAATGCAGCCATTTCCTGAGATTTTCTGGGGATAAGTTTTTGTTGATGTATCTCCTGCAGGGTTCAGTACGGTGCCAGCCAACAGCAGGCCCAAAGTCTGACTGTGTTAAAGCAGAAAGGCAGCAGGGCCTCGGTGACCAGACCAGCATGCTAATAACTGGACACTTTTGGCTCCGACGCCACGAAGCTCGCTATTATTCTCAGCTCATACCCCCGATCCCTCTCTCTCACACACACACACACACACACACACACACACACACACACACACACACACACACACACACATTGGAGCTGTCTGAGCAAGACACCGGGGACTGGGTAATTTGTCTGAAATGCCCCCCTTAAAGTGACAGCTAGGACACTGAGAAGCGTTTTTTCATCCCCTGTGAACAAACCAACAATGTCCGCTCACAATCTTCATTGTAGAAGAAACGCTTTCCCACAAACACAGTCAGAAATTGTTGAGAAAGTTCAATTTCCCTGCTCAACAACGGCAGAAGTGACTCTGCAGTATTGTCTGAATCACACAGCAGGATGAGAATAATGATTCTGAATATTAAAGTCTGAAACATCACACTCTGAAACATATTATTACCGCTGTGACATGATCACACAGGAGTTAAGAGGACGTCACATCCTGTTTTGGCTGTTGACTTTAGATGTGACTGCCTTTATAGCCTTCAGGCTTAAGAGGTTAACACGTATCATTGCCTGATTGATATGTTGACAACATGATTGCAGGGATTCAACATCCTGTAAGAATACGTCTCTGAGGGAATAAACATGAAGACTTGCATCAGAAGTGAAATAAGCGCACGCTTTCCTGAAAGAGATTGTTTTAAGAGTTGAAATTAAATATTTTCAAGGTTCCTCTAATTCTTCACATGCAGTTTTGAACGATATTCAGGGTATTGTGACCTCACCTGTATGTGGAGTATTGTCCTGTCGATGGCATTAGCCTGCAGCAACGTCACCGTACACCCACCAAATCCTCCACCTGTCATCCGGCTCCCAAACACCCCCTCCACCTCCATGGCGGCAGACACCAGCTCATCCAGCTCTCTGCAGCTCACCTCGTACAGATCTCTGTCACAGGGGCATCAGGTTACCGCTCACCTGTCTCATGACTCCAGGTAGAACAGATGTAAAACAGCTGCTGAAACTGTACCTCAGGGAGTTGTGGCTCTCCACCATCAGCTTTCCAAACTCTTTGTAGGCTCCTCTCTTCAGGGCTTCAGCAGCCTGGGATGTTCTCTCAATTTCCTCAATCACATGCCGAGCTCTGCGATAGGTCACATCATCCAGCTTGTCCTTTGCATCTGACAGAAGAGAGGGAAGTCAAGTTAACAATGTGATCTGTGCACTCAGAGTTTCCCAATTCTAAAAATCTGTTATCATCACTCCTCTGTAAATATTACACAAATCTGATGCTGTGTGGAGAAACTGCATGTTTCATTTTAGCAAAACATTTAATGCATTCAAGAGTAAAAGTACACAGACACATATGTCACTTGGAACCAGAACACTGAAATCTTGACCTCTTCCCACTGATATGGTGAATCCGTAGACAAAAAAAGCACAGGTGACAGGTGCAAGACTTTAACACTTCATACCCTCCAAATCTTTCATGGTAGCATCTCTGAGACTTTCCTTCCCCAGGATGGAGGCAGCCTTCTCACACTGTTGGCGTCTCACAGGATACTCGCTGCCTGCCAGAGAGTGTTTCACATTGGAGTTGGTGATGAGAATGACCAGGCCCAAATCTGCCAGAGGGACTGGAGTGGCCTCCAGGGACCTGGTGGTGGGTAAAGTGTTAGCACCCAGGACTCACTTATTGATCTATTTGTGTTGTTTGTTAACTTTACCTGCAGTCAATAAGCAGAGCATGGCCCTCCCTGCCAAGGACAGACACAAACTGGTCCATGATACCACAGGGCACGCCAGCATGCGTGTGTTCTGCCTGCTGACAGGCTAGTGCTTTGGATACCTTCTCTCCATCATCTGTGGAGCCAACACAGAGGCATACAATAGAAACTGATGCCCCTGCTTTTCATCCATATTGCAGAGGACATGCTTCTGCTCAAACTTGGGTAACTTAATTTTGACTTAAGCCTTGGTGATACATTTCTGACCTGGCTTCAGCTGCTGCAGGAAAGTGTAGAAAGCCACCTCAAGAGAAGCTGAGCTGGACAGACCTCCTCCCAGGGGGACACTACTGGCTATCACAGCTCTGAAACCTGGGACAGGAGATGCTGCAAACACCACGGGGAGAGCACTCATGATGTAAACATACTCTGGTAATACCTAGCTCAAGTAAACCTCAGGAAACATCAATGTGGCTGTTTACACAATGATTACCTCTATAATGTTGTATCACTCCCTTCACATAGTTAGCCCAGCGGGGCGTTCCTGGAGTCAACCCTGATCCATCATTTGGCAGACTGAAGCTCACCTGGTGAGGCACATCTGCATCTTCAGTAACTGTTACTAAGGTAACATCCTGGCCAGAGGTCCAACTCCCAACCACCACTGTCACCAGGGGAAGAGCCTGACTCAACAGACAGACAAACAATCTTTTGACTTTGCTACCCTTTTATGCATTATTCACACTATGTTTATCAACAGAAAAATGTTCTTCTTTTGTTGTTTGGGCATTTGAAAATGATTTGTTCTTGCATGACAGGGCTGCATGATGTCTGCAACTCTTACTGACATCAGCTCCTTCAAAATTGTGAATATTGAGGAAATAATAATAATACCACTTTGTATTTTTGACTGACCTACTTTTGCAGGATTCTTATCGTAAGTAGTCAAATAGTTAAAGGTGTGTTCAAAGTGTCATACTTTGGTAGTGGTGAGGCTGGGCTGAATTTGACATTAACTTACTTTTTAATCCTACTTGTAATACAGTTTGTGACTATACAAGGAGTTTCACTGTAATTAAAACTTACTTACTTCAGCAATGTTTACTTATTTTCAACAATAAAGATTCCGTTGGGGAAATTAAGTGAATATACATAAATTAAAGGTCCTCCAGAGAGATCACTTTACCATTGGAAGCACAAGTCCCTGGTTGTAGTCAGTGTGCTCCCCTATTAGGTTGACTCTACCTGGAGCACACACTGCTACCTGGGGAGCCTCTCCCCCGAACACCTGCGTGTACTTCCCGCGAGCCTCCGCCACGAGCTCCGCGACTTCAGGGAACGAGCTGGCCATTGTGAAACGTGAAACGTCGGATTACAATCAAAAAAAAAAAAAAAAATGATAGTAAACGGAATGAATGAAACGTGAGTATGAAATCTGCAAAATGATCCAGGGATGATCATGAAGTCGCCAAATGGCACGCTAAATCACTGTCAGAGAAAGAAGAGTATTTCGAAAAATCATGTGATTGTTTACTTCCGCGTAGTTTTGATTGGTTTATAAAGTCACGTGACCCCCTAGTTGGGCGACTCTGCTTCTGTGCTTAAAGGCGAGAGAGGACTTTTTACGTAACATTTAACGTTTTATATATAATAATGATATTAAGAATAAACACCCTATTGCCTTACTAATGAAAAGTTAAAGCGTTCATAAATTGAAAATCATTCAAACGTGGCACTAAATCACAGATCAGCATAAAAAGACGAACAAAAAAATAGAGGTGATCAAAAATACAACAATATCCCAGTATCAACGTGTACTAATAAATCTTTATATAAATCATAGACTGTATAAAACACAATACAAATATAAATATAAGCCGTATAGAGCGGCGGAAGCGTCTCGTAAACCCACTTTCGATGAAAGTAGCATAATAGCGCCACTTGGTGGCTGCTGTTCACAACTACCGCTGTTAAATTAAACTCAGCACCAGACTGACTTTAACTTTATGTAGTTTCATTGCTGACTTCAAACTGCTTTATATTTGGATGGACTTCAGCTACGTGAGTATTTGTGTTGTCTGTGTTAATATTACTTATTTGTATACTGTATATTTTTTTACTACTTTACGGTTAAGTTAACCAAAGTAACATTTATTAGCATCGCAGTGTGGTAAACGTTAATTAGCAGCGGATTTAGCTAAATATTTTGTTCAAGCTGCTCTAGCGTCCAGTATTATACAGAGTATATCATGTTTATGATTTTTTTAAATTATTTTTTTAATGACGCAATACCACCAAAAATGAAAGCTAGCAGGGTAAAGAGAATAAAAAGAAGACATTTTTTTGCTACTCCTGTAGCAGGTTGTACTCAGTCAGAGCAGAGGAGTCCTTGCGGGTCAGCCTCAAGATTTTGAAGCTTCTCGGCCAACATGGCGCTCTTTTCTGCTTCCCGCTTATGAGGCCCTGAAATAACAAAGAGATATGTGTTGTTTTTCTTTTTTAAGAAAGTTTAAAGCAGTAAACGGTTAGCTCATATCAGTAGGTATGTCTCTGATTAAATAAAACCATCATTTTTATGCTACAGAAGATTCAGTGAGGATTACTTACTGTAAGGTCAGTTTCCTCTGAGCCAACTTCTTCATTAGCTAGTGCTTGTTCTCTTTCTAACTCCATCAATCTTCTCTTCCAACTATCTTCCAGTGCAACCAGCTCCTTTCTGAATTTTTCCTGCAGTTCTTGACATTTCAATTTTGACTGGGGGTTTCTTGAATCAGCCGTAGCTTCTTTCACTGTGTCGAACAGGCAGTTGACTAATTCTTTCTGGTTTTTCACCTCCCCATCCAGCATCCTCACCACCATTTGTATCTTCCCTACACAAGTCTCCAGCTTTCCGATCTCATCCGCCTTGTTCATACAGTGACACCCTGCAGCCCTGTCATCCCTTTGATTGTGAAGTATTTCCTGTACAGAGTTGGATATACTCTCCATTTGTGTTCTGCTTTCTTTGAGCTCCCACTTGGATACCTCCAACTTATCCTCCAGCTGCTCCACCTTCATCCGCCATCTACCTTCACGTTCCGTGAGTTTTGCAGTGGCGTTCTCCCCAATGGTTCTAATAACTTCCTGGTGGTGCTCTTCACTAGCTGAAATCCTTTCACTATGCTCCTCTTTTAGAATATGGTCTGTTGCATTCAGATTTGCCATTAGTGTTTCTTTCTGGGTCGTACATTGTAAGAGGTCCCTCCTGGATACCCCGAGTTCTTCTTCCAGCTGTTGAACTCTTTTCTGCCACATCTCCTCACATTCCCTGAGTTTGGTGGCAGCTTCCTCCTCTTTGGCTTGGATCAGGACTTTGTAGTGATCTTCATTGGTGGGAATCCTTGCAGCACCTTCCTCATTTAGAAGACAAACTGTTTCCTTAAGGGAGACAATATGTGTCGTGACTTCTGAAAGTTCCCTCCTTGATTTCTCTACCTCATCTTCTAGGAGTCTCACTGTTTTCTGCCACTCATCCTCACACTCCTTCAATTTTGTGGCAGTGTTTTCCTTGACAAGCTGCATTACTTCATTGCAGTGCTCTTTCTGAGCTGACAGCCTTGCAGCTTTCTCATCTCTAAGGAGACGTGCAGTTTCCTCAAGGGATAAGATTTGGTTTTCAAACCATGCCCTGCCTTCAGAAAGTTCTTTTTTTGATTCTTTAACCTCTCCCTCCAACTGTTGAACTCGTATCTGCCACCTTTCTTCACATTTTTTAACTTCCTCCTGCATTTGAATGTCTTGGGACTTAAAAATCAACACCTGGGTTCTTAGATCACAGTTTTCCTCCATCTTTTCACTGTTCAGGTCTTGCATAGCTTTTCTCTCCCTCTGAAAGTCATCATTCATCTCTTCTATCTTTACCCTCATCTCTTCTTTCTCACTGTAAAGTCTTTTCAGCTCTTCCAGAGATTCAGAGATTCTGAGCACCTTCACCGCCAGTGAGGTGTTCTCCTCCTTCAAGCTTTGATTTTCACATTTCAGCTTTTGGATCGTAACCTGGGCTGAAAGTAAAGCTTCATGCAGAACATGCACTAATGGTTTGGGAGATGTTGGAATGTGTCTCCCCTTTTCATGATTGTTCTCCCCAGCAAGAGGTGAAAGTGCTGGAGCGCTCCACAAGCCAAAAATGGGCTGGTCTTGGTGTGTCAGGGACTGCAATTTGCAAAAGAAGCTTTAACCAGCACAGAAGAGATTTCTTCACCACTTAACATTAATTTTCTACAGTTTATGATCACTATCTGTAACTTTTCTTGCTTCTTAATGAGTTAAGATACAATGAACATCTCAAACTTTGAAAGAGAAAACAGATCGCTAGCATGGGAAATAGTTCACCACATCAATGAAGATTACAATTATTATACACAAAATGCTTTTCTAGAATTTGCATCGTTTCCTCCTTTTTTCTCCTTGTGGGGCTCCAAACTTTTAAAACAGTATCCACGTATAACAATAGATTAATTTTGGATGACATGTAATAAAATAAAACAGTAACTCTCAGGCTCATTAAAAGTCTAAATGTCAGAATCGGACACTTACCTCCTGCTCTTCTTCACCACTCGAGTCCATTTCTGACAGAAAATCATGTTAATCTGAATGTTTTAAAGTTTTGTTTCACACTGTTACCTGGGAAATTCAAACCAAAACAAATTTCAATTTTGTGATGACAGACACGCCCCCTCAAGTAAAAAACAACAACAAATCCTTGAATGAGGCAGCCTCCAGCAAAGTGAAGTACGAGAGATGAATGTCTCCTGAGGGTTGTTGGTTTTTACACTGATCCCTACAAGTAGCCAAAGATAAAGCAGTCTGTGCACATAGAGATTTAGGGAGAGCTGAACCTCATTAATCACTGTGGAGGAAGTTTTTCAGTCAGGTGCTGAGTCATGCTTCATGCACATAGGTTGATGTAGAGTCTATGGCACAAACTGGTCCAGTTAAGGGTTTGGTTTCTTGCTCAAGTATCACATCTTCAGCTACCAACTCAACCCAACTAGCCGTATCAACCGATTGTTTTTTGTCATTATCATAGTCAATATAATGGCAAGATTTCATTTGCAGCATTGAATGAATGTGACACAGTAATTTACCCCATAGGGAACATCAAGCAAGACAGGAAGTAGTACACAGAAACCACCTAAAAACACCCAGTGACTTTCAAAATAAAACAAACCCAGATTGGATTTAGCCTGACTTTGACAGTTAACTTAAAGAATCAATGGAGCCAGACTAGGAGTCTAAAGGTTTGAGGTTTTACACCCAAACATGAATGAAGAGATGTTTATCACTGGAGTGGGAAGCGCGGGAACTCCTTGGTATTGCAACTCCAGCTGTCAGCCTCAGTGCAGCTAGAAAACAACACTAAGAACCCATACATGAAAGCACTGCTGATGGTACAGTTGTAAAAGTTCACCATATGACCAAGATAATGAAATCCCTAGCTACTGCAGCCCAGCAGCTCCCCCTGATGGCTGGCTGCAGTACAAATCATACCTAAAATAACATTTTATTTTGTGTGGCATTTGCATGTTCTCCTCATGTATGAGTGGGTTCTCTCTGGGTACTCTGTCTTCTTCCCATAGTCCAACAGGCTCTTCAGGCTAATTGGTGATTCTGAATGGCCCGTAAGTGTGAGAGGTTGTCTGTCTCTGTATGTTGGCCCTGTGATTGACTGGCAAGCAGTCCAGGGGGCCCAAATACAGCTGGAATAGGCTTCAGCCACTCGCAACCCTGAATAGGATTAGCAGTAGAAAATGGGTAGATAGATGGAAAATAGAAGTTAGGTTTAATTAACTATACAGTTAACTTTATATTATGATGACAGGAATGAATGTTGTCAGTAATCTCTGTCAGCACCACTGAGAATCGTACAGAAATTTGAGCATTTCTATCTGACATACTCATTCCTCTCTTTCGAATTCTGTTTTCTTCCAGGACCCTGGCTATAATCTTGGTCTTCAGGAGTCATCTCTGGTGAAGTGGATAAAAGAGGGATCAGTTGTCATACAAGCACAGCCAAGAGTTTTGATCATCCATAATAGAATGAGGCGCTTTGTCCACTAATTGCCTTGAGCTATGGAGGCTTCTCTGCAACCCGAGCTCTCCGAGGAGCTCTTGGCTAAGACTGAGCAAGCTCACAGCAGCAGCAGCTCTGTTAGAGGATGACCCTGCAAGATGAGTATGTCATTTGCAACCTGACGACATTTAATGGGCTAGAAAATTGTAGCTGGGTAGCTGGAGCTTTTGCACAGCACTCATAACTTGGAGTCTTGGGTTGAAACACGAGTTCTAGCTTCAATGCATTGCATTTCCACAGTATAGAAGCTATAGATCTTGAAGCTTATTGAAGATTCAATGAAACATAATTTAACATTTGCATAAAAATGCTCTTCAACCTTAAAATTGTGATGTTTGCAAAAAAGTGCACTCTCTGATTGTTGTCATCAGACAGCATCCACCTGACATTTTTGCTTGTAATCTTGTAGATGTCAAAGTATCAGAGGTCCTGCAACAGCACCCTATCGAAGCCTGTTAAAATATCTTAAATTTGCCATTGACAGATTAAAATTGTTTGTCTCTGAGCCTTCAAACATGACAGGATTAATGCAGTGATGCTTTTCATTAGTCAGATTCTTCCCCATTACCTGATCCCAGGAGGATCTTTCTTCTGTCCATGGCTCCAGACCAGATTACAGCACACACTGATGGATTCTCCCTCCACCAGTTGAAAAAAAAGCTCCCTTTCTCTCCCCCCTCTCCTTCCCTCCCTCTCCCCTCCATCATCACCCATTGTTGATCGCTCCTTGTAGCACCTCTCACCTTTCGTCCCCACCATTCACCAGCTGGCCACATTAACGGCAGCAGAGCTGAATGACCTGCCAGGTGAAGCTGTATTATTCAGAAGCCACTTTGTGTTTGTGTGTGCGGCTCGGAGCACGCCAGTTCACCTCTGCGGTCACGGATTGTGTGTATGCATAAAGCACACATGTTGCTGCTGCCATATAATGTTAGTGGGTGGAATATTTGTGTGACTCCTCCTGATCATGAGTGCATGTTTGAATCAGTGACATCAGCTCCTGAGGACGAGCTGGAGCTCTCTGCAGCCCCCCAGCCATGCCTGGGTTTCACCTGAGAAGCCTGGTAAGCTATATTTCACCGAAAGAGCTTTCACTGCTCATCCCCTGGGGTGTGCAGGCTATAGAGCGACGTTTAGACAGATCTAAAGATAGCCTTTCACTGCACGTTAGATCTGACCTGCTGATAATAGCTGCTGTTAGAGAAAAGAAAAGAAGCTTTAACCAGCACAGAAGAGATTTCTTCACCACTTAACATTAATTTTCTACAGTTTGTGATCACTATCTGTAACTTTTCTTGCTTCTTAATGAGTTAAGATACAATGCACAGCTCAAACTTTGCCTATTAATTACTCTAAGAAACATCTTGTGTACCCAAATCAGGTCTGACCTGAGTCTGTTTAACTTTTGAACAAAGATTGAGGGCTTAAGGTGTGAAGCTTTGTCTGATTACTGCTGGTCCTGAGTTTATAGTCCTTAATTTCTCTTTTAAGGACTCTAAACTGGGCATTTTCCTTACTGTAAATACAATCATAAATAAAAGACAACTTTTTAAACATTTTGCTGCTCTCCAGGTACTTTAACTCTGAAGAACTAATTGCCATGTCACCAGTCAAATCCCAAGGTAGAACAAATGCCACAAAGAGAAAAGCTGAGGTAGCACAAAATGGGACTCAAGAGAAAAGCAATTCACAGAACAAGTCCAAAACTTCTCAGCCTCAATTAAGAGTTGATGGAAAAAGGAAAGGTAAAAGGACTTTACCTGCTACGGGGGACAGGGAGGCAATTGAAGTCAAGCCAACAAGAAGGAATAAATTAGATACAAGTATAAAGACAGAAACAGACCAAAAGACAACACAGAAACGAGCTGGAAGAGCATCAAGAAACAGAACTTCTGGGAATGGTACCCCACCCCAACATGAAGATGATGGTAAATATACACGAAGTGAGCTCAAACTGGCAACAAAAGCATGCCACACCACACAAAGGAGAAACAACAAGCTACATGACAGGCCTGAAAAAAAGAGAAGTGACAAAGTGACGGAGAGTGAGGAGGAGGAGGAGGAATCAGAGAGCGATGCAGGAAGCTCAGCGGAGGTGACCGAAGACGACACGAGTAACAATGAGAAGGAGGATGAGCGGGGCAGGCACAAAGAGCCGGTGGAGACGCAGGGGAGCGAAGAGAGCAGTGAGGAGGAGGCCGAGGCGTCGGATACCCAAAGAGACACAGAGCAGACTGCAAACGAAGAGTCAGACAGAGAAGTTTCAGAGGACGCCAAATCAAAAAAGGGATCTGAGGAGGAATCAGGATCCAGCGAGGAAGAAGGAGACAAGGAGGACAATAAGAAAGCTGAAGAGTCTGAAGCAGGCAGCAGTGATGAGAGTGAAGATGTGGCAATAACCGAGGTTGCCACGTCTCGAAGGCCAAATGCTCGGAGAACCAGCAGACCAGTAAAACAGACTCCAGTGCCTTCAAAGCCTGTGCAAGAACCAAAGCACAAGATGGTTAAAAAAACCAAGGCAGAGAAGCAGGCAGAGAAGGCTGAGAAACAGAGGGCTAAAGCTGAGAAGCAGAGGCTGCAGAAGGAAGCCAAAGAAAAAGCCAAAGAGGAAAAACGAAACAAAAAGAAGCAGAAAGAGGACAAACCCAGCCCTGCAGCAGAGGAGGTCCACCTACACACAGCAGAAGATGAGACCCAGTCAGCAAATGCTCCTGTAGAAGCTGAGCCAGAGGAGGAGGAGGCTCAGCCGACACTGAGCCATGCACTCAAAGGCCAGAACAGAATCATGCTTCTCAAAAACAAAGGTAAAGATCTCAAAGCCTTCCTGGAGCCTGGTGAGCAGCAGAGCTCCAGCGGGGCAGTCAAATCCCGGCCTCAGACCTCGTTGTTGGGCAAAGTGAAGATAACATCCCTTAAACAAAAAGCAAACAAGCTGTTAGGTGAGGAAACATCAGAAGGGGAAGTCATTGCAGGTGAATCAAATAAACTCAAGGAGCGTTTGATAGCACAAAAAAAAGGCATGAGCACATTCAACAGGATGTCCGGATGGATTCACAAGAACATGCCACGGGGGACAAACCTGAGAAAAAAGCTCTCAGCTTGGACGAGAGCCATCAGCATCTCCCGCTGGCTGTCTCTTCGTGGAACGAAACACAAACAAGGTCCCAGAAAGTCGAAAGGCAGTATCCTTAAACACAGGATGGCAATGAGAGTTGCCAGTAAAACCAGTCTGGCTGGTAGGAAAAACCGGGGCAAGGCTGGAGATGGAGGAACAGACGCAGACCACACCGGGGAGAAAGAGGTCGAAGCCAAATATGCCGTGGTTCTGCCCAGGATGAACAAACTGGGCAAGGCAGAGACAACAGAGGTTCCCCAGTCCAGTTCTACTCAACCAAGATCACCAACAGGAGAAGCCACTGTGTCTGAGCCAAGACCCCCAAAACCAGGCGCCAAGCTTGTCCTCCCCGTCAAGCCCGATCTCAGCCTTCTGAAGTCCATCAAGAAACCCCTACCAGGAGGGTTGACACCAGGTAGAGATGTAGCAGGGAGGAGTCCTGGATCCAGCACTGCACAGGAAGAATCCAGTGACGTTACAAACCGACAACCTGTCCTGGGAAACCAAGATGGAGTAAGTGTCCTACAGGCTGCAAGATTAAAACTGGACCCTTCCCAGATCAACCTGTCCAAAATTTCCTTGTCGGGGGGACTGATGGGTGGTGGACGAGCTCGTGGGAAAGCACCAGAACCAGATGGAGAGGCATCTCCCGGGATACCCATGTCCACCACTCAGCCTTTTACAAATGGGGCCAGTGCAAGTGTGGCAGGTCCACGGTCCCTGTATGAAGAAGAGGCTGATAGAGAAGTGGCTCAGTTCATGGGAGATGGGGGTATTTATGCTATCCCCCGACCAGAGGTGCACTGGGCTGGAAACCCAAGGATGAGTGGGGACCCTCAGGTATGTGTTTGTTAACTTAAGATAAAATACAATCTCTGTGTTGTTTTTAGAAAGACAAAACTAAGTCCAGTCTGTAACCCCTGAACTCATGAACTCCAGATAGTATTTTGGGGGATTTCAAGACAATCAGGCCCAGATAATTTTACACATGCATCTCACAGTGGGAGATTATCAGCATCATCCTGTCTACCTTGTTGCTTACATTGACTGCTTTAAGCAATGCATTACATCAGTTTTTCTGTATGGTATGTGGGACTAATCCAGAAGCATTGATAAGGGGACCACAGAGCAAAAAAGGCACAAATAGTTGAACTAGGTCTTGTTTGGAACCAGTTCTTGAGTTCCATCTTTATTTCAGACGTCTATCTACATGTTTGCTTTTTCTGGTTTAGGACTGGCTGCGTGCTGAGAACTTGTTGCCCCATCAGACAGTGGAGAAGCTAACCAAGTGGACGGTCTATGATGATGAGGGCCAAGCCAGGACTGTTCCTGCGGATAATGGCAGGGGCCCCTGGGAGTCAGAAGACCCCACCCAGGAGATGCTGGAAAGTCGACTTATCAGTACGCAGGTATTAATGACAACAGCATGGCTCTGTAGTAGGAGAGTCCACATTCTTAACTGACCTGCCTGCAATCCTGGGACTGCTATTTCTTGATACAGATTTACATCACTGTATTTATTGAACTTAAGCTCAGAAATGTGGAACAGTGGCGGCGTTAAGGCAAAGGGCTGAGTGTTGGTATACCAGCTGTACTTCATCACTTATTGCCTCTGTGCACACAGGACAAAGGGACATAAAAGCTAAGCTGCTGGTTTATTTATTTCCTAGTCTGTACTGATAATAGAGCATACAACAGCACAGCACACTGGTATGAGATTGCAGTATATCAGCTATCACACTGCTCCAAGTGGATTGGTTACCTGCTGTGAAAAGGTTATGAGTGGAGTGGACCATTAGCAGCAGGGGAGTACAGAAAGAAAGCCATAAAGGGCAACGGAGGAGAATAATAACTAATTTAATCAACGTCAGCCAAAATGTTTATAGAGAAGGTAAGAGCCATCTAAGTTTTAAGGATCTATCTGAGAATGACAAGACTTTAATTCTGACTCTGCTCGTGTCTTTCAGGTAGTGATGCCCGGAAGCCAGAAGGCCGTAGAGGTGGATGAGGTGGAGGATCTGTCTCAGCTGGAGTGAGTCACGCACAAAGACTCACAGTATCTGCAGTATAGCATGAAATGCTCCACTAAAACCTGTTTTCTGATGTTCTCAGAGAAGTTTGTGAGAGCTCAGTGCTGCTGAACCTGAAGAAGAGGTTCCAGCGTGACTGTATTTACGTAAGTTTTACGACAGATGCGACATCTTGTGTAAAGAGCTCATCCAGATTTGTTTCATAGTTTCCTTTCAACAGCTTTTTGAGTAAGGTGTGCCTCATTATCTTCTTTTCCAGACATACATTGGAAACATGCTTCTGTCCATTAACCCTTTCAAGCCCCTGAGCATCTACACAGAGGAGCTGAGGATGAAATACCTGGGAAGAGAGCAGCAGAGGAATCCACCGTGAGGAAACACTCTTCACCATGCTGTGCAGTCTTCATATGAAGGTTCAGTCTCATCAGATCGTCTCTTTTTCAGACACGTGTATGCCATAGCGGACGCCGCTTTCTGTCATTCTCAAGCCTCGACACAAGAACAATGTGTCATCATCAGGTACATTCACATCACCCAACAAGAACCACAAATGTTTGCAAATTTAGTGTCACATTAAGATCCTGTTTTTTTAGTGGCCAGAGTGGTTCAGGAAAGACCGAAGCCACCAAACTCATAGTCCACTACCTGAGCTCCATGTACCAGGGACGAAATGACAACCTGCGACAAGTAACTCCTCACAAAACAAAAAAGATGTCTTTTTATTAAAGTTTATTAGATATTAAAAATAGAAAAATCTGTTTGTCCTCATCTCTAATCCTCCTCCCTGACCAGCCCATGGAGGTCTTCCCCATCCTGGAGAGTTTTGGAAACGCCAAGACCATCCTCAACAACAACTCCAGTCGCTTCGGGAAGTACCTCCACGTCCACATTCTTCAGTAAGTCCACCTAAAATAACTCTTTTTACAAATATTCTCTTTATTGCTCCCTGTGCAGCTGGTTTAGTTGCTAACTCTCTTTCACCTTGGGGAACAGTGGGGTTGTTGTAGGGACGTCATTGTCCAAATACCTCCTTGAGAAGTCCAGGGTTGTCTTTCAGGTGAGTAAGGTGTCCTGTCTGCAGGGAAGGATCCTAAACTGCTTGAGATTGATTGTTGGAAGATATCTTAAGCTCCTTTCCTAGTTGCATGGTGTGGAATTAACTGATTTGCTCTTTTTCATTGGAATTCTGTTTATGTTGCTTTTGTTTTGGGTTGCATTTTCATTGTGCATTTGGAGTGCATGTACAAAATGTGCTGCAGATTTCAAATGAACACATAACAAACAAAACTTCATTATCTTTGAGGGTGTTTGGAAACAAATTAAATCATTCCTCCTCAGGCCAATGAGGAGAGGAACTACCACGTGTTTTATGAGCTGCTGGCAGGAATGAACGACTACGACAAACAGGAGCTCTACCTGCAGGGACCTGAGACCTATTACTACCTGAATCAAGTACAGCACACATCAGTGATTGCAGATTGTTCTCTTTTTAGTTTGCTCTGAACTCATCTCACACCTCTCTTTACCTCCAGGGGGGAGCATGTGAACTGAAGAGTAAGCAGGACAAGCAGGACTTCCAGCTCCTGGTTCAGTGCTTTGAGACCATCGGTCTGCACGCTGATCAGATCTCCACCGTCTGGGCTGTCCTCTCGTCCATCCTGCAGCTGGGAAACATGTGCTTCAGCTCGTATGAGGTGTGTTTGTAGTAGCGGTAGAGAGAATTTGATCTGACATTTAAATCACACCTCTGCTGTTTGTGCATCAGAGCGAGTCGTTCGAAGTGGCTCGAATCTTCAGCGAGGCTGAAGCCAGGAGAGTCGGCTCCTTGTTGCAGATTTCCTCAGAGGCCCTGCAGACCGTCATCACTCACAGAGTCACAGTAAGTAGCCTCTCGTGCTCCAGTTGTTTCTCGTGATGGGTTGTTTTCTTCAGACTTATTCTCTCTTTGTTTGCAGGAAACAACCTATGACAGGATCTACTGCCCCCTGTCTGTGGAAAGTGCCATAGAATCAAGGTGAGAAGATTTCCTTAGATGTGTGTGGATGAAAGCACAAGATGGAGATGAGTCTTAAAAAGTAGTGGACATAAAAGTCTTGATTGTTTCTAGGAAAACAAATGAATAAAGGAAGTTGAAAATAAAAACATTTTGAGTAAAACAATCAATAATGATTCCTAAGAAGGAAGTCAAAATACTGTTTTCCTTGTCATCCTCCTGCAGAGATGCCATTGCCAAAGCCTTGTATTCAGTGCTTTTTGATTGGCTGCTGGAGCAGATCAATGACTGGCTGAGCCCCACAGAGATGGACAGCACAGTGGGCATTGTAGATATCTATGGGTTTGAGGTGTGTCCCTCCTGAAATGAGATTTAAAGCCAGCAGAGCAATGTTTGTGACCTTAGATGTAACCTCACAGCTCCTCTCATCCTCAGGATCTCGCCTTGAACAGCTTTGAGCAGCTTTGCATCAACTTTGCCAACGAGCAGCTGCAGAACTTTGTGAACAAAGCTGTGATCTCACAGGAGCAGGTCAGTCAGCTGCCTCCACACACACGCCACACACTCACACTGAGGGCAGTCTGTGGTATTATTCAGTGTGTGTCTTTGTGTTATGTGTGTTTGTGTTCTTTAGGAGGAGTATAGTGCTGAACAGATCCAGTGGTATCCGATGCCAATCAAGAACTTCCACTCCTGTCTGGATCTGATCTCCTCCAGACCCCACGGCATCCTCCGGATACTGGACGACCAGACTTGCCTCCCCCAGGTACACACACACACACACAAACACTTATGCAACAAAACAATAAGAAAACAGACAGAAAATGCCCTATCTTTTAAGTTTTATTCCTGTTTTCCAGGCCACAGATCACACTTTTCTCCAGAAGTGCCACTACCACCACGGGAACAGCCCCTTTTATGCCAAGCCTAAGAACCCTCTGCCAGTCTTTACCATCTACCACTATGCCGGAGCTGTTACCTATCAGGTACAGAGCACAACACACTGCTTTATGAGGCAAATTCATCAAACAGCAGCATTAATGTGGGATAATTCACCTTCCTTCAGGTTCATAACTTCCTGAATAAGAACCACGACCAGTTCAGGACAGAGGTGGTAGAGCTGTTTGCCAGGAGTCGGTTAAAGGTGAAGCAGCATTTTGGCAGCCTCTGTGGACAAAGCAGTAAATCTGTAACAGCAATAAGTATCTTTTATGCTTTTAGATGGTGTCGGAGCTGTTCAGGAAGGTTCAGGATAGTTATATCCAGCAGAGGGAGCTGGGCTGGAGAGGGAAAGGCCTCCGACAGCAACCGTCGACTGCCGCCTCACACTTCCTTCAGTCTCTGACTGAACTCACAACCCGTCTGGAGAGGTACAATGATGCTGCAGGGACTTTTTATGAGCTGTGCGAGCATAAAAAATTATAGTTGATCTTTTCCTCTTTAACCCTCAGATGCAAAACCACTTTCATTCGTTGTCTGAAGCCAAACTACCTTAAGGTAACACCAGTTAGCACCTCTAGTTTTCAGCCCACAATGGATGACTTTGCTCCTCATCACTTCCGTCATCTTGCAGCTTCCTGGAGTCTTTGATGTGGACTACATGTCAGCTCAGCTGAGACATGCTGGGATGCTGGAAACCATCCACATCAGGAAAGAGGGGTTTCCCATAAGGATCCAGTACTCTTACTTTATTGAGAGGTGCTGTGAGCACACTGAGCATCTCCTGCCTGCAGCCTTGAAATGCCTGTGTTCTTTTGGGCTCTTATAAACTTATATTTATCTGGTTTCACAGATACAGTGTGCTCCTGAATCAGCGGCTCGATGAGGCATCAGACAGAGAGCTTACAGTTGATCTGCTGGAAACCGTCGGTGCAGAGGAGGGACAGTTCCAGTTGGGACTCACTAAGGTGCCTCCTTTGCCCTGGTTTGAATTTTTTTTTGCTGTGAATGTGTACATGTTCAGATATCTGGGTGTGATTCTGTGTCAGGTGTTCTTGAAGGAGCTTCTGTTCCAGCAGCTGGAGGAGAAGTGGACCAGCACCCAGACGTGGGCTGCTATCACCATCCAGAGGAACATCAGGGGCTTCCTCTGCAGGAGGAACTTCAAGTTCTTCAAACAGAAAGCCATCATAATCCAGAGCCACATCCGAGGACATCAGGCCAGGTACAGAGAGAAACACCAGGGGTGTGCAGGAGATAACAAACCAGCTGTGAGACTTAGTGTTTGTGTGCTGCTGCCCCCCCTCTTTTTTTAGGAAGTACTACAAGCGTCTGAGGAAGTCCTTCAATCAGTTCTGGGCGGTGATGATGATAACCAGGAACACCATCAAGAAACGCCATTGGAGGAAGGTAGATATGTGAGAGAGAAAGGGCGGATGCACCATATGTTGGCTGACTTTATTGTACTATAAATGAAATTACACAACAACAGCAGCTGTGTGAGTGGTGATAGAAACATATGGGCGAGCCCTGTTAACCATAAAGCCCTGATGCACGTAATCAAGGTCAAAGTGTGGTTGTTTTCTTTTTTCATTTCCTCAGAAAAGACTAAATTATTGTCTTTTACAGGCATTAAATAATAAACCTAATATACACATATTGCAAAAAAACAATGATAAAATCTGTAATTTTTATTGTATTTGTTGTGCAGAATACATTTATTCATAACAACAAAATGTATTGTGGTCAGCGTCTGTTTCCAGCCTCTTTAGGTTTTAGATCAAACTGTTTTACACCCCACGTCATCTGGTGCGCATCCTTCTTTGACTACTACCAAAAAAGATTTTCAATCACTAAAATGTTGATGCAATTTTAAAAAAAGATAAAGATATAACTAAAATAATACAAGGAAACGGCGTACTTCCCGGTTAATTTGTAAAACTAAATAAAGAAAAATAGTGATGACCATTTGATGACCTGTTGAATCTATTGGGTGTATTTGTTCCTCATACATTCTTCAGCACTGACAACAACTTCCCAACAATATTACCACCTCCTCATAAAATCTCATACCTGTTCTTTAACTGCCTTTCTTATCTTGGATTAATCATGCCACATACACACACACACACACACACACACACACACACCCTGCTTACCCTCCAGTCTTGGACTTCAACCTCTCTGACTGAAATTTGAAGCAGCACTGCATCTCTTCTTCCGCCTTCTGAACCTGGCCTCTCTGACTCTCAGCTCCTCTGCTTGCTCAGGTACGCTGCTCCTCTTTCTTTTCCATTGCTTGAACACCTGCTAAGACTCAAACATGTCCTCTGTCTTTTAGTTTGTGGTTATTTTAAAGTTAATATAGTGACAAAGAAAGGAAGTGTAAACTAAAAAGAGCTTGTAACTCCTCTCTCAGCTGCTTGGTGTCTGTTTTCTTTCTTTCCATGCTTTGTTTCAAACAACAGCTTTTAGTTGTGTCTGTTGATCCTTTAGCTTCGGCTGTATCTCTGTCAGTGTATTTGGTGTTGTTGTTTTATGAGGCTTGGACTATGAACAGTGGAGCTGCTCACAGGCTGCTTGTGTCAGCTGTTACAGCTTAGTCTCATCCTGACTTGAACCTTTAAGTGAGTGACAAAGTTTTGGCCTAAGGACAGACTTTAGATAGTGTCACCTTTCTTTAAAACAACATAAAATAAGCAGTTTGACGCTTTACATTTAAAGTCAGTGTGAGGGTAGAGGCCCGTTTGGCCACTAAGCCAATTCTTTTGATGTGTCTGATATATTTTTCCAAGTTAAACCAATTCAGCAAAATCTGACTGTCATAGTTTCTCGTTGTTGTTTTGACATCATGATAAATCAATCTGAGTGTTGCTGCCTTGCTACCGAGAGTTTCCTCCCTCTGTGAGCCGTAAACCTCTGATAAAAATCTATGTGGACTCTTGGCACTGCGTGGCTTGAGGTGGGGCAACAGGACTGTGGGTGTTACCCGAGTATAAAACATGATGTGTGTCTAAGAATAGCTCCAATTGACCACACTCCTCCTCCAGGTTGGACATACCTGGATTAGAAGCACTAACTGGTCGTCTTTGTTCGTTTTAGGAGTTTCACGAGAAGAACAAAGTAAAGGCCGTGACGAAGAAGAAATCTGTCTCTCCAGGAATGGTAAGAGAGTAAAATAAACTCCTGTTTCAAGCTGAAGTGAGTGTTTTCACCAGACTTTGTTTTCTTGTCAGGATGTGGGGATGTTGGAGATCCCTGCTGAGCTGTCAGCCAGACTTCACAGCGCAGCAGGTGAGGCTCATATCCACCTCAGTCAGTCTACACATCTACCTGCTGTCATCACTTTGTGATTGTTGCTCCCTTTCTGTCCAGCAGGGCGGCAGCAGAGGTCAGGAGTCACAGTGGTGGGAGCTCCACAGGTGAGGGCAGAACATCGGTTCAGCCTGCCTCCAGATATAGACAGATACCCGTTCTCTCGCTATGCCAAGTCTATACTAAAGGTGAGTGGGGTCAGACCACAAAACCCGACGAGGACTACAAAAACACACTCTCTAGATCTTCATTGTGTGCTGTTTTTTACTTGATTATCAACAAGGATGCAGTGATGTGACATAGATTTGTCTGATTTTAGTAGCATGTCTTTATTTTCATCCTGAGCATGATGTCAGAGGAAAAAAGACACCTTGAATTTAATGAATTGTATTTTTATGCAGGACACATGGTCCCAGCCTCAGGGTTACCCCCTCCAGAGACCTCTCACCTCTCTGGAGCCTGAAGATGCCAGAACTGCCCTGGAGATTTACAAACTGGTAGATGAGACTTGAAGATTCATATTTAGAAAGTTTCTTTTTTTCGTTTTAAGCTCATTGGGTTTCGATCCATCTCTTTTCAGATCTTGCGGTTTACAGCTGAGTCTGACCTCAGCAGCTGGCAGGAGCAGATGTTGGGGAACTACATTGTAGAGAAGGGTCAAAGCAGACCGGCTCTAAGGGACGAGATCCTAGCCCAGCTGGCGTACCACACATGGGGTCTTCGGGAGGATCAGGGCTGTCTGAGGGGCTGGCTGCTGCTGGCCTGTTGCCTCAGTGCCTTCACCCCGTCACCAACACTGGACAAACCCCTGCTCAAGTAGGTGACATACTTTGGCCAGCTCTCTGTTACTGACAGTCAGTCAGTGGTCACTGACTGAAAAAAGTGAGAAAGGTTTATATGGTGGCTAGGAAGGGCAAACAATCTTCATCTGGGGAGACAAGCTGCAAATGCTTAAAACAATGCATCTTTAAAAATGCATGCAGAAGTCAAAAACAAAAAATTGCAGAAAATCATAAAACACCCTAAACACTCATGGCTCAAACTCCTGTTTTCTCGTCCAGGCTTGTGTCTGATCGAGCTCCAGGGGAGTACCGCTCACTGTGCCAACACAAACTGCTGACGTCTCTGCAGCTCCCAGCTCCCACTGCCCGTGTCTACCCCCCCACTCAGCTGGAGTGGACCAGCAACCAAAAGAAGGGTGCCATGATGCTGGAGGTGAACACGTTCAACGGTGAGACTCAGCTCTTGATAAACTGAATCATTTATGAAAAGGAGCTCTGGTGTGAAAACATCTGATCTGATGAACCTTTCCTCAGATGAGAGGCTGACCGCTGAGGTGGAGTCCTGGACCACAGGAGAGCAGCTGGCTTCATGGCTGCTACATGCCAGGTCTCTGATTCTGTCCCATAACATTCACATCCTTCTGTTCATCCTGCTTCATGTGGTGGTTCTCACTCCCCTCCTGTGTGTTTGTGTCACAGATGTGTTTCCGAGGCAGGTCAGGGCTGGTCAGTGTCTCTGCTGACTGATGAAGGCTGGTCGGATCTGGCTGGTTCAGACTTCGTCATGGATCTTCTGGCTGGAGCTGAAGCTGAAGTGCTGCCCCCTCCAGGAACTCCGTCCTCTTCAAACTCTGACTACCTGTTCAGTAGCCAGTGGGACAGGATGCCGTTGACAGATCTGGATGACTTCATCCCTCCAGCACCTCCTGTGCAAGCTCCTAGGCTGCCTTCGTATGAGGGGAGTCCCTGGGCAAGAGACTATCCCCAAGAAGGTGGGTGCTCATACTGAATAATACTGCATTACCGAGCTTAAGTCTATCTGGAACCAGTCAGTGAAAGTCCTAGAGGAATCGAAAGTAGTTTCAAGGCCTCTCTGTCTCAGGTCAGAGGTCGCTCAGGGTTAAAGGGTGCAGTTAAACTAATCTCTCCATCCACTTGCTTTCAGGTCGTGGTCGACAGATGGACGCCTACGTTGATGACTTGTTCGACCCCGTGCTGGATAACGGACCTCCTGTAAGAGATTTTATGATGTTGTAATAGTGGTTGAATATTTAGATGTTCCTCAAAGAATTAAAGTTTCACCCTGTTGGATGAGCTGAGTGTGCACAGCGGTCTGCAGTGGATTGTGTATCTCTTGTCGTATCGTATTACAGAGTGCATGAAGTCACTGGTGTTTCCTGTCACTGCTCTGTAATTTATTACCGTGTGTGTGTTTGGTGCGTGTGTGTGTGTGTAGGACATGGATAGAGTAGCGATGCTGCACCGTCGGATGAGAGGAGGAGGAGGGATTGGACCCATGCATAGTGGCATGTATGGAGCAGGTAAGAACACGCTGTCCAAGCTATGTGGTCAGAAAATAGTTTTTGTGTAGTCAATCTGTCCCTGAAAAGCTTTTGCTTTAGGGATTTCCTTTCCAAAGGTAGAGGAACTTCAGGGAACAGGGTTTGCAATGTTAAATTTTAGCATATGTCCTACTTTAAAAGTGAAGCATTTCAATGTCTGTCAACTGCACTTAGTTAATTTTCCTGTTTTTCAGGTGTACCAATGACAATGCCAAGTTACCCCATGGGTAAGAAACAGGATTTGTTTTGTCAGCAGGAATGAAACTTAATTACCAGTCAGAGATATTAAGGGTGTTTTTTATATCAAGGCAGTAGAGGAAAAGGTCTGATCTTTAAGTTTTCAAACCGTTATGTCCCACCTCACAGGAGTGCCTTCTGTACCCGGCTATGGCGCTCCCATGATGCCAACAGCCATGCCAACCATGCCAGGTAGTCCTCATATTTTAGTTAAAGACAAGTCTCATGTCACAAATTTCTTTGTTACTGAGTCTAAGTCGAAAAATAACCTGTGATTTCACAGCCATGATGATGCCTCAGGCTCCGGTGGCAGCTGCTCCTGACCCTGCGCAGATGGCTGCAACACAGCAGGCCCTCATCAACCAGCAGGCCCTTTTCATGGTAGGAGTCTTGCTCTCCTTGACACGTTTGTATTTAGGACCCAGAAGCAAGTAGTTGGAGATAAACAATGAACAGTCTTTATTGGCAGAAACTTAAAGGCACAGTTCAGAGCGGGGTTTGAACCCGCACACTTAGGAATGAAGGATGAGTGTCTCTGCAGTAGAGCCACACAGGAGACGTTTGGGACAAAGGCTCAGACAGTCTTTGAATGCAGGGAGTTGCGGCTTGAGCGGGGATCGAACCCGCGACCACAGGATCTCTAGACGAGCGTTCTCCTGACTGAGCCACACAGGAGACGTACAGGCAAAGGCTCACGTAGTAGAAGGCTGGCGAGGGTTCAGTAACCAGGCAGACCAACACGGAGAAGGATTCAGGCAATACTCAGAGTCGAAGACAGGCAGGGATCAGGTACCAGGTAGACCAACACGGATCAGGACAGGCAGAACTCGGCGTCCGAGACAGAAGCAGGATCGACAGCCGGGGACTCAGGCAGACGGGTGAGTGACGAACAGAAGCTTTAGTCGATACCTTGTAGTCAGGCCGAGGGTCAGGCGTAACAGGCAGAACCTGGGACGGAACTTGTAGGCAACAGGTAAGCAGTCCGAAGACAGGTCTGAAGTTCTCAGCGTGAGTGCGAAGACAGTCTGACAATGACCGTGTGTGGAGCTGGGGTTTATATAGGTGGCCTGATGGCAGCAGATGAGGTGCAGGTGTGAGCAGGAGCACAGGTGATTGGGGTCAGGCTGATTAGGCTGGAGACAGAGGCTGAGGCTGAGGCTGAGACTGTGACAGAACCCCCCTCTCAAGGGACGGCTCCCGACGTCCAACACATCAACAGGGGCGGGGTGGGTGGGAAGAGTACCTCAGTACTCTTCCGAGGCGGAGTCCTCACGGACATCAGGTGGAATCCCCTCCTCCTCTTCATCCTCTTCGGAATCCTCTGGTGACGGAGGATCAACAGGGGTGACAAGAGAAGGTTGCTGTGACGGGCGTCCTTGCCTCCTCAGGGACGGCTGCTCCGGGTGGCCCTCGTGGAATTGCTTTATGAGGTCCTTATCAAAGATGTTCCGGGAAGGCACCCATGACCTCTCCTCGGGACCGTATCCCTCCCAATCCACGAGGTACTGCAGGCCTCTCCCTCGCCGACGGGAACGGAGCAGACGGCAGATGGTGAAGGCAGGACCCCCGTCGATAAACCGTGGAGGAGGAGGAGGAGGAACATCAGGAGACAGGGGACTCTCATGGACAGGTTTGATCCGGGAGACATGAAAGGTGGGATGAACTCTCATGGACCGGGGAAGCGTCAACCTCACCGCCGTCGGATTGATGATTCTCTGGATGGGGAAAGGACCCACAAACTTAGGTGCAAGCTTCCTGCTCTCAACTCTAACAGGTAGGTCTCTGGTAGACAACCAAACTTTTTAACCCACCTGATAGGTTGGAGCAGGAGTCCGACGGCGGTTGGCTGAAGAGGAGTAACGGTGGACGGCCTTCTGGAGTGCAGCCCTGGCTCGGGCCCAAGTTCGACGGCAACGTCTGGCGAAGGCAAGGGCGGACGGGCAGGAGACATCATTGTCCAGAGCGGGAAACAATGGGGGCTGGTAGCCGTACACACACTGGAATGGGGACAGGCCGGTGGAGGACGAGACCAAGGAGTTATGGGCGTATTCAACCCATAGGAGCTGCTGGGACCAGGTAGAAGGGTTCTGGGATACAGTGCACCGAAGAGCCGTTTCCATCTCCTGGTTCATCCGTTCGGTCTGTCCGTTGGACTGAGGGTGGAAGCCGGAAGATAAGCTGGCGGTGGCTCCCAGGAGACGGCAGAATTCTCTCCAAAAGGTAGACGAGAACTGAGGCCCACGGTCTGACACCACGTCCAACGGAAGACCATGGATGCGGAAGACGTGATGGAGGACCAGTTGTGCAGTTTCCTTGGCGGACGGAAGCTTCTGCAGGGGAATGAAGTGGACCATCTTGGAAAACCGGTCAACCACAGTGAGGATGGCCGTATGTCCATCGGAGGTAGGTAGACCGGTGACGAAGTCCAAGGATATGTGGGACCATGGACGATGTGGGATGGGCAGAGGTTGGAGGAGACCGGCAGGAGCCTGACGGGAGGACTTGTGTTGACTGCAGATCTGACAGGCTTTGACGAAGTCCCGAGTGTCCTCCTCTAGCGTGGGCCACCAGAACCTCTGAAGGAGAACCTCCTGTGTGCGTCGGGATCCAGGGTGACAGGTCATGTTGGATGAGTGGGCCCACTGCAGAACCTCGGACCGTAGAGCCTCAGGAACAAAAAGACAGCGAGGGGGACAGGAACTGGGACCAGCTTGACCTTGGGTTGCGGCTTTAACTTTCTCCTCGATATCCCAAGTGAGGATGGCGACGACACAAGGAGGAGCTAGGATGGGAGCATCCTTCTCTGGGCTGTCCTCATCTCGGAGGTATTGGCGGGAAAGGGCATCCGGTTTGGTGTTGCGGGAACCAGGACGGTAGGACAGAGTGAAATTAAACCTTGAGAAAAACAGGGACCACCGGGCTTGACGGGCATTGAGTCTCTTAGCAGTCTTGATGTATTCCAAGTTCTTGTGGTCAGTCCATACAAGAAACGGCTCCTTAGTTCCCTCCAGCCAGTGCCTCCATTCCTCCAATGCGAGCTTTACCGCCAGAAGCTCGCGGTTGCCGATGTCATAGTTCCTCTCAGCGGGGGTCAGTCGACGAGAGAAAAAGGCACATGGATGGAGCTTGTGGTCTGAAGGGGAACGCTGGGATAAGACGCCTCCTACTCCAACATCAGAGGCGTCTACCTCCACCAAGAACTGAAGGTCTGGATCAGGCATCTGGAGAATAGGGGCAGTGGTAAACCTCTCTTTCAGGGTGCGGAAGGCAGTGTCTGCATCAGGTGACCAGAGGTAAGTTTTCTTGTTGCTTGTTAGAGCGGTGAGGGGAGCAGCGACCGTGCTGTAGTTCCTGATAAACCGGCGGTAAAAGTTGGCAAAGCCCAGGAATCTTTGGAGCTGCTTGCGGGACTCAGGAACAGGCCAGGAGGTGACTGCGGAAACCTTGGATGGCTCCATTTGGATGTGGCCCTTAGAAACGATGAAGCCCAGGAAGGAGACGGTGGGAGCGTGAAACTCACACTTCTCAGCTTTGACAAAGAGTGAGTTCTCTAAAAGTCTCTGGAGCACAGACTGGACATGATGCACGTGGTCACTGAGGTTCTTGGAGAAGATGAGGATGTCATCGAGGTACACAAAGACGAACTGGTTCAACATGTCTCGGAGAACGTCGTTGACAAGGGCCTGAAAGACGGCTGGGGCATTAGTAAGTCCAAATGGCATTACAAGATACTCATAATGACCGATGGGAGTATTGAACGCCGTCTTCCATTCGTCTCCCTCCCTGATGCGGACGAGGTGGTAGGCGTTGCGAAGATCCAGCTTTGTGAAGACCGTAGCTCCCTGTAATAGCTCGAAGGCGGAGGAGATGAGAGGCAGGGGGTAGCGGTTCTTCACAGTGATGTCGTTGAGCCCTCGATAATCAATACAGGGCCTCAGGGAGCGATCCTTCTTCTCCACGAAGAAGAATCCTGCGCCAGCAGGTGAGGAAGAAGGACGGATGATGCCAGCAGACAGGGAATTATTAATGTAGTCCTCCATGGCCTTTCGTTCTGGTGCAGAGAGGGAATACAACCTTCCCTTGGGAGGAGTGGTGCCTGGGAGAAGGTCAATGGCACAATCATAGGGTCGATGTGGTGGCAGAGATGTGGCGTTGGCCTTGCTAAACACAGCACTGAAATCGTGATACTCAGGAGGCACCCTTGAGAGTTCAGGCTGGACCTTGGTGCAGACAGGGGGGTGCGGAGACATGGCATCTTTTAGGCAGGAAAGATGACAGGCGGTTCCCCAACCACGGATGGAGCCAGTAGACCAGTCTATGACAGGGTTATGTCGTCGGAGCCAGGGGTAGCCGAGGACCAGCGGCATGTCAGGATGCTCAAGCACGTGAAACTGGATAGTCTCTTTATGGTTGCCAGAGATGAGCATGGTAACAGGAGTTGTCTGATGAGTGATAACTCCCATCAGATGGCCATCCAGAGCTTTAGCTGGAATTGGTTGTTGGAGGGGAACCAGACTCAGTCCAAGTTGCTCTACGACTCTCTTGCTGATGAGACTGGAGTCTGAACCAGAGTCGATGAGGGTGGCCAAGGTCTGGGGTCCGTCTGGCAGGAGCAGGCGTGCAGAAGGGGAAGGACGAAGAACCTGAGGAGTCTGGAGGGAAGAGCTCACTCGTACCTCCTCTCTTACGAGTGCTCTCTCTTTTAACGGGCAGTCTTTTACAAAGTGTCCTTGCCCACCACAATACAAGCAAAGCTGTGTGGAGATCCGTCGTCTTCTTTCAGCAGGGGTAAGGGAGGTGCGACCCAGCTGCATAGGTTCAGGGTCCCCTGCCATCGTAGAGGAAGACAGTCGGAGTGGATTCTTGGGTTGTGGACTGGAAATGGGCAGATGAGTCGGTGTCTGACTCCTTGCTCCTCTTCTGGCCCTGATGCGGAGGTCAATCCGAGTGGCCAGGTCAATGATGCCATCCAGGGACGAAGGGAGTTCATATGAGACCAGTCCATCTTTAATGTAGTCTGCCAATCCATGAACAAAGGCATCAATCTGGGCCGTAGAGTTCCACCCACTGCGGCTGGCTTGGGTGCGGAAGTCAATGGAATAGTCTGCCACTGACCGTCGACCCTGTTGGTGCCTCAGGAGACCTGCCGCTACCCCGGCTCTGTCTGGATTCTGGCCAAACACCTTCCGAAGTTCTGTGGTGAAGGTGAGAAAACTGGAACAGGCAGGAGAGTGACGATCCCACTCAGCAGTTCCCCAAAGCCTTGCACGCCCCGTCAGATGGTTGATGGTAAAGGCCACTTTGGCAGCTTCAGAGGAGAAAGTGCGAGGCTGGAGAGCGAAGAGCAGGGTGCAGTTTGTAATGAAGGCAGCACAGGTCTCCGGATCTCCATCATAACGTTCAGGAGATCCCACTCGTGGTTCAGGAGTGTCGGGCAGAGCAGGAGGTTGAGTGATCGGAGCAGGATCTGAAGCTGGTGGTGGGGCATGAAGTTGTGAAGCAAGCTCAGTAACTGTCCGGGTGAGGGTATCCACGGCACCCTGAAGGTGGCTGACAGATGTGGTGATTATCCCTTCCTGATGAGCCAACACTTCTTCAACTCTTCCCAATCTGTCCATTGCCGAGGGTGTGCTACTCGCTGGGTCCATCTTCTGGTCAGACTGTACTGACACGTTTGTATTTAGGACCCAGAAGCAAGTAGTTGGAGATAAACAATGAACAGTCTTTATTGGCAGAAACTTAAAGGCACAGTTCAGAGCGGGGTTTGAACCCGCACACTTAGGAATGAAGGATGAGTGTCTCTGCAGTAGAGCCACACAGGAGACGTTTGGGACAAAGGCTCAGACAGTCTTTGAATGCAGGGAGTTGCGGCTTGAGCGGGGATCGAACCCGCGACCACAGGATCTCTAGACGAGCGTTCTCCTGACTGAGCCACACAGGAGACGTACAGGCAAAGGCTCACGCAGTAGAAGGCTGGCGAGGGTTCAGTAACCAGGCAGACCAACATGGAGAAGGATTCAGGCAATACTCAGAGTCGAAGACAGGCAGGGATCAGGTACCAGGTAGACCAACACGGATCAGGACAGGCAGAACTCGGCGTCCGAGACAGAAGCAGGATCGACAGCCGGGGACTCAGGCAGACGGGTGAGTGACGAACAGAAGCTTTAGTCGATACCTTGTAGTCAGGCCGAGGGTCAGGCGTAACAGGCAGAACCTGGGACGGAACTTGTAGGCAACAGGTAAGCAGTCCGAAGACAGGTCTGAAGTTCTCAGCGTGAGTGCGAAGACAGTCTGACAATGACCGTGTGTGGAGCTGGGGTTTATATAGGTGGCCTGATGGCAGCAGATGAGGTGCAGGTGTGAGCAGGAGCACAGGTGATTGGGGTCAGGCTGATTAGGCTGGAGACAGAGGCTGAGGCTGAGGCTGAGACTGTGACACTCCTCCCCTCTTCACCTCCTTTACTTCTCCTCTTTCTTCTCATCTAACTTTCTCTCCTACTCTCCAGGCCCAACAGATGACCATGCAGGCGATGACTCTGTCCCAGCAGCAGACCCAGGAGCAGCAGAAAAAGCAGAAGAAGAAGGAGGAGCAGGAGAGGAAGCAGGAGGAGGACCGGGTGCGGAGGCGTCAGTCAGATCGAAGGTCCAGGCGTCACTCGCCCTCCTCTCGATCTCCATCACCCAAACCTGCTCCGTCCAGAGCTCCCGCACCTCATCGCAGCTCCAGCCACAAGCAGCCCAGGCCAGAGGTATGTCAGTTTACATCTCATATGGTCTGTTTTCTCCTCATCTTAAACATCTACTGACTGTTTCTATTTCTTTAACAGCCAGAGAGAGCAGTGGACTCATCTGATCGTGAAGATCTGCAGTCTTTCAAAGATAAGAGGAACTACTTTCAGAAGATAGGTGAATGCCATGGATGGTTGTGTTTATGGGATGCTAGGTGGAGAAATGTTAGCAGGCTATGTTGCACCAGCTGTGCTGTCTTTAGCCGGGTCATAGTGCCATCTTTTGGATATAATACTGGAGAAAAGTGTCTTATTTCAAGTTATTTAAAGACAAAAATTAGGTTTGAATTGCTTTAAACAAGTAAAAAAAATCTGCCAATGGGGTAAGAGAAATGTGCTTGTCAAGACCAGAATAACGTCTTAATACAAGTACTTTGTTCTTACCCCGCTGGCAGATTTTTTTACTCATTACAAGCAATTCAGGCCTCATTTTTGTCTTTAAATAAGATAAAATAAAACATTTTTCTGGACTGGTCAAGTGAATGTGGCTCGTATTTAGACTACAAAGACTTTTTTGCTGAAGATAAGATAAAAACACTTGGAAAGATTTTATTTTTTTGCAGTGTTTTTCCTTTAAATGTCTCCTCTCTCCTGTCTTTCAGGATCTCCTACTCACAGTGAACCCAAACCGCAAAAGTCTAAACCAGCGCGCTACAGCCCCCCTAGACAGAGGCGCCGCTCCCCATCACCTCAGCGTTCACCTCCACGCCCAGCTCCAAAGCCTGAAGGTGAGGAGATGAAAAGACCAAGAAAACATGTTGTTCAGTTTGTTGTAAATAGAAAAGGAATGTATGAAGAGCCCTGGGGTAAGTTTTTGGTCTTCCACAGTGAAGCGTCCTCGGTCTCCTCCTGCTAGAGAGAGTGACCCCCCAAAACCAGAACCTCAAAGTAATGCTCATCAAGAGCCAACCTCCAACATCCGGGATATCATCAAAATGTACAACAGCAGACCCCCACCAGAGCCCAAACCCTTTGAGCCAATCAGGTAATTTTCACCTGAACGTTTTATTTGCACAAACACCTTGCAGGATCATCTCTATTACAGATGCAAAACCACTAAGTGAAATAAGGTTTTTAATTCTGTTATTTCACAGGTCAGCTACAGGTGTCAGAAAAGTGGTTTTATTCACCTTAAATAAATGTTTAATCTTTGGGATCGTTCTGTTTTTATTCTGTTAACAGATATCCTGTTCGACAGTTTTTAAAGAAAAGTGATCCCAAAGAAGAAGCTCTGGCCAAACTCAGAAACAAAGGACCAGTGCCACAACAGAAGGTCAGGAGACTCTGTGAAGATGTTTTGAAATGTCTTCACTTTTCTCTGCAAGTGATGGTTTGTTATTCTGAATCCTACTTTGTTCAGCATCTTTAAATTTCCTCTTCCTGCTTTAGAAACAGTGGGCGCCTCCTCCACCTTTAATCAAACCAAAGAGGGAGCAGCGTCCTCCTCTCCCCAGGACCCCGTCTCCTCCGCCCCTCCCTCCCTCCAACACTGGTCCTCGTGTCACCTCCAACAGCATGAGAGAGAAACAGCGCTTCTTGCAGGACCTCTTCAAATTGCAGAACACCCAGCAGCAGACACCTCCTCCCCCTGACTCCCCATCACCACCTCCTTCTCCTCCCCCACAGCCGGCTCCTGTGCTCCAGAGCATCCCAGACCCTCCACCCATGCCTGCCCCGTCTTTCTGTGGGTGTTATACATCATGAACGGTAAAATTAGCTGTGTAAGCCTGATGTTTTCCAAAGTTAGTGACCTTTATTTGTGGCTTTTTAGATGCAGAAGTGTTACCAGATGAGGACGGCGTTCGCTCACAGCTCTATCACTTCTCCCCTGGAGTCCACCTGTCTTACTCCAACATGCCGGGGAAAGTGTTCCTGAGAAAAGAGGTATGACACACTCTACAGAAAAGCATTGGTGAAAGGCAAGAGAGAAGAATGAAAAGATCAAAATGTTGAGGTTTGACCCAACCCAGAGTAAAACATCCATCATTTTCGTTTTAGGTGTTTTACCCCAAAGAGATGTTCAACCGGCCTTACATCCTCAATCTGTTATGTGAACAGGTGAGTATAAACGTGCATGTCCATTGCAGCTTCAAGTATGCCTTCAGTAACCACTGATGATCTCACCGCCCTCTAAACCTTCTCCACGTTTCATATTTTATAGATCATGAGAGACACGTACTCTGACGGCTGTTTGAGGATCAGCAGAGAGGAGAGGAGGAAGATGAAGGACCTGCTGGGTGAGTTTTGATGATCTAGATTTGCAGGATTAACTGTTAAACCAGCAATAAAACATAAGCAATGATAAATGTTTCATATGTGGTTAGTTTGCTACTTGTAAACTCATTTCATGTAAGTCTCCTAAACCTGACCCTGTCCCTCTGCAGCAAACTTCAACGTGGGAACGACGATCAGCACCATTGAGAACGACAACATGAAGAAGAGGATCGTGATTGCTGCTCGAGACAACTGGGAGAACTACTTTTCACGCTTGTTTCCTGTGAAGGTGAGCAATGGTAGATTTTTCTCCTTGTTGCTAAAAATACAGAGCTAATACCATTTTACCTCTTTCCATTCCTCAAGAAGCCTTAGATCTTAGAGCTTAAAGGGTGAGTTCTTGGGACCATCATTGCTTTATGACCTGGGGAAACAGTTGAATGTTGTTCTTGATCTCACAGTCTTTAGCTGGGATTCAAAATCTTTACCGACCACTTGAACTCATTTAATTCCATCTCCTCTGTTTGTTGCAGATGGACAGCGGGGACGCTCAGCTGTTGGGTGTGTCTCATCGTAGCATTCGTCTCCTGAAGGTGGTCAGAGCTTCAGGCATCAACCCCAAACACCTCCATCAGCTGAAGAGCTACAGGTAAACATCCAACCACCAGTTTAATCATCATCAGCTCAGAGGAGACACATCACACTCACTCTTGAGTGCTTGAAGAGTGTCAGTGCTTCAGATTGAGTGAAGTATTTCCCTGACTTCATTGTCTCGTATATTCTTGAAAAGCTCATATTTCATGCACAGGACAGTAACTGAGGTGTGCATGAACACAGTTTTGCAGAGCTGCTGTCAGTGGACCTGCAGGGTACAGACCGAGTGCTGCTGGAGCTGAAGAATGAAAACTTGGTGCTGAAGTCGCCCAGAGCTCCTCAGATCACCGCCATGATGCGACTCTTCCTCCAGGAGCTCATCAGGGTGAATCTTCACCTCCAAGTCATCATAGTTAATCTTATCTTTGATAATTCAGAGCATTTTTTACTGGTGTGAATCATTTCTGCTCCCCAGGATTCAGGCCATGTGGTTGCCCTGAAGAGTTACGTGACTGATGACAGAAGTCTGCTCAGCTTTAATAGGGGCGACATCATCAAACTGCAGCCGATGCAGGGACTGCAAACAGGTAGAGCACAGGTCCCGAGGCTAGACATACATTTCTGATCACTTTGAGAATCAAAACCAAACATCAAGTATTTTGTGTGTGTTCCTGCAGGCTGGGGTTTCGGCATGTTGGGAGGACGCTCCGGTCTCTTCTCGGAAGAGCTCACTCAGCCGTCTGCAGCCCCAGATTACCACTCCCAGCACCTGATCCAAAGAGACAACAGGAGGAAAAGCATGAGGGGAACCAAACCGGTCTCTTCAGACAACCGCCCAACTCCAGCTCCAGCTCCGGCTTTGGGTCCAGCTCCAGCTCCAGTCCTCAGACCCCCCAACAGCCTTGAACCAGAGCCGCTTGTTAGGGAAGCCTCAATCCAGGGATCAATCAGGGGCTCCATCCTTGAGCTGGAGCCTGTCTCACCTATAGAGGAGTTTGCAATGAAATACTTCAGGTGTGATGGCTGAAATCTAAATATTGTAGTTTGTTAAATCCCTTAAACATCATCGCCTTATTTTTTATGTGTTTCTCTCAGGTTGAGCGTTCTCTCAGACAACAGGAGGGATTTTATTGAGGCTGTTCAGTACACAGAGGTAGTACATTGATAATACTGAGTTCCTTATGCTTAATGAGACTTCCTGAATATTAAATCCACTCTTCTCATAATCTAGACCCCATTGATGGACTCCCTCATCCTCTACAATGAGCCTGAGATCACGGCTTTGTCCATTCAGTGCTTCAACAGTAAGTGAACTTACACACAATAACACACACACACACACACACACACACACACACACACACACACACACACACACACACACACACACACACACACACACACACACACACACACACACTTAACCCTCTGTTACTGTGTCTGTCTTCCATCCTAATATTCACCTCTCTCTGTAGACCTCATGCAGTTTATGGGGGACATGCCGATGAAGAAGAATAACACAGAAAAAGAGTGCTTGAGTCACATCTTAATGGTTAGAGCTTGATCAAACGGTGCCTGTTATTGACAGGTTGAGTTTTATTTTCAGTGTTTATGAGGTTTAAAGAAAAGTCTCTCTTTCTGTTCAGCTGGGGAAGGAGAGAGAAGTGATGAGAGATGAGATCTACGTTCAGGTCATCAAGCAAACCACCAACAACCCGACCAAGTGAGTGTGTGTTGAGGTTTTCAAGAACACTTTAACACATATTGGAGAAACAAGATACATAAAATGAAACACAAATAAAACATTATTAGTCTATAACTCGTTTGCGCAATATGACTTCATCTTCTGACTTGAGCTCTTCTCTCTCCACAGATCTACCTGCACTCTGGGCTGGAGACTCCTAAACCTGGTGACCGGGTTCTTCCCCTGCTCTGGTACTCTGCAGCCTTACGTCACACAGCACCTGGAAGACATCAGCCTGGACTACGATCACCCATACCAAGGTGAAGACGTAAAGAGAGATGACAAAAAGAAGAAGATAATCTTTGTGTTATCATTTTTTAAGTACAAAACCTCCTGATTGTCCTCAGAGCTGGCCGGTGGATGTCTTGAAAACCTTCAGATGTCTCTCAGAGGTGGTGGTCGCCGTAACATCCCCTCACATATAGAGATGGAGGCCATTATGGTGAGTTGACCATACACTTCAACTAATAAAAGCACATACTTAAAGGTGCTACCATATGTATGCATCTGCATATACTCATCTTTTCACAGTCTGGAAAGACATCTCGTCGTCTTCCCATCGAGCTGCCAGGAGGAGTCAGCTTCCCTGTCAAGATACGCAGCTTCACTGTAAGATTTATTCATGTCTTCTAATCTGAGAACAAACTACAGCTCTCCTTCTGTTAGATTTTAAAATCTAAGTGGTTGTATTTCTGTAATCTTCCTCTAGATGGTAGCAGAAGTGGTGACAGAACTCTGTAGGGAAATGGGAATCTTGAATCCAGAGGAGATCAATGAGTTCTTCATCCTGGTCAACAGAGCCCAGGGTAAATTTAATGTCTCAGAAAGCAGCAGAAAACACCTCACTGTTTTAAAGAGTTAGTCAGCAGTGAAATAAGGTACCACCAAAGTTTAACAAAACTTCCTTTTCTTCTCTTCTCTGCTCCGTCAGATGGGCAGATGAGTCCCCTACAGGCTGAAGAGTATCTGTCTGACTTTGTGCTGGACGATGGCTCCATCTCTTTCGTCTTGAGGAGACTGATGTGGAGGAATCCTCTGAACTTTTACAACGACCTGTATGTGGAGTTCCACTACCAGCAGGTGACAAAATAACCTCACCCGTGCAGTCCCTCTTTCTACCCTCTGATCCAGCTTTAGTTTAACTGCTGACTTCATGTGTTTGTGTGTAGCTTCTTAGTAACTACCTGAGTGGGCGGCTGATGCTTCCTCATGCAGCAGGTGGTTCCTTGTCTGCTCAGCTGTTGGCAGAGCTGGCAGCGCTGCAGCATGTGGCTCAAGGCCTGTTGGATACTCCTTCACTGTGAGTCAAGCATGCTGGGAGACAAACTAAGATCCCTTATGACAGCAAATTGTAGCCAAAACATTTAGAGCTCCCCCTGCTGATCAGCTGCAGTAAGGGTGATATTGCCAACTGACTTCACGCTCAGAGTTGAAATTTGTGTGGTTGTTTCTCTCTTTAAGGGAGGAGATGAAGGAGTATTTGCCGAAACAGGACAGCCTCGGGAGTCCAATGGAAGAGATCTCCTCTTTCTGTGAAGGACACATACCTGCCATGAGCTCCCTCCATCCTCAAGATGCCAAAATGCAATTCATCGGTGGGTACTGTCCTAAGGCCTCATGTACAGAAAGTATGTACGCGCAAAAATAGGGCATCCGCTCTTTTTTACAGCAAAGTTCAGGTGTATCAAGAGTGAAATGTCCGTGAAAATGTGTGGTTCCTCACTCCAACTTTATAGCTTTTTTTATAGTTTTTTTACAGCTGTTGATCCTCTGGCAACGCTTTGAGGTGATGTCGAGAAACAGTTAACAAAACCAACACACCCAAGAGTCAGCAATCAATTAGTGGATGTAATAGCATATGCAAAGTGGTGTTTAAAAATTGCATTAAAGCAATGACTGCTTTGGCAGATTTAAAGGACACTGTAAATAGTGGAATAAAAAGAAAGTGCATGTTCAGAGACAGACTATTTGCTGGCACAGCATCATTATTAGTCAGAGGTTAGTGACTTGCTAGTTTTTGCTGGTTGAACTAAAGCTCAAGATATTTATTTATTCTTTTTTGAGGTATTTTTTTGTGCGTATGCCAAGTTTCAGTAGGAAATCCACGCAAGTCTTTGTGCATGAGGCCCCGGTACTCCTCTCCCCTTCTCTTTGAAAGATGTATCTGTTTTAATCTTGCTTCTCTATCTTTCAGAGATTCTCATCACCCTCCCAATGTTTGGCTCTAACGTTTTTGTGGCCAAGAAGGTCAGCCAGCGTGGTTGTCCATCTCCGTGCATTGTCAGCGTCAGCCAGCAGGGGGTGCTGTTTCTTAACCCTAAAACACAGGTACATTTAGCAGTTATTAATCTAGATAAATCTGACCTTCAAAGCTCAAATTTGAGAAGTTCGGAGCTCTGTTTGCTTTGAATATGTCAATCAGGTTCACAATGTTTCCTTTCTTTTTCTGTGTTGTTGTCCAGGAGGAAGTGTTTCAGGTTTCTCTGACTGAGCTTCAGTCAATGAGAACCCTCAACAAAAAGAAGAAAGGCAAAGTCCCAGCAGTGGATATTTATTATGGAAATCCAGTCCGTCCTAAAAAAGTCACCATCCATCTCAGTCAGGTAAAAATACAGTGGGTGATGATGCTTATGGGACTTTCAATTTCAACTGTAGGGGGGGGCCAGAAACAACACAACTTAAAAAAGGATTAATTTCAGCGCCTTTGTCATTAAAATAAATCTACTTCCTATATCTACTTCTAATATCTTCTGTATTGTGATGCCCTCCTGTCGGATTTCCCTCCTCTGTGTCTTGCAGCCAAAGGAGTTCTGCCACATCCTCGCTCTGCTACTCGAACAACAGACCCAACCGTCACTCAGCAGCTCTCTCTCGAACCGGCTGTAACAGTACAGACGTTTGGTTGATCAGCAGCTCTTCACTGCCTTTCTGTGAACTGCTTTTCCTTAATTTATCTTTTGTGTAAATTTATGTTAATCATGAGAAATGCAACAAGCTTATGTTTGTTCCAGTTTTTTCTTGAAAAGCAGGAAAATAGTGAGAGTAAAGAATAAGAATGTAGAAGAGAGGAGTATGATTCACGTGTTGTATGAATGAATAAATCAGTGTTTTAAAAATGTTCTTTGTGATTTTAATCGTTCTTAACTTTGTGAATAATATTAATTTCATGTTGTATAAGTGAATAATGTATACACATTAAAGAAATGAATTTACCACACCACAGGAGATGGTTTGTGTCAAAGAGAGGGTATTCTGCATTTCCATAGTATATCTCTAATGTGCAGGCGCAAGGATTTTCTGACTTTAATTCCATCATATTGTTATAAGTATTTTTTATATCTTGTGGAATTTATGGGGACTTCAATTCAAGAAAAACAAGGTGTGGTTTGCCATCGTTTATCTCTCAGTAGAACACTGTGCAGGGCATAGAGTTTCACAAATTGCTGCATTGCGCTCCGTCTCTTTTGGCCCAGCCCCTTGTTTTATTGGCTCCAGCGATCAGGACTCACATTTAAGCTTTACTACAAGGAAGAGTCATCTTTGCAGAGTCTGGGAGCATGCAGGCCCAGCCGGGGATGACAGGTATTGATTTATACACACAGGTAACCTGACCTCAGATCCTCCTGACACAGAACTGTCTGCAGTGACACAGGCTGAAGGTCAGAGAGGAACAGCGACTGTTTGTTTACAGTCTAACACGGTGCAGAAAAACTATCTGAAACTATTAAATGCACCATGTCGTATAGTCATTCAGGAACAAATCCCTTTTACTTTAAACCTAAGTCATGTGCTGTAAGACTTGAATTTGCGGTCTGATAAGGAGTCATTTTGGAGTTTGGAGTTATTCTTAGTATACCATTGTTGGGATTTCTGTTTATCTCTAGTTTCCTGTCTGCAGTGACAATGAATCAGTCATCTGTCAGCAGTCCCATTCTTCCACTCTGAAGTTATTGTTTAGTTTTGTCTGTTTTCTTTTGGTTTCACTCCCGTACATTTTAACTCCCGCTGTCAGAGCGAAGGAGCTGGTTAGACACTGCCAGTATGACTCAGATTACCTTGTCCTCGTTGTCTTCCTGTATTGCAGATTCATGCTGAGGCACAATCTAAAGGAAGAAACTATCTTGTCTAAGTCTGCAAGGATTCTATTACAAATAAGCAGTGACTCACAATACATTATCCTGATTATTACCAACCAAAGATACAAACAAGATGACACCAAATATTAATCTGAAGATGAAATCATTAGATGTGCTGTAACACCTTCCTGCATACTGAGCTCATACGTTTGATGACGTGTTTGATGGTGGCATCAACTTTGTTTTCAGTCGATAATAGTTGTAAAGAAGCTTTAGCCAATCAAAATTAAGTAATTATCTCACCTTCGTGATTAGAAAGTAAGCTTGGTGCTTTAACTCCATTTTCTCAAGCAAAATATTACAAACTGCTTGTTTACATCCAGGTAAGAGTGCATTATAGCATCATAACAGTAGAAATAACTGGAGCAACAGTCCAAGCTAAGACACAAGGTATAGATTCAGTCACCTTTTAGAGTTGAAATTAAAAGAACATTGCATCATTTTGTTTAATAAGACATGTTTAAAAAGATATTATTAGTAGCTGTACCACCCCTGCTAAAGTCAGTGTCCAGGTTTGGACACCCCAGTCATAATAGACTTTCTCTGCCCCAGATCTTAATACATAATTTATATTTTGTTATTATAAATCTATTCTCGTATTAGCTGTTATAACGTAATAATCAGAACACTCTGAGTAAAGATTTCAGGTTTCTTATTTCAAAATAAAACCTTAACCTGCCAAGTATAACCCCGTCCACTCTGATATCAGCCAATCAGAGAACAGAGTACTCTAGCGCCGTCCAATCACGACCCTCCCTCCTTCCAGGCAGACTGCTCCCTGACAACATGGCTGCTTCGGTCCAGTGTCCGCTCAGAGGTTCGTCTGTATTAGGGTGAAAACATCATTTTAAAAGGATCTAAATCACATTCACCTGTATATCAAACAAGGTAAGATGGTACAATATTAATACCATTCAGGTCTTTTACTGTTATTGTGAACATTTCATCAATTTAAGTGTATTTAAGTCGAAGGGTTTGCTCTGTTAGCATCTGCCTTTGACATCTAGGACGTTTGATGTTAGCAGCGATGTCAGATACTCAACATTTAGCTCATTTACAGTCAATACTTAAACATTACTCGTTCAAAATATGTCATGAAAGTCACTGATAACGATATGTTGTCATTGTGGAGATGTCGAAACAGACTGCTCACGCTGTCACTGTCGAGGACTTTGGCGATACTGAGATACAACTCAACGCTATTTATTGACAGATTGGCAGCATTTTATTGAAATACCGTCGATTATGAATATTATTCTGAGACATATCTTTAAATTAAGCTCTTGCAAAATGTCACAGAGTCAAAAACTGTTATATGATCAGACATGAGCTGGTTTCTCGTCAAAGCAACACAAGTAATTACGTTTTATCTTTCTAATCAGAGAAGCTATCAACAGACTTTCAACTGTGACACCAGAAATAACCATCTTAGAGCTTCAGGTAGTCTGCACATTATAATCCACATTGATAAATCCCGCTTAAAGTTGTCTGCAGTATTTGAATGTGTCTGTGTGAGGTTTAAAGAAAGATACTGTTTTGCAAATTTGAAAAGCTTTTTTTTTTATCTGGCCAACCTTTAAAGTCAGATGGAAAAATCACTTTTATTTATTTATTTTTAGTTGAAGTCAAATATTTAGTCAGTTTGATGTTGTCAGATATCTGGAGCTGAACTGACCTAAAATAATGATGCTTTTCAACAGCAGGAACCAGGGTCTAAATGAAGTTATTGGGTAGTCAATCAGTCCCTGAAAAGTTCCTTCTTTGAGGTAGAACTTCCGAGATCTTCTGGTGATTGACTCCTTAATAGTGTCTTCTTTAAGCCCAATAGTGTGAATGTGTCTCTGCCAGCTTCTGGTTTTACTGTTTAAAGAGTGACCCTGCAAAATGGTGACTTTCAAATGATTGTGTCTGTGGATATACAGTTTACAACAAAACACAGAGGCAGTTTTTAGGAATGGATCAGCTAACATGATTGCTCTTCAAGTGGAGCAATTCAGGGGTTTTGAATACCCCACTGGCCTGAAAGTTCAGTGCAGACCTTCACAGGACTACTTATTCCTTCAATGAGTAGTTCTGGTCAAAAAGAAAACTAATTTAAGTGTCACCTAGATGCAACATTTTTAAATATTTTATAATCTGAATCTAAAAAGAGACAGAGTGTAAGTGAAATAGTTTCCTAACATCTGGTGTCTCCTGCTGCAGCGCTGGTGTTATTCTAACTTCTGTTAGGTGGGAAAACAAATCCAGAGAAAGTGGTTCAGCTCGCCTGACGAGGATTAACTCCCTAAGCTTACCGCTCTCGTAGTAGCGTAACCTGTTCACAAATGTGTCTCACTCACTGTAGATGCCAGATCTAAACAGGGATAGTAGTTCATGCTTCAAGGCTTGGCACCTCACATTTCATGGTGAAACAGCTTCTCAGGTAAACCAAGGATAGTAATCAACCCAAACAGAAACTTCTGCCAAGGTTATATTAAGGAGATTCTGAGTGACAGAGTCTTAAAGCTGGAGGTTATTTCCTGAGCTCTTTGACCACCCCTGTTACCTGAGAGCAAGAGAAACAAGCACAGGTGTGGCATCAATATGATTTCACGTCTGTTTTTCATTTATCTGCTTCCCAACAGTCTGATTTTAGTTTCCTATATCATTCTTCATTTTATTTTTAAGAAACACCTCTGAGATCACTCTCTTTGAAACCACCAGACTCTGACTTAGAAATAAAATGTATCTTACAATATACAAGAGTGTATTGTGTGCAGTGGGGCTCGGATAATATGCCTTTCTCTCGATTCAATTCTTTTACCATTTTTTGGATTGCGATCTGATTTAAATTGCAATTCTTTGATTTTTGTGATTTTAAGTTTATCACCAGACCATGCGAAAAAGTTGAACGATGGTGATGAGTCCAGACTATATCAGGAGCCATATTTCCCCAAAAAATGAACATCACATATGAGTCAGTTTTTAAGATTTATTCAGGGGATTAGACATCTCAACTTTTTTCTACTTCAAAAAAGATCAAAATGAAGGACTTACATTTCAAAAAAAAAATTTGAACAAAAAAAAATCCAGATTTAAAATTCTTAACCTAAAAAATCCTGATTCTATGATGCAACATTTTTCTCCCACCCCTGGTGCCAATGTGTTAAGGGTTAAGGAAAAACAAATTGCAAACTGTCTGATTTTTAACAGTTCAGGCTTGTAGGCCCCTTTTAGAAATCTGGACCCCTCCAATATTTTGGAAATTTGACCCAGCTTTTAAAAATGCATGACTCATCTTCTGAGTTCATTTCAGAGTTTGTGCTGTTGTTGAAGAGGAGGTCAGATTTCTCTTCTCCTATCTTTCTTTCCCCTGTTTGCTTTCCCCACACACCTTCTGGCTGCTTTCTGGGTTTAATCTTACTGGAACACTCTCACTCTGCAGTCGTGCACCCTCTCACCCTTCAGTTGGTCTGGTTGTTGTCTCCTCTGTTTGCCTGAACGCTGTCAACTCTTTGCAAATGGAGACTGCTGACTCTGGGGTTCAGTGGTTTTTGGTGCCAAAGGAAGCTGCTTATGTGGTCAGAGTGAGTGGTGAGCCTGGTGTCAGTAGAGTCGGGGCCTGGGTCTGCTTTTCAATAGAGCTGTTTTGCTAACATGTGAGGGCTTTAGATCTATGGAGCTGTGAAATATGTAGAAACTCTGGTTAAAGTTCATATCCTGCACTGAACAGTGTAATCACACGGCAAATTTTCCATGTATCATGGACGTTTGTAGTGATATTGTAGCGTTTCTTCATTTGTGATCTGTGTCTCTGGTTTCTTACTAAATTTAGAGGTTTTTACCCTCATCATCCCTCATATCATCTAACATCCTTTATTCTTTGAACCTGCCCTCAATTGTTATTGAATAATGTGATGTAGGTCGATGAAGAAGTCGCTCCAATTGCTCTCTGATTGATTTATGTAACCTGTCATCTCTCCACAGACCTCTGCATGAACGCTGTGAAGAGGATCCACACCTGAGCCACTGGTGACCATTCACACCTCCAGCTCCGTGCTTCTCCGCGCTGGTCCCTGCAGGTGTGGGCGTGCCTCCTGTCACACTGGCAGAGAAGGCGGGGCAGGAGGTGTTGCCAGGCGGGGGACCAAGGCTGCACCCGCCTGCCTTCTCCATCTTCCTCCGTCCGAGTCTGACCTGTGGGCAGCGGGCTGAGAGGGATCCAGCCGGGGGCCTCAGGTGTGAGCTGACCTGGTTTGGACTTTGCAGAGCTGCGGCGAGCGGGCTCTGCTGGGCGTCGTTGGCTGGTTAAGGAGCAGAGCATGAGGAGAGGCTGTGGTTGTCATGGAGCAGCTGGATAAGAAGCAGGTGAGGTTTGCTGCTTAGTTCAGCATTTGCTATCACTACCTAAACGTCCCTCAGGTGGAAAGTTGTTTACTGAGCAGAATGGGCCCCTGAGATTAGTCCATCCTGGGGGGACTGTTCAGTTATGCTGCTATACGTCCTGGAAAGAGTTTCAGAGAGAAATCAGACAAAATATGGAGTTAACACCATCAAATTCTGGTTGAAAAGATGCATTTTTGTTGTCTTGTTCTCAGGGAAACACAGCACGTTTTTATCATTCACATTTCCCTCATTGTCCTCAAACTCTGACTCATTTCACTTCTTCTAAAGGGTCAAAAGTTCAAACCTCTCCAGTTAAAGATAGACGTGGAGGAGAGGCATTTCACAACCTGGCACAGCTTACACTTGTAGGAGTGGAAATGTTACCATCAGTGACCCGTTGCTCAAGAGGTTTAAAGGAAGGCTTTCTTTCTTTCTATCTCACTGTTCCCACCTGTGTGCTGTGAGCTCTTATGTAATCATTAACTCATAACTGAGTACAATCAGAGCCATGGGGCCGGCCTCTTTTTGAGGAGATGTGAACGCCCCACATGTCTTTGAGAAAGGGGAGATCTTTTCTCTGCTGCTCTGTGAACGCGGCAGATCTCCCTGAAGTGGACAACTTTGCAGATTCTACTTGGCCTGGGCCTGTGACAAGTTTTTGCTGTACGATATAATGTCCCACTATTGTTGACGATAAACGATATTATTGACAACACTATTTTGAGACTAAATTAACCACTATTATAAAAAATATATCTCATAATAATGCAATACACCCTTTCAAGTACAATAAACTTTTATTTCTCATGAGTATTTTTTACTAATGTAAATGGAATATGTATAACTTTCCAGTATCCAAAAAACAAACAGTAAAAGTAAATTAGGGATGTCCCTATATTACATTTTCACGTCCGATATGATACCGATACTGCAGCTTTGAGTACTGGCTGATACCGATATTAATCCGATACGATATCAGCATTAAACATGCATACTTTTATTACTTATTCTGTAGTATGTCTGTCATGTTAGAAAAGGCTTGATTAAGTGATATTATTCAAACAAAGAACAGTAGTCAGTAACAGTAGGTATGAGGAAAAACTGACCCATTTATTATTAACCAATGGGTAACAAAATTTTTAACATTAAACATAAGAATATACTAGTAATTGAATAAAATTAATAATAAATTAGAAGACCCAGAAAATAACCTAAGTAAATCTAATAAAAACAGCAGGAGCAGGGTCTGGAATGGACTACTTATATCGGGGTGCTTATATCGGAGATTTTAGATGCATTCCGATACGATACGATACCAATATTTCTTTTTTTGCTGATATCGGACCGATATCCGATATTAATATCAGACTGGGACATCTCTTAAGTAAATTGGGCTCTCAGTCAAAAATTGCAGTTGAATAAAAAACTGAGTTAAAACACAGAATTTATTTTCTGATATAGCAAACTACACTCTCTGTGTCCATATAAATTCTTACTCATCCAGCTCAGAGTTATTCTAAATGCTCCTAACTGAGGCAACTGGACTGTTAAAAGTTTGTGAAGGCGTTTCTTCTCTCTTCCATGAGGCTTCATCAGCCTTAACAGCTTCATCCCAAACTACAAAAACAAACACGCATGCACGTGGCGATATATTGAGGCTGGCGAAATTATCGAGTTCATCTTATTTATTGAACGATTAATTGATTTATTGACAATCGTCCCAGGCCTAGATTCGACATGAAAATGTTGAGGGGTAGGCGTAGTTAGAGTTGATTTAACCAATCAGGTGTCAGTAGACTTAAGTGTTGGCAGGAAAAATGGTCTGTATGGAGAGCAAATGCAGGAGGAACACACTTTCTGACAGCGATATTGCACGTTATGTAACCTGTTTTAGCTGCTTTTGTGAAACATAAACAACAAAATGATGGGAAACATTCCAAAGACTTTTCACTGAAAGCTTTCCCAGTTTTTTGTGTCTTTTCATACACTGACGTTATTACCCGACTGTCATCTCTTCCTGCTGATCCCTTTCATACCATTTTCTGCATCCCGCCATCATTGCAAAACATGCTAAGCTAAGCTAGCAGGAGTGCACCATAGTCCACCAGGTTTATTCAGTCCAGGTTGGCATTGTCCCTCTCATCAAAGAGCCTTTTTCACTGCCCCCCGTCCTCTCTGTATTCTGGGTTTTTGTTGCTTAGTGTCTGAGCCAGCTGCTGAGCCCTGTTGAACTGAATGAAGCTCGAGCGGTGCCAGAGAGGCAGCCAGACTCTGTGTGTTTGAATTGAAGTCCAGCTGGCAGCGCACGCTGACGCTGGGCTGTGTTGTCTGCAGCCCAGTGACGAGGGAAATTTTTGGGTGAGGTTTTGCAGCATCTCGAGCTCTCTGCTGCCTGTAGACATGAGCCGGCTCTCCCATTCTGTGAGGATTCATTCACATCTTGGAGTGCGTTTCTAAAATGTAGTGCTCCATCAGCAGTGGGGATAGAGATTTCAGAGAAGCTGAGCAGAGCAGGGTCATCATGGTGCTGAGGATGAGAGAAGGGATCTGCTTCAGGAAGAAGAGTAATGTAAGTGTCTCCTTTCTCTCTCGTATGCTCATTCTCTTCAGCTCTTTCTGTCAGTAGTAGTCTTTCTATGTTACTGTGCAGCTTCTTGAGGTCACCTGAGGTTAATCCTGCAGGTTAAGAGTCTAGCCCACTCTCCTCCGGCTGTATAGACTCCTCGTATCTCTGCATGCGTTCAGTCTCTGGAGGATTTTTGTTGAGACTTTGTTTCTCTGGGAAAGATATTTATAGATCGGCTGTGTGGGTAGAGCTCGAAAGCTGAATCCTGTGTGTACATGTGTGTGTGTGTGTGTGTGTGTGTGTGTGTTTTCATATTTGTGTATGTGTAGGCCTTTACAGACTTCTGAATAGTGACATGGAGAGTGGGAAAGGTTACTTTCCCATCAGTGTTAGATACAGCTGTGTTTCCCCTTCCTCTTTCATGAACAACTCTCTTTCACAGAAAGCAGCTTCCTTGTTTAAAGGCTAATTCCTGCCCATATTTTATGGTCCTCACTACTCAGGCATGCAGAAACTTTTGGAGTTGTTTCAGTTGATTGTCTGCCGCCAAATGGGCTGTAATTTCTGCCTTGTTATGTAATCATCAATGCTAATGTGACTGATCAAAGTGTGATCAGGCTCAGATTGATGTTTTAAGTTTTTGACAGTATGAATACAGTGATGGACTATTATATTAACCAGTTAGGCCCTTTGAATATAACTGTAAACAGCTTCTAGATTTTTCTTTAAAGACTTAAAACTGCAATGTTAGACATTATTTAAAGTATTTGAAGTTGATTTGAGAAATGAGATGAATACAAAGTATTAATGCACACATGCATTCATGTAAAAAGAAATGTTACGACCCTGTGGTTTATGTATGATGTAACAGGAATTTGACCTGATTGTTGTTTGTGTTGTTTCAGGAGGAGAATGCTGTGGTTCTGGGCCTGTCCACTGGTCAGGCTCTGGCCAAGCTGCGGGACCAGCTCAGCGGCCTGCTGGAGCAGCACCAGAGGACTGCACGCAGACGATCCTCTGCACAGGTACACATTCATATGACTGTCCCGGGGCCTCATTGGTCAACAGAGGTGTCAATCACGGTGTTGTACCCTGATGTGTTGCATCCCTGATACATTTCTGGTACAAGCCTGTCCCAAATGAAGTGTCAAATAGAGGAAGAGCAAAATTAGAGATTTTCTTCATCATTTTCATCGTGAGGATGTTTGATCCTCTCACACACTCTTTCACGCAGAGCTGCATGTTCTGCTCAGCCTTGATCCATCCTCTAATAGCAGCGCGGCTCGCTGATCGTTCTTTAAATAAACGCGTCACGTGTCGCAGCTCTTACATAACTCTCTGCGTATTGTTTTGATTACGCCTCGGTGTTTCTCGTCTCTTCACAGGAGCAGTGGGTAAACAGCTTTCTTTACCATGGCAACCGACACTCCTGTCTCCATTGGCCAGGAGCTGCCCTCACGATGCTGGTGGTGCTGGGACTCTTTTGTTGCCATGGCAGTCAGCCAAGGGGCAGGTAGGTGAAGCCTCCTGATCCAGAACATCCATCACGCTGTTTTTGCAACAAGTCGATACATATTTATTCAGAAACATGGAGGCTTTGCATGAGAGGAGTCCTAAATATACTGTAATATGCAATTCATGCATTATCAACCCAATCGTAATCTGTGCTCTGAAGCTGGAGCACTGAACCCTGATGGATGAAGTCAGGCGTGCAGAGCGAACGCATGAGAAACAGGACTGATGGTTGTAACATCACTTAGAGTAATTGAGTGCACTAATAGGTTTTCAACCTCTTTAGACTCGAATTTGACCGCTAAAAACTTTGTTCACCAGTCAGCAGAGGGCGCTCTAAATCTTCTGGCTTCACAGTCCTGTGTACCTTATACAACCCAGATTCAAATACCAAGCTCCCCCTTTAAATTCTGGATCCAAAAAGAGAAAATCTTTGGCTGCTTGTCCACTTGTTGAGCGGAAGTGAGAAATCATAATTAACCATGAAGCTGCACAAACACCAGCTGTTCATGTTCCTGCTGCTCATCGTTTGTTAGTATTTCTCTCTTTTCTCTGCATTGGTTCTAAATCCTCTCCCTCATTCTGACTGAAACACAGTGTTTGCTCTCTGACTTAATTCATGATTTCCTCCTCTCCTCCACAGCTCTGGTATCGAGCTGATGAACGCTGTGGCCCTCCTGCTCCTCTTTGTTCTGAATCTGCTGCTGGTCGGACGTCAGGAGAGGCTGAAGAGGAGTGAGATGGAGCACCGCCTCAAGGCAATCATCACCCAGCTCAGTGGTGAGTCACACTTGTTGACTCATCACTGGAAATAAATATAGATGCTGAAATTATGTTGTTTACCTTCTGAGATTCTCTTCCATATGATAATTAATACAGCCTCTGTAATGAAACTTGGATGAAGCCACTTGCTGCTCTGTTTTTCCGTCAGCTTATCAAACTCACGATTCATTTAAACAGTATTAGCACCAAAAAAAAGTTACATAACCTGAGAAATCACACCGCTTAAAATCAAAGCAAACCTGCAAAAAGATGCAAATCACACAGGGAGACACATTTTATGCTAACTCACTCTGTGACTCATAAAAACTCCTCCATAATTAAATGGTTTTGTCTTTAACCCTTCTTGCCCTCTGCAGACTACCTGACGGGGTGTGTGGGTGAAGCACGGTGGTCTCCGTCTTTGTACCCCGATCTGTACACACCCACGTCCCCGTCGTGGTCTCTGCACTGGACTTATCGAGACTCTCAGATGGTGAACCTGCCTGTCAGTCTGCTTGTGGAGGGAGACATCATCGCTTTGAGACCTGGACAAGAGGCGTTTGCTTCCCTCAGAGGCATCAAGGTCAGTCTGTGGACCGTAACTGTATTTTCAAGCATATATCAGTAATGCACCTGGAGCTACACATCACTAAAGGAGTGGGATCAAATTCTTTTGCCAAATAGTTTCAAGGTTTAATGGGTATTGTTAGGATGATGGCTGCTGTCTTCCTCTGTAAAACAGTGCTGTGATAAACTGAAGTCTGCAGCAGTCGATAGTCTTTGTCTGACGTTTGCTCATTATGTAACAGACAGGCTTCATTGTGTGGGCAGAGCCTGAATTTACTCTGATATGGATGGAAATATATGGAAAGGACACAGTTCATGGATTACTGGAGCCAAATGTTGTGCAAAGAGTGCAAATAGTGTATAAATCTATTTCTCGATGATGAACAACACACTAGGTGTTGCACACATAAATTCCTCATTTTTAGTCTTATTGTTACTCCAGAGCTCTGATAAGATGAGTCCATGGAGGTCGCTTACAGGTGCTCATGAAGAGTTTCTCCACTTACCGTTTCAGTACAATTATTTTTTATTCAGACAATGATTTTTTCTGTTTACTGTGCTGTTAGAAATGAGACATTCAGTCACTTTTTTATCTGCTGTGGAATTATCTTCAGCGTTTTCTGATTACATTCACAGCTGTCCTGCAGCTTCACTCCACTGCAGCTGTCTCAGCTCTGCTTTAACTTTCAGCATCTATACATTTTAAATTATTACTATCCCCATCCCTCTCTGCTCTCCTCAGGATGATGAGCACATTGTGTTGGAACCAGGTGATTTATTCCCCCCATTCTCACCTCCTCCATCTCCTCGAGCCACTGACAAGAGAGGACCCCAGAGCCCCCAGCAGCACCGACTCTTCAGAGTGGTCCGGACTCCAGTACTGGACACAGTCAGGTGAGGAACTCTGAAATGATCAGTTAATGTTTGTCTGACTTTTCATGGACGTCAACGATGATGTTTTTTCTCATTTTCTGAACAGGAACAGTCTGGAGACGGCGTTGTCTCGACCGATCACGGTTCTGGATAACGAGAGGTTCACAGTTCAGTCCGTTATCACCAAACTCGTCTGCCCCATCGTCCTGGTAAGCATTCTGAAAAATGACCTCCAATGTGACGTGTGCCCTCATTGCCTCACTCACATCTGTGACCTCTCTCCTCAGGTGGCGTTCCTACTTGTGAACACTGTTCGCTATTTTTGTGATGCTCCCAGCCTCACACCTGCCTGCTACAATTTCTTTCAGCTCCAGGTACAAGCTTTAAGAGCTGTGTCATTAACTCAGAGTAGAGTAAAAGTCATATCCCTGTCACTTAGTTTTGTTATGTTTTCCAGGTGATGGGCGTTCTTCCCATCCTGCCCCTGCTCTTCCCTGTTATGTGGGTGCTGCTGAACGCGTTCGGAGAGGCCCGAGTCCTTGCTGAGTTCAGCCGAGCGTCTCCAGCTGGTCTGGTGAGACAGATAACAACACGTACTGAAAGAAATGCAGCTCTGACTTTATGATGTGCACTAAGGACAGCTTTAGCTACTACGATAGAGGATTGTGTTTTTGTTTACTAACATCTACACACATGTACACACACATGCACACACACATGCACAATTTGGGGTTAGACTGATAGCCTTTAATTACCAATAAAATGAATGCTTTTGTGTGAAAATGTTAATGAGGTTAGAACAAGCTCTTCACTTAACTCTTTTAAGATGTAATAAATAAATATTTGAGATATTTGATGCATTAGAAGACTAGAAAAGCTATGTTATACTCCCTTCCCTTTCAGCAGACTGTCTGCTACAATTTGGTACCATAATTTGTTACCTGACAGTGTTGAAAATTATGATAACCCAGTACATATTTCATATTCCAGATCTTAGTATCTAGAATATTGCCAGGATCTGGATCGTACTTTTATATCTGTCAGAAATTATGGTGACCTCGTCTTGTATTGTTTTGCAAAGCAATCCGACCATTTATCATGAAGTTATTTACACATATGGTGAAAACGGCCCTATCTCACAATGAAAAAGAATCCTTTAAAAAATCCAGGATCCAGACGGTGATCCGGATCACCTCCAAAATTTAATCACTTCTACCTTATCCCAAACAAGTAAACATACAAACAAAGAGACAGACAAACTCTACCAAAACCATAACCTCCTTTGCGGAGGTAATAAACAAAAAAATTTAGTTTTGCCCAAAAGCCAAGAAACAAATGAAAATGAAAAAAATTGTATAAGCAATATTTTTGACTGTTGTGCACCATTCTAATCCCAACACACACACACACACATGCACACGCACACGCAGAGGAGACACAGCCAGGGCCTCCCTCTGTGTTTTAACTAGACTCTTCTCTTACCCCAGCTTGCTAAGTTCTCTGAGGACACTCTAAGCAGCTACACCGAAGTGGTTTCCTCCCAGGTATAACCTCTCGCTGTCTCCCTCCCCCCTCCTCCCTCTCTTTCTCCCCCTCTTCCACTCGCTTGGCTCCCGAATCCACCTGAACCCGTCTGTTTTCACTCGCTAGCTGTCTGCGCCCTCCTCTGCAACTCCCTCTCTGGAACCTCTTGTGCACAGCTACCGCCACCCTCCCATCGCCATCTTTAATTCTCCAGCACATCTCTGATTTTCTTCATCCTCATCAGTGAAAAAAATTTTCAGATATTTTTTTTAAGTCAAGCAAATCTGAACCTCAATTTTTTCTCTTTTATTGCCGTCATGCCAGCTCTTTTTTACTGCTTTGTGTTTTTTATTCATCCTGCACGACATGTTTGTTTCTCTCCTTTGCTTTTTATCACCTTTCATCCCTGGATTTTCAGTCCACATGTCTTGACCCAGCATATCTGGATGTCAGCCTCCAGTCTTTGATTTGTAATCTCTTCATCTGATCATTTCCTCTCTTCATGATTTGAATTCCGTTCCCACGACCTCTCAAATCGATCATTGTTCTCATTGACGTCAGGCTGAAGCACTGGAAGAAGAAAAAGAAAGAATACTTTCATTTGTCTTTCTGAAAGCATCATTTTGTCTCTGGATTGATTCACATGAAATATTAAACGAAGCCAACACTTGATCCTGAGAGGGACTTTCACTCGACCTGTGCCTGACCTCCCACTTCTGCTTGTCTGCCTGCTCTGCATGATGGAAATCAGCCTCAATAAGCCCTGTGCTGTTACTCAAATCAGATTTTTTCCTCTTGCTCTTTTTCTTTATCTTTATCTTCTTTTTGAGTTAAACAGAAATACTTTGACCTGATTCAAATAAGACTTTTCAAATTAATTAATTATAAGTTTGTTAAAAGATGCAAAACTCTTGGGTGCTTGGGATTGGCACAAATGTGATCATTGCAAAATCTTTGTCGGTCTTAATTTAGCTTTTGCATCACATGCTTCCACAATGCCCTCTATGAATTCCTGTTGTAACTTTATGCATGATAGAAGTGCTTCAATTTTAATATTTGGATGTATTTTTCATGCTGTTATTTGCAGTTCCAGGTAAATCTTAAACCAAACAGGACACGAATATTAGTATTTTCAAGATGTGGCATTTGAATGGATGGAGACACTTATAAAAGTAATTCCAGATGTAAAATTAAAGATTTATTTCTATTTTTGCAGTTATACGAAAGATGTTTTTCCAGATCTTTACTTAAGAAACTAAATTACAATTAATTGACCAGTCTAAAGGTAAGAAAAAAGTCAAACTGAGCAGCGCGTCACACAGCTTCCCAGTCAGCAGATCTAGCTCCTTGAAGGTTTGCGTCCACATGCCTCTTCTCATTCCTCATTGCTCTGGTCAAGTTTATCTGGTCTATAAATACGAAGCCTCAAGAGGATTGCTACAAACTTCTCAGACCACATTCACACCTGTTTCAAAAGCAGATCTTTACTGTAGAAATATCATGTTGACAGTCTGGTTTAAAATCATGATTTTAGTCTGAGTAGATCATCTCTTAATCAGCACACACTTTATGGGGGAGAAGTTATTCTTCCGTTCGTGCTGAGTCAGACTACCTGAAAGTTTGAAGCGGTGATTGATGAAACGAAAGAGGAGGCAAGGAAAGGGAGGTCACTGAAAAAAGTTTAGAGGGCTTATACGGTGCTGCAGCTTGCTCTTGGCTTCTCTTCCTTGCCTAGCGTAGACGCTTCATCCTCTTTTCCTGTCTTCTTAGTCACAATCAAAGATAATTCAGACTTTTTCTGTTTCAATCAAAAAATTTGAATTTTCCAAGTTAGAAATGTAACCTTTGCCTCTATTTTTTGCATGAAAGTAATAACAATAATACAAAATCACCTGAAGTATCCTGTGTGTTCTGTGTGTGCTGTGCACGTGTGCAGGAGATGCTACGCTGTGTGTGGCGACACCTAGTGGGCATCCTGAAGGGAGAGTCTCAGACACTCTGCTACACCTCCAGCCTTTTACACACTCTGGGATCTGTTACTGTGAGTACGCAGTAAGCAGTAGAGAAAAGGAAGACGTTCATTAGATCACTAAAGAATGTTTGATGGCCTGATGGCGTCCTGCATGTGTGTGCATGTAGGTGCTGTGTTGTGTGGACAAGCAGGGCATCTTGTCGTGGCCAAACCCAAGTCCAGAGACCGTGCTGTTCTTCAGTGGACGGGTGGAGCCACCCCACAACAGCCAGGACGACCTCAGAGACGACCTGTCCATCAACTCCTACTGCAGGATGGAGACGGATGACGACCGGGATGAGGTCTGTGGTGTTAGTTTTACTCCAGCAGAGTAGATATTTTTACTTTGGGATTAGGAATCCAGAACATAACTCATGCAGATCTTATGTATTCTCTTGAAATGAGATAAAAAGAAAAATCCTTAGATTAACTGATGCTGTCCACTGTTTAGGCCCAGGAGGGGGAGGCTCTACTCTGTCTCCCTGCAGAGTCCTCCATCCAGCTCGCAGAGGGTCCAGAGCCAAGTGAGACATCACATGACATCACTCACTCCTCAGATAACCTCCGTCATGTTCGCTCCTCCCAGCCAGCTCACACACGCACCAAGCACCACTCTGGATCCAACGTGAGCTTCAGCCGGGACACCGAGGGAGGCGAGGACGACCCTGCTCAGGTAATAACCGCAACCTAAACTTGTGAATTCATGAATTATTCTGAAGTTTGACAACACTGCTGTCCTTCCTCTGCAGGACTTTGCTCTGGGCTGCCCTGAGGCGGAGGCCGAGGACTTTGTGTGTGATTACCATCTGGAGATGCTGAGTCTGTCTCAGGACCAGCAGAACCCGGCCAGCATCCAGTTCGATGACCTCACCTGGCAGTGTCACCTACCGTCTCTAAAGCCGCTGGGCCTCAATATCATGCTGAACCTTTGTAACGCCAGCGTCACCCAGCAGCTCTGCCGCTTCTCCGACCACCTGTCCAACCTGGCTCTGCAGGAGAGCCACGGCACCGTGCTGCCCGTCTATGTCCCCTGGGGGCTCTGTGAGCTCTCCAGACTCATTGGTAAGTTTGTCTACCAAAGACTTGTGTTACACTTATTTCAGAAAAACAACTTGTTGATGTCTATTAGTGCTAAACTTTGTTTTTATTTTTCTGCTTGTCTCAGGGTTTACACCTGGTGCGAGGGAGCTGTTCAAACAGGAAAACCACCTGGCTCTCTACCAGCTGCCCACTGGAGAGAAAACTAAGGAGTTCACGTCTCGCCGCCTTCATTATTTCACCAAACGCCAGCCTCCTCTCTCCCACCTCATCTCCCTCTTCGTACGAGACTCCTCTTCCAGTACGTTGAATCTTGAACTCTGCTTTATTGAAATGTGTCGGCTCTAAGTTTTTGTTTGGGTTTTAATGCTGCTGTCTCTCTCACAGATAACGTCCAGATGCTGTCTCATGGCTCAGCTGATCTCATCCTGGAGGCCTGCACAGATTTCTGGGATGGAACAGACATTTACCCTCTCTCAGGCTCAGACCGGTGTGAAAACCTTCCCTCTGCAGTTCCATCCTTACTCATTGATCTATTTTCCTGTTGTAAATGTTAATTTCCTTGTCTGTTTGCAGAAAGAAGGTTCTGGATTTCTACCAGCGAGCCTGTCTGTCAGGTTACTGCTCCGCCTTCGCCTATAAACCCATGCAGGTGTCGCTGTCCAGCCAGCTGAATGGGAAGTGTGTGGAGCTGGCTCCTGGTCCCTGCCTCTTCTCTGGAGTGGAGCTGCCCTCCACAACCCCAATCAAACAGAACTCCTGCAGGAACAGCTGGAGCTCTGACGGTATGAGATTTATATTTTAAAGGCTCTTTCTGGTGTTTCTTGTTACTGGCAATCATAAACTCTCCTATCAAAGAAAAACTGTTTAGCATATTTAAAATAATCACTCTTAAGATCATATTCATCAAACTCAAAGACATTTCTTCCTCTTTTTCCTCTTTTTTTCCTCTCTTCTTCTTTTGATTCTCCAGAGGGGATTGGTGAGGGTGTGGAGCGGGAGGACTGCGTCCAGGCTCTCAGCGGGCAGATCTTCATGGGCATGGTGTCGTCCCAGTTCCAGGCGAGGCTGGACACGGTCCGGCTCATCGACGCCCTGGTCACCGCTTGTATCCGCTTTGTTTACTTTTCCATGGAGGATGAACTCCGCAGCAAGGTGAACAAACTCATACTGCTGTTTGATTCTAGCTGATTCTAGCTGATGCTGCTTTAGCGTAGAGCAGGATTCAGGCTCGAGTCACTCTGCTCATTTATGATCCGTGCTAATAACGTGGTATTAATGTGCATTGTACTACAAATAGACCCATAACAAAGATCACAAACAGTTTTTTGTGTTCATGGTTTGTGTGCAGGTTTTTGCAGAGAAGATGGGTTTAGAGACAGGCTGGAACTGTCACATCTCTTTGACTCCAAACGGAGACAGTCCTTGTGATGGAGCTCCGTCCAGCCCCAGTCAGGGCTCACTGCACGAAGACCTGAACCAAGGTAGACCTGAGAGATCCATACCAAACATTGTAACTAATAGCTGTTTTTGAAATCCTCTCATCTGTATAAAGTTCCTTCGGTGTAGCTTTAGCAGGAGTAAATCAAACTTCTCCTTAAATTTGTAACTTTTAGCACCTCTTTCAACATGTGACTCAGATTCTCGGGATGAAGCAGAAGGTCCTCTGCTGCCAGAGGAGGAAGCTCACTCTGACCTGGCCAGTTTCCATCCCACAGACAGCGACGTGCCCAGCTTTCTGGAGGACTGCAACAGGGTAACTAATACAGCCAGTACAACTAATCATCTGCTCCAGCTTAAAGTGATACTCCGGGATGGAACAAGTTGGGTCCTATCACAAGGTTTAGGGCAGAAATTACCCCTACAGCAGTTTTTTTGTGCAGCAGAAGCCCAAACACCCCCTCCCTGCTCGTCAGCCGGTTCCCTCTGCACTCAGACGGGGCCATTTTTTACTTGACCAAAAACACAAATAAAAAAACTCCCACAGAAAAAAACTGATATTGGTCTGCATTTATGCTTTATTTATAGAATTTTCAGCGCGTTACTTTCACACAAAAACACCGCTAAATAAGGCTCTAGTTCTCAATGGTGTCGTAAAACGGCGCTACCTCCGCTGCAGAGCCACAGCTGGCTACGAGGCTCTCGCCGTTTAGTGTATCAGTCCGCGCACGGCGTGCCAGATATAAACAAACCCAGGTAGTCTGCCAGGACGAGGAGACACGATGAGAACTAGAGCCTTATTTAGCAGTGTTTTTGTGTGAAAGTCACGCACTGAAAATTCTCTAAATAAAGCGTGAATGCAGACCGATATCAGATTTTTTCAGTGGGAGTTTGTTTATTTGTGTTTTTGGTCAAGTAAAAAATGGCCCCGTCTGAGTGCAGAGGAAACCAGCAGAGGAGCAGGGAGGGGGTGTTTGGTGCGAGCGCTCTGGGCTTCTGCTGCACAAAAACACTGCTGTAGGGGTAATTTCTGCCCTAAACCTTTTGATAGGACCCAACTTGTTCCATCCCTGAGTATCACTTTAAGGAGTCTTTTCTTCATTTCAGACTCTTTTTATTTTTGTTTGTTCTCCCCCTCAGGCCAAACTACCTCGTGGTATCCACCAGGTTCGTCCTCATCTGAAGAACATTGATAATGTGCCTCTGTTGGTGCCGCTCTTCACTGACTGCACCCCTGACAGTGAGTCACATTTTTCTTTAAACAGTGGAGTTTATTTAATGAAGTTATCCTTCTCAGTCCTTCATAAACTCAGTGTTTGCTCTGTAGTGATGTTAAATATCTTCCTCAGCCATGTGTGAGATGATGAAGATCATGCAAGAGAACAGGGAGGTGACGTGCTGTCTGGGAAGCGCCGCCAATTTCCGCAACAGCCGCCTGTTTCTGCAAAGTGATGTCAGGTAAACATTCAAATCACAAATCTTTCCACACTTTTTCTCTTGTAGGGATGTTTAAAACCCTGCCACTCATTCTCAGCATCATTTCCATCTTGATCTGTTGTCTCTAACTTGGAGCATCCTCCCTCCTCAGCATTGCTCTGGACCCTCTATACCCGTCTCAGTGTTCGTGGGAGACGTTCGGCTACGCTACCGGAGGATTCAACGGTGACGTCGAAGGTCTGACTCCTCTCAGACTCTCCGGTCAGCTCAACAGTCTGGGCTGTTCTGTCACCTTCCACCAAGGAGAGAGCGTCAGCATGGTCAAACTCATAGAGCAGGTCAGACACTCTAACACACACAATTACACACACATCAAGTCAACGGGAGTTCACACTTTTAATGAGTGATTCTCCGTCAGGCTCGACACACAACCTACGGCATCCGCAAGTGCTTCCTGTTCCTGCTGCAGTGTCAGCTCAGCCTGGTCATCATCCAGGTGAGAGGGGAGAAACCTCACAACATGTGGAGGTTTATGCTGGATATTATCATGACGTTAAGATGTTTCTCTGGAAAATTAATGATGTTGATGCTGTCGTTTCTGTCTGCAGTTTTTAGCCTGTCTTGCTCAGCTCCCTCCTCCTTTGAACACCACTGACATCCTGTGGCTGTCTTGCTTCAGCTGCCCACTTCTGAGGTAAACACTCACACAAACATGTACACACACACAGTAAGGGGTTCAGTTTACTCAAATACTTATTTCCTCTTTGTGTTGTTCTGACAGCGTCTCACTTCTGGGGAAACAACCAGAGAGTACAGTCATGTCTGTCGCCACAGGGAAGAACCTCGATTCAATCCCAAGAAAGGTGTGTTACTTTGTGATCAGAAATATTTAACTCATCCAGAGGAGATTCAATCATAACATAATAAAGCAGTTATATTGGACTGTAATAGACGGCACCAAACATGGCACCAGAGGTTAAATCTATCTGCCTCCTTCTCCAGACCCAGAACTACTTCCTCGGCTGTTTCCTGTTGAAGTTCGGTCTGACGGTGTGTGCCTATCTGTTAGCCTTTGGCTTCACTCTGCAGGAGGTCTGCCTCAGGAGCAGCAATATAACCCTCCCTGACAACAGCACTGCTACCTGCCTTCATATTCTCACAGAGAGGTCAGAAAGCTCTTCCTCTAACACTTTAATGGAAAAGACTCAGATTTTATTTATCTGATTCATTTTTTCATCCTTTTTTCTTCTGCAGCTCTTCAGAAAATGCTCCTCGGTGGTTTACGGAGCTGTCCAATGGCCTGCTGCTCACTCAGAAGGTGATGGCAGCGTTCCTCGCCTTACACACAGGTGATGAATCACTCTGACAGAAGATAAAATGATCAAACTCTGTTTAATTTTTATTATATGTTGATCTCTGCATTCTCTGTATCTTTCGCTCTCAGTGGTGATCTCTCTCAGCTACGTGCACCGCTCCCAGCCCCTGTGGAGGAAGAGTCCCTTCAGCAACACCTGGTGGTGTCTCACTGTACCTGTAGTGTAAGTCCTTCAAATCCTCCCTCATAGTTGCAAAGTTTCTGTAACTGTACTCTCCTCCTTTTTTAAACCTCACCCTTGTTTCTGCTCCAGTCTGCTCACCCAGGTAGTTCAGGCCACCGTGGATTACCAGCTGTGGCGTGACGGGGACAGCCTCCTCACCTTTAACCTGAGAGATATTCCCATGCTGGCCTGGCTTCTGGTCTCTGTGTCCCCGCTGCTGGTTGTGGTCATCAATGAGGTGGTAAAGCTGCATGAAATACGGTACGAAACCAGGCTTGGGCAGGGTTGTAATGAGGAAGTGATTCTTTAAAATAAAAGAGGAATACTGCAGAGAGGATAGATCTTAAATGGACAGTCCCTGAAGCTTTAAACCTGGGCATTATTGTTACAGATTTGTGCACAAAAATCTATAGAAGCACTATAAAATGCAGCTTTAACTGAGATTGTTGAACAGACTTGCAGAAAGTAATTTTTGCACCCAGTTTTTCTGCAGCCAGCTGAAGCAATTTAAAGAAGCAGAGCAAATAAAAAACAAGTTACTTCTTTGTATGTCAGCATGTTCTTGGCCCTTATGCTGATTCAGATTAAGCTTTATCTTGAGAGCAAAGCTGCTGGCACCATAGTGGATTACAGGAGATTATTTGGTGATCAGATCAGTCTTAGATTTTCTCTCTTGCTGAGCAGATTGTTTCCTCATCTGGATCTTGGGCTCTGATTATTTCTCCTCTGTCTGTTTCAGAGTGCGAGTTCGCTACCAGAAGAGACAGAAGCTGCAGTTTGAGACCAAGCTGGGGATGAACTCTCCATTCTGATGTTTGAAGAGGCGAGGAGTGGTTTTGTCAGCTCTGGTGAAGCAGGGTACGAACACTTTGAGCCAACAGCACTGCAGCCACAGAGTGGAGCGCCTGAATGTCACTGATGGGGCTGAAACTCTGAGTCTGTTTATGATCAAAGAGAGAACTCCAAAGTATTCATCTCCATCACACACACTTTAATCATCTGGTTTCACTCTTAACAGCAAGGGGAATGTTTTTGAAGCTGTTCATGCCTCAGTTTCACATCCAAACATGCAGCTCTTCATGTTCAGAGGATCTTATATGAACTTTATTTTGATTTTACCCACTTTTATCCATACATCAAATGATTTTAATCAGTCCAGCGCTCATTTAATTCAACACAGGCTTAGTCTGTTGTAGTTCAAGGGGAAAAGGGCAAACTGTGGAGCACCAAAGTGTCCAATATTCAATATTCAACAGACAAAGACTATTAAAGGAATACATTATATAAGATACAACGTATTAACAAGAAAATGTGAAATAATGAGCAGGATGATGATTTGATTTCAGGTTTCTTGTTTCAGTGGTGCACCTTTATCGGGCTAGCTGGCAAAGTTTGAGAACAGACTTTGGCGACACTGAAATCATGAAAAAGTGAAAGTATGATATAATAAATATAATAAAAATTACTTGACAAAATAAAAAAGTCATTGACTTTCCAAATAGGGCTTTTAAAAAATATCAATATGGACTTTCTGCCGTATTAACGTATTTGTAGTATTGTATTTCTCTCTTGTGTTTTTTTTAAATATTGGACTCTTTGCGGCTCCACATGAAACTTGAATTCAGTTGATTAAGAGTGACACTACCTCCACAATAATGTAATGAACTTTCTCTAGAGCCTTTTTTTAAATTTTTTCTTTTGTTCACACACATTTTTATCTTCACTGTGTTAACATGGGACACATAATTTCTTTCTACTTTACTGTACTTAGCAACAGACGTCCCCTCTGGGGCCAAGTGGAGGTCAGACCTGCTGTAAAAATGATAAAAATAGATTATAAAACTTTTTTTTATTCACACACTGTATATTTCACATCTGTCCAATGGAAGAATGTGCCAGCATGCTACTTTGAACTCACACAGGAGCAGTTCAAGCAGGTCTGTCGTGTCATGATGTATGTATCATGTTTAACTCGGTATGCTGACTCTCAGGAGTCTTCTGAAAGGTGCTTCATATCATTCAGTTGCCTTCCTCCTCAGCCTGTTTCAGCTCTTGACTCCACAGCAGGCAGGAGCTCAGGATAAAGGTTGTTTTTATTTTTAGTTCAAATAAAATTTCTTCCAATTTCTTGTTTAATCAGCCGACCAGCATATTCAAGAGTTGTTTTTTTTCTTGCTCATCAGTTTCACGTTAATCATCCCCGTTTATCTCTCTCTCCCTCCTCCAGCATCAGCAGCAGACCTCTGTACCTCTTATTTTATCAAACCAGCCTTCTGTGTGGTGCTGTCATTGTTTAACACCTTGTTTTTGGAGGAGGGCGAGAGCCAATCAGAGTCATTCTTGTCAGCCCTCATTCAGCGGACAGGAGACCCAACTGCCAAGAATGTATAATAGCTGGGTTTATAACAATATTGTAATATAAAGTTATGGAAACTGTAATTTTTTATTATGTTTTCAAATTTTATTTGAATGGAAATCAAGTCACGTAAATGTTTCAATCCAGTTTGCCCCATAAAAAAAAACTTAACAGAGTGAACATCAGCTTTAAAGAACCCTGAGTTTACAAGAACCTGGCCTTGATTTAGTCCATTTGTGTTGTGAAAGAGCACTTCTTGTATGTTTGATATTAGAATTATTTTTATATTCTTTCTTGTTTTCTGAGTCAGTCGTTAAATTGTACCAGTCGATGACAAAACTGTTTATGAATTGCTCCAGTTGATTGCTTCAGCCAGAAATACTTCCAAATTTAGAAAAACAAATATGTCTAGGATTTAAAGATACTAGACTCACCCTTAATTTTGATCTCAAGATAGCCCTAAACAAGGCATCAGAGGTTAAATCTCCTGTCCGTAGCCACGACTGAAAACACAAAGGCCTGAGTATTTTGATTTTTGGAAAAGATTTTACCATTAAAAACAGGCCTTACATGTTTTAAAGCTAGTGAAGTATCTTTTATTTGAATTTGAATTTAAATTTGAATTCTTTCCAGCCAAAAAAGTAGTTTCTAGCCATAATAAATTTTACATTTATCCCAACAATGATGACTGTTATGAACCAAAGGAAAACTTCAACAATGTTTGCTGTCAGAGGACAAAAAGATCCTGACCTCATTATCTTTAATATCCTGGCTCCAGCCTGGTTGCTTACTTTTGTCTGCGCTCCTGTTTGAATATTTTACAGTTCTTTTGAACTCTTTGTTTAAAGCTGGGATGAAAATGAAGAAGCACAATGTGGCACTAAAGTTCTCCCACTTACTTTCTGGTTGGATGAAATAATAAGCATGAAACTACTGAAGATGGTTCAAAGATGAAACCTTTTTTTAAGCTTGCCCTGTTTTATGCTTTTATTGTTTTATGTCATGCCAAACATGGACAATGCTGCATGAAAACGATCCAGTGAATGCTCCGTCTTGACCAATGTACTTATAGTTCCATTCAGATACAAATGGACTCATGAAGCATGGACTGTATGTGGTCAAACCTGCAGGAGCCGAGACCTCTAACATTGGATTTGTACGGTGGAGGTGATGGACTCTAATAAAGTTGTTCATGAGATACATAAATGTATATTTTGTATTTTTAAAAGTGTCTATGTTAAGGACTTTTGACAGATTGGTTTCTGTATTGACTGTCATCTTAATAAATATGTTCTTCTATCCATTCATTTGTCGGCTCTTCTTCAATGACTAACCTTACCCTGACTTTTAAACTAAAGGAGGAGTCCATATCTGACATCTACCTCCACACGAGTAGTTATAGCCATTAAAAAAAATACAACACAGAAGTTAACAGTATTGTCTCTGAACGTTTGATTTGCTTTTGAAGGACATTAATGAGGCCTCAGTTCGAGTTTTAGTCTGTTTTATAACAGGTTAAAAACTCTTCACAGGAGCTTTAAGCTTAAATAATAGCACATTTCGCAAATGTAATTTATAAGTTTATTTTCTGGACGCCAAGGCTTTATTTCCTTAAAAAAATAAATTCACCTTTAAACTGGATGAAGCTGCAAATTTAGACCACTTGTGTGAGTGAATCATGTCCTACTTCGTGATTCACTGCAGTCACTAACGGAGCATCTTGTCGCGTGCGTTTAGTAGGAGAGAAAATCTAGATCCGGTTGATCTTTCACAGTAAAAGCAGTAATCGCACTTTGTTTCAGATTTTATTACAAATCAATTCAACATAAAATCTTGAGAAGGTAAACAAAAAACTGTATGCATCATATTATAAATAACAAAATTTACTGAGTTTGTTTTGTCCATGAACGAAATGTAGTTTCCGGTGTTTTCTGCGCAGACTCAGCTCAGCTTGACAGTTTTTGCAGTCAGGGTCGTCTAGAAAGAGGTCCAGGGGTCTGTAAGTGTCACCTGTGTCTGTTTGTTTATATGTTTATTTTGTAATATGTAGCACCGTAGATATGTTTAAGACGATTTATTGGGCGTATAAACTCGTCCTTAAGACGTTTGTTTGCCTTCTTCGAATGTTTGACTGGCTTGCATGTGTCAACCAGCAGCTAGCTTATGCTAGCATGGCTAGCCTAGAGGAGAAAGTGTGTTTGCGGTCGTTTTGACAACTCATCACGGATCATCAAACCAGGACTGATCATTTTGGGGATATAACACGTTAGACTTGTTTGTGAGTTAACAGAATGATTTATCTTTAATTTGACAGCCTTTGATAAGATAAGATACAGGTTATCAATCCAGACTGTCGCGTTTTTTTCTTGTTTTTGAAGTCGTGACGTGACCTGATGCCAAACCCCGTCTGAAAATATCAACACTTAAAAATAATTTGCTTATTTTCAACGAAAGCTTTTTTTCTCTAAGATAACAGTTCAGATTTTGGATATGAGTTTAAAAAATGTTCCATTCGGCGTTGTTATGGTCTAGATATGTCATCTGTACAGATATAACTTTACCCAAAACATCTAAACAGTATTAGAGGAGGATGCTTAAATTGGTCGCAGCTTTCAAGTCTGCTGGTACTGGAAAGTTTAGGACCTGTTCCGAAACCTAGACTTGTCAGATCCGGACTGGATTCTTAAAGAGGCCCCAGAGACTTCGTGTTTTGTGATAAAGACAGAAAATGAGGAAGATGAGCTGCCCGTGATTTCATTCTCATGAATAGAATAAAAGTTTTACAGAGCTATTATTGTGTTGTGGGAAATCTGCAGACTCTCTTAGATAATCTAGTCTAGATCTGTCTATTTATAGGGCCTTTGGATCAGGACCTTGTCTCCATAACCTTGATCATAACAGCTGAATCTGAAGCTGAAAACCTTGTGGTCAAAAATACTTTGCTTTGGTTTGGACTCACGAAAAACAGACCAAACTACATTCAAGTTTTGCAAAATTTAAGAAAGTGATCAGTATAATCTTTTAATGTAGGTCTGCTTTGCACACTGTTGTTTTGCACATTACTACCACGGTGAAGAACTGTTAAAACAAGTAAGTGTGTCATGGTTTCTAATGCTATGTTTTCTCATATTGACATCATCACTGAGTTGCTGCTATGTAGTGACCTGAAATACTGAATTTTCCTCCCCCTCTACTTGTCTGTCAGTAGTCTGAACTTGGATATAAACTATAAACAGAGCGGGATCGGAGAGGATTTGTGTCTTTTTGTCCAGATTCTTCTGAGATGGACGTTGGAGTGTCCAAGTCCCATGTGTTTCTCAACTACAGCCCCAGAGCCCTCTTCTCCCAGTGAGACACGCATCTGCATGGTGGTGCTGTGTGCTCCTCGGGGTCCTGCCTGGTCCCAGTTCTCTTCACTGTTGGCTTACCTCCAGTGTGCTCTTTTTAGTTTTGTGTACGTGCTATTGTTTTGGCAGTGTGACCTCTAAAGGCTCTGAAAGAATTGGGCGTGAGCGTTCAGAGATTAATGGAAGTCTGGAGGTCGCCCAACTACAGTAAATGGTATTCAGTGTGTGCAACAGCAGCTTTCAGTGCATAATGTGCTGCAGTCGGAGTCGGGCTGCTGCAGCTTGGCTTGGTGCATTCATAAGAAGCGCAGTGCTGTGTGTGTGGACACTAAATGTTTCATCATTTAGGAGGCTGTTGCTTGTGCACGTTTCTGCAGGCTCATGACTGTGGCAAGAGATGTAGTCTGAATGGAGACCGGCTACATTGTATGAATCATGCTTCAGTACTCAAAGTCCCATCTCTGGGGTCATATAGGTTTTTATCAAGAAAATAAAGAGATGCAATACAGATATCTTTAAAACTGGTTCTACAGGAATATCATTAATATGCAAAGTAGACTGAACATTTAATCTACCGTTTTGAATTCCGGCTGGCTTATGCTTTGAGTTTTGTGCTGCATGATCAAACGACAGAACGCCTTGGACACTACACAACATCAGCTAAAGCACTCTGAATTGAGTAAAGAAAACTTATTAAAAACAATAACAAAGAGATTATTAATTGTGCTGACTTTTCATGCATTTGACTCTGTGGGATGTGCATTTAAGGGGGAATTAGTATTTTGTCCTCGGGACACATTAAGGTATATTTTGAGGGTTTGAATCATCATCACTTGCAGAAGTGTTTGAACCACTGCGGTAGATCGCCTCAAACATGAGTAAAAACATGGCCTCGGGTGTGAAGAACCAGAACCAGCAATGACAAGTTTCTTGTCATTGCTGGTGTGGAAGGTGATGTGTACCGTGTTTGCATGCAGGTGGAGCCTCCCACAGGGTGCACAACGTGTCATGGATGCACTGAGGGACGGCCAGATGGGCAGCCTGAGCTCGGGGAAGATGGTAGCTCTAGCTGCAGGGCTGTCTGTCGGGGCCACAGTGGGATACATGGTCTACCGCCACATAAGCAGCAGCAGCAGCTGTGAGTACCTGCTGAGGAGGACCTACCGTGCTAACTGATAACTTGAGCTACATGTGGCACTGATCTCTGTTTTCATGTGCAGGTGAAGGACCCGACACTGAGATTTCCAAGATGACACTTCCTGTAGAAGTTTACAGGAATATGTCAAGATACCAGGCCAAGTTCTTAGACCTGGTGAGCAGTACAGTGTCAGGCAGAAAACTTTGAGTATCAGTCCAGGTATGCACAGACACTCACTCTGCTCTCTCTGTCTCTCTTTCAGGTAAACCAGAAGTCTGGAGCTCATGTCCGGGTTCTGTCAGAGTCGGAAGAGCACACAGCTGTGTGTTTCATGCTGCAGGGCTCCAAAGAGCAGGTCCTGCTTGCCCGCTGTGTCCTAGAGAATCTGGTTACTGAATGTGAGCCTGTGACTGAAACTTTGGAGGTTCCTCAGACTGCTCTTGGACGGATAATAGGTATATAAAAAGTTTATTTCTTAAATATATTTGTTGTCTTACAACCTCATTTCTTTGAATGTATGCATGACTTGTCTCCCTCAGAGGTCAGATTCTTGCCCTGTATTTTAACTCTGCTTTGTTGATTTGTGTCTTGCAGGTCGTGGAGGAGAGAGCTTGAAACTCATTACTAGAACCACAGGAGTAAAAGTGTTTTGTCCCAAAGAGAAGGCACAGGGTCCTGGAGCAAAGGGCGACATAATGATCACAGGAACCAGACAGGAAGTGACACAGGCCAAAGTGAGCTGGATGCCTTTATTTAGGTTAATCATTTGCAGTTGATGTAAGGCAAAATAAACTTTTCTTTGTGTGTTTGCAGGAGCTGATTCTAGAAAAGGTCAAAGAGGACATGATGGTGAGGATGAAGATCTCACAGTCATCTGCTCAGAGGAAAAAACGAGGTCAAACAGCTGAGAACCAGAAACCAGAGACTGAAGCACCTGTGGGCCTGAACAACAATGGGCCCTATGCACAGACAGAGAAAAATGGGCTCATTCATATGAACAGGAGCACTGCAGAAGAGGCAGGAGATATTTTTGGAAAGATGAAGGAGCTAAAAATCACCACCAAAGAGACGGAGCAGGAGGAGAGTGTGTCCTCAGAGTCCATCTCTGAAGTGTCAAAGTTTGAAAGTAAAAAAAAAAGCACTCTTCAGCTCAGTAGCTTTCTCACCAAATGCTGTGGTATTATTTGTGTGTGACAAGCTGTTCTGTTTTCCTGTTCTAGTTCCCAGCCCAGATCTCAGCTTCCAACCTGACGAACACCTCGAGGTTTATGTTTCTGCTTCTGAGAACCCAAACCACTTCTGGATCCAGATTCTTGGCGTTCGCTCCCTGCAGCTCGACAAACTGATGGAGGAGATGAAACGTTTCTACAACAATGGCAACAACGCGGTGAGGACAGATCTCATACCCCTCACTTTGATACCATCAGGTGAAGGTTTGAAGGCTTAGCAACACAACCCTACTCCACACCATGGTGTTTTGGGCCAGCAACAGAGTGACGGGGTAGTGTAGAGGTGGCCTTAAAACCACACATTTCCTTCTTCTCTCTTGGCCTGTACCAGCTGACTCTCTCAGGTGTAACCCTTCCTGACTTAATGGTTTCCAGGAGCAGAGGGTGGAGACTGTCGTGGTCGGGGATATTGTTGCAGCTCCATACAAAGACCATGGCACGTGGAACCGAGCAAGGGTGTTGGGAGTCCTTAGCTCTGGACTAGTGGACCTCTACTATGTGGACTTTGGAGACAACGGGGAGCTGCCTAGAGACAGCCTCTGCAGGATGAGGTGAGAAAGTAGTAGTAGGGAAACCCTCAGTCAGCTGGTCGTCTATTCTTGGTGTTGGCTTTGTTTGGCTCTGCACCACAGGATCAGACAGGTGTCTCAACTAACTAGTTAAAATGCTTTAACATGGACGCTCGTCTTGATTCTGTCTGTTTGATTCATTAGATGTTGTAAAATAAGACAGCACAAAAATGCATCTTTGTATTAACAGCTTCTGCTTTTGCTGCATTAACATTTCAGGAGCGACTTCCTCAGCTTGCCATTCCAAGCTATAGAGTGCAGCTTAGCTGGAGTGAGACCGAAAGGTAAAACTGTCGTCCTGGTAACTTCATCTCATGTGAAAAGATGTTAAATTCTGAAGTCTTAAAAGTTTTATTGTTCTGCTTTTTTCTAAGGTGATGTGTGGACTGAAGAGGCCCTGGACGACTTCGAGCAGCTGACGTACTGTGCCTCCTGGAGACCCCTGCAGGCCAAACTGTGCAGCTACTCTCACTCCGACATCTCCTCCTGGCCAAGTGTCAAGCTCTACGACAGCAGCGAGGGAAAGGTCTGCTCACTTTTTACTTTTTTCTCTGTTTGATTTGTTTTCTTCTCTTTGCTGCTGTTTCTTTCCTTCCTCGCTCACAACATTCTTTCGTAGACAGTAGATATTGGAGAGGAGCTCACACGGCGGGGTCATGCAGTTAGCTTCCAGGAGGTGGTGAATGGGAGGACTGAGGGGGAGAATCTTGGCTGTCTGCAGAGGATGCTGGTAAGACTGAAGTTTTCACGACACTGTTTTTCTGAGGCAACTGTCTTGCATTGTAGTCTACATAAAATTTACAAACTGCTAAGGCAGCTGCAGTGCCATTCTTTATGTGTCTTGTCATGTTGTAGGACGATGTTATTGGAGCGTCATCAGAGCTCAGTCTCTCCTGTATCAGTTTATCAGGTGAGTAAATTCTTACTGTAGATCCTTAAAACTGAACAGAATTTACATTTTGAATATCTGAAAGTAGAGATGTGAGGAGACACTGAAATCTGTCAGCACCTCAAACACGCTGAGTCACACTTTTGCCCACATAAGTTCAGCTAAAATGATTCAGCCAGACTAACCCACACAAGCAGCCACACTGATTCAAATACTTTTGTTTCAAACCCACAACCTTAATTCCCTCCTACAATCCCTGTTCGTCAAACTCATCATGCTCCAGGAGTGATGGAAAAGTTTTAGATGGCTCCCTCCCAGGGAGGGAGAAACTTTGCTGTTATCTGAAAATCTGAGCCTGAGATGCAGAAAATGTGCAGGGATAGAAACTTGCATGCTTTTGGTGATTATTGCAAGAAGTGAAAGTGCTAGAAGGCACGAGTTCCTCTTACACACATGATCCAGGATTATGATAATCCATGTTTCCTCTAATTTAACACATGCAACTCTGTAACACAGAGACCGAAATTTCCCTTTTGTGCCTCAGAAGCCGCCTCCATCTCAGGAAGTGTAGATGGTGCAGAGGAGGAGCTGCTCTGAGACCAAAGATGCACATTTGATAAAAGGTTTGTAGGTTTGATTAGCATTAAAAGAATAGATAAATAAAGTTTTGTTCTTGTAAAACTATTTTCTCCTCTTCTAGCACTGACCATCCCTCTCCTCAGCTCATTAAGGAGGCGAGTCCTTGTCCAACCCAACCACATAGATCCTCATCAGAAGCCTTACCCACTTGAAGCGCGGGCTGCCGTTCTTCCAGCCATATTCACTTTATTGTTGTTACTTCAGTACAAAATGAAATGTTTGTTTTGCATTCATGCTGTTCAGTTGTAGCTGAAGCTGCTTTGCTTTCCAGTGTTGATTTGTGTTTTTTGTGTTCAAGAAACAAAGAGAGGAACAAAAAGAAATGAAGCCAGTATTATTTTTGAAGAGCACTGTGATATCTATCAGAGAGACCGGAGGGCAGCTGGTTCGCTAAAAGGTCTAGTTTATTTCTTCAAATGTATGTATATTGAGATTAAATAGCCTATAAGCTAGGCTGCACAGGTTGTTATATTTTGGAAGAGAAACCATGAAAAAATATTGAATGTTCAGTATAAAAACGTTACATTACTGTGTCTCTATGACAAAGAAAGTGTTAGTTTGTCTGCAGAGGTGTTATAGACTGCACAATATATATTAAAAGATTTATTTTATGTCACAAGAATGGTGTGCTTCTCTTCATTTCAGAAGCTGATCATTATGTACGTATAGAGCAGATATTTTTACACACTAATCTCTTTTCCTGAACATAACCTATTCTGAAGCAGCAGAAGTTACAGTGATCTAACCCACTGAACTTGAAAACTTTGAGTGAAATGTGTATTAGCTTCTGAAATTTGGAGAAAATGCTCAGGTGAACTTTTAAACACAGGGAAAACTGTATTTAATTCATGACCATAACCAGCAAATGAAAATGTTGAATCAAAAATCTACCCTAAATTGAGAAAACATCCTTAATAGTGGTAAAATACACATACTGAAAGTAAACTAACAAAACAATGCATTAAATTATCTCCATCGAACAGGTGTATTGTGATCTGAAGTGTTTTAATGAAAGAAGCTGTTCATTCAGAGTCCACTGTTTTGTTTCTGCGGGTCGATGACCTCCATTTCTCATCCACCAATCACAGGAAAGTAGGTTACGCTAGCGCACGCGCAGAAGCAGCAGAGTAATTTGTTGATATCTGTTGGTAGTATATTCATTTAGAGTTTATTTTAAACACAGATTCTCCCTCGGCGCGTTGGGCAGCGCAGTTAAAGGAACTTTATCTTTATGAAGGGCTAATGGAAGACACACGGGATCTGGTGAGTGGATGTGAAACCTTGTGGAGCCGTGAGATCCAGAGCTCAGACATAAGCTAACCTCCTCCTTTGTTGTTATCTATCATAGCTAGCTCTTGGCTCAGCCTGCAACAAATATTACAAAGCTCTCCTTCATTGAAAAACATGTACATATTCAAAATAACAACCCCATATTTTGTGTACATATTTATAGATGTTCATTTGTGAAGCAGTTGTGAAAGGTGGAACGCTTTTCTTAATCAAACTGGAAAAACAGGTTTCCGCTAGCTAGCGTTGCTAACGCTGGTTAGCATCCGGAGCTATATGAAATAAGGCCGCCCCCTTTTGTAGCACATATTAAAGCTTATTTTTTCACACTTGCACGTTTTACTCTTACCTAAATTTGTTTCTAAGGTCTAATTTTTATTTAGGCTAAATCATGCATGTTAGTGCAGACAGTTAGCATGGTGCTCAGAGGAGGAAGTAGACAGGCTTTGTTCCGCATCCTGCAGATAGAAAATAAACAAGACTTACTGATGTTCAGCCTCAGTATTCATGATTCAAATATCTGAATAATCACCAATTCTATTAATTTTGTCTCTACCTAACACTCACTTTATTATATACGCTTTACTGTTTACCTTTTATATTCCCACAGGTTGCATTGACCTGCAAATTTGACAGCTCAATCTTTTTGCTCATTCACCCTGCTCTGAGCTACAAGCTCACCTAAAACTGGATTGTTTTGAATCTAGGATTATGGCTTTTTTTATATTTATGTCATAGTCATAGCTGCAATGATTCTCGATGCACTCCTGTTTTTCTCATGTATGTTGTTTTGTTTTTAGTGCTAACTTGAAGGGGTAAAAGCACAGCTACTTTAATGACGTTATTCCTCCAGGAGAAGCAAATCTGCCAGTGTAAAAAGTGCTTTGTTGCAACTTTTGGTTGACTGCTCCTCAGCACCAGGTCATGGCCCCTGTGCAGAGTTCACTGTAGATTGTCTGGCTCACATGACTCAAGCTGATGAGAATCAGGATTGCTTTTGTAAAAACACTTACTCTGATGAGTAATTGACCAGGGGAGGATGATCGTATTGTTGTATTACCAGCGAAGCAAGAATACTTCTCTTTGGAATCTCAGCACAAGCATGCATGTTCTCTTCCACTGTACTGCAGCTCTCTTGACAGACGGGTGTTAGATTTTTGTGTCAGCCAATCAGCTGTCACTTTGGGAAAACTGTGTATTCTGTATGCTTAACTTTTTTTTAAAACGGTGACAGATTCCATGTAAAATTTAGTAAATGTGTAGAAACTTGACAGGTCAGACTCTCTGCCGATTACATTTTAAAGAGACAAAAAAAATACTCCAGCCGAAAATTGCAAATATGTACTTGTTGCAAAATTTTGTTTGAAACTGTGTGTTAATGTTAATCATTGCCTCTCAGCCTTTCACTCATTCATATTCTGCTGTCTCTATTATTATTTTCTTGTTCATAAAGGCTGAACGAACCCCACGTTCAGAGCGTAAGCGGAGAGACTCGTTCGGGATGTTTGATGGCTACGACAGCTGCAGCGAGGAGTCCACCAGCAGCTCCAGCTCAGAGGACAGTGAGGATGAGGTGGTGCCCTCCATTCCAGCCAGCCTGCCAATCATCAAGAACAATGGACAGGTGTACACCTACCCCGACGGCAAGGCTGGAATGGGTCAGTACAGGAAGTGTTTTGTTTTTGAGCTTTGCGAGGACAGAACCCCAAAGAGAGCACCAGAGAGCAGCAGTCTGATTACTTTAACAGCTCATACTTGTGTGCTTTGTCATCTCTTTTCACAGCCACTTGTGAGATGTGTGGGATGGTTGGTGTACGAGATGCTTTCTACTCCAAAACAAAGCGCTTCTGCAGTGTGTCCTGTTCCAGGAGTTACTCCTCAAATTCCAAAAAAGCTAGCATTTTGGCCAGACTCCAGGTAAATGCACCAAAACCCTGCTGCAACAAGCACTTAGTTATTAAACTTCCATAATTTCACAAATGTTTATTTCTGCTTGTATTTTTGAAGGGCAAACCACCAACAAAAAAGGCAAAAGTCTTACAGAAACAGCCTCTCGTGGCAAAGTTGGCAGCTTACGCCCAGTACCAGGCGAGTCAACAGAACCAGGCGAAATCAAAAGCAGGTGAGTTATTTTCTAAAAAGAGGCATTAATGATGATTAACATGGTGATAGTGCTGTAGCTTTACACTGTGTTTTCTCTGACAGTGGTCCCTGCAGAGAGCTTTGACTGGGGGCGGTATATCTGTAGCAATAACACAACCGGAGCTCCAGTCAGCTGCTTCAAACATGTAAGTAGACTGAGAGATGGGTGTGTAGCACAGATTTGTTTTCAGAGTGAATAATGTCACAGGCTTCCTCTGCTCTGCTTTAGGCCCCAATGGGAAATTGCTGGGAAAACATAGAAGAAGGAGTAAGGATTGAAGTCCAAAACTCTGACACCAACTTCTCCACAAAGGTGTACTGGATAGCAGAAATCATTAAGCTAGCAGGTAAAACAGAGTGCTCATGCAAACTAGTTTGGCTCATTATTTTCTTGCTACGAAGCTGTTTAATAATCTCCATGTTCCTGTGTTCAGGGTTCAAAGCTCTCCTGCGATATGAAGGCTTTGACAACGACAGCAGCAAAGACTTCTGGTGTAATCTCTGCATCCCTGAGGTGCACCCCGTGGGATGGTGTGCTTCAACTAACAAACCCCTCGTACCTCCAAAAAGTGAGTGTCATCAGCAGCCTAATCCTACATTTTCTCTTAAAGCATTTGTTCAGGAACATTTTGGTTAATTCTGCACCCTCCCCTGCAGGCATACAGCATAAATACTCTAACTGGAAAGTCTTTCTTGTGAAGCGTCTCACTGGAGCTAAAACACTGCCACCAGACTTCACTGCCAAGGTGACACACAGATTCTGATGTTGACTTTTTTAATTTCCTCAGACTACCAAATGATTCTATGTCTTTCTAAATCCTCTGAATTTATTTGAATCCTTTTGTCCCCTTCAGGTACATGAAAACATGCAGTTTCCCTTTAAGAAGCTGATGCGTGTGGAGGTGGTGGATAAGAACTACCTGTGCCGGACACGGGTGGCGCTGGTAGAGCAGGTGATCGGAGGTCGCCTCAGGCTGGTTTACGAAGAAAGCCAGGACCAGTCTGACGACTTCTGGTGCCACATGTTCAGCCCCCTCATCCATAGCATTGGCTGGTCGAGAAGCATCGGACACCGCTTCAAACGATCTGGTGAGTCTAGAAAACATTCAAAAGGTTGAATACACGACTCCAGCTCCTTTTCTTTTCTTATCCATCGAGTTAAACATGAGGTGGCGTCCATGTCCTGGAAATTCCAAAGAAGACACTGTCCATTACTTTGGAGGCTGAAACTCATTTATTCATTCATTCATTTACCTTTCAGATGTTGTGAAGAAAATCGAGGGACAAGCTGATGCTCCTGCGCAGTACTTCCAGAAGGTAATGCAAAATTTAAACTTGTTTGTTTGCCATGTTTTTAACGTCCAGCTTTAACTGATCCCAGCAGTAAAAGTCCATTGAGTCTTTCAGATGTCTTTTCAGGTGTTTACAGCTCCCTTTTTTGTCCTTCAATAGGTGAAAGACGTGGACCAGAGCGGGGATTGGTTCAGAGATGGGATGAAGTTGGAAGCCATTGACCCCCTCAACCTCTCAGCTATATGTGTAGCCACTGTAAGAAAGGTGAGACGCCTCCTCTGTGTCACCTGAGGAGCTGGAGAGAGTCTGGATAGGGACTCTGAGATCATTTTAATCATCTTTTGTAAATGTTTGGTGTTTTCCTGTAGGTGTTGGCAGACGGGTACCTCATGATTGGGATCGACGGCTCGGAGGCGGTGGACGGATCAGACTGGTTCTGCTACCACAGCACCTCCCCCTCCATCTTCCCTGTCGGCTTCTGTGAAATCAACAACATTGAACTCACGCCCCCTAGAGGTACTAAGCCACAAAGACATTTAATTGGGCTTTGACAATTCTGATCTCAAACTAGTCTGCATCACCACTGGATAAGCTGCAATCACCTGGAGTTGAAGCTTCTGCACACCACAAACCAAGACTCCACCTAGTGTTCACTTTTGGAATAACACCACTGCAGAAAATAAATGTTTCTCCTGTGTCAAAGCCATCTTTGGTTTGTTTTGAATATTTTTGTCTTTTTTTGGCTCTTAGAAGAAGTTAGATTTTTCTGTGTTAAAGTCTCTTAATGTTTCGCTGTGCGTTCCTCAGGGTACACTAAACTGCCATTTAAATGGTTCGACTACCTCAGAGAAACAGGATCAATCGCTGCTCCTGTCAAGCTCTTCAACAAGGTGGGAGTTTATCTTTGCTTCTGTGTATGAATGTTGAATTTTATCATTACTTTCTGGTTTAAGATCAACTTTTGTGTCGTGTATGGTAATTCTTGACATGCATCTCATCTTCCAGGAGGTTCCCAATCACGGTTTCCGGCAGGGTATGAAGCTGGAGGCTGTGGATCTGATGGAGCCAAGGCTGGTGTGTGTGGCCACAGTGACGAGGGTTGTGCACCGGCTACTGAGGATCCATTTTGACGGCTGGGAGGACGAGTATGACCAGTGGGTGGACTGCGAGTCACCTGACCTCTACCCTGTGGGCTGGTGTCAGCTGACAGGCTACCAGCTGCAACCGCCGGCCTCTCAGAGTAAGGGGGCAGGATTCATCTCAACTCAAAACCTTAAATACTTCTTTGAGTCAAGACGGCAGATTTATTTCACTGCATGAATGTGCTACATGCTTAGTTTCTTGTTGTTTGCCTTCTCTAAGGTAACAGAGAAATGCCTCAATCTGTTCCCAAGCAGAAGAAAAAGGCTCAACAGTACAAAGGCCAAAAGAAAAGTGAGTAATCCTTCACTGTGGACACATTTCTTCTTCTCTCCTCCTTTCTTGTTCCTCCCTCTTTCTCTGACTTCACTGGTCATGGAGCTCCTGCCGCTCTCTGAATTGTCATCTGTTTAGTGTGTCTGGATTATTTTTATCTGACTTCTTGTGTCACACTCAGGGATTTTCTTTTTTTCCTACTCAGTGGGAGATTTATCACAGAAAAGTTGTACAAAGATTTGAGAGAGGTTTAGTGTGTAAGATCTGAGGGCTCAGAGGGCAGAAGGCCTGGTGTCAGATCACAAATACAGAGAGTTTGTTAAATGGATAAAAATAATCAGATAGTTGATATAGAAGTCTGTAGCTGTCAATATTAAATTGCATAACCTAAAAAGACTTGAATACATTTTCAAAAAGTCTCATATTGCCAGTCCCAGACTTCTATAGATCTGTAGACAAGCTGCTGCTGCGTGCTCTTGGCTCACTTGGGTCTGGTGGTGTGTTCACAGCTTCCAGGGGCTTATTCATTTTGGCCTCATCATTGGTTTTCAAATTACAATCTTCACCCTAAGCTCTAACCTTTTTAACTTTCTTCCCGACACAAACATGAAGAATACGTTCCAGCTGAATTGAATTGAACCCGTGTGTGTAAAAAGCCCCTGGTAGCTTACCCGAGTCTGGTTGGTGTTTAGAGAGGAAGATTCCGGTTGGTCGACGGCCCTTCAGTCAGGCAGGCAGGAGGAGGAGCAGCTTCTCAGGGGACGAAGAGCAGAGTCCGCCCCCTTACCCTGTCCAGGGGCCCACTCGGCCCCGACCCCGAACCCACCTCCACCAAACCCACAAATCAGGTAACACCTCACTAACGATCAAACCAGCTCAGCGCCGAGTTTTTCAGACTCAGCGCTGTTTAGATCAGGAGGAGTCACTCTCAGGGCCTCGCTGTGGACCTGGATGCTGCTGATGCTGCATGTTAACTGTTAAAGGCTCATCGTCTTTGTTCTCACATGAATATTTCTCACATCAGCAGACGTCTGCAGGAATTACAGTTCAAGTGTCTGTTTTTCACTCTGAAGAAGTCATAGAGCATGTTTGTTTCAATTTAAAGACTGAAGTTTTTACCTTGATGCTCAGGTGCATGTCAAGTTAAGATTTTATGGAAATTCAGATATTTTTAAACCAGGGGTCTGTTTTTTTTTTAAACTTTTTGGAGTCTGAATGCCTGACAGGAACAAGTTTGTCTGTAGTCCCTTTTGTTAGACCTTGGGAAAATTTCTTGCAACCTCTAGAAGTTATTTGTAATCTCAAGATAGATTCCTGATCCGTCAGTTTCTGGGGAACTGTGAAAGTTTAGTAACATTTCTCAAAATCTTACATTTTTCTCAAATTCATAAAAAGTTATTTGAGATTACTTTTTTCTTTTAAAATTCTCAAGATTTTGTAAGAGTTATCTGGGATCTAGCAAAGTTTTTAAAGATCTCACAAAAGTTAATCAAGACTTTGCATGAGTTTCCTCAAATGCAAAAAAAAGTGATCCATACTTAGGACTACAGGATTTGTGCTGCTGTCCTTGCAGCCTGTCTTTGTGTACCTCTCTGTTATCTTGACTCCAGGATGTTTGAAACCAGGCTCAGGTTTAAAAGGATGAAAAAAAGTTTTTATCACCTGAAACAAAGACAAAGGCTCCTTCATGTTTCCTCCCAGCTGCATGAACACACCCAGCTCATCAGTGCTGCTGTTCTCTCTCTTATTTGTCTCTGTCCCGCTCTGTAGAGTCTCTCCTGAGGATGAAAGAGGAGGCGGCCGAGGTGGATGAGTTCACTTTCTCACAGGGCACCTCGGACCAGGAGAGCAACGGCTCAGGCAGCTACTACATCAAACAGGAGCCCTGAGGTCACATGTTGAGGATGCAGCACGGGGACAGGACATACCCGGCGAGGATCAAGAGAATCAAACTAACCTCGAATCACACTCAGACCAACAACGCGGACCTTCCACGGAGGCATTTTGAGAGATGGTGACAGCACGGAAAAGGGGGATGTTTTTACAATTCAGAATTATCCTCAAGGAATACTCCCCTGAACACTTTCCAACCTTGTAGCTGTGTGCACATAATCAGTCACAAAATGCGTCCGGTGGAGGGTTTGAAGGCGCCCAGGGACGGGCCGGGGTCACACACGTTTGGGCATTCTCACCTTCAGGTGAAGCAGCGTGATTCTGCTCCTCTCTGGTCTGAAATCAGCCAGACCAGATCTCTAGCGGATTAAAAAAAACAACCTTTTTCTACAACAACGGGGTCCTGCAAGTCGACATCAGCTCAGCCTGCCTCTGCCACAATCTGGGCTGCGCACAGAGACCTGTAGAAACTGTGAGAACCTTTAATTGAGCCAGGTCTTTAGGTTTTTCTTTTTGTTTGTTTGTTTGTTTTCAGGTCAGAGTCAGCCACTGAACGGCCTGAGGAGAGGAGAGGCTGGCAGGAAGAGGAACACAGCTCTGTATATTTAGATTATTCTTCTGAACATAATGCCAGGTGGACTTTTACTTTGTTAATAGTACTTGAAGTTTTTTGTTCATTTATTTTGTAATAATTTCAGTTTTTTGTTTTTCTTTTGATTAATGTACTTATTTTGCATTTACATTATGGTGGCTGTGTGGGAAAGTTGACATGCGTTGTTTCATAAAGTGATTATATTCATATAATACATGGAGGCTTATTCAGATTGAACTACAGAGTATAGATATTAATGATTCAATTTGAAGAGACAGATTACTAAAGTGCTGCTCAACATTACTGATTACTGATATTCATCTTTTGTTTTTCTTTTCGTTCTGGCCTGAAGAGTTCAACAGCTGCATTTATTTCTGTGTGAAACATTACAGAACCAAAGAGTCATGTGTCCACAGCTTTAGAGAAATCTCTCACAAGATAATGGCTGCTGAAAACATACATTAGGAAGTTAACAGCTTAAAACAGGTCCTTTTGGTTTTTCAGGATCTTGCAAAAGCTATTCAGGATTTTTGAAAAAATTCTCATGTTTAGGAGTCTTTCACAATTTTTTCAGGATCTGGTTCCTCTGAAAATCACAGTTCCTGTGGCTGTTTGAGAGTTTTGTAACATTTCCTAAAAGTTTAGTAACTTCTTAAGATTGTTTAAAAGTTGGACATTAACACTTGCTTAGATTTCAGTTTTTGTCATGTGGTGTGAGAAACTTGGGGCCAATTTTTTTCTGGACTCAGAATCTGGCTTTTTGACTGTTTCTAATATGTTTCTTCAGTTGATCCCCAAAACTCCACCTCACTTTTCTTTATTTATTATATTTGTATTTAAAGACACACTTTAACATTCCATGTTGCTGTCAGAAGCATTATTTGTTTTGTTTTTTTGGGGATTATTTCTAGTTGATGTCCACACCTGCGTCACTCCTCCAGACTGTGACCTTTAAAAACCTGTTTCTCCACAGGTCAGGGTAGCACAAACTTAAAGAGCTGTCATCGCTGTAGGCGTTGATAGCTCTATAGGCAGCTCTAAAACACAGTGAAATGATTCATTCTCTGAGAAAGCATTATTCTTTGTGCTGTAATGTTAAACAGAAATGATGCAGCTGTGGATTTAAAGAGCTTTCTTTTTAAAAGTCTAATAGACGTAAGTGTAAATGAGCAGCAGGGTAAAACAGAGAAACCTTACTGGTATGATGGGGTTCACTCTCACAGGTTAGTCCCACTATCCACCCGGCAACACAGAGTCAAACTTTTTTACTGTTTGGATGAAGAAAACAAGAGGAGACATGACAAAGTTTGTGAGCTGAAAAAGACAGGAGTTAAAACACTCCTCTGGAGTTATACAGAGTCTGGAGTGTGCCATCAGATTGAGACTGAATCTTTGTCTGGTTGTTGTCATTAGTGTTCAAAAAATAGATATTTAACTTTTCCCTTTTAATTTTTCTTGCATCATCTATGTATCTTAAAAAAAACACCATATTGAGTCTGGTTGAACAAAGAAATATGGCTCACTTTGGCCTCCGTATGTCCAGCATGTCTTAAGTCAAACTTCTGTTTTCTATCATTCACAGCAAAATGTTTGACTCATTATACAGAAAGAAAAACTAAAAGATATGTTTGATTCAAGAGTCTCATTATGAAGCAGTTTGATGCTAAAAAAAAAAAAAGAATATGTTAGATATTTTATTAAGCTCATATGCAAAGTGTTTTTCTATCGCTATGGTTGTTCTCATGTCAGAGCCATATGTATGCAAGCTAGATAAAAAACCCACCTGAGCCACAGAATAACAGGTTTGTTATAAAGAATGAAACATGAACAATGCACTGCTTTTCCAATAGTCTCTGAGGGCAGCATTCGAAACACGACGACAGAATCTAAGAAGTGGCATAAATACATAGATTCTATATATAATAAATATATAAATATATTCTTGGTGACTCTGATGGTATGGAGAAACAAATCCTGATTAGTCAGTCAACACAGACTCCTTTCATTCTTCGTAGAGCTAGATTTTTTGCAGCTGTTTATCTACTACCTCTTGATGCTAGCCACGTTTAGCTAAAATACGAGTGTGACGTAGACTCTGGCAGTGTGTTAGCATATGCAAATGAAACATGATTACTTCAAAATTATCCACTTGAAGACTAGACACCAAACATGGAAGAATTTTATCACAGCACATGAGGTAGTCTTCTAATTTGAGTGATGCAATAATAATATAGATCCCATATTATTTTGCTATGTTAAATAAAATCTTCTAGCACCCTCAAATGTCATGATCACTACATTAATATAATTAACATATGAGATAATTTAACAAAATGGTATTGTATAACTGTGATTTTTGTGAGTAAGGGTTCATATACAGAGTATTTGGTGTATGTGGAAATGCAGAGCGGATTAAAACTTCTCAGTGACGGTAAATAAATAAATTTTAAAAAAGATCCATAATTTCTCTTTCTACCAGTAAGGTTCACAATTCAACTCTCAGGAAGTTTGTGTTTCTTTTTTCGGGTTGTAAAAGTTGTGACTACAAATCTGAATCAGCTGGGTTCCAAAAAGGTGTTATCATCGTGTGCATCTCATATGGAGGTTTAAAAAAAAAGTGCTTTATAACGGGGCATGAGCACCTGAAACTTGTGAAAATCAAACCAACATTTGATACAATACTTGATGCTGTATTTGAGTCATAGCTGAAAAGTCAAAAATGCAGAGCTTGTTGAAGCTCCTGTAAAGATTTTTAAGTGCTTATGGAACACACTGAAATTAAGAGTGATGCCTCATTAAGGCCCAAAAAGACAAACAGAACCATTAACAGAACGATTGACAGTGTCTGATATAATTTTTAATGCCCATAAGAAGGGGGAAGTTCCAGCACAGTGATGAAACTTGTTTTAAACCTTTTTCACAGCAAACATTCATGACTGTTAAAAGTGAGATATTATTTGTCAGAAAGAGGACTGATTCATGCACAGGACAAGATAAGCAGGGTCACTGTTTGACCACAGGCGGCGCCAGACTTCCTCAAAGGAGCTTTAAGCGCCATCACTTTTCTAAAGTCTGAGTTTTGATAAAGGTTCCTGTTAATCAATGAAGAACATCCAAAATAAGTCTTTTTGGTATCTGTCAATTGTTCATTTAGTTCACGCACTTTTTGTTGTTGTTGCAGTACTCATTTTGACCACAAGAGGCTAAGACAAACCACATATTTAAAGAACTAGACCATATTTTGGACTTTTTTCTTATCCTCTTCTCAGTTATAAATACAATTTAAGTCTAAAGTTGAATCTTTCAATCATTTGGTTGCTTTTCATTTCCTCATACTTAAAGTACGCTTTTGCCTCCATATCCCAATCGACAACGGTCTTATCTCATTTTCCTTTGGTGTATTTTGTGAAAACTTTGTAGCTCTCAGACCGTCTTAATGTCAACTCGATACTGAGTGATGATTCAAACACTTGTCTGTTTCTTGCCTTTGTTGTGGTGGATTTTGCTTTTTGGTGACCTCCTGTATTTCTTTGTTTCCTCGATGAGATGTGAGGCTTGTTTCCGACCAGTTTCCTTTTGATATTTGTCTCCTGATCAGATTGGATAACAGCTCAGCAGAACGTTTCTGAGACCAAATGAGCAATAAAAGACTCCCAACCCTTTGAAGCAGTTTCAGGTTAGGATCTGTCACAGAAGTTTCTCTGAAGCATTAAAGCACGTCATGACCAAACTGCATTAATACCTTAGTACAAAAGAATGAAAACAGACTGTTTGATGGACTAACTGCTGCTACCCTCCTCTAGATTAACCCTAAATAATCAAATGCACAATCAATACTCTTTGGATCTTGTGTTTCTCTCTTTCTCTTGTAGATATCACATCTTCTTGTTTCACCTCGATCCCTATATCTTAAACATGGAACATGTTTTCCTCCACCCACGGGTAGCTGCGTATTTAAAGTGTGTGGGCGTCAGTAGCTGCAGGTGTCTTGGTTTGGGATTGGGTGCACTGATCAACAGAATGCATGTAGAACAGAACGCGTTGTGCCGATGTCGTGCTGAGCTTGTGTTTTTGTTATGACCGTCATTGGTTGTTCTTCAGTCTGTTTGTGTTTTTCCTCCTCTGCTGTGATCATTGGGAAACGTATGGAAGCCCATGTTTGCCAAAAGAAAAAAAAAGAAGAAATTTAAAAGATATGCATGATAGAAATGTGATCAAAGTGTTGGTTCTTGATGTCAGAATTTGGATGGAATATGTGGAAATTTAATCTTGTGTTTTGTTTGTTTTTGTCATGTATATCTTTGAAATTTTGTTGGTGATTAATTATATTCACATGGCAGCTATTTTTCACCTGGACATACTAAAGATGTTCCGCTCTAATGCTGTTAAATGTTGTTCACACTCATGTTGTCAGTATTCCAAACATTAAGAAATTGCGGAAATTAAACATTTTCTTCTATTGATAAGCGACTAAACAGAGCATAAAAACGAATATAAGGAAGGTCAACAGATCCTATTTTAAGCTAAAATATAATATATCACCCTGCTCATTCCAAGCTACTACTATTAGCCAAGAATTTGCTGCATTTAATTTGGAATATAAAACTAGAAAAGCTTAAATTTCATGCTAATAGTAATGCCAGCCACAAAGTAGGTAAATGCTAAGACTGCTGGCTAAATCATTAAAGTAAAAGTTTAATAAAAGTTACAAAAAAAGTTAGACAGGAATTTCTTGAATGCTACCACTTCCTTCTGTCTTGAGGAAGCTAAAAATGATCTCACAGTTTTTTTCAAACTCAAAGTGTAGATCAATTCTCCTTTTGTTTTGTTAAAATGTTGAGAGCTATGAATTTGTTGGGAATCTGGAAAAAAAATAAAGAAAACAACCTTAAATAACCACTGAATATTAAAATTGAAGCTCAGCTGCATTTGAAATTATTAGCATTTAGATGAGGCATGAAAACTGATAAGAAAGATCATCATAAGGTTTAATTCCCCTCCACAATTGGACAGCTTCATTAAGGAGCACAAACAACAGTGAGATACTTGAGCTCAAAAGGCTTTTAAATGTCACTGTTGGTCTTTAAAATGTAGAGAATCTGACCAGTCGCTATTATTTCCTCTGTTTCCTGTTGATGTGTGACATAATAAACAACTTTAAGTCACAAATTTCTGATAATTAGGTGGCAGTAAAATCCTAACAGCTCTCAGTAAGCATGTCTGGAAACAGCTGGGTGACATCTTAACAGCGTCTGAGCGTCCCAGCAGGAGTGTGTGATCAGAGAGAGATTTCTGCTGTGTGTGAATATAGTGACTGGGCTTCCATTGAGGGTACCTGGTTCAGGTTTAGACCTGAGCAGGCGTTTCCTGTAACAGTGACGAGGAGCAGGCTGGATACTTGTTATTCTCTTGGATACTAACACGGGTCTTTTGTATGTGATAACCCCCCCCACCCCACCCCATTATATTAAACCATTATATCGTGGTGCTATATATATTTGATAAAAATGACTAAATGTATTGGGTTTGCTATTGTCTGAAAATAATTGTGAGTGGAGAGGGTTGTTGTGAAGAATTTATTTTGGATACAAATGAAAAAAAAAAATCTATGTTAATAGTTATAAATCTATTGATATTAACACTGACCCCCTGAGGTACATTATTAGATTGCAGTTTAAAGTTTGTACATCTTTTTGATAGTGTATACCAGTTTCCTTTCATATGGTAAATTTGTGCTGTGATGAAGCTTTGATAGACTTTGTAAATAAAGCCAAATGTTTGGATCATACTATCGGTTGTAATGAACGGCTTCTTTGTTTACAAGCATTGCAAACTGTTTCCGCATGGCTGTGAAAGTTTATCTGGTGATTTTTTGTAAGATCTGACTTTTACACTGAATAAAAAGGCTTATGACTTCAAACGTGCAGATTTCTCTTGAAGTGTTTTAAAACAGTTTGCTTCACAAGCAGAATGTGAAAGAGGTGGGGTTTAAGACCTGTTCTGCAGCCAGTCAGCAGGGGGAGCTCCACATCCTGCAGATACATTCTGCAGGATTCTACAGGAGGGTGATCCTATTTGCAGAAGTTACATTAGTAAACAGGATAATTTCCTCTCTTTACAACACTGTAATGTGTGATTTTAAGACAAAATTTTGCCTGAAACATCAGCTATTATCCTGTATTTTAAAAGATCCTACTAGCACTCCCTGGCAACAAGTCAGAAAGATGCAGAAAGTGTAGTTTTGCAACAACCTTGTCTATGAAACATGGATGGAAGTATATATCTTTCAATAAATGATCAAGCTGCATTTTGCTGAACCACTAAGGTCCAGTTTTCATGACCCAGATTAGTGCATCCTCCTCAAAGTGTCTGGTATTCAAAACAAAGATTGTAGAAGAAAACCAGCATCCATCCTAAGGCCATGTCCACACGTAGCAGGGTATCTTCAAAACCGAATATCCCCACCTCGTTTGTTTCAAAAAATACTTTCGTCTGGGTAAATCTGCCGGTGAGTGCGGCCCCAAGCACCCCAAAACCAAAATGGGCGGCTTTTCCTCACGTAAAACCCATGCCAGCCAATCAGAATGAGCCCCCTTCAATCAGCTGTGACGTTAGAGAAGCCAAAACTCTTTTACGGGCATCCACACTAAACTATTAAACCATTTTCCCAAAATCTTCACTTTTGCCAGAGTTTTCAGAAAACATTGTTTTTAGTGACGTTAAGCTGCAGTTTCGTGTGGATGACAGGCTTAAACTTATAAAAATATATGCGGTTTCCCAAATACCCGGCTACGTGTGGACATGGCCTTAAGCTGACTACAGAGATCTGACTCCTCCCAGTCTTGCAAGACAGCAGATATAAACTGATGTGTCATCAGCTAATTCTTCCAGGATCACATCAGGGCTGAGATCTGACCAATAAAAGAGGAGACGGTCTGAGTTGTGTGCAGTTTTATTGGAAAGCAAATTCACCGTTAAACAAAACTGACAGTCAAAGGCTGGTTAAAGTCATCAACTGTTCATCGATGGGATGAGTGGAATGTTTCTACAGGAATGAGGTCAGGAATGAATCCGGGCTAGATCTGGACCTTACAGACCACATCCAGGTACAGCATGATGATGAGAAGAGGATGAGATGGGAATGTGAGGACATGGACATGAAGAACTCTTCTGCCCTCTAGGCTATGGACCAAAAACAGGAAAAGTGAGGCAAGAGTGTCACTGGTCCCCGGTGCGAGGACGCTGCAGGGCTGAGGTTTAGTAGAGCCAGCTGAAGGCACAGCTCGTGTAGGTGACCAGCTCGTCGTCCTTGAACCACAGGGAGATCTCCTTGTTGGCACTTTCCACTGAGTCGCTGCCGTGGATGATGTTCCTGTAGAGAAAACAGGGAGGAATGGAGAGTTAGCAGCTGCTGAGGCTCGAATTCAGACTGATGGTTGTTTGGTTGTTGTAGGTTTAAATGCTTGATACAGCCTCAATACCACTCTAAGACTAAAGGTCAAAAAGAGACTCAAATATAACTACAATAGCTGACAGAATTACCACTGTTGTGTGTAACACTGTCAGCCTAACTGATTGTACCCTTATTATTGCCCTCACACTGATGCCCTTCACACGTGAAGCCCATTAAGTACATGTTGAGTGTTTAGGTTTTTGTTGAAGGTAAAACAGCTCACTCACTTGCTGACGTCAATGCAGAAGTCTCCTCTGATGGTTCCAGGCTTGGAGTCGGCTGGGTTGGTCTCACCCAACATCACTCTGCCGGTCTTCACAGCACCCTTGCCTTCCCACACCTGAAAACACAAGACAGAGGAATGATGAGAAGACATATTCTTTTTACTGAAAATACTCAGGAGTGGCTAAAAATAGGGTCTGGGTGTCAGATTACCCAACCTTGAAGACCTTTCTGCACCAGCTGCAAAGCCAAGGGAATATTTTTCCATCATTAGATCAGCTCTGAGGTCCCATGACTCATTGTCAGAGCTAGAACACATCACACTCTCACACAACCTGTTTGGTTTCCCTTACCATGGCAACCACTGGACCAGAGCTCATGTAGTTGATGAGAGTTGGGAAGAATGGTCTCTCCTTCAGGTCGATGTAGTGCTGCATCAGGAGGTCCTCAGACGCCTGCAGGACAGAGACACAAAGTCTTCTTTCAGACACTTGTACCCACAAAACACACTGATGAAATTCTGTGAATGTTCATAGATGCTGAATACACAAAATGATGAGAAATTAGCTATGAGTCTCTTGTGAAAGTTTTATCCACCCATGTCACCAAAATAATGCAGTTTAGAACTTGCATTTCCGTGTTAAATGAGTCACTCCAGCAGGAAAATATTGACTCTTTTCAGTATTTGCTCAGTTCTGCATTTGCAGGATCGGAAAGTCTGAAAGTGACAGTGGGAAGTGATGCATCAAGAGGCCTTGGCCAAGAGTCAGAGCTGCAGCTGCTGCATTAAGGACTCTGCAAGAGTTTTGTGCATCATACCTCAGCTAAACCTGCAACCCCCAAAGCAGTCTCACTACAGGCAAACACTATAAACTACAGATAAAATATCATGCATTAGCCAATTCAAGTCTAATGCATCAGCTGTCAGGGTGCAAAATTCATCCTTGTGGTGCTAAAAAGGAACAAAGTCTTGCAAAGTTTCAGGAAATCATTATTTGAATTTGAAAAATTTAACAAAAACAAAAAACCACAAACTTTTGCCTAACACAACTTTGCGTTTTGTCGTCTCTGTTCCATCCATTTTGAAAAGAGTTACACGCATCAAATTCAAGTTGAACTTTTATTCTTCATAGATTATGTATCTGATGTAACATGAGTAGCAGGATATCCCATCGTTTTAGCAACAGACAATTAAACAAGGCTGGTTATTCTTCACGGTATTCTTGGATTTTAAGCAGCAGCTTCCTCACAAATCTCACGACACAGAAGCTTTCAGTAACTAGAAAGAAGCCCACCTGTCATGAGGTGTAAATAATCTCCGAGGCTTAAAACCTGAAGTCCCTGAAAGACCCTTCTCCCACGACAACCTTACAACATGCCTGGTCACATGGTCCCACTATGTTAGACCCAAGTCACACAAGGTAAAGAACCACAAACCCCTGAGCTAGAAATCCCACCTGAGCGTAACACGCAGGCAGGATAAAAACAGAGCAGAGCTCACATCCTGCAACACTTGTGTCTGATTCAGAAAGTGTGAAGAGATAACTCTGGGATTTCTTTTCAAAACATCTGCAAGATATCACCTACAAACACAGCCTGCATCTTAACTCTGCAACAACAGTGAACCAGTAAATGGATAAACTCTGAATGTCTTTGCATCCAAAACTGCAGGATGGATTTTATTTCGTATCATTTCTTATATAATGCATGTTCAGAAATGACTGAGTGGGATGCTTCTTAACTTCACCAGGAAGTTTCAGTCTCAGATCAGATGCTAGAGGATCAGGGCCTGCGACTCTGTGCTAATCTTGTGCAGCAGTCAGGAATAGACAAGCAGGCTAATCAGCTCACCAGAGGTCTTAACACTCACTCTGCACTCACATGACTGTTTTTATAACCTCTGCAGGTTATAATTAACATAATATTATGGAAGAAGTCATTTAAACATTTACATTTTAATGCAAAATAAAGATATTTGACTTACATTGAGCATCTTCATCCCAACAAGTTTGAAGCCCTTCTGTTCAAACCTCTTGATGACCTCTCCGATGATGCCTCTCTGCACGCCATCAGGCTTGATGGCAATAAATGTGCGTTCCTTCAGTTCAGCCATGATTCTGAAAGAGAAACACAAACATGATGAAGAAAAGAGACACAGCTGCAAGAAAAAGAGCTGGAGGAAAAAAAAAAAGGACACTCACTCCTTTCTGTCACATTTGGCACTAAGAACAGGTCTGGGGCCGGGTGCAGAGGGCACCGACCCCATAGCACACAGATAAACATAGACGACACACACCTCAGGTTAGTGTGAATCTGAGTGCTTCATCTGGACTACTGTGACTTTGAAATGCAGCCACGCCCACAGTAAGACCTCTATCGTCACATGATTTCTCCTGAACCTTTAATTCATGGTTTCCTGCTGACTGTTTGTGTGCAAGGTGAGGTCAGGAGCTGAAACAATAAGTGAATTAATCAGGCAATCAGACCATTAGCGGACTGCTTTCTAGAGAAGACCTGTAGCTCCCTACAACACATGTAAAGAAAGTAGACTATATGTATAATAGCTTTAAGAAAACTTCTTCAGCTCTGCATTTAAATCATGACTAAGGAGCATGATTTGCATTTATTACTGCAGTCTAAGAGGAACAGCAGCTTAGCTTACATTGCAAAAATGTGAGGATGCACGAGTTTCATCTCACAGAAAAAATAGCCAGAGCTGTCCGAGCAGCTGTAGCTTTAGTGCTGGCCTCTCTTTTTGCAGCCAGACATCATTAATGTTGGACAAAGATGCATTAACACAGCTTAGATCTCAAGCACATAATCCTTATTCTGACTCTTAAAGCCAGCTCATTGGACGTTCACCTAATGTGATTCCCAAACACAAAGAACTGCAACACCATACCTGCGTACTGTAAGTCTATCAAACAAAGGCTTATGTGCCAAGTTCAGTGACATTGCACCAAATAATCCACGGATTTGCACAGATGGGAGGCTTAGCCTTACATAGTGAATGCATTGTCTTGATCATATACTGAAAACTACAACTCTTTGCTTGCTCCTGCAGACACCTCTTCGACTGGGAAAGATCTTAGTCAAATAAGGGAGGGACCACATGTCAACCAGTTGTCATCCTGACTCTTGCAATGCAGTCATTGTATTTCTTGTGCCAAATATTGACTTTCTAATTTAAGTACAGCACCTGAAGCAGATTTTCTCTCTAGTTTGACCCACCCCATCACAACAAATTATGATTCTTGTGTACTTTTTCAGTTATTGCAGAAAGACTGGGTAATGGCAACATTATGTGCAATACATCAGGTATCACATCAAGGTCATCCTGTGATTTCCACTCATATAAATGTAGGCAAACTGTTTACTTTCAGTCCTTTATGGATAACTTTTACCCTCCATACTGAAAAAAAAATCAATTTCAACAAATTTCGCTGCAAGTTACTTTCTTCTTCATTTTAATCTACTACTTTCACACCTAAATGATGATGATGATTACAATTTTTAGACATGTGTTTGCCCAACCACATCTCATCACAATGATTCATTAGAAAAGCTTGAGTGTAAGCAGCTCATCTTCCAACTTCCTAAAAATGATGGCAGTGTAAAGATTACATGTAAACAACTTCTAGAGACCTGAGCTTATATTCTTAAAACACTCCAACTTTTTGTGCTTCCCTCTTTCCCCTCTTTAATTCAAATGTCTTTCGTTTTAGTGCAAGTTCTTGACCTCATCCTTATTCCGTGACAACCTCTCTTTTAAAACCATTATTATTATTTTAGTATACGTCCACATGCAACTTGCACCGGTCACAACGTGTAGCTTGCAGGTCAGTGCAGGAGAGCACAGTCATAATCTGCACGAAGTTTCAGGGAGTGGCACGAAGATCCAACCCCTGAAAACTTGCACAGAAAAAAAAACGCAGAATTTTTTTGGCAACATAAAAGTGTGCAAAAGTCAAACTTAGCCTTAGAAAGATCGCAGGGCGCCACGTGCACACGCGGGGCTACCATGGACTTTGTCTGCTCTGATGTCACAGAGACTCTGTCTGCAGGCTGCGTTTGACAGGAGGCCAAATCAGAGCTTCCTCCAGCCAAGCACCGAGTTTCATCCTCTAGAGACAGCATCTCATGACTGGAAAGTGCCCACAAGCTAAAACGAGCTCATTAATTTGGGCTGAGAGCAGCAGGGAAACACAATGTGCTCTTGGGAGCTGGTAGAACAGGCCCGGGCCTCCACAGACCGCCACATGGTCTTTGTTAGCGCGGTACCCAAGGCCAACACATCAGGGCAGCAACCGACCACAAACTGCGTCAGAACCTCACACCAGAACCCACATCCGAACCCACGTCTTCAGCAATGACTAAACACGCTCCTTAATCATTTTATAACCCGGAAGTTTGACGACAGAAAAACACACCGGCTGGACAAAAATGACTAATTGGTAAAAACAAAACATAAGACGCGGCTTCAGAAGAATCAATTCACTGAGAACGGCGATATGAAATCACAATCAACCACAGAAACTGTCACAAACTGAGCTCTATACCTTGTCGATGAACGCGCGGTAGAGGGGCACAGCAGTCGCTCCGGTTGATGTGGGAGAAGACCGTTTGATTCCGCGCAGCCGCTTTTTATCCACGGAGGAGGGGACTGTAGTAACGAGAACCCATCAGGGCCAAAAATACTGCAAGCGCGTTTTTAAAATCACCACCAAAATCATCGAGTTGACGCACAAACAAAACATTTTCACTTTTTGATGATACCGTGTACGATGAGTAATGTGGAAAGATTATTTCACCCCGTTCGTAGCTCAGATACGGAAATCTCGCGACATCTTACTGTGGAGCGTTGCCCTTTTCTCCTTTGTCTCGCGAGAACTTGAACTAACGATTCCATCGTCTTCCTCAAAACTAGAATGATAACAATAATAATAATTGTTCTGTTTCAATTTCCAGGCTGTTACAGCATGATATAGTAAATATAATTCCTACAAAAACTCTTGACTCCCCAAGATTGTGTATGGTTATAAAAATAATGGAGCAGACAAATGGGTTATGCAAGTCTGGGAATATGTTGCAACCAAATTTGTCATGATTGACACTCTTTCCTGCAGACACCAGCCATACAGGAAAAGCATAGGTGTGTATAACAGCCACCCCCAAGGCCTCTTTTATTTGCATGCTAGAGCTAAAGCACATTAAAGGCAATTGCACTACTGCAACAGAAATGTGCTCCTCTTCATTTTCTTCTCACTATGACAAGATGTCATTGCAGGCTGTACCTTCCCTCACCAACCAAAGAGTATGAGCTGATATCTTTACTTGCTACTATACATTTCACCTCCACCTCACACTATATAACCAGGCTGAACAGAAACTATCAACCACTACATGAGATAAGGTTAGGCCCCGTTGGTTTGCTCAAACATAGAAAAACATGTACATGTGTGTACTTTAATCTCACTCTGCCTATAAAACAGCTATCAAGAGGAATTATGGGTTAAAACCTGCAGCTTATGGCTTTTATGGTATGAGCTACATACATATGTCATACAGCCATGGGAGATTGCTTAACATTAATGGAAAAACCTGTGATATTAAGGCCATTGGCAGCTGTACGCCTTACCTAAAGTGTTAGTATTTCCAGCTCATTCACTTTCCTCCATGTAGACAGATTTCTGTTCCTGACTTCTTACAGCTGTATGAAAATACTAGGTACGTTGGCCCTGAACCAAATGCCCCTCTGAAATTGAGTCTGCTCTGAAACATTAAGTTTTCACCCTCTGCTTCATCGGCTGTCTGCTGCTGGCTTTAATGAAGGCTGAGTCAGCATGAAATAGGGACAGAGGTGCAGTTTGTCCTCCACGCTGAGTGTCTGTAACTCTGCTGCAGGTGCTGGTCAACCCTGAATAACACAGGGCGTGTACATCCATGTTTAAGGTATAGGCAATTCACTTTTTTAGCCATCTCTCAATTTTCTCCTTGTAATAACATTTTCAACACATGAATGCTATTTAGTCTTTATAGTATTGTGAGCGGAAATGTGGATCATTTTTGGGTGTATCATTCCTGCACACCTTCTGAACATCCAGACTGGTTACAACCTGAGAAGAAGTTATTTTTTTTCTTGTATCTCTCTATAAATTTGAATGCACAACAGAGATAATGTAAAAAGAATTCAAGAAGCTGTTGTGAACTCTTGCATCCACTTTGCTGTCTCACTATGGACCCTTTGAGTATCAGGACAAAACTCCGCCACTGACTTCAGACTTAAAACCAGGTTTGTGTTGTTTTGATTGCAGATGTATGCTTTGTTTTACACCAAGGTTTGCACAGCTGTACTTTTTTTTCTCATTTATACTTCATTAAATAAGCCAGATTTGCTTTTCTTCTTGGGTCTTTCTTTCTTGTTGCAAGTTCCTGCACTTCTGCAAAGTTGTGTGCACTTGTTTCCCACCTCTGGTCTTGTTTAGATTAATTCTAATAACTCTGTGCATAGACCACACATTATGCTCCAGATTGCAACTGATTTTTCTGTTGTGTGAAGTTGTGTTCAGACTGAATATAATGCTTTGTTTTTTTTCAGTGTACACAGAGGAAACAAAAGTACCTCGAAGCCCAGATTTTAAGCCTCAGATCATCATAATGTGGCTCTTTGATATTCAAGAGCGATATTTGGTGTGACTGTGAAGGCTCGGCTCTAACAATGCTTCTCTAGGAGGTTGTTTGGGACAAAGTGACACCAGGTAAATAGTACAGAGCAGGACCTTAACCTCTTTATTGATTAATTAGATTAATTTAATTTGATTTCCTCTTGTCTCACGTTCTTTTCCCGTCTCTTCTTCTTGGTTCCAATCCTGTTTATCCCTCTCTCCTTTGTTAAATTGGTTGTTTACTTTCCTTTTCTTGTCTCTGCTGTGTCCTGTCCTGTCCTCTCCTCTGCTCTTACACCTCCAGCACCGGATGCTCTTAGAAAACAAATGGCGAGTTAATCCCTGGGCCTAATCTGCTGCGTTCTACTCCCAGTCCTATTTTTACCGGGGCTTAAAGCCAGGATTAAACCGTCTTTTCCCCCCTCTCTGCCTCACACTGTGTGATTCTGGAGGATGAAACTATTGATGGTTAAGTGCAGTTTACGCCACTCCTCCTGAGCACTGTGTGTGTGTGTGTGTGTGTGTGTGTGTGTGTGTGTGTGTGTGTGTGTGTGTGTGTGTGTGTGTGTGTGTGTGTGTGTGTGTGTGTGTGTGTGTGTGTGTGTGTGTGTTGCTGTCTGACTATGAAGGCCTCCTGCAGGCTGAGGATGCTGCTAATTGGCATCACCTTGACGTTTTGTTGTGTTCTGGCTCTTGTGCACGTCACGGGCAGAAACAGAGGAGCAGGAATGTGTTTGAGCTGTAATGGAGTGTAATACAGTCTCATTATTTTGCTTTTAGAGGCAGCTTTCTGCCTGTGAGAGCTGTTCCGCAGAATTGCCTCAGATGTAAAATGATGTTGACAAAGAATCCTTGCAGGCAAAAAGCTGGGTTTATTACCTGGAATTGCGCCTGCACAGAGGCAAATGAGAGATTTCAGGTGTCATATTGGAGCTTTTTAGTGGCAGACAGCCAGTGTTCCTGTAAATCCTCCCTGTACCCTGAAGATGGGTGTCTGGATGAGGCTCCACACACTCATGAGCACACACCACCTGCCAGCACCTAAACGCACATCTCCACACCTGCCTGCCTTATCTATCACCCTCTGCTCAGGGTGCAGAGCCACACCGCAGTGCACTGACAGAGATAGAAAAGTGTAATTTTTGTCTGGATTCAGGTTTATGAAGCTTGTAGATCTCTGCAGCCTTCAGAGGTTTGTAACGTGGCTGAGAAGCATTACTGTAATATAACATGCATTGTTTAGGGATCGAGCACAGGTACAGCCACGGCCCACTGAACCTCTCTGTGTCTCTGTCTGTTTCTGCAAAAGGCCAAGAACCCTCTTTTATGAGCCAGACTTTTATGAATCCATAATTTAAAAGAAAACTGAACAAGCCTTGTCTTGTCAGGTGAAATGAGTTTTTGCTGTTTTGCACTCAGACTCTTCTCACTCAGCCTCACACGACCCTGTACAGTCACAAAGTCACTGCAGGATCTGAAAACTCCAAACAAAGGAGTCAGAGCTGCTGTGTAAACCTTCACACAATCAGAGGAATATGTGATCACACTGTTAAATGATAATGATGTGAAGTTCAATGAATTTACAAATAATAAAGAGTGCAAATTCGCTGTGACTTGAGTTGTTTTCCTGCTCTTATTGGGTCTGAAATGTTTAAAACTTGCTTCCTCTGTAAGAATATTCATATTGGTGGGCTTTATTGCTTCATTTAACAGGATAGATTTGAAATATGTGCACCAAATTGGATCCTGTTGGTATCTGAAATCAACCATGAGACCAGCACAATGAGGCCCATGACCTCTGAAAATGAGGTACCAGCTGGGCCGGCCAACCACTTAGCATGTCCTTTTTAATGTTTCTGAACTTGTCATTAACACCTAACAGCCTCTTTGCTACAAAATTCTGCTAAATTCAGCATTGTAGCGACTACAAATCACATCCTCAAATAGGCAAAAACAGGCTGCATGAAGGACAAATTTCAGCCCCTCACTCATTAAAGTCACATTAAAATCGACCTGCTTCTATCAGGTTGAAAAGAGTTTCTGCCACACCCAGAGCAAAAAATTAAAAAAAAAAAAACGGAGAATAAGGGAAAAAACCTTGGCATATTTTCAGTTTTAATCCTTCTCCACTCGAGGGCAGTATGGTGACACAGCAGAGATCCTTCCTTCCTTTTCCTCCTCCATCAGGAGGAAGGCACGTCATTTGTGTTGTGTTAACGATTCCTTACGGTGACAGATTCACCCTGAAATGAAATTTTGTCCTGGTCCTTTCAAAGTGAATCAAGAGAGAGAAACAGAGAGGAAAAGGTGATGTCTTCTTCTTTGCCTTTGATGAACTGCTGAAAGTGGATTTCCGGAAGCAGCTCCTGAAAACTTAAGTGCAAGACCAACCAAGGAAGGTCTATAGAAGAAATTCAACGTTTATACAAAAGACAAAAGTCACCACAGTTAGATTAAAAAAATGCAAATATTACACACACACACACACACACACACACACACACGCACACATGCACACACACACACACACACACACACACACACACACACACACACACACACACACACACACACACACACACACACACACACACACAAATAGAAATGCAAAAAGGACACAGCAGTACAAAAGACACAAGTAGAGATGCAAAATCCTGCAGACATCCAAAACTCACGAACAAAGAGGAAGGAAAACAGAAGTGGACACAATACACTGCAAAGTCCCCAAAAGCAACCAAAACAGAGCAGACAGGGACACAGAAAAGCACAAGAGTAATAAAAAAGGTTGTAGCTCAATGAAACATGAAGAGTCAACAGAGAGACAAAAACTGAGCTGACAAGAAACTACTACAAACGTCACGGACTTAATGTTAAAAGCTGCAAATCAGAAAGCCACAAAAGGCCGCACAAAAATAAGAACAGCAACAATTTTCATGAAGGGTCATTTTAATGATAAAAGGAGAAACTAGGGGTACACAAAAAAATCTTATAATTAATAAAAATGAAACTTCAGAAAAAAGAGGACTCGGATACAGGGATGCCAAATTATATCTTCAAATCACCATAACAATATGTGAGAAACTTTTCTATGAGGTGTATTCATTTTTTAAAGGGGACATATCATGCTTGTTTCTCCTTTTCACTATGCCAGACTAGGATGCCTGTAAAGCATTTCTGCCCTCAGTACAAGTCGTTCCTTCAGTGCCCCACAATAGTGTTCTCAATATCCTCAGTTTAGGCCATTCTGAAGATCTCGTTGAAACGCTCCGTTTCGAGAATGACCTACAGTAACCTCGCAACGTCACAGCCCTTTGTGCTCTGATTGGTCAGTTCTATCAGAGGGGCGGAGGGGGTAGAGCCAGGGGGCGGTTTTTGCAAAATCGCCATATTGGTTGGGGCAGACCGAGCGAGTTTGCTGTTTGCCAAAACTTCACCGTAAGGCATTGATAGCACTAATAAAATGTCAGAGTGTAGGATACGTCCTTTTGTATTGGACCCGGAGTCAGACCCGGACGGTTCTGCAGCTCAGGAGGAAGAAAATCCACCTCGACACAGATCATCTCAGGACGCTTCAGTGTGGTGTGTCAAACCAGTACTGTAATATGTATAGTTTATACGTTTTTACTCGGCTCTTGGTGGATGTATCCCTCGTTGGCGGTTGTGTGACTAACTGACATCACAGAGGAGGAGCTGCTTTATCAGATTACTCCAATAAAAAGAAAGGATCCTTGTGTCGTCATGAAGGTCGTAATCTCGAAGCCAAATGTCAATGACCTATTTTCAGAGGCATCAAATCTCGTTCTAGGATATCAGAAAAAATACACTATCTAATTTTTTTGAAAATTCAGGGAGTGTAAGGTCTTGTTTTCAACTTTATTATACTATATGTAAGTATTAAATTGCAGATCAGCATATGTCCCCTTTAAAGTTTGACCACAGCTTATCTATGGGGAGATGGATTTTTTTTACTTGTACTTCAGCCAGCCACCAGGGGGAGCATTTTTTGTGGCGACCTCACTTCGGGACGTCCATTTATTTTTTACAGTCTGGGTAACGTCAGCCGATCACAGCGCGCCTAGTGCGCGAGTGACTTTGGTGTTGGTTAGCGCGTGGGAGAAGCTATCCCGAGCGGCTATGATAGTGGATGTATCACGGAGGAAGTAAAATCTCAAACAAAGTGAGGTGGAATACCAAACAGACCAAGCTTTTTACTAAACGAGGGTGAAGAATTTATGGACTTTCACTTGGGCACTTGGAGAGCAGCGAGGGACGAAGAGCAACGCGAGGTGGCTTCTACTGAGCAGGTATGTGTCAAATAACTGAGTGATTAGCTCGTGCTAACATGCCAAGTCAAGTGCACTGCTCTCGAGAGTCTTCCGCGTAGTAACGCGATGCTGCAGGTGGATGCTAGGCTAGTGACTGTGGTGGTGTTGTCCCAGTTGGAGGCTGTCGGTGGTGGCTGCCCAGTTTGGATTTGTGTTTACTAATAAGTAACGAAAATGCCTGCAGACTTTACCTTGAAAGATTTTATGGAGACTGGTTCCCTCCCTGCATCAGAGGCGGGAGGGTCATTGTTTTTTGCTGAGTTGCTGCAGCGGTGGCGGAGCGGTAACGGAGCGGTGTCGGAGCGGTGGGGGTTATTGACTGCGACTCTCTCGTGCAGAGGGGGGAGGACAGGGAGAGTGATACCAGCCTGTCAGCTCGCAGCGCCTCATGCTTCCTGAACATCTTTATAATGTTGTGGCGCCTGGCTCGCACTGTACACACACACACACACACACACACACACACACACACACACACACACACACACACACACACACACACACACACACACACACCTTCCCGCTGCCTCTTTTGGCAGGTATCAATGAAGCTAATGGTGTGAAGTCTTTTACAGCCGCCCTCCATCACCCCTCCTCTCTGAGGGCCTACAGGAGGGGACTGGATGAAGGTGGAGCAGGGGTTTGTTTATCCTGATGTGTGTGTGAGTGTCTGTAGTGTGTGCGTGTGTGTCAGCTGGTGAGAGCAGCTATCTTTCTGTACGTCCCCTCTGAATGATGTGTGGGATAGCAGTGAAAAATCAATGCTCTGCTATTAGCGGTGATGCCTTCCCTGTCTCAGGCTGTCTATCACCAGTTTTTCCACAGCGGGGAATAACTGAGCTGTTCCCGACAGAACGCACACTTTACACAGTCACTCTTACTTCCTAAAGGGTCACTTCATCACAATTCACACTCACATATAACCTAACATATATCTAAGTTCTCACAAGATGACTTGCTGATGATTCTCTGGACATCTAGAGTTACATCTCAGAGATTTTTGACCATTGTATTTAGTCTCTTTTTCTGTTCCAACCCTCTCTTTATAAAAAATATCTGACTCCAGCTGCAGAGTGCTCTTCTATCTCTACATTACCATCTCCGGCTTTAAGTATTGATCAACATCCCACGGATCTTTAGGAGCACTTAGCTGCTGCTGCTGCAGATCACAGCACATCTCCCTGGACCTGTAGGTAGCCGCTTCTTTACTGCTGCATTACAGTGAGCTGTGTAAAAGGAGCAGGAGGGAGACTCAGTGATCTTCCTTTTCCCTTGATATCAATTTTCCTGGTGCTCCCCTCACTTCACTATTCATAAAAGCAGGTGAGCAGGCAGAGAAATCCATTCGGCAGCCTTTAATTGACCAGAAAGTGGAGGGCCTTTCCAGACAGCCTTAAACTTTTAATGTCCTCTTGCTACTTGTTAACTTTGAATCTAGTTATAATGTGATTTATGCATCTGTATTAATACAAACTCACGCTGTGTGTTGCACAGCTCCAGAAGTGTGTTGATGCTGCACAATCTGCAGCCTGAAATCTTTATGTAAATCATATGTACAGAGCTCAGAGCTTGTATGCATCCAGCCCGCCCTCTGTCTTGAACCCACGATACATCAAGGACAGCAAAGGTTTCCATTAAAGCAGCATTAGCCCACTCTCACCCGTGCCTGTGTACTCCACACACCCTGCCTTTGTCTTCATTAGGCCCCCGTGACAAGCTCCCACCATGCCTCAAAGTGGGCCATTACCGGCCCCCAGAACACCGCAGGGCTCCTGGCTGGGCACTAATAGCTATCTGCAGTGTAGTGGCTCCCTAGTACTGGAGAGGGGGCAGGAGGTGCAAGCAGAGTTTAGTGCAGGAGGTAGTAGGATGAGGTTGTTAAGTTGTCTCATAAATGCTTTTTATACGTACCGATCCACACGTCAGCTGCTCCCTGTCCTCTTGTAACCACTTAAGATGTTAGCTGGCACCTGGAGAACAGGAAAGGCTGCACAGAGTGGAGCTGTGTTTGCAGAGAGAGGGTCATTTTATGTTGTTCATGTCTGCAACAAAAGTCAGGGACATACAAGAAATTTAGAGGACTAATTTAAAGCTGGGTCAGGTGATTATTTTCAGTGCATTAAACCTTTGACTTTTACAAACTCTTCTTTTATGTCTGAGCAGCTCTTATCACTAGTTTTCCAAAGCTTCCCAGAAAGATCAGGAAAGGATGAGCAGGACCCTGACATCAAGCAAGCTTTTGCTGCTCGCCTTACGCCCTATCTGGTTTCTAATTTGCACAACCAACTGCTTACGTTGCACTAGTCCTTACATTATTTTCTCATGCTGCAAAGAATCCTTTTATCTTCACTGTATGATGAATTTCCACCTTATTCTTCTGGCAGTGGTGTTAGCCCCAAATTTGTGAGTAAACAGCTCATTTAATCTGAAAAAGAAGTGCAGACTCTTCAGGTAGTGGTGCTGGTGCCCCTAGAGGAACTTTGATTTTCTGCAGAGAGTAGCTCATACTTCAAAAAATTATTATTGTGCAACATGTCCAGTCAGAATTTATAAATAAAAAAGACCTCCAGGCTCTTTTGAGGAGAATTCTTGCAGGTAAAATCTTGTGTTAGGTGTTTTTGGACATAAAAAAACGACAGACCTCTGATTGTGACCTGTCCTCACCGTAACTTCTTTGTCTCTCCTGGAGTCGTTCCTCTCCTGTCTGTACATCTTCATCTCTACCTGTCAGCTTCTCGTCTCTCACGCTGCACAGATACTGACATCACATCCCGTCTTCCTCTTTGACAAATCTCAACGATGGAGAAAGATGTCACCTCTGATACATGTCGCTGTGTGCCGAGTGTCTGATGGAGATAACCCGGTAGGAACGTCAGTGTAACACAGATAGAGGCGTGTGTGTCAGTGCGTGAGTGAAGCAGGGATAGGTATAATATAGATGATATGATATGCCTGAAACCAGATAAGCACTGAAATGAACTTGTCATGTCCCTAGCTGTCCTCTTAAAGAGGCATAAGTGATGAACGCCCTTAAAAAACCTTCATCAGACAGTCTCATGAGCTCTGCTGGAGTTTAATTTCATTTGTTAATTAAAGCGTTGTGGTAAATCTGTGGCAGACAACATGCAGCAGGTGGTGATTATTATCCTACTGAATATTTCTTATTGAAAAAAAATCATTTATAGATCTTTTAACACAGTTTTGTGCTTCATCTGTGTTTCTCTTCATAAATTTCCATAAATCAATCAGTTAGAAAAAGTATAAACAGTTTTAGCCATAAAAACTTTTTTAATCATATATTTTAAATATTTGTTCAATCCAAACATGAAGTCTGAGTCCCAAACTTACTGATTAAGCTTTACTTTTGGGAGCTGTCACATTGTCCATCTTTTACCCAGCCTCTTTATCATTCATGTAATGTGATGTTAGGCTCCCCAGGATGCCTTGTGGGTAAAATTTACACCCTAAAGTTTTGCACTCCATCAGATCCAAACAGAGAGGTGTCGACTGATTGACAGATAATTTTCTGTAGAGATGTAACACTCTCAGCTGCTTACCTCGTAGCCTCACAGTGACATTTATTGCTTAATAATTTAACTCCTGAGCCCTCACATGCTTCATCAAAGACAAACCAGAGACCAACAGCTCATAAAATAACTCCATAAAGTTAAAACAGTTTTTAGTGTCTTTCCTCTGCTGCTCTTCCTACTATTCAGTCTATTCACTGTGCAAACCCTATCTTATTCATTATCTCATAAATATCAAATTTGTAGTTCTTTATTTAGTTAACCATCTGCATTTTCACCTTTTAACATAACTGATATGATTTCCTTTGGGAGTATCATCAGACATGGACTTGCCGACCAATCAGATCCTCCTGTTGAACCGTGATACAGCAGATTTATAGACCTGCAGGGCAGTGACTCGTCTGTCTGTGCTGTCTCAGCCTCACTGCTGATCCTCAGAGTCTGTTAACAAAACACTGATGGGGTCCAATCTCCCCTGATTCCCATGATGCCCTCCTGCTGAATCTGTTTCCACCATGGATGCAGAAAAGAAATGAGAGGAAAACAGTTTGCAGAGAGAGCTGTGTGACCTTGAATCATTGTGGAGGGTTGCACATGTATCTGTGTGTATGTGTGTGTGTGTGTTTCAGTCTAGCGGTGACACTGCTATTATTGGCTGTGATGCCTCGATACAGCAGGATGATGGGTTGACTGATGTTGTCCTGTAAAAAGAGACACAGTGGAGGATAAACCAGAGGAACCCACATCTTTCCAAAAGGCCTCCTTCACTGAAGCATCATCAGAGTCAAAGTCTGCACATGTTAAAAACACGTTTTCCCTTCAGAGAAAAGAGATCTGGATCATACGATGACAGGATCATCTTTATGATCTTAGTATGCAGATTATCTGGAAATCACACTCGTCCTGCCCTCTTCCCTCCTCAGACGTCACTTTAATTTTTCATTTCTCTCTGAAATATTTGATCAGATCCAGCTTGAATTAATAAAACTGCTTTAATAAAGCTCACATGTGAAACACTGACTGTGAAATCAACTTTAGATCTGCTGCCTGATCAGAGGAATGAGCTCTGAGATGTTGTGCACTGAAAGGAGGGATGCTTTAATAAATCTGAAATGCAGATCACGTCTTGCTTTTGATGCGGACTTGCTGTGAGGCTCGGACTACATCTCTTCTCTCATCTTTAACACCCAAGCTTTACATGATCTTCAGTCTGGGAGTGAAGCTGTTCGGCAAACAGCAGCCAAGCACTTTGTGAATTTCAAACTGACACATGAACAAGAGGTTGGCCCCCTGAAGTTAGATAGCAGGTGTGAAAAGCACAGTGAGCCTAAGGAAGGCTTTGCTTATGCATCTTTGCATGGTCACACTACACCGTGAGGTGATCAGTGCCATTTTATACATCAGTGTGGACTCCCTGTTTGGACCCAGAACCGCTACAACTTGAAGCTGTAACAAGGGATGGGTACCTTTCACATTTGAAACATTGTGGCACCAATGCTCAACTCAACTGTACCGCTTTTTGGTACCTTTTTGTGTTTATGTGGTAAAAAGTATTTGTTTAATAATAAAATCTCTTTTGTTTCAATTTAACATATTTATTCTTCAATATATAAACTTGCGATGCTGTGTTCATGTCCAGCACAGCACCTACTCTTCCAGTCCCTCACAGTCACAAGGATTTGCATTTGGTAAGGGTGGGAGAAAAAATCGTTACGATATATCAGGGATTTTCTTTGACAATATCAAAATCGGGATTCTTTGACAATTTTTTTTTTTTTTTTAGTTCAAATTCTTAATTTTAGTCTCTGTTTATAAACTGGATTGGAAAAAGCAGGGCTTAAATGTTTCTTTCTGACTCACCTGATGTGCATTTTATGAGAAAATATGGCTCCTGATATAGTCTTTTCCCATGGTCTGGTGTTTAAAAAAGCAAACTAGAATTGTAAAAAATTTAAATATTGAAGAATTGCAATTTAAATCCAATCGACACCCTAAAATCATTATAGAATTTAATTGTGAGAATAGCATGTCCTCCCATCCCTAGCTTTTAGGTTCCTAAAGTTGGTACCTTTGGATTAACATGAATTGGTACCCTGTACTTTTGACTGCATTCGGTGAATACCTATAAAAGTGCTTAATGCGGTAGAACCAGATTGATTAATCGGCCCACCCGATTAATCGGGCCTATTAAAGCCTGTCACCGATTAATCAACATCGGCCAAAATGTAGCCAATTATTAAAAAATTGCCCCACGGAGATTCTGTCGCTCCTGTTTCTAGGTGTTAATTAATATAAGGCTACTACACAGCGCCTCACTTTATAATGCCATGCAGAATTAACCTGGGTTTATAAATTCACCAGTTGTTGTTTTGGTTGAAATAATTTTTGAAAATGTTTCAATATATTTTGTTGTAATTGTATTTATTGCATATTTTGAAATCAGTGACATTGTTTCTTAAGATCTAGTTTAGTCCCATGCATTAAATGGGTGATGAAACTTTTTAATAGCTAGTCAAAATTTGTGTTCATATACAGTATTTTTCCTGTGTATATCAATAAATTTATTACATATATCAGCACATGTATCGGGTGTCAGTCAATATATTGGATATCGGCTGATATATCGGATATCGGCTTCTTTTTGCCCCCAGTATCAGTATCGACCTGGGCCCCAAAAATCCCATATCGGTCAGGCTCAATGCGGTACCCATCCCTAGCTGTAACAAGTCTCCGGCTTGCGGGAGGAAAGACATCACTGGACAGACTCTGTAAGTCTGACAGATCGCCACGTGTTCCCTCTGCTGTCTGCATAAATAAGTGAACAGGAGGAGGGTTATCAGGGAGGGAACATGAGATCAGTTCAGAATATGAGAATAGAGAAACATAAAGAATGAAAACACCTTGTTATTATGTGACAGCGGGCACAGCAGCCGGCTCATTAGGGTGCAGGAGATCCCTTACACCAGGCAGGTGATGATGCACACAGCTCTGTGCACAGCGAGGAGGAGCCCTGCACGATCACACAGTAAACCCAATGAAAGCGCAGTGTAGTTAGTATTCACAGCAGTCTATGTCCTTGTAACGGCGTGGAGTTTTGGTTTTATCTTATTGGAGGATCTCATCCATTATTTAGAAAGCAAGAACCGACAGACGCTCCTCAATAATTCCTGCTCGGCTAACTCTGCACCTCTCCCCCTCTCTTTTCCTATCACACTTTCTCTTGTGTCTGCTTTTAATCCCCCAGCCGCCTTCTCTCTAATATTCTGCAACAAGCGTGTGTTTGCTTGACCTGCAGAGGCCTCAGCAGTGGCTATAAAGTACACACATATCTACTTAAAGCCGGGGAGGTGCTAAAAGAAAGCGAGTGATGGAATCAGATGGAAGTGTGAAGTTGTCTCTGATGAATTTATAATGCTGGAGCTGCAGCGTGTCCCCGTGGTTTGTTAATTTCCTGCTCTATTATTCATGTATGTACTCAGATGTGTGATGTTTGCATGCTGCTGCAAATCGAGCAGAGGGACCCACTGTGCACCCAGACTGACCCAACACCCCCAACTCACACACACGCAGCTGAAAGTCCCTTGAGGCAGCTGTGCACGTTGACTTCTGGAGCTCACGTCTTTCATGCAGACACCAGATGAAGATTATCCCTGATCAGAACGTTAATGATGGGATTTGCAAGGGATAAGACGGTCATTATAAAATGTCCTTTACACTGTGTGACTGAGCGCTGTATTATTTACATTATGAGCATGACAATCCTGAGCAAGAGCACAGGCAGGAGGTGGACAACAGGTGGCAGTGTTGGTGTGAGCATAGATCACCTGTGCAGGCTCTCTCTGTCTCTCTCTCACACACACACACACAGATACAGTAGCTGATATGAGATGGTTAAAGACACTGAGGAATAAATATGACACACTCTGTCTGGGTGTAGTTGGATTAAGCCGATCAGATCTGGTCTGAATGTCCAGGAGGACTCGGTTTGGAGGGGAATCTGTCGCGAGGGGTCAGTTTCAGAGTCAGACCTCAATGAGGTGATCATCAGAGAGCAGGGCCAGGTGTGTGTAACTGCTTATACCCCTGAGCTCCACTTCCTGGTGACTCATACCTCACCTTCAGAGGTAGTGACATGCTGCTTCTCTGGTTCCAGTGTTCCCAGAGTTTCCAGTGTACCATGTCTCGTTACTCAGTGCCTGTTTAGACATTGCATTAAAATGTCTCCTCCAAAGTCTTTGTATTCTCTGGACTACGTTTCAAACCCAACTCTCTGTGTCTGGCAGACCTAGCCATCTTTATTGTTTCTTTATCAGGAGGCTCTCCTCTTCATTTTTTTTGCTAAGCTACTTGACAGTGGGAGTTTCCTTTCTCATTTTTCTGAGAAGCCTGTTTAACTCAGCTCACTGTTATTTCCTCTCTTTGGAGTAACTTTCAGAAACCCAGTGCATGGTCCACAGTTGTGTCAAACTTTGCCTCTTCTGACAGAAATCATGTCGATGCTGGAAAAAAGACCAGAAACTGAATACCATATAAACTTCAAACTTTGGAGTTTAAGGACATATTAATATAATCAAATCTGGATGATTGCTCATTAAAGCTTCATTCAGTTATGGAATATTTTCTGTCGGGTTTGGATTGGATGTGGCTATTTTATGCTAACATAAATCTATTCTCTGATTTAATCTCAGGATATAGTCATATTGAAGCTAAATCTTGGTTTGTATTTTGAGAATTACCAGTGGGTTTACATGACAACAGTGCCAAGATACATCTCACTCTATCAAGGGTTTAAAAGTTAACCACCCCCCCCAAAAAAAAATAAAATAAAATAAAAATAAATAAATAAATAAATAAATAAATAAAATAAAATAAAATAAAATAAAATAAAATAAAATAAAATAAAATAAAATTAAATTAAATAAAATTAAATTAAATAAATAAAATAAAATACAAATAAATAAATGAAATAAATAAACAAATGAAAATGTGAGGCTAGCGACCAGGGACCCCCATTAATCAAAGAAACAGTCAAAAAACATGTTAAGTCATCTTGATGGGCCAGAAATGGGGGAAACAGATCGAACATTTAGTGCTTTCATGCTTAATACAAATTTCAATCCTTATTTAGTGTACATTTTTATAATAATGGATAAAATATGCTTCAAGCTGTGGTTTTGGACTGCTGGTGCAGCATTTACTATAAAGAATAAAGAAGTCAATATCATAAAGGACATTTTATTACATTTATTTGTTTCCAAAATTAAGACACTAATGAGATTTGCCTTACATGGTTTATACGGTTTTCAAAACTGCTGTAATATGGAGAATAATGGAGTGCTGAAGTTTTAAAAGCTGCAGTTTCTCAAGTGTCCACCAGAGGCTGTCTACAGAAACACCAGAAACCACATACACACCCATTCAAGAAAGCAGAAAAAGCTTTTTTGCAGCTTGTTCAAAACATGATTTCAGTCTGAAAGGTGGGAACACTGGAGATGCTTTTTTTCTGAAGGTTTTGAAGGAGTTTTGTCCCTGATAGTCAAAAGAAATAATCTGGTTCACTCCCATCCTACACACTCTGTTTGTTTGTCCTTCGCCTCATTGATTGGAGACTCTATACACATGTACACCAACAATTAGTGAGATGAACACAGTGAGAGAGGAGTGATCCAGGGCTAAACTGACCATGCCCCCTCCTGTCTCCTCTGCCCTTGAATGAGCTCAGGGGTGACATTTTATTGAGATGTTTAGAAAAAGATCTGATCAAAAGAAGTTTGTCTCATCGGAAATCTCCTCTGCAGCTTTCTACTCATGGTTTTCAGCTTTGACCAGGATAAACAATTTGTGGGCTGAAAGATGGTTGTGGCGCAGCCGTGTCCCAGGGCCGGAGGTCACGCTGTTCAAACTCAGGACCCTGAATCTGGTTTCTTCTCTTCTTAGTTGCAGATTTGGTAAAGATGATGTCCTAATGTCAGTAATAATCCCTGACTGGAGCTCATGTTTCTCTTATTTTACCCAGTCAGTCTTTTCTCTGTGTGTGTTTATTGAAGTAGTGTAAAGAACCGTGCAGGCATGACATTTTCCATTTTCCTCTATTAGCGTCCGCTGGCATCTCTCTTTATTGAATTTGACGACAGACTAAGATGCTGTCTCTCCCTCTCGCTGCTCCACACTTCACTTTCTTCACTTGCCAGTCTCTTGCAGAGTCTGTGTGCTGTTGGGTGCTGTGGAGGTAGTGTGCAGAGTCTTTGTTTTTTGTTTTTCCCAGGCTGTAAAAATGAAACTGTGACCTCAAAAAACCTTCAGGGCTCCACAAAGCTGGGAAAAGCTCCAGGGAGGTGATATTTCTCTGAAGGTTTGTCACTTTGAGCAACCTCTTCCACATGAAACTTTCATTTTTTTTTAGTTAATTATTAATTGTTGTAGCTTTCAATGGAAAAGAGGAGTATTAAAAATATTTTTCGGCCCCTCATTAGAACAGATTTAAGTCATTTTTACTCAGAAGTTGAGATGAAAACACTTTTCTTTTGATGCCTTTTGAAAACTTTTCCATCAGAAGATAAAAATGCAGCAGGGTACTGTAGCATCTTCCCTCTCTGGACCTCTGGTGAGCTCTCATTCATATTCTGGAGGCACACACGGAAACAGAAAAGCCATTTTAATGAATGTGTTGTTTTTCCAGAATCAGACTGCAGTGGTGGCTGGAGTGTGGCGTGCACAAAGACGCGACTTCAAAGCATCATATATCAATCACTTTTGTACATTAAAAGTTAGAAATAAATCATGGTTACCTTCGTGCTGCACGTGTGCAGAGACCCCTTGTATGAAGGTGCGAGACCCAGAACAGCAGAAATATTGATTTGAGTTTCCTCAAAGGCCTCAGAGAGAGGGTCAGGTTGAATGTTGCTCCTTCACATTGAGAGCATTCAGTCGAAGTGGTTTTCATGAAGCTTCCTTTGGAGGTGTTCTGAGCCCAGAAGGAGGCCTCAGGGTGGGCCCAGCGCTCACTGGAGGATCATAAATCTCATCTGGACTGCGCCTCAGGATCCTCCAGGAGGGGCTGGAAAACATCGCAGGGGAGGAGACTGCTGACCCTGCAATCCAACCCGGATAAATGAATGAAAACGGATTATTTGCACATGATAATCGTGAAGCTAAAGGTCATGAATCCAGAGGAATACTCATACTGCATCACCAAATAGGTTTATTAGCTTTGACACATTGCAGGGTTATTAAATCACAACATACTGTACGGAAATATAAATATTTAATGCAGCACATCCAAACAAAAGTATTCAGATAATTTATTTGATAATGCATAGGTGTCTGGGGCTTTTGGGTCATTTGGAGGCAGCTTTTCATGGTTATTTTGAGCTTTAGTTTAAGTTTTACATCTTTGACTTGCTCCCTTCACTTGTCCTTGTAGAAATAGTCCCAAACTTATCTGAAATTTATTAGAAGCAGAAGAGATGGCACACACAGAAAGAAGTTTTTCAGTAACTCTCTTCCTGTTTCGGCCTGTGCTCACCCAGACTCTTTCCTTCCATCTGTTGTGAGGAGTCAGCTTGTTCTGGTCCAGTCTGTTTTTCCTGCCTGGATGCAGCCCCTTGTCCACCTATGCTAGCTTCATCCGGGTCAGGCTGTTATTATCACAGCCTATATGAATTAACTCTACGCACAGAGTGAGATCAGACTCTAATCTAACAGGAGAGACACTCCAACAGTTTGTGATGGTCCCCGATGAGTCGATCCATCTTCATCTTCAAACCCTCTGAGTTTACAGTGAGAGGCAGAATCTAACTCTGTGAAATGATCCAGCTCCAGCTCCCACTCCAACACAACAACACTAATGCACACTGACACTCGTGTAAATAGATTTCACAACAATCCCTGTTGGTTGTTGACTGGCTTTCAAGCGCTGCTGTTGTTGTGAAATAATCACAGTGCTCATAAATAGTTGATCGGGGGGAAGAGAAGTTAAACTATTATTAGTTTTATCAGTGTGGAGGAGATGTAGGATTACAGCGAGCTCCCTTTGGAAAACAAACAGAGCTACACAAAGAGCTTGTGTGCTGCTCCTGAGGAGACGGAGCCTCGTCTGCTTATGTTGGTTATGTTTCAGTAATTAGGCGTGTTTATGTCAGCTTATTGTAGATTTAAAGGTTATCCAAGGTTTATTTAAAGAATCACACCTTTCATTTCTTATTAAAGCTATTCTCTTAAAGGCAGTATGACCTCTAGTTGTGAATATTTGAGATGTTTGTTCTCAGCTCACAGTTCAAAGCCAGCATCTCTGAAGAGCCCATGGCCTGGTGAGCTAACACATCGCTGAAGGCTCCATGAATGCTGAACAATATCCACAGGGTAAGGAGCGACATATGCTGCCATCCAAATAAAGACCTTACACATTTCAGAAAAAAATTTCTCTGACGTTTACAGAGTGCTGGCTAAAGGAGAGCTGGGGACACATGATGGGAAACACATTCCTGTAACAACTATTTGGAAACTTTTGCCGGCAGCAAATTAAAAAATAAGCAGGTAATCTCATAAAACAATAAAATTCTTCTGTTTCATCTTTTGATATTTTATTTTTTCATAATTTTCAGTTGAAAACAGACTCCAGATAATTGGAAAACATCCAGTTCTGTGTGTCATCTGTCTGGAAATGAGATAGTGCTTATTATTATTTTTTTTTATTGAACATTTTTTTGGCATCAGAAAACAAGCTATTGTGGTTTGTAATTTGTTTGTTGCAGGCTATAAACGTGTTTCATTCTGGTGTTAAGTTGGACATTTTGTTGTGGGGTCTAGCTGAAATATACCCAGTTTTGAATCAAAGGGTTTATCCTCTGGTGACTCCTTGAAGAACTGCAGGTTTTCGTACTCAAGCATTAAATTTCATTTATGACCTCTGCCAAGGAGGTTATGTTTTAGGGAGAGTTTGTTTGTCTGTGAACAATACAGCTCTAAAAGAAACGAAAGGATTTTGATGAAATTTTCAGGAAATGTTTAAAATGAGATTAGGAAGAAGTGATTAAATTTTGGAGGTGATCTGGATCACCGTCTGGATCCAGGATTTTTTTAAAGGATTCTTTGTTATTGTGAGATAGGGCCGTTTTCACCATAACTCCATGATAAATGGTCAGATTGCTTTGCAAAATAATACAAGAGAAGGTCACCATAATTTCTGACAGGTGTAAAAGTATGATCCAGATCCTGGCAATATTCTGGATACTAAGATCCAGAATATGAAATATGTACTGGGTCATCATCGTTTTCAACACTGTCAAGTAACAAATTATCGTACAAACCTGCAACTAACACCAAATTGTAGCAGACAGTCTGCTGAAAGGGAGTATAACATTAAAGTAGGACTAAAGTGTTGCGTGACAATCACAATATGCTTGGTGGAGGTCTGTGCTCTCTGAACGCTTTTGTAGTTTCAATCTGTGTAAGTTACATCATCGTTTTCATCAAACATATTTTTTGCCCAATGTTGTCATCCTTTGAATATTATCATTTATCATCAGCAATGATCGCAATCAGTGTCATCATCATCATCGTCATCATCTCTCACCCTGATAAGACTTTTTGTTCTGGTTGTTCAGTGTCCTTGTTTTCCCTCAGAGCACTGTAAATGTTCTCTTATAGAGGATAAAGTCTTGAGCTGAGTGGCTGCAGAGGAAACTCATTGACGTTCTGTCTTTTCAGTCAACTTTTCTCTTAACTTCTTCAGCTTCTCTCTCTGTTCGCTCTTCTCTCAGATTCCCCTCTCTCCTGAGGGCTCTGAGTCCATATGCTGTTTGTAGAACTAAAACTGCACTTTTCTCTCTCCACTTCATCTGTTTGTGTGTTTACTGTATAATACACATGACTCACCTGTTGTGTCATGAACCGGAGCCTCTAGGCCGCTGCTGTGTATGTGAGTGTGTGCGAGTGTGTGTGTGAAAGAGTGAGTTTCGGGGCTGTGAATCAGGTTGCGTGGCTGCTGCAGCTCTGGATCCAGGCGCTGTGTTTCGGAGGCTGTCATGAATAAGTGATAACATGGTAACACAGGAGAGCGCTCGCTGGGACTTGGCGGTATTACAATGCAATGAAAGAAAATCAGGTCAGGCCCCTCTTGCCTCTGTTGTGTTTGAGACTGCGGGTCAGAGTGAGGGAGAGGGTGAGGAGGGGTGAGGAAGAGGGAGGTAGAGACGGTTTGAACACAAACAGAACATCCCGAGTAGACCAAACCTCTCTCTGCTTTAGGCGGAAACTTCCAGAGCAAGCGATGACTTCATGCTTAACTTTACAGCCGCTGCAGGCTGCAGGATAACTTTTCTCACCTGTGGAGAAAGTTCAGAGTTTATCAGGTTAGTTTGAGTGATGTATCCAACGACTGTGAGTGCATCTAACCCTGGTAAAGCCAAAGTACTGACATGCAAACTTTCAAGCCTGCAGACATCAAACATTTTGCATTTGTATGCTTTAATATCCATTTTAACCTCTGTTTTTGTTTAAGTCTTTACAGTAATGGTTGAAATATGCAACTATAAATAGTTTTTGATATAAGGAGACATTTCATGACCCTCCTCACAGTTTCCACACCAGGTTATCTTGGATCTCTCCTGTCAGCTCAGAAGTCTCTCTGCCTGAGTTTCCTTTCCCTCTGTAAACACCAGCTCATAGAGGTGACCTCTGATGTAAACAGCATGTTGTTGTCATGGTCAGCACTGCTCATTGTTTAGTTTGTGTCTTTGATGCCTGCAGACCTGAACAGCGGATCTTTGCGCTGTAGTTTGGGAAACACCTTTAACCCCTTGATGCCTGTTGTCACAAATTTGCGACATGCCCTGTCAGGTCTTGATGCAGCTGAAATGACGTTTGTATCTCATTATTACCTATTGATTCAAAATTGTATCAGATCCACTATGTCACAATATATTGGTCAGGGGATGAACTTTGCATGTCTATATAAAACTTAGTTAAAGGGGACATATCATGCTCATCCTTGATTTAATACTTACATATAAAATAATAAAGTTGAAAACAAGACCTTTCACCCCCTGAATTTTCAAAAAATGAGATATTGTATTTTTTCTGATATCCTAGAACGAGATTTGATGCCTCTGAAAATAGGTCATTGACATTTGGCTGCGAGATTTCAACCTTCGTGACGACACGAGGATCCTTTCTTTTTATTGGAGTAATCTGATAAAGCAGCTCCTCCTCTGTGAAGTCAGTTAGTCACACAACCGCCACCGGGGGATACACCCACCAAGAGCCAAGTTTAAACGTATAAACTATACATGTTACAGTACTGGTTTGACTCGCCACACTGAAGCGTCCTGAGATGATCTGTGTCAAGATGGATTTTCTTCCTCCTGAGCTGCAGAACCGTCGGGGTCTATTCTACTGCGTTTGTCAACTCACACCGGCTGCTTATTCAGTCTGGCAAACCACATGACTGACTGACAGCTGGAGTATCAAGACCAAGGAGTTCCTGTGCTTCCCACTCCATTGATAAGTCTCTCTTCATTCATGTTGGGCTGTAAAACCCCCAACCTGCTGACTCTTGGCCTGACTTCGCTCATTAAGTCGGTTTATTGTTGTTTTTGTAGTTAAGCGAAATACAATCTGGTTTTGACACGGTTGTCACTGGGTGTTTTTTAGTTAGTAGTTTCCATGTACTACTTCCTGTCCCGCTCGATCTTTCTGACAGGGAATCGACACATTACAACTCTGGCATTTGGCATAAAGAGGATGGTTGCACAGTAGCCGCGACCTGCCGGACAAACCATGCAGCTGGACCACAATGGTGCAGATCGAGTGTAAGTTAACACTGACTTGAATGGAAACCTATCTGATCTGGACCACAGAGGGACTGGAGATACACCTGGCGTATTTCAGCCTGTGGTAGACATGTGCACCAAACTGAGAGACCAGATTCCCAGATCATCCAGGGCCGTCTCACTGCTGAGCAGAGCTGTGCACACAGGCTGTGAAAAGTAAAGGGATGTGGAAAAGGTTGGTTAAACTTTGTGCTGTTTGAATTCTGAACCCGCAGAGACACTGAGCTGCCCTTCATTATTTAGAGCGTGCAGCCTGTGAACACTTAGAAGTACAGCAGCAGCAGCGGCATGAGGTTTGATTCGAGTCCCCTCGCCCTGTCTCCTTTCCACTGAAGTATCATTAATTATCGGCGCAGACGTTTCCTTAGGCATTCCAGGCACAGCGTGTGTTGCTTCAAACACGGGCCTGCTCACTTCAATTCCTCCGCTAAGTTGGCTTTCTGAGGAGTTATCAAAGATCTGCGGTTCGCTTTAGGTTATTGTGCCCTCGCAGAGCCTCTTCCTGCTGAAGCTCTCTTCCTCTCAACTTCTGCTCTCCTCCCTCTCTCTTTCTTCTCTCCCTAATGTCCATTTTTTTCACAAGAGATAAATGTGAGTAACCTGCTGCTCAGAGATCTATAATTATTCCATCCAGGATGTGTTTCTTCACTCACATGTGAGCTATTTTTACAGACTGACAAGTGATGAAGATGTCGACTTATAATCTCATGGATCCAGGTGAAAAATGAGTGTGAAGAAAACTTGCAAGAGAGAGCGTGCTCACATATCCTGGCAGCTTCCATTCAGCTTCACAGCGTGTCTCCAGTTTCAGAGCAGGAAGCAAACTCAGAGCCTTTTGTCCCCCTCTCTTTTTATTTAATTCATTTATTCATGCTTTTCTCTCTTTGTTCTGTCACACACCTGATTTCACACTAATCCTCGCATACTGACAGGTAATTAGTAAAGAATTTGACCAATTAAGAGGATTAAAGGGGGTTTAAATCCCTATACAGTGATGTTTTATCCCGCTGTAGGCTGACGTGTTGAGTTACAGTGCTTTAAGTTTGTTTGAGGTGATTAAAGTGGAATGAGATTTGGTGACATGGATGTGGCTTCAAGCTTTATACATTAAACCCTAACTCCGTCTGACAGTTCGTTTCTGCAGATATCTGCAAAGGAAATACAGAAAACACAGTTTAATCCTGAGGTGGAGTGAACTGACTTTATCCGAAAGAGATCCCAGCTTCCACCTGTCGTCCTCTTTAGAAACACAGATGTGTGTGTCCTGGGTCGTCACTTATTCTGACTCAAGTCAGTTTTTGCATGCAATGTGTGCAAAAAGGAAGGAGTACCTGCAGAAATGCACGCAGCCGTGAAGTTAAAGAAAGGAATGTTAATGTGTAATCTTCACACTCACTTACCACTACACGCCAGGTGATGGCAGCTGAGAGAGTGTGCTGTTTGACATGAAGTGTTAATGAGAAACACACGCTGAGTTAGAAGTGCTTCTTTTTCCAAAGTGAAAACATTTTTCAAAGTCAGGGGAAATATTTACAATATTTATGATATTTATGAATTGCAATCACATGTCTATACAGAAGCATATGTCAGCATGTGGAATAAACTCCTCCAAGTAGTTTGAATGAGTGTCCAGAGGTTAGCTCTGCAAAATTCACCATCAAATCAAACAGGTGCATCATGCACAGAGCTGACAGGAAGTTCTTGTTTGCATGAATCTAGGACACTCTCAATTGACTCTGATGGTCAATGTCTTTCTCAAGCTCAGGAAATCCTTTGATAGGAAGAGGAAATTTGCAAAAATGTTCCCAACTCAAGGTTTGAGGAATTTTGAGGTGTGTGTGGGGTTGGAGCATGTTGTATGTTAAAAATAAACTACAAACATGGCCGTAGAAACTAGACTGAGGGGCTGTTTACATAACAATAGTTTTAGGGTGAAAACAGAAAGTATTGTTGCGTTTCAGCCTTGCATTTACACTGAAACATTTTTTACTTCACCAAAAACACAAATAAATGGACTCCCACCAAAATCTGATATCGGTCTGCATTCACGCTTTATTTAGAGAATTTTCAGCACGTTGCTTTCACACAAAAACACCGCTAAATATGGCTCTAGTTCTCATCGTGTCGTAAAATGGCGCCACCTCTGCTGCAGAGCCACAGCTGGCTACGAGGCGCTCGCCACTTAGTGTATCAGTCTGCGCAAGGCGTGCCAGATATAAACAAACGCGGGTAGTCTGCCAGGACGAAGAGACACGATGAGAACTAGAGCCTTATTTAGCGGTGTTTTTGTGTGAAAGTGACGCGCTGAAAATTCTCTAAATAAAGCGTGAATGCAGACCAATATCAGATTTTTCAGTGGGAGTTTGTTTATTTGTGTTTTTGGTCAAGTAAAATATGGCCCCGTCTGAGTGCAGAGGAAACTGGCAGACGAGCAGGGAGGGGCTGTTTGGTGCGTGCGCCCTGGGCTTCTGCTGCACAAAAACACTGCTGTAGGGGTAATTTCTGCCCTAAACCTTGTGATAGGACCCAACTTGTTCCATCCCGGAGTATCACTTTAAATGCAGGCCTTGTTTAGGGTCACATAATCCTGTAATCCAGACCCAGAAGTAGGAGAATCCAGAATACAAGTTTCTGGAGTTCAGAATTGAAGCACCTGGACTCTTCCACTACAGAGCCATGCTGTTGTAATCTGTTCAGAATGTATGGTCCTCCCAACAGGTCAGCATCTGTTGCTCCTAATCCTGATCTAATGTGATGAGTAAGCTCCCCCTGGGCGCGGACGCTTGTTAGGAGTGTGTGTGTGTGGGAAGTGTTTTAAAAAGTTAGACAGTGAAAGTACATGAAAGACGCTCTTCTCTTGTATTTGCTGTAACAGCGATGAGTCACTCACCTCTCTCCATCAGATATGAGCGTTCTCATTTTTAGAACAGGAGTTATCTGCAGGACGGATTGAAGAGTACACACTCTTTCTCTTTAAACACGGGCTTGTCAGCGCTCCTTCACACTAATCTGTGATGGTTGTGTTTGAGCAGAGAGGCGGTTGTTCCTCCTGAACACACACACACGCACATGCACACACTCTCAGACAGATGGGGGCATTTGTTAGACTGACAACAGCATTAAGACGCTTGTGTCATTGCAGGCTTCATACTGACACCGGTGATGTGTGTGTGTGTGTATGTGTTGGCTTAGAGGCGTGACTCCAGCAGACACACACACTCAGATTCAGGATGCTGGAAGCTTCACACAGCATCCCTGCAGGGCCTGTCACCAGAGGAGGGACAGGCAACCTGCCGGATGCTAATGCAGCGTTTGGATGTTGAGAGGTGGTGATGTAACTCTCAGCGTGGACACACACACATACACACGCATCAAGCTTACATCCATTACTGTAACACTCTGCTGTAAGGAGCTGGAGCAGGTAAAAGTTTGCATTATGTCTTTTAATATGTAAGTAAATGTTTGTCTCCCAGAGCTTTGCAGCACTCGCAGCTACGTTGCCGTCTTCATTTATAATGAATAGGAGAGATAAAGGTGTGCAGGCGCTGCATTAATAGCTCTGCTTGTTTAAGGTGTGCATTACACAGTTTGCCTACAGACGTGTTAACAAATGAGATTCACAGAGATTATTTATCCATAGGATTCTGCAGCAGTGTAGTGTGGGGCTTCTCAGCATTGAATCCTCCTCAAGCAAACGCAGTGTGTAGAAAATGAGAGGAAAACTTTTTCGGGCACATGTAGAAAACAACTGAAACTCAGAGCAAGTGTTAAATATTTAAGATGTACACTCGTTAATGCAAACTTCTAATCAGCCAATCACATAGCCGCACCACAAAAAACCAAGCTGCTGAAGCTCAAAGTGAGCAATGCAGAAGAAAGGTGATTTTATGGACTTCAATCAACAGGGACTCAAAGTGAGCCTGAAGTCATAAAACTTTAGACCCTAATCGTGTCGTTAACACATGAAAAGAAGCCTAATGGTGGTGGAAACCTTTTTTGGAAGGGCAATAATGGAATGAGAGAGGTAAAAATCAACATATCTCTGGAGGAATTCAAAGCGTTAGGTCTTTTTGGGATGCATTATTGAAGAGGCAGGAGTTCCTGCTGAAATCCCCTGCCTCATGAGCTGGATCCTCCTGCAGCTCCACACGTCACACCCTGATGTGAGCTGGTAATGAGGTGCAGGTTTTCAGAGGATATCCTCCCCAGAATGCACCTCTCTCTCACTCATTAGATTGGACACGGTGATGAAAGTAGAAAAGATTCTCACTCTGCCAACAGAAAATCACGCGAATCAGCTCCAAACCGTCTCTTTAATAGCACGCACTTTTCCCATGAATATTAATTATTCACGGCTATCTATGCATAGCTGAGTGTGAATATTTTTGCAGCAGCATCTCCTGCTTTCATGGAGCTTGTTTAAATTATCCTTTTTTTTTTTTTTTTTTTTTTGAAGCATCTCTCCGCAGCGTGGTTTGTTGTGCATTTGCATTTTTGGTGTTCCTCTCTGCAGGAGCTGGGGGCCTCATTCTGCAGAAACATCTGCATTTTTAAGGTGATACACACTTTCAAGTGTTTTTGTCCTAATTTAAGTAATAACTGTCTTATTATACTTGAAATCTACAGTTCTACAGTTCTGCAGTTTCATTTAGCAGAAGCTTTTGTCCAAAGTGACACAAGCAAGACTTTTGACAGAAGGAAAACCTAGTTAGTGCGACAACAGTGGTACAAGTTATTCAGCTCTGCAGGTGCTGCCATTAAGTGCAGGATTTATTTATTTTTTATAGTAGTTTAGAATAATCTAGCCAACTAACCACAATTAAATGCTGCAACGATATACCTCAACCTTCAACAACATTCAGTGATTAATGCTGAAATTCCTCAAGAGCTGAGTCTTAGACCTTCTGACTCATTCTACCTCTGAGGACAAAAAGGAGAAGGGTCAGATTAAGGGGCTTCAGTGTTCCCTAATTAGATTAGTTTTCAGACATCTCTTAAAAGTAGAAATGGACTCTGAGGATTGTGTAGAGGTTGGTAATTCATTCCACCATTTGGGAACAACAGAGGAGGAGAGTCTGGCTAGAGATTTAGAGCCGCACTGGGCTGGGAGCACCAGGCGTCATTCACAAGCAGAGCATAGTGGGCGAGGAGGGGTGTAGACCTGGATGAGGGATCCTAGGTAGGCAGGAGCTGGGTGATTATGGTAAAAATAAGAATCCCGATTATTTTAAGTGATATTGAAATCACAATTAATATACACAATTATTCATTTATTCAAAAACTTCAGTAGTGACTTAAACACAACTTTAAAGAACCAGCAAGTGGCACATACAGTATTATTGATACACATAAGTCACACACACTCGCTGTGGCTGCACATGGAACACAGAAGAGCTATGAAGCACAGGAACTTGCATACATCTACACTGTGTGGCATATTAATTGTTTTTCTTTGATTATATTGTTTTTATGATTGTCAGATGGCAAAATTGAAATCATGATTAAAATCCAATTAGTTGTCCAGCCCCAGCAGGACCCGTTCTTGTCAATGTTTTGTAAGCCAGAAGAGGAGCTTTGAATTTGATTCAAGCTGCTACTGGAAGCCAGTGAAGAGAGATTAACAGCGGACTGACATGTGCTGTTTTGGGCTGGTTAAAGACCAGATGTGCTGCAGAGGTTTAGATGTACATGCAGCGAGGCCTGCCAGGAGGGAGTTGCAGTCGATGATGCATTATATCTCATGGGCCTGTACCAGAAGCTACATTGAACTGATATGAGCCAAATTCAACTGGTCAGTTCAGAAAAATGTCTTGTTTCAAATTATTTAAAGAAAGAAATTAGGTCTGAATTGCTTGTAAAAAGTAAAAAAAAAAAAAAAACTAGCAATGGAACGAGAGAAATTTGCTTGAAAATTTGCTTGAAACTAGAATAATGTATTAACTAATGTAACTTTCCTCTTGTTCCATTGGCAGATTGTTTTTTCTTGTTACAAGCAATTCAGACCTTATTTATGTCTCTAAATGCTTTTAAATAAGACATTTTTCTGGACTAGCCAAGTAAAGAGGGCTCATATTAAGTGCAAAAAGGCTTTTTGTACTGAAAATAAGACAAAAACACTTGATAAGTTTTCACTTTTTCCAGTGTAGCTCCCTGAGCTGCTTCCTGCCTGTTTGGGGGGATTTAACAGCTGATCCTGAGACCACATTCACAGAACCTTCAAAAACAACTCCTCAAAGTACCGTTAATAATTTGACATTTCAGAATGCAGACTTGATGTACACTCCAGACATGGCTGAAAGCTTTATCATTTCTATGCAATATCTTACTAACCCAGGCCGTTGTTTACAGCACATAGCATGCTGTGAGGAATATAATTCAGCTTACTTTTTACTATTCAAGCACAAGCTCCATCAAAATTCCATCAAATACCCCGCTGACAGACATTCTTGTCAATCTGGGGATGCAATCCATCACAGCACAGTCTGGGGTGGTATTTTTCTCAAGAGCAATTGCTTCCTTGTTCCGTTTGGAGAAATCTATGTGAAAGCGTCTTCAGTGCTCGGAGGAAATGCAGGAAAAATATCATTTGCATATGAATTGGTCGCTGTAAACCTTTGTATCATGTCTGAAAATAAGGGCAGCAGATTGCTTCATCTCTTAAAGAAGTTTCAGGGCCTCTCACACACAGATGATAACACTACAGCTCAGCATGTTGACTCAACTATCAAAGTTTTGGCGGTAAATTCGGATTTATCTGGATTTGCATTTCTTAGAAGACTGGAGCTTTCTAAACGTCTCTCAAATTGTTGAGTCTCGTTTTCGGCTGTTAGCTTTTATCATTTATTTTGCCTGAGAAGGCACAGGTGCTTCAGAAGTTTGAGTGGCAACCTAATTTCTGTTCACAACCTGTGTCCACAACCTGAAAATGAGCTGAGCGGCAGAACGTTTCAGATGTTTAATAGATGTCTTTGTGACACATTAAAATAACCGCCATGGAATCACTCGGGCACGTCTTTTTTTCTTAGATTTCTGAGCACATCAGAGTCCAGATTCAAGACGAGCAAAGATGACAACAGTGGAGATGTGGTGGATAAGAAAAGGTGACAATAAGAGCCGTGGTGTCAAAGATAAAACAGTAAAGTGTTCATTACTGATGCTTTTCCCGCAGCAGTGAGTCCACACTCCAACAGTCCTCTCTTAGTTTAACTTAAGAGGTTTAAATAAAACACTGAAAGGGCATGAGGACAAGAAAAAAGGCAATTTCAACCTTTTTGATGGATTCAATTGACCAATGCTGAGATATTCAAAGGGGAAACAGCGGTGACATGTGGGGAATAGAAATGAACTGACCTGATGCTGACTCTGAGGAGTTTATTTGTATTCAGAGCCAGAGAGAAAGAGAGGGAGAGCAGCTCTCTGCACACTGACCTCCATTATTACAAAGTCCAAACGGTAGATTGGACAAAATCAAATGCAGGCTCTGCAAGCAGGGAAGGAAAATAAACCAACAGGCTAAATATTTAAGTCGAACTCTTCCACAGTCACTAAATAAAAGATTCCTGCTGAATGATGTTTATTATTGTTTATTCAGTCTTAAAGCCATCAAAGGCTGATTTTTGTTTTCACAAGAATTATAATGCTTTGCACAAAGCTCCGCCCCTGACAGGCCTCTGGGGAGCCAACCAATCACAGAGAAGGGGGTTTGTAAAGGGCGGAGCCTTAAAGAGACAGCAGCTAAAACAAAGTGTTTCAGACAGAAACTAAAATACAGGTTTTCTAAAACACCAGTGGGAGAAAAATCAATTTTTTTTAAGAGTAAATCATATAATAAAGAAATTACAGGGGCACCAGAGACGCAGAATAAAGACTTGAAAAGCAAAATAACCCCTCTTTAAAAACACATATTTCACCTTACTATTACCTCTGTCAAAGTGGTTATGTTTTTGGGAGAGTCTGCTCGTCTGTGAACAACATAACTCAAAAAGTAGCGATTGGGACTGGATGACATTTTCAGGAAATGTTTAAAATGGGATAATAAAGAAGTGACTAAATTTTGGAGCTGATCTATCTGGACAGTATCTATTCTGGATACTAAGATCCAGAATATGAAACATGTACTGGATCATCATAATTTTCAACACTGTCAGGTAACAAATTATCGTACAAACCTGCAACTAAGACCAAATTGTAACAGACAGTCTGCTGAAACGAAGTATAACATTAAAGTAGGACTTAAGTGTTGGTGACAATCACTCATGCTTGACGGAGGTCTGCGCTCTCTGAGTGCTTTTCTTGTTCATTATTGTTGAATACAGTGGTCAAACCTGACTCTCAGTTAGAGACAGTCAGATATGAGTAAAGATCACACAGTGGCTGTTTTCTTCTGCAAAGATTATGTTGTTGGTGTATCTCCAAACATGGAGTAAAAAAATGAGAAAGGAAAAGAGCATTTTGCTGAAAATATAAAAATAAAATAAAAAGTCTTTTGCATGGTCACATGGTAGAAAAATTAGTGAACCTGCCTGATTACTTCTTCACCTATTCACTCTTTGTATCAGTCATTCAGGCTTTCATTAAAAAAGTAACTCCACCACTATAATAATGGTTATCTCAGGTTGTTATGACTAATTTCCCACTCTGATAGCCATCAGCATACGCTACCTAAAAGGTTTAAGTCCATTTAGGACTTCATCTCCTCCTCCAGAGCTGCTCTTTGTTGGAGAAATGTTTGCTCTACTCTGCTTTAAAATTGCAACCTTTCAGTCTTAACGGCCGCTGTGTCTCCATTTACGGAGATTACAGCGTGTAGCTAAGTGTCGGGGCGCCGTGCGTAGCACTGACCCTTGTTATTCAAAGCTGCTCTCTCATTTTCTCGATGTGTGTTTGTTTTAGCTTAACCAGGATGCACCTCACAGAGTCTCGCTGCTCCCAGAGTCAACATTGGTGATTGTTGAGGGGTTTAAGCAACCCTCCAAGCAATTTGTTGCCTGAGATGAATTAATCTAATGAATTGGCTTGAGTCAATTAGATTGAAGGCGCCAATTCTTTGTCTTTCTTGTTTTGTGTGGCGTGATAAGTGCAGACCCTGTCAGACGATACCATTAAACCCCCATTGTCAGGGGAGACGGGGAATAAATAAAGTTAAAGCCCCTTTTCTTCCCTCCACAGCTGCTGTTTGCTGCTCTGTTTGTGCGTCTCTTCTTATGGTTATTGATGGTAATATGTATGTGTGTGTGCGTGTCTGTGGTGCTGGTTAGCTGTGTTATTGGCCTGCTCACACAGACAGAGTGGTGGTCATTAGCAGGTAATAAAACACATCTATTCACACACACATGCACCAAAAGCTGAGCCTGTTGAGCAAATAAACATCAGAGAATAATTATCATAAAACTTTATTTATCCAGCACCTTTTATACGGGGAGAGTGGCTCAAAGTGCTCGACAGTTAAAGGATGAAACATGAGGATAAATCAAAGCCAGCAGAAGAAAACAAGTGCAAATAGTGAGCAATAAAAGAAGCAGATGGATGAAAAATTAAGTAACTGTGCACTAAAAAGCAAGATGTGGAAAAGATGTGAGGATGAAAACAAGCACAGGAACATAAAAACATGTAAAAGGTGTGAAAAAATAAAGAGTTGTTAGACAAAGATGGTGCTGAACAAAGAACTGAGGTTAAACTGGGACTGAAACAGCCTTGAGACGGCAGCTGAATGTGATAAATTTGTGATAGTTTGTGTTCAGAATACTGGCAGCAGAGGATTTAAGAGTCTGAATCTTTTAACAGAAATAGCTGACATTCCTTTAAAAGGTATATATATAAAAATCTGTTCATGATGTTGGTGTGCCAGGTGGGCGTAGATTTAATGACAGGTTTTTTCGTCTGACTTTACAATCACCGTCCTGACCTGTGCGGCGTCTTTCAGTCAGAGATCTCTGAGGTGAAGCAGACGGGACCTTCACAGAACAATTACCGACCCTGACACGCAGCTCAGCCGGAGAGAGGGCTGATAGCAGCAGATTAGCTCCAACACCTCGTCCATTTATCCACATTTATCCCAGAACAAGGAAGGTTAGTCCAACCAGGAGGGAGGTGAGTCATGCAGGATCCCACAGGAATTAAGAGCTTTATGCAAATTTAGTTCTCAGTCATTAAACGGGTTTGAAGAGCCCGTCTGTGTGACTGTCTGGGATTTTCCTTTTTTTGTGTGTGTGTGTGTGTGTGTGTGTGTGTGTGTGTGGGTTCATTTCAGACGGTGTATGGAGAGGGTTAAAGAGGGGATCAGAGAGGAGGAGGATCTGTCAGCAGAGAAATTGAAAAAGATGACACAATTACCAAACTGTGAGTTCAGCTGTCTGCAGGTCGTGTGCAAACATATCCACCAAGAAGATATACCTAGCAAGTGTCTATAAGCATCTGGTGCTAATTCATGTGAGAAATTCGACTCTAGTTTTTTGTGTGCATGTAATGTTGACATATCAGGAATTTTACAACTACAACTTGATCCTTAAGGTCAGCATTGTGTACCTTCACACTTTACTTGTTTTAGAATAGAGAATAGAATAGAAATAGAAAATACTTTATTTATCCCCGAGGGGAAATTCAGGAGTCACCGCAGCATTTAAGAAAACAAAAGTAAGAAAGTGTATAGAAAGTGCAAAAAAGTCCATAAGAAAATAGATGACGACATCCCGTCCACCACTCATCCACCACTCTCCAGCCCAGCCAGTCTCCACCTCCACAGGGTCCAGGACTGAGCCTCATATAGTCGTTTTCTGGAAGGGGCGTAGCAGGGATAGGAGAAAAAAATCAAAAATCCATATATCGGGATCTTATGTTGGACAATATGAAAACTGGGATTTGTCAAGAAAAAAATGTGTTTTTTTTTTCCAAATTTAAATTCTTTACTGTCTTTGTTTATGAACTGGATTGGAAAAAAATTACCACTTTTCTCCAGCAGAGGGTGAAATGTTTTTCTCTGTCCAACATGATGTGCATTCTATGGGAAAATATGGCCCATGGTATAGTCTGTAGACATTATCACAATTTAACTTTTCCACATGGTCTGGTGTTAAAAAAAAATCAAACTAGAAATCACAAAAATCAAAAACATCAAAGACTTGCAATTTAAATTGATTTGGTACCCCCAAAAGTAACAGAACCGATTTGCAGGACCAGCATATCGTCTGAGCCCTAGAGAGTAGTGTATAGATCCTTTTTCCATTTTACTGTGGTGTAAACAAGGGAACCAGTTATGTTTTTAGACAGCATGCAAACTCTACACGTAAAGGAACCAGCTGAAATTTCAACCAAAGACAGTAAAAAATAAATAAATAAATAAAAATTGGACGTCATCTCACTTGGCTTGAAGTGACTGCTCCCCCTGGTGACTGCCTGTAGTATAGGTAAAGAAAAATATGACATTTCCCATGTTTATTTGAATGAGGCTGTAGTCAAATTTTAGAAAACAAATACACCATGTGTAACAAATACACATTTCACACAAAAAAACAGATTTTACGTCATGTTTCACGATGACTAGCAGCTGCCGTTCGTGCAATTTGGGAGTAGTAAGATATGTCAAGAATGATAACCAAGACGGGATACTTCCTCAAAAAAAAAGAAAAAAACCTAACTTTTCTGTCGCACAACTCAATGCTGATTCTCTGGCTGCACAATAGTAAAACACTTGGCTTCAGAACGGCACAATGATAAAAGGCAGAGCCTCTGTGTCCATTCAAAAGACAGTCTGTGATTTCAACCAAGAACCTTCTCGCTACAAGATGATGGTGCAGGCCACTGCTTCAAATAAAAGAAAGCTGCAGAACACTCTGGTATTGCTTTGGCAGATTGTTTCATCCTGCATCCACAAAACAAGATGTCACAGCTGCTACAGAGCTCTCACAGGCGAGTTTATGGGATTAAAGTATGACAGCGCTTGTTTTTGCTCTGCACAGGTTTTGATTGTAACTCAACGTTTCTCTTCTGGCCATCTGCAGCTTTGCATGGGCTCAACCCACAAAACACAAGAAAGCAGAATTTGACACCTTACATCCATCCTTTGTGTTTCCAGTAACCTGTGTGTATACAGTCACCAGCATCAGAGTGATGGTTCAGTTTCTTAACTATGATGCAGTGCAAGTTTTAGGCCACTGTGCACTTTTTCTTGCTCAATTTTATCATGCTGTAAATGTCTCAAAAAGGGAACCACATGGTGATCTTCCATTGATACTCATGGCACACATATAATACTCTAATTATTGTAGACTTGGAAAATGAAGAAAGGCCTCTACAGGGCTTTGATTGTCTGGGCATTTTTTTCCCAGCGTCTTGCCCAAGAATCACCAGAAGTATCAGCACGCTCAGTGTGCTCGGGGATCAGTGTCAATCTCAGCCTGAAACGTCCGACAGCTACAGCCTCAGAGTCACCACATCTCAGCGGTCGTGTGTTTGCCGGAGGCAGCGGTGGCAGTGGGATCTGCTGGTGCAGTCGTGCATCTCCACAGTCTGCTGCTGCTGTTGCTTCGAGGCGGCTCTCGCTGTGATGAACAGCTGATGACACAGCAGCTGAGAGGCTGGAGGAGCGGGAAGAGGGAGGAAGAGAAAGGAACAGAGGAGGAAGGGCTTATGGGGCGATGTGTGATGAATAGGCCGGGCACCAGAAGTCACAGGAAGAGGAAGGGGATGAATACATATTTGGTGTTTGTGTAGTTTTGTGTGTGTTGGTTTGTGTGTGTGAGAGAGATAAAAATGACTCCACACTGTGGCTGCAGAGGAGAAAACACTTGTTGCTTGTGATGCCTTTTATACTCTCAAGAAAAACCCAGTTAGAGCCGTTTTTTGTGCTTTAATTTAAGAGTTAATGTAGGAATGTGAATCATCATGCAAAGTGCGAAAGTTGGGGTTGAATAATGTTTTTTTAAAATGGAGGAAACTGGATTTGGAAAGTATGCAAACACACAAAAACATGACTGTGACTCACAGCTGAAGAAAGTGCTGGGAAGTGGAGTGAATCATTGTCATCCCTTTCTCTATTAAACCACCTTTCTCTCACGGTCTCGCTGCAGTGGTTGCTGGTTTTAGCTCATTCACAATGGGTGCACAGGTTTAGGGTGCAGGGGTCTGCAGGTAGGCAGTCCAGAAATTTACTTCAGCAAACTGGCAACTCTTTCAGGTCACAGCTGCCTCTTCTTTTTGCTTGTGTTTCTTGTAAACTCACCTTTTCTGGTGCTAAGATGGCTCCAGCTCCCTCTGCTTCGTGTTTCTTCAGCATATCTTTTCGTCATCTTTTCTGGGACTTCAAAGACTTTTTGTGTTAAAACTTGAGGATTTTTCCCTCCTCTCTGAACATTTGCAGCGTGTGTTGTACAAATTGCAGTCATGTTCCCCTCTGAGACTAAAAAACATTGAGGATATCCCAGATGCAAACAGATATATATAGATACAGATATATAGATATATAGACTACAAGACAAAATCAATTGCAGCCATTATCTGGGATTTAATCAGAAGATACAGCACACAACACAATTTGGACAAAACCTAGGCAGACAGACTGAACTGAAGGCCGAACTATGAGCGAGTACCCTTCACCATTAAAATGAAATTTCCTGTAAACCTACTTTTCTGGCTGGAACATGCTGTAGAAGATTTTTCCAAGTAACACTTTACCTCTTACTGTTTGATTCTTTGAAAAATGAACCAGGGATGCATTGATATGAAAATTTTGGCCAATACCGATATCTAATATTGATATTGCTGTAATGGCCCATAACCCATATTTGCTGATACCAATATCAGTTAAGAAAACAAAACAGAAACAAAAATACAATCTGAGATGATGTGTTGATGTAGTTCAGAGAGAAAGAGCAGTGTGATGGTGAGAAAAGACGACCATGGAGATAATGAAAGGATGTAGCGCCCAAGATGAACACTATGGAAAAAACATAGTTTTGTCTGTTTTTTGGATCAAAAACAGGAAGAGAGACCTAAGAGAAGAGGGTCCACTCTTCTTAGATAGTTTTGGTGTTTACATAGTCATAGAAAACAATATTAATTGGGTTTTAAGATTGTTCAATATGCTCTGAAAATGGCCGGTTGCTACAGAGTAAATATCAGCCCACTTTTACGCATCAGCCAATGCCAATATGTTAATAATAATAATAATAAATGTTATTTATGTAGCGCTTTTCCAGATCTCAAAGACACTCTACAACTGTTAAGATTAATTCAAGCAAGGCACAAAAGTCAAATAAAACAAAACAAAACAAAACAACAGTACAATCACAGATTAAAAGCTTATTTAAAAAGGTGAGTTTTTAACAGACATTTGAATGAAGAGTGAATGTGATGGTGGAGGAGGTCACAGTGAAGTAGGAAGGGGCCTGGTGGTGGAGGGCTTTATGGGCGAGGATGTTAAAAAACATGACCAACATCGGTCAATACTGATATTGATACCGATATATTGTACATCTTTAAAATAAACCATTGAACCTTACCAAATATCCTTTTGGGTTGGACTAACTAAGAGCGGTCTAGTTCTTAAGACCTGTGAACTTCTGAAGCCTTTTTAAATGTCATTTCAGGACAATCTGAACAAACACTTGTTTCCTGTTAATTAATAATTCTGCCTCATCAATCCACACGGGCAAAGACATGTTTGACAGATGTGGCTACACTTATTTTACCTTGCTGCATAAAATCTTAACATTCTCTCCTGATTTTGGAGGCTTGTTTTGAAGTGAATAAAAGCTACTTAGCTGATTGTTTTAGATAAAATGTACTTTTGTCTTACATAATGATAAAATAATCTCATTTTCCTGTCAACCCATCGGCCTGGTAAATATTGTGCATCCTTGATAAAAGTCAGTATTTACACTCTGACTGCCCTCAGCCAGCAAAGAGTCCAATTATAACAGTAAAATTCAGCGTAGTGACCTTTAGTCTGGGTTAAATGGTGTGTTTACTCCTCCTCCTCTTTAGTATTTCTCCCCTGTCCTCAGGAAACTCCAAACATCAACATAAATCACCACCCAGACCTTCTCAAGCTGTCTTTCTCTATAAGCTGTTCTCCCAAAACAGAAGTCTCTCATCCCGCTAAAATGTGATACAAGAAGCAGAGAGAGCGGGAACAACATCAGCCTGAAATCTGATAAAGAAATTAGAGAGCTGAAAACAAATAACTTGAATATGGGCCGCATCGAGAGGAGATATTGGAAAATGTCAATGCACATGTGAAAATAGAGGAGAATATACTCCTCTACCCATTCCCCTGAGGGTGTGTATGAGTGTGTGTGTGGTGTGTGTGTGGTGTGTGTGTGGTGTGTGTGTGAGGCAGTTCCCCCAAAGTAGTAATAAAGGCAATAATTACCATAAAATAGACTAAACCTGACTCTGACTGATATGGCAATACCAACATGAGAAGGCCAGCCGCTGCGCTCCTTAGCCGCCAAAATCATCAGGTCTACAAATATGAATGTTTCTGGGTATTATTTTCTTTCTATCACATCCTGGCTGAGCCGCACAGCGCCTGGAGCAAGTTTGTATTTTGATAAGGACGGAGAGAAATTCAATTTTGTGTGTGTGTGTGTGTGTGTGTGTGTGTACAGTGAGAGTGTGGAGGAGTTTTTGTCAGCCGTGTGTGACGTGTGATCAATATTCAGTGGAGGGAGTTCAGAGGTCAAGCTCCAGAGAAAAACACGACTGATGTGGACCTTTTGGAGCTCGACCGAGGAACCGAGCTGCATTGATTGCCGACACATTTTCTCACTGAGGCGTTTTCTTAATGTAACACACACACAGAGCTGGACAGAAACAACAATTCCCAATGGAACCAGCAAATCTGTAAATAGACACATCTTTATTTTAAATCCACATGGAGAAGACTTTAAAAAAAATCAGATCATCATTTTAGCCCCTACCTGAGAGCAATGATATGCTTCATGCTGCAGGGAACAGATTTTAAATTCTTCACATTTTAAGTGCAGCAGGATGTGAAGGAAGGGTTAAAGTTACAGCCATGACTTTCTTCAGACCCTTAAATCCTCCCAGCTTGTCTTTCATGATTTATCTCATGCATTCAGACTCATTTTAGTGCCCAAATACGAAGCACAGTGCGAGGAACCCTACGAGAGTCTAAAGGATTATTACGATCATCGTTGTTTCATCCTTCTTTCTGTCTTTTTTTTTTAATGAGGCAAAATTGTATAACTTTAATGTGCCCCAAAACTCAGCAAACTGTGCAGAAAACTCAGACCTGGTGAAAGTGACATTTTTGAGTTTGTCTAGTTTTTGTCTTTGGATAAACTTTTTCTTTTGGTTTTAGTCTAATTAATGCCAGACTTCCACTGGGTACTAGGGCTGAACGATTTTGGAAAATAATCAAATTGCAATTTTTTTGGACCAATATTGCCATTGCAATTTAGCATGTAATTTTTTTATTTATGCATTTTTTTTGGGTGGTGGGGGGGTATCTTTTGCATTATTTACTAAAAACAATTAATAATCTATATCATTCTATAGTATGAAGGCCAGGCCTTCATGTTATGATGAAATGAAATAGACTGAAGCATGAATTGATATGAATACTACATCTTTATTTAACTATCACGATCACAGAGGAATATTGACTGACTGATTTAACTTCAAGCCTTGTATATGTATAATATTTTTGCCACAAAAAACAGCATTTTGACTTTTGGTGGTTAAGGAAGAAGGAGCACAAGTTACTATATCCCCTCCAGTACATGAAACTTTTTTTAGATTTTATTGTTTTAAATTTCAGACTCTGCGATCTGAAAATTGCACTCTGTCACATTGCAATGTTGGTTTAAATTCAATTAATTGTTCAGCCCTACTGGGTACGTATCAAATCCATCCATGACTTGTGCAACAGCTGGGGTCACCTCACCTCAGATGTCCTCTGCTTCTCTCCCAAGTACCTCACCTTCCCTCTCCTCAAGTCTTTATTGGCCTCCGAAAACCTCAATTTTGTTGACTCCTGGCCTTGATCTGCTCATTATGATAGTTTGTTCTTGTTGCAACGTTGGAAAATATCAAGTGAACAAAGAGCCTTTTATTTTGAAAGTCATCTGGATGTTGTTTTGGTGTCTGACTTCCTGTTCCGCTTGATTTGCTCTGTGTTGCTTCCCCATCCCGGCATCTCTAATAAGTCTTGGAGCCAGAGGAAGTTGACACATTAATAAGTGTTTTACACCAGTTCGGTGATGAAGAGGAGACGGACTAGATGTGGATCTGGTGGAATTCAGCCCTTACTTTGTCTTTACTTGTCGTATTGTAGACACATCAACAATTAACATAAGAAAGTTTGTGATGTTGTCGATGCCGATGAAAAGTAATTAGACCATCTGTGAGCTATCAGCTAATCTTGAGTTTTCTCCTCCATCTGCAGCTCGCCGCCTGCTTCTCGTGTGAATACACCGAGTGAACAGTTTCTGGAGGTTTGTCTGAAATAAATCCACAGAGCAGCATCTGAAGCATCTTGTCTCCCTCCATCTCGAACACACAGAGTAACGTTCTGCTTTTGATTCCACTGATGTTCTGAGCTGTTGGGTTGATCAGAATCTCCTTGAAGTGTTCAGCCCGGGCCAATCCAATCCAATCTTTTAACCCCGGTTCAACTGCAGCCCACAGGCTTTATCGGCGATAATAACACGCCTGGCACTTGGTGGTTCTTTGTTAAGATTTTATCCTCTCCCCTCCTCGCGCTCTCTTCCACTTTATGATCTAAAATTGATGCCAAATCCCCAGCGGTCTCTCTGGTGGATGCAGAGAGACTTTGAAGTGGGAGAAGTTTGACAAACGGCCTGGGGCGAGTGCTTTATGAAGCTGAGGGGAGGCAGCTTCTCCCTAAGTTACACCAACACAGAGGGAGGAAGGAGGCTTCACCAGGGGAAGGACATCTGTGGAAGTTTGTGGAGGACAAAACGCTGCAGCTCGGTTACACTCTGAGTTTTTGTGGGTTTGTGCCAGAGATATCTGTGATGCAGGTTATTTAATTTGTGAAAAAATAAACAGATATCCAGAGCTGGGGATGCTGCTTGGAATTAAAATGATGATAAAAATGTTACGAGAGAGTAAATCGTATCTGTAACACAGGGCTGTTTCTGCAGACCACCCACTGAATCCAATCCTCAGTGTGAAAACAGAAGGAGCAAGGGGTGAATTTCCCTCTATTCAAAGGAAAACAAAGTTTACCATGTTCAAAAGAATAATTGCCATCTGCAAATTGCAAAGGATATTGTTTTCTCCTACATTTCATTTGCGGAGGCCAGTCATTTCAGAATAATTGCTTGTTTGTGCATTTATTTGGTTTCGAAGCACGGCCCCCTGGAGGCAATGACCCGCTGCGATCATGTCTCCTGCAAATTGTGTTCTCCTCTTTAGCTCCAGCAGCAGCACACGGCTGTCTCTGCAGGCTCGGGTTGAAACCGTGCTGGATGGAAGCAGGATATTGCTCTGTTAATTACGCACTATAGACCCTGACACCAGAGCTGAAATTCTGCCTATGGCTATACACAAAATATTCTCCTGTTTTCTTATTTCAGTGCAGCTCGTCTCTATTATGAAGCCATCTTTTCCTTAATAATGCTGTAGGAATCCTGCAGCTGCAAGGACAGTCAGCCTGTTGATGCTGTTAAAGGACAACGGACATGAAGGAAGAAAACTTTTACAAACCCAATTCCAAAAATGGGTGAAAATCTTTGTAAAGATGTTAAAAAATGTTGATTAAAAAAAGAGACTTTGGAGGTTTTAAAAAGTTTTTGTAAATGTTGCTCCCTGGCCTGGCCTGCAGGGGGCTGACAGGGAGTGTGTTCCTGAAAGCTGCAGCTCGAACACTGAAGAAAACTGAAATCTCATCAGGTGTTTTTGTCTTTTTTTCAGTAGAAAATGTCTTTTTCGACTTAATATGAGCCACATTCACCTGACCAGTACAGAAAAATGTCTTATTTCAAGTTATTAAAGGCAAAAATGAGATCTGAATTGCTTTTAACACGTAAAAAAAATAAAGTGAATGGTAGAAGAGAAAAGTTACTTGTATTAGGACATTATTGAAGTTTTGAGCAATTTTTTCAGCAAATTTTTCTTGTTCCATTGGCAGATATATTTTTACTTGTTCCCAGCATTACAGACCTCATTTTTGTCTTGAAACAAGACATTTTTTGGACTAGTCAGGTGAATATGGTTCTTATTAAATCTAAAAAGAAATTTTCTTCTTAATATAATACAAAAAAACTTGTTAATATTTCAGTTTTTTGCTGTGAAGGAGTAGTTTTAGGGCATGTTAAGGCCTCTTATTTGCAGAAACATGCACACAAAGATCTCAGGGTTGTGTTTTGGATCTATTATCTCACTCTTATATCAGAAACGCTCAAAGTAATCTGCATTAGTTTTTCTATGCAGGTTGTGCTCTGATCTGCACTTTGGCTGCAGCTTTCCTGCTCACATCAGATGCACCATTTTAAAGAAGTTTTCTCTTTCTTGCATCATTTCTTTCCCCAGAATGCAACTTATACTACTTCCTTATTAATCTGATACTCCTTGGTGCTGTGGAGTTTTTGTTGTATAAAGTTTTATCCTCCTAGAGATCCTCTGGGTTAATGTGTGTCTGTTTTATTCCATTTGTATCTTGATGGATGAGGTCAGCTTTGGGTTACGATGCAAAAAGAGAGTTGACACGCAGAGCGTTGGAGGTTATGGAGCAGAGAGAAGACAAGGAGGAGATGTCAGTTCTGCATGGCCGGCTCCCGTGGCAGCTCCTTCCCCTTGGGGTGCAGGCACCTCTTCACCCCCGAGCTCTCCCTCCTAAATTCTCCACGGCACCACAGCCGGGTCGAGCTGTAGCCGGACATCAGGCGTCACTGTGCTGTTTCTGGATTACACTATGAGGGCTCAGGGTGTTGAATCACAAGTACATCACAGATTAATAAAGTTAACGCATTGATGCCCCTGGTAGTTTGAACAGAAGCGTTGTCTTCTGTTTTCAGCTTGCAGCAGATTTTATATACACATTTATTTTATAACAGCACTATAAAATGAAAACTTATGCATAAAGAACATATGCTAATATTGTTTTTAACGTCTCTGATGGACAGTTTCCTGTGCAGAGCAGAGCATGCTGTGTAATTAAGGTTAAATATGAAAAGAGCCTTTGTTGTCAACTTTAGTGTAAAATTAAAGCTGACATTTTAAGAGCAATAGTCATCAACACATCAGTGCTGATGCAAATTTACATTATTCAATTATTACCACTTACACGAATCAAAGACAAACTAAAATGCAAATAAAGCGTGGCAGCTCAAAGAGCACACATAAAAACTGAGAGAGTGCAGGCGCATGTTTCCAACACTTTCATCCTTGAGCATATGTTTGACACAAACAGGGCGCACAAGTCTGCAGGATCATGAGTGACAAATGTGGGACAAGTGTGACAGTTAATGACTGAATAAAGCTCCGTTTCCACCAAGCGGTTCAGTTCAGTTCGACTCGGCACAGCGTGCATTTTACTGAGTTTCCACTCAGGGACAGACCCAAAAAAGAGTCGCCACTTACTATGCGACAGCGGCTGCATTTCTCCTGGCAGCACACAGTCATCTCTGAAACAAAGCTTGATTGCACCTTGTATCAAAGGGCTACATGCCAATCACAAAGAAGATGAATTGCTGGATGTCTTCCATTGTTGCTCTTTGTTTACTGTGTCGCGTTTTTCTTCTTTGTTGGATTTATTAGCTGGGTACACTGGGTCCCGCTGCTATGGCGTCACACTATTATGTTATTGATGCGGCTGTCGGCCGCCAACCCGCACCAAACCATACTGATCTAAACTGGACTGCTTGGTAGAAATGGGGCTTAACTGTCTTCTTCTGAGACTTTAAATAAGTCCCACACAGTCGACGTCATGTTTTTTGTTTTGCACGTTGTGCTGCATTTGCGGTGATGGAAATGCACTGTTTTTGGAGTCAAATCACTTTAGATATACCTCATTACTCTTTTCTGAAACTTGAAATAATCAAATATACTCTCAGAGAAAATACTAACAAGTTCTTTCATAAATAAATTCATTTTTGTAGTTCTTTAGAAACCTACAAGCTTTGCCGGAGTAAGAGGTGCCTAACTATTTATTTATTTGTTTATTTTTCTCTTTCTTTTATTTTCATTGTGGTCTTACATTTATGTACATCATATTTTATCACTGAGCTGGGTTTGGGAGGGAGGGGGCTACCTTTATACCTATACTATAAAAAACATGGGCGTTCTCTATTTTGTTCTGATGGTTCTGTACCAGTTTGTATGTATGACTATACAGGTGTATGCATTTTTACTATTATTTACTCTCTGCCTCTCTGCCTAACAAAAAGAGTTTGAGCCTACCAAATGCTCTTCTATTCGTAAACATTTTGCTCTTGTAAACATTTTTTACAACAACAGGGAAAAAAGAAAAATCTAAAAATCTAAACATGTTCGCCAAATCTAATTCCATTGATTTTTGTTCACTAAACTTATCTGGAAAAAAAAGTTCTTGTCCTGACCAAAACCTAGGTAAAGGTATGAAAAGGTTAAAGAAAGTGAAAGTAGTTTGAATGAGGGTGGAGATGTTTGAAATGGAAGTTCTCTCACTCGGTTAAAGATGTGAAGACTCAGAAACATTTACCTCCTCCCCTCTCCTCCCCCCTCCTCCCTCTCATCGCTCCCCCCTGCAGTGTTTCATACTCTGAATGTATGCTTACTCCTACATATTTCATGTCTGCATGTACATATGTTCTTTCATTGTACATTCTCTCTGTGTCAGAGAGCGCATACGGGCGGCTTTCTTATTCTCACACCTCTTCCTCTTTTCTCCTGCAAGTCCTCTGGATCTGTTATTCTGTTTTAAAGCCAGGGGTCATTTCATGCATTCTGAAGAGCAGCGTTAGCAAACCTGTACACTTCAGAGCTCAGCTCGTAGGTGTATTCCTGTGTTTTCTCCTCTACAGTGACTAAGTGGCATGAGTTCATTTTCCACAGAGCTACTTTGTGTCCTCGGGCTGTCAGCGCTGTGGTGAACAAGGCTGCTGCACACAGACACCCAGAGAGAGAGCTGGAGCTGCATCCTAAACAGTGTAAATGCCTCTTTTACCTGCTCACACTGTGTTATTGTAAATATCCCTGCAGCTTTACATCGCTCTGCAAACACTCAACAAGTGCACAATCAGAAAAACAAGAAAACTCCTCACTTGTGCCTTCTTGATGAATACCTGATTCTGATTGGCTGCAGGCTGTATCAGACTCCTGGCAATAGAAAACTAAGAAGTAGTGAACGTTAAACTGTTTGTTGGCAGCTGCAAATGAATTCTCTGCTCATGTTTATACCTGTATCTTAAATAAAAAAATCACTGATGCTGTTAAAGCAACAATTTAGCATTTACAAGCTAACATCTTGTGGAGAATATGATAACATTCAGCTAAAAACATTCAAACAAAGAAGATAAGAGATACCTTCATAAGTTACAACTTCTGGATAAGCCTTGCAGTACCACTACACACCATAGGATGGCGCCTGCAAAACCCAAGTTAGAAGAAATATGCTACACCGCTAAATGTATGACATGCCAGCTTCCAAAAAGTGAATCCAAAACATCTTCTTATTAGTCACCACGCTTGACTTTGTTACTAAAAGACTTCTGGAACAAATGGTGTCAGGATTTTATGGATGAAGTAGAAAAACCTCCAATATGTATGTGGACTTTCATGCTTTATGTAGCCACATTTTTCTGACGACAAAGAAATACGAAAAATGAAGGAAGTATGATATGCAGCTTGATGTTTTCCATCCTTTCAGTTCTCTCTCTGTTCTGCAAACACGCCATATGTAACAGTAAGCCCCCTGTGACTCTGCTCTGTTATGTATGTACCAAAGAAGAAGACAAGGAGATGGTTCCTGATTTATGAAGCCGAACACTCAGCTGAGGCATAAGCCGATAATTCATCATTATTCTGAGGTTACACTCATGAAATCTGGTGGAGGAAAAGGGGAATCATTGGGAAAATTACGCTGATCCACTTTTTGCTTCACCCATTCTAAAACCACCTGTTTGACTGTTCATCTGTTCAACATGCTCAGAAGTCAGTCGTGTTCAGTCGTGGGTGTTTTTCTGTTGTTTTGTATCGTGCATGTTGCTGACTGTGGTTCTCAGCAACTCAAGGCTGAACAACTCAAGACTGAAAAGAGCACCACCACCAGGGCTGAGTGCCGTAAACTGAACGATGAGCAGCAGAGAAGTGCTAGAAGGCTCTAGAGAGAAATCTACAGGGTTTGGAAACTGTCAGGGTCCGTTTTCAAACAAATTTCAGCGGAGCAGCTTTTAGAGCAGCAGAGAATGAAAACAAATGACAGCACACTTTGCTGGCATCGTTTGGATCAGGTCTGATAGAATAAAGTTACTCATGATCGCAAGATGTGATCTAAAAAACATGTCTTTTATTGCCTCATGGCAACATATGTTGGATGCAAAATGTTATAAAGCTGAACCCAGGTCCCACCAGAAATCAGAGCAGCTTTGTGGCAGTATAATGTGCACCTCTTTGCCTACAGACCTCAACCATTAGCTGCATGTTGCCTCCAAGAAACAGTCTCTTGTCTTAAAGCCTTAAGCCAATGAAGAGGTGATGAAAACTGCAGTTCCTTAAGTGCCCGCTTGAGGCTGGCTGCAGAAGCATCAGAAACAGATCTAATCATGTTCACACTCCAATCATGGCTTTAGTCTGACTCATGAAGAGCTGAATGAAGACAGTTTGATGTTTACTCGACTTCACAGACAGATTAGAATTCATCGCTGTGGAATTACTGGGACTATTTTTCAAAAATTTAGAACATTAATTTTTTTAAATCCAAAAGATCATCTTTGATAAATGTTTTACCAACCTGTTTGTATCTTAGGTCGATAGTCAGGTCTTGTCAGGGTCTTGTCATACCCTGTCTGGGTTCCCATAACTACCCTTCAACCAAACATTATCCCTTTAGCAGTCTTTCCCTACCCTTTGCTCTTAAGATCTCCTAATGCTCTCCAGCTAGCTAATCAAATAAAGGCTAAAAGTCCCAAAAGTATACTGTAGAGAAAAAATCTTAGTGATTGCCACATTGATCTTCATTATATATGTTTTTGTGATGTAATGCATGGCACAGAAAACTGCTCCACACTTGTAGTTTGTAACGTTGCGACCCTGCATGAGCATCCTCTTGAAGCTTTGAAACGGTATTTAAAGTTTGTCCAGATGGCGTTAGTCGACACTTAACCGTTCAGGGTCCATTGTTCAATCAGACTTTTAGACCCACTGAAGAGCCAGCAGCTGCCCACTCATTCTTATTTTAGTCGACCTCAGCATGAGTGACAGCGTCTGACTGATTGGTCTATTACCATTCTGTGCTCTTCCACACGCATCAATCATATCTTTATGTACTGAAACAGAGCGGAGTGGGAGGCGAGAGGAGAGTGTCAATCATCTCCAGTTACTGAAGGAAAATGAGAGCAGCGGTCGTTAATTTGAGTGAATAATATGTAAGTAATACTGCCAACAAGTTTCAAGACGCCAAGGACAAAGTGCTGAGAAGTGAGGTGTGTTATTAAAAGTTGGACAGAGTTCCTCATACTGCAGACGCTTCAGTCTCATATGAAAATCTGCCTCTGTGATTAAAACATTGATCAATACACAGAAAAGTGAGTATGATAAACATCAATTCTTAACAAGCATGAAGAAAAAGACGTGAATAAAATATGTTTTCTTAAAGGATTAGCCCCGGGCTTCAAATGTCTCTAAAGTCAGATTTAAAATAGGAGCAGGAAAGACATCTAGAAACAGCATTTAGAGCACATTAAAGTTTAATATTATTATTTTATTTATATGATTTTCAATATTCATATGATCATGATCGACCTCAATACTCTGCAGAGTCAAAGAAGGTTGTAGTAAATAAGCTTCCTGATTCGAAATGTGTTAATATATTAGAAAGTGATCAGGATTCACGTCCTCTAAGGCTCGTGTCTTTGACCTTTACAGCTCCAGATCTCTTCATTAAAGTTATACTGGGATGAATTACCTGATTACATAATTATGAAAAGTGAAACTTCAAGTAATGAAGACTTATTTGGTCTGGAGTTCACTTTCATCTCTGACAGCTCGTTGAGTTCTGCTTTCAAAGAAACTCATTTCAGTCCAGGATCTTTTTGGTATAGTGTGTGTGTGTGTGTGTGTGTGTGTGTGTGTGTGTGTGAGAGAGAATCATTGATATATTTCACATTTCTCTATCATTCCCGCCTACAGCAGCTTGAACGTGGATCCCGGCCATAAACAGAAGAGTTAATCCCTCCCTAACCCTCTAACCTCCTCTGTGCCTGGTGACAGCTCACTATTCCCTCAGCTGAGCAAGAAATTGCATGAAGCTGACCTTGAGCATTAACGTAACCTTTAGGTTAATGCAGCTCTGTGCCATTGCAGCACATTAGTTTCAGAGGAGGCAGAGCACGCCCTAACATCTCCTCCTGCTGTACGTTACAGAAACGGGCCCAGGTTGCAGTCTTCAGCTGACCAGCAGGGGGCAGCTCTACAAGCAAACAGCTACCACCTGTTGGTCTTGTATCCTGTTCTTTAAACACCTGCTTTGTTGAGTTTAAAGTTTTCATTAAAGGTACTTTACGCTCGCTCTGCTCTGCTTTGCTGCTGGGAGGCCTGGTGCCTCTGCTGTTGAGGGAATTGTTCCAAAGAATCCAACCATGCTGTCCAAATCTCCTGAAAGGTGTTATCAGATGGTGTCAAGGATTTCCTGGCTTATATTTCCTCTGAGGCTTCACAAAAACAGAGCACGCACCTCGCCGGATGATTTCAAACAAATCGTCAAGAGATCATTGCCGTGTTTCTCAGCATTTAACAAACACAACTCTGCTGCACCTTAAACCAAACCTTTACTGCATCCCCCTGACTACCCCAGAGCAACAATTTGCTGCCTTTTAATTGGCTTTGCATTATCAGCTGGAACTAGATGAAGGAGGAATGCCAGCACAAAGTGTGGCTCATTTCAAACACAAAGTGTGGGTGGACTACAAGTGAGCTGATAATCCCCGTCTGTTTATTCACCACACATAGAGAGCGAATAGTGGCAGCAGATAGGAAGGAACCTGTGTCAGGACTGATAAAAATAATTCATTACAATTCACAGGTCTAAAGATTATACAAAAATGACAGGAATGACAATGTTTCTACAGAACAGTTTATTGGAACGCAATTATAATGCAATGAAAGAGCAGCTGCCACGATGAATATTTGATTTCTGTCGGAGCCTTGACATTCAGAACAGTTTTTCTGTCGGTAATTATGACTGTGAAAGAGATTCCTCCGTCTGCAGCCCACAGAGGTCACTGCACAGCCTTTCGCACTTCCACTACAGCGCTCTGATAGTAGCTTAATGTGGAAACACTGTGGGAGTAATGAAATACTGCTCAAATTTTATTATACAGCTGAATTCTTGTATTCCCTGGTAGATTTGATGAAGTCTTTTTAATTACAGAGCTGGTTCTCAATTCTGTTTTGACCAAATTACTCTATCTGAATACAGCGCAAAGTTTTGAGCACTGTTAGAAACTGAAGACATGACTCAGACCCCAGATTTAAAAGTTAACAAGATTAGTGTCCAAGCATCACCTGGAAAAACCTGGCCATGCATCCTCACAGGTCCTAAAGATTGAGATGGACAGTAGGGATGGCATGACGTCTCTGTAAAACCACACTTTGGTCTTTGATGAGGTGAAATGACACTCACTGATGGCAGTCCCCTAATTGACCTATGGCTAAGTCTCGCCCTCAAATGCAATGAGCCAATCAGAGTGTGTATTCCCATACACTCGGATATTCTTTGTCTATGAAATGCATTGCAGAAAATCAGTTTCCATATAATTTTTGAGATTTAAAGTTTGAAAATGGGGTACATGCAACTCTGACACAAGGTTTCCTTAGAAGCTGGGGGATGGGGTATATTTTTTGACCCTTTCTTCGGACACATCTCAACTGAGACAATTGGATAAAGTTGTTCAGGAGACCACAGCATCAACTCAGCTAGATAAACTGAACAAGGATGTCTCCATCTGTTCTAAGGCAAGTCAGCAACCTACTTGAGGCAGCAAATTGTCACTTAGCTGTAAAGAAATATAAAGTTATTTTTTAACACTAGAACCACCTCTGCAGTTTGATGGACAGTTACCACAAGGTAGCCTAGCGATAGCTCCTAGCTGCGTTGTTCATCATGTCACATTATTTATTGGGAGTTCATCTGCCTATTTTGTTCTATTTTTTACTTCGACTGATTGTCCATCATTGTTTGCTGTTGTCCAAGTTAAACTGTTGTTAGCTTCTGGGGCTTAGCTTCATAAACTTATATGTAATAGCTGAGATGCTAAGTTGGCAAATGTTATGCTGAATGTTTCAACGTAAATACTGTAGCACCAAACTAATGGAGACACACTATTGGTAAAGATGGTAAAAAGGACGTTATACTTATTGACCGATGCTGATCCTTAATCTGGATGTCTGAATAGTGATGGTAACAGGATGCTGTTTATCAGGTTTGCACTGAAACTTGTAAATTTTAGCCTGTAACTGAAGCTTTTTTTTTATCAACCTTCTCAACAATAAATGATTCATATATCCCCCCAATGTGTAGTTTTGACTCTTTTGATGACTTCTGGACAATATGTGAGCTTTCTGTCTCCTAAAATTATCAATAGCACCCTATGAAAAGTCTCCTAACACCATAGCCCCTGTCACTGAATGCGTGTCATAGTGAGTGGTGGGGGTGTGGCTTAGCCATAGGCCAATTGGAAAGGCTGACATATCCCCCAGTTATGTAAATTTATATACAAACCTAATTCTTTACATCGTCTTAATCAGTGCATGACTTAACAAATGAGTTAAAACTACAAATAGTGCCATGAAGCAGCTGTAAACATGTTTGATCTGGCTGTAAAGTCGACCACTTTAACATTGCTGTTAATGGGGATTCCTGAGCTTTTGGAGCCACCCTCAAGTGGACATTTAAGGAACTGCAGTTTTCAGAAAAAAAAAAACATTGAATGTTGTTCAGAACTGAGCAGAGAACTTCATCTCTCACCTCACAGGAGAGAGCTGAGAGGGGTGTGTGTAACAGAGACAGGAAGAGTACTGTGCATGTCAGTGTTTGATAAAGCGATCAATAATGAGTCTAAGACGCTGACTGAAATAGATTTGAACACCCATTAAATGAATGAATCACATCCTTGGTTCAGGGTGACGCCTGCAGCGAAGAGATCAAACGTGGCAGAGATCCTCTGAGTCTGGATTACAGGTTTCTTTTTTTTTTTTTACATTTCAGAATGGGGGGTTAGTAGTGGGTGTTTCCCCTGCAGAGAACTGCTTCATTGAGTTTCTGCTGAGTGTGTGTGTGTTTGCACAGAGCGGGCTGGAATTAACTGGTGCTGAGGACCTGCTGATCCCTGCCACCGCTCCCAGCTCACACGGCGTCATCTGGAGGAGCTGCTCACCATCGCTCACTCATATTGACTTTTGGCTCTAGTGTTCCCGACCCTTTTTGTTTTCAGTGCAGATGAAATATTGATGAGAGACCTCTGCCTTCTTCTTCTTTTTTTCTCCATTCCTTCTGTTATTTGCTTGTGTTTTGCATTTATTCTCCAGGCTCTTCTACCGCATTCATCATCTCTTCCTCTTTTTCTCCCGTTCAGGGTTCAATCTTTACACTGGGATGCTGGAATAAAGAGGACAGAGCTGTGTTTGTTTAGCGAGTGTGTGCATGTGAGTGTTGGAAAGTAGGCCAGCCAAAGATTGTGCAGGCGGTCTAAAACAACCTCCATGTTTGTTATCTCAGGGTTTGTTGTGGTGCTCTTAAGAATATCATGATCAATACTGGTAACACACAGAGACACAGGTCTGTATCTCCCTCAGGGGGTAGCTTTTCACATGATGCACACAGGTGACACATTAAATGTTTATAAAGTTGAGCAAATGCCTTGAACATGTAGAAAAGTAGACGAAAAGCAGGATGGCAACTGTTTGATGGATTAATACATTGGTTAAGACACCTCTAGTTAAACCAGGGACTGCACGGTGCTAAAAATACTAATCTATTGGAAACAGGGTAAAGTTAAAGTAAATGATCGTAATTATTTTGTCCCTTTGGTGCCCCCGTAGTATCCCAATTTCTCTCTTTCTGGTGTTTTAAAGTACCTTATTTCAGCCACTGTCTGAAATACTTTGTTTCAGCTGCTCTTCAAGGCTCCCTGCTCCATAAACCCACTTCCTCCTGATTGGCCAGCCCTCTGGAGGCCTATCAGGGGCGGAGCTATGGTCAGACCTTGGTGTTTGAGGCCCAGTGAGGGGATCCTTATGACCTCATCATTTCAGCAAGTCTTGTGAAGTTCTTGCGAGGTTATAAACACATTAAGTTCTGTTCTAACACAGAGCTCTGTGGGGGTGGACTCACTTTAGGAGCTGACCCCAAGTGGACACCCAAGGAACTGCAGTTCTGTGACTTCAGTATCAGTTAAATATCTCCTTCAAGAAAATGTATGTGTTATTAAAACAAAAGTTTTTACAAGCTTCCTTATGAGAAAAGTCAACAAGGGAATAAACTCTAACCTGACTAACCTAACTGTAGAATTGTGTGCATATAAACTTTCCAGCTTGTGCTAAGTCTTCCTCCTTCCTTGAAGTCCATTTGTAAACTTCTTCATTAGGGGACAGGCAAACAGCACCACTATCAGTGTTTGCTGCTTGTTTATAATCTAGCAGGTGTCTGAGCTGGTAATGAATTCTTCTCCAGCAGCGCCCCATGTTCACCATTACTCTTATCCCCCAGACCATGGCATGCTAATTAACATTTGTAAAATACAATTTGTTCTCAGAGAGCATGAGGGAGGAGAGGAAGGAGGATGAGAGACGGAGCGAGGGACGGATAGAGGGATGGAGGGAGGCTTTTGGATTTGATGGAAAAAGTTGACAGGAACAAAGAGGGAGGAAATGCAAAGAGTGCAGCGCTGAATTATAAGAAGCGACAGATAGGAGGATGGAGAATAAAGGAGAGTAAACAAGCAAGATGAAGGGAGGAGTAAATGATGCAGTGAGCAGCAGCCAATCTCAGAGAGGAGGGGCATGAGTCAGGATGCATTAAGCTGCATACAGAAACAACTATTACCATGTTAGTTAATAAGGGAATCCTGGTTTTGAGGCATATCTGCTTTTGCATCTTTGTGTGCATCCTCAAGCTGGGACATGATGGTCTGCAGCAGAGGGCAAAGTATTCAGGATGAGGATCAGCACCTTGAAGTTGTCTGCTGGGTACAGAATGGGTCTCTACCTGGGTTAGGATTTGAAGCATCTCTGAGTCGTTTCAAACGCCCCTTACATCTGGATTACTTATGTTTTTAAGACTTAATTCTAATCTCTTTTTTCTTTTGCAAATGTTTTTTGATTTTGTGTTTCATTCTTTGGTTCATTTGTCCCTTTTTGCCTGTCTCTCTCAGCTCCTGTAGGTTTGTACCCAAACACAAACAAATCTAGAATTTAAAAACAAACTGAAGATGCTCTCATTATTATCTTGACGCAAAACAAGTCTACTTACAGGAGTGCATAAAACAACCAAAACCTAAGAAGTATACTGTGTGTAACTTTGTTTGTCTGTTTCTGTATCATCTATATGAAAGAGAAACTAAATTTTGAAGGAGTTTTATGTAGGAGGTTATGTAGGAGTTACTCAGTTCAAAGTCCCCACATAAAGCTGCTGCTGTCAGGTTTCATTGAGTTCTTTTTGACATCTCTAAAGATATGACAGTAACAAAGGCTGCAACTTCTGACAAGACTGACATGTATCTGCATGTCGTCTCCTTATCTGACTGTTTTTCAGTCAGAAATAACCTGAAAACTGCTGTTTTTGTTTTTCCTGCTTTCAACTTTGTTAATGTGTATGTGGAGAGGGTGAACTTTAAACTCACGCTTGAGTGTTTTAAAGGGAAGCATTTTTCAAAAAATGTTTAAAACATCTTTGGAAAAATGAAAAACAAAGAGGAACCAACAGAACAAAAGGTCGGGCAGCTTGAATGAAGCCCATCTAACACGAGCTGCCTCTCTAAAGGTGCTGTTGAGCGACGCATCGAAAAGGAATTTATTTGAATTTTCAGTAATTTTGCAGAACGGTGACCTTACAATAAAAGAATCCACATTTTTCTGTTGTTGAGGCTCTTAATAGACATGTAAACTGGAAATTCCTGAACCAAATCTCTAAAAATGTGCGTCAGCTTTGGATGAACCATTGAAAAAAAGCTGACCATGAAGTTAAAGAATAAACCTGAAAGAAACACACACACATACACACACATGCGACCTTGTTAAGAGTTCTTCATAAAGTACTAATCACTCCTCAGTGTCTACATGTTTCTGTGTAAGTGGCTGTAAAAGCTTTTTGTCACCTGAAGGCTGATTTCTCACTCGGGGACCAACATTACAATCCATTACAGTCATGTTCGTCTCCTCTACCCAAGGACGAGGCTCCTGCTGGGTTTCTTTGATCGCTGCGACTCCTCCCTCCTCTTCTTCTGCATCTGATTGTTTGCTTTTGAGTCTCGGCTCTGTCTTCAGGATCCGGTGAGGAGCATCAGCAGCCAGTAGAGCTGAAACATGGGCAGAGTTTGCACTACAAGACCTTCTTAGCTTGTAAAAATTTAAAGCATGAGCCTCAAGTCGGGTAGATAAGCCGAACTCCGGCGAGGTCACCGAGCTATCGGCGTGATTTATGTGGAAAGCGAAGCCGCTTGGGCTCTTATGTAAGAGTAAATAAAAGTTTGGCTTAACTCTATGAAACACTTTCCACGAGGTCAACAATTAGGCAGAGAAAAAGGAGAATATCTGCAGAATAGAATTAGTTTACATCTCATTTCCATTCATTACATAGTTGTGATGATATTACAGCAACAAAATGATCTTTTATTTACCCAGGAGTTTGTCTCCTGCATATTAGAGTGGAATCAGTTCAGAAACAATGAGGAAGCTTTTCTGCAGCTGAAAACTTCAGTTTCTAAAAACAGCTGCTTCCACTTCACTCATGTTTCCTGTATTATTTTATATTTTTTACTCTATCTGTGTGTGTGTGTGTGTGTGTGTGTGTGTGTGTGTTTGGTTTAGTTTTACCTCCTGCCCTGTTTGATTGCACTCTTTAATTTCACCTGTCTCTTTGTCAAACATATCCTGTTGCTTCTTACTTGGTATTTTTGATCATCTTGATAATTGTGACAAAGAAAAACACTAGCCCTCATTCCTCCGCTCTTAGACACTCTCCATCTCCAGAGCTCTGAGATAACCTCATGTGATCTTCATGAATCAGGTATCTTTGATAAGTAGCTGTGTTGATATGCTGTAATAGCAAATAAGCTGCGACACACACCTGTCACGGCTGACATAATTCCACTCCAGCTTTTAACCTCCTGAGTTTTATAGCAGGACACGCACTTCCAGCCCCTCCTCTCTGCTGCTGGCGCTCTGAGTTATGAAGGAGCCATCAGAGGATGCTCCGCTGCTCAGAGATTTACACATGCCTACAGGCCATCAGGCTGCATTATTACAGCCTAATCAATGGACGCTGCTGTAACGGCTCCGAGCGAGGCCTGTAGCTTACCTTTATGAGGTGATCTCTGCACATGATGGATGGGAACCTGACAGCTTGTCCATGATTTTAAAGCAGCACTCACATGGTTCGGGTGCTTACCGAGTGTAATGAAAACAGAGGGGGCTGGGCTCTCTGGGATAGGAGGTTTGTGCACCTGTGCCACGTTCTGCATGAAGATTTGGCTTTGAGACACCATTTTGATGCATTCAGGAAGTCAGGAAATCGGAACGCTGATCGTCCTTATTGACTCTGCATTGAGCAGATTGTGTCTCAGTGTAAATGTTTGATCTGGAACAGACTGTTAGCCGCTCTTCACACAGATATATGTTTATGGAGAGAAATAAATCATCTTCAGATTAACAGCCATTGGAGCCAGGATGTTTTTACACCTCCTCCTGCTTTTGCTCTCCATGCAGACCATTTTCCTGCAGGCACCTGATTGGTCAAACTACTCCGGCTTGAAAACTTTCAAACCTAAAATCCCGACTCTTGCCTACACTGCAAAAAACTGAAATCTTATCAAGTGTTTTTGTCTTTTTTTTAAGTAAAAAAAGTCTTATTATACTCGTTATGAGCCACTTTCAACTTATCAACCTTTTTACTGGTTATGAGCAATTCAGACCTAATTTTTGTCCTTAATGACTTTAAACAAGACATTTTTCTGGATTGGTCATGTGAATTTGCCTCATTGAGTCTAAAAAGGAATTTTCTACTGAAAATAAGACAAAAACACTTGATAAGATTTCAGTATTTGCAGTGCACAAATTTGTTCTGGAAACTAGATCTGCAAGATCTGAGGATGCTTTTAAACTGAATTGTGTTCCTCCTGCTTTTGCTCTCCATACAGATTGTTTGACACCTGATTGGTCAATATTGCACAGACTACAAACATGCCACAAATAGGAAAACAGGACATTTTTCATGACAAAGTTAGCTCCTGCAGCCACATCCTTAAATGTGGAAACAAAATTACATCACAGGTAAAGGTTGGATGCAGCTTCTTACACTTTGCAATTTCCAGCAGTAGTGAGACATGCTGCTAGAGTGAAATATGAGTGTCCGGATTGTGAACAGCAGTCAGAACTGAATTCATGCATGCATGCACACAAAATATGCATTTAATATTGGAGGTAACAGTTGGGAAAATGCTGCGGTAATGGTTTTAAAAGTAAACACAGGAGTGTTTTTGATTTCTTGTTGCATTGCTCAGATTGTGGGTCATGACTTCAATTTTCTTTAACTGTTCATTTTAGCTTCTCCTCAGCTTACAGTTTGGTCCCAATTCCTTCAAACCTTCCTTTATCTTCTTCCTCGTTCCTCCACGCCTCTAACTCTGTCACTTAAAGCCTACATCCTTGCCCCATTTCCATCTCGTTTCTCATCAACTTCTGCTGCACTTCCACGGACACACACACACATATACACACACTCCTCCACAGACTCCTCACCCATATCTGTCCCATGAAGGCATGTGCCCTGGTTTCTTATTTTCTTTCTTCCTCCTCTCTCACCCACTTTATCGGGGTGTCACTGTGTCAGAAAGTATCAGGAGCTAAATTATTCATTAGAGAACTGGAGGGCAATCAAAGAGACTGGTAGGAATGTGGAGATGCATGCATGCTTTGGTGTGTGTGTGTGTGTATGTGTGTGTGTGTTGTTACAGGGGAGTATAGAAGGCTGGAAGAAAGAGATTACATAGAAACCCTGGGGAACTGAACACAGCCCTGCAGCTCTTCTTACAGCCCAGAGAATGCAAATTGAATAGTGTGAGTGTGTGTGTGTGTGTGTGTGTGTGTGTGTGTGTGTGTGTGTGTGTGTGTGTGTGTGTGTGTGTGTGTGTGTGTGTGTGTGTGTGTGTGTGTGTTTGGAATGGTAGCTGAGTGAAGGGAGTATACTTGTAAGGAACTGATTTCCCCAGATATAATCAATGAGGCCGATGTAAAAACATTAGTCGTCAGCTGTTACCTTCACTCTCCTCTCATTGCTGATAAGGGCCTGTGTCCACTGACAGCACGGGCTCTTTTATCACACACATTAACTCAGTCAAGTGTTTTCTGCGTCTGCATTTATGAGTGGATAACCACTGAACTTTGGACCCAGAAGGGATCAAAGTGTTTAGACTTAATCATCAGATAAATTGAACTTGAACTTCCGTCTTGTGTCGTTGCCCCTGCAGTTCTGTCCAGTAAGGAAACATCCAAATTATTCATGTGCGTCTTGACTCTGTATCAGTCTAATCTCCCGCCTGAGGTGACTCCTCATTACGTTGAGGTTTCCAGTTCAGGAGAAGAAGATCATGCAGCTCTGTGGGCAGACAGGAAGGGTGTTAACACTCTCCAAGGGAGCCTTTAATTACAGTCTACTCAGAGAGGGAACAGCAGCTGCACAGTGTGAGGCTGAATACTGATTCAAAAGGCCATTCTGTCAATTCATTTCATTTTAAATGCAGAGACGCAGATGTTTAATAATGGAGGAAAAAACACACACACACACACACACAAGCCATAGGACATTGGCACTCGGTTTAAGAAGTAAATGATGTGACTCATATGTCACAGCCTTTGATAAGAGCTAACACTTTGTTGAGACGGACTTACAACAACAATTGAGCCCTGATGCTAATGTTGCTTTACGTCAGCATCTGTAGCTCCGTCCATAAGAGCACACCAAGATAAAAAGAGTGTATTTGTCTGTACGTCAATGCTGAAATGGTTGAAACACTAACATGAGGCGTGCAATCAGCTGGATACGTTCAACACCATCAAAGAACATTGTGTAAATATGTGAGTGTAATGAGTCTAAGTGAAAGTAAGAGCAGGCAGCAGTTAACGCTCTTTAAACTGTACAGCCTGATGAATTAAATCTATTCAGAGTGGTTTATGATTCACCCTTCATGCTGCATTCGATGAGGAAGTAATCACGCGTCTAAAATAAGCTTAGCCCAGCAGATGTAAACAAGCATGTCATACATGAGCAAAGACTGTTTAAACATGAACGTAATCTCCTTGATGTCACTTATCTGTTTCTAAAAAGGAAATTAAGCAAATCGGCTATCGCAGCTATTTTAGGAGTGGCAAGGGCTTTGCGTGCAGCTATAGGGCGTCCGTCAGTCACATGACCTGAGCTGTGCCTCTGATTGGGCGAGCTCGCAATCTCAATATCCTCAAAACAACCAAGTTAGAAAAAAATCATCCCCGTTGTCAGGAGTCCAGGGAAAAACAAGAGAGGAGGACCCAACATCAGATGTTACTAAAATGTTTTATTTAACCAACCCCAAAATCCAAAAACTCAAAACCAAAAACTCTTGCAAAAGAAACAAAACCAGAAAAAAATGGAAAACTCACAAGGAAAAACCAAGAAGCCCGAGGAGTGACAGCAGACACAGACAGGATACAATGAACTGACAGAGAACACAAGAAACACAGAGACTATATTGACAGGGAGTAATCAATGCAGGTGTGAATATTACACTAAGATTATTTCCCTGCAACAGCCAAATATAATAAAAACATCTATTACATGTTATTTTTAAAATAAAGAAACCATATATAATTGAAACTTATGCTGTGTTTGAGAATTACAAGGTCCAGCGACTGCATCACCCACGATGAACGGTTTAATGGCTAACGTCTGTGTCCTTAGTTTATCTGCTCGAAGTTGTGAGAGAGGCTCGTCTAAAGGTTGAACAGAGAGCTAAGTGTTGTTGTCTGACAGTTTTTAATGTTGTTTCATGTAATCAGTAATCACTTATCATGTAATCAGCCATTTCTTCTGTTTGAACCGCAATATATTGCTAATATAGTGAGCATTGCTAATACACTACTTTTCAAAATACATACATTGAGTAGACCGTATAGTGAATGACCATGCTCACTTGGATTTTGGACAGCACTACAAAATGGCGTATAGGGAGTGATTTCGGGCACAGCCACTGACTAAATGCATCCAAAACACAGAAACACTAAGAATAATCACAAAAAGGCCAACATATGACAAGAGCCAAATCAAAACCACAAAGAACACAAACTAAAGAAAAAAAACAGAAAAACACAGAACACACAAGAATAACTAAGATAAAAACAAGAAACACCAGACAAGAATCACAGAGAATAAACGAGAAACCCTAAGACGCACAAGAAAATCCCAAACCCAGAAAACAAACACAACTAAAAACCAAACCCTCACACCCGTACAGTGTGTACAGATAGTAAAATAATTGATTCAGACAGAAGAGTTTTTGAACCAGGCTGTAAATAGGTTAATTTTTGCTCTTAAACGCATTTTTTTGACTTGGTGTGTATGTGACTTCTGGTACTTCCAGAGTCAGCCTTAAGCAGACACTTGAGAAACAGCAGATTTTAGCACTTAAGCATTGTCTCGTGTTCTTAGACCAAAGGTTGCCGCTTGCACACAAAGCCAGATGACAACATCAGCTGTCCATTTTTAAGAGAGATCCAAACTCATGCAATGAAAGACACCTGCTCAACCAGGGATGTGCTAACCACCAAATGTGTCTGACATGACAGTTTACAGATATGTTTCACCAAGTTAAAGCATCTTAGGTCTGCTTTTGTGCTTTTGTAACTTAACTTTTTCGACTTTTTACCAGACCTTTCATGTGCAAATGGCTCAAACTGAAGTAACTGAGTCATGTTTTTACTGATCACTTACTCTGTTGTGAGTTTTTTGGGCGCATTTTGCTTTGTCTGTAGATCTGGCACTGGTCAGATATCACAACCGTTATGATGTGAATGGATGTCTGTCAGAGCGACAGTTCTTTTATCACTGGCATCTTCTGCATGGGAGTCAAAAAAACCAGCGTCTGTCTCTGGATGCAGATTCCTCGATCATGAACACATCATGAGCAGAAATAAACTCCATGAGAGACTCACTGAGCTCTGTTTCACAGAATGTCTGCCTCCATGTTTGACAGACACAGCGACAGGTCCGGGCGGTCGGCCTGTCTCTCAGCAGACTGTGAGCGAGTGTCCAGAACAATAAAGTCCTGCTCTGGTGCAAATACAAAATTGAGAGCAAGAGACAAACACACACACACACACACACACACACACACACACACACACACACACACACACACACACACACACACACACACACACACACACACACACACACACACACACACAACATATTCCATTTCACAGTCTGCTGGAGTCTGGCAATCTCTCCAATCTGTGAGGCTCATAGGCTGACTCTCAGTGACCCCCCAAACAATTTTAGAGTGATATCTCTGAATGCATTACACCGCCGTGAGACGCTGTGGGACAGAGGCGGGGGAGGATCAGGGTTTCATTCAGGCTCTAACTGCATTGTCTTTGCTGCCTGTTGTGGCCTGTCCTGGATCCACAACCAAAATAAATTCTCCTTTTTCAGCCAGTTTTATAAAAATATCCCACTTTCACAGGACCAGCCTGATCAGTGCAGCCTTTGTACAGTATATACTATGTTTCTGCGTGGCTGCTGTGTGTTCTTGCAATGTCCTCTGCTGCAGGAAATAACTGGAGCCCGCCTTGAACAGGTGCCATACTGACTCTCATCTACTGTACATCGTGCACTTACAGGTGCACTGAGAAAATCTTCGTATAATCCCACTTCAAAACCCAAACATGTCTCTTTCAGATTGCTCCTTTGCCTCGAGGGTCTGTGCAGGGTTTTTTTTGCACGTGTTTGCTCAGCTTCTCTCCCTCCTGCTGTGTGGCTGTGGGCTGTTTTTCAGCGGATCAAAAAGGACCTGCTCCTGCTTTTTCCTCAGAGAGGGTCAGAAAGTTTGACATAGTGACCCCCTGACTTCAATCCAAACTCACCACACTGTGAATCATCCAGCCTGCTCTCCGCTTCCTTTAAAGTGCATAAAGAAGCAGAACCAACCTGAGCGCAGTGTCTGACTAATGATGTTTTTCTGCATCCTCAAGTAAAAACATTTACAAGAACAAAGTGCTGTCACACTTAAATTCACACACTCCCCCTTCCTACCTCACGTTTGACAATTAACTGTTGTTTTCCTGTTTTACCTCGCTATGCAAATGTGTTTGTTAATAAAACAGCAGGTTCCCTTCTCTCAGCCCAGCTGCACACACACCTATCAGGGTGTTATATCACAGAGTCTCACAGAGGCCCTGGCAGCACTCTCCTCTCTGCAGGTGCTCACTTTGTTTGGATTAAAGCTGCCTGATTGAGCCGAGGATGCCAGCAGCTAGATTACACATTAGCAAAGGATAAATTAAGAACAGCTTCTCACATATGTTCACACACAGGTATCTGAAGAAGCACTGTTAGAAAAACTGTGTGTGCTGGATGGAGGTTTGTGGATTTAAAGGAGGGAATGGCAGAGTTAAAAACACCAAAAAGCCAAGTTATTTTCAGCAAAGAAGGTTTCTGAAGGAAGGTACAGATCTAACCATACCTTTGTGTTGAAATAAAAATAAATAGGATCAAAGCTTGAAGTTATGTATAAGATCTCTAAGAGCGCCAGCTTAAATAAGAGAAATTATGCCAGATCTTCACCAGATCTTTAATTAAAAATAACTTTATTTATAAAGCATCCATTTTCTTTTTTTTTTAATTGAGATTTTCAAGATGCATGATAATAACAATAATTGGGTTTGTGAATTTTCATATAGGAAGCATGATATATGTTGAATGTTAAAAGAAATAATTAGTAATAAATAAATAAATAAATAAATGTATAATAATAATAATAATAATAAGAAGAAGAAGAATAAGAATAATAATAATAATAAGAAGAAGAATAACAACAATAATGACAATAAAAAAATTGTAAAAAACTAAATAAGACAATAAATTATGCAGACAACCAATAACAGGTCAACCCAATTCTGAGGAAAAAAAGAAAACTGTGAAAGCACCTTTAAAAACTTAAGTTTACACAGTATCTTACAGTGGAAGTCCCAAAAAAGCAAAACAACATAAAAGTAAGAGTAAAAGTCAGTAAACAAACAATGAGGGGATAAAACCTAATCACTGGTACACCCTTAAAATGTACAGTAAACACAGAAACACAACGGCAGGAGAGGAGAACCCAGGCAGGACAGGGACCCAACAACTAATACCATGGAGACCAGAGATAAAAAGAAGGAAATACAGAAGAAGATGAAAAAGTTACTTAAGATAAAAATATAATGAAGCAGATAAATCAGCGAAAGGAGATTTAAGCTATGATAAAAGCAGTGAGGGTGAAAAGTTAAAAAATAGCAATTACAGTGTCATGGATAAATAAAGATACAATGATAAGACTAAACAGTCATTTAGCGTACAAGAGGATGAAACTGAGGTGAACAAACAATTACAAATAAATTAACAAATAACTCAAAACAAAAAAAGTAAAAATGGGTTAAAAGGCAAGGGTAGTAAAAGTGCAATAAAAAGGGAAGTGGGTTTTGTGGAGCGTGGAGCCTTAAAGAGAAATGAAAGAAGCTGAAATACATGTTTCTAAAACACCAGTAGGAGAAAAATAGGTATTTTTGCGAGCAGTAACTAATGTCAAAAGACCACAGCTTTAGAATGAATACTAAAAGGAAGAGCAATTTATCATTTATAAAAGTTATCAGGGTTTTTCCTCCCCGGATAGAAACGTTGTCAATGATAGAATGATACATTTTCTTTTGTAAAATTCTCACATGAACAATAATATCACGGTTAGAGTGAGGGTAGGAAGAGACGGCACAGAGCCTCTCTTAAAAATAAAGATGACGCTTTTGTAAAAGAAAAAGAGAGGGGGGGCATCCAGTTTGCTTCTTTTCTCATTGAACTCCGACTCACAGCGGGAGTGACAGAAAAGGAGAAAAATCCATCACGATCGAGAGCTTTTTAGACTCTCATTCTTCTCTCTGGTTGAGGAAAATTATCCCGTAATTTGGGTACAATTTTCTGTCCGTGACATCCTCAGACAGGTATTGGTAGACGTGTCCTCTTGACTGCCTTTAATGCACTTCAACGATCTTTGACTACAAAAACAAGAACTCCATTTTCAGCATTTATCTTTCATTTTGTTTGAGCCGGCTGCTCGGTTTGGTTCCTCTGACTGTTGACTCACAGCTTTTTGATATTTCAGTGTTTGGAGCTTCAGTGGGTGAGAGCAGCCATGGGCCATGTGTAGACCCTCCAGATACAAGTACACACTCTATGTGAAGCTCAGTAATTACTTCTCTTAGGAATACTCCCATACAAATACTTCATGTGTTTGCTGTTTTGGACAGCAGGCAGTCTGGTCCAGAGTTGGGTCAGAGTCCCTTTACTTCAGCCCTACAGTAAATAATACATTTGAATTCCACAGATACAAACAAACACAGAAATAAAACACTTTCAGAGTGAGATCAGATGACAGTTGGTCATCTGGTGAAAGTTATTTCTTGTAGTGAAACAAAAGAAGAATAAAATCCTTCAGTTTTCTTCCAGTGGCACCATAAAACATGAGAAATTTCACACGTACAGAAGACTGCGCGGATAAAGTCTGCAGCTCCATCAGCTCTGCAGGAAGCTTCACCATCTTTTGAAGCTTAGTTTTGGTTGGTTGAGTTTTTACTCACTGTGCATGCAAATACTTCCACCTCTAAGACCTGTTCTCATCAAACCATTTGCACCAAGTTGAAACTTTAGAGGTTTTTGCAGAGCTACAACCTGAGCTCATTTAATGATGTGTAAAACTTTATCCAACAGGAAGGCAAAAAACAAGCAGCTTCCTTTGCTGTTGATATATGAAAGCATGCAGAAGTTATCTAACTTCAGTTGCTGTGTTGTCCATATGGAGTTATCTACAAAAAATCAAAGAATCTCATTTATAGCTCATACAAACCTGCATTATAGCTGTTGAGTATCCCATCTGTAAAAGACCAGAGGAATGTCAAAATGTGCAGATGCTGAGTGAGGAAGTCGTAGCTGCTCACACAGATATATTCCAACTTCAGGAATCGAAAGCCAAAATATAACGCCTGGAGGAAAATCCTCCTACCTGCATTAATTTTTGTGCAAACCTGTTCCTTCCATCAAGTATCATCCTTATTGTTGATAACCGGGTCTCTGCCTCGGTTTGCCTGCACGCTCTCATTGATCTTCTCCAGCAGCAGCAGCAGGCAGCTGTTTGCAGTGACAGAGCAGCAGGCAGAATAAGCGCGGCATTTGGTGCTTAAGAGCCAGATGTCTCAGGAGTCGGCGGAGACCAGAAAGAAAGCATGAGATGGTAAAACTTTCTTTTTGAGGAGCTTCAGGTTGCTCTGTCTGTAAACACAATCTGAATTCATTCAAAGAGGATTTCACACAAGTGAGGTTTTAAACTGAATGACCCTGGATTATTATGTGACACATGCAGTTGTAGGCTTCATGGTGTATAGACTCTACACGATGTTTCATAAATGAGACCCTTTGAGCTCCTTGTTTCTCCTGTCAGTCCACATCCCTGTAAAGGCAGGTGCACAGCTGAAATGCTGCAAGGCTGCAATTATTCCTGCATACGCTGCACCTGCTATGACGTCTGGACATGACTGCACAGCATAGAGCCAGTGTTTTCCTCTACACAGCGACTTTTATGAGACTTGAAAGATTTTTTATTGAGATGCATGATCACAGTTGCGTTTTTTTTTGGCCGTGCTGCGGTCGTTGGCAGGTCTGACAAAAGCTCAGTTTATTCCTCATTTAGTCGGGAAGCTTTGGGTTAGTGTAGCTCCACGGTCATCTAACCTCCTGTGGAATGTACTGCGCGCGATGAATAAAGTGGTATCCTGAACCTCCTTTCAGAGCAGTCGACAATGACGGTCAAGTTTTCTCAGAAGAGCAGACAAAGAGAGCAAAAGCTGATCGTCTTCCTTTCACGATGGATTGTTGGTTACTTCTCAGTTGAAGTTCGTGCTGAATGGACCCCATGAATGGGCCATCAGGGAGTCTTTCGGGGACAATACAAGGAGAGAGACATGCTGGGAAAGTTTAAGTGAAAACATTTGCACAATCTGCCGACATACTTAGAAAAGAAAAGAGTAGAAAATGGAATGTTTTGACTCTGGGAAATAAAAGACGACTGCTGATTTGGACATTATGCAAAGTGCTGTTGGAGCCTCGTGCAGGCTTTGACTATAGCTCAGGCTTTTAAGTGATTGAGTTGCCATTTCAGGTAGCACTGAAAAGGAAATAATAATCCGTGTGATGAAGGAGGTCTTTTAGCGCCTACTGGCACAGACAGAAGCCAGATTGCTGAGGAATGAACGGCTGCTACTGGAGCTGCAGAGCTGGTTTCTGTGGCTTGTCAGAGATGAAGAATGCGTACAATAAGCCTGTGGCAATCCTGCCTCATTAGTTTACATGCACACAACACACACACTCACATTTACACACATACACACACACACCAACAAGAGAGATGCATAACACAAGTACAAATAGACGCAGCATAAATCCAAACAGATGGAGTGACTCTGAAAGATACCACAAACAGGTACAGAGAGGCTGCAAATGGACAAAAACCCTGAAAAACAACCACAGGACGACTGTTACGAGACTTAACACCTACAAACACACACACTCAATGACATACTGCAGCAAATGCAACTACAAGCAATCTCAGAGGGGTTTAAAGTTACAGCAAACATGCAATAGACTGAGAAAAATGACCAAAAGTGTCACAACAACTAACCACTATTTCAGGGTGGCCAGTGTCAGTTTCCAGGTCAACATTTGAAAAGCTGGATTCAACTTCAAAACTACACTGAAACTTAAAAAAAAACAATGCAGAAACAGGGAAGTAGATGCTGCATATACACAAAAGATGCACTAAAAAAAAAAAAGCAAACAATGAACACTTCCAATCAAAACCTTTGAAGGAAAGTGCTCCATACCTGCAGGAGGCGCTATATAAAACATTCTGGATCACTGATTGGACATTTAGAAGATCATACACTAAATTAACTATCCTACTACATAAATGTTAGTGTTTATGAAGGAAGATGATTGAGTTTTATATTACAGCTTCTGTTTCAACCCTAAATGGAAAGGCTGACAAAGGATGTGGTCACACCATAGACTGTATAAAACATGGGCATAGTGTCCCCGACGTCACCCGTCTGTTTCTGAAACGCAAGATGAAGCACATCAGCTATCGCGGCCATATTGGTAGTGGCAAGGGCAACTATCAGTCGCGTGACCCTGAGCTGTGCCTCTAATTGGGTGAGCTCATGATCTTAATATCCTCTGAATGGCCAAGTTAGAAAAAAAATCACCCCCCATACAGTGTGTGCCGATAGTAAAATTAGAGACTCAGACAGGGAACGTTTTTTGAACCAGGCTGTAAATAGGTTAATTTCTGCTTTGAAAATGTCTTTTTTTGGCTTGGTGTGTATGTGACTTCCGGTACTTCTGGAGCCAGCCTCAAGCGGACACTTGAGAAACAGCAGATTTTAGCAATTCTGCATTGTTCCATGTTCTTAGACCAAAGGTTGCCGCTTGGGTCACACTGGAAAACTGAACTGCTTAAACACGCTTTAGCCCTCAAGTCCAGTTTGTTTGGCCAGTGTGACCGCAAGCGTGCTGTGCTTCAGCATGATTCCCTTCTCTGCTTTGGCACGCTTCAGAGAGGTGGGCTTTTGCGCAGTTCACTTCATGCACGAGCACAATCGCGCGGACAGTGTGATCCATGACGTATGATCCCTGCTCCTCTCAACAATCATTTAAACAATAGCGAGGTGTTAGAGTGCAACTTAACATGAGCCAAAAAAAGTCTCTAAAGTTGTAGCAGTGTTTTCTGTGTCTCATTGTGCTGACTCTGATGAGATTGTGCTTCATGTAAACAGATGATTTACCAGACGGAGGCAGACCATGCACGTGCTTAAAGTCTGGTTCATATTATGCCCCCGTTTATACGACACCTTTTCATCTGAAAATGCTGAAACGCTGTGAAAAAAATCTGCGTTTACACGGAAACACAGAGGGACTGAAAACACTGTAGTAAGCATGCCATGCCTGTAGTTGGCGCTGTGACTGTCTATACTAACTGCAAAAGTGGAGCAACAAAAGCACATTTTGTATAAACAAAGTCAGCAGATGCAGTAGACTGAGCAGCACAAGCACAACACAGTAGTTCGCGATGATCTAACAACGGTACTGTTGTACTGTTGTATGCGCTCGTGAGGAGCGGAGTGTGGTGCCAACGTTTCCACTGAAAATGCCGGCTTACCGTTTACATGGCAACAGTGTCAGCAGCATTTCAGAAAAATCCCACTCTGGAGGTCGTTTTCAAAAGTTTCCGTTCCAGGTCGGCTGAAACGCTGTTTCTGTGTAAACGCGAGGCTGAAACCCAACAAAACTTTTGCGTTTCACCCTAAAACCGTTGTCATGTAAACGGTCCCTTAGGGTAGTGTGACTGCTGGCCGTACTTAGTGGGCGAATGGCACCGCACAGTTTGAATGGCCAGTGTGACCCCACCCTAAAATGGACCCTGCACCTGAGCCGCTGGACCTTGACTCAACAGATCTGAACTACATTTTCTAAAATAAGTCTCCAGACTTTTTAAAAGCTTAGTTTTATATTCGTAAAACCAATCTGTTGGTGGAAATGCAAAAAAGACTGGCAAGAGTTCATGTTAGCATCTGAAGTGACTCATTTTTGAGTTCCTGCATATGCATTTTTTTTCTTTACAGGGATCTATGGTGTAATGTTTGCAATGAGACACTCATAACTCATAGGCCTACATGAAAAGATACATTAAACCTTACCTAATCAGCTTCTTTCATACTCTGGAACGGATGGTGGGGGTGTGTGGTGGTTAGGGGGTGAAGCTACTCTCCACCACTCCCTGTAATCTTCTGTGACAATCAGCTTTCAAAGGAGACAAAACCCAAGTGAGGAAGATGCATCAAGGAAATGAAGATGTGGGGTTTAAGGGGACGGTGCAGGAAGAGATGGATGTGAGGGAAAAGTCATACAGGAGGTGAATGGAGTGCCAGTAGGTGTCCTCATTCAACAGTGAGAGGAGTGAGCCTGCGGCTGCCATTACAGGAGCAGATCAGTGTTACAACACCCTGGAGCCTTAAATCCTAATCTTCTCTTTAACCCATACACTATTCAAGGTGCAGTTAGAATGATATCTTTATGCTTTGCACAAAAATCATATCACTTCCTGTCTCTGGCTGAGGAAGCAGAGGGAAATCATTGCCCAAAAGGGAAACATTCATTCTTTACACATTGTAACTGCAGGATTTTGCTGCCTGCTACTGCATTCTGTAATCAGAGCAGCTTTCACTGCCTTTATCATGACTTTAAACCACTGTTACGTGCATTTTAAGATTTAAAATAGTATGCAAGGAGGCTGTATTTCTGCCCACACACAGTAACAGAGACAACCTCTGCAGGGGGATGAGCCTCAATGTGCCGTGAAGTATTAACAGTACTGTGTCTGTCTGTTCACAAAAACAAGAATGAACAGGTTTGGTTTTGCGCAGGTGTCCTGAGGTAGGGGTGACAGCTGCACGATGAGGGTGTTGCTCATTGGTGTTTGCCCCATCTCTCACAGGCTTCACCTTGTGAGTCTCAGGTCGAGGTCTTTGCAGGTTGAGGCTGTGGAGAAAGAGCTTAATTGTGCACCAGAGAGGCAAAGAGAAGGAGATAAAACCTGAGTCCTGATTTATAAATCGATGATTATATATGTATTCTTTGATGTCATGTCCAGATGCTATAAATAAACTCAGAGTAAACATGCGGAGAGACAGGATGACAGAGGGGGCAGGTAATAAAACGGGGATGGTTCAGTGATGTGTGAGAGCAGCAGCAGGCAGATCGATAGTGACAGTGGGTAATGACTCCTGTGATCCTGCTGGACCTTTGGGGGCCGACCCGGCGCCTCCTCTCAAACCCAGCGTGGCCTTCACAGCTCGATCATTTATTACCTCTGTGAGAAACAGGGGGAGAGTGAGAGGGAGGGAGGGAGGGGGTGAGTGGTGGTTGAACTTGTGGTGAGGAAGGTGTAAGGATCACTCCTGCACACTTCACACTGTGTTCAGAGCCGTATAAAGTAAAGACTGTTATCAGAGGTCACTTCTTTAAAGAAACTTTGAACAAAAACCAAACTGCACAGAGAGGAAAGAAAAATCAGACTTTTCATTCACACAGCTCTGGGTTTACACCAGTGGCACATTTAGTCTGGAATTCAGTCTTCTAATCTCACTAACAATTAAAACAAACTACAACTACAAAAAAAACCTACAAAATCTCATTAAGGTCATTGTTTGAGCTAAAGCCACACCTGTTAGACTTTTACAACCAAAAGGTGCCACAATAATGATATTTATCCATTATTTACAAAAAATTTAGAGGAAAAAAAAACACGACAACCACACTGATACTACAACTTGACAAGGTCACCAGATAAACGATTAATGATGCATCCGCAAAGCCCAAAATGTGACAGCAATATGAAAGCAATGTGGTGTTTGTGGATGCTTCAGACAGCAGGAAATGCAGAAAAACAACAGCAAGATGGGAGAGAAATACAAGCAAACAGATAAAAATCTAAAGACATGATCATTGGACATGATGACAAAGATATCTGAGTGGTTAGCTGTCTATGGTCTGACTCACAAACTCTCCATCCATACACCAACAATGTTTTTGATTAAGCTGATAAAAACAGATAGTTGTCAAAGCTGAAGATTTATCCGACTGATGATACCATTTTTTGTTGTTGTTTTTGTTGTTTTTGTTGGGACTGCTGCAAAAGAACTGGGCTATCTGTGAGTGCTTTGGGCTTGGGAAGGGACCCGCAGCAGCATCTGATGCTCTTCGAGAAGAGTACAAGCAATTCATGCTTTCATGCCAGTTTCCAAAAGTTTTTGAAAGCACCAGAAAAAAATGCAAGGTTAATCAATAGTCTAAAATAAGTGGTGGCTACTTGCCACACTAGCCAACTGTATCATACACTTCCTATGCTGTAGCACACTTGAGAGAGGTGTGCTTTGGCTCTTGATGCACAGGTAAAAGTACATGTAAACAACAAGGAAATTACATGTCATCACTGTAACCTCTCATTTCAACAGTCATCTTAAACAAAGGCAGAGGTGTTAAAGGGCTGTGTTGGGCCAAAACGACTTAAGGCAAGGCAAGGCAAGTTAATTTATATAGCACATTTCAGCTTGGCAATTCAAAGTGCTTTTCAAAGAAAACATATTGAAAGAAAATAATTAAATTCAGTCAAAAAGCAGATAAAAAGAATAAGATACAATAAAAACATAACATCAAAAAATAAGAACAAGTAAAAATAGAGTTTAAGATATAAGCATCGTAGTAACAGTGCAGAGTTACAGAGTTAACATAAAACTTAATGTGGAAAAAATTAACTGAAATCACAACTTTTTTATTTGTGTTCTTCATTGTACTCGGATTTGAAACCCTATGTTAAGACAGGGGCTGCAAACCCTGTGAATGGTAAGTTTGGTGGCATGATATTTCCGGCATGTATAATGTTTCTGGAATCAATTCATGTCTCTTTCCCACATCCCCTTGTTTTTCTTCTTTTTAAAAATTGCTGTGCAATCAATGAAAACATGAAAAAGCTTCAGCTTTAGATATTGTGCTCAGAGTTTCAGAGGAGCATTACCAGTTGTAGAAGTATAAACCAGAAACTGACGGAAATTCACAGGAGGCAGGATGTTCCAGCTAAAAGCGAAGTCTCTACTGATGTCAAGCCACCATCTTTTGCACGAACCTGCGGAGTGGGTAGCTGTTTAGGAAAAAAAGTGTGTCCTCTGTCCCTCCAGTTTATCCAATCTTAGATTAAACTTAATACCATCAATAAAAGTGTCGGTCAGCCTGAATCCTCTCCTCTCAGCTCTTCTTTTTCTCAGAATACAACAAAAGAAATCCTGCCGGAACTTGCAGTAATACTCTTTGAGATGATAAAAGAGTGAATTTATCTCTGCTCTCCAGGAAATTGAACTCATGGCTTTCCGTCCAAAGAATAATACCTATTCCAGCAGCTCTGTAGATAAAGTTCAGGCTTCAGATTACCCGTTCTGATGTGGTCGAGGAGCTGGAGATGCATCTATTCAGATGTTTGTCGAGTTGGGTTAAGAAGCTCAGGGGGGATTTGTTTGGACGGTGTAGAGATACACTGAGTTACACATGAAATCTTAATGTTGACACTCATACATGGCAGCTCACAGCGAGCTGAGGGAGGCAGACTGTTCAGGGTGGGAGTCATGTACAGAGAGAGAAAACATTAAAGTGTTAGGGTTGAGCTCTGCTTTTGAAAACAAACAAGCTTAAGTTCAACATATGAGGTCAACACGAAGTCTGAAGACTGCATTTCCCATGAGGGCCGTCATGAGTCCCAGCTGGACTCACCCTCAGCTCTAACAGCTTCGTGATAAGAAGGCTTTCTTTTCATTTTACGTAGGTTTACCTCTGTAGAAGGAGCCACGTCTTCACATCCTGTGTTTAATGAGATCTGATTCAGATGTCGTGTTCCTGTAACTCATGGTGTCAGTATGCAAAATTCAGCCCAGATGTGACTAAAAGAACTGGGTGACCCACTTCTTCCATAACTCCAGTAAATAGTCAGAGAACATCAGATCTCCAGAACACAAACCCACGGCTCTCATGTGTGTCAGAGAGCTGGGGAGCAGAGGGCTGACGGTAAAACACAATCAAGCAAAGTGAGAAGAGAGAAGTTTTCAGTGCAAATAAACTACAGGGTGGAGGTTGTAAAGTTTCATTCTGTATATAGTCCAGATTTTTCTGTGACTGTAAAATCCTGAAACTCTCAAACTTGCTGCAGACTTCACCACAGATAAGGTCGAAAAACATACAAGGCAAGATTAAGGCCCCGTTTACACGGAGACTCCCGCAACGATTCTTCCTTTGCGATTTCAAAAGCCGCCCGCGTTTACATGAGGACGGCGTGAAAAGGATCCGCGTTCATACGACTCCAGGAGGAGAAGTCTCCTCTTCTGTTCTTTCTTTTTCTGCCGTTTTGTTGTGTGAGACGGTCGGCAATCCAACCATAACGCGCATTACCGCCAACTACTGGCTCAACTGGAAATGTGGCTGAGCGCGGAGCCTTCACCTGAAACTGCGAGTGCGCATGCGGTGATGTCAGCGTTTCACCCTGAGACGCTCCGCTCTGTGTTTACACAAAGTTGGATGGAGGAGCGGATTCAGATCTTTCCACCCTGGGGAGCGTTTTCAAAAGTTTGCGTTTTCACTGAAAACGCAACGTGGTCTCGTCTAAACGGAAGGCCAAAACGCAACGAAATGTTTGCGGAATCGACCGTTTTCGGCGTCGTTTAAACGGGGCCTAAGATCCTAACCAATTAAAAACTTACATTGGATGGCTGCTTGCCTACATATTCTGTATCTGTGTTTAAAAAATTAAATCATAAATGAATAACTGAATAAAACTGGTAAAAAAAAAACGTTCACATTTTCTTAAATTGTAAACTCAGGAGAGAAAAACACCTCAGAGCCGACTCAGGAAATGGATCACCAGTTATTCCTCTAAGAGCGTCTGTAAACACGGCCTCTTTTCAGAGCAGCTGAAAGAAAAACTCACAAAGAATCTGAGTGAAAATATGGTGAAAGAAAAAGTTCAGAGAGGGAGCAGTTTTATGCAGGACGGGTGACACACAAAAAAAAAAAGTAAGGGAAATTTATTATTTAGCATCACATGACTTTGAAAGTCTGGAACTTCTCTGTAAAGTATTAAAGTTCTGGTGTACGTATGGATGTGTGTATGTGTGTGTTTCTCCCGAGGCCTGCAGACAGTTGAGCTCTGCAGTGGTGAACTGTTGTGACAAAGTCATTGCTCATTCTGGTGTGTTGAGCCCTGCGCCTGCTCCCGCTGCCAGTGATGATGTCTTTGTTAAAGGGCAGGTTTCATTAATATTGGAACAAAGTCATCGCTGGCAAAGATTAAAAACCCAAGGAAAGGATAAATAAAGCTTTGTTGAATAATGCAGCGGATGAATAATTCAGCTGTGGGACATGCGGCAGTGTGAAACAGGAAACCATCTAATGTGGAAATTAGGAATGTGTCTTTATTTGTGCGTTTTCAGAGTCAGGTCTGGCGCTGCAGTGTCCTGTTGACGTGTGATGTGACGAACCTTTGGAGCGCTCCTCGTTGCATAACGAGCGTGCAGAGTTAGGGCTCATGTTTTTGAAGCATCAAACAGTCGTGGAGGAGAGGGAATGATTGGCTAATTAACCCCGACAGTTTTAACTACGGAGGAAGGAATCTTAGAGATCACTGACAACAGCCTTCAGCTCGCGCTGCCTGAACCATCTCTGCTGAGCGCTTTGAAGTCCCGGGAAAGATTCAGAAAAGTGTAATTGTGAAGTAAATGAGGACGAGGGTGAGGTTGATTAAAAATCAGTGTGTTACCAGGTCTCAGCTCGTGATGACAGCCCTGTTACTCCTCGTAGAAAGTGTTCAGAAAGTTCTCTGAACATGAAAAATAGGTCACAGCTCACACTCGGTACAACAATGGCTGGCCTGATGAAGCAGTTGCCATGGAGACCATGTTTCTGTCATGGTGTGTTGTTGTACGGTACGATGCAGCAGTGATGGGGGGGGGGGTTCATCAGTGTTCAGCCCACCTGTCAGAAGGCTCATTAAGAGGTCCAAAGGTATGAAGAACCAAAGAAAAGCTGCTAAGAGGTTCGGTTTGACCTGACCTCTGACATCTTGAGAGACAGACTCCAAGACAGGAAGCTGAGTTTGACATCTGTTAGAGGTTTTTGCAAGAATTTACTGACCTAATCAAGAAATTAGGTGAATAAATAATCAATCAAAGCTTTCCTGAATCTATAACTTCCAAGCATCAATGATAGATGTTGTAATAGATTAGAAAGGAGGACTTAATCATAATAATAAATTAGTTTCCCCCACTTTAAAGACATCATTGTGTCTACTTTCAGAGAAATTTTCAGGCATTTTTCTAATCATACTCATTTCTGAGAGGATTTATTTCCTCTTTTCAAGATCAAGTATAGTTCTTAAAGTTTCCAGCAAAGTTTTATTAATCATGTCTTAGAGAACAGGATGTCCTCCTGGAGAGAACAGATCGTGAAGACTTATATTATCTCACATGTACAGTCAGCCCTCAGAGTGAGGAGATGGAGGAGGAGAAGGAAGGATACATGTGTGGAAGGCCTGCTGTTTTTTATTGGCTGGATAAAATGCAGAGAATGGAGAAAAGTGGACAAATCAAAGAGCTGAAAATCACGGCCCATCAAACTATTAGACAGTCTGCTCATCCTCTGCAGCAGAGCCCCCGACAATCTCAGGCAGATAAGTGAAAGTGAGAAGTGGGAACATTGTGCTTACCGTGTGAAACTCTCGAATGGCATGAGTGAGTGGAGACAGAACCAGGCTTTGAAAAGAACGAGCTGATATATATTATCGCTGAATCTGACAGTCTGTCACGGACGCTTCATTAGAGGTGTGTGGAGCCAGAAAGTTATGCTGTGAGCCTAATTTTCAGCATTTGAGATCTTCATGAGCTGAAATGACGAGGTCATCAGGATCTCAAACACCAAGGTCTGCCCAAAGCTCAGCCCCCAAGAGGCCTCCAGACAACTGGCCAATCAGAGTGAAGGGGGTCTTAGGAGTGGGGAGCCTTAAAAAGACAGCATCCAAAATAAAGCGGGCAGACTGAGGCTGAAATAAGAATTTTCTAAAACATCATTAGAAGAAAAATAGAGATGCTCTTGAGTTGTAGGTCATGTAAAGATACCACCCTCTGTCAGGGGGACAGAAAAAAGACTGAAAACAAGTAGGCTACAATACTCTCTCTTTAAAAGTAATCTTTATCAGACTTTCTTTTTTTTGTGATCAAATATTTATTTTATGTTATTTTCCACCCTCTGAAAAAGGCAGAGATTTGAGAGAAACCAATATATAAAAAATACTAATAATACTACTACTACTACTACTACTACTACTACTAATAATAATAATATTAACAATAATAAAAATAATAATAACAAAAAACAATAAAAAAATAAAAATAAAAAATAATAAAAATGAATAATAATACTAATACTTATGATCATAATGATAATAATAATAATAATGTTAATAATAAAATAAAAATATTAATAACAACAATAATAATGATTATAACAAAAAATAATAATAATCACAACAACAACAACAAAATAATAATAATCACAACAACAAAATAATAATGAAAAGAAAAAAAACAGCTTTTTCAGGTGTTCTGTGACATTTGACATCAATCACATAAAAAACTGTCATGTATAAAATAATTTAATTATGAGGAGAATGCAGGATCCAAAATTAATACCTACTTGGCACCAAATGTAGTCAGATTTGCTGTCTGGTGAGTAAACCCTTCTCTGCATTTTATGGGTAAATATTTATCTGTTTCCATTCAGAATTCTGTAATCATTTGATAACATTTTTTTTATAAATCTCATCTACTACGAAAAAAAAATTGCTGCTGAATGGTATGCTTTTGAGACCAAGAGCCTTCTGTACAGTCTAGGCTTCTACCCCCATAGGAAAATCATCATCCATCACACGGACAAATCCAAGGTGCCTCCACACCGAACAGCTCTCTGCAGACACAGCTGAGACATCTCTGACAACAACACATGACAAAACAGTGTTTAGAAAGAGCACTCCACAAATGTTGAGAGATTTGTATGAGCATCAGAATGCAGCATCACGTAGGCAGTCCTCTCATGCACACACACACGCACACACACACACATTCACCAGGCTGCAGTGGTCAAGCCCTCACAGCTTGCTTCAAAGCCTGAGCCCAAAGCCCCCTGAAAGCATGCCTAGGGCTACTCTGGCTGCAGAAATCCCTCCTCAGCCCCCGCAGGAAGACAAAGGGGAGAGAAGCTGGCTCCTGAGGAAATCTGGACTGGACTGAGATCCTTCTCCTATTGACCCACTTAGTCTGGGATGAGGATTAAATCATAGCCTGGTCATTGAAGATTGGATGTCATATTTGTGCATCATGTATGATAAATGAGGTAAATATTTGAGACGTTACGAGTGAAAGTAGTTTACTGGCATGAAATAGATGCTCTTTGCAGTGAAAATATAAAATAACTCACACATCATGGAATACAAAAGAGGCTCATTTCAAAGTGGCCCTTTCCTTCAGTGGGGTCACGTGATTGGCTGATGTCTCCAAAGAGAATAATTCTAACAGTGTCTGAAGTCTCTGAGGAAAGAAACCACATTTCAAATGACACATAGGTACAAAAATCAATGGAATACCTGGAGCAGCATTCAGCAGCCAGACAGGATTTTATGATTTCACTGTAGTTCTAAAAGACGCTGCTTGTCAACAGGTATGTCAGGCAATTGCTTGAGGCTCCAGGCCAGTAGGGGGCCCCGGTGACTGACAAACTTTAAACCAAGTGGCTCAAAATGTATCAAGTTTGCCAAGACTGAAGGAAACGTCCCGGAAGAGGCTCTATCAGATCGAGATCAGGGTTGTAGTGCTGTGAAGAGTCATGTTTGCAGAAGATTTTCGATGAAGATCAGTCGATAAAAAGCGTAGAGGACAAATCAGCCTGAGAAGAGGAAAGACAGAGATAGAGGGAGGTAAATGGGGCAGATAATGATGATTAAATATGATATTAAATGGCAGCATGCTTCTGGTTTAACCTTTTTGGAGAAAGGCGCTTTAATAACAGCCAAAGCTTTACATCAAAGAACCAACACGTACAACATGTAGCTTGAAGAAAAGTTCACTGACCTCACAGAGAATCTGCTGTGATGTAGTGCTTTTCATAGCCACAAATATCATCTCACCCCATCGTAAAAACAGCCAGGATCCTGTCTTTAATGTTGTCAGGTGTTAGATTAACAACCTGAGTCTGTCAGGGACAAAAACAAGAACTTTGATCAGAGATCAAGAGAGAGCATCCTTTGATTTTATTCTATAATATCTATCAATCTATCAGTCTTTATCAATACAGCACAGCTAATATAATCTAAGGAATCCTAAAGCTTACATGGTCTAAACTGTGCCGCTGGTATGTAATCCAGCCCTGGCTTACATAAAAACACTCAGAGCCTGATTCACCAAAGTATTGTGCAGTTTTTGCACCTGTTTTTGCAAATGAGCCCAAAACACATCATTGAATTCACTAAAAATGCTCCATAAACTGTGCTGCAGAGCTAAAAGCATTTGTGTGTGCCAGTGTTGTTTTCATGCATGTGTCTGATTTGATAAAAAACAAAACTACAAAGAGGTAGCCTACTGTTCGGGGCTGAAAGAGTCTGTTCTTAACGCTGTGCTGATCCAAATGATCTGGACTCCCAAAAAGAAGTAAATTCTCCTCTCTGATACCAGAACTTTCTGGACCTGCTGGTCTGTAAACATTTTCCAGCCATCACTTCTCCCTCTGTTATGTGATAAATCAAACTGCTGAGGTTTGTTCTCCTCTTTGACTCTGTATTTTCTGTTTACTAGTGAGTTTGTTTTCCTGGCCTTGGAGACTTTGACTGTTTTTTTTTCTTCGCCTCCAGTTCTGTTGCAGTTACTTTATCTTTGTTTAACATTTTCAGAGAAATTTCGTTGTTGCACTAAAAGTGCTTCAGCAGAGTGACCTTGCACTTTTCTTTCTCATCAAATGTATTTTATTTAACTTGTTTTCTTTGCTCCTTAAGACATTTTCAAAAACTGGACGAAGTCACGGCACCAGAGATATAACAAAAACACTTCTTTATCTCTGGGAGTTGCATGAATTTACTTTTAGATCCGTTTAGAAAAAAACCACAGGATTTTAAATACAGTGAAATGAAATGCCAAGGTTTTTTTTCCCATCCTCTTCTTTGATTGTTCTGTTTGAATTCTCAAAGCAGAGATGAACTCCTAAAGTCAGAAAAGAGTACAGACTTAATTTTATTTTTTTGCCTTTAAGAGGAGATCAACACCAAAGTGGGAGGTGAGCACAGAAAAACCCTTGAGCTAAAGAGCAGTCCAAGTTTTGCAGAAAGCACAGATTTCTTCTCAATAAAAATCTGTGCATTTTATCACAGGGATTCAGCTTTGCTACTTTAACTCTGTTAAGGTAATCATTAGAGTGCAGGGTCAGGTAAAGGCTGGTACACACTACAGGATAATCGGGCTGATTTGATCACGTGTGAGTTTCCTGTTGTGTGGGATGTGTCAAGAGTGATTTTGTCTAGTTAGAGCCTGTAGGAAGGCCTCAGATTGAGAGATTGTAGGTAATGAACATGTTTAATGTTTGCAACTAGAAACCCTGTAATGTGTGGGGCGCTCCGAGAGAGGCCAAGGGCACACAGTGTGTGATGTCACGAGTACCAGAGCTAAGCCAATCAAGATGCTGGCTCACTTAGCTGACTGATCCAAAAGGAAGTAAGAAATCTATCTATAATACTTGTGACAACTCTACTCACTGCCAACTTGCACTGTTATGCATACAGCCCATATCCCGCCATCTCCACAACTTTTTCCATTATCCTTTTTCTTTTTATTTATCTTTTTTTATTTAAGAGGCCGAAAACATCCATCATTGCTTTTTCTGTTCGTCCGTCATGTTTGTTGACACAGAAGTCACATTTAACTACGCAAGATTTGGAATGTTGAGCGTGAAGAAGCAGATACTCTGCCGTATAATTGGTTAGTGTGTGGTGTTCTCCAGAGAGCACACCACACACTTTAGGATCAGAAGGAGATCTTGTACAATCTTTCTTTTGTTATCATCAAGTGTGTGCTTTCTAGACCATGACCACATGTAGCCGGGTATTTTCAAAAAGAGTACCCCCCATTCGTTTTGAAAAATACTTTTATCCACACGCAGCAGGTAAATCTGCCGGTGAATGCGGCTCCAAGCATGCCAAACCCATGATGGGCAGTGTTTTCCTGATGTAAAACCCATGCCAGCCAATCAGAATGAGCCCCTGTCATTCAGCTGTGACGTTAGAGAACCGAAAACTCTGTTTACAGGGGTCCACACTAGACTATGAAACCAAATCTTCACTTTGGCAGGAGTTTTTAGAAAACATCGTCTTTAGTGACATAAGCTGTGGTTTTGTGTGGACGATAGGCGTTAACGCATAAAAATATATGCGGTTTCCCAAATACCCAGCTACATGTGGACATGGCCTAAATGTGTGAAGTTTTGAAGAATCCTGTCATGTGCGCCAGGCTTAAGCGTGCATGATTGCCTGATTAAGAGCAGGTGGGGGGAAGCTCATGTATATTTCCATGCTCCAGTTCCTAGTCTGACTTGTTGCTCACCCTCGAAGGAATTGAGTGGCTGCTCCTGTGGCTCCCAGTGTTCCCAGTGTCTTGTTAAGTACTCTACACTTCCTCTGAGCCTGGCTTGGCATTAAAGCATCTCCTCCAAAGTCTTCATGGTCTCTGGGCTATGTTTCAAATCCAGCTCTCTGTGTCAGGCAGACCTGGCCATCTTCAGTGTTTCTGTATCAGGAGGCTCTCCTCTTCAGTTTCTGCTCAGCTGCTCTGCAGCGGGGTTTCCTTTCTCATTTTTCTGAGGAGCCTGTTTATCTCAGCTTGGTATTATTTCTCCCCTTTGGAATAACTTCCAGAAACCTGCTTCTTTGGTCCACAGTTGTGTCCCCCTTCCTCTGTTCTGACATATTCCTGCAGGAACTAACGTAGTGACTCATCTCACATGAAATAACACTCTTTAGTTCAGGACATAGACTGAACTGAGTCTCACTTAGACGTCTGTCCCTGTTGTTTCTGTAGATCAGTCATGATGATGTGTGTCCTCTCAGTGTGTGTGTCTCACTCCTCGCTCTTGCTGCATGAACTAGTTTTCATCAGTGTCTGAATATTAACACAGTTTCAGCGAGGACACGATGATGAAGATGAAGAAGCTGCTGTCTGAGACACTTCTGGAATAAATAACTCCTAATTAGAAATAATCAGCATTTACTGACCAATTACTGCTTTTTTTCTGAGTCAGATTACATTTTCAGAGCTCTGTCCTCAAACTGACTCCATGTTTACAACATTTATCTGAATCTCACCGGCCTATAAAGCCAGAGTCCAGACTTTTTGGGCAACCTGAGAGGTTTACAAACTTCACAGAGAGAAGGATTATTTGTATATAAAGTTCCTGTGAAAATAATCTGTAAAGCAGACAGGTAGCAGACAGGTAGCAGCTCCCACCTGTCACTCAGAGAGCTTGAAACCAAGTTTAAGCCTTCTTTTATTTAAACAGGTGACATGTATATCTATAAATCCCTCCTGTGCAGCTGTCAGAGAACGAGAAATGAGCTCCAGAGACCAAAAAAGTGTTTGTACGAGGCTGCAAACACACGCAAACACGTTTTTTTGAGTGGTGAAGTTTATTAAGGGTGTCTATGGGGAGTTACTCACTTTTGGAGTGGGCCTCAAGTGGACACTGGTGGAGCTGCAGCCTCAAAAGGTTGTTTTTTAATATTCTAGCAGAGGTATATTATATGCATCATTAAACTCTCTGCTGTTTGATTCTTAAACCTGACTCCAGGATGATGTGACTTTAACCACATGCAGCTAATACCGTATTGTGTTGAATATAGGCCCACTCTGATTATAATACAACCGCCCTCTTTTCAATACCAAACTTCAGAAAAAGACTGATAACCAGAATTTGCTTTGTAACTATTTTTAATTAAAATTCTGACACAATCATTGAAATAATGGTTAGACTCAGTAAGACCTATGTTTCAAATCTAATTCTGATGACAGCTCTGGTAATGGGCATGGCTTCATAAGGTTTCTCAGAAAAACAAACTCACCCTTCCGTCTTTTTTCTTTCACAGTTCGCAGTTTTTTTCCAAGGGACACAATCTTTGGATATTACACTCTGTAACTCCCCATTTTCTGTGTCCCTCACAGTTGTTTACTATCTCTGCTTCAAATCAGTATCATAACTCCACCTCAGATGTCTGTTAACTTACCTAACTTTTGGTCCACTTTGCTCTGGACAATCAGCTCGCCTCTCCATGTCTCATCTCCTGTCACTCTGTCTCTGCTGTGATTGACAGATCACTGCAGCCACTGTGAGGTCACTGGCTTTACAAAAAGCTGGTGCTATCTGCTGTTGCGGCTGTGTAGCGACCCTAGACAACAAGCTTTAAGTGTTTTTGCTCCTTCATCTTGGTCTGAGTTAGAAGGCCATCTGAAACTGGACAATCTTGTTAGCTTGAACTATTTTAAAACCAGGATCAAGGATCATCTGATGAGCCCATGCACTTTCTTGCACTGCTGTCTTGGCCAGGACTTCCTTGTCACAGAGATCTTGCATCTCAATGGGATTATTCCTGGTAAAATAAAGGTTAAATAAAATTAAATAAAATTAAAATATCATCATGTGTCAATGGTTAGACCCAGATTACAAGACAACCCCCCCTTTTCACATTATTACAACAAAAATCCCTGTCTTCCTCCCTTGTCTCTTCAGGTCAATACGGTAAAAGCCAAGTCCACAAGTCTTTCCTGTAATAAAGAGAAAGTAGAAAAATATTTAGCTCCTAAAGAATCCATCTGCTCCACCAAGTGAGCCCCTCCTCTGGCGTTGAATTTGGGTGTTTGCAGTGAGCACGACTTCTGAAAAAACTATCTGATGATGGCTTCGTCTCACAGACGCACGTGGCTCGGCTTCACTTTTTAAACACAGAAAGTGACTCAATCGTGATCACTTGCAGAAAAAGTTTCTCCCGCTGGAGGCTTGGCAGGTTTGTGAACGGTGCAGAATGATGAGTCAACATTAGCATGGAGTCGAACTGTTGACAGATTCTTATTAAACATCTCAGAGTATTTGTTCTGCTGATGTTCCTGTAATGACTTTACTTAGAGGTTCCCTCAGAATGAATATCTCAGATGGTCGACGGCAGCACCCGTAGGCTTCAGTCCTCAATTATTTCAATTCAATCTGTCCGTGAGAAGCAATCAGCAGTAAGCTCTCCAGCAGCAGCTGCTCGTGTGTGTTTGTCCGGTTTAATTCACTCAGATATCACACGGCTTTGGTCAATAAAAATGTTCTCTGTCCTCACCGCTTCTCCCAGGCTGTTTTTATGACAGGATTAAATTGTCCAGGCCACAATTAGGCGAAAGTAATTTCCCCGGTGTGCGTCTCTTTTTCGCTTCTTTTCCCGTCATCCCAACAACTCAGCACAAGCTAATTCACTCCTTCCACACCCCGTTCACCAGCTAAGCGGGGCAAGTGCTAGAAAAATGACTGTCTTTTTCTATTCCAAAGAGATAAATCTCATTTTGTTGTGCCAGCTGCAACATCCCATCTACTTGGGCCCCGCAAAGGATAATAGACTCACCGAAAAGCACGAAGCGTTTCATGGCTTCTGTGCCAGCCGGCCTTAATGCAGTTCAAGTGATACAAACATCTCAATTGCATGCTTGTACGTTTCGGTTACTGTTTACATTCATTCTGCAGGGTTCAGACCCAGGTCTCTGTTACTCTCCGCTGCTGCGTGTGCTCATTTAACGCCACACGTTTCTCAGGGTAATCCGGCTGTCTGCTGCGCTACAGAAAGGCGTCTTTACAGGCTGATAAAAGATGTGAGACAACATAAATATCTGATGCTGCACATCATCTTAAACCAGCTCGATAAATGTGTATCTGCTGGTGCAGATGGAGGAGTTACGGCTGTTTTGGACAAAGATGAGCATGTTTCTGTGCAAAACTGTCAAACCATTCTTCACTCAGCTGGTTTGCTTATGTTGCTAACTAAGGATTATGATCTACAGTTTGAGGGGCACGCGTGTTGTGTTGGACAAGCACTGAGTGATCCCTGGTTACAGGCGAGGCTGACCTCCTCCCTGTTGGCCACATCTCTCCCTTTAAAATAAATTTCAGAGCTGAAGTAAAAATGATCAGCCAGAGAGCTGTGAATAAAAAAAAGCATCTGCCGAGGCGCAATCTGAATATTTCCATCCTTGGAAATGGAGTTAGAAAAAAAAAAAGAGACAAGCAATGGATTTCCATCCCTGTAAGTGCCTGTGAATGCTGGGAGAAGTGGAATTATGAGACGGCTGAGACGAGACAGGAGCTCACATTAGATGCCAGGATTACGGAGCCACTGATTGGTCCCTCAGAGATTTAGCGGGGAGATGGAGAGCACGGAGAAGCTTCTGGATTCCTGTAAACTCTCTGGTAATGATGAGGAGCGAGAGATCGCCTGAGGCCAGGGGCACAAGAGGTTTCAGGAGGTGAAAGGGGGGCGGCTATAGGAGGGGATCTGATCTCTGGTTTGCTTATGAGTTTCTATTTGTTTCCATTACTCATTAAAGATGGATTATTCCACCTGAGACGAGTCACATTGTACCACTTAAAGCAGAAATGGGCAGGCCTGACTTGTTGATCATTCAGTTCTGTGAATGTATGGTTTAAATTCTCCAAACAAAGACATAACTTGCTTCTATAGATCATACACAGGCATTGGTATTCAACTCAAGGTGTTAAATGACAATTCAGGTGTTCGTTTTATAAAAATAAAACATGAACATGCTGAGATGTCAGTTTTTGCTGTACCTTGGGACAGAAAGTGCTTAAAAGGAGGGATACACTATATTATCGGCACAATATCGGTATCGGCTAATAAAAGCTTAAAAACACGTTTATCGGTATTGGCAGATATGAAAATTTTTGCCGATAGGCACAGCTGATAAGGTGCTATTCAGTTAGGATTATTATTATTTTCCATCTGAAAAATAATCTCCTTAAATAAAATGTAGCACTTCATTTATTTGCACTGCAGAGCTCTGTGTCTGTCACCAGGTTGTTACAGTAGCTCTAAAATAATCAAATGCAACTTGGTTATGTTTAAAAATGCATTGTACATTTAAAGTTCATGTGATCTAAAGAAATAATTTTTCTGTATTTCAATACTGAATGTCTTGAGTTTGAAAAAATAATACATTTCTTATTTATGGTAAAATCAAATGTTTTTTTGTCTTGTTTTATGTGTGTTTCTTAAACAAATAAGACCGTCACAATAAGAGTAACATATAAATTCCAGTACAGGATAGACTTAGCTGTCTTTACAGTGAAAAAAACAAACAAACTTGTGATTATCGGTATTGGTATCGGCCAAAAGGGATTTCGGTATATCGGCATATCGGATATCGGCAAAAATCCAATATCGTGCATCCCTACTTAAAACCCTCTGTCTCATGACTCCAGCTGATGCGAGAGCTTGTTACTTTTACAACCATAGTTGAATTTTCTTTTTGTGAAATTATTTTGGATCCATAAGCTGTCCATAAGTCTGTGTGCTTCATTTTGTGGCCTTGTTTCAAAAAGTGCTATACAAAAAAACAAAATTATTTTGTTTTTTCAGCCCAAGCTAAAGGTTAGTTAGCCTATAGCTTAGGCTGTATTACTCTATAAGACAGGGGCTAAGCTGTTTGTGATAATGTTCATTCCAACCCACATGCAGCAGTTATTCTGCAGTTAGCTCTGCTTGGTAGATGACTGGCAGGATATAGCTAACCAGGATTTAGTGCCATTACACATTACGGACATGTCTTAGAGCATTGGACTGTCAGCTGCGCTAAATACAAACGGCTACTAAACTACTTACAAACTGACAGTGTTTACTTGTTGTCACGTTAGCCTACAGATACGTCGGAGCACTGGGCTGCGGATGTTGCTACATATAGCCGTCTACTACAACGTTTGCTTGATGTCACGTTTCAAACCATAGCCCTACGTAACTGTACTGATAAATGCCTTCCTTCGGCGTGTTGTTTCAAGTTAAATAGTGTCTTAAACAAAGAAAATTTGTTTTGATCAGATCTCCATTTAATCCCAAACCAAACACATGCCTAACTAGAAGTAATTTACAACAGTGTGTGAAGACTCCGGGCCACAAGGTGGCGAAGGAGTGCAGTTAAAACAGATCCTCCTCATAGCATCTTTAACACCCCAGTGCACAAGGTTAAAAACTTATACGCAGACCAGAAGTGACCAGCTCTGACTCTTCAAAGTCTGCATCCACCAAGAGCTCTGCAGCGTAATGATTATGCAAGTGGTTGGTTATCTCCTGAAAGCTGCCACACACTTGATGGATGACTTTTATTTACATCTGAGTGATGAAGAAAAATAGAGACAAGGGTCTTTTCCCTCTGTGTGATTGAGCGAGCCGGCTGCCTTAACCTTGGCGCTCCTTCTTTTTTTGGTATGGATGTCTTTATCCTGTGAGGGTGATGAATTCACCAGAGCTGTGTAACTCAGGCGGTGAGTGAGATCGTTCATCTGCTGCCATGTAAAATTGCATTGAACTGGGACGATCTCTCAGCCGAGGCCTGGTACAGAACTTTAATCAAGTTTACTGCGGGTGGAGCCGGCAGAGCGAGTGGGATTTACATACGGGGAGCGGGCCGGATCGGCACAGAGGACTGAGGTGAACGAGCCTCATAAACATTTTAATCCAGCAGCAGCATGTTGATACTGTCACACCTTAAAGATAGCCGTGAGTGATCTGCTCACTGAGAAAATGGTTATCGTGGTGAAGATGCATTACTTCCTACAGAGCTAAAAAGCCTTTTGAGAAGCCCAACAGCTGATAGCCACATATTTCACCGCTGACACGATGAGAGATCTCTCCTCAGAGGAAACGCTCTATGCTCTGATATCCTCAAATACTTTCAATCAAACAGCAACCTTGGATCAAAACTAAAATTTATAGAGCTGTTTAGATTATCTGAGACATATCAGAGGAGCCATTGGAAAGTCTTTTACTCAGAGCGATAAAACACCAACAATTTGTCTCTGAGTTTCACATCTGAAGATCTGTATGCGTCCATATCAATGTCAGCGAGTGTCACATTCAGAGATTCATGAAATATATCGTTGGTGTCACAGGTGTGGATGTTTTTTTCAGGGGATAACATTCGTGCAATCAGCAGAAAAATGTATCTCTAAAGTTACCCCTAATGCTTGAACATAGCTTAACTTGAACATGTCTGTTATGTGAAGACACATTTCATCCAACAGGGATGGATTTTCTCTCAATGTAATCAGCTCTAATAACCCTCCTCCCCTCTCTAATGATGAAGAGTGTTTTTCTGCATGTTGGATCAGCTTCTTCAAAGCCCCGCTGCAGAGCGATCGCACGCTGCGGAGGAAAAACGCTCATTTTATCATGTGAACCTCAGCTGACCCGATTTCCATCTCCTGCTCCTTCCCTCCTTCACAGCGTAGCATCTCTAGCTGTGCGGAGTCATGCAGATCATCTCTCTCTAACTAGATGAAAGGTCAGAGGTCAGTTTGGAAGTAATGGAGCCGTGGACGAGCCAAGGGCAGTTTGTAGAGATTCACACCCGCTCGGATTTACCTGCATAAGGTTGCAGTTTGAAAGGTGTGAATGCTTCTTTGTTGCACAGAAAAAAAAGTGTTTTGAAGGATCAGAGGGAGCACTTCAAGGATTAGAAATTTAGATAAGATACTTTCATAAAGATGATTTGAACTGTGCAAGCGATCTGAAAGGAGGTTTTAAATTCTATTCAGTGTACAGGAGTTTACTACAAGAAAATAGTCTAGTCCATTTCTTGCCCTTGAGACGGAACGCAGGGTGAAAAATGCTTTAAATTTCCTGTGTGTGCAACACAAAGAGGCGTGCATCTTGGATCTTTGTTGATTTTCTAAAAGTCTTCTGGAAAAAAAAACATGACCGTATCACCACAGCTCCTCTTCCTTTTGAGTCTGCTCTAAAGGACGCCCACCTTGTCCTGGACCTCCTGCAGCCTCATAGCCCACTCGCCCCTCTGACCGGGCCTCTGTTGACACACAGAGTAGGAGGCTCCAGAGATGGATGTGGTAGGAGTTCTGTCACTGGAACAAAGACTTGAGGTCACTTATGTAACTCTGCTGTTAGATTTTGGATGGGAGGTTTGATTTAGAGGGAGGTAATGTGATGATGCTGCAGTGTTCATGGGCCACTCTGCATGCTGTGCAGAATAAAAGAGCCTGCCCACACGGGACTCTGTGCACATCTGTTAACAGAGGAGGAACTCAACAGAGATGATGTTGAAATTTTATCTTCTTTAACACAACCACTCAACCATCTGAAAAGTTGGACAGTGAACTGCATCTTTAATAAATGATTTATGTTTTCATTTTTTTATGCAACCCCAAAGGGAGAATATTTGCAGCAGGCAACATTCTTGGTCCCAGATTGATTACATTTCTGCTGTATCAATGGATCTGTTCTGACCTGTGACGAGCAGTCGATGCATGAGCAGCTAATGACCACAATAAAGGAGGTCGTTGAGGGGAGAGGTGGAGAAGCATGATCTTACGGTGCTCTGCAGCCAGAACACACTCACACACATCTGTTCACACACTAAGCACAGGAGAAAGCCAATTACAACAAGGGTCAGTGGTGATGAACCTTGCTGATATTGCGCAACTAGTTGTTTTCCTGGATTCCAGATATCTTTTGAAGGATTTCTGCTGAGACTCCTGTGCGCCAGGAGCAGGATTTATTTTTATTACCTCCACCAAGAGGGTTATGTTTTTGGGAGTTTGTTTATTTGTCTGTGAACAAAATAACTCTAAAACTAATGAAGGGATCTTGATGAGGTTTATAGGAAATGTTGAAAATGGGATCAGGAAAAAGTGATTAAATTTTGGAGGTGATCCGGATTACCGTCTGGATCCAGTATTTTTTTTAAAGGATTCTTTATCATTGTGAGATACGGCCGTTTTCACCAAATGTGTATATAACTCCTCCATAAATGGTCGGATTGCTTTGCAAAACAATACAAGACAAGGTCACCATAATTTCTGACAGATGTTAAAGTACGATCCAGATCCTGGCAATATTCTAGACACTAAGATCTGGAATATGAAATATGAACTGGGTCATCATAATTTTCAACACTGTCAGGTAACAAATTATTGTAGCAGACAGTCTGCTGAAAGGGAGTATAACATTTAAGTAGGACTCAAGTGTTGTGTCACAATCACAATATGCTTGGCGAAGGTCCGCGCTCTCTGAGTGCTTTTCTGGTTTCAGTCTGTGCTTCTGTGCATAATTTAGCTCCACCTGCCTCATATAAACATTTATTGCATAGTGTTTAAAACCATATCAACTGTCCAGAGTGAAGCCGCAGCTTTCAGAGCTCCTCCTGGTGTTGGGCTGCACTTTACCCAAGACAGTCACCCTGTCTCTCTATCTTTTGTCCCCCTGGTGCCTGGGTTGTGAGTGCTGGTTGACCTGACTGACCCAAGGTCCTTTTATCACATCTACAAATGTCATTGATGAAGATTCCCCTATCGTGGTTAATAGGATAGTATCACAGCAGAATAATGAAAAAGCTTCATGATAAAGCCAGACAACAAAGAGTGGCCGATATCAACCCTAAAATCCACAATCTGAGATCAGTATCAGCAAAGTGACATATCAGTTTAACCCTGCGTTCTCCACAGAGCAGGCTGTGACCACAGGATGTCTCAGGTGCCACCCGCCCTCCCCCTGGAGTGAAACAGGAGGAGTCAGTAATGCGTTACATCTTCACACAGCGCGTCCTGAGTGGGATAATGGACCCATGATACTGATACTAAGCCCTGTTATTGACCCGGACCAAAGAGGACAGGTAGAGACAGTAAAGAACAGATATTTATGGTTATCCGATACCTCTATTGTTTTATTCTCCACTTTATATCTGCAGCAGAGGAAAGACTGTTTGATTTTCCTGCTGCCGCAGCGTCCCAGGAGTGCAGCGGGGAAGATTTGCTGCTGTTCAGTCATGGCTGACCCCTCACCCATCTGTAACATTTGAATCTCACGCTCTGCTTCCACCGTAGCCTCTTTCTTTTGGCTTTCACAGCGCCACCTCCCTCCCATTCTGCTCCTCTCTGCTCCGTCAGGTCCCACCCTGTGATTGAGATTTCACTCCTGCGTGTTTTGACATGCTCTGTAGCCCTAACACTGATTACAGCGTCCTGCAGGACCACATTAGCTCTGCATGACCAGACACCCTGATGTGTTAGTGCGTGTGTGAACTGCAAGGTGAGAATTCAGCCTGGTTTACTGCAACTGTAGCCTCCACGATTGCTTCTGCCATCCCCACCACAAAACCAGAGACTGAACACACTTCACAACACAGTTCTCAGGCTACAGAAGAAAAGTTTGAATCTCTAGAATAAGTTTCAGGTGATCTACACATTCAGGATCACATGCAAAACCACAGCTTCTTCTTTCACTCCTCCATGGATTCTGCCATCCTCAGCAGTTCTTCCAAACCGCTCTCCACCCTGCAGGACCATGGAGCTCATTCTATTTGCGCAGAGTTAATAGCTCCCTGTGGGGATTGTGACAAAGCAATCAGGCGAAGCAATATGTCCTCAGCGCTGAGAAAACACCAAAAGAAAACAGAGAAGAGCTGGCGTCCCATTCATGTGTCCATCTGAGCGCTCTCTGTGGTTAATTTAAGAATTTCTTTGAAATAAAGAAGGGCTGAGAGGAGAGCTGGAGAATTCCCTCAACACAAGACACAACTTACAGTGTACGGTCCTATCAGATAGTTTTCTCCACTACAGCCCACGAGACACCGCAACGTAGCACCACATTGGTCTTATAGTAAATGTTTGTCTCTAACAGCTTCTTGTTAGTAGATCTTGAGCATCCAGTCGACTTTGTTGCTCGGCTGTAGGAGCCAGTGTGAGCACACTCAGATGCACTTCACTGCAGCCGGCTGGTTCAGTAAAGCTCAGGACTCAGCTGTGAGTAGAATGATGAGCAGGAGGCCTTCAAACGTCTGAACAGGAACGGGACTGGTCGACTGAACTGGTCAGTCACACAGTTAGCTTGTCACTGCAACTCACTCACACATCTCAGCAGATTTATATCAAATGTATTCATATAAAAGATGTTCAGGATGAGGATAAGCACAGATCAGTCAAACAAACCTCCCTGTATAGCCTTTCATAGTGTTCAGCAATGTGCCATTTCCACACAGATGTGTATCTCTTACTGCTAACTAAGTGGTGTTGCTATTCTCCAGCAACCACACTGCAAAAAAATGAAATCTAAGCAATCATTGTTCTTATTTTTAGTAAAAATGTCTCTTTAGACTCACCATGAGCTACATTCATCAGATTAATCCAGAAAAAGACTTATTTCAAGTTATTCAAAAACAAAAAATGAGGTCTGAATTGCTTGTTGCTAATGTGGTAAGGAAAAAAAAATCTGGTTAAGCCATTTTCCTAATTTCAAGGACTTTCAAGGGCTGATTTTTGTGTTTCAATATCTTATAATGAGATATTTCTGGGCTTGTCAGTTGAATTTGACTCATATAACATCTAACAACTCAATTTTTACTGAAATAAGACAAACACTTGCTTAGATTTTAGTTTTTGCAGTGCAGATTTTTTCTTTTCAAACAATTCAGGTGTCATTCTGGTCGTTTAATGTCTTGAAATGAAACATTTTTCTAGGCACACAGGTGAAAGTGGCTTATAGTGAGTCTAATAGATAGTTTCAACTCAAATTAAGACAAACATTTGATAAGATTACAGTTTTAGGGTGTTAATTGATGTGCATGACTCTAGATCCAAATCTCTTTGCACAGCGTAGCAGTTAGATTCATTTTTGAGCGCCAGTTTTGGGGTAAACTACCATCAAACAACAGAATACTCTTCCATGGGTGGTGTATTGGTTAGACCTGAAGGAATCCAGCTCACTTTAAATTACAAGAAATGGGAAAAAAGTGTGTCCTCTACATCAAATTTTATGGTGAGTTTAGGATCTTTAATTTATTATTTAACATTCTGAGGGCCTCAAGTGTTACCTCAGTCTTCAGCACACAAAAATAAAAATAAAGTATCTGCAAATCAATATCTACAACAGTGGCTTTTTTAAGCCTTCTTGAGAAATGAGATGATCGCCTTATGAGATCAGAATCCATATCACCCGTTGTCCTCATGGTTTCCAGTCATTAGCCACCAAGACATCCGAGAATTTCACATTCAACTGGGACAAGATCAGTTTTCTAGTGTCCCCTGTCTTTACACTACATATGAGAGGTGTATAAATACTGTGTGGTGCCAGGCCGGAACAATAACAGAGGCAGGAGTCGCGTGGTATGACGGTGTTAGCACAAGTGTTATCATTCCCTCTGGGTGCTGCTGTCACTCTTAAATGGTTCTTTCTGGAAATAGGTTCCTCACGTAAGGCGGAGAAAGTGGGTCTGGTGCCAGCTTTCCTGATAAATATGACCTGGAAACATGCAGAATCGATGCTCATATGGCTGTTTTAAGGAAAGAGGTGTGTGTGTGTGTGTGTGTGTGTGGGAGAAAGAGCATACTGTAAAAGGCATCCCCTGCGGCTATCGATTATCCAGCTGTGGTAGGAGGAGGAGGAGAGACCGTACCCTGGCCCCGCTGCATGGGAGGATCCACTTAGCAAATACAAACTGAATCGTGTTTATGCAGCTGAGGATTGGGAGAGCTTGTGTAAAGCATGTCTGGCTGCCTATGGATCTGGAGCCATGTCAGAGGTGTGTGTGGGCGTGAAGGACAAGAGTTTGATATGCAGGACCAGCTTTCACTGACATGTAGGGATGAAGAGTGCAGAGGATTCAGATGCAAATAAGAGGAAGAGAATAACCCATGAAATGTCACTATTTCATGCAGGGCTGGGTGTGTGTGCAAACACACGTTATGGATATGACATGCACACATACAAAACAACTGATTCTTAAGCAGCCCTGAACATTAAATTGGGTATGCAACAAATGATACGCTGAAAGAACAAGGTTCATCTTTCTTTTAGTATGAATACAAATATTTGTAGATTATCCTTTTAGAGTTTTCTTAATTTTCGTGCTGAGCATTCTTTATTTGGCCTCTGCCCTGGGCTTTTTTTGCATGGTTAGCTGCACTTTGCAGAGATAGATTGGCCTTGGTTTCATATTAAAAAGTAAACAAAGACACATTCACTGTTTTGCATTTACCCACACAACTCGAAGCGTACGTGCATTCACATCAGCGTGAGACACTGAGGCCAGCTCCTTCAGCTGTGTGAAGTGCTGACGTAAAGAAGCTGATGCACTCAACGAACAAAAGCAGCTTTCGTATGAGAGGCATGAAGTGATTGACTCCACTTGTTGCAGGGATGAGTCATACTGTCTCTGAGTCTACAAGAAGCGAGACAATTTGTAGCTGATTTATTGCTATAATCAGAGTTTTCTAAATGAGTCTCCGGTTTCCATGACTTTCTCAAGTCTTCTTCCATACGTGAATGTGTAGGTCTTTGTTACCTTTGCTTAAAGCCGGTTCCCTCTGTGCAGGATGCAGATCAGTGAATGGAAAAGTAGGAGGTCAGAGAAACCTCTCAAAGAAGTGTTGAGACTTTCAGTAACAGAGGAGCTCTTTGCTTAATCACTATTTTGGTCAGGTGATGTCTCCAAACCGTACGATACCATCTGGTGCCAGATCTGATCCGTCTCCAGAGGAGGGGCGGCTGCTGCTTGCCTCATTAAAAATAAAATGGTTGCATTGCTGTTTGTGAAGTAAACTGGCATAGATTAGCCTGAAGGTCAACTGGGAGGCTGCTTTCTACTGATGCACACACGCAGCACAACACTATGCAAATGTTTCACGCTCAGCCCGCTATGATGAATCTCTAATATCTGCAACCTGACCAAACTTAAACCATGAGTTAAATAAAGGCACTCCTAAAGTTTCTCAGCTCATAAAATCCACCTCAAAGCCTGAAGCTGGAGCTGCAAACAGCTGACCTGTTGTGAAAGCCTGCTCCGACTAACAGGAACACCTCTCTGAGAAAAGATGCTGCCGCGTCAACAGACCCTGTCAACAAAACTCCAAATTGATGTCAGAGTCTATTCATCAGCTGTCAGTCTGTCTGATGCTCCTCTTTGACTCAGGGGTGCTGATGTGAAGAGAGGCCAACAGAGAGCGGAGAGCTGACAGGGGGGACAGGCGGTGACGCTGCTTTTTACAGCAACGAGTGCAGGACAACCGCCACATGATGAGTGGTGCTCCTGTTCACATGCATGTGCATTAAACCACTGTGACGGCGTGGTTTTCACCCCAATTTGTGCTCTGTCAACTGCAAAAAAACTCATGTCCTGTCACAGCAATGTGTGCTCAGTGACTGTGCACACACACAAACAAGCACTGTACACAAATATCACCCGAGCCAAACTGCTCTTAGCTGACGTGTGGGGCCCAGGCTAAGCTGGAAATAAGGTGGACAGCGGGCCGTGTACATAGACTCTACAAACACACACGACGAGAGGGAAGGGGGACTGGGCAGCTGAAATAAAGCCGCTCTCAGTGCTGCAGCCTGGCTGACCTGCAGGTGTGCCCAATCAGCCATCTAACAAAATAAAGAGGGAAAAGGCAGAGGCACGAACCGGCCACAGACGCCGCCCTGTGTGTTCAAACACAAACAAACCCTGGCTGCTCTGGACACAGACTGTTTGTCAGAGCAGTGTTAGCTGGATGTTCAACACACGCTTAACGTTTGTCTTACACTGGCTGCACAACAAACTAATTTTCAAGCAATCTGACTTTTCACAGAAAACATTCTGATGTCTGGATGAAACACGAAAGTTTTCTGTCATTCAGCAAACTTTTTCTTGGTTGCACATCCTAAAAAAGAGAGCTGGTCTACTGGATCCTGGATTTCTAAATCTGGATCATTCTTGTTGACCTCGTCCAGAGTTTAAACAAAGTTTACTTTAATAAAAAGTTTCCTGGATTTATCAGGAAGTGTTTTTTCATCAACTCGAGACACTTTCATGTTGAACCCGCTCAGCAGATGTAGTCGGGCAATTAATGAGAGAAGCTGAGGCAGTTTGACACGGCCATGTGTCGCGTGTCTTCTGGGTGAATGGGTTTGAAATGTGACCTCTTCTATTCCCTTTCTCCGCACCTAATTCATCCCATCATTCCAGATCATTCTCCCATTTTTTTCTCTCTTCATCCCGTTCTTTTCACCTTCTCTGTCGTCAGCTGTGTGTTCATCCACCTCTGCACGTCCTTATAAATGTCTGTTTGTTTGGTTCTCCCTGACTACTTCCTCTCACTTTACTTTGACTTTGTTGAAACGCTCTGAGAACGGTTTCATTTGTCAAACCCCAACTGTCTATTTCCATCCTCCGTCTGTTCTCTCGTACCTTTACGTCCTCTCATGATACTGATTTCAGATCACTCACCATCTGCCTCATAAGAAGCAGCTTCAGGAAACTTTTCTAATGAGAAACTGTGCTATCCTGATTCCTGTGTGAGTGGTGTAACTGTGTCAGAGAGGAGGTAAAACCTGGAGTGGGTTATAAATGTGAAGTGCATAATTAAAAGAGAACAGAAGCAGGATTCATGCTTGAGTAGCCGCCTCGTACCTCTCTGTAAAACCATTTCATGATTTTGTTGTCCACGAAAATTAAGTGTTTTTATTTGACCTGAATGAAACTTTAATGAAGCCCGGGGAGACGGCTCATTGCAGCTCAGAGAGAAGAGTGCGGTGCAGAGGTGAAGAAACAGCAGGTGCAACGTTTAGGAGATGAAAAGGAGCGGGAAGAATCAGGTAATAAAGTCGCAGGGGCTGGAATTAATTCATTTAGGGGCAGAGGCTTTCAGCACATATAGTACAACCTCACCTGAGGCACCAACACTCAGCTCCAGAGAGGGTTTCATCAAACACACACACACACACACACACACACACACACACACACACACACACACACACACACACACACACACACACACACACACACACACACACACACACACACACACGCAATCCGTAAAAGGAGTTGAGAGGCTGTTTAGCAGCTAAGGACAAGAAGTGAATGGCTCTGATGTGATACGCTCTTACATGTATCATTACAGAGACATAATGATTAATGAGAGCCTCTGACATGTTTAATTATATTGTTATCTTAAAGCAACATAAAAAAAATAAAATATCTACATTGTAACAACCTGAGAGACAGAATCTGAATTATTATTATTTTTCTCTAAAATTCAGTATAAAAAAAAACAAAAAGCATATTCAAAGCAGACAAAACAAACTTCTGTAAACTGCCTCCCTTCTCTTTAATAAGCTTTGAAGGTGTTTTCTTCCTCTACCTTCAGAATAAGTCGGTCCGGTTGTTTATCCTGCTTCCAGCCCTATTTGCTAAGCTCTGCTTTTCACATCCTGCACTTTACACAGACTTTAGATTGGTATCATTACTCCCCCTCCTTTTCTTTGGACCAAAGTGAAGTCAGTTTGCTCCCCAGACTGTTGGTATATTGCTCAGGGTGTCGGCCTTTTGTTTCAGTTTTTCAAAAATAGGAAGGATCATTCTGAGACGTTGGATCATTAAAATAAATCACAGCCTTAACTCAAACTTCAAAGGGAGAAATGATCACAAAGTGCCGTCTTTACTTCACATCACAAACAATCGGAAGAGGCCCTGGGTGGAAAAATTTAACAACACAAGCTCAAGTTAAATTTTGTTGATCAGAAATGACTATTGTAAGACACAAATTAAGACAGAAAATACAGCTATATGAACAGAAACATGCAATATAAAGATATAATGCACTGTAATTGTGATAAAAGGAGGGGAAGTATGACCGAGGACCGTAAGGAGGAAGTGTCTGAATTAGATTGCATCGACAGCTTTTGGCCTGGAGTCACATGCACACTGTGGTGAAGATGTGATTTTTATCAAGGCATATGTTTGTTTTGGAAATTAAAAACTCTACTTTTCTTTGTTCATGACAAGCCAACATGACCTGGCTCTTCATTTTATTCATAGACTCTCAAGTTTGAGCAGACAGAATAACTGCTGCATGTGGGCTGGAATGAACATTAGCATAAACAGTTTAGCCTGTGTTGTAGCCTTTAGCTCGTGTTTTAGCCTTAGCTCCTGTTAGCCTTTGGCTCATGCTCTACAACTCTCTTGTTTCGCTTTTCTCTTCTGTCCTTTTTCTGTCTGACAGTTGGGCTCCTGTGTCCACCATCACTACAAAAATAATCATAGAAATCAGCAGAAAAAAACACTCACTACTAAACTTTATCAGCTGACGTGGTGGTGTTGTCACAGAGACTTCAATGTGCCGTGAATCAGTCTGGTCTGATTGGAAAGCTAAGAAAAAGCGTAGAGAAAAAACCTATGTTGGCGCTGATAATCTCATTTTAAATTGTAAATAACAATCAGGAACATATATAGAAAAGAGAGTTTTTCAAGATCACTTTGAAACTCCTCACAGGCTCTTTAAAGAGGTCACCTTACAGCTATCTTTCTGTTCAGGTGTGACTTTGACATTAAAGCTTTAAATCTCGCTGCAGCAGTTTTCGTTCATTAGCGAGAGACAGAGAGATTCTGTAAGATGTGACTTTACATCTTTACACAAATGCTCTCCAGGATTTTCTTCCAGCTTGTGCTAAACCAGCTCTGCCTGCGTGCTCTTGGTCTAATCATCAGGTACATATCAGAGCAGCGACGGGCTGGAAACAGATCTGTTTGCTCCTCTTTTTGTTCCATGGGAGCGATTACTTCTCTAACTGCAGCGGGGCGGAGGGGAGACGAAGGAAATGTTCGTTTCGCTTCAGACGTGTCGTCGTGAGGGAAGAACAAAGATAAATCCTTTAAGAGCACAGTGTCTGTTTCATCAGCTGGAGGGTTTATTCCAGGAGAACAGCCTGCAGGCCTTATCAATTTTCATGTTGGGGGTCTATGCTTTGCTTTGAAGGTGATGCTTATCACTCTTGTCATCGGCGTGTCGAGCTGCAGATTAGGATCTCCATTGATCCCAGGCAGGAGAGTCACTTTGGCCTGTCATTTCCTGCCGACACAGCAGCAGAAGTAACATCAACTGTCAGCTTAGTTTCTACTCCCTGCGACACTGAGGTGCTTGAAGTTTTAGATTGTAGATGAGGTTCCTCCTTGAGCAGTCCATTAGTGTGTATGCAAAGACGTCTGGAGGGTTTCACTATTTAAGAAAATACTATCCTTGGATTCTCTCAGTCAGAGAAATCCAAGTTTTTCTTTCTTCTTTTTTAAAGATATTATTTTTAACACCTCGTCTCCTTCAGGTAGATTTTTCCTCCACTTCTCAGGATGCCCTCAGAAGATTCAGTTGATGTGTTCAGACTTCTTACTTTCAGTTTGTGCACTGTAGTGTGATACAACGTGAAACTGATGAACAAGATGACGTTTAACAGATTAAATATCTATCTATCTATCTATCTATCTATCTATCTATCTATCTATCTATCTATCTATCTATCTATCTATCTATCTATCTATCTATCTATCTATCTATCTATCTATCTATCTAGATAAATAGCTATGAGCACATGAGGGATTGAGTGGAGCACATGTAGAGAAAAGAAACTGAAACTTAAGTATCAATCTCATCACCCAAGTAATGATTAATACTGATCCCAACATTGGCATCAGTATATCAATGTTTTAGATTTCAGATTTATTCAAATTTTTTCTAAAGAATGGATCAAAGAGCCGAAGGCAAAGAGTTACATGCAGCTAACGAGCAACCCTTACTTTAGCTCCTTGAGATGCAGAATCTTGTTTTTGAGGGGGTCCCAAAGTCTGAAACAAGTCTGTCATCCTTGTTTCTGGAAACGCTCTGCAGCTCAGAGGAGAACCAGCAGATGAAGATGCTGATGAAGAGAAGCCTCCGACAACTGACTGACTGACCGTGACTCTGAGGCTGCAACAGCTGGAGACCACAGGCAGCTGTCTGTCAGGATCCAGGTTTGAATGAATCTTATCATATGCTCTGCTTGTAGCCCATCATTGATGCCTGGCTGGAAATCTTCAGCTCTGGAGTGGAACTGTCTGGCAGTGAAAGTCCTCATTTGATGTCAAAAGAAGAGAAATGTCTGAAAACAACCTTTCGTCTTCAGCGGCTGTTGTTTTCACTGACACAGCAGAGACAGAACTTTGAAGGGCCTGAAGTTTGAGGCTTTCCACAGAAGACAGCCTATTACTCAGTGAAAGCTGCACACCTTAAACCACTGGATCAGGAGGAATGTATAGATGCAGGAGGAGATGATGACATAGATGAGGGGAGGTAAAAGCACTGATGCAAAATCCAGAGGCTGATGTGGTGAAGAAAGGATGCAAGATGAGCTGTTCTTAGCTGGATATACTTTACAGCAGGTGACTATACCTGTTATTCTAAAGACAATGTGAAGTTTGAGGGATGGATCACTCGATGGAGTTTGTGACATTTCAAAGTGTGGTCCTGAGCTGCTGTCTGCTAGGATCAGCTGGTTTCAAAATGATGCACCTGCTCCTTCTTTGCAGGAAATGGGGAAACATCTGCTGCATGGATGCATTTGAAGGACCCTTTGAAACGTCTGTCATATCTGCTCTTCAAATTTGTCCTTCAAAGGCTGAGGACTCAAAAATGGTTTACTGACTCGGTGAAACAACAAAAAAAAAAAAGAAAAACACTTTAACATTACATTATTTAGTAAAAACACACTTTATACACTTTAACTGTGTCTGAATTCTGCTGGTTAAATGGTAGCTTTCTTATATTTTTGCCTGTATTTATGAAGTAAAAGCCTTCAAACATGTGCTTTAGGATCTATTTACAGCACAACCTTACATCTTAAATGGCCCCTCACAGTCCACCTGTGTTAAGAGGGTGGACAAGAGATGAACAGGTGTCACCATGACAACCTCAGTGAAGAAGAACAGAGACGGTGGAAGTGTCTGGTGAAAAGAAGTGCAGGATACAAAGCTCTGAGGAAAAACTGGATGGACTCGACCTCTTGGAGGACCTGAGTCATATGACCTTGTTCAAACACATGGTGATTATATTATATATGAGTACACAGTGACAGCAGGGAGGTGAGGCTGAGAGCACTGGGGTCCATTGATGGAGAAAGAATCTGATCATTGACTCGTCCTCTTCTTTATTAGATATGGACTGAGTTTCTAGAACATGTTTGTACTTGAGCATTTTTTATTATTGCTCCTTAACAAACCACAGTTTCTATACTTCAGACAGATGAAGGAGTGTTTGAATTATATTCTCCCAACTCTAACCTGACAGTGTTTTTCTTTCTGGTCTCATGAAGGTAGCTCAGATCAGCTCCTTTCAGCTCAGCTGTATGAGAACGACAGAATGACACAGAGTACCTTAAAGCCAGCGTGTAAATGTCTGCCCAGATAATCCTTCCAAAGTGCTTTTTTCCCCCCTCAAACATAAGAGTATAAGTCAGCGCTCTGCACAAAGTCTGTCTCTGTCCCTTCTTCCATTTCCCTATCATGGTTGTTAAGCTTAATGTGAGCACTTGAGGAAATAGCAGAGGATCAGAGTCAATAAGTCGACTGGAGGATAGACCTGTTAAAGGCTGAGCGAGTGGTTTGTGTGTGTGTGTGTGTGTGTGTACATTTCAGTGGGTATAATCTTTAACCTTTATAGACAGCAAGTCACCTGAAAGTCCATTAACTGAGTGCAAACACAGGCTGAATAATAAACATGATTAAAGGTTTAGAGCAATGCTTAGAGTCCTCAGTTTGGCAATGACCAAGAAAACCAGTGACGTTTCAGCTTTTTTTAATGAGCCGCCATTTTTGGTGTTATTATCACTCATCATAAAAATCCATACTGTACGGTCACAGCAGGAGTTCGGAGATGGAGAGATTTCCCTCCATCAGATGTGACATGTTTCACCATCTCACACACGGCGCCAGAAGCTCACACATCCTGGGAGATAAATCCTAAGAGATCCTTTCATTCTCCATGCCGAGAATCTGACTCCAGCGTTGGCATGCTAATCAAAACAGGAGCCAATTTGGCAGGAGGTCGCTGCTCTCACAGCCAGGGATGACACCGTGCTGCAGGGATGATGGCACTCAGCAGAAAAAAAAAGAGCCTCTGCCTGCGTCTGTGCCGTGTGTTTAAGGAGCAGGTTTGAGCACATTATGTTTTGAGTTATGAGCAATTTCCCTTTTTAGACTCAGGCTATAAAATGCACAAATAAAGTGCACACACACAGGGTCTTCTAAATCAGCATAGAGGCAGGGTTTGGCACTAAGGAGGTGACCACCTGGCTCCTCACCATTTCCCTCGGCTCGACTCAGAGCTTCAGCTCCAGTCTTAGCATCTGTCAGGAAAGTCACAAAGGTTTCATCCACCCAAACAACACTTTGGCTGACTATTTTACACCAGTTTTAGCCTCTCTGCACTGGTTTCCTGTCTGTTGTTGAGTCAATAAAAGACATTTCACTGAATGACTTTGATGTACAGGTCAAAACGGTGGCAAGAATTGCCTTAACTGGACCAAAAACTGTTCTGAAATGCAACAAAACAGAATTTTTTCAGCATGATTTAAAATACAGTTTATCTAAATGAACTGTTTAAAATCATAGACTGTAAAAAAAAATGGACGTCCAATTGCTCAGCTCGAAGTGAGGTCTCCACAAAAACTGCTCCCCCTGGTGGCTGGCTGCAGTCTAAGTTGAAAAATCTGGCCATTCCAGCTGGGCAGTGGTCAAACTTTAAGAAAATAATTCTAAAGATATAATGATAAAGATATTATTTGGCTGTTTTTTATTCAAGTCCTCTTTTTTTCTGAAAAGTTTTGTTTTCATTAGTTATAAGAGGTTCAAAACGAGGCTTTACGTCACGTTTAAAGATGATTGACAGCTGCCGTTCTCGTGTATTTTTTCCGGGGATGGTTAAGTATGTAGGGAGGTAGAGTCAAGAAGTGATTAGACTCTCTAAAGGAATAAAAAATATTATTACTATTGTCACCCAGCTCCACTCAGATTCTCCCATAATCTCTCATCGTCTCTACTGCGCAGACTCTGGATGCAATTGCTTCCAATGGCTGCACCCGTGACAGGGGTATTTTAGCTTCAAAACAGTGATAAATGGCAGAGCCATGCTGTCCACTCTATATACAGTCAATGTTAAAAACAGAAAAAAGGCTGGTCACAGCTTATGCATTATAAACTTAGTACCTATAGTGCATGTTTTTCGTCTTCTTTGCGTATTAAAACATTGTGTTAAACTTATTCAGTACTCAAAAACCTCTGAGGTTCTTCTAAATCATATTCATGCATCTACACATGCAATATTGAAATCTTGTGAAATCATAATAAACATGGAGTTTACAAAGTGTTTAACAAGTGAATACCAGAGTCTATCCAGAGGATTAAAAATGTATAAAGAAACTTTAAAGATTGAAAGAGAAGCAGGCAGATAAACAGGAGGCTGCAGTCGTCGTCTGTTATTCTGTTTTAACTCGAGCAGAGTGTGATATCTCCGTTCAGCCAGCAGACGCCCTCTAACCTTCTCCTCTGAATCAGTAATAAGACACAGCCAGAGAGAGGATTTAATGCAGCCAAATCTGACGCAACACAGACACAGACCACAACTAAGAGCTGCTGATCAGTCCTGGTTAAGAGAGGACGAGAGGATTACATGACACAGCGGGTAACGCAACACGCGGCTCTGTTTGAAGATCACGTACACAGAACTGAAAAGTGCTTTTAAGTGGGGTGAGAGATGCTGGTTTGTACTCTGTGTGATAACAGCAGGCAGTTCTAAAATCTTATAAAAGCTGAGGAGGGATGGAGAGAGCAGTGAGTGCAGAGAGGGTCTGATATCATCAGGTGAAGATGGGAAACATAAGATGGAGAAGTGATGATGATGATGAATGTTCATACAGGCTTACAACAATGCAGCAGCACCTTAAATCGATGAAACATGACAAATATAGAACAGAAATGTGCAGAAAAACTATCCATGTCTCAATTTAAAAACACGCTTAGGCCTTTAGAGAGCTGCAAGATCTCCTGTTTCAGCTGATAGTGTGAGGATGTGTTTCTAGTTGTACATTTATTACTTTTTCCAACAACTTTTGATCAATTTACAAGAATATTCTCATAAATTAAGTGTTTAAACCCACTTTGCTACCAATATTGGAGTTTTTAGTTATTTTTGGAGCAAGCCTGTAGTGGACACTTGAGGAACTGCAGTTATTTGCACTCCTGCAACAGCTTCACTGTTCAACACCCCATGTTTGTGCTTCAGCTGTTTTCTAAACGATCATTAGATAAGCTGAAAAACTTCAGCAAACTCTTTTCTTACGAGTTGTTTGAAGACCCTTTGTTTTTTCATGTTTTTTTGCTCCCTTGAAAGTGTTATGTAAGGATTGATCTGTCTGTACTGTGCATTTTCTTAGATAAAAGTTAAATTATAGTGTGGTTCAATTTATTGTAGCATTTCTAAGACTTAACTTCACATTAAAAATCTCTCTCAAACAGGAGAAAAAGCCTTCTTGCACTTCAGCCTCTGTTCATTTAAGTGGAGGAAAAGTTTGAGCAAAACATCAATTTTATCTTAAAAAAAAGTCTTTTCTCATAAAAAGCCTCCTCTCTCACGCCTCTCTCTGACTGATTACTGCTCGAACTGGCACAAGGTTGAGATATTAATAGATCATATCTGCCGTCTTCTCTGTGCAGGACAAAACACATTTACTCTGAGCGTCGACAACAACCGCTTTGTCAACATGAGGGGAGCGTATGAATCTGCAGCTCTTATCTGAAGCAGGGAAACAGCAGTATGGTGACCTGCAGAGCCAGATGCAGCTGACATGAGTCCCCTCATTACGTGTCATCACTGGGCAAACAATCAGCCCCGTTTTGACACAGTGCAGCCACTTTGTCCTGATCAGACTGTATCTCCTGACATGAACGTGGAGTCACAGTGACAGTCCCCCTCCGGACAAAGTATTATCAGTTAACACATCATGCGCTCCCAATTTAGGCTGCTGTTAAGGTGTCAGGGTGAGGAATGGGCAGGCTTAGCATCCCTGTAGGGGTTATTAAGTGGCCCAGCACCTAGCATCCTGCTGCCGGCTCCCTGGTGACTGATCGAGACACAGAAAACCCAGCCTGATACACGCTCTAATGAAGGTTGTCGACGCCGTCGCTGAGAGATGTGAATACAGCCACTGGACATTCTCATTAATATTGTAAAGGCTGCAAAGCTGCAAGTCAGACTGCTGCACAGTTTCTCTGAGACAGGACAAGCACCACATTAGGGAACAGAAAACAACACCTCTACATTTTAGAAGGGTAAATCACAGGACAACTTGTCTGAGACAGTCCCGACAATCAGGGATGCAAAGTAAGAACATAAACTCATCTAAATTCATCCTCTCTGCTCGTTTAACTTTTAAGTGCTCCTTTTTTCAGCAACCAAAATATGGGAGATGTAATTTATAGAACACATTATCTCACCAGCGCCAACATCGACCCCGGCCTCCTGCAACCCTAAATGGGATGAGCAGTACAGAGAGGTCGGTGGATGGATTACCTCGTAAAATAAATTTAACGGGGGCGGTCACACTGATTGCAGCAGGACGAGCCTTTCAGCCATCCCAGAAACATGGCTGTAAACATCAGAGAGGCCATTCGTCCACATCTTTGATCCAGACTGAAGAATGTTTACAAGTTCAGGATAGAGACCGAGCTGAAAACTCAAGGCTTTGGATGTGATGTTGGCGTGTAAGGGCTTAAAACTACACTTCCATGAGTGTCCACTAACCTCTATGGCCTGAACCATGCTTTAAATTATGTGTACATTTACATTTTCTGTCAAGTGCATGGACAAAATCAAAGAATAAATTGCAAAGAACTAAAATTGTATCAAGTGATTTTGTTTGATTTCCAGTAGAGAATGTCTTTTTAGACTTAATATGAGCAACATTCACCTGACCAGTCCAGAAAAATGTCATGTTTTAAGTTATTTAAAGACAAAAATGAGGTCTGAATTCATTGAAACAAGAGAGAAAATCTGCCAATGGATCAAAAGAAAAGTTACTTGTATTATGACGTTCAACTTTTAAGCAAATTTTTGAGTAAATTTTTCTTGTTCCACTGGCAGATTTTTTTTAATTTGTCACAGGCAACTCAGATCTTATTTTTTTCTTTAAATAACTTGGAATAAGACATTTTCTGGACTGATAAGTTGAATGTGGCTTATACCGAGTAAAATAAGACAATTCTTACTCAAAATAAGACAAAAACACTCGTTAAGATACCAGTTTTTGTAGTGTATCATTTCACTAAACTCCATTGGGAAATTCGCTCAGCAGAAGTTTCCTGGGATCTGTGACTTTCTTTTCACCTCATATAAACTCAAACTTCACCGTCTCAGTACATCCAGATAGCTTTTTTTGCTCCTGACTCTCATTTCACAACAAACTGAAGAACCTTCACTCCCTCTGCCCCCTTGTTCCCCGAAGAGGTCGCAGTTTTTCGCAGCTCTGACATGATGGATCACTGAGGTAACCTGTATGTGTTTGAGCCTGTCAGACCACCGCTAAAGTTTACCGCGGCAGTGTAATGACACCAGCTCTCCTCCTCTTCCTCCATCACCTCCCAGGACCGGCAGGACTTCCTGTGGGAGCTGCAGAGAGGGGAGGAGAGAGGGATGAGGGAGGGTGACAGAGGAGTGATAATGATGTGAAAAAGCAGCCTGACCTTGAGATGATTGGGATCATGGTGGCGAGGGCCTGGTGTACCAGGGCTACAGCCGGGCTAAATCTCACATCACATCTTTACTCAAAGAACTCACACCCTGTCAGAGGAGGAGCATGCTTCAGTGCGCTCAGAGCGCTGTTGTTTTCCTGCAGAGGGACACCATGAATGAACTCTGCCGGGTATTTTTATCAGCACAGCAGGGGGCCTTTTTTACCTCAACTCCCTATTCTTCTTCCCTCCTAAAATATGCATTTGATGGAGGCATTTCTGTGGATGAGAAGAGATCCTCAGCTATATTTGAAAACAAAACTTGTTTTCAAACAGCAACGGGTAAATAAAAGCAAAGATTGTTCCACTTAAAGTAAGAACAGGAGTTACAGACAACAAAGAAAGTCTGCATACAAGGTCAGGTCAGGAGTCTTAATACTGTATGAAAGAGTTCAATATAATCAGAAACTTGGTCCATTAGTTTTGTTGGTGTTGGTTTTTTCTTAAGTTATCAATCAAACTTAAACAAAACTTATTTCTGGGGTTTAAGTTGTGTTGTATTTATCTAACATGTACAGGCAATAGTTTAGATTCAGTTCTAAAGACTAAGTTGGTACCTAGCAATACAGCCTTAGCTAAATGCTAATTAGCCTTAAGCTCAGGCTGTATTACTCTGTAACACAGGGGCTAAACTGTTTGTGGTAATATTCATTCCAACCCACATGCAGCAGTTATTTTGCAGTGGTCTGTTCAAACTTGAGAGTCTCTAAATAAAATGAAAAGCGAGGTTACGCTAGCTCTGCTTGGTAGATGACTGGCAGGACATAGCTAACCAGGATTTACTAATGTTACAAATTACAGACATGTCTCAGAGCACCAGACTGCCAGCTGCGCTAAATATAAACAGCTACTACATTACTTACAAACTGACAGTGTTTACTTGTTGTCACATTAGCCTACAGATACGTTGGTGCACTGGGCTAACATATAGCTGGCTGCTCAAGTCCCTTACCTCCTTGTGTTGTATCCAGTAAAAAGTTGTCTTGAACAAAGAAAATTTAATTGTTTCTATCTTTATTTAATCCCAAAACAAACACACACCTCACTAAAAGTAATTTACGACAGTGTGTGGAGACTCCGGGCCACAAGGTGGCGAGTGAGTGCAATCAAAACAGCTCCTCCTCATAGCATCTTTAAGGCTGAACTCTGTTTTTCTAACCGCTGTTCCCCACTGTGCTGTTCATTAATAATCTTCATATTTGACTGTTTAAACTCAAGCTGTGCTGTTCATTAATAATCTTCATATTCTACTGTTTAAACTCAAGCTGTGATGTTTGAGACATGCAGCTGTGTGTGAACTTGGCAGATGGAGGAACGTCCTGGTAGAGAGCGCTCTGTGCTAATAACACCACAGGTAGTGTTTCTCCTTATGCTGAGCTCTCTGCCACTGGCTGCCTTCCACCCGGTGGCTCATTGGACGACGCTAAGACAGCCCCCGTCTCCTTCACTGCCACTTATTTCATATTACAGCCATCATCTGTGCAATTGGCTGTGTAATGCCATCGGCGGCGTTGAAAACCTCAAATGAGTCGTAATTGACCTGGAATAGCACTTTCATCTATCAGCCTTCTGCCTAAGTTCCCACTCTGTTCCTGGGTGACGCCCTGTTCTCTCACGTCCTGCTGCAGGGTGCAGAGAGCTGCTTGGTTCCTCCATAGGTCACCGCTAACCTGCACCGATGTATTCCCATTAGGAGTGATTAGTGGAAGGAGATTGGCTGTAATTACTTTGTATTGTACTCAGCAGTGAGCACGTTGTGTCAGATGAGTGGCTTCGGAGATATGAGAGTGAATCAAATTTAATACCTCACGGTTTCTACGTCTGCTCTGCTCACGAAGAGTTTAACTGGAACGCCGTGAAGTCAAAGGCTCAGCTGATTTAAGTCGTCAAAACTTTGCACAGCAACACAGGGAAAACTTTACAGCCTGCTCCTTTAACAGATACACACGCACACACAGAAAATCCTGTTATTCTGTTTATACAACTCGTATTGCTTCTGCACTTTCTCTCAACCAATCTACCCCAAATGCTGTCCCAACACAGCTCCTCTGCTGTTGATGTGGCTTTCTGAATTCAACATGGAGAGTGAGAAATAGGGGTCATTTTGTGGCGTCAGAGTAGAGACTCTGTATGAGAAACTGAATTTGCTCTTGTCTGAGAAACACAACTCAAGTCTCTGAATACAAATGGAGAGGGAGGGCTGCAGAGAATACAGCGCGCTCTCCTGATTCCTCCAGGATTGGATGTGCCTTATTTCCAAGTGAAGTGCTTGCTGCTACAATTCTCTGCCCTTTGGTCCTGCCCTGCTATCTCACTTTCAATTATTGCTTTTCTGCCTCTGTTTTTTTTCTCCTCTTTGCAGGGGGAGGTGGAGGGGCTGTTAAGAAGGAAGAGGTGAGGCGACCTGATATGTATCAAATCAGCCCCAACAGAGGACAACTCATCTTCAGATTCACTTTTGATTAGTCTGCAGCATCTGAGGGCCAGAGGAGCACACAGGCTGATAACAGGCAATCAGTGAGGGCCACAGGTCAGCCTACACACTCCTTTGTTTGGGCGAGAGTGTCGAGGTAGCGCCATGCAGCCATATAAGCTGTTGTGTTGTTAATGAGGCCGCAGACACACACAACAACAAAGATAGGAAGCAGAGAGCAGCATGTACTGTATGTGCACTCACACATGCTGGTTCCTGCAGCCGTCCCCTGCGAGCCGCTGCCTCAGACGCTGTGTTCAGCTTGTTTTACACTCTTATTGGCATTGCTTTCTGTAGTTGTTCTCTGCTTGGACTACAGTCTCCCTGTCCAGCCTTCCAGCCCCTTCAGGGCATTACTGCATCACAGTGGAGCCCAGACTGGATCACAGATAAGTAGCCAGCTTGTGGACTTAAAAAACACTGCTGCTCCTTTCCCACTTTCCAATTAGGAGTCTGCTGGCCTTGAAATAAAATCAGAGGATGAGTCGTCACAGATGTCGTAAAGATTTTGGATGTGTGATATCTCACTCCTCGGCAATTTAGAGATCCTTTCTGGTACTTCTGGTATTTAAAAACTTACTTTTTTAGCATTTTCTCTCTCCCTGAAAGAATGGCTCATGAATCCAGTTACATGGACTAGTTCTGCTGGTTTCAAAGATGTTTTTGTCACTTCATTTACACTCTGTGTATGTTTTTAGCTCTGCAGAAATTAGAATAGTTGTATTTGTGACACAGACTCTCAGAGATGGGTTTCCGGTATCTCCACACATGATCAGAAATCTCATTCAGTCTCTTATTGCAGAAATGTAAAACAGTCTTAAGGCTTAAAGTGTATCACAGGTGGATGTGATGGTTGCAGGAATAGTCTGTTTTGACACAATATGCCAAAACCTGAGGCTCTCACCTTGTTTCTGTGATCTCACCTGCAGAGGACAGCCGTGGAGCTAAATCTGAACTCAACCGTCTCAGCTGACTCTACCTTCGGTTTCCGTGGCAACAAACTCATTAGGGATGATTGTCTTGACTCTGATGCAAACAGCAAAGGAATTGTAAATAACAAACCTGTTCAGAGATTCATACTACACTGATTTAATAAATTCACACTAATGTACTCATTGCACACCTATGTGTGTGTGTGTTTGTGTGTTTGTGTGTGGTTAGAGCTGATCTGCTGGCTGATGGGATTGATTGTGATAATTGTTCTGTCGATGTGATTGATTTGGAAGAAGTCCAGAGGGACTTAGAGCTGGATGGCGAGCAATGGAGGAACCTGGATGATAGAGAATGATAGAGGATGATGAAGGAGGGGTCCGAGTGGATCTATGCTCACTGTGCTGTGCTCATTAATTATGGAATAACTTTATGTCTGACTGCAGAGTTATTTTTAGTTCAAGTGGAATCTTCATTAACCTCTATTCACCAGTCCTACATAAAATCTACACCTGCAGGTCTGGATTAACTGAGGGGTTTTACATTTGTTGTTGGGGTAGTACTGACCAGTGCTGAATCACTTGATAGCTTTGTATCCATCTCAATAAGCAGACATCTGCAAATCAGCTCACAAATCTGCACAATTTAAGATGTCTTATCCTTAGATTTCACATTGTGTCATCATTTATGAATTTTGGTACTTTCCTGCAGCAACTGCAGCAGGCGACTGGCGCCTGACATCTACCAGATCCAACAGGTTTTGGGTTTCCTGCAAAGCTCCTGAGGGTCAAAAACCGCTGAACGTGCATGCCGTGCTCACCAAAATTTGTTGTGTTTAAGCAGATTTGTGTGGCCTTTAAATCATAGCATAACTAAAACAAGACTATAGCTAGAAAAGCACAGTATAGAAGAGCGCAGACTTCCGCCAAGCATGTTGTGATTGTCACGCAACACTTTAGTCCTACTTTAATGTTATACTCCTTTTCAGCAGACTGTCTGCTACAATTTGGTATTAGTTGCAGGTTTGTTCGATAATTGGTTACCTGGCAGTGTTGAAAATTATGATGACCCAGTCCATATTTCATTTTCTGGATCATAGTATTCAGACTATTGCCAGGATCTGGATCATACTTTTACATTTGTCAAAAATTATGGTGACCTTATCTTGTGTTGTTTTGCAAAGCAATCCGACAATTCATCATGGAGTTCTGTACACATATGGTGAAAACGGCCCTATCTCACAATGATAAAGAATCCTTTAAAAAAAACCTGGATCCAGACAGTGATCCGGATCACCTCCAAAATGTAATCACTTCATCCTTATCCCATTTTGAACGTTTCCTGAAAATTTCATCAAGATCCGTTCGTTACTTTTTGAGTAATGTTATTTACAGACAAACAGACAAACTCTCCCAAAAACCTAAACTCCTTGGCAGAGGTAACTATAGAGAGAAAGGTAGACTCAACTGTAAGTAAAACTTAGCTAACAGAGAGAGACTAAATCTAAACCAGCTGCCCAAATCAACCCTCCTGACTCAATCATTGGGTTAATTCACGGAGAGAGAATAGATTCCCTCTGTAACAAACACAGTTTGCTGTGATGTAATTTATCCACTGAGCTCCATCTGACTAGGCAGGACCCGTCCAGACCCGTCCAGACCGATCACAGTGAGAGGAGGGGGCCTTGGTATGGAATGAAGACAGATTCTTCAGGCTTCAGCGGCCTCTGCCAGCATGCAGGGTGGCACAGCCCTGAGAAGTGCACACTCAGCAGCAACCTTCACACACTCACACACTCACACACACACTGATGTGCAAGCGGATGAAGACATCTGTTTGTGTGTGAGTGTGTGTGTATGTTTGATGGAGTGTGTTTATGCATGGTGCTATGAAGGAGTTTGACAAATGAACAAGAGGAGGAAAATGCTGCAGAGGGGAGTGATTCCTTGTCCCTGTCTTTTTTTTTAGATGTTTCTTTCAGACTAAAAGCCCTCTGTCCCAACCACATCATCATCATCACCATCACTTACAAACAAAAACTTGACCAATCAGGTCAAGGAGATTGTGGACTGTGTCTCTGTTAAATGACTAACAGCCCCTCTGTGTATGAGGTGAATCCTATCTCTCTGCTCATCTCTCCCTGAGGTTTTCTGATAAGCAGTAATTGCCTCCGTGCTTATCTGAGGCCTAAGATTACAGGACAGGATGGTCTGGAGCCCCCTCCTCTGGACCAGTATTGAGACCAGATAACTTTGCTTCAGGGACGAATCAGACAGCATGGGCAAGAAGACAAAGAAAGCAAATTGCGTTTACTAATTTGAACAGAAAAAGATAAATTCTGATGCTGCTAGCTTTTTCAGCCACAACATTATTTCTGCTGACAGGTGAAGATAACACCACTGGTGATGCCTTTGAAATGGCACGGTTGTGTAGAGCAGCAGGCGAGTGCCAGGATGTAGACGGCTAGGTCAGGGTACCTCCAAAGCTGCAGCGCTTGGAGTCTTTCTGGTCCAACAGTAAAGCTATTCAAGCTCAAAGAGTTGGGAAAATCATGCCAGCTTTGTAAGAAAAGTGTCACAACACATGTTTAAGTCCAATCCACAGGTCTGAGACTCCAGCTTGTTGCTTTGACCTCATTCTCTGTTTTAAAGAAGACTTCAAACCAGTGTGCGAGAGCTGATTTGCCTCCTGCTGGCCATTGAAGAGAGCTGAGAGGTTTTTAGGTTACTCATCATGTGCCTGGAGGTGATGTTAGTCAGCAAATTGGAGGATATATGAAATAAAAGAGCTTCAGAAGCCACCTGCATATCAGCCTTCCCAGGCTGCATTGGTATGCAGCTATTGGTGGCGACCCAAATTAAAAAGGAATGTATTACACAGGATTTTACACTTGGCTGAACAAGGCTGAGGAAAACTCATCAACCCACAGAGTGAGAGATAAAACTCCAAAGGGAGGATGGAGGGTGGAGGGTGGAGTTTCCTCCTATTTGTTTTCTGACCTTGTGAAAACATGCAAACAAATCCAGCAACACAGACATCGCCTTCATTCTCTCCATTCTGCACGGGTTAGTCCCTGAATGCATTTTGTTTCCAATCACAGAACACTCCTCTATTATACTATTCAAATATCAGGACCAGAGTCTTTACATTTTTAATGTTTTGGTTGTTCAAGTCGGTTATTTCATGACTGGCTTATAGAGAGGGAGGGAGGGAGAAGATGTGCTGCAGATAGTGGAGGCCAGGAGTCTGACCAGTGCCAGTTACAATGAGGAGGAAAGCCTGTATACATGGGACACTCCATCCTCATGTAGGGGGACACACTTGGTCTTGTGTGTGGTGTTACACCAGAAGAACCTGAAATCTTACCAAGTGTTTTTTGTTTTATTTTCAGTCGAAATGTCTTTTAAGGCTTAATATGAGCCACATTCACCTGACCAGTCTTGTTTCAAGACAAAAATGATTTCTGAATTGCTTATAACAAGTCAAAAAAAATCCGACCATGGAACAAGGAAAAAAGTTACTCATTTTAAGACATTATTCTAGTTTCAGTTGGCAGATTTTTTTAAATTACCACTGCACGGTTTTGAAGCCAAAATACCCCGTCAGAGGCGCAGCCATTGGTAGCTGTTGTGCAGCCACAGTATGCGCAGTAAAGTCTGTAAGGGATTCTGGGAGAATCTGAGTGGCGCTGGGTGATCAATAAAAAAAAACATTTCTTTTGGAGTACATGTTACCTTGATTTTAACCTCTTATTACTGATGAAAATGAAACTTTTCAGAAAAAAGAGAACTTGAATACAAAGCAGCCAAATTATACCTTCAAATCACCACAGCAATCGCATGTGAGAAACATTTCTATGATGTATATTAATTTTTTAAAGTTTGACCACAGCCCATCTGGATTGACTCGGGAACCAGATTTTTTGTCCCATACTGCAGCCAGCCACCAGAGGGAGCAGTTTTTTTGGTGACCTCACTTAGAGCCGAGCAAGACGACATCCATTTTTTTACTGTCTATGGTTTCAAGCAATTCAGACCTATTTTTTGTCTTTAAATAACTTCTGGACTGACCAGTTGAATGTGGCTCGCATTGAGTACAATCAGGAATTTTTTTTTTTTAAATTGAGAAAAAAAATCATCTGATAAGATTTGTTTTTTTGCAGTGTAATGAACTAAAATGCACCCACAGGTCATCTCTTTCTTCCTGTACAAATTAAACTTTTCTCCCGAAACTCTCAAAACAGCATCAATCCCCTGCTTTTTCTTCACCTGTTCTGCCTCTTTTCTTGAACCTAGCTGAACCTTCCAATCCACATGGGTGGTGATTTGATAAGCCCCGCCCCCTTTAGCCTGACAACCGTAGAGGCCAGTCAGTATGCCGACAGTGTGCTGTGCTGATAGCCAGACTACAAGCCCTCAAAGAAAGTTTGGCTCTAACTCCTCTTGGCTTTTAGGTTAAATACTTTGAGTTGTAGCAGCTATAAATCAATTTCCTCCTTGTGCCCTGAATTCCACTTCCCATTAATTAAAAGGGATTTGTGAGAATTAATTGGTGGGCCTTGTAAGCCACCTTATCACATGTAAATTGCTTATTGAGGCAAAGTAATTAATAAGAAACCCACACCCCAGGAGCTCCATCTGTTGTGTTAAGGACCTTAACACACTGCGACAACAGGTTAGGGGCGAAACACACAGCGAGATTTTTGATAGAATATCAACACCATTAAGGCGGCACACAAAAACGGAGGGAGATCAGGGACAGAAAGCGCCCTCACAGCTTTGCTCTAGGCTTCTCTCAGAGCTCCTTCATCGACACAGATGCTACAATAGAAGCTTAATTAGTCCAAGATATCTTTTAGTGTCAATCAACCCTGAGGGACATGTGAACACGCTGAGGCACATGTAGACACATAACATGGTAATTACCTCAGATGCAGACGTTACAGAGGAGCATGGGGGCACTAAAGTTACTGTGAGATATTTTAGACACTGGACTCAAAAAGGACATCAGCTGAGAAAAATCTTAAGATGGAGTGCAGAGAGTAGTTTTCTTTTTCTACTACAGCATGAGCTTCTTGTGTTTATCTGAATGTGTGCTGTTAAAGATAAAAATACACTATCAGCTGATAAAGAGAGAGCTACAGAGTGTGTTTCTGGATTTAAAGACTAATGAATCCATATGTTGCAGTGCTGCATATCTGGATAGAGCTGGTTGCTCTGCTGTTTTTAAACCTGATACCACAATGTGTGGTTCATATGCACAATCAGAGATCATGCAAATACCAAAGAACACAGATCAAAGAAGCGTCTATAGGAGCGTTTTACAATCCTGCGTTCCTAAGCAGTAATGCATGAAGAGAGGAGCCTGCACCGGCTCTCAGTTCCTCCTCTATGAGAGCTGATGCAGCTTGAATGTTATGTGCATAATTAACTCCTGCTCGAGCTCCTGCTCGCCTCTTTTATGATTTCCAATAATTAATAATGCACTTCCTGTGAGTTTGACTTTAAAGAGAGGAGAGTGGAAGGTCAGAGGAATTTTGTGGGAATATGAGCACGTCCTTTGCAGAATTATTCAAATATTCAAATTAAGACTGTTTGCCCGTTCTGTATTCTATGCTCTCACACTCTTTATTCATCATGTTCTCATCCCTGGACAGTAACTGCAGAAATCCCCCCCGAGGTGACAGAGAGGATATCATTTTCAATCATAAAAGCTGCCATCAGCTGGCGGTACACAATCAGTAATGTCTGCGCGGCCTCTTAACCCTGTAGCATTGTTAGGCCTCGCCAAAGAGACACATATGACAGTTTTTCTCACGGGATGTGCAAATCAGCGCGTATTGTAGTCCACTCCACCTTGACAAATGAAATAAAAACATCAACAAGATTAATGGTTGCTCAAATTAAAAGTAATTAGGAGTGGAGCACGGTGGTGGAAGGAATTAACTCACATGGCTAACGTTTCCTGCTGAACGCCGCCGGCTACTCTGCAGCTACGAGGATGTTCCCTCTCCAAACCAGTGAGCCGCGGAGTCCCAGCAGACCTCCAGCTCCAGCTCATCTAGAGCTGCTCACTTTTCCTGGGCTCAGGGGTCATTAGTTAAAGTAGCTGCTGGCAGTTCGGCACGCGGGAAGTGTGCGGGTCGCCAAGGGCATCCCTGCCAAGCTCACACCCTGGTGAGTCCCTGCAGCAGCACGCTTTGTTCTCTTCGGCCTGAATAGAGGTGGAGATGGTTATGAATGCATGCCCAGAGCTACACACCCAGTGAACCTGTGGATCCTGTGTGGAACATTGGAAACATGCCATGTAATGCAATACAGAGCAATGTAATCACGCTCGAGGAGAAAGTTTAGATTCCTTTAGCTGCAATACAGGTGTCCAAACACCAGACACTCACAGATAAGAGGCATTATACCTCCACCTCTGTCTGATTATGTGTTATTGAGAGCTGAAAGCTACAAATATGCTGTGTCAATTGAATCAAACTCCTCACAGTAAGGTTCCCCCTTTAAGAAAAGACATGCACAGATACTTTTTTGTGCCTCTTGGATTCAGACTTAAAGCTGTATTGTGTTAATATTCTTGTACTATACTCACTGAAAAAGAAGACCTTGGTAAAATGTTTCCCTGAAAAGACAGAAAAAAGCTTTTATAGCACTGAACAATCCCAACCAACAAGATCAACGCAGCTCCTCTCACCTCAGCTCCGAGGCCCCACAGCCCACACAGCACATTGTTCATGTATAGTGAGCAGAGGCAGCGTGGACAATTATCGCTGCGGATGTCCTTGGCAGAGATTTCTGTTTGATCTGCCGTCCTGTCAGGAAGAAACTTCGTTCTTTTCAATCGCTTTGTGAAAAATGAGTCAATTACCGCATTTCTTTGAGAGGATTCCCATTTGAGGTGAACGGACGGTCATTTATCATCAAAGGTTTGGAGGCACGGGCCTGCTGACCCTGCAAGAAATCAAACAGATTTAAAGTTTAGGCTCCTTCTTTCAAGGCGTGAGTGTGTATAAGTCTGTCCATGGCTGTGTGTGTGTGTGTGTGTGTTTGTGAGACATGGCTTCAAGGTAGCACTCTGTCCAAAGGCAATTCGCCATGAACTCGGGCCTTCCTCCATCAGCATATGAATATGTCCTGATGACTTATCTGTTTCATCAGTCAGACGGCTGCTGCAGAAACAGTCCCTGTCCCCCCCTGACTCTCCTGCAGCACATCCTCTACTCTGCTGCTGCTCACTGACCTTACATTCAGTATGCATCGTATTTCTCTCAGGTCAGATATTTTAGTAGTGACACAGAGCACGGCACAGTTTATGCAATAACATCTCTTTGAAGTCGATTAAAAACTTATTTGTGAAGTCCAAATCTGCACAAACTGCTTCTAGCAGTGTGGCACGAGGCAAATTGTAAGCATGAGAACTATTTGTTGCAGTCAGACACTTACCTTCAATACATGGCAGAACAGAATAAATAAATAGCATCATGGTTTAAAAATGTAAAATCAAGACTGTGTCGATCCTGAATTACACCATAAAAGTGTAACTAAAGATTGAAATCAGTTATTCTTGTAAATGCAGAAATACAGACACGTCGTCTCTGAACGAGCTGAAGGTGTCGTCTCATCTTGCCCTAACTGAGCTCCCTGTCTCATCTCCTGCTGTTGTAATTTCACAGCAGATGATTATTACTGTTGAATAAATTAGTGCTGGTTATCATATCACAAGCTGATCCATTTACAGCTAATTCCATTTATTACTGCGATTCATTACGAGGAGGGTGACTGGCCCGCAATCTCATTTCATGTCAGGAGCCGGTTGACACCTCTGTGAAAGCATGACATGAGCATTAAAGCAGAAACATGTTGTTACCGATTATACACAGAGGTCTCTACACTTTCTTCTCAATTCCCAAATTTCTGCGCGTAAAAAAAATTTGCAAGGAGTGATGTCAGAGTCTAGACATCTAGCATGAAAAGTGTCCTGCAGCTGCTGAAGACATTGCAGACCACAACAATGTGTTGACTTACTGAAGTGACCATGCAAACAGGGAAACTCAGGGACAAAGATTTTAGAGTGAAAAGTACTGTTGCAATTTAGCCGACCTGAAACGCACACTTTTGGAAATGGCCTCCAGAGTGGTATTCTTCTGAAATGCTGCCAACTCTGTTGCTTTGTAAACTGTAAGGCAGCATTCTCAGTGGAAACACTGTCACGCTTTGCTTCGTGCAAGCGCATCCAACAGTACAACAGTACCGTTGTTACAATCGTCGCAAACTACAGTGTTGTGCTTGTGTTGCTCAATCTGCTGAATCTGCTGACTGTCTTTTAGCAAAATGTGCATCTGTTGCTCCATTTCTGCACTAAGTATTCACTAATACACCAGATGATCGGCCCAACTTTATTTAGATGGACAGTTATGGCACCACCCACAGGCCTGGCATGCTTACTACAACACTTTCAGTCCCACAGCGTTTGTATAAACTGAGATTTTTCTCAATGTCGTGAAAACGGGGCCTTAGCCCAATATCGATGAATTTCAAAATAAAATGACGTACTCATTTAATTTCACCTAATTGGCAAAGGCTGCAGCACCTTACCCTATTTCAGCTCTCCTCTCAGGCCACCTCAGTCTGAAGCTTGGACGAAGCACTGAGCCTGCTGGATTTTCCCTGACATCCCATTCAATATGTTCTCCAGCAGCAGAGGAAGGGAGGCATCCAAAGCCTCAGGGTGCCTCTCTTTCTGCTCTCACACCACCCACCCCCTCGTCTAATTGCTGGTATTGTCCAAAGAGTTTGGCACAGAGAGAAAAATCAATAACTTCCCAGGACATGATGGCAAGAATCGATTCCTATCCTGCCGTAAGCCTGTCTTGCTATATTGTACCTAATGGGTGTAATCATGCACGTGTGTGCAGACACATACATGTTCACACCTACACACTCCATGTAAACCTCTCTCCCTACACTCCAGATGAACCAATCACAGCTCTTGGCTCCAGGAACTAAACACAAGCAGTGGGCCTCCTCTGAAGATTGACATGATGGCTGTTAAGGGGACGAGTTGAATGAAGCAGGATGAATTATTCATCAGTCAGAAAAGGTAGTAAAGAGGGAGCAGGGAAGCATAGTAAATTAGTGGATGTGCTCTTTTTTTTCATGAGCTTGTTTTTGCTTCATTATGCATGGTATCCGATCGGAATATTTCCGCTCTCTCTGAGAGTCCCCGTAGTTTGGCTCTCAAGGCTGCAAAAGCAGGCCACGTTTAATGACTGGAGGGTCTGCTGATCCGCTGCTAATCAAAGAGAGAAGGCACACTGAGCTACGGCTACTCCATGAAAAATACATCATTAATACACCCTGAGAATCTGTGATGGTGTGGGCGGAAACCAAAACTCTGGGTCAGATAAGTGATTACTACAAATTTACACACACCACTTCATACTGGAACAAACTAGATCCTTCAGTTATAGATGTAAACACAAAAACATTTGGCTAGCAGCATATAAATTTAACATGCTGTGTCCTCATGATGAGAGCAACAATAAGTAAGCTGGCTCGCAGATAAGCGAGTGTTTTTGTCTTATTTTTGGTTTTAAAAAAAGTCTTAAAAGACTCAATTAAAGCTGTATTCACTTAAAAACTACAGATAGACATTTAATTTCAAGATATTACAGTTACTTGTAATGGATGAAGAAAAATCTGTCAAAAGAAAAAGAAAATTTCCAAGGATTCTCATCATCCATCGGCAAATTTAAAACTCAGGCCTTATTTTGCTAATGTTTTTGCTTCTAATATCTTAAACAAATCTGTACTTGTAAGGTGAAAGTGACAGCTCTTAAGTCTAATAAGATTTTTTCCTTTTTTTTTTTTTTTTTTTTTTTACAAGAAATTAGACAGAAATACTCCCTTAATTTTGAGTTTTTGTTGTACAACCTCCAGTCCCATAGTGTGAAGGCTGCTGAGGTAGTTAAAGCTGCAGTTCCTCAAGTGTCCACTCGAGGCTGGCTCCAAAAGCTTCAGAAACCACATACACGCCCACTCAAAGAAGCTGATTTTAACAGCAGGATTCAACATGTTTTCAGCCTGGTTCTAGAAAAATAAATAAAATAGAATAGAATAGAATAGAATATAAAATACTTAATTTATCCCTGAGGGGAAATTCAGGAGTCACAGCAGCAATCAAGAAAACAAAGGTAAGAAAGTGTATAGAAAGTGCAAAAAGGTCCACAAGAAAATAGATGACGACATCCCGTCCACCACTCTCCAGCCCAGGGTCCAGGACTGAGCCTCCCCAGCAGTCTGTTCAGCCTCTGTCACCAGGATCCTGTCTGCCCACAGCAGGCGAAGCTCCTCCAATGTGGCGCCGGCATCCGATGTCAGCTCCGTCAGGCACGTCCATGAACAGCAAGATGCCACTCTGCCCTCCGGCAGCCCCTCTGCCGCTGGGCAAGCACAGCTAGCTCGTCACACTGGAGATAGATCCCACATTCCCAACAACGATGGATGGAAGGACTGGTCCACGCCAGCACCTCCCAGCTCACACCCGAGAACCAGCACGTCTTCCTCACCTCCTCCACCTCACCTCAAGGGAAATCATCAAGCCTTACACTAGTTAGCATTGACATGCTACAGGCTGCAAACAGCTAATTTCACATGTAAACAATGCAGCCATGGTTACATGTAGGATCTCCAGACAAACACAGGAGAAAAGTAGTAAAAATATCGCTGAAGCCACAAAAAGTTTGGTGTCCATGACCAACAAATGAACCATACAAAGTAATGATCCACTCCAAATACAAAGATGACGAAAAAGAGATGAAAAAAATTACAAGAAACGGACAAAGAAGAGAGAGCTGCTGCAACAGGCAGCCACTTGGGCAGGGCCAAGTTTGTTTTATTCAAACGCTGTGGGACTGAAAGCATTGTAGTAAGCATGCCAGGCCTGTGGGTAGTGCCATAACTGTCTTGCCCAGAAGCCGCTTTTGGGAGATGTCCACCAAAACAGGCAGCTACTTGGGCAGCGCCTAGCAACGAAAAATGACCAAAATGACAAAAATGGTGTGAATAGATCATTTGTTTGAAGACACGAGCTGTACAAAGGGTGAAACTGTGAGTTTTATGTAATTAGAGGTACAGCTGGTTGATCAGCAGGCAGGCATACTGTACCTATTAGCGAAAAAGCTAAAGACCCGCCTCTTTTTCTTCCTGATGCTCTGATACTGCAGAATTGGTGCACCATATGCTTTGTTTACGTCTTAAGTTCAGTTTGTGGTCTGGCAACATGCGAATAAAATGCCCTTCTTCTTCTTTCTGCTCAAAGTGTCCCTTTAAACCTGCTGGACTCTCTGTCTCTGTATCTTTTCATCCTCCCACCTCAGTGACCCTCCTAACCCCTGACAGACGGCGTGTGATAAAGGATAAAGGTGTTTGGCCCGCTGAGGAGCCTATGCATTGCTTTTATGTTCTGTGGGAGTATGATAAAAGCACACTCCCTCACGCCTCTTGTGTATAGACTGTCTATCTCTTCTTTCCCCCTGGTATCTCCCACTTCCACAACTTTCCTCCCTTCAACATGTTCACCCTCCCTTTTTTCTCCCTGTCTCTCTTCCTATGTTCAGCACAGAGGAGTCTCCCCCAGGACCTTCCTAATGAGGCCATAAAAACCAGAGAAGTGAAGGAATAAAAGAGAACAACCTCATCATGTCGCCCTGCTTTAGCGCCTCATAAGGCAACATAGTGGTGATAATTACAGCAAATTAACAAGACTGATGCACAGAAATGTATATAAGCATAATTATATACAGGAGGTCTGCTCGCTAAATCCTTTTTTATTGTGGGGGAATTAACATGTGTCCAAAAAAACTGCATGTAAGAGGAAAAAGTCCTTAACAAAGGAGGAGGAAGTAGAAGGAACTCTACAGTGGACTAAAACCCTGACGTCTGCAGATCTCACTTGATAGTGAGGGATACTGAATCCTCTTTGCAGGAGGCCTGTGGGAACCCCAGGGAGTCCCAGCCTCACAGTGAGGATGTGGTTAGAGAGGTCAGTATGTTGCCTCAAACCTTTATTTTCTCACTTTGAAATGCCTAAAAGTGTGTACATTTGTATACGTGTGTTCAAAAACTATTTGCTTTAGACATATTCCCTCCTCCCCTGATTTTTCAGCACTTTGGAGAGTTCAGGTTCACAGATAGGAGCTCAGTGGATGGCAAAGATGTTTTCTTTTGCCTTTAGCCTTGACTGATGAGACCACAACCAGCCTCTCGTGAACCCGCAGAAGACTGACACAGATGTTTCCTCTGAGAAGCAACACAAACTCATGCCACGAAGACCAGACCACTACACACACAGAGTGGGAACCAACATCTCACATTTAACCTTCAGCTGGGTCCAGAGCAGATTCTTGTGTGGGTTTGGAGTGGACACTTCAGGCTGGTGAGAGTTCGATGACTCTTGTGTGAGAGTTTGTCATGTTTTTCTCTCACAGCTCTTCCTCTACTCTGATCATCCGGTGCACCTGGTAGCCACATTCATCAAGAACGCTGTAGAATAACATTTTTACCACGGCCAAGTAGGTTATGTTTTTGGGAGAGTTTGTCTGTCTGTTTGTCTGTGAACAATATAACTCAAAAAACAAAAAAAGGGTTCTCAATGAAATTTTCAGGAAATTTTCAAAATGGGATAAGGAAGAAGTGATTCATTTTTGGAGGTGAGCTGGATCACCGTCTGGATCCAGGATTTTTTTTAAAGGATTCTTCATCATTGTGAGATGGGGCCATTTTCACCATATGTGTATATAGCTCCACGATAAATGGTTGGATTGCGTTGCGAAAGAATACAAGACAAGGTCAGCATAATTTCCAACAGATGTAAAAGCACAATCCTGATCCTGGCAATATTCTGGATACTATGATGAGCTCTGAAATTAGCGTGATATCTGATATGTTGTAGCTTTGCAGTTTGACCCTCATCTTGTCTGTCAAGATGAAAGAAGCAAGCTTTATGATCTGTCATTTTTGAGGCATCTTTTGATGAACTCAGTTCTACTCCAACAAAAACAAAAGTTAAAATAATGATGCTTTAATAATTAAACACACACCTTCTCCCAAAGAAGCTCATTTTTTAAGTGTGACATCTATTTTCCTTTTTTCCCCGGTCTTTGAGTCTTTATTCCCCAACCAGCCAGTGCTGGCCTAATTACAGTTATAAAATATTAATCTAATAATCTGAGTTAGTGAGTCTTACAGCTTTTAGGGCTGTGATGAATCATTGCATGCACATTAACAGTCTATAATCATAAATCATCATTAGTGAGTATCTACAAAGAGAAAGTGTTTGACTAAATCTGTCAGCGTCATTTATAACCGCAGTAATTATTCTGCACAAAGTCCCCAGGATTGCCCAAGTGGTCGGGTTGCTCTTCTTCTTTCTGCTGCGGGAGTTTCTGCACACAGGTTAACGACGTGCATTGTATTTGTGAGAGCTGGAAAGATGTGTCTGTCCCTGCTTGGCTTTGAACCGCTTCCTCCACTGAACTGAAGGGTCAGCAGTGTGCAGGAATGCCCAGGAGCGACGGATACTAAGGCCACTGCATCTGAGACCTGTGATTGAAAATGCCTGCTCTTTGTAGTTTGCAGGTGAAGCTGCTCAGGGTGGGAGGAACCTTTGAAAACGGTCTTGACAGTTGATATGCACCTATAGAGAATATATTGCATCCCTCAGCTGGAGGGCTTCTGTACTGTGGTGAAGGTCAAGAGGAAGGCCGGGCAGGAAAAGGAAATGTCAGGCTGAGGCGCAACAATAGTGTCTGCTTTGACAGATTTATAGTTGCAGAACTTAAATCGGATTGCTGAGGAAAGCATTGAGGGATTTGTAGATGTGTGAGGAATATATGATTTCAAATGTCTGAATGGAAGTGTGGCTTACAAAGCTCTTAAAACTTAAAATCATGGTCTGCGTCTAACAGAATCTAACTGTTGATGGTGGAGATTTGCAGCCGCTCATCTTTAATCCACTGAATAGAATCTGAAGAAGCTCAAACTTTCTGTCTCTCCGTCTCATTTCTTCGGATTTCCATGAAGGCTGTAATTATCACTTCTTTTATTTTACAGAGCTGTGTCAGAATGAGCATCAGAGGAAAAATAAATCCTCTCTGTGGATATTTGCACTCCATTTCTAATTCAGATTTGACCTTTATTCTGACTCTCCAGTTGATCTTTAAAAAAGAGCTGCTTGATGAAAAAGACTTTTATAAGTTAAGCCAGCAGAGAGAGATTCAAAATGTAGAGACCTGATTCTCCTGAAGGTAAATGAAAGACATAGTTGAAGTCTCCTTTGGTTTTAAGGTCTTGACCTTTGAGGGTTGGTTGTCCCCAAATTGGTTTACAGCAAGTAAACCTTGTTTTGGTAAGAAAGCGTGACTGCTGAGGTGTAAAGAGGTCAACCACTGATCAAGAGCTGATCAAATCAAATCACATCAGTGTGCCAGCTTTCTTTATCAAGTGTTTTTGTGCCATTTTCTGTAGAAAATGCCTCTTTAGACTTAATATAAGCCACATTCACCTGACTAGTTCAGAAAAAATGTCTTGTTTCAAGTTTTTTAAAGACGAAATGAGGTCTGAATTGGTTGTAACAAGTTTCAAAAAATCACCCAATGGAACAAGAGGAAATTCACTTGTATTAAGACATTATTCTAGTTTTGGCAAATTTTCTGGCAAGTTTTTCTTTTCTGTTTGCAGATTTTTTTTCCTTACTACCAGCGATTCAGACCTCATTTTTTTCTTTAATAACTTTTATAAAAAGACATTTTTCTGACTTGATAAACTGAATGTGGCTCATATTGAGTATGATCAGGCAATTTTTACTCAAGATAAGACAAAAACACTTGATAAAATTTCAGTTTTCTTGCTGTGTTGTGTTCTGGCTTTGTTTGAAACTCTAAGTCTTTCACATCAGATTTGAAGACACTCAAACCACATGGAAATGCCAAGTGACTTTCAAAATAAAACAAACCGTCTTGGTATTTATCTTGACTAAAACAACAAACCTACTGATACTCCTTTCCAACAGAGCCGGTGTTGCTAGTTCCAGGCTAGTGTCTTACCCAGCATCAGTTCTTTGTGTTTCTACTGTCAGAGCTCTGGCTCCAGGTGCTCAAAACTACAACTTAGCAAGCACCAAATCTTTGCTGGGCCAGAGCCAAGTACAGCCTGAGGCACGGGTGGTACATAGTCATTTTCAAAAAGAAAAGCTGCAGAGCAAAACAACTGTTATTTTGTTGAGATTTCTCATTCAAAATTTAAAATAGAGATGAAATTGAGGCAGCAGTGTATTACCTCTTTAATAGATCAGCGTTTGACAATGTTTAATGGCCTAGTAGCCCTATGTTATTTATCTTATTTACATGACAGTGTAAATAACACCCCCTTGCTGCTGCAGCCCCCCACCCCTCACCCTCTACCCATGACATAATGACTAAGTTTACATGCAGTCAATTTTCGGGTTAAGGTCAATATTCTGGTTTCTGAAACTTCTGAAATAACCCATTTACTTGCGTGAGCTAACAGGGTTCTTTCTGTTTACATGGTATCCCAATCAAAACGGCATGGGCAACATCTTGATGCATGGAAAACGTCATTACACATTGGGTGTTATCTTTGCTTAGTCTTGCTGTATCCATAGCAACAACAACAGCAGCACAGCGGACTCCCTGTAATTAAAAGACCAGACTCCTTGCAAACTGAACATGCACAGAACACTAATTAATATTCCTTTAGATGGGGGATATCCCAGTAGGTGCATGACCAAATATTTGGGTTAGAAAAGGGGTAACCTAGGGGTGTTTTTCGGGTATTTAGAAACCGGAATATGAGCATATACTGGTTTTTGAAGGCCCTTGCACAACCGAATTATTGCTATATTCTGAATATGAAAGGGGGTGGGATTCAGAGGAACTTCGTGGTATTGCAATACCTGCAATGTGCAGAACTGAACATGCAGCCGGTGTGAGTTGACAGATGAGACGGCACACAGTCAACATGCGCTGGAGACAGAACAGACACAAATCTGATGTGTTCGGGAAAAGTTAACGGCAACAGAGGGGACTCAACCCTTGTCAGGCAGCACACACACTACATTCAACAGAGTGGAGACAGATCTGGTGGAGGTCCTGCTGACTCTGCCTTTGTCAGCAGGTCACATGTAGAGTAACTGTGTGTCGATATTAGTTGCTCTATGTATAATATCCCACTTTTATTCAACAGTCCTACCATCTGTGTAGATTCTGCATGTTTAGGTCTCACTACACCCACCTGTACTTCCAGTCCATGGTCTGCATTAACGCAGCATCCATTAAACAAACCAGCAGACCCTTGTGCGCTGAAAAAGCCTGAGATGTGCTTAATAATTCATCGCACTGCCACAACTCTTAAGCATAGTTGTCAAAACATGCTGATTAATTGGGACTTTAAAGTGAATTCACACTCTTTACTGCCCACTGCGTCACCTCCTGTAATCCTGATTAAGTGAAGCAGACACAGCCAACTGGTTTACTGGGTTAATTGGTTTGTCAGAGTCACATGACAAGTAGAGGAGGCCGAGGTGATTCATCATGCACACAATTATATGAAGCACCTGGTGGCTATGGTAACCACATCCCTGCATGGTACCATAAAGGATCAGACCAGCAGCCTCTTTTTCATTGACTCTGCCTGACGCGGACTCTAACCGTAACTAATGGAGCAGGCGTTAATAGTTCCCAGAGTTCTGCAGTGAGGCTGTTTGTTAAGTAAAGCTGTGGGAAATAATCATCTGTTAACAGAGGTTTTAATCTGTTTTCTGGATTTATCTTGTGTTCCTAAGTGTTCTAAGCATCCTTTGTCTTAGTCTCAGGGATTCTTTTTGTGTTTTTAATTTGTTGTTCTTGCTCCCTGTGTCTGCTTTCGTTGTGTTTCCCTTCACTTTGTCTGCACTAATTATTTTTACCTGTGTTCTCTGCCACAACATTTACCCTCCGTCTATTTAGTCAGTGTTTCTTTGTCAGTTTGTCACATCTCCTACCATATTTTCCTTCATATTCTGTGTTTTCTGTGTGCAAGTGTTAAAGTGTTCTGAGTTTCTTTGCTGCTGGCATGCAACAGGAAGCCCTGTTCACACATGCAGAACGAACTCCAGATAACTTTTTCAAGTTTCACCGCATGACTATCCCTCATTTCTGTTTGTCATTTATTTCAGTTTTGATTTTTTTGAAGTTGTATCTTCTGGTAGTTATATAAAAAAGAGGAAGTCAATTTACTTAAACAATTCGAGCGACAACAAAAAAGATCTGAAGGGAACTGACACTGTTTTTGTACTGGATGTAAAAACCAGAAGATAAACTGACATCTACGGGAAAGAAAACGCTGTTCCTCATCTTAAATTAAACATCAATAAACCTTTAAACAAGCTCTCGACTCCCTAAGAAGCCAGATTTATACCTGTTACAATTTCTAAAAGCATTTCACTAAGAAACCTTTTCAGTGAAATGTCAATCAATACCCAAGATTAAAAGTCTGTAATACATCTACCACACGCTGAGAGCCGAGCCCCAAACCACTGAAGCACATTTATTCTGAAGGAGAGGGTTTGTTCATTTCAGCGTTGAAATTCTGAATGAAAACAAGTCACAGAAAGGTTTAGATGTGGAGTGGTGTTGTGATCTACATGAAAGATTGATTATCAGAGAGTAAATTTTGCTGAAGATTGCTTCGATTGAAGAATTTGAAGCATGACTGAAAGCAGGAAGTAATAATTTAACACTCGGTCTGCCTTTTAGCTCCGGCCACATGACGTGATTCAGTGTCTACGTGCAGGCCGGCACATCTCCATCACGCTTTTCAATACGCCTCAGGTGACCTGGAACCACCCTGTCTCATTTTAGATCATACATTTTCTTTCAATTTCCAGCATGTCTTTCTATAATACATGAGCACCGTCTTCCTCTGGGATTCTGCCTCGTCCATCCGATGATAAGACAGAGACCGTCCTGTTGGAGCTCGCTGCACATAGAGGGATGGAGCCCACGTCTGAGGTTGTAGTGATCTAAATATTCAGACACGTGGATGGGAATGGTCTTCAGCACTCAGCGGTCTTTGTGCCATGTTTTAGTGCTTCAAGTGCTTTAAATTAACCATAAGATGTCATTACATAACTAAACCATCACACTAAGGAGTTTCCAGACATCTGATCAGTTCAAAACAGATGTGAATATTGAGACGGAGGCTGATTAAAGGTTCAACAGCCATCACTTCACAAGAAAGGATTCTGGTGAAAGGAGCTTAGATGATTAAGTCAATTTGACTGAGCTGTGAGTTTTGGTTCAAAAGAAAAAAAATGAATTAGATTGAATAATCTTATCTTATATCTATCTGTATAAATCCTCCAGTATGATTTGTTTGAAATTTTAGGATTGGATTAACTTTAAATCCCTAAACTTTATGACTGCTTTGTCAGGGATGAGTCAAGACTTCTTATAATTCAACCAAATAGTCAAGGCCACTTTAATCTCATCTTTCAATTGTATTTCTTCAGCCGAATTATGGTTCCAGCACATCTGAATGGTTCAATTTTTTCCATTGAATGACAAAACCTCTGATTATCATACTAACTAGAACTTTGCTATGTATAACAAGAATATATAGATCATATCCATTAGTGTGCTGTATCTAACTCAGTTTTTCATTATCAATAAATGGGTCTGTATGTCCTTATGCCTAAAGTGCAGGCAGACAGGAAACTGTTTGAATAAATGGCGAATAATGAGCAGGGAGAATGAAAAGTATTTTTTTTGGACTCAGATTTTAAAGTTTGAACTAATAGAGCTCTGTGATGGTGATATCCCGCCCTGCATCATTCACATTAACCCTGCATGGCTCTCAGCCCCTCTTCCATGACACCAGGCCTGAGCTCCGGCTCAGAGGGTGGTCTTTTTAATCATATCTGGGTTCAGCTCCAAATTGTGGACTCCTCTAAAGTCAATTTGTGGAGAAAGGCATGCTGGGTCAGTTCCCTGGATTGCGCTTCCTTCAGTGAAGTGCTGCCAACTAGGCCGCTCTCCAACACTAGAGCAGCTAAAGAAATGCAGAGGCAAACAGCTGGGACTGAGCCCGGCTCCTGATATTCCTCAAATGGAATCACTAAAGAGAATATGCTCCACATACACAACATGGATCCGCGGGTTGACGGAGAATTAATCATTCACAGCAGATGTGGCAGAGGAGGTTATTTTAAGGTAAAATTACCTCATTTAAACTGGCCTCCTTCACAAGTTCACACAGTATTAACCGATCCGTAACACTCAGGACTTTTTGTTCACAGCAGATTTCCTGTGATTCAGAGGAAAACGAACACAGTGCAGACTTTTCTGACTTGTTTTTGAATCTGAGGTTGGGATAAGCTGCAACTTCATGCACAGTAGCTGCTCTTCATTTTGGAGAGCAAATCTTCTTAAAACCTTTCTGAATCAAATTATCTGGTATGTCCCCTGGGTGACATCTCTGTTCTCTCACACCTTGGGCCCATAAACTGTGATTATTTCTTCAGCTCCAAGAGACAGAAACAAATGTTTCCACCACAGTATCATCAGGTTGATTAGATATTTGTTTAAGATTTTTGTCTGAGATGAACTTTTTAGGAGGCAAAAGTAAACTCAGGAACGTTGGTTTAGGACCCTGGTTGGGGGCTCTTGAACATAAGAGCGATGTGATTACCAAGTCAGAATCAAGCTGTCCAATCTCCCTCTGTGATTGGAGGAGCCACTACAGATGACTTTGCAGGAACTCGGGTGAAAAAATCAAGACGTGGATGGCGACCTGTTGGAGTCAGCGGGAGAGGAAACAGGAGACAATCAAGTGCGCAGTGTTAATGCCGCCCTCGCTGGAGCTCTCCCCTGCAGATAAATACTTCCTCTGAGCGCTCGGCAGTGAGGGGGATATCAGCGGCTCTCCGTGAAGATCCCCATCTGTGCTCTTAGCTCTGTAATGAAGAGAGTGACAAGTAGCAGTCTCCATGATGGTGGTGTTTTTGATTTTAATGAGCGATGAGTGCTCTTTACAGAGGATGTGGGTGTGTTGGAACCCTCCCTGCCTCTTTTCTTTACGAGAGCGACACGAACCAACACTCGTCAAAGAGATACGACCATAAAAGTGTTTAGTGCCTCACTCACGAATACCAGGACTCAGAAGTTATCCCTTTCACAGCTGAGATCCTGTCAACTGAAGAGCTTCTTTACAATGCCTGGGGAAGGATGCTGAAAGTTGGCACCTTAAGAGAAAAAAATGATCTTTAAACTAACACAACAAACACCTTGGACTCTGTAGGTGTGGTGGACAGAGAGCCGCAGAGGGATCAGGTGATTAAGATCACTGAGCAGAAGAAATAAGAGGATCAATAGGTGTTATTCAGAGAGGATGGAGGAGTGTGGCAAACAGCACAGAGGCAGAGCATGTTTCTAATCTTTGATTCTTTATAATGAGGAGCTCACAGAGATCGCCCGGCAGCGAGGATTAAGTCTCCTCAAGTTTACGACTTACAGTATCGGCACTCACCTGCATCGCTGCATGAATTTTAAAAACATCATCCTGGAAGGTGAGGGAAGTAATCTCATTAAAATTCATCCCCTCACACTCACTCAGACTCTCACAAACACACACATTTTAGTGCTCGGCGTTCAGCTGCAGCTCTGGTTGCAGAGGATTAGTGTTACCTGTAAACATCCAGCAGTTTGTCGGACCTGAAGGCCATCAGTGATTTCAGCCTGACGGGATCTGTCATGCGGCTGTAAATTAAAGGCAGCGGCTGTGTCAGAGGTCTCTGGGTGTTGTATTTTCATGTAATGTAAACAGCTGACATGTGTTGAGCATCAGCTGCTCACTGTGTGCTTAAAATGCAATCATATTTCCTCTCCCAGGAAAAGGAGGAAGGATACAGCTATTCCAAACGTGTTTTCATGGCCCCTCCTTCCTGCAGCTTGGTGCCACTTTGCATAAAAATATTACTGTTGGGACTAAAAGCAGTCATTATTAATGCAACCCTGTCTTATCTTTGCATTCATAAATCTATAATCCAAGTCTTGACCTTTATGGTGACAGTTGTATGGATAATAAACATCTCTGCCTGCCAAGAATGTAGAGACAAAGAGGAAACCTTGAGGGATAATAAATAAAAGCAGTGTCCAGGTGCCAAAGCTGCAGTTCCTCATGCAGCCACTTGAGGCTCCAAAAATGATTCAGTCCTCAAAGGCTCCTGTGTTGAAGGGGCTGTGCGGAGTTTGAAAGTGATCTTGAAAAATGTTCTTTTCTAGATATATGCCTGATCATAATTCACACTTTAAAATGAGATTATCAGCACCAATATTGCTGGTTACAGGTTATTTTACATTGCTGCTTCTTAGCTTCCAGTTCGGGTCAACGAGGACCGGATTGATTTGTGGCACACATAGGTCTCCATGACAACTCCATGGTGGCTGATGATATCTGTGTTTTTCTCTGCTGGAAGTCATTTCTGTTTGTAGTGGGCTGCACAGTGGCGCAACGGTTAGCGCTGCAGCCTCACAGCAAGAAGGTCACCAGTTTGGCTGGTGGGCCTTTCAGTGTGGAGTTTGCATGTTCTCCCTGTGCATGTGTGTGTTCTCTGGCTCCCTCCCACAGTCCAAAAACATGCTTATCAGGTTAATTGAGCACTCTAACTGTAGGTGTGAGTGTGTGCAAGAATGGTTGTCTGTCTGTCTCTGTCAGCCCTGTGATTGACTGGCGACCAGTCCAGGGTGTACCCCGCCTCTTACCCAATGACAGCTGGGATAGGCTACCCAGCCAGGACTGCGACCCTGAACAGGATAAGAGGTTCAGAATGAATGAATAATTTTGTAGTGATGGTGGACACAGGAGCCTAACTGTCAGACAGAAAAAGGACAGAAGAGCAGAAGACAGATAAACAGGAGAGTGATACAGCCCGAGCTAAGAGCTGTTTGTGATACTGTCCATCCCAACCCACAGTCAGCAGTTATTCTGCAGTGGTCTGTTCAAACTTGAGAGTCCATCAATAAAATGAAGAGTCAGGTTATGTTCGCTCTGCTTGGTGGATGACTGGCAGGACATAACCAGGATTCACTAATGTTACACATTACAGACATGTCTTAAAGCACTGGACTGCCAGCTGTGCTAAATATAGACAGCTACTAAACTACACACAAACTGACAGTGTTTACTTGTTGTCACATTAGCCTACAGATATGCCGGAGCACTGGGCTGCCAATGTCTAACATATTGCCGGCTGCTGCAACGTTTGCTTGATGTCACGTTGTCATGTTCCAAACTGGCTGTCCTGATAAGTCCCTTACCTCGGCGTGTTGTATCCAGTATCCAGTTGTCTTGAACAAAGAAAATTTGTTTCAAACTGATCTCCATTTAATTCCAAAACAAACACACACCTCTCTAAGAGTAATTTCCGACAGCGTGACAAGACTCCGGGCCACAAGGTGGCGAGGGAGTCCAATTAAAACAGATCCTCCTCACGGCATCTTTAGAATAGGATCATACAGCATAAAGAAGAGTGTTATTGCCCTGACAAGCTATTTTGATCCTGCATAATCAGTGCTGTAAGTGGATCTTACTTTAACCACACTACACATCGAATCTTACTTTAATGAAAACTTTAGAAATGTGCTAATTGAAGATACGTTTTGTAATCTTTGTCTGATTGTTTGATTGATAAACAGGGCCCATGTTTTTTTTGCAATCAACAGCTTGTACACGACTCAAACAGCTTCACAAAGGGGACGATCTCATCAGTGTCATTAAGGCTTGAACCGTGTAATCGCTGCTTGAGTTGTTGAACTGTTTTTATGCATCATTACAGACAGTTATCTGATTGGCACGCATGAGTGCACTCATTCTTATATCTTTATCTGCAACAAAACATTTGATGTTTATAACAAAACAATATTTCAAATTCAGTCAGAGCCTTAACAGGATGCCGCCATGCAGACGAACAATCGCTCTGTATGAATGTCACAGCATCATCTCTGTTGTTACTCCTGAGTTCAAATATTGGACCAGGCTAATTAGCAGGCTCATCACACTCTATTGATCTATGGATTAGCGTCTGACGAGAGCTCTGAGAGGCAACAATGATGCAACAGGAGGCAACGTGAAGCTGATCATATAACAAGCAGCCTGCCAGCTAAACACTTCCTCTCGCAGAGGAAAGCCCTTATCTGAGAGTATAATTTTAGCACTCTGAATCTTAACTTGAAACACGTTTCCCTGAACAAATTGACTCGTAGATTACTCCGGGTTGCACATAATTCTCCATTTAAAATCACTGATGCATTGTGCAGGGCTGAGATTGGATTTGTCCTCAGTAGAGGTGAATGCATGTGTATGAAGAGCTCACCGCCATGTCGGTTGATAAACACACACCACTTTGCATAATGATCTGTGAATAGAGGTGTATGGGTGGAGTGCAGTGGAGTCAGGAGGAGCGTATCAGGTGATGGAGTGTGTGTCAGCAAAGGTTGGAGTTTAAATATGAGTGATGGTTGAGTCGCTGTCAGTCAAACTGTAGGATGTGAGCTGGATGATGAGGATGCATTGATGCTACGTGAAGCAGAGTACCAAGTTTCTTATTGTCTTTTTTAACCTGGAAAGAATTTTGCAGGTAAATGACATTACAGAAGATAGCATAAGAAAATCACCAACCAGGATGGCAATAACTAACTTGTGTGGGTAAGTCATGAGATCCAGGCTGACAGGTGAGGCTCACGTTCATTTTGATGTGAGGCCCAGCTTCCTCAGACGTGACGAACATTGGGATATTAGTGATGTGGGAGTGGAGTGTGGCCCAGGTTAAAGTGAGTTTATTTGTGATGGAGCCGCTGGGGGAGCTGCAGAGGGACCTCTCAGAGTAATTAATGATCCCTGCTTTTTCAAACACCAACAATAATGAACATTACCCATCTGCTGCAGGGAGTCTGTCCTCACATACAGCTGGGCCTGTCAGCTAACAGCTACAGGAGGGATATATACCTGCTTCACACACTAAAGAAACCTTTAATTTAATGAGTATACTTTGTAAACATTAGACCTGAGTTTTTTATTTTTGTATGAAGATCTGTGTTGAGAAATTTACTGATTAAAGGGGCATGAAGGAACAGAAAAATGCCCGTTGGACCGTCAAAAAGATTTAAAAAGGGGGTATTCTGCTTTCTATATTTTACACATGAATATAAAATAACATGTAAATTTTAAAACCTGTACGTTGTAAAATGTTGTAGAAATCCCTAAATCTGTCTATGAACTGATCAAGCCGCTCTGGTCTAGAAATAGTGCGAGGTCTACACAAGATCTTCACAAGATCTTCACAAAACTTGCTGAAAAGAAGAAGTCATTTCATAAGGATCTCTGAACACACATCAAGATTGATCATAGCTCCGCCCCCATCAGGCCTCCAGAGAGTTGGCCAACCAGAGGGAAGGGGGTCAGTGCAGGAGGCCTTTAAAGAGACAGCAGCTAAAATGAAGTATTTCAGACAGAAGCTAAAATAAGGGTTTACTAAAACACCAGTGAGAGAAAAAAATGGTAATTTGAAAAGAAAAAAACAAAACAAAACATGTTAAGATACTATGGAAGCCCCAGAGGGACAGATATCACACTAAAAAACTTGTAATAAGCATCATTACGCTGCCAACTTTTGAGTCACTTTGTTTGGATTGATCCCTGTGTCTCTCCACCTTTCATCCCCTAGCTGCTGTGGTTGTGAGCGATGGTTTATGACAGTTATAAAGGCACCATTCATTGTTGTGCTCAAATATTATCATTTAGTTTCCTTATCTTAAACACAAGACATTATTTTTAGTGTTTAGGTCAAAACGACACATACATCCTGTATCACTGCACAGGCTGAAGAGACCTAATTGCCTTATTCTGTTATTTTTTTTTAACTTCTAAGTGATAAAGATGGCAAAATAGCTTTTAATAGGTCAAGGTTTTAAGTTGTTGCATTCTCCTTTAAGAAAGTGCTGCTGGAGCAGGTTGGAACTCGTCTGTTATAAAGTATGTTTGGAAACAAAAAGAGGAGTACCAATGCATCAGTGCAAAAACAGAAAAACTTGATATTTTTCTGTTGACAGAAAAACAATACAATGCAAAACTGAGGCCCCATAACAATGACTCCAGCGATGGATGTGACTATAAAGCAGAGGTCCTCTCAACCCAATTTCCCCCTGAGAGCGCTGCCAATGACGAATGACAACAAGGCCGTAACAGCCTGCATCTCTGCCATCCCCGAGTTCAGCCCGAGCTGAAATGAGGCCAGCTCTACTTTTAATAACAATGTGTGCATCTTTCCTTATCCTCCCTCTCCCCGAGGAGCGCAGGGAAAATTGGATTTCACTCCGGTCTTTAAGAGGCTGATATTATCTCTTTTGGGGTGAAAATCTTGTTTTAATAATTAAAATGATTTTGAAAATGACCAATTATGCTTCTTTTCAGCTGTGAAGGAATGCCTACTCTCTGGCTCTGGAGGAAGAGGAAGAGTCTCCCCAGAGAGTTTCTGTTTTAATCATGTGAGGAAGTCCTCTCGTTTCTGTGCGCACTCTGTGGTTAAACTGCCGGGATTATCAAGATGTCTATTTCTGCCAAGATGGAAAGATTTGTTGTCATTTTATGGTTTATGCAGTTAAACTAAAATGAGCAAAGGTTATCTGTTCAGTCAGGTCATACAGAAATACCTGTGAAGCTTTGAACACCTCTGCTAGTGAATGTACATAGGCATGTTGCTGAATGATCTGGGCCTGTACGCATGACAAACCATAAGTGGGAAAAACAGACTGTTTGTTGTAACGGCAAAAAAAAATAAAAATTGATTGGCGGTATGCATGAACCAGGTTAACGGCCCATAAGAGTGTTAGATTTAATGGAGGTAAACCCCACCATCACAGGCATTAGCGACAGGATAACAGCGCCTGTTTGGCTGTTTAAAGGCGGACATCGTGCAATGCGTTACTGTTTGAGACGAAATATACAAAGACAATGGACGATCCTTTGGAAAGGTGGCAATGTGTAGAAATACAGCAAATTTAGATTTAGGAGGCACATTTTTTCAGTGAACAGATGAGATAAGGGAGACAATCAAAGTCTCAAACCCGCAAGGATTGCTGCCGTCATTTTTACAAGTTTGATTTTTTTTTTTTGCTTTTATACGTCTGGGTCCTTCTCAGATGTGTGTGGTGAAGTGTTGGAGTTCATAAACTACTTTGAGAGGTATTTACCCAGGAACTGGGGCATTACTGCAATGCGTGTTTCGCAAAACAGCTTCCATATAACTGATTTTATTATTTAGGTTTTCTGATGTGTGCATTTACTCCATTCAAGATCGCCAAACTTTCTCTTTCTCTTTGTTTACCTGATTGACACACTGATAACAACTGTTTCCGTATTACTGTAATAAAATCTCAGTTTCTCTGGCTAAAAAATGTTTTTTTTTAAATCTTCTCTTGGTCACACTGTTACCATTTGCCAGGTTTATCTCTGTTTATGAGTGGCAGACGTGCAAAGTTCGTATATAGTTGATGGGGTTTTCCAGGAGGTTCCCTTTAATTATGATGTAATCTGCACCTGTGTGGCTTTCATGGTGTAATTAGTTAACCCGACGACTATTTGCAGTCGTGCATTTGGCTAACACTGCAGCTGAAGGGCCACTCCGTAACAGAACGTTAGGACTCATGGTCCCTTTTGTTTAATGACTGAACGTGCATACGGATCCTGATCCAGAGATCGGAACTCAGAAGATATCTTCAGTTTAGCTGTTATGTGGTCCAGTTTTACATACGGGGGGAAAACTGGCAAAAAGTTTTTGTTTAAGCCACACACTCCATTCACCAAAAAGGACTGTCTGCTATGTTGCTAAGTGTTAAAATTAAAATATTAGCTCTTTTGGCATTTTTTTCTTTCTCATGCATAAAAAAAAAAACTTTGCACACATGTCCAGCCCTTTTCCCAGAGTTTCTTTTCTCTAAAGCTGGCAAGAGAAACTTCCAAAAGTGAAAAGCTTAAAAATTTCACAAAAAATTTATCAGCTTTGGCTTTCACTTTGCAAATTTAACCAACACACTCAATCCAGCGGAAAGGTTCAGGCAGGCAGAGATTTTGAAGTCCACCAAGGCTGACCCCTGGAAATCTGAATCTATTTGCACAAGGCCTGATAGCAAACATTCTTTGCTGTTTCAGGCTTTTTCAACACAAACCATCCAAACACTGCTCCGCTTTTAGTGATACTTCTCGGGTTTTATGTCTTTATTCAGAAAGGATCAGAAAGTGGATGGAGCAGGAAAGCAGAACAGAGAGTTGCTATTTGGAGACTGTGGCCTCTGTACATGGGGCGCCACTTAGCCATGAGGCCAAATCAGCGATCCTCACACATGACCTTTTTATTATGACAAAAAACACTGAGGCAACAGTGCATTCAAATGTTTCACTGCTTGAGCAAACTGTCTGGATTTCATTTTACCAAACTCAATGTCAGAGTTGGTGCTGTGAAGCTTTTTCCATTGAAATTCAAGTTGAGTCTTTTTGATAGACAAACTTGAGGATTCTCAGGATTTGAGGGCAGTTTAAACCCACATGAAAAGCTCTTATCACAGGTAAATAACACCTGAAAGTCACCTTTTCCTCAGGAAGTCAAGCACGATCAGAGACATCCATCAGCAGCTGACTCTTAGATTTAAGGATTATTTTGGTTTTCTGATGGACTGTCCTCTATCGCTAACTTGTCTTTCTCTCCTTGAATTCTCTCCCTGACTCATTATCATATGTTTTCCATAAACTCATATACTTCTTATTATACTCTGTTATTCACAGAATATACTGTCCTGTAGTTAATGGAAATAAGATGCAATTTCTGCACACATTCAGAGAGCCTGTTGTTTGAGTTCCCAGCTCACATTGTGTAATGAGTTTGTGCAGCGCCTGCTCACTGTTTTATTAATGTGCTGCATAAAAAAATGTACTTTAAAAAATGTGTTTACGGTGTGATAAATTATTTGTAGTTTGGTTTAATTTATATACACAAAGTAAGAAATTAAGAGCAGAATTGTGCCTCTACAGTTTCCTTGTGACTTCTTCTTCTCTCTCTGTTGATGATGTGAACTGGTTCAGCCGTGAAGTAGACCCAGCTGTGTTATATACTTGATCTTGATTGGTTGAGACTCCATTTAACAGGGTTTTATTTTCAGTAGCAAAGTGTCGTCAGTGATAACTGTGAATGAGTCACTCCTATCATGATGTGCAGCTCCGCTCTGTGGGGTGTCAGCCTCTCACATCATCTGCTCCTGCGGCGAAGGAGGTCTCACCTTGAACTCCCACCACGGACCCCTCATGCAGACTCTATTTCCTGCCCTGTGCTGTAATCCCTAATCAATACCTGACAAACACATTTGTATCTGTTTCCCGTCGTCTGCAGGAACTCGATCAGCTGGTTGGAGCGGAGTCAAGAGCGCTGAGCTTTAATCTGTTAAAGCCGCTCCTGACAGAAACACTACTGACAGATTTCTGTTCCAGTTCAGGGACAATTGATCAACCTCCACTCATATTGTTTCCACAGCAATCTCTTCTAATCTAATCCATCTCACTCTGATTACCCGCTAAAAATCATGCTTGAAGTATTAACGTTGTCATCAACAAAGACGGCTGACAGACAGCGTGGCGAGCAGACCACAAATGAAAAACAAATCATCTTCAAACATCACAATCAGAGGAAATCTGAGTCTGAGTGATTAATCTGAGAGGACAGATCTGACAGAGCGTGTTTTCTCTTTAAACTAAAATTACCATCTCACTTTGTTCTTTGAATTCAGTCAACTTCAGAAACCACACTGGCAATTTGATGTCTAGTGTCAGCTCAGCAGGACATCGGGAATATATTCTGCTGAAAAGTACAGATAAGTGTTGAAGACGTCCAGGTGGTGCAGCTCAACCAAGTCCCAGCATGGGCACGTATTTATTTTTGACTTTTGCAGACATAAATCTTATTTTATAGGGGATAAATAATCTTTGAACATCAGTTAAAATGAAAAGGTGTAGGCAATGTTTGGTACAGAGGGCTTTCTGATGCGCTGTGGGAGGTTGAACCAAATGTTTTTGCTACAATTTAAAGGACCAAGAAATAGAAAATTTGCCTTATCCATATGCAAAGAGGTCCAAAGCAGCTCACAGAACTCGACTTAAAGGAGAGTTGTCACCGAATTGTTTTTTTTTCTGCTCCTGCTGAGGCAAACAGCCAATCATGGACTAGAATTTCTGGACTTCCTCAGCTTTAAAGTCTGACCATAAACCCTGAGAAGTGTCCACCATGTTGGCGCTCTCCTCACATTGTCACAGCTACATCCTCTTTTATTTTTTACGAGATGCTATCACCTTCTTCCTCTCACGTTCCTCGTCCACTTTGAACACCTTCCTCCCTCTAATGTACACTGCTCCATCAAACTAGAGGCACAAAATCAATCCTTTGCTCTCTATTTGTGCAGCAGAAGCACCCTGCTCCAGATCAATACACATTCGGGCTGGATGACAAAGCTAACAGGTGTGTGTGTGTGTGTGTTGTGTGTGTGTGTGTGTGTGTGTGTGTGTGTTTCCAGGATGCTATGCACCAGAGAGAGCTTCCTTTTCACAATAAAATAAAAGGCTTTCTTTGTGTTTATGAGCAGCCAGCAGGGCCTCGGCTTGTTCCACCTCCAGCTCAGCCCCCAGAGACCCGTGCCTTTTCTCTGTGAGCTGCTACCAGTGAAATCCAGCACAGCCCCAGAATAAAAAAGACTTAATACTTTGATTTTGGAAAATAAATCAAAATCAAAAATGTTGGAAGAGTTAATATTTAAGATGTCCACATCCAAAGGATGCAGAAAAGTGGTGTTGATATTCTAGCATGCTTTCTGCACAGCTTCTTTGAGCCCTTTCTTCTACGTCCAACCTCTAATCCGAGCACAACAGACCCATACTGTCACAAAAAGTGGAGTTAATACTGGGTGAAATCTTATGACATTGTAAATCTGCATGCAAATGATTTTCTGTGATCAGCCCCTCCTCTGTGTGCGCTCTGAACACAAACATGATGATGAATGAGAGGAACGCTGCTGTTTGCTTCTTCCCACTGAGAAGACGTCTGCCTCTGTCAGCTCTCTTAGTTCTCTTAATTGCCCAAAGCAAAACAGAGTAAAGTCTGCCTCCGTCTGAAACACTAGAGGCCCATCAGTTCCATCTCTGAAGCCTGGTCTTGTTCAGGGCTGCTGGGAAACAGACTGGGACTCCTCGTCTTTAAGTTCCTCCTCCTGTCTCCTGCTCTACGTCCCCGTAGGAAAAGCTCCCTCCTCGTCTTTCATCTCTCTCTTCACAGATCCTGGATGAACTCTCTGTCCATGCCCACCAGGAAGGTTGTGTTTGCAGCTCAGAGCCTGAACTCCAGCAGGTGGTCCTTCAGGTGTAGCTCCTCCACACTGCGGAGGCAGAGTTGATGTAAGAGTGGAAAGGCAGCGATGTAGTGCACTTTGTCTGACACTTTGTATCTCTGCTGCTTCACTTCTTAATTATATAGCTTCTTTATCGGGCTGCTTGAAGGCTTTTATCTTGATACTCAACCACCCATGGGTCATAGAAACTTTGAATATTTGTAGTATATTTTATCTGAAACTACCGCTAACACATTACAACTCTGAGTGAGCTCTGTAATTCAGTTAAGTCTGGAAAAAAGCCTTGGGCGAGTTTATCCCTGCGTCCTGATGAATACATGCTCAAAGCTTCTGGTTACCATGGAAACAGGGATGCTGTTCTGTTCTCCTGCTGATCCTGAGTCTGGTTTCATCCTGTCAATAAATCTGAAAAACACAGCTTGTCCACTGGGGAGGGAAATCAATTTGACCACACAAATTAAATCAATTTACAGGACAATGCAGGAAACACTCACATGGATGTTCTCGACAGGGCACACTCGAGTGTTTTTGTCTTTTTTTGTGGTACGTCACATAATTCTGAGTCATCCCCCAACTATTTAATTAGCAGCACTGCTGGACAAATAATTTCATGTTGAGTCTGTTGTTAAAAATTTCCAACTGTGCAACAAAAATCAGGACTGAGGCAGAAGGTGTAGTCGAAATAATAATAATAAAACAGGCTTACGAAAACCTAAAATCATACTGCACTGCTGTGTGAGTGAGTGAGTGTTTATTGTTTCACTATTACTGAAGATAAGAGCGCGACAAACTTTAGTATACTGGGACAAATTTAAGGTTTACTTACATTAAATGATGATTCTTCTTGTATAAACAGAGCAGCAGAGGAAAGCATCTGCTTTTTTCTTTCAGTGGAAAATCTGCAGACCGTGCATGCAGCCGGTTGCCTCTGCTCCTGTTTTGTTCTTTCGTCTTATATTAATTTTCATTTCTTTTTGCCAAACTTATCAGAAATCTTCTCATGCTTTTCCTTCCGGATATTTTTCCCTGGAAACTGTTTTTTACGTTGTGATGGCAAACTTTAGTTATCACTGTTGTCACTGGAATTGCTGTTCCTGGACGCCTCATCCTCCAAATGTCTGGAGATTCCTGAAGAACTCTTATTATTATACTATTTTAAGCCCTCCAGGGATGCAAGGGCAAACACAAGGAGTCAGAAGAGCTGGTGCAAGATAAAGGAGGTTTTGGAGAATAGATACAAACCATGTCTCTCCTCTTTCATTATGGACAGTAGATCTCTGCTTAATAAGATGGAGGAGCTTGGACCAGCAGGAGTCAGATGGAGTTTGGGTAATGCAGTATGGTGTGCCTTACAAAGACATGATTTCAGCAGGATATTTCCGACCAAACCGTCAATATCGATGGGCAGAAAGTCTCATGTATCATCAGATGGCAAACCCCTCGGAAAGCTGATCTCAGAGAGTCAAGCATTTTTACCTTCGCCAAGGAGGTTATGTTTTTGGGAGAGTTTGTTTGTCTGTGAACATCATAACTCAGAAAGTAACAAACAGATCTTGATGAAATTTTCAGGAAATGTTCAAAATGAGATAAGGAAGAACTAATTAAATTTTGGAGGTGATCCGGATCACCGTCTGGATCCAGGACTTTTTTAAAGGATTCTTTATCATTGTGAGATGGGCTGGTTTCACCATATGTGTATATAACTCTACGATAAATGGTTGGATTGCTTTGCAAAACATTACAAGACAAGGTCACCATAATTTCTGACAGATGTAAAAGTACGATCCAGATCCTGGCAATATTCTGGATGCTAAGATCCAGAATATGAAATATATACTGGGTCATCATAATTTTCAAAACCGTCAGGTAACAAATTATCGTACAAACCTGCAACTAACACCAAAATGTAGCAGACAGTCTGCTGAAAGGGAGTATAACATTAGGGTCAAAGTAGGGTCAAAGTGAGATTGCTCCAATCGTTACATTCTTTACTTCAACAAACTCATTTCAAAAGCTGCATGGTGGTTTTTGTCTGAACTTGGCAGTAAACATATACATACCTTGCAGTCCAGACAGTGTCAAACTGCTGGTTTTAACTGTAAATATTTGGCTACTTGCTACTTCAGTGCGGACAACATTTGTGAGCTGTGCCGAGCTTGTGCAACTCTTGACAAAGTTAGGAATAGAGTAAGATAACTTACTCTCTTTCACTGATTTTTTTCAGTTATTTAGACATATTCTGGATCATATGCAGGGGTTAGATTGGGGTCACTTGCAGGTTGCCTCCAGGCTAGATTCAACCCTCCACCTCCCCAGTCTCAGAAACCGCTGCTTTCCCTTCCATTAAAAACAGAAACTGTTATGGTTTAAGCATTAGTTTTTCAGTAAAAACCACATAGATATAGATTCTTCAGGGAGAAATTGATCGCTGGATCGAAACCTCCTCCGAGGCCATTCTCTCTGATTTAATCATAAACATTGCCATCAGTTATCAGTCATCAGCAGACTTCTCCAAAACCCTTCTCGCCCATGCTACTGATGCTATCCGTCAGAGGGAGTACTAATGTTTCATCACTTCCACAATAAATACTTGTGAATAGATTATTCACAGAAGAGACACTCTTGCAAAGTGTTTAAAAATTGCTGACAGAGTCGCGCTCTCAGCCTGCCCACTCCTGCTATAAATGTTATTGATCGCCTCGCTAAGCCCGCCGACTGAATTAACGCCATTAATCACCTTTGAATTATTTTTAAAAGTCTCATTTCAAATTCCATTAATAAGTAAATAAGTAATGACTTCCCAAAGCTTCATCGGTTGTCTCATTTCTCCACGGCGACACAGGGCGAGCGTTTTTCTCACCACTCATTTCTGTAACTCAGGAGGAGACAGGTTTTAAGAGACACTGTAATAGCTGAAATGCTCTGGAAGTCCTGATTTTTCCAATGATTTTTGGATGACTGAGCTCTGCACATCATTCAGTCTGCAGCAGATCTGTCCAGGCTTTTAGGACACACACTGGAAACAAGCTCAATGACTAACATGTTTGTCAACCCACTCCCTGACACACAGTCTGAAGCTTCCAGCTGTGGTAACGTGTCAGTAGAGAGGTTTGGATCTGCACCCTGTGTTCGGTGCAGCTGCAGAGCTGAAAACTCAACCTGCTCACAGATTTGTACATCTTTCTTCTGCGAGTGCCTCATCCTCCTCAAACTCCTGTCAGAGAGATTTCAGCTGCCAGAGCAGCGGCGGCGTGTTGACAGGCTCTTTTTGAGCTTAACAAATTGACAAAGATTTGTAAACAACACAAGCCGTCATATCTCACCACCAATTTAACTCTGCTTTGAATAAAACATCGGACCACACACAAACTCCTCAGTCCCTCTTTTCTTTACACACTTTCTCTGTACCCAAAGCGATTTTTCAGTTCATGGTCCAATTCTGCAGTCAGTGGAGTGTGGCAGAAGCATGGACAACCGTCAGTGGCAGACTGAGGAAAGCATAACAGGCTTTGTTACTCTTCAGAGCTGTTTATGCCAATCTGCATCCTGTCTGCGGCGGTGAGAGAGGCTCCAGGCCTCCAGGAGGACGGGTGTTAGCAAATGGAGCGTGATGTTTGTTCTTCAGCCGTGCTTGATTTTACTTAGCGCAGCAATAAAAATGACAAATCAACATGTAGCACGATGACCTTCTGAGGATGAGGCTTTTGAAGATTTCTGATGACACCCACGCCTGTGAAATTTATCCCAGGAAATACCAGAACCACCAAAAGTTTTTCTTTATCTATTCATTTTTTTTCCTTCTGTTTGTTTAAAAGTCTGCAACTGGAACAAACCCTCAACAAGATTAATAACGCTGTCTCTCCAATAATAAAAAAAAAAGGAACTGACAGGACCTTATAAAGGTGATGGTTGTCAATCCGAAAGAGCACAAAACCCTCACACTTCCTACAGCTGACCGGCTTTGAAACTTGTTTGCAACTGTTGTGAAAAGATGATCTGAGTTTGGATCTTCTTGTTGTGTTGAAGCAGCAGCCATGGATGAGTCAGTCCTCATGTTCCTCAGGCTGTCGGCATCGATGCAGCACTCAGAGCACTCAGCATCAGAACGATTGCTTCAGGAGTGTTTCCTCTTCAAGTGACTTGGACCAATTTTTCTGTAATGTCTGCTGCATCTTTCTACTGTATTATTTTCTATTTCTTTGCTTCTGAGGGGGAAAGAAAGAGAACAGAACACTAACAAGGTAACTTTAATTTTGAGGAATAGAGTTCTGCTCCAATCAGGGAGTTTTCCTATCCTGCAGTTGGTTCTAACATGACTTTGAAGACTTTGCAATGAAGTTGTAGTTGATATTGAAGGAAATTAAAATCTCATCTGTCTGCAATATATAAGCATGCAATGCGAAAGGGCACAATAAGCTCTGCAGGTTGATGAAGTCGAGGTAAGCACACTGTTTTTGTCAGCGGAGTCCAGTAGCTTTGCAAAGGTGTGCAACAAAACCATGCATAAAATAAAGTTTTGTTTCTAAAAGAAGCTTTTTATTTATTTATTTGTTTTTTTTTTAATTAAAGATTTTAATCGCGATTAATCATATGATCGCAAGCTCAAATTGGTCTCATATTTTTTCTTTTTTTTTTCAAATGTACTTTAAAGGGATAATTCACAAGTTTTTAAACTAAACAGCCTGTTTTTTTCAGCAGCTCAGCACAAACTGATAGAGCTCATGCATCACAACAACAGACGCATTGTTCAACAAGTACTTTTGGTCGAAAAAAAAAAAAGATAGTTCTAATATCTCTCTGCATTTACTGTATGCTTGGAAAGCAAGTGGTATTTGAGGGCGCAGTATTGCCCAGTTATTTTTTGGCCAGCAGCAAAAAGCCCTTTTGATGGATGTGTTATCATTTTTACACACCTGAAGTTGCTGTTTTGATCCTGCATGATACAGCATGAACCGGCAGGTGCAGTATAAGGACATTTTCCGACCTGTTTCTGCTCCTAACAAGAAAAGCCCAGGTCTTGAAATATCACAATGAAGCATGAAATACAATAAAAAGTGACTAAAGGTCATTATTATTGACATCTGTTGGGATTTAAGCCTGCATCACTAAATTCCACACCTTTCAGGTAATCTGGATTCGGATACAGAGCTTGTCTAATTGCAGCCCTCTCCTGCTCCTCCAGCTTCAAAGGGGGCGGTGTTGGTCCACAGTTGGAGACCTGGTTATAAGTCGCCCTCCTGCCACATTTTCCTCCTGCTGACTCAGGACCATCGGAGGCGCTCGGTGACACCACCAATTTGCAAAGTCGGTCGACCGAGGAATTATTTTGGCCTTAATCTTTCATAAGGCCACGCTGAGCTCGTGTGAGGGAAGAGATGAAAGAACAACATAATAATAAAAGTGAAATGTGAGGGAGGGAGTGGGCGCTGTGACAGGGAGGTAATTATAGCAGGCACAAATGACACCAGTAATCAGCTTGTTAAAGCAGGGGGATTTAAAACGGAGCACGTTTGAATCCGATAACGACCCTTTGACATTTTAAAACCCTGATTTGCTGCTTTGGCTGAAGCAGAAAGGTGGAATCAGCACTTCTGAGTGTGCATGCAGAATAAGACGGCTCATGGCCTGTTAGCCGGCTCTGCACGCATGTAGACGATGCTGCACTCGCTGCTTTATTTATTTATTTATGTTAGATACAACGGAGCAGCCTTCAAACAACAGATGAATCATTCAGAGGCTTCAGACCAACTGTTGCTGGGTGAGTTTGCAGCTTAGATAACACAGATTCTCCAAACACTGACCAGGGAACACAGGGATGGACTCCCAGAGATGAATGTTGATGACAGCCCGACGTAGCTGCAGAAACAAGCAGAGAGTGAGCAGGTTTAAACATTTTATTATGAGGAAAAACTTCTGATGAAACCTCATTCACATTCATTATGAAATCATTACTCTCAGGGCCACATAAAACATGAAAGATTGTCCTCCATTTTTCTATTTCGCCCCGTCTCCGCTTCTGCAGAGCGTTATTAAATTGCTGTCATTGGTGTAAATAGGCTGATGCACTGCTGCACTCTCCTTATAATGTGTTGACAGGCTACATAAGAGCCTCCTATAATAGAATCCGATTCTGACAGACCTGTGCTGCAGATAATACCACAACTGCATCTGAAAAACAAGTTCATGACAGGCATGCTGAGGAATAAAACAGCGCTCCCCCCCTGAGAGGCCGACACATGTACGGATACATTATTAAAAAGGAGATCCTGTTTGTTTTGTGCCTTCATAATCAAACCTTTCCTTCAGAGCCTGCAGTGAGAGCACGCTGCTCCCAGCTTTCATGTTCTGCTCACGGTGTGTGTGCGAGTCTGGTTCTCCTCCATCTCCCCGCTTTGATTTTAATTGAATAAAGAGAGCTCAGAGCTTCATGTGTCATTTGGTGCGAATGGGTTTTCTTTTTCATGAGTTCAGTCCTCTTTTCCTGTAAATATCACTTCCAAAGCGGCTCCCTGTGGTAGCTGTGTTTGGAAAATGTCAAGTTCAGGCAATTAAGAGCGAGTTGGCTCAGGAATCAGTGTAAGCTTCTTTTAAAGAGGAACTCTAAACATGGGTCACAAAGCTGAAATTTACTATAAGTCTGAAAATGAACAGAATTATGACCCAGTTACCACCAAAGAGAAATGAATCATGAAAATATAGTTTGACATTCAATCAAAGCTTTACTGAACTCCACAAAAGGCCAAGAATCCCCAATGCCTCTGAATGTGTAGACGTAGATGTGGAATACACTAATGGGATAGAGTTAGAGCATTATGTGATCAACTATTTGATGTCCACTCACAGTAAAAGTCTCTGACTTGTTGATGAAACCCCTGCAGAGATGCATCCAGATCTTCGTCTGAGTCAGGAGTGCATGAGCCAGTGTTGAAGGGGTTGTGAGGACTTTCAAAGTGATCTTGAAAAAGTCTCCTTGTAGATTATTCCTGATCGTAATCCACACTTTAACATGATGCTATCAGCACCAATATAGGTTACCTCCAAATGCTACTTTGTAGCTTCCTGATCAAGTTAAGCAGGACCGGGTTGATTTACGGCACGTCAAAGTCCCTATGTCAACACCACGCTGGCTGTCAAACTTTAGTAGTGAGAAGAAACAACTGTATTTTTCTCTGCTGAAAATGATTTCTGTGATTAATTTTATAGTGATGGTAGTAGGAGGAGCCTAACTGTCAGGCAGAAAAATGACAGACGGGCAGAAGAAAGCTAAACAGGATAGTGATAGAGCATGAGCTAAAGGCTAACACAAGAGCTAAACTGTTTGTGATAGTGTTCATTCCAACCTACATGCAGCAGTTATTCTGCAGTTGTCTGTTCAAACTTGAGAGTCTATCAATAAAATGAAGAGTGAGGTTATCATTGCCAGGTGGTAGATGAGTGCTGGGAGGACATAACTAGGATTTACTAAGATTACAGACTACAGACATGTCTTAGAGCACCGGGCTGCCAGTAGTGCTAAACATAGGCAGCTACTAAACTACGTTACAAACTGAGAGTGTTTGCTTGTTGTCACATTTCAAACAAAGTGCTACAAAAGTGTTGTTAAATAGCTTACTTTATGCACTGTATGCGGTAAAAAAAATCATCCTGAACAGAGAAAATTTGTTTCAATCTGATCTCCATTCGTTTCCAAAATAAACACACGCCTTGTTAAAAGTCATGTCTTCACGACAGTGTGTGTGAGACTCTGGGCCAAAAGGTGGCGTTGCAGTCCACGTCACAGAAACCCTCCTTACAGCATGTCTAAGTCATAGAATATAGAAAACATGGATGTAGTCTCCCTGACGTCATCCGTTTTTTTCTAAAAAAATGAAGCAAATTGGGAATCGTGGCCATATTGGAAGTGGCAAGGGCTTCGTGCACAGCTATAGGCCGCCTGTCACGTGACCTGAGCTTTGCCTTTGATTAGGCAAGCTCTAGATCTGAATATCCTCTGAACCGCCAAGTTAGAAAAAAAATCACCCCCTGTACAGTGTGTGCCGATAGTAAACTTAGCGCTTCAGACAGGGGACGTTTTTTGAACCAGGCTGTAAATAGGTTAATGTCTGCTGTAAAAATGTATTTTTTTGGCTTGGTGTGTATGTGACTTCTGGTACTTCCGGAGCCAGCCTCAAGTGGACACTTGAGAAACTGCAATTTTAGTGAGCAGAGCCCTTTCATATTAGAGTCCTGCTCACCTTGTATGGATTCTGTCATGAATGACCACCTGCTCTAAAAGTCCTATGATGAGGACCTCTACAGAATATTTCTGTAGATATTTCCATCCTCTCTTCACTGTGATGTTGACACACCTTTAAATAGAAATAAGGCAAATGTCACAAAGTTCTGACATCAGTTTTTTTTTGTCCTCGTCTTTTTGGACAGAAACTTCTCCATAAAAAACATTCTGGGTCCATTAATACTTGCCTCTCAGTGCAGAATTTGTTCTGTCTTGTCAGGCGCTTGTGGCTGTCACAGTGATGAGTGGGGCCAAAACGGCGAGCTGCTGTATCACCCTGACAGAAAACACAGAGATAGAGTGAGAGAGGAAGAGCAATGAGAGGAGAGAGAGGGGGAGAGGCGAGATCAACGAGGAGGAAGCGGGAAAAAAAATGACAATGGAGGAGAGGAAGAAGAGTGACAGCACAGAGAGTGAAGACGCAGACGGAGACAGACGTCTGAGGTCTGAGAAGCAGGTTGGAGCCCAGCATGAGCCTGGATGTGTAAACACACACAGTCTCCATCAGACTGACACAGGAACCACTCTGCAGCTCCACCAGCTTCTCCTTCACACACTCCATGTCTCTGAAGCCGCCTGTCAGCTCGTGTCGGATCGGCTGCAGTTAGCCGAAAACGCTTTCAGCCTAAACACAGAAATCAGACTCTGAGCTCCTGAAACGCCGACATGGACTGTTTGTTTGGGGGATGTTACATGTAAACGTTTGGCTGTTTGTGATCGAGGGTTTGTTGTCTCTGCAGAAACACTGCCAGCAAATATTGGGGGACAGTGTCCTGTTTGCTCACAGATCAGAGTGTTTGTAGACAGAGCTGTAGCCGCTCGGTGGCTGTGTTCAAGTTAGCAGAGCTTCAGGAATATTATCTTCATGTGAGGCTTTATCGTATCACTTCATCGTGGAGTTAGTGTGGATATTTAAAAGCATTAATCTGGGCTTCCACTTCCTCTCTGCCTGATCTATATCACACAGGAATAAGAACAGATTCACACTACATGTTTTTTTTTTTGCCCTTAATGTGTGAATAAATCTTTTTCCATGTTTGAGTGTCTCCTGCTGTGCATTAAAGCTGCTTCCTGTTCAGCTGCTCTGGAGCGGAGACAGGAGTGTCCTCACATCCATCCATGTTTTATTTACAGGACTGAGGCCGCTTGGCTGCAAACATGTGTTCCTTAGAAAGCCTGTCTTTGTTAAGAGGAGTCACCTGGCACCGAAGCACATGAGCTGTGAAATTCCAATAGAGAGAGGAACATACATTAAGACGCTAAAGGCTGTTTCTGTTCTGTGTGGTCCTCGGAGGAAGACTGCACAGTGTGTGTGTTTGTGTGTGTGTGGATGGCCCTCTCTGAAAATGTAATAGTTTAGAATGAGGTAAGCTCATACAGCCTGAAGCGTGGCTGCAGAAATGAATGTAAGATTGGAAACTTATTCAGTGGAGGAAGTGAAATGAATAAATTGAAATGCTTGAACTTCCATGATGTTTTTTGTGCAGCTATGAAGATTTAATATCCCTCATTTCTTCCAATAAAAAGATTTTCCTTCACCGTGTTAGCTTGGTGACATCTGTTGATACCTTCACGGCTCGCTGGCATCCATTATTGATCCCAAAACTGATGCATTCAATTGGATAACAGTAAGCTGCAAGCTGTTACGTGTTTGTGCTGTCACACTTCGCCCTCACCAGAGGCTGCTCTGTCCGCTACACTGAGGTGCGTCTTCAATCATTAAAGGGACGTTTGGTTTGAGCAGCTAATACCTCCAGTTCCTTCAAAGTCGGTCATGAAGCTTAAGAGCTGCGTGTGCACTCAGAGATGAGGCTGAAAACGATTATTTGAAATATTCATGAGAACAGGAGCCACGTGAAGCAGACCGTCATTGCAAAGCAGGAGCAGCGTCTTTATGGATCCTCCTGGAAGCTGATTGGCCACTCAGGTGTTTTCTGTTTGTGCTAACTACACCTCTTTCTCACCCCGCTCGCTGCATGTGATACACTCAAAGCTTAAAGAGTCAGGGAGTGTGCAAACACAGGAATATTTAATGAGGAGTGTGTTTTCTGTTTCACAGCAAAAAACTGTGGCAGAGAAAACCGAGGGAAGGTCGACTCAAGCATCCATTTCTCAGAGAAAATGAAAAGTGTTGTATCAGGGTCGAGGGAAATCTCACAGTCCCTAAATGTCCCTCAACATATTTTCCAGAAGAAAAAACAGGAACTGAACATTAAAGTTCAGCTCATATTGCCTGTTGCCCTCTACCTTTCTTTCCTTGTCCCGATGAAACCTCTTTACCCTCTGCGTTATTACATACCTGCTAATATTCCAGATATCCTTTGAAGTCAGCCAGTGATGAATCTCTGACATGCCGTATCAGCTCGGTGTCAGGACTCCCGCTGAACAGAGATGCAGCCTCACAGCAGGAAATGTCAGCACAGGAAATGTCAAGGCTAAGCTCTGAGAAATGCAGGATGATGTTACGGCCTTCTGCAGGGCTTTGGACTTCTGCTTTGACCACTAGAAGGATTATTTATGCATTATCTGCCACGGCTTCTCCCAAACTTTGAGCCACCAGACACATTTTATTGTGTCCTTCAGCGGCGGAGTGAAATGCATAAAAGCTGATTGAAGATATTTTCCTGAGAAAAAAAACAATCATTTGTATGAATTCACGTTACTAAGTGAGATCTACATATTGTCTGTTTAAGTTGTGGTCAACCCCCCCTCCTCTTCTACAGTGACACACACCATCTGTTCATGTAACTGTTCTGTTGTTCCTTTTTTCATGCATAATGTCAAAACAGAAACTCAAAGAATAATTCATCGACTGTCACTTCACAAAGACCATAAGGAATTCAGAGGGAAGGCTTCAGTGTGTTTTTTGTGGGGAGGAACCAAGTCTTTTTTTGCAAGTCCAAGTCCCAAGTCTTCGGTCATGTGTTCCAGTCAAGTCTCATAATGATTGTTCACAAGTCCCAAAACACGAGTCAGAGTTGAGTCTGAAGTCTTTTGAGCATAATCCAAAGTCAAATCTAAAGTCTCGGTGTGCACAACTTAAGTTAGAGTCACAAACTCGATTACCCATCTTTGTGAGGAACCCATGTCAAGAGAACCCAAAAGTCTGCAAATCAGAGACACATCTCAAACACTAACATTCACAATATCAGGAAGAATCTGTGTTTTGACTAGTGGCTGTTGGTCGTAGAAGGAGAAGAAGATCTACTTCAACATAAAGCTGTCATATAACGAGATATGATGGAGTAAGGTTTACTCGTCTTCAAAGTGTGTTTGGTTGTCTGCAAGCCTCAGTCAGCCTTCACAAAATTTCATGTAATGTTTAGGTCTGTCTTCTTTACTAGTCTTCCCCTCCAGCAGCGAACACAATATTTTCATTAAGAATGGGCATTTCAAGCTTACATACTATTGAACGGTCACAGACAACGATTCGGCACTTGGTGGAATACATGACACACAAATTTCCGGCAACTGTTACTCATGCTTTCTTCATCTCTTGCAGCTTGCTTCAGCTGCCTTTCTTCTTTTTCTGTTAGGTAATGGAAGTTCATAGAGAGCTATGATCAGAAAACTGTATTACAGCCAGACTCTACTAAAAACCATTAAGTTTTTGTGTCTTTACGGGGCTTCTTTTCGGTATTGACAGTCACATGTGCTATTTATATTTGTTATTGAAATACAACTTGCCAGTACAGTAGTTTATGCCTCGAGCAATGTCTATTTAAAATCATTGAAAGTGAAATTGTTTTTTTTCTTTTTTTCCCCCTACTATTGTACTAGATATACTTTAATTTGTATTTGAACAAAAATATTGCTCTTTTATGTGTAAATATTGGGATGTTATTCCCCAATTGTTTAGATAAAAGTTATAAAACACCAAAAAACAAACAAAAACTCCTTTAAGTTTTGTTATTCATAAATGACACAATGTTTGTAAAGACCATCTGATGATGATTCTACCAGACTGTAAAAAAAATAATAATAATAATTTGAAAAAATTGGCTCCAAGTGAGGTCACCACATAACTGCTTCTCCTGGCTGCAGTACAGGTCAAAAACTCTGTCTCTCCTGTACCTTTACCTGGGCTGTGATAAAACTTAAATAATTACAACCTGTAAAAATGTTTCTCACACCCATTTACAGTAGTTATATGAAGATATTGTTGGGTTGCATTGTGTTCAAGTCCTCTTTTTTCTGAAAAGTTTCTTTATGATTAGCTGTACGATGTAAAACAGGGTTTTACATCATGATTCACAATGATTGATGGCAGCTGTTCTTGAATAGTTTTGTTTTTTTTCGTAAGTAGTAAGATACCTCGGAAAGGAGAGCCAAGAAGAGAAAAGACTTTTGTCAGCCGGCACCACATATATTCTCTAGTCTTCAGACTCAGGCTATACAATGGCAGCGCCTCTGACGGGGGTATTTTGGCCCCAATGCTGAACAATGGTAGAAGCCAAAGACACACTGTCCTTTCTTTATACAGTCAATGGTTTCTTTGCTTTTTCCTTCTGTTTGCTGAGTCTCTTTCTTCCCCCATAAGGTGTTGTCTTGTGTCCTCAGCACATCACTGTAGTTGTCAGGATCATTAAGTTTGGCTAGCATTTTTGTGTCTGATCAATGCAAAAACACATAAACTCTTAGACTGTGAGGTAGTGTGTTATTTGGATTCCACAAAGATTAAAATAATATGATGAAGCCAACCGTTTTCTGAAGCAGCTGATAGTCAAAAAGTCTGAGCTGAAGTGAACTATCCCTTTAACAGCAACATCTCATACACCTGCCTGAGGTGTGTGATAAATGAAAGGTCATGGAATTATAAAACATGGACGTCATTCTTCCCCTGGGAGAGTTATAAAAGTCATGCTGATGTGCCAAAACTCATCTAAATTAGAATTAAACCGTATCAAAACGCCAGCCTTTCCTGTGCTTTGGAAGCAGCTCTACTGGAACATTCTTAATGCAAGAAAAACAGCCAGGCTCATGTCTAGAAACTTTCTCCTTCCTCCACCTAAAGAAAAAAAACTTCCCTTATTTCACAGCTCAACACCAATTACTTTCTCTGGCACTATCAAAGCAGCTGGAGTTGCTTCAGTAACATCCAATATTAACTCATAATAATGCTGAGCTGGAGAATCTCCAAGATAGGACAACAATTTGCTCACAGAGAGATTAGGGCTACTTGTGCAGAATAAATATATGAATAGAAGAGAGAGCAGACCATTAGACATGCTCAACACAGCTAGAGCTGCAAACAAGCCGGGAGGGCTGCTGTGTATCACGGCTTCATTGTCTATACTTACTCCCTAAAGGTAAATTGCAGGGAAATTAAACTTAATTATTCTGTTTGAGCGTACTGTCATGGAGAGACAATTGCAGAGGGCTGTGCTGGGTGCAGAAAGAAGTGTTGCTAAAGACAGTCAGGGATGGAAATGCTTCCTTTTTTAATCTGCTCTGCATGGGCTGCCCTTTAACTGGTGGCGTTGGCAGCTGACACGGATAGATTCTTTCCAGTCTCATCAGATATGACAGCTTGTGTGAGGACAAACATTAAAAACTGCATGAGATTAAAAAAAAGAACCAAGAAGAGCATAACTGCAGTTCCTTGAGTGTCCACTTGAGGCTGGCCTACGAAGCTGAAAACTCTCATTTAACCATATTTCGATAAAGTTTCATGCAAAATGAGGATTGACCCTGCTTAGAAATAACACTATAACTCTGACTGGGTTAATCATTTTAGTAATTATCAAACCCAATGACCATGAAGAGTAGTCTGCAAAGCATCACACTCCAGAACATTAACACTTCTACACTGCAAAGAAACTGAAATCTTATCAAGTGTTTTTATCTGATTTTCAGGAAAAAAAAATGTCTTCTAAGACTTAGTATGAGCCACATTCACCTGACCAGTCCAGAAAAAATTCTTGTTTTAAGTTATTTAAACACAAAAATTAGGTCTGAATTGCTTGTTACAAGTAAAAAAAAAAGTTCTACCAAGGGAACAAGAGCAAACTTATCTGTATTAGGACACTATTGTAGTTTCAAGCAAAGTTTCAAACACATTTTCTTATTCCATCTGCAGTTTTTTTAACTTGTTACACGCAATCAGACTTTATTTTTGTCATTAAATAACTTATAATAATACTTTTTTCTGGACTGACCAGTTTAAGAGTCTTATATCAAGTATAACAAGACAGTTTTTACTTAAGATGAGACAAAAACACTTGATGAAATTTCTTTTTTTTGCAGTGTAAGGAAGAGAATAATTCAATATTATATGCTGTTTAGGTCTAGGTTTGAAATGAAAATTCAAATGAGAGGTGGAAATATTATTAGATATTGACTTTATGAGCCAATACTTCAGGCTCTGCTTTATTGCTTTCAGAAAGCAGTGAGCTGTATATGCCCATATTATGAGAAGAGGTGTTTCTGTTGTCTGGTCAGTGACTGAATGAGCTTTAAATATTTAAAGAATTTATTCTGTTGCCCTAAATATCATCCTCCTGTCTGTGTGAGAGCCTTGAATTCATCTCTGTGCCTGTTTCTTCTTTAAAATTCCTCACCTGTCTCTGCAGAGCTCTCAATTTTCACCTAAAATACCAGGGAAGAGCTTCCCGTCACTGGGGGGTGATTTTTGATCCGGCACACACCACCTCATCGGCAGTGTCACCTCTTTGACAGCGAACAGAGAAAACAACTGAGCAGCTCAAGACAATCTGTCGTCCAAACTACCTCCTGAATCTGTGCTGACAGGCGGAGCTGCAGGCGTCTCTCAGGCTGTGGTTAGGGACCGTTGAAGTTTCGGCGTGGGGGAGGAGACTGAGCTTTGTTGGTCAGAGTTTCCTGAATCACTGTAAAGCTAGAACACTCTCTGTTTCTTCCCCTGATGCCCGAGTCACGCAATGAATGAGTGTGTGATCTTACCCACAATGCCCTCTGTCTCCCAAATCCTCTTTCTTTGCTCTCTCATCTCAATCAATGAGCTGAACTCTGCCCACAGAGAGACCCTTAGGCTCCACTCTGTCCATTGCCGAGAGTAAAGCATCACAGGGGTCCTCCTGCTTTCTCTTCTCCTGCCTCCCTTCCCTTTGTTTCTCTCTCTTTAAAAATACATATCCCATCATCCTCTCACGCTGGCTGCTGAGAGCCATCACAACAACCTCTGGCAGGAGCTTTGTTCCTTTCACTTTTTTAGTGAAAGCACGCTCACTTTGTGCTGAAAAGTCTTTCTAAAGTGTGCATGCTCTGAATTCACAGAAAGGGAGTGTGATTTCTGCTGCTGCTTCTGGGAGACGACTCTTGAAGTTGTGAGCTTCAGACCACAACATACACTCCAGGAGAATTCAACATTTCTGTGTATGCCAAGTCTCACTCACCTTCATCCTTTAATGAGATGCAGTGATTCAGCAGTTGAACCCTGCTTTAAAATGTCACGCTTGTTTAACTGTAGGTCAAAGTGTCTGTCACTCTCAGGAAGGGGACAGTGCGTTAAAATTAGCGCAGAACTAAAACAAAGTGACACCTGTGGAGCAGCAGCTTAATGTGCCGTGCTCATCAAGAGACACTGAAGCTATGCTACATTAGCCTAACTACAGCAGAGGGACCAAGCAAGAAGTCTGCTGTGAGGGGGCATTTCAGGTACGATAAGAGTGACTGAGCAGATTCAGGATGCAGACAGATTTGCATCTGAAGGGTCAAACATGTTCAATTTAAAGCAGCATCTGCAGGATAAGCTGCAGATCAAAAGATAATTCATCAAAAGCCTGTAAAAACTGTCACTGGGTCATGCCTCCAAACTGTCAGGGCTTCTGTTGTCAGCTCTGAAAAAAGAGAAATTAAAGGCTGAACATTTCCTCTGATATACATTAAATATCTGACAGTCTGCGGTCAGATAAAACTCTGATCAGCATGCGCTCTCAGTGCTCAGTTGGGACCAAAAGTGTCTCCATTAGTCCACCATCATAATCATCTCTTTATCTAGAGCCCCCACAGGGACAGGGACCTGCTAACAAAGACCTCTTCCTGGTTCTTTCACCCCTACATCCAGCATCACCTGCTCACCAGTCATCTTGCCAACAGCGCTTGTCAAAGCTAATCAGAGCTCGAGCTGAGCGATGGTAGCTGGGCAGACGGTAACTTCAGGGCTTATGATTAATTAACATCTATATTCACTTAACTCACCTCCTGTCTTCTTTTCCGCCTCAGCCTCCATCAAACTGATGTTCCATCATCATCAACAGGACTGAAATAAACTCCGGGGGCCGTCTGTGGTTAGGCACCAACAACAGAGAAAATAATCACCTCATCCTTGTCATGTCGGCTCTGTCATCACTCACCAGGAGGAATCAAAGCTCAGAATGATACAGAATGATTCAGTTCAGATAATCAAGGTTACTTCGATTGTTTTCGCAGGATCCTCAGGTGACCTGTGGAGCAAGGCGGGCATCTTAAGGCCCCATTTACATGACAACGTTTCATCTGAAAATGCTAAAATGCAGTGAAACTAATCTGTGTTTACGCAGAAACACTGAGGGACTGAAAATGCTGTAGTTGGCTTTCCAGGCCTGTAGGTGGCGCTATAACTGTCTTGTCCAGAAGTGGCTTTTGACAGATCTCCGCCAAAGTAGAGTCGAGCCGATCATCTGGTGTTTTGGTGAATATGAAGTGCAGAAGTGGAAAAGATGCACATTTTGTTGATTCAGCAGATTGAGCAGCACAAGCACAACATAGTAGTCAACCATAACAACTGTATGTCAGCATTTCCACTGAAAACGTAATTGTTTACATGACAATGGTGTTGGCAGCGTTTCAGAAAAATTCCACTCTAGAGGCTGTTTTCAAAAGTTTGTGTTTTAGGTCTGCTTAAACGCTGTTTCCGTGTAAACGTGAGGCCGAATCGCGACAAAACTTTTGTGTTTTACCCTAAAACCATTGTCGTGTAAACGGCTCCTCAAACACCTTCAGGGGAAGAGCTCAGAGGTTCAAGGTGAAGAGGTTTTTAAGAAGCTTTAGAAGAGAGATGATCAAACTTTGGTGCACAGATGTCCTAAAATTTGTCTTTAATGACACACCACAGCAACACTCAAACCTTTTATTTTGCACAAGCAGACAAGTACGCCACAGTTACCACCAGGAGCTACAACTTCAGCTCTTCACAAGAATCTTTTCTGCTGTAAACTGCACTGAGCTGAAGGATGTTTGTCTTTTCAATGTGTGTTGGTTTGGAGTTCAACTGTGAGGACAGATGCTTGAAAAACATGTGTATGACTGTGCAAAGATACGCTCGAAGAAAATGCGGGGTTTTCTTTCTGTGGCTAGGAATGAGATGTAGTGATGATTAAGAAACCAAACATGTACACCCTGTCGAAGATTCATCATTACTGAAAAACAATCCTCTCCATGCTGCCCTCCTGATCCAGTCCAACACTTCACTCCCTGACTCATCTCACAGCTCTCCATGAAGGCCTAAAGAACCAACTCTGCTCACTTTTATAGAAATGATAATCAGTCTCCGGGCAGGGTATTGATCCAAGTATCACTCAAGAGTTCAATTAGACGTGATGAGGGCTCTTAAAATAGTCCATTTATTCAGCAAATCAAAACAAGAGCAGTGTTTAAAGTATCAGTACACTTTATCCTCTTCATTTGAGCTGCCTTTGTAATTGTAAATCCATTTACTGCCTGCTCCTTTGTCGCGGAGCAGAGATTATTCACATGCAAATTGCCTGAAGTCATAATAGCCTCTTAGATGTTGTTTTTAAAGACTTTGCTTTAAAAGAGGAAGTGATAATCTTTGGGTAATTTGTGTCTACTTTTATCAACTCATTCCATCAGAGGGAGCTACAGTGTGAGGGAGGTAATGATGGGAAAACACAGTCATTCTGTTCGTAAATGATCATCGGCTATGGATATGAGAAGTATAAGACTTTGTGTCTCTGAGGCTGAAGGTGCTCGTCAGATTCAAGGATCACTTTTCTTCTAAAGCACAATAACAAGTATATGACATGTCTCAGAGCACAGGAAGCTGAAACAGGAATCCTTCTCTTAAAGATCCCAACATATTCAAATGTTTCTATTTCTGGAGCGAGAAATATCACAGTAATGAAAGTTTTACCGCAGACAGAGAAATCCCACTCACCCATCTGTTCCATTTTTCATCATTTGTCATTATTTAACACGTTGACATAGTTTGGAAAGCTCCTGAACAATTATTTTAAAACCACAGTGGAGCACAGTTTCATCGCTGGTTTTCAGACTCACAGCTGGAAGTCTGTGGCTCACTTTATACTGCATCACATCTTAGGATTCCATCTTTTCTGCAGAGTCTGACTCTATTACACAGGACGACAAGGAAGAAAATTGTGATCATACAAAGTGACTGGTTACAGCAGGATAGGAAGAGATTCTCTAATTCAACAACAGGAGTTTGAAACATTCAGAATGACAGAACACAAGAACCACAACAAGTTCTTATTTCGTTCCCACCTGACACTTTTTCAGCTTTAAAATGTGAGTTATGAGCTGTTATAGCAGACTGCTGCCCGACCTTGATCACGCCATGCCTCTTTTTACTGTACCCCGCTGCCAGCAGCAGGTCAGGCTGGATGTCTTGGATGTCAGTGCTGACTGATGGGCAGCTCTTAGTGAACCCTCGAGGGGCTTCTCAGTGCTGCTCCTGCTCAGAGAGACACACACAAGACGGATGGAGAGTCAGAGGAACGCCTATCGACCCGTCTGCCATGCTCAGACCCTGGACCTCCCACTGCCCCGCCCTCCACCACAGAGACATGCCAGTGTGTGTCAGCCTTAATGTGTGTGTGTGTAAGATGAGCCTCCAGTAAGTGTACCACCTCCCTTACTTTGATAAAACACACACAAGCAGACTCACAAAGTAGTGCACAGAATCTCACAGATCTTCCTTCTTCAGCCCAAACATGTTTAATATACTTTAAAGTTTCCCAAATGTTTAACAAATGCAGTATTTATTCGTGCAGCTGACAGAACATCCGCAGCCAGTGTTTCAAGGGGTCAGTTCAGAGCAAAGAGTCTCACCAAGAGGATTTTAAGTCTCCAACTACTTGCTATTCCCTGGTTGACCAACGGGACGAGACAAGAAGCGATAAGATGATTTCTGCTCTACATCTCTGCGGTGGATGTAGCCTACGGCATAAAAGCTGGAGGTCTGAGTGTTTTATTGACCAGAAGTGGGGCTTAGCTACACACACACGCACAGCAGAGCAGAGGAACAGCAGAGAGCTAACTATACAGCACCAAACTCTGCCAAAGCAGCACCTTTCTGCAGGGTTGTGGGAATGTGAGACTGATAAAGTGTGTTTAACTGCCAGGAAACATTCAGAATAAAGAAAAAAAAATTCTTATTTGTGGTTTAGCTGCCTGACAGGTGCTGCTCTCCACTTTCTCATTAAGCCAGGGATAATGCAGTTTTTGGATATCAAACAGCAACACAGAAATTAGATTTGTCTTTAAAGTTTGACAAGGCAACTTTTTCAGCCTTAGTCACAAGGTCCCTCAGTTATCAAAATAGTTAAGGTCTTGTTGCAACATGCAAAAAAGACAACAAAAAGAGATTTAAAAAAATAGCTGCAGAGAACAAAAAAAAAAAAAAGAAAAAAAGAAAAAAAAAGAAACCACAGCTCCAACACAAAACAAATTAAATGACCATATATGGAAATATTCATGGCGCCATCTAGACAAATTTCCCAAAATACTGTCATGAAAGCTTAGACTCTATCCTCATCACTCTACAACAACTCAGAAAAGCAGCATCATATCCAAACAGCATAACCATAAACGGACTCCTATCTTTGATGGTTTGCAGTAAAAGGCTTTCTCTTCAGCCAATCAACGCTGCTGTTGGTTAGTCACCTGTGTCACATCGAAATCATTCCTGACAATCTGATACCAACGTTCTGTGTCCGGAGGAGGGCGTTTCCTCCCCTAACATTAGCCATCTGTGTTGTTAGCCTGGAGTTGATGCCTTCGTTTGATTTAACAGGCGTCAACAATTCTCAGGAGGTGTCAATCATCCGATCAGACTGACCCGCTCTGGATCGTGTTCCGTGTGAAACATACACGCGTGTTTGCTCCAAATGCGCGAATGCACAGAGCGCACGGATCCAACTTTCTAAACTTCCTTCGAGTTTAGTTTTTGGATGTCACAGTGCTACGTTTTGACGCCCTGAAAGAGTCATCAAGTGCTTGTGTGACATGTGCAGACACCTGAGCTTCTTGGGTTTCCTCATCACTCATGTTGAGCTGACCCCGGACTTCTGTCATCACAGAAACGGTGTGTAAGGTCTCTTAGCTACTCATTGAAGTGGTGTCAAATCACCAATTCACCAATTGTATTAGCCTGTGCCTTATTAAACAAATTAGACTCACAGCAGGAGTACAGTTTAGCAGCAGGACTGCCTGCAGATTTCTTGCTTTTACAAAACAACAGTCTGCACATGGACATGTTTGTGTGTTTGGAAGTATTACACGTTCAACCACAGGTCAGGGAATGATTGCATGTGTGATTTTTTTTTTTAACTTATGTGAACTATGAATCACATGTTTGTTTCTCTGTATTTTCTATTTAGAACCAGTTTTTCATGAGGATACTGGAAACAACTCTGAGCTGTCTTCATCACAACTCTACCACCATCCATGGACCTCCTTATCCCCCTTGGACTTCTTGGCTCCATAAATCAACCCATCAGACAGAGTAAGTCTCATCCAGTCTTTCTTCAGCTCTAGGATGAGGTGCAGTGTGGTTATATCTGCTAAAGTTGGAGTCAAACTTAAGTTCCTCTGTGTGGTTTTCTTTGAAATTGTGAAACAGTGAGGAGTAATCTGGTGGATTTTGAGGAGAGCACCTGTTGTGCAGGTTTTGCACTGATGGCAGAGATGGTGCAGAAATGGCACAAATGTAGCTCTTGCTTGAGCATTGTTTGATGGTTTTCCAGAGATTTTCTGTCATTTGAATGGAAACACGCAAAGACATTATGTCATCCTGTTCCTGTCCTTTTGTAATCTGTGAGCTTCACACACACATTAACTTTCTTATATTGCTGTCTGTGATCATACCGGAAAAGGTGACCTCTTGTTTCTTTAAGGATGCAGCTTCCTGTTTCTCTAATAATGATGCTGAAACTTTGGGGTCAGATGTTCAGACTCTGATGGCTGACTGCTCCTTAAAGCTTGCTGAAGGATAAAACTTGGGAACAGTCTTTGTTGGATCAGTCATTTTCATTTTGAGGCAGAATTTAATTTTTATTTTAGTTGCTGTGATCCAACCACCTCTGACCCAGAAGATCAATATATTTAAACTTGTGAAAGAATGAGCTGATGGGCTGATGAGCTGCTTTTAATATTTTACCTTAATAATTCTAACAGAGGCTGTAGTTGCAGAGATATGTGAATGTGATTTTCAAGCTGAAACCCAAAAACAAATTTGGGTTTGGGCTGAATTCGGGAAGTATCACAGCTGAATCAAACGAAACCAGAGAAAAGACTAGAGCTAAATATTAAAAGTAAATCAAATCATCACACTGAAACCTTTATGAGAGCCTCAAGCATGTCAGGAGTCACAAGTAGACTCATCAGCACTGCTCCTGATATGATAATTTCTTAGTCCTCCTCTCTAATTTCCTCCTGGTAACTGTGACGATATTTGGGCTGAACTTCAAAAAACTGAATGTGCTTGCTCTCAAAAGAAGAGATGTTAGGCGTCTCCAGAGACTATCAGTGTCCAGCGTCTGTCTGCACAAAGATAAGACTGCAGCTGTTCTGGTTTAGTGAAGGCCGCTGATGCATCACCTCGTGTATCATACATTAATGGATGAGACGGTTATTATCTCCACGCTCTCTGATACTGAGGAAAATCAGAACACAACACGCTCTGCCTGTTTGTCTCTAACCTCTTCACCTCCTGTGCTTTCTTCTTTCTAATCCAGGAGCCCAGTGTCACCCTTTCTTATCTGCTGCTAAATTTAAATCTAATTTCTCCCTCTCTGTCTGTCTGTGCCTCACACCCTTCCTCATCTCATCCTCTAATCCCACTTCACCTCCTCTCCGAGCTCAGGAATCATCTTCACTAACTTGTAACTCTTCCAGAAACCCCGCTGAGCCACTCCCGGGGCTACATGCATAAAACTCTGTGTAGATTCAAGACTAAAGAGTGTGTGGGAACACAGAGGCAGAAACATAAATACTGACTCTGTTTTGAGGAGTTAATAAAGTCATGTGTACACATGGTTCTGTTTTTATCGCTCTCAGTTCTGTGAAATCTGGCTGCATTTGAAAGATTCTCCCACTCTCGGCTATAAATATGCGCAATAAAGGAGACATGGGCCATGTTTGAGAGTTTTATTTTATCTTATTTCATAAAACTTGGTTGAATTGTTCCGTTTGTGGCCATTAAGTGGAACCATCCAACTTGTTTTGCTGCTATTTTATTTCCAGTCTACGAGTAGTTTGCACAGACTGTAAAATGTGTGTAGGAACTCTGCTCTTTGCGTGCGTGAATCGTAGAATGTGTGCTCACATATCTACTGTATTGTGGTGTTAAAAACACCTTATGCACGGTTTGTGCGTGTGTGTATTTGCGCCTCTGCCCTCTGGTGCTTTTTCAGAATCAGGATGTTTCCTCTCCTGTGTGTACCTCTCACACTATCTCCCTCCTTCAATCTGTTCCTGAGGGAGAGGCATGTGATGTCAGAGGAGGGGTGGCAGAATACTGATGAATGTGGAGAAAACCTTTAAAAAAACCTCTCTTTAATGCAGCGGCCTGTATCCTTTTCTTTCATAAGAGCCATTACGCCTCAGCTCACCTGGATTAAATTCCTTCAGGAGCCAGAAAATCTACTTTATCTTCACAATTAAAACAAAAAAGTGTGCAAAATTCTAAACACAGTAAAAATCTAGTTAATAATTGCCAAAAGAAGAATTTTTTGTGTTTATATAATTGGGTCTTTTTTTTTTTCTTTTAAATAAACTCGCAAATATTTTTCAAAAATCCAAATATGTCATGTCATATTTTTTTTAATTTGCAAAATTAATTAAATCAAAAATAAGTTTGAAAATTTTCAAAATTTTCGAAATTTCAAAAAATTGCACCCCCCCCAAAAAAATGAAATGAAAAAAAAGACATTTCAAAAAAATTAGCAAGTTAGAAAAACAAAAAAATTGACAAAATTTCATAAATTTGCCAAATATTAAAAAAGTGTTTTCTTAAAAAATTTGCTTTATTTTCAAAATTTGTTCAAATTTTGAAAATTTGCAAGTGAAATTTTTTTTTGCAAAACTGTGCAGAAATAATAAAAAAAGAAATTTGCAAAAATTTTAAAAATTTGCAAAAATTAAAAAAAATTGAAATTCAAGAATTAAAAAAAAAAAAAATAAAATTGAAAGCTGTAATGCAAGGTGATGCCCTTTTTGTTAAAAAAATATGTGAATGCATATTTTTATTTTTACCCTCTGAAAGAAAAACAAAATTTTTTTATTTCAACAATATTATTTCAAAGCTTTAAGGATCCACTGCAAAGGAATCAAAGAGCAACATGAGGCTCCAGAGCTACATCCATCAATATTCAGGCCGTGAGCAACAGGAATTTATTTTCTTCAGTATTTATTAATATTCTCTTCTAATACCAGTATGGGACATGTCTGTGTGTGTCACTGGTGTTACATTATTACCTGCTGCTCTAATTTCTCTGTGTAACACACGTGGGATGTGTATCCGAGTTTGCTTAATGAAAAAGCTCACTTTAGCTGATTAATCCGTCACTTCATCAGAGGAATTACCTCCTGATTAGTTGTGCTCTTCATCTTCTGACCTCTGTGAGCCATTGGTGCAGAGATGACGAGGGACGAGTGGAACTTTCTGTCTGTGTTTTCTCTCCGGTGGCCAATCCTCCGTTCCATCCACCTGAGAGTCTTCATCTGTGAAGAGTCCGTCTTTATCTGACCCCCGGGCTGCAGAGATGGCTGTATTTTTTTTTTTCTGGGAAAGGATGGGTGGGAGCGGTTTTCATCCTAAAAGACAGTTTCCTCTGTAATTCACTGTGAAGATAGTAATCAGAGTGTCTCCAGGTATTTACTCTGACTCTACTTTTTATCAGCGCAGGACCTCCCTGTGCTGCCGCTGACGGTGTTTATCTAAAATGCAATCTTTCTGAACTGTAAAGCACTGAGTTTGTTGCCCCCCTCTCAATGAGCAGGGCACCGAGGGTCAGAATCAATAACAACTTACGAGCTGCCGTGCACCTCGTAGTAGGGTGCCGAAGCCTGCGGGGTGGTGGAGCTGTGGAAGTGCTCACGGATGCACGGACAGCTGCTCTTATCTGGTCTCTGCTGGGAGCAAATCAAAGATTGGATGTCACAACAAGATGAAAAAAACACGTTACTCCACCAGAGATCTGACACTGGTTCTTTGTGGTTTCGCCTTTAGCTGGACCACTTCACAGACCGGCCTGTAGTCTGAGAAATAAACAACAGAGTGCCAAAGGAGTGAGAGTCTACAGTCTATTTATAGCTGTTTGAATCTTCAGGACTGAAATATTTGTATTATAATGAAGTCAAAGGAAATATTCTCATTACCCAAAGAATACACACTGCTCAGATTCCTGCCCTGGGGGAGCAGAGTTGGATGCACTCACTAATAGTATGTCTCTCGTCTCCTGCACGCCGTCAGTCAACTGATTTGTTAAGAAAAGCCGTGGGTGTGTTGCTTTTTAATCAGGAGCCATCAATTCATAAATTAAGACTGATTAAGTGATCAATTTACCTTTGTCATAGCTCTGTCATCATCACCTAATGGGTGTCTGCGGGGAATAAATGAGGAGATAAGTGGGACCGGAGGCTGCTGGAGGCTGCTGCTCTGCTGGGAGGATTTCTGCCTCGTAGATCTGATTTTTATCATCATGACTCACTTTTTTCTTAACTCCAACACAAGAAGAGAATCTGATTTTGAAGCAGGAAAGTCTGAGTGATGATTTGTTTTGTGAGCAGCAGTCTGTTTGGCACTTTAAGTGTTTGTTATACACTTCATGGTTGAGTTTTTATCACAGATCTGCTCTGATTTCCCGAAGCCTGCAGCAAGTACCTGCTGCTTATACGCTCGACTGAAGCTATCAGAATAAACGCGTCGCTGACATCAACAAGTGGAAATATTTAAGGTACAATAAAGCTCCTGAAAGTGAAAATACTGCTCATACAAGAGGGAGGAATAGTGGTGAAGATTTCAGAAAACTTGGTAGAGATGATTGAGCACTCGGATATCCTGTCAGCCAATTTTCACCAACAAGTCATCAAATAAAGCAGCGTGATCCGTCCCCCAGAGGTCTACATGATAATGTAATTATCCCTCCAGAGAAACTGCTGAACACTGCACTCTGGGTTATTGTTTGATGAGATACTCCGCTTGGGGTGCAGGATGGGGTGATGGATGTGTCAATCAACTGAGAGACTTTCAGCATGTTTTTAACATGAGTGAAACTCCATCTCCTGAGTCAGTGTTGTCTTACTTATGAAAGCTGACTGTTTTTGGGTTTGCTTGTTAGTGTATCCCCTCTACAGGAGGTCCCAGGTCTCTGGCAGTATGATTTCGAAGGGTGGAGGGCTGAAAGTTTAGAAAACTACTCAAAGGTGCTGAAACTTGAGTGCTGTTAAAAACTGAGGAACAATTAAAACACTGAGGAGGGATTTATCATTTGCACGCTGAGAACAGTGCCCTGCTGGCTTTTGTGATGCCCCCTGATGTCACTCTAATCAGCTGCACCTGTATGCTTAGCTCACAAACAGTAACTTGGCATCAAAGTAAAAGAAAGTAATATTTCAATTCCATTTTTACATCAAGTGTGTAGTATTAAAATAGACTGTTGAAAAGTGCATTGGTGATACTTTTTGGTTATGACAGCTGCTAAGGATGGGTACCGAATTAGGTACTTTGATAGGTACTGACCGGATTCTCCCTGTAGTACAGAGTACTGTCTCACTTAAAATCAAAAGGTACCATGCTAAGGTACCTAAACACATCTTCATAACTGTGAAAGAGTGGAAGACGAGGCGTTTTTCTTGCTGAACATGAACACAGCATTGCAAGGTTATATGTTGAAGAATAAATATGTTTGATTGAAAAACTTATTAGCACCATATTAGCACACAAAAGTACAGAAAATTGGTACCGTTAAGCACCGATATTGATTGCACGGCACCGTATTGTTTTAGATGTGAAAGGTACCCATCTCTAACAGTAGCAGAAAGATCACATTTAAATAGTCAAAGTAAGCCCTTTATGTTGGACCTTTTCTGATTCTTTAGGACATGTCCACATGTATCTGAATATCTGGGAAAATGCATGTTTTTGTATGTTAAGGTCTGTCATCCATGGGTTCTTTTTTTTTTTTTTTTGAAAACTCCAGCCGAAGTGAAGATTTGGAAAACTCGGTTAATTTATGCTTTCCTGTTGACTCTGGGAAACTGAGTTCTTGGTTCTTAAACGGCACAGCTGAATGAGGTGTTCATTTTGATTGGCTTGCACAGGTTTACGGCTGAAAAACACTGCCAAATATGGGTTTAGCTTGCTTCAAGCTGGATTTATTGTAGGATTTTCCTGTTACGTGTGGACAAAAGTAATTTTAAGAATGAATTGGTGGAGGTGTTAGTTTTTGAAAATACCCTGCAACGTATGTCCAAGGCTTTAGTTTCTGTTGGGACATTAGGTGATGTGAGGAAGTTTTCCCATCGTGTGCCTATACAAAGGCTGATCTAGAGGTACCAGAAGAAGAGCACAGCATTACTGCCATCTCCTCTCATCATGCACCATTATAGGTGCTCCTTTTAATGCATGATCTATTAAAAACATACAGAAAAAGATGAAACTGTCTTGTGTCTTGTATTCTGAGTTTTAAATACCAAATAAGTAAGGCTTCTGTGGCTCAGGCCTAAATGTGCATGTTTCTGATTTGTTCCAGTGGGTTCAACATCAGTCTATGCATTTATATAACCCAAACAACGCTCTGTGTGTGTTTTCTCCATTTTCAGTTGTACAGTTAAAGAGAGGGGTTAAATTTTGTTACACAAGTCTGTTGTGATTAAGTTTCTTCAAACATGTTCATGTTAACTCACCTACCTGCAGGTGCTCCTGGCTTTAATTAGTTTGATTATTGCTATATGAAAAACACATCTTTGGTTTACGGAAGGATTGGATCTAATCTCTTTGCACTTCAATCTATGTAGAGACTCCTTCCACATCCAAACACAACACTAGTGAAACCAGGAGTGTCATATTTTCCACTGCACACTGTGCCACATTATCTTACAGGTTGTGTGCCTGATTCTTGTTCATAAGAGTTTTTTTGATCACATTAGAGAAAATATTTTCTTGCAGCTTCTTGAGGACCCTGCTCCTTCACTGAGCTGAGATCAGACTTTTCTCATCTATAGCTGCATACCTCCTCCGCGCTCTCCCCTGTGTCTTCAGATAAATTGTCTGACATAAAGCTGCCAGAGGATCAGACCTGTGGGCTCAGGGACAGCCTCTAAATGGAGGAGTCGTGTTAATGATTGCCTGTGATTAACCTTCTGTTAGAGCAAACCCACATCTGATGGCAGCGCTGCTCCAGCAGGTCATGAGGTTTCTACTCTACATGGAAAAATCTGCCTAATAAAGGGAATCAATGGAGGCAGAGACGGGAGAGGGGGATTTTCCCTGTTTACAGAGGTGTTGGAAAGTAATTTGCACTGGGTTAAATTAACCTCTGCCCCTTTTAACCCCCGGTTAAGCCATGTTAGATCCTCTGACAGGCCACCAGGAGGAGGTGATCCTGCATCACAGTGACAGAAATTGATCCTTCTTTTAGTGTCTGTAACTGTAGTTAACTGAGGGAAAGAAAACTTTTGTCTCCTTCTTGATTACTTTCTTTACTTTCGCCCCACACAAGCTGCTCCTTGCTGCAGAACTATCTCCCAGGGCTCTCTTTGAAGGCTATTTTTCTCTTTTCATGTCATTGTTGTCTCAACCCTGTAAATTGTACAAAATGGCATGAAGATGCACACTTTCCCGCCATTTTCTCCTTGCAGGAATTCGTGTTTTACTTGTAGTACACAAGGAAAGTAGTTGTAGAGAGCACCCCGGCAAATGGCTGCCTGAAGTGGGCATGATTGTTGCAGGGTTTCAGCCCAAGCAGCTCCATCCAGACTCTGCTGTTGGAAAGATTGTTTCAGACACTGTTAGACAAGACAACAAGCACCTCCTTTAGAGAAACCAAGGCCTCGAGGCCTGATGTTGAGCTCTGACATTGTGTTGATTTTCTGTGTTGAATCTTCTCCCATTTTCAAACCAATCTGCTCTGACCAATCAATGGCCTCTGCACACTTGGCCTTGATGTTCCCTTAGATCCTTCACACATTTCTGAGTGCTTAAGCAGTCGTGGATGACACGCAGCCCTGTTGTCTGAAGCCATCTGATGAGCTCCTCAGTGCGGGTAATAGATAATCAATCCTACATGTCTTTAAATGTTCACTCGCAGAGACTGGTTAAACTAAGCTGACACGCTGATGACACCTTGCTGTCCCCTGTCACATTATCCCTGAAGGATTATGGGCTGTTTGCAGAGCTTTGGACCACTAGTAAAGAAAGTTTCTGTTTAGCCAAGGTTTATATTGAACCCCACTTTTTCTCTTTTAAAAGTTTCTGAAACAACTTTTACTTTAAAATCCTATTTCTCTTCTCTGAATTACTGTCTTCTCTCTAAAAGTGAGCTGAGCAGAGGCTGCAGTTGATTGCTCGATGGAGGTTGAGTTTGTCCTGCCACTGTTACTTGCAAAAAACTTTGAAGTGTTCAGATTGAAGTGGATCAAAACTGTTCAAGATTGAGTTTCGCAATAATAAAACTGGATTTAATCTTATCTCACCTCCATGTTTGGTCTATCAATCTGGCTTGGGGCAAGGGGATGATGCACTGTATACAAAAATAAAAGTAGCACAGGATCTTCACCACATATTGACCTTGCTCCTAGAGTGCTGGCCAATCAGAGACAAGGGGGTTTGTGGAGTGGTGAGCTTTAAACAGGTACTGCAGGGCGCCAGAGGGACAGAATAAAGACTAAAAAAGTACAATACCCCCTTTTTAGAGAAAATAAGAACTACTAAATGACCTAAAGGAAAATATTTTAGTTTAAGGAAGTCTTCCTTTTTGAACCTGTGCATCATCTCAGTCCAAACAGGTCTGTATCTGAGCTTTAGGATGAGGGTTTTCTTCTCTGTCGATTGTCTTAACGCCTTGCAGAGGTGATGAACACAGCTCCATCATGCACAGCAGCGTGTGTTGTGTCACAGTGATTAATCACTTTTAATCAGACAATCAAAAGCTGCGCCCTCTCAGATGATTTCTTCTTTGCTGATTGATTTGTTGTGTTTCTCATCTGATGGTGCACCCCTGCTGTCCACCATCAGAAACCCCGCTGCAGCCTCTGCCTCATGAAGAGTGTTCTAACACGCCTGCTTCTCAGGTCTCTCACACACAAACGTACACACACACGTATACACACCCAGGCCATTAGCAGGGCGATCAATAATCCTCCACAGCACAGTCCTAGCGTACGCTGCTGACCTGATTTCATGCTCTTTAAACAAAGAGGAGGTGGGCACTGATGGATAATGTAATGTTTCTATCAGAGCTATACAAGCCAACAGCATTATTCCATTAGAGTCCATAAATATTAATCACAAACATTACACACTAATACACATGAACACTGAGTTTACAGGACTCATGTTTTATCTCCTCTAATTTTCAACAAATCAAAAACATCACGCACTGGATTTTTCCTCTTTGCACCTCCATTGTGAATACAAGTCTTTATTTATAATAACTAGTTATGATTTGCTCTAAACCTTTAGACATTTTGGTGCCACAGTCTGCCCTGAAATTAGGGCTTTATGGAAGTAGGCTGTATTCTACTCATCATTGGGTCTGGGATTCTTAATTTCCATATTAGTGGGGACTTTCATTGTTTGGTGAAGAAATTTACAGCCTGAAAAAGCCACAGCAGGGAATCGAGTTTTACTGTGAGTGGAGCCGAGTCTGAAAATGCCACATGTTACAACGAAACCAGCTCCTTCAGTTCCAGTGTTTTCTCACCTCTGACATATTTTGACATGAACAAGTTAACCAGAGCAGAATCATAGAAGAGTAAAGTTCCTTTCAAACATTTATTTATGCACACAACAGGTAATATTAATCCTTATGAAGTGTCAACACACCAGCTCTAAGTGTTTGGCTATTTTTTTGCCGAATCATATCTTCCTGACCTCGTCAAGGCCTAAAACTTTTTCTCATAATTTTTTTTCTTCAAAGATCTTTGATTTAGCTGAAAATATAACTTTTTTTTGTAACTTTTCTTTATCAAGACTCAATTTTTATGTTTAACATCAAAGTACAGGCTCTTCTTCAGAAAGTGTGTATCAAACTCTTTACTTCCTGTTGTGTACTACAGTCTTTAAAATCCAGAAAGCAACAGGTCAGGTCACCATTTGGTTGATCCATGCACATCTTTTGTAAAAATTTTAAAACATATCACGTTAGCATTTGCTTAATCTTAAACTTATATCATGCACATTTTTCTTTTTTTTTTTGCTCTCGTGCAGCAACCTCTTGGAATTGCAAAACAAAGCTGGTGTAGAAGCACAAAATGACTGCAGTTCCTCAAGAGCCCTGGCTCAAAAAGTTGTTTCAGGTTTACAGCGGCAGATTTTTTATTATTTATCTGTTAATTTGGAAAACATTCCCAATAAGTGATCTTTCAAGCTCTACTCTTTTAACTTAGATTCCTATTATGCTGTGTAAGTATTTTTTTTCCTCACTGATTTTAAAAATCAGGAGACACACACTTTTATTTTTTAAAGATACAAACACTTTAAGAATATTGAGGTTTGCCTTCTCTGTGTGTCCTTTAGATTAGTCTGCGCAGTCACCATCAGAGCATCCAGAGACTCCTAACAAGTTTTCTACAATTAGCAGGCCCTGTAATGAGCTCTGCTGCTGCGTGCAGGGCTCTAAACTGTTGGCACATTCAGATGCATTGTTTGCTCCTCATCTGTGAGTCTTCGATAACATCAAGACCACTTTTATCTACCGTTGATCAGATGCATCGGTGGCATGAAGACACAGCAGCAGCAGATGGCACTGCTTAATGCCTGTGACTCCCTTCTCTGCTCCTGTTCCATCGTTTTCGCGGCGTTTCGCTGTGTTTCGATAAACAATGATTGGTGTCTGGCTGCCCCGTGTGAGGCAAATCAGCTCTCATCTCTACTGATGAGAACTGACATGAATAGATTTGGTCTGAAAGGTTTCCTTTCCCATGATTAAGAGCCTCACAGGACGCAGAGAGAATCCTGATTCTAATAAATTTGCTTTCCATATGCAAACCAGCCGCAAAACAAACTCATCAATTTCACATCAGCTTTCATTTAGCTTAATGGGCAGCCATTAACAAAACCAATCGCCTCGCTCCTTCTTCTCCCCCTGTCGTGTTTCTTTGAGTGATCAGAGCACATGAAATCATTTCACACACACACACTCTCACACACACATGTGCAGTTCTGTATTTGTCGTGGCACCAGATGGCAGAGAATGTAACCCGTGCTCACTCGAGGAGAGGAATTTATTGCATATCTCAGATTCTGCTGTAAGACATCTCAATGCATTTCAATAATGTTGCTCCTTTGAGACGGTGCTGTGAGTGCTGAAGCAAAGGAGGCCTCCATGAATAAACATACTTTTTATGCAATCTTAAACACATAACAGGACGACTCCTGATGGGATTGTGGCCTGTAAGCTGCAGGATGACTGTGTTTTGAAATTGCTCCTGTCTGCCTTTAAAGCGCAGCTGGGACAGAGAGGGATGTCTGTGGATGCAGAGGAGCTGATTGTGTTTTATAACATTCAACCATACTGAGTTTTTTATTTTCTTACACATGATTTTATTGCATTTTGCCGTTTTATTGGATATCTAACGGTGAGAGTGACAGGAAATATGTGCCGAGAGAGAGCGGTGTTTAAAACTGCACGAGGCATCTCGCCTGTGCACCAGCCTCAGTTTCCATAAATCAGAGCCGGAGATGTGACACATTTTCTCTCCCTTCTGCAAATGAGTAATGAGACTGTGGGGAAGCAGACGAGATATTGACTTTTGTTACTTAATCCAATCTAGCCGCTGTGGTTTGGAATATTTTTCATAAAGTGTAGTAAATAACCCAGTGTTACCAAACACTTTACTTCTTCTCTGCTGTTTGCAACAGAAAACAAGCTTTTAAAGAAACAGTTTCTTTCACCAAAGGAGGAATAGGACACTCCTGAGCCTCTTATGGATGGCACATTGTAAACGCCGTTGCATTGAGTTGTTAATTTGCAGATTGTTTTTTAGATTATCATGTTTGAATAACTTACACACTTAAAAAGCGGCTATACAGCAAAGAAAAATTAATTTCTGAATTTCAACGATTGGTCCTCTCACAGCAATCTTCTCTGAAGGAATAATGAACATATGAACGTAACAAAGGCAGCAGAGAGAGCCTCTCACTGTGATTTGAACAATCACTGACCTCAAACCTTGTTAGCGTTTGAAGTGCAAATCGACAGCACCGTGAAATCCTCTGAGGTGTGTCGTAGTGATGTATTTTTTTTTTAGAGTGAAAGGAACATACGTTCTGTTCTTCATAGCTCCAGTAAAACTTCAGACAAACATTTCAGAGCACAGTAAAGATATTTTTATAGTTTGTGTTCCCGTGGGGAGGTCCAGTGCCAAAAGCTAATGGCAGCAGCTTCATGCATGTATGGCTGCGTTTGATAAATCACCTGCTCACTGATCTGAGTGACCTGATTCAGAGGGAGGGGGGCAGCCAGCGGGGCTCCTGGTGCTGCTGGGTAATGTGTCTCATGAGTGCGTTTGGCTAGTCCTGAAAAATAAATCTGGGCTGCAAATGCTTAAAGTTTGCAAAGAGACAAATTTATATATCAAAAAGTGTTTCCTCTTTTCCTACTTTGCTCCTTGAGCTGAAGTCTTTAATGTCAGGCCTTATGTCCCTCTCTCCAGTTTTTACATGTTTTTCTACTTATTGTATCGACCTACGCTTAAAAATCAGGAGAGGTGCAGGTGTGTCAGTTTCACTGTGGAAAAGGACATTGGTGTTGAGGCAACAATTTTCCCATCAGGCCGTCAGGTACACCACCCACACCCCAGCCGGACACCTGGAGAGGTACGACATCCTCCACAGAACCAAAGTCTACAGAAACCTGTCAGTCAGCTGGACCTCAGGTCCATAGATCAACACACATACACACAAACTGAGACTGCACACACACATACTAGCTGTGAGCTAACTGGAGGATGGTGTTTGGGAACATACTCAGATGGAGTGGGAACATTTTGTTCTTACACCCTCAGATGTTTGTGGAAAAAAACAAAACAGGATGCTTCAGACCTGAGTGAGCTTGTGAAGCTACGCAGAAATTATGAGGTGTTTATGAGCGGTGTTGTTGTGGAATTAAGTCTCCCTCCAGCCTCACTTTTCTCACATAAACGGTCTCTACCATGCCTTCATGATCTGGACACCTTGGCATGTCAGTCTGACTGAAATAGAAGAAGTTTAATTTTTCAAAGTTGGGATGTAGCTAGGGTTTGATTTACGCCGTCATGTGTGCATCTCAGTTGACATTGTGCATGTACTCCGAAGTTTACACACCATCCTTTGACTCAGAAGTCAAATAGCGTAACTGCATAAAAAGGAAGTCAGATAGTGAGCAAAACATCAATAGAGGCAGAACCACTTAGCCTCTTGCTAACTTACTTTTTGTTGATGTGCTGCAGCCCTAGACTTTTATTACCTCTGATTTTCATACTAGCTTAATCTCTTCTACACTTGAGCTGTGAAAGGAATATTTCTGATGTTTCAGTGCAAGCTGCAGTCAGACTCAAAGATCAGAGTTTTTTTCTGATTTGAACTGTGGATTTAAAATCTCTGTTTCAGGATTCTTTGTTTTGGGGGATATCCCTGTAAAACTGAAAGCAACCAGTGTGGGTCTTTGATTCATTGCAAAGTGCAAGCTTTCTTTCTTAAACTCAATGCATGTGACACCCCTGCAGACTTCTTACATCAATATGTAATCACAGAACTTCAATCTGATCATTATTCCAACGACTGCAGTCAGAAAGGTTAAATAAATGCTTCAATAACTGTGCCATATAAGAGTTTAAGGCCACCTTTAGTGTGTTATGAGCTCCTTTGGCTTATTTTAGCCTGAAACTACAAAATAAAGCAGCTTTCAGCAGAGCTCTTTATTAGTCGATAAACTAATAATTGAAATTCATGACTCCCCGCCTGCCTTTGTGTTTGATTTTTACACAGTCTTCATGCTGTTTTTCTGATATTTATTCAGCCTCTGTACATTTTCCATCACTCCCTCCATCTCTGCTCATCTTGGGGTTATGTTTGTGTACTTTGGCCCATCATCATCATGCAGGAGTGAAACTGACATGATCACATTTATGATCCTCACCTAACTTCATCACATCTCGCCCACCAGAGCAACGCTGCTAATGGAGTCTAGGAAGAGGCCGGGGGAGGCAGGGAGGGTCGGGGTGAGCTGTCGGCACTCGTGGTGCATAAACGAGAAACAAATAAAAACAACAGAGCGAGGCTTTCTGCCCACGTGCCATCAAGCACTCTGAATGTTGGGATGCTGAATTGATTTCTGAAAAGTGAGGGTCAGGGGGGAATAACAATAATAAACACTGCTTTTGGAAGAAGAGCTAATTGAAAATCCCCACATGCTTTCCCCAGTAGATTGAGCATGCTTTGATGAATACAGAGATTGTAGAAAGCTGACGGACATGCAAAGCATGTCATAACAGAGAGCGGTAAAGCTGGTTTATAGCCAGTAAACCCAGAGACCTTCTGTGGGACTGCAGGGAGTCGTCTATTACATGGCTGTGTTGACTCAAAATAACCTTTAATATATCACACCATCAACTTCAGGATCTATTTTAACGGTTGACTGTATATAGAGTGGACAGTGTGGCTCCGCCATTTACCATTATACGGTTTTGAAGCCAAATACTCCCTTCACAGGCACCGCCATTGTCATCAGTTGAGTAGCCAGAATCTGCGCTTAGAGACTGTGACGGACTCTGGAAGAATCGGAGTGGAGCCGAGTGACAAAACCATATATATTTTTTTTCTTTCAAGAGTCTAATCACTTCTTGACTCTCTCTCCTGACATATTTTACAATCCCCGAAAAGAATACACAAGAACGGCAGCTGTCAATCATTGTTGAATGTGACAAAAAGCCTAGTTTTTAATCTCTTATAACTACTGAAAACGAAACTTCTCGGAATAAAGAGGACTTGACTACAAGGCAGCCAAATAATATCTTCAAATCACTTGAACAATGGGACGACAGAAACATTTTTATGAGGTGTATTGATTTTTTAAAGTTTTACCACAGCCCATCAGAATTGACTGGGGAGCCGAATGTTTTGACCTATACTGAGGCCAGTCACCAGGGGTAGCAGTATTTGACATCCATTTTTTTTACAGTTTTTGATTTTGACGGAAAAGTTCATTTAAGTGAAGGAGTATTTCTTTTAGAGGTCAAGCAGAAGTTCAGAAAAGGTGTTTGTGGTGTCCCTCAGGGATGCATTCTGGGTCCTCTTTATTATTCAGTCCCTCCCACACTTTTATATTTTATGTTTTTATTTTAGGTTTATATTTGTATTGATTAAATAAAAAAAAGAAAAAAACTCCAGCTAGGCATGAAAATGTCTGTAATGGGATTTAAAAACCTCTTTCCAAAGATGAAACATGGGTTAGAGTTTCTGTGTCGACTTGGAAAACCTAGAAAGTTTCTCCTGACACCCAATAAAGATAATCTAAAACTTCTCCTACACAGAGCAAATCATGCAAATTTCACCTTGAGTTTCTGAATAATCAAGTGAAAAGATGAAACAGACAGGTGGCTTTCATATTTAAAGGCCTCGTGTCCGAGGGCCAAGCTGCAAAGGAGCATCCTAAGTGATCCAGATGTTGTTTGACGTCACATTACACAGGGGAATACACTTCAATGCAGCCACAATAACACACACACATATACACAACAGATACACGAGCAGGACAGTCCTGGTTTCCTGGATGTACTCAGAGCGGTTTATGTCCTCACCACAACAGTGTTTTATCTTGTCAGGATGCATCTCCTCTGGCTGCTGGATGTAGTCTCTGTGTTACTGCTTCTGACAGAGGCTGCAGAAGAAAGCCGGCTGAGTGCTTTGTTTACGTGTGCGAGTGTGTGTCGTGTGTGTCCGTATGCACACATGCCCAGTTGAATGAAACTCATCAGGGCTGTGCGGCTGTTCCCTCCAATCTCAGAGTTTATTCCTAAAATGAACATCTGCCACATTCTAAATGTGTGTGACCAGAGGGAATCCTGTGAGTGTGTGTTGTTGTTCTGGGCCTCACAAAAAGATGGTGTCCTTCAGAGCTGCTCAGGATGTCTCAACCTGACAGGGTGTCCTTTTGGGGGGGTCATCGTGAAACTTTTGAGGTTCCTAAAAGTACTGAAGCTGTCCTCATGTGGTCCCTCTGATCACACGCCTTCATCTTCACACTCTCACGGATAAATGGAGCCAGAAATGAACCTTTACATCTGTGTTTCCTGCATACTGTGTCCTGTGTGCATCACCTGGTGACTCATCCTTCATTTTCCCATTTTCAAACCGGAGTTGAGCTCAGTTTTGCAGGTAATTTAAACACAATCCCCTCATTGTGTTCCATTTGAGAGAAGCCCATTAGAAATGATAATAAGTCATCTGCTCTGACACAGTTTCTGTCATAGCTTCTGCCACAAATGTCAGCACGGACTTAAGTTTCAAAATATGACAGTTTTCCTCACATCAGTGCACATATTGGAGTCTGTGGTCCAATAGGCAAAGTAAAGCATCACTGACGTGTTGGACCTTTATCATAAAGCAATCAGCTCTGAGATAATAGAGCGGCATCTGTTTTTGCATGTCCGTAAAGCTTGCCAAGAAATATTTACTATTTTTGTATAAGTTTTCAGGAGCAAACAAAGACGAATGGGCTGAAAGTTGTTAAATTTTTGCCATTTTGTCACCAAAACTTTTTGGCTTTTCTGAAGTAAATGAATTCATGGATGACTAGAAAAGCACTCAGAGAGAGCAGAGCTTTGCCAAGCATATTATGATTGTCACCAACACTTTAGCCCTGTTTTAGTGTTATATCCCCTTCCAGCACACTGTCTGCTACAATTTGGTGTTAGTTGCAGGTTTGTACAATAATTTGTTACCTGACAGTGCTGAAAATTATGATGACCCAGTACATATTTCTTATTCAAAATCTTAGTATCCAGAATATTGCCAGGATCTGGATCGTACTTTTAAATCTGTCATAAATTGTTGTGACCTTGTCTTGTCTTGTTTTGCCAAGCAATCCATTTATGGTGGAGTTATACACATATGGTGAAAACGCCCCCTCTCACAATGATAAAGAATCCTTTACAAAAATCCTGGATCCAGATGGTGATCTGGATCACCTCCAAAATGTAATCACGTCTTCCTTATCCCATTTTGAACATTTCCGGAAAACTTCTTTAAGATCCGTTCATTACTTTCTGAGTTATGTTGTTCACAGAAAAACAAACAAACTCTCCAAAAAACCAACATGATCCAAGTACAGATCTTTTAGGACTCCAAATCAAGGTTGGAGGTCACTCCAATTGTTCTACATAGGCCTACAAAGGAAGGGGCGTTGTGTTTGTTAGATGATTTCTTTAAAGAGTTGAATTGCCAATATGACTTATTTCTACAGACTTTTAAACCCCAAATCCACCAAACAAAGTCCTAAGTGGAGTGGAATGTTTTCTTAATGATTGACCTGACCCCAGTAGCTCATTTAAACAATAGACAATAGACAGAGTGAAGCTGGACGAGTCTGTGCTCTCTGTCTTTGGATGTCTCGTCTTCCAGGCCTCTGATGAAGCTCCTATATTTAAAGACTGAGGAGTGAGAGCAGGCTGGCATTTCCAATTCAGGAAAGAGAAGGCTCTGCTGCGCCTCGTCACCTCTCCATGAATACTAATGACAGCGCTTTGCATTTATTATTGGCAGGTCTGTGCAGCTCCTCCGGACAACACTGAATACACCTCTCCTCTCATTTTTCTGGTGTGATGAGACGTGAGGCGTCAACGAAAAGCATCACTGAGTTAAACGAAAATAAAAAAGTAAGGGAGTAATCTTTAAGTAGATCTTCATGTGATTACAAGACTTGATTTAGGTTGTGGTCCTGTATTTTTGTGTTCTCATCCACCAAAGTGTGGCCCTGCAGAAAAACTTTTGGAATCCTGTTTCTGTTTGCAAATTCTTATAAGTGTCGTAAGACATTGAAAGATAAACATCGGAGCAGATTGGTGTTATTCTTCACACCCTTAGGGGTCATTAAGAGCTCCAGGAATACCCAGAACTGCTCTCTTTATCTCCCAAATAAGTCTAAGTAAATGAAAAGTGAGCAGCAGTCATCCAAACTGAGCTTTTAGAGGCAGAGACACTGTTTGTCTCCAGGGTAAAACTACTCCTCACTTCAGCCTCACACTCAGGGATAAACCTCGTCCTGTACCTGCCATTAAAAAGCAGCCGTAATGATAAGACAATTAGCGGGCTAATTTCAATTAGAAAACCTTAATACACCATTAAGAGCTGTTGGTTACTAATGATCACTGCAGGGAAACAAAGCAGCCGATGTAAATGCCACTATAGAGAGCTATAACTCCAAGGTTTCATCCTGACTCCCCGATTATTCATGAGAGCTGAGCTGATTATAAGACACGACATGAAGTGAAAATGTGATGACCCAGAGTTTATTTGTCATTAAGGTGTTTTCCCACCTGCCTCAGAGTCCATTTTCTTAAACTTTCAGGTAATCATCCGTCTCTGCTGCAGCTCCTTCACCTCCTCGGTGGAATCCACCAATTCAACATTGACTCTAATTGAATATCGATTTGTTGGTCCCACCATTTTTTCTCTATTCTCCACTCTCTAAAAAATGTAATTAGAAATTTGACCTTGAGTTGAACATTATCAAGAAAATGTTCATCAAGCCACTAACTGGTTACTACTTTGTTTACAAATGTAACAATGAACGCTACAGTGACTAGAGTAGGAGGAAAAGGCATCCACCAGTGCTCAAAAACCTTTGACCATTTATTGGTTATTGGTCTAAAAAGGTTCCTTGTTTCTTGTCTACTAAGATTTCTGTTTCAAATGCACATTTCTTGCAGTCTTTCGACTGATGATGATGTGACTCGTCAATCTGCTGGTTGAGGACTGATTGTCCCACCTGAAGATACCTCAGATGAATTTAAGACAGAAAAAACATTGTGGATTGGGTAAAGGCCAAGGTTTTATAAAAGGCCAAACTGTAAGGATGCTTCTGTTATGTTGCTAGACAATCAATATATGCATCTTAAGAAATTGGAGTACAAGCTTATAAGCTAAGCATAGTCAGACCGAGAACGGACTGAGCATAGCTTGATTGACACATGTATATAATACAATTGCTGTCCAATTCAAACAGATTTGGCTGAATTGGCAGGTCTTGGTACACCTCAGCGTTTATTGTGAGCAACAACCCGGAAAAGGAAGAAGAAGACCATGATGAATAGAGTGGCTGTGTTCAAACACAACAAACAAAACACTATGGTGAAAGAAAGCAGCAAGTCTTGTTTTTGGAGTGAGGAGGAAACAACCATCTTTTTAAAGCAGCTCAAGGAACTGAACATTCTTCAATTCATGGATGGGAGAAAAAACACTAAATGGTGATCAGTTTATTGATAAGCATGCAGCTTTGCTTCCCAAAAGAGGACACAGCGCCGCCTATTGAAGTGGAGTTTGACGTTCTTGTCCAGAGGTTGAAGTCTGTTTCTGTTTGTATACAAAGACAAAGCAAGAACCTCTGCTGTTACTTCACGATCAAAGTATGACCTTGGTCAGAACCATAGACTGTAAAAAAAATGGACGTCTTCTTGCTTGGCTCAAAGTGAGGTTGCCATAAAACTGCTCCCTCTGGTGGCTGGCTGCACTAGAGGTAAAAAAAATTCGGCTCCCCAGCCATTCCAGATGCACTGTGGTCAAACTTCAAAAAAGTAATACACCATGTTGAAATTTTTTAATGTTTGTTGTGGTGATTTTAGGTTACTATTAGGCTGCCTTGTATTCAAGTCCTCTTTTTCTGAAAAGTTTCATTTTCATTAGTTATATAAGGTTAAAAATAAGACTTTACGTCACGTTTAACGATGATTGGCAGCTGCCGTTCTTGTTTTTTTTTTTTTTCGTAACGTAGATCAGGAGTGAGAGCCAAGAAGAGATTGAATGAGATTCAATGACAGCACCTGTGACGGGGGTATTTTGGCTTCAAAACCATACAATGGTAAATGGCGGAGCCATGCTGTCCACTCTACAATCAATGGTTGGAACGCTGCGTGCAAGTAAACATACTGTCTTATGCCAGCTTTGCACAAGATCATTTTCCGTGCAGGACTTACTATCTTGCTCGATCTGATTTTTGTAAATTGATGTGTCACCACTCTGTCATCCCATTAAAAATAGGAGTAGAACCAGACCGGAGAGGCATCTGATGCATTTTGACCCTTAGATCAATGATCTGAGTCTGCCTGTAGCAAATTAAAAACTTTAAGTACACTTTCTCTGATCATGCAATCGGCCAGATGAATAAATGAATGTTTTATTTCTACAGGCTGAAGCAGCAAGCAAGTAATTTAGACACCTGCGACCCACTAAAATCCTCAAATATGTGGGGAAATGAGCTCAGGTTTGTTAAATAACCTTGATTCCCCTCCAGGGTGTTTCAGCTGAATGTCTCCATAAAACACACCAATATTCCTGACGTTCTGCTTCCTCCACAAACAGCTCTATGTATTAACTGCTGATGCCTCAATTGCTGCTCATGGTTTCACATCCATGTTCACATTAGCTCACAGTTTAATTTGCTGTACTGCTACACAATACAAATGGAGCCGATGGCATCCAAAACCACAAGTTAACATGATGATGGAAATAATGGCTCTGCAGCTTTTAATGGCTTTCATGTGTAATGGAGCTGATCAGAGTGCAGGTTGAGTCACAGCTGTGCTAACAGTGCCAGAGCCAGACCAGATTACTGAACATCATCTGAAGTATCAGAGCAACACGCCAACATGTTAGCACCTCTCACATCACACTTTCTAATCCAGTATACAAATAAAAGCTGCTGTGGCTTTTTGTGCACATAATAATATAAATACCAACATTTGGTGATTATTAGCTTAGCTTAAATATAGTTTGTTTGCAAAAAAAAATACGTTTTTGTACCTTCAAGGTGAGGATTAGTCTTGGAAGCTTTAAAGGAACCTGTTGTGGGAAAAAAATGTGCCAAAACCACCAAATTTTTGTACCAACTTTGCAAAACATTTTTTAATATTTGCAGCAAGCATTACACTAAAATGAGCACATTCCCACTGTGGTCCTCTGACCAAATGGTTTGTGAAAACAGGAGCTCTCTCTGAGCTTTGTGAGATGTTACAAAAGTTTTTTTTTTTAATGATACAAGTCAGACAGATTTAATATCCACAGCAGGAAGTCAGACATCATGGTGACAGTCTGACCGCTGGAGGACTGTAATCAACTAATTACGCCAATTGCAGGACACAACTGGAGAGAAAATAACAACAACACAGAAGGAAAAATGTTCTGTTTCTAGAAAAGCTTGCAGCCAATAATTACTGGTGCTGGATCTGAATGAGTTGCCTCCTTGTTAATTTCTTGCAAGGGGAAGCAGCGGAGATAATGTGTTGACAGGGCAAATGGGAAAAAAGCAATTATGAGGAATAGGTTGTTGAAAGGGTAGAGACGGCAGGTGGTCGGACAAAAAGCAGAGCATCCACGAGGACGACTTGGGCCGCGAGCGAGGGTGAGAACAGACTTTCTTAAGAGGCTGTGCAGAACATGAACATTCTTGACAGACGCCAAACTCAAATTGCTTTGACTTCATAAATTGGAAAGATGTGTGCCTTTGTAAGTCATGCCACAGGTGGACTCAAAGATAATTTGATGAAGCATGATGCACCTGAGCTCAGTTTTGTTGTCCTGTAAAGAAATATGAGAATACTTATGGAGAGTCTGAAGAAGAAAATAAAGTCTTCCTCCTGCAGAATGAATCTTTCACAACTTGTAGACAAAGTGACGGGCTGTGGCTACTTCCTGGCATCACTGTATGTAACCACATCCGTCCCCGGCCCTGCTGACAGGCACAGCAGCACGGCCAGGGTCTGGTTTCGTCCAATTAACAGCAGCAGATAAAGTCAGGAGCAGTGAAGAGTTTCATGTTGTGATTGGAGCCATGAATTGTTAAACAGCTCCGGTACTTTCACAATCTGGAGAGGCTGACAAATGCAACTGCTGCAACTGCCAGACATGCACTAATTTGAACGTCCACAATCAGGGGAGCTCATATTATTGCCTTATCGATCGAAGGGGGGGAGAAATGAGCACTCGTGCCTGGCTCTGTTCAGCTCTGTTGCCTGCTCTAATAGGGAAGAGATGAGGCAGCAGAGAAAACTGAAGAGTCTGATGACACTCAGAGAGCATGTAGTGGAGGAAACACCGCAATATGTCACTTTAACTTCCGTGATCTTTGAGTAAACTTTCTGATGTGTACAGGTTGAGAAAGCAACGAGAGCTGATCATCAGATGGACTGCAAACAGGGTTTGTCATAACCTTGGCCCTGCTTACTGTCTTAAATTTTTCCACATTTTTAAAGCTATTTTAAAAGCTTTTAAGTGAATAAATGTGCAAAATCTTTTGGAATTCTGTGGATTAATATAGTCAAAAGAGTTTCACGGCTGCAACGCAGTTCTCAGTGACCCAGGTCAAATCACCGGCACTAAAAGTCTGTGTTTTGTTACCAACATACTCAGATTGTTCATCTGCGTCCAACAGCAAATTAAAAAAAAAAAGTTAATAAACCCTCTGAAGGTTAGGAAATTGAAGCTCTACATTTACTACAGCTCATCTTTCTATTTTAGCAACAGCTTCATTTTTTTATTTTGAGATCAGAACTGTTAGATTTGTCAAAAACATTTGGCAGACAGTTTGGCTAATCCAGTCTGACGGGAAATTACTCAAAAACAAATGAACAGTCACACAATTTCTCAAATAGAGAACAGTGGGGCTTTAAAGTGGTACATTATGTTCTGTCAGTTTTGTTTACAGCTTTTCTATGTCCTCCACAATGTCCAACAAATGTAACACTGCTTTTCACTGGTGCAGCATCGTCCCTGTGTTCTTTTATAACAATGTAAACTCTGATATAAACCACTTGCATTCGCTTCAGTGCTGTGTTGTTTACTTGGATTCCTAAGTACAGCTAATGCTTGAGATTCTTTACCTTGAAACCTTTTTACAAGCACAGGTATTTGATCATCTCTAAATCTCTCTGTGCCGTAAATAAAAGAATAAGCAGCTGTAATTAAGGAGCAAATCAAACACAAGTGCTGCTTTGTTCAGAGTTTTGTGTAACAACAAGAGAGAAGGCAGAACATTCATCTGCATGTAAAACAAAGAAAATCTGCATGCCAGATTTTAATTATTTTTGTGCAAACTAAATGAATGTTTCCACAGAAAGCCTGACTCACAGATCTGAGAGAAATGTTTCATCTTCTGAGACAAAATCAAATGTTTTCATACAGTATTTGCATCATGAACAAAGATGAGGCGTTGCTTTCTTTGTGATTACCTAAAAACATTCATTAAAACCAGATTATGAGAGGATGCACAGAAGATTCAGCTTTGAGAAACCTTCCCTCACGCCCCCTTGAGTCACACTGTCCAGAAATAAAGATTCTAAGATCACATGAGCCATCGACCAGCGATGATGAAGAGCCAGACGGTGTAATAAGAGGTGTTCACGGCTCCGTCCACAGAGACTTGTGCTGGATTTTAAAAGGCGAACCTGAGCACTCTGCTGGAGGCTTGACATCAAATATTTTAAATCTTGTGTCCTTGTCCTTTATCAGTGTACAAAAAATTACCACAGTTTCCCAAAAGATGAATTCTTCATTAAATAGCTTGCAAAGCACTTTACGGAAGAACAAGATGTTAAAAGCTCTCTCAGAGTACGTCCAAACTCCTGAGTGCTTCAGCAGAGTCATCAAGCCTCAAAAAGCTCAGGGACAATCTGGGTACATCACAAGTCTTTAACAGATGTTTACCTGAGTGGTGTGAGCCAAAACCTGTCATGAAAAATCTCAGAGAGTAGTGCAACATCTTTAAACTTCTAACAGATTTCATGCATACTTTACTTGGATCTTGGTTTCTTCATTTTACAAGAGCTCTTTAGATTACCATAACTCCTCAAATATTTGGAAAATGTCTAACAGCTCCTTGAAGAAGAACCTTTCAGTTTCCATCGCTTGGTTCAGGGCACGTGTGCTCCGTTCGGTTCGTGTTTCTCTTTTTTCTTCATTTTAAGGCTCAGTTTGAAGCCAGTGTGTAGCTCTGGTTATACGCATGCGCAATGCGAGGCGAAGGATACAGAGACACAGTTGTGTGGGGAGGCGTGTGTTGTTTACATGACGAGTGGAGAAGGTAGAGTTAGAGGGTGTACTTGTGGCGTTGTGTCATTCTGCTGTCTGGGAGCACTGTACGTTAGATTTCAGACTCTTCTGGTGAGTTTTTTTAAAGACAACAGCTCTTGCGACTTTTCTAGAGTTTGGATATCTGAAGTTGCAGTGTGTTTTAGTGAATGGGCAGCATTATTTTGCAAATTAGAAAGCAGGATCATTTAGTGGTTTTTAGTGACTTCTGGGACAACCAATAATAACTTTCCTTACTAAAGAGTTGGCATACTGAAACTAGCAATGTTTCACTTTGCTTAAATGATGTTTGAAGTGGGAAACAGCCTCATTCTTTCAGGTTTTCATAACTATACATGACATAATTGAGTAAAAGTAATCTGTTTTTGGTAGATTATTAGGGTATATGGTAAAAATAAAGGTGTTATGAAACAATAACATACCTGGAACCGAACCAAAAATTGTGACTACAAAACCATGATATAAACCGAGCAGGAATCCATGTGCAATGTCGTCCCAATCTTAGACAATAACTTATGCAAGCTGTTCTCATTGCCGTAACTCTTCAACTATTTGGGCAAGAGAAAATATTCAAAGAGTTCCTTAAAGGAGAGAATATGAGCTTTATGGGCATGACATCTGGCTCTTTTAAGGACAAAATAAACAAAAAAAGTCCTGGTGGGGTGTATGATACTTAAAAAGGTTGAAATCTCTGAGAGGATTATCTATTTGGTGTTGATTGTAGAGACACCTGTGGCAGTAAATGTTAGTTTTTTCCGTTTCCTATGTCAGCATCAACCATTGTTGTAGAGATATGACTCTTGTTAAGGCGTTCTTTTGTTTTGGAGAGCAGATCTTCTTTCAAAAATCACTTTTCGACTAGGTGATGGATCTATTAATAGTCATGGAGCGCAATTCTTTCAAACGTGACAACAAGCAAGCTTTGTCAAGTCAGTGATGTCTTCTTTTCAATTGATGTTTCAGTGAAAACATGCTGTTGAACTTGTCTCCAACTTAGGATGTCTCTCCATGTTGCTCTGGTCGTATTAATGTCAGCGATCCATACAGTAAAAGAAACTCACCTGCTCTCGGCGTGCTCCAGGCCTGCTCTTCCTCCCATCAGATCACACTGTGCTCCACACGGCTGCTTACTTCCTAATGAGAATCCAATGCCACCGGTCGATACAGTGATAATGGTACTTTGCAGCTCTTTAATTCTGCTGGAAGTGTACAGTATACAGAGGAGCCGCTTTCACATTAAGAAATCAGAGAGCAACATTAAAGAGTGTGTGGTTGTGTGCGGGGGGAGGAATCCTTGTGTATGTTGTTTTGTTTGAAACCCCTTGAGGGAATTATAATTGTAAGAGCTTTACAAGCTGAACAATGCTCATGTTTCATCCACAGAGAGCGGCTCACTTCCTTCTAACAGCTTTGTGAGAGAAGAAAACTCTTTTAAAGCAGACGGCGTGCTCACTTCATTGACTTTACATCTCAAACAGGAAAAAGAGCATCAATCTCTGCACACGCATTGATGATCTTTTAATTTGCTGCTGCCGCCTTTACCTGCCCGTCCCTCCACTGCTCCTCAGCTCACACAAATTAAACTCTGGGTCTGTGCCATGTGAATTCATTATCATGTCAAAGCCCACTATATTTTTTTCTATTTTTGAGCTGCAGAGCTGCCATGGTGAGGCCTCACTGTGCAGGGCTTGAGGAAGAAGGCTTGCATAGTAAGAGTGAAGCCCTGTGAGATCTGTGTTGCTTAGCATTGTGCCAAAACACTGCCAAAACATTTCAACATCTTTGTGTCAGCCTTGAAGAGTTGAAAAGGAATCTTAAAGTGCCAGTGTTTCACTCTGATTAGGGAAAGAGGAGTTTGGAGGATAACTCAGGCTTATGTAAGAGTAATCCTACTCACCTTATTACTGCTCCGTGAGGGGAAGTGGGCACCCTTCTGTTTTGTAGGCAAACAAAGTCAAGAAGAGGAGACGGGGATGAGTAACCCATCCTGAATCATCCACAGTCAAATGGAAGAGAGAACCAGCAGAGAAGGCGGATCCCTGTTCTCCATGTGATGATCAGTACTGACACTTTGAACAGAGTCTGAAGCAAATGATCATTCTGTCACATCTGATTCTGAGTCAGGAGCTGGAAACTGTGTCAGTACATGACACTAGAAATATCTTGAATTCCCCTAGGGATAGATAAGGTATCTTTCTATCTACCTTTGCTTTTCTGAACATTAATGGAGCAGATTGTTCCTGTTTGGGCTGTTTTTAGTTTGGGATGAAGCACAACCATACTCAGAGATGTCTCTTTAGGTTGGAGCCAAACAGCTGTGGTGGCACAATGAAGTTAAATGCCTGTTCTCACAAATAGACCTGAATGCTCAGCAGACTGACTACTTTAGGAGTGAATTGTTTGGAACACAAGTTGGTTGAGAGCAGAAATATTTTGGGTATAAAGATGTTAACTTTGACACTCCCCCAAGTCTGTGAACCAATGGGACCCCTTGTTTGCTTCGATCTCACCATTGTGGTGACCATCTTGGTTTTGTTGTAGCCTGAGTTATCATGCAGACTGGACACCAAGTGTTATGCCCAGTTTCCACCACGCAGTTCAGTTCAGTTTGTCTCTGCACAGCATATATTTTATGGCATTTCCACTGGCTAATCCTGGGACAGACCCCCAAATCACAGAGACGAGCTGTCCCACCTTTTGGGACCCTTCCGTGGGGTGCCAGACCACCTCAGAAGGTAGAGCTACAACACTGCAGACTGTTGATTGGTCGAAAAAATCGTCATCCCAATACTTTGTTTACTGTGTAAACAAAGGCCAACATTTTCTTCTTTGTTGGATTTATTTGAGGGGTACACTGTATCGCGCTGCTATGGCATCACACTATTATGTTGCTGATGCAGCTGTCCGCATCCAGCTTACACGCCACCTACCACAAGGGGGAACAGTTGGCTTTGAAAACACAAACAGGACCAAGCTTAACCAAGTCAACCCGCACCAAACTGTACTGGTCTGAACCGGACTGCTAGGTGGAAACGGGGCTTTAGACATCAGGTCTTTACTGGATATCAGACGGCGATATGTAAAAGTATTTCCTAACCTAGGGCTCTTGTTGGCACGTAAAACATTATGTGCTTTGACAGGTGGACATAAACATTGATCATCTCTCTTTAAATGGCACCTGTCAGTGGAATGTCTAAGGCAGTAGGTGGGCATTTCCACCTGAAAGTTGATGTTTTGGGAGCAGAAAATGTGCAGGGTAAGAATGTGAGTGGCTTTGACAAGATTTAAAGTGTGAAGGTTTGAAGGTGTTTCCCATTCTGCAGGCACTTTAATAAGGAAAACTGGCAACAAGATGATTGGAGAAGAGCAACTGAAGCTTAAAGTGCAACCAAGTGAATACTTGTTGTGATTGAAAGCCCTGGCTGACCCCCTGTCTTCCACTTAAAGCTCCTACAATGGACACATGAGCATCAGACCTGAACCACAGAGCGATGGGAGCTTTCCTGAGGAACCAGATGAGTTCAGTGCATTGATGTAGCCTCCATACTCCCAGTTCTCAGTCTCATCCAGCATCTAAAGGATGCCCTAGAGTCTGATCCAAGGAGGCTACACCTCACAGCTTCTGGACTCCTAGGATCTACAGGCTTGAATGATATGCTGTTTTCATGATTTTATTCTATTATGATTTTGGGGTACTGATTCGATTTAAACTACAATTCTTCTGTATTTATGATTTCGCGAGTTAAGTTTTGCTTTTTAACACCAGACCATGTGAAAAAGTCAAATGACGATGATAATGTCTACAGACCTTTGCAGAGATCTACAGAGATTTTCTCATAAAATGCACATAACCTGAGTCAGAGACAAACATTTCATCCTCTGCTGGAGAAAAGTAGTATTTTTTTTCCAATCCAGTTTGTTAACAAAGACTGAAATTAATAGTTTGAATTTGAAAAAAAAAAAAAAATATATATATATATATATATTTTGGCAAAAGAACACGATTTTGATACTGTCAAACAAAAAATTCCCAATATATCAATTATTCGATATTTTTTCTTCCACCCTTAATCTACAGCTAAGTTTTCCGCGTGAAAGGGACGGTGCAAGGGGGCGTAGGTGCATTTATCTGCACAAAGCTGCGTAGACCTCGCGGACGCGTCAAGCATAATTCAGCCTTTAGGGTCTATGTATGCTGATCTTCATAGCATTGTAAATGTAGAAGCTGTTCAGAGTTTGCAGATGTTTTTTAAACATGCTTGTAGTGCAGATTCACATTCCTGCAGAGATTTTTATCTAGTGAAGACAGTAAAAGTCTTCTTATGAGTTTTTTCTTTTTTATTCTATCGTGCACGATTGCCTCCTGGAACCTAAGGATGTTTGTGACATGTGGCAGGTCAGGTATTCAGCGTTTGAATGGAGCATTTGACTTCAACTTATGCAAGAATGACCATTAGAAGAGTCATATCAAAAACACCAGGGGTCAGTTTAATAGTATAGAAGAGCTGTGCACACACAAACTTGACAAATTAAAATAATTGACCACATCTGGGGCAAAGTGCTTTGGGAATTGCATCATTATGTTTAATAAAAAATGTGGTTTTAATTTAAAACAATAATTATAAAAGAAACCACATGTGGACAAAAACAACATTTCCTGCCTCTTCATCTGGAGCAGAACAGGATGATAATTGTAAACAGTGAATCCTCTGTTTTTCACACTAATCCACCAGGAGGGATTTAGGGCTCTGTTCCCCTGAATGTTAAAGCTAACTTCTCTTCCTCTCTCGGCCTCTTTGTCTCTGTAATTCCCCAAACATCGTCATTATGTGTTCTCCATGGTGCTAATGAGTGATGATCAAAGTGTTGTAATCACAGGCCACAGAGCTGGGCTGAGCAGGCCAAACAACAGGATTAATAGCTAGCAATTACACTGCCACACAGGCCAACCGTCCGTCCTCGTGTTAATTGAAAAAATCGAGGTCGTATGATGAGATTAACGGAAGGGGATGTGCTTCAGGAGATCAGTCAAAGTGTGTGGAATAAGAGACCATAACTTCTTAAAGCTCCTGTGAGGAGGTTTTAACAGTGATGCCTTTTAGTGATAGTAAACTTATTTATCAGTGATAAATAATTTTTTAAATTACATTTTAAATGTTTGTAGCTTCTGCTTGGGGAAGGGGGGCAGCAAAGAAATAAGAAGTGCAGTTTATACACAGGGGATGCTGAAATCTATGCAAAAAAGGTTGTTCATAGCAGAATTTAAAGAAACATGCAAAATATATGTATATATTTTTTTTAATCACAAATTATGTCTGCAAAGCTGATCCGTTTTTTAAGGATGTGCTTTTTACTGTCCTTGTTATAATTTTCCTTGGCAGTTTGCATGCAGAGCTGTTGCCGTGCACCAATCTGCTCATCTGTATTTGGGTCAACCCCCCATCCAACTGGACCTCTGAAAGTGACTGGTGCCTCCATGTGGTCAAAATGTGGTTCCTTAAAGTTTGGTGAAACAAGTTGCTGTAGAATGTAATGCAGTTGATGTATTTTTTCCGACGCTGTAGTTTATGGCGCTCTCAGATCGTCATGACTGTTGCACAGTTGGTTTACAAAGGTCGCTCTTTCATCTCTGTGAAGTGCTTTTAGCCCACATTTCCTCACTGCTGAGAGTAAGACAACAAAAGCTCATCGTCTCCTCTTTGCAGCAGTTGACCTTTCCTCGCTTCCAACCTCCAACTGAATTAGCACTAAGTGGTCAAATCAGCACTCATCTGTCAGTTAATTGGAAGCGTTTCCATCCTGATCTTCATTTGAAAAACTCTTTAGTGGTCTTTTAAGGCCAATTAGCGGCTGAAACCGCAGACCTGCAGGAGGCAGCTTCAGCAGCTGAGGAGCACATGTTGTTTCAACCTCTGTGGTGTGTGTGAATGTGTGGAGAATTGTAATGTGTGTGTGTAACACCATCACATACGCAACCCTGCAGCACAAAGTGGGCGAATGCTCCTCAGACCTTTCATTGATGTTCATTTGATTGCAGCTGCTGGATAATTAGTGGCCGAATGGGAAAAGGAAAACTTTTAGCCAGGTTGCTCTTCGGAGGGTTGTGTCAATTGTTCTGTTGTTTCAACGCTTTGTTCCAAACTGGGTCGTCTGAATGAGGATGAGTTGGACTGACATTCTGCAGTGGTCCCTTAAAAACTGAACTCACTGAAGTCCCTGAAATTCAGTCAGTCATCCAAAGGTTTCCTTTGCCAATTAGCATTTAGAAGTGTTGGCATTTAGTGCAAAGCATTTCTGCAGGTACAACCTTTGGGTTTGTATTGATCTAAAGCACACTTTGCATTTCTGTTGTATGGAGTTGCACCAGACTACAAATCACGCAAATCACGCAAATCATGGATGACAAATCAAGAGATTTCAAGGACAGTTTGGGATTTTCCCAGCATCCTTAAAGGGTTCATATCATGCAGATCCGTGATTTAATACTTACATATAAAATAATAAAGTTCAAAACAAGACCTTAAACCCCCTAAATTTTTTTTGAATCTTCCTCCTGAGCTGCAGAACCATCCAGGTCTGACTCGGGGTCCAATACAAAAGGACGTATCCTACACTCTGCCATTTTATTAGTGCTATCAATGCCTTACGGTGAAGTTTTGGCAAACAGCAAACTCGCTCGGTCTGCTCCGTTCAATGTTGGGCTGTGACGTTGCAAGGTTACTGGAGGTCATTTTCGAAACCGAGCGTTTCAACGAGATCTTCAGAATGGCCTAAAATGAGGATATTGAGAACGCTATTGTGGGGCAATGAAGGAACTAAATGACTTGTACTGAGGGCAGAAATGCTTTACAGGCATCCTAGTCTGGCATAGTGAAAAGGAGAAACAAGCATGATATGTCCCCTTTAAACTGTAAGGATGGATCCAAACTTGACTTAGAAATACCCATCAACAAAAACAAGAATGCATAACTTGATTTGCATTTAGCGAACAGTTGTAGCTGTTGTTGCATGTGTGATAAAGACATTTTAAAGTGTATAATCATGCTTTAAGTCATCTTCTACTGCTCTGTGCAGGTTTTCGCTCAAGCCACACGTTGAAGGCTTCAATAGAAGCTTATCTTTAGAATTTAAAGTGTGTGAGACAGATTACTGAACATTTTAAACACCCCTCTTGAACACAGCCTGTGCCATCCTCCTATTTTGTAACACTTAAGTCTGAAGCGATAGTGATTAAAACCTTTGAACAGATAATTATCTACTTAGCTGCAGTAAATGAAGCCAAACTGTGATGATAAATGCCTCTTAACTTAAAAGACAATGCAGGCGATGCATTTGTGAAGTGTTTAAAGCCGTTATGGTGTTACAATCTCTATTGAACTTGTCTTTGAGGCCATTGGAATCATTTTAACATGGATATGGGAGCCGGATGAGGATAATGAAACAGTAATGTTCGGCTGCTGAGGTAGACTGCAGCTGAGTAGAATGACAATTTGTCCTCCTCAGATAAGATATCCTGACACACTTTATTAGGTTAAGAGGACTGTTTGTGTTAATCTGCCACAGCTTTTTATCTTGTAGCTCTTCTTCCTCTGCCTTCAGCTCTCTGTTCTGTCTTCTTCGACATCCCCGAACACATCTTCTCAACATTTCGTGGAAACCAGCTCAGACTAAAACACCAGTTACAAAGTGGAGCTACATTATGCATGTTTGACTTTGTACCAGTCGACCGACCTTCTCCATCTTTCATGATTTACTTCCAAGGAAAGGAAAGACCGTGTAACTGAAACATCACATATTTATACATCACATTTTACACTGAGGGTGGATCGCATGCAATCCATGTCATTGTTCTTTTCATCAAGGTAGATGCTGCTGACATTTCTTGGAGTTGTGTAAATTGTAAGAGACTTCCCCTGCTTAAACATAAATGAGCATCACATGCTGCAGGTAGTGCACATGCATACAAGCGAAAGAGTGCATGTGCACACTAGCACATATAAAGACGCACAGCAGTGATCTAACAGTTTGCATGATGGAGCTGTTTGCTCTTAGTCTCTCATCTTTTAGCTCAGTGTTGGTCAGCTTTTGTGGACAGAAGGATAAGGGCTGCTGACTATTTGTTATGTTATTCCTTTGTTTTTACTTACTTTGTCTTTTTTACTCTGGTGTATGGCTGGTTTAAGGCTAGGACACTTCTAGGACTTCCTCTTGCTGTCCTGCTTCACCTCAGCCTTGCACACTGCAAAAGAACTTCTGAGTAAGACTGACCAGAAGCTCTCCATTCTGCATGCTAACTTTGATGCAAATACATGCAGAAACAGCAGCTAAAGAATATTTCTACTATCCTTAAAGATAAACGATCAGTAGCGTTGACAGACATGCCTGTATAGACTTTATAGAATCGATCACACGTGCAAGACTAAATAATTCCATGGGATCCAGCAACATTCCAAAAGCCATAAGCACCCAAGCTTGCAGGGGACTCTTTCTGGTTCTGAACTGGGGACTCCCGAAATACAACTCGGCATCATCAAGGATCTGAATGCATTGTCTCTGCACACTGGGCGCCCAATTTGTGCACCAGAGAGGTAGTTTAACATCCCCTTGCTTTTCTGTGTACATACTTTTTTTTTTGGAGCTTATTAATAAGCTCCAGTCTACAGCATAAATACAGAGACAAACAGTAAAGCACAGCTACAGTTTGGACCTTGGTAATAGAAACTGTCCAGGACTGACCCCCACACAATAGAAAGACCATGATTGATGCTCTTGCCTCGCCGTATGGCTAAAGGAAATGGTTTCCCATGTTTTATGTCAGAGTACTTGACTGGCTCCCACAGAACCATGACCTTAACCCCATCCATCAGCTCCAGGATGAACTGGAGCAGAGACAGTGGGCAGGGACAGCATCAGAGTTAGACCTCTGTAATAGTGTGAAGATACCTGCTACCGTGTTCAACATCTAAAAGGGTGATACCACTGAACCAATAATACGTTTTTATGAGCTGTGCTGCAAATATGTGGTATTGTGGATATCCTATGGCTGACCAATCACTAATGTACTTCTGCCCACACAAACTCTTGCATTTCAACATAAATAGCCTTTGGTCAAACTGGATGTTTACGTTTACTCCTTTAGAACCTGCAGGGACAGCAGTATCAGGGGTGCACCAATTAAATGCAATCCCATGCAGAGCCACACCTACAGGCAATTTAAAGAGACCATTCAATCTGATAAGCATGAATTTGGACTTTTAGATGAAGCTGCAGAGAACCAATACATGCATGAGGGAATATGCAACCTCTGCACCGAACTCGCAGGCACCTGCACAGCTTGGGATTTGAACCAGGAACCTTCTTGCAGCTTCTCCACAAACTCTTGTGAAATCTTGCAGCCCCCACAGACCAAACTCCTTAAATGAAATTATCATGTCATTATATTTTTCTACCTCAGACTTCTTCTCAGAGCCAGTGATGTGCAGCTGCCAGTTGTAGTTTTAAATTTTAATGATGTTTCAGTGATTCAACTTCCTTAAGTGGCTCCCACGCAGATGGGACAGCTAAGGTTGGCAGGGATAACGTGGGAGTCTCCATGAATTAGCTTCCACAGCAGTGATCCCATTTAGCTTCTTCTTTACCATTTAATGAGATTAGGAGAGTTAAATCACCTTTTTATCCACTTGGATTTACCCCGGGCTGCTGGGTGGTGCCACCAATCATCTCAGTGTGATGCCAGTCCACCCGGGGTTTAACCAGGGGGAGCTTTCATGACATGCCATGGCTAATCATCTGCAGCGCACACTGTTTATGCTGTGAACCTGCATTCATGGCAGAGCCTTTTAACTTTTGTTTAATGAGTCTTTGCGTTGCATTCGGCGTGTGTCTTGAGATATGGCATGCTGTGTGTCACATGTTATATGGCTGTAGTAAGAGCAGAGGAGATCAAAGAAGTCACAGGCCTAATGAAGCTGTGTGTAAATAACTGCAGACATAAATAAAGCCATGTAGGCGGCTCTGCCTGAAGGCTGCCATCCTTTGGGCAAGGCATCCATGCCCTGTGGCTAGGATTGAATAACTCAGCCTGTTTAGCTTGAAGTGACTCTAACACAAGGAAATAAAGGGCCGTATCTAACATCTTCTGACATTTTGAGTGATGCATACTTTTTAGCTGCAGTAAAAAGTGTTTCTGTTATAGATATAATCAAATGGCGCCTAATGCCATTAATTTCTCAAGGCATGTGCAGATCTTGCAGAAAGTTGTAACAGGGGTTAACATGAAAACACGATTAGATCAAAATGATTATACCAAGTTTTTGTGCAACAGGGGCCTCATGGCTTCCTACTTCTCTACCTTTTTCTGGTGTGAAGCTGTTGATGCACACTCCCTCACCGTGTTATTACATCGCAGATGTACTGTATATTTGTTTCACCTTGCAGGACGACCTGCTCTGGGTGTTCATCATAACATGCTGTTGTATTAGCAGAGGTAGGAGGTGCACTTATCCACCCTGCATCTATGGTGGTCTTATTTTTCAGTGGGCTATTATGTGAACATCAGTGAGTCATTTAAACCCCAACATATGGATAAAGAGCTGACCTAAATGGAGGAGGCAGGCTGGAGAATGGTAACTCTAGGAGGTGTTACTGTGGGAAGAGCCTTTGCTTCCTAATGAGATCCACAGGAAACAGCCTGGAAAGTCAAACAGAGGGGAAGTTTTGTAGAAAATGCTTTAACCTGTAGTTCTGCGGGTACATTTTCAGCCCTGGTTTTCACGGTGTGACTGTAAATGACTTGCACATCCAAATCTTGGGTGTTGCTCCATGCATTGTTTCAATCTGCAGCGTCAAATCTGCAGGAAATCAGAAAAGTGGAGGAAAGTTCTGAGCTTAAATCAGTTTAGTTTGCTAGGCATTTCAAGAAATCTGCATGCCAGACTTGAGTAGAGAGGGGTTAACTAAATTTAGTTACAATAACTGATAATTTGGACTAAACAGAACAACTCTTTAACAGTTTTAACACATTCCACTTAAACAACAGTTTCTTGGTGTTAGTTTGATGAAATTTGCAGTGGTTTAATTAAGACAAAGCTAAAGCTTTAGTGGGCTACCCCAGGCTGCAGGCTCTAGGTGGCTTATGCTACATTTATGAGTTGCATAAAATTGAGCATTTTTGGATATTCTGAGTTTACGTTGGGATTTGTGCTGGTCTGACATCAGTGATGTGTATATTTGGCAGGTGGTGGGGAGCCTTCAAAACTTTTTTGATTTTCCTGCTCAATAGTCCAAGTCTCTTAACAATAAGAGGATATGATATCAGACAGATGAATACTTTTTGTAAAAAAAATAAGACCTAACAAAACAGTTGTCCATCAGGGAAAAAAAAAACAAAAGCTCAGAGTCAATCTGGACACGTATTCATGGTCTTATGTTTATGAGGTGCAAGAAAGGGTCCGTGTTTTGCACTATCAAAACGCCTATCGAATTATTTGACTGTACAAGGACACAGAAGTTTGTGTTCCCTGTTGATACTTTTGTGAAGCTTTATTTATGGTTTGTTCATCCATAACCAGTACAGTGATGAACTCCTGCTTTGAAACAAAGGTCAGGACTTTTATAGAAATTTAAACCTTCGTGGTTTGGTGTGTCCACCTCATTGTCAGCTGAGCCCGAGACCTTCAGGATTAATTAATCCATTGACTTTTTTAGAGCTTCTAATTAAGTATTTTGGTCCCGTTCCGTGGCAATAAAACTCTGAATTAGCCTTAGCTCAACAGAATCATTACATTTACAGCCTTGGTGTGACATTGTAACCTTGTCCTCTCATATTTTGATGAACATAATGTACATGGGCTCACAGAAAACAATCCATCTTGCTCTTAACTGAGTTTGACAGTCAAAGCTCACTCTTGCTAAGCTAACTTTGAATTCTTAATGAAGCAGAACAGCTAACAAAATTAAACCTCCTGAGAAAGAAGTAATCATCTCTCTGACAGCCAGAGGACCTTGGTGCTCTGCTTTTATCACGCCGGTAACTGATTTGGCCCCACAGGTCTGCAGGTAACAAGATCGCACAGCGCCTGATGGAGGGGTCACCATTTATTCAGCTGGGCCTGGCTGGCAGCTCCTCTGACAGACACACAGCGCCTTTCTTTTTGTCTCAATAATTCAGATGGATTCACCACGGAGTACATCTACACACACATCACACAAACACACGTCTTTCTCAAGGCTCCAAATATTCCCCTTTGCTTTTCTCTCTGCAGAATGACTCCAGCACTACTCTGTATTCTGTGAAATTGTAGCTTTGCATTGCAAATATGAGTGTGATCTCATGTGACAAGTGTCTGCGCTCAGAGTGGCAGGGAGCAGGCAATCCATTTTCATCAGCATGAGGGAGGGAGGGGGGGTCAAACCACCCGGCTGAAAACCACAAACCTGCTCCAGAAGCAGCCTGAACCTGTGAGACATAAAGCAGAAGTTATAATGCATCAAATTAGCAAAAAAATCACAAGTTTGAATTACTCTTCTACTTATTCCAAGTTTAAAGATGAACTCCAGGTGATTCTGGTTCACTGAAACATTGCTCTGTTTCACTATCATCAGTATCTAAGTGCATGGTTGAGAAGTGCGTACATTTATTCATCATTTCGACATGAGTCACCAGAAGAGAACAAATCTAAATACACCTCAGAAACTCCACTCACAGACTTATAAAGGGTAGACAGAGTATTTCTGAAAATAAGAGAAATGTGCTCGGACCAAAAGAAAATATTTTCTGTCTGGATTTTAAATCAGAAAGAACATCGACTGGAGAAATTGTTTTCAGTCTGGCACCATTTTTTAAAAATATCACCAAACACAGTTCTACTCTCACAAAGAAAAGATTAGAAACATATTTTTATTGTGTAGGAAAATGTGCTAGAAGTCTACATTCAGTTTTGTTAAACTGTACAGAATTGAAGCCTGTTATTCACAAGGACGACAACAGACAACAGACAACAGTGAAAACACCTCATCCAGTCTAGCTACTTTTTTTTTTTTTACCATGACAGGAGCAACTGACAAAGTTTCCTTATCGATCTAGGGTTAGGATAGGTACTTAGAAATGAGTGATGCGTAATCAACAAACAGACAAGTGACGGAATATTTTAGATTAATATTAAAGGATTAATTTTGACCTTTATTTATTAAGTGAACAACTAGCCGGTGTACACTGACCTCAAAGGGTGTAAAAGGTGCAAAATACAATGATGCAAATAACCAAGTTTAGCTTTAAAGATTGGGTGTTGTGCTTGTTTAGTCCTTATTGTGTCCCTCTGGTGCCCCCGTAGTAACTTAATATGATTTACAACTTATAAAAATCCCTAGTTTTTTATCACTGGTGTTCTGGAAAACCCCCATTTCTACCTCAGTCCGAAACACTTCCTGCTCACTGCTATCTCTTTGGCCAGTCCTCTGGAGGCCTGTCAGGGGAGAAGCTATGTGCAGACCTAGGTGTTTGAGGCCCCACCCCTCCAATGTAGCACGAACCAGTTAGAAGATCCTTATGTGAATGTGATTCACATGAATTCATTTGAATTTGAGAATGGAGCATTTTAATCATTCACAAACAGATTCAGGGATTTCTACAACACATAAAGGTGTAGAGGTTTGAAAATCTGTACATGTTTAGTCTGAGCATCCAGCATTGGTGCTTTATATCCACATATTGAATATGAAAAGTAGAATCACATTTTCCAGCAACAAGTTTGTTGATGTCTCCATGACAGGAGTTAGTGTCTGCTTTAAGTTTAAAATGAGAGAAAACTAAACAGCTTTGAGTGGTGCCTTCAGTGTTTTGCAAGATTTGATATAAGTTAGGTCTCATTTTTTGGAAATGTTGAGGTTTGTAGTATTAAAAATGCTCCAACACAGACCTCACCACAGACAGACACACCTATAGATGGAAAGCTGGACTTGTTGTTAATACAGTGCTGAAAGGGTGAAAAAGCTAAAAGGTGGAGCTGAAACTAAAAATGCATCCACCTGATGTTTATGATATAATCCCTGCTGCACAGATTGAGTTTGGAACTGAATTGAGCTCTGACTTGTTGAGGATTAATAATGTAGTTACAACAGAGGCAGTGTTAGAGCGCGTATACCCTGAGGTTTAGTCGTAATGAGACGCACAGCTGATCTGTTGACAGTACGAGAACCCCAGGGAAGGAGCTCCGCATTCACAACAGCTCCCATCTTTGCATCTTTTAATGTGTGTGTACTGTATGGATGAATATGGTGCAGTGTGTGGGTGCACATACTGTCCATATCCGTGGTGATTAAATCAGCTCAGGTCAAAATTATAGATCATAGTTTTCTGTGTGGGCTACGGCTCCAGAGCCAAACACCAGAAACAGAAAGTGGACTCTGCTTTCGATACAGGAAACGACTCTGCCTGGAGAGTGAGCTGAATGGCTGACAGCTCGAGTCCTCTGGGAAATAATTAAGGCAGAGTGAACAGAGGGAGAGGTGATGATAATCACTGTTTTCAACATCATTATTTCAGAATCAAAGCAGTCCTGACGGCATGATGCTTATCTGTCAATCATCTTCTTACAGGTCACACCCACACACTGAGCTGGTATTTAAAGTTAGTGCAGGAGGAGAAACATTGTAACTATCAGTCTTTTCTTCATCACTTCCCAAACAGCGGCAGCACACACACAGAACTCTTAGAGGAGAAAGTGATCCTCTCAAAGACACAGGAGTTGGTCAGAAGCCAAAGCTAAAGAGTCGACAGAGTAAACAGCAGGACAAAGGCTCAGTCAGAAATAATGAGACTGAAGACACTTAGAGTGGGAGTGTGATGTTCAAACAGGATACTATCAACAGGACATTTTGCATTTGGAAACAAAGATATTCATTTTAAACTATGCAGGATGGCAGTTTTTCTGTTCTCTGTGTTCCTTTTTTTTGTTTATGCTCGTGCTTTCAGGTTGGAAAAACAGGGGGAGAACTGAGGCAGATTCTGACCTTTTTATTGTGGTGCACAACCGTGTCTCAACAACTGGAAGAGGAGCTGAATTTAGCCTTAAAAGTGTGCAGGGGTCATGGGATGAGAAGAGTGACAAGCCGATTCTCGTACCTTTAGGGCTTTTCTTTTTTTTTTTCTGAATGCACTTTTGCAGGATGACAGACAGGGTATGAAAGCACCATCATAAAAACAGATGGAATAAACACAAACACAGATCAACAATAATCTCATATGTGTCATTTGGACCTGAAGAGGCAACTTCTGGCTTTGAGAAATGAAGTTGATGTGGAAGAGCTAAAAATTGCACTTCCTCAGAGAACCTGGAATCCAGTAGACACACAAATCCTCAGAGACAGGAGAGAAGGCTGTGCTTGTGGCTCTGGCTCTAACTTATGTGTGTTGGAGTTTTCAGAAGCTTTGTCTCAATTTAACATGAGCAATTTGAGCACTCAGTTGACACATGACAGTGTGAGCAAATGATCGTGAGCTTCGGTCACGACTTGTGAGTCTGATGAAGAGCAGGTCTGCAGGAAGCGTCACCACCCTGGTGAATAAATGATCTGGAATATTGGAGCCCTGTCGTGTGTGGGAAAGGCTGTCTTTGTTTTCCGCCTGTACTCTTTGATTGGGAGGTTTCTTGTTAATTTTCCAACCTTTTAGCAGCAATGGCTGTGTTTATGATGATATATGAACCAAAGGGTTGGAGCTTACAGAAATTGCTTGTTTCATCTGTTCTTTGGTCAAATATCTTAAATTTGGGGGAGCACATTGGCCTCACAGGAAACAAGGGAGTAACTGAAGGAAAAATCTTTTGTAATTTGCAGAAACTGAGCTTTAAGCACTGCAGCACAAATGTTAACATGTCTTTGGGATTTAATGTAAAGAAAACAGCTGCACATTGTTGTGATTTATTAGTATAATAATTCCTCTGCTGTTGTTTCCCCGTGCAATCAAACAACAGCAGAGTGAAATGAAAAGAAGACATGAATAAGAAAGTCACACAACACCGGATTATAAATGCATCCAATTATGTTTGTAAGGAGCGGTTTGGTTTGTGATGTGTTCCTGCAGCCTGCTAGCCGTCTCTTTTAAGTCTGTGGACTCGTTTGCTGCTCACAGCTCTGGAAACATTCTGGTCACTTTGACTGAGGGTGTGTTTCACTCTGACAAAGAAGCTTCCTGATATTAATTCATCAGCTGCTCTTGATGCTGGAAATCCCATTAGTTTCCCCGATGCAAATGTCAAGTCAATTCTTCAGAGCGTGAATTCTCTTAATATAAATCTGCGTCTTTAAATGTTGTGTTCTTCATAAGCTCCGTCACTTTCACGGGGGTGAATTTGCTTGGCTGCATTATTTCAAACAACAAGCTGCACATTAAGTGAAACGTCACAATATTTCAGCTGGATGACTTTAATGAAATGGTTTTCGAAGATTTGTTTACTTTTATCTGACAGTTTCAGTGCTTAATGAGTCCTGGGAAAACACACAGGTCGAAGGTTTCACATTCAGCACGGAATGTTTGAAGTGTCAACCAATCACGTTTGGCTTGTTTTAGTGTTGTGTGGATAATAAAAACAGTCAATTGGTTCTTACTTAAGGATAATTTCCTGAACTTATTTGACAGATATCTGCATGCAGATGTAACCAACAATCTGCTGCAAGAGCCAATCAATCGAAAGGTTTCCAACAGAACGCACCAGAAATGATCGATTGTTCAAAAAGCACATTTTAAAAACATATGATTAAATTTAATGTTGCTTATTAGACTGAAACGTGAAGCACAGTCAAAGCTGGTGAGTTTTCAATTAGTGGTGAGGCAATTTGGACTTAAAGCATCAGATTATATGTACGGCTGCAACAACTGATCGATAAAATCAATAAAAATCGATGCTTTTCCATAATCGATGCGCTGTCACTGTGCTGCGCCACTGCTGTATTAGTTTGTCTTCAGTTTATTTGTCTTCTTCCTTTTTGTTGGATAATTTGGTGGCGTGCAACTAGCTGAAGGTACATTACCACCATCTACTTGACTGGTGTAGATTATTTGGGCTGTGGGGCTGTATGCGGCACAGAGGAGAAGCCGAGTCGGTAGGTGAGGCAAACAAGTAAACACGTGAATAATGGCAGCGCTGGAGAAGCCGTTCATCCAAAAGATTCCAGAGAGTGGGAGTATTTTATGCTGAGTAGAAGCACACATCATGTTAAATTCAACATTTGCAAAAATGACCTTGCATGGCACGGCAGTACGACTGCAATTATCCAGCACTTAAAGCGCAACCATGTTGGGCTCATCGATGGCAAGCCGGGGAGCTCAACAGCGAGGTGAGAAGCTGAAAAATCCCACGTACACTCCTTTATATGCATGGTGTGTCTTTAAGGACTTGTTATGTCTTTTTATTAAATTGTCACCCTGTTTGAAAACCACAAGGAGTTCATTAAACAAACGTTAGCATTAGCGTTAGCTGCTGCAGATAGTGCCAAGGCAGAGAGGATGTACTGTTTGACCTGCAGGTGAAAAGATTGAGGACACATTTTTATTCATTTGCCTTTTTGGCCTCACTAAGTTTTTAATCTGATGACAGAACAATATATTTTCTATTATTTTGCCCAAACTGTTGATTCTTTAAGTGACAATACATTCATGTAATTTGTTATACTTTATAAATGTAGCATCTGGTCAACTTAAACTATGTTCATCAATTAATAGTAAATATAATCATCAGAGTAGTCTATTACTAAAATAATCAAAGTTGCAGCCCTAATTATATGTAACTAAAACATAAACTGTCCGTTATAGAAAGTTGCCTTTGTCTTTTAATGCAGTTTTCATTTGTATTCTCAAACATGTTTGTTTTTCCAGTCCTCTTAAAATAACATCCACGCAGATTCATGATGGCATGAAAATGGTTGGCTGGTTTTTGATTTGTTTTCTGTTCAAACTCTCCTTTGAATTACAAATAAGGACAGTTTCCTCTCTCCAACAGACGCAGACCGTGTGTGCATGACAGCCGTCAGCCTCTGTCTTTGCTGTGTGTTCGACAGAAGAGGAGACACGAGGTGTTGCACAGTATTTGATCAGTAATCCGGCGTCAGCTTCACTTCTTTGAGGTGGGCTTGATGTGTCAGCACCCTGAGGGGCCCTCTGACAGGACAGTCTGTCACTGAGCTCTGTTCTTTGCTGCCGGATTGAAAGCTGCAACTGTTTCCTCTTCATTACGTTCAGGTTCTCATGTCCCAAACCATGAAAACAAACATTTTTCTTTGTTCGCAAACATGTTTTAGATCTGCGCTCTTTTTCTTGGAAAACACTGATGTTCTCACAAAGAAAGATGACATGTCAGAGAGGCTTATTTTTTTTAATCTCTCTGACACTGACGAATACAAACCACACTCTTACTGAGGCAGCGTTTCACCAGAAGGAAAGACGTGTACATTTGAAGAGAAACTCAGAAGTGAAACCAGAATTTAGAAAGATGCACCTGTGCAGTTTATGATCACAAATATCGAATGACTTTAACAGATTTAAGGACTCAGATATCTGTTTTCGTCAGCTCATGCTAAAAACAGACTAGCCTCCCCCTGTCTGAACGCTCTGAGATGTTAACATGCATGCAGAGATGAAAATGAAGTCGTCCTGCAGCCATCACACACACCTCATGCAGCGTTTGTGAAAAGTGGCAAAACGGTATGAGAAAGGAGAAAACGAAGTGTGAATTTTATGTTTAAAATAAATATTAGAAACCTGAAAGGGTACCTCAGTATTGAAACAAACAAGATTTAATCCAACAGAGGTTGTTTTTTATCCTCCTTATAAAAGGAAGCAATACTCTAGCCAACTCACCACCCAAGAACTAAACTTAGACTTTGGTTCCTGTTGTTGATATGCAGAGTTCCTTTAAAAGTCCTGAGTTCCTGGGGGAAATTCCTGCAGGCACCTTTGACTGGTTACCAGCAGGCTCAGCTAACACTTAGCATGCACATTTCTTTCCTCTTGATGTTTAACCTCATGATAGTGTTGAAATCATGCAGCTGTGATGCCGTTTACCACTCTAATGTTAACGCTCTCTGCAGCAGGATCCATACAGTTCAGTCATTGAGACCATGAGTGACGGCACAGAGTGCAAAAGTTCCTGATCCGTGAGACTCCACAAAGTGCTCCTTCACCCTCTGTGTGGAGCTGCTCTTTTCATCCTTCCAGGCTCCAAAACAATCCCTGTTCTTTCTGGAGATCTGCCAGCCTCTAATTAACACAGAAACTTTCCCCCCTCACGTCGTAACACAGCAGCATGTTCAGTTCTTTCACCCTCATGCAGAACCAATCATCCAAACACGAGTTAATCAGTGAGAAAAATGGGCTAATATCACTGTACCTGCAGTGTTGTGCACAGAGCACTGAGGTGTCCCCACCTGATTACTCCGCGCCCCAGTAGCTAATTTGAGATGGTTGGCTGAGGCACGATCAAAACAGCCCGGGGCGCTGGAGCGATGCAGAGGTAGCTGTGATCAAAGTCATCAGTGCTGAGGATCAGAATGTGTAATCCTGCTACGCTTTCTTCATAAACTGAAAAATCTTTTGTTCTTACAAGCATCCTGTTCTTATTTGGCACCTGCTCCTCCACTCTCTCTAAGTTAAAAACAAAACAAGAAGATCTGAAAAACATGAAATATGCTGTCAGATGAAAAAAAAAAAAGTGATTCAGGGTTTTTCTCTTTTATCTTCATCTTTTACCGAGCAGTTTTCTTCCTCAGCACCATGGCAACAGGATTATGTCTTAAGCTCAAGCAGTGACTTTCAAGGACATGGCAGCAAGCCCTGAGATGTACCTTTGATTGAATGAAAGCAACTTCAAACCATTTGTGATGCCAGGATGTCACGAATCTCAGAAATGTTTTTTTACGTACTTTAACTCTGAACTTGTTGAAGGGTGGAGGATAAACAACCAGGCTCATGTTGAGGAATATTTTCACTGAACTCATCGTTCACCTCGATGTCAGCGTTGTGCGGCGACAAGGCTGCACACAGCTTTTCAGGAGACGTGCAAAGTGGAGAAGAGATTGAGCTCAACAGCAGATGGATTGAGCAGAACATGAACAGAGTCTTAAACACAGCAGCACAGGTTTAAAATTCAACCCTTGACCTTTGCTGCATGTCATTTCTCACTCTTTTCTTCCTTTTTTGTGCAATCCTACCTCTGAAAGAAGACATGAAAGAGCCCATACACTGCTTCCAAACTGATAAAATATGGAAGTTTTTCAGTTTGCAGTGTTGACCAATCATGTTGCAGCAAGAAAAACAGTCCTTGCAAATGCATTTGATGGTTATTTGATGATTTATTTCACCCAAGTAACAAATATTTGCACCTGAGCACAGCTAACAATCTACTCTAGATAAAACATTTCTACAGAAACACACATCTGTTGCAAAAGCCAGTTGGTTGTCAGATTTCCCGACTTCCATGAAGGCACCAGAACGTGCCTCAAGCAGATGAATTTGTGCGACCGTGAGGGTTGTAACGGACCAAGAATTGACATTGATTGTGTTTACCTTGCAGAGTTTGCAAAGCAGACGGGAATATAGCAGGGAAAAGAAAGCCTTGACTGGGACTCATTTTCATAAACGCCAGCTTTGGAATGGTTGGGAAAGTTCCCATCTGCTCCCAGAGGCGTACATCTCCTCTTGTTGTCAGACAGTGACTGACAGGGATTGCTGAAGGCGTCTGAGATTGCCTCAACTGAAAGCAGCTGCAGAAAGATCATTCTGCAGGATGAAAAACACGAGGGTCAGCAGGTCAAGACAGCTGCACCGAAGTATGAAGCTCAGTCTGCATCACCGTGCTACCTTCTCTTTCTGACACCTCTTCATAAATGCATGTGCATGTTGGTGCACAAATGTGTGTACCATGTTGTAAAACAGCTAAAAGAAATCTGAATTTCCCCTCAGGTGGTTGACAAAGTATGTTTTCTTTTTTTGAAAGCGTTCTCATTACGGCTCGTCAAGCTCTGACACTTCGTCAAGGCCTCCCTGTGGCGTCTCTTACAGACGAACATTGGAGCATCTGTTGAGCATCTTTCTCAGCTTCTCTTTAGCATCTGTTTCAAGGCCTTCTTTTCATGCATGTGGTTAATATGAAGAATTATCCCTTCACCCTTCCTGATATGATTAATCACATTAAACTAGAAATGTTTATCAATGTGGTGCCTTCCTTTGAGATCTGAATGAAACTATAATAGACCACTGTTATTACTTCTGCCCAGGAGGTTATGTTTTTGGGAGAGTTTGTCTGTTGGTTTGTCTGTGAACAACATAACTAAGAAAGTAACAAACAGATCTTGATTAAATTTTCAGGAAATATTCAAAATGGGACAAGGGCAAAGTGATTACATTTTGGAAGTGTTCCGGATCACTTTCTGGATCCTGGATTTTTTTAAAAGGATTCTTTATCATTGTGAGATAGGGCTGTTTTCACCATATGTGTATATAACGCCACAATAAATGGTCAGATTGCTTTGCAAAACAACACAAGATAAGGTCACCATAATTATTGACTGATGTTAAAGTAGGATCCAGATCCTGGCAATTTTCTGGAAACTAAGATCCAAATTATCGTACAAACCTGCAACTAACACCAAATTGTAGCAGACAGTCTGCTGAAAGGGAGTATAACATTAAAGTAGGACTAAAGTGTTGCGTGACAATCACAATATTATTGGCAGAGGTCTGTGCTCTCTGAGTGCTTTACTAGTTTTGATAAAGTTTTACTTTTCTTGCATGAAAAAGCAAAAGATGTGGAAGCTTTAACCTTCATATCAAACATTCACTGACGGGTTAATGATCCCTTTTTCTTTTTGCATCAAACTATTGACAAAAGCTTTGCTCCTTTAAGGTTTGGACTAAGGTTTATGGTGTCTGAAGGCTCCTTTGTCTTCACTGACCATGTTTGTTTACTGACGTTCCTCGTCCACTCATGATTCAGAGCGTGTGAGCCCACTACAGGATGAATAATGTGTGACTCAGTTTAGGTGGGTTCATACTTCTCTGAGTTCTCTTTATTTTGAAGTGAGTAAGAACACACACACACATACACACACACACACACACACACACACACACACACACACACACACACACACACACACACACACACACACACACACACACACACACACACACACACACACACACACACAGAAGCAAACCTCCATCCTGGTAGTCAAACCTGGATGGTAAAAGGTTTATTTCTGTGTTAACTTGCAGCATCATTACCCTGAAGGTCGCTCCTGGCTCCTCCCACCTCTCCACCTCTTCTATAAATGCTCCTTCCTCTCTGCTCTCATCAGCATGAACTGCTTCTTCCCTCCATGTTAAACTTTCGGAAGATTCTTCCACGCTTTCTGTCAGCTCAACTTATCCTTCTCCTCTCCCGCAGAGGTGTAACAGAATTAGCTCCCCGGCTGTTAAATGGCCTAAAGCTTGTCACAGGGCTCCAAACGGTCTGCCATAAACGCTGTGTTAATGTAAGCGACTATTAAGAGTCCAATAAAAGTGTGAGGGAAAAGTCAGCAGTTAAAAATAATTTTATGAATCAGTACTATATGAGATAAATGAGAAAGCATATTTAACCTTCACTGACGCGTTCTCTGTCTGCACACATCAAAATGATTAGGGAGCGTGAGCGAGCACCATCATCACGACTTAAGCAATTATTATCCCATACGAAGAAGAATCATGACTCAAGCTGTTTCTGTTAATTAACTGCACACACTGAGGAGACTTTAATGAACTATTTTAATACACCAACCAAGCATCAATTTCTTCTTTAATGGGCTTTAAATAAAGAGCAGCACCAACTCATGTTCTCCTAAACTCTGCTCGTCCCTCTGTCTCCCCCACACGCTTCTATTATTTCTCTGAGGAACCCTGCTGGGGGCTCTTTGTTGGAGGTGCTAATCGGCGGCTCGGAGGACGATGACGTGGGAGGTTTACATGTGTCAGAGAACGATGGAGGGAGTAAGATATATAGGTGAGGGAGAGAGGGGTCTAACAGAGTTCTCCTACGAGCTTCCTCTGATCGCAGGGAGATGGTGACAGGTGCAGAGAGCAACAGAGCTGCAAGCTGAGGGAGCTCTGCTGGGAGACTCATGGATTTAAAGTAAAAGTGAACTGTTTCTGCACATATTGAAGCATGCAAAGTTTTACTTAGGCACATATGAAGTAGGTGAGGATGGTAAGGATTTAATGTCATGAAATAGATTTTTCACAACCAACAAAAGTGGTTCGTACATGTGATTTTGTTTCTGTGCACACACCAGAGAATTATTCTCCTACAACCAAAGCAGCCACCAAGAGACAGGGAAATAAAGTGATGCGACAGAGAGAAAACAGTGGTCAAATTGAACCAAGTGTCCCTGTAGGCTCACAACAAAAGTTCCAATAAAAATTAGGGATGGGTACCGAATTTGGTTCTTCTTTAGGTACTGACCGAATTCCATCTGTAGTAGTAGGTACTGCTTCACTAAAAACCAAATGGTACCATGTAAAGGTATCTAGGAGCATGTGAGTGGCTGTGAGAAAGTCGGGGAGGAGGGAATTTTCCATGCTGAACATGAGCATTGCAAGTTTATAAATTGAGAAATGAATGTGTTGAATTAAAAAAAACTTTGAGATGTTATTAAACAAGCTAATATTTATACCCACATAAGCACACATAAAAGTATTAAAAATTAGTTGAGTAGTGATACCAATTGCCAGGTAATGGGCATCGGTACTGTCTTGTTTTTAGGGGTGGGAGAGAAAATTGTGAATTGTGAATTATGTCGGGACTTTTTGTTTGACAATATCAAAATCTGGATTGTTCGTCGAAACATCCTTTTTTTTTTTTTTTTCAAATTTATTTTGGTCTTTGTTTATAAACTGGGTTAGAAAAAGTTACCACTTCTCTTTCTGACTCTCATGACATGCATTTTATGGGAAAATGTGGCTCCTGATACAGTCTTCAGACATTATCATCATCATTTAACGTTTTCACATCGTCTGGTGTTCAAAAAGGTAACTAAAAATTGCAAAAATCGTAAAGTGAGAACAGCATGTCGTCCCAGCCCTAATTGTTTCAAATGCAAAGGGTACCTATCCCTAAGTGAAAATATAGTATATCAGTTAGAAATCAGTTACTTTTGATAATAATTTGCCCTGTGTGCCAACACACTTGAACAAAATCATGATGAGTATGTGAGACAGTATGATTCACTTCTTTGCAAACACTTTCACGTGTGCAGAAAACTAATACAAAACATGATAAGAATGTCTCTGAGTGACAGAAAGTTGTCCTGAAGTTTAAAGCTCATGTGTTGTCATTATTTTATGTAACCACATCCCCTGATTATCTCTCCTACTATGCATTTTTCCCACGTCCCTGTTTCTCAATGTTCCCTGTCACAGATGTCTTCAGATTGTACTGTACTCTTACTCGCCCAAATCCCCAAGCAGCTGCAGGGAAAATTGGCCCTCTCTGGGGCACAGCACCAGGGATTTGTGACTGTAATTTAATTTTAGCCATGGAGGGCCACTGCCGCAGTTAATCCCAGCGTACAGAAGATCATTAGTGTTTGAAAGAAAGACAGGATGAGGATGACTACAAGCCGGGGCTGTAATTGTGAGAAGAAGGGGGAAACAGAGGGGGAAGGGGGAGAGACTGCTAATGAGACATGTTGAAAACAGGAGCGCCGGCTGATGTAACTTCATATGGAATCCACACTTTGAGGCTTTAGGAGTTTAGGTAACAGGCTGCAAAGGAGAGCGGCATTAGAGTGTCCTCAAGTTCACCCTGTTCCTCCGGGACATTTAACAATGGAACAACCTGCACTCCAATTTAGGAGCGTTTTCAGACTGTTAAATTTAAGATCCTGACGGTGAGGCAGCAGGATGTACGATGATGTCTGAGGATGTAAGTTAATTAGGATCACAAATGAAAAAGTTTACTTTGTATTGTTAGATTTTAAGCCTTTCAAAAGTTTGAAAAGACAGAAAACTCTCAACGTTCTCTCCTGTGCACAAATGTAATGAATTAAATCTGCTCATGGTAACATGGTTAAGACCAGGGTACTTCCTGTTCCTGTATTTCATGTCTTTAAAAAGATTTCTAGTTTTTCTTGTGCTCCACTTCTTTATTATTTGCAGTCATTTGTGATAAGATCCCTTAGCTCTGGAGACCTTTGACTGGGTTCTGGACCCTCTTACTTTGGGCACTTTACCAAAACCACTCATTACAAGTTGCTCACAAATATTGCTAATCCTTGGCTGCATTATAGTCTCTTCTCATCTCCTCTTCACTGGTCTAATTAAGGAAAAATGCCTGGGAAATATTTTAAGGCATCCCTCTCCTTGGTTTGTTAGTTCACAAACTCAAACCCAGAGGCGATTGTGCGGTGGCAGTGTAGCCCGAGGCAGGGACGGCCACATTTTTGGGTCTTCTGTTGAAGGCAGTTAGTGGAAAAGACATGCAGCCAGGAGCTCTTTTTTGCACGCCTTGTTTACACTCTCAAATCCAGAAGTAAGAATGGAGTCGGAGTTAAGATGACGTATTTGATTAGAGATAATCTGCACTCCCATAAAAAGCTGAATGGCTCTCAGAGGATTGCTGATGGGGTTTCATTGCAGCCCATGTGTCTCACCTCTTTTTCTCTCAGCTCAGACTACTCAGGAAAATAAGTGGCATTAAAGAATTGGAGGATAAATAAGAAGCAGAACTCTTCTGGCACTAGGACTTCTGTCACTTTGAAAACATCTATTTGCTCATTACACTTTCTAAAGGTCTGAAGTCACCCGGCCGGCAAATGAGGGAGGGGGCCGCTTCTTTTGGGATCTCCACTGACATCCTGATGAGTTCCATTGTTATTGAAGTCTGCAATGTTTAGTTTCTGTGCAGCTGTGTAGCTGTATGTCTGATACAAAGGCATTTTACAGCCTCCCTTGTTAACTTTTCCTGCACGTTGTGGTCTGTCAGATCACTTCATCCATGCATAACCACCATTGCTGTCACTACGTGTAGTCATTCCCTGCGATGCTGCAAAGTAATCCTTCGACATATATGTGCTTTAAACGAGAATGTCGTAGTGAGACAGGTGCTTGGAGAATCAGCACTAATGAACGATTAGTCAGAGACTTTAACAAGGTGCTTCAGCCCTCAGTGAAGTCATCTTAAATGGGCTGGAACAGATGCCTCATGGGTAAATGGATTACTAACAGAGTGGGTCTGTAATGCAGAATTAATAAACTGGAGTTGGAAAGGGCTCCTGTTTTTCACATCAGGGATAAACCTTAAAAATGCACTCAGTGATGACCAGAAGAAACTTTCTGCCCACAATGAAGATATGCTCTGCTCCTCTGACCAGACTCTGATGCACATGGTCTTGTTTGTCCAAACTGAATAAGATTCTTCCAGATCAGTGAAGAAATAATATTTGGGATGCTGTCCAGAAACTTTTACATGCAGGATATTAATAATCATATTTCTTGCCTTTCACATTTCCCTTCATTTTAACCTAGATTTGCTTTAATTGGATGCATTGGAAGAAAATCTGCACCATGACCTTTAATTACTCCATGAAAACGTGAGCATTAGTCATCATCACCTCAGGTACTTAAAATTTGATGAATATTAAACCTCTGTTGATGCTCCGCAGATCTCTTTGCGACTCCCAGATTAAGTAATCATCTTTTTCAGGCAGTCACATTCAGTAAAGAGATGAGATCGTGTGGTTTGACAGGGTGAGGATCAGGGATATCAAAGGTTGCAGTGGATCAACACCTTGAGGATCCTTCACACTTCTTTCATATTTAAACTGAGTGCCTGGACTGGAACAAACAGCAGAAAAAAACTCCCCTCACTTCTGATATCTGCAAACATAAAGTACTTATTTGCAAAGTTATTCAGAGGTTTTATTTATCACAGAGGAAGCTTTGCCAACTTGGACTCACAACAAACTCAGTTTGTTCTTGATGTTCTCTGAATAAGACTGATGTGGAAACTCCCCGGGGTTAAATTCTTTTGGGAGCAGATCGTGAGCACTTTTGATGCAGGCCTCCTTTGCACACCTTTTCTCCCTGATATTACTCTGTGTGATGATGATTTCTGTTGTAGTTTTTTGCGCACCCATTCTTCTCTTTCATTTATAGGTAGGTTTCATTTATAGTTGGTTCAGTTTAGAGGAGAGACCGTGAATTTACTGGAGCTGCATCTGCATAATCTGTCAGTGAATGTGGCTAAAGCTAAGTAAATTCACATTGTTTAGTTTTAGAGTTACAGGTTCACCATTTTATAACATTTGCTGTAGCCATAGAGTCATAAAACTATCCAAACTCAAATTATCACATGCATAAGCTTTGTTAAAAATCTTCTTAACACCTGAAACTCTCTTTAACTTTCTCTGAGACTCAGTGTTTGTGCTGACACACCAGAGCTGCTCAGTGACAGCGAGGATCTCAAGAAATAGATGTCACCTTTTTCCCACTTACTCAGTGTCAGCCTGTTCTTTTCCCATGATGCTCCATTTTAAGTATTCATCACTCCATGGCGAGCCATAATCAGTGGCTTGAGTGGCAGCGCTTTTTCAGCTTTCAGCTCCGGCAACAGAGAGAAATGAGATTAAGATGTAGCTTTTCACTCATAGAGACAAACAGTAGAGATGTTTTTGTCCTGACCGACTTCAAGAAATGTGTTCGTAAATAATTACAGAGCTTCATGAAGCTGAAAAAGCTGCTCTGAAACAACGCTGGCAGCAGCTCCTCAGTAATAGCCTCAGGTATCTGACAGAGAAAACTGTCAGGAGGCGTAAACGGACTCTTTGGGTATTATTATTACACACTGTTCCTCAGTGGGGAGCTTGCTGGACGATGATGTCCCAAAATCCGATAAATGATGTGAGGCATTTGAAGAATTATGTCATATAAGGACCACAATGACGCATGAGACACGCATGGATGTGATGGATTTGAGTGTAGAAGTAAAAGTTAAAAATATTAGCTGGATCTCAGGAGCTCGTGCCTCAAAGCTCGTAGCTGGTTGGATATTTGAGGAATTCACTTTTTTAACATAATTTCATGACTAAAACTGAATGCTTACATGATAGGTTTTTTTGTCCATTAAATACCCCTCTTGATATCAGGAAAAAGAAATGAATGTTTTTCTCTGCTTTTCTAAGATTATAAAAAGTATTCGTGCAGAAGCTCACATAGGTCACAGAGAGATGACCTTTGTTTCTGGTCCTCTGGGGCCTGTCCTCTGCCTGTGGTTGATGCACAATATGTTTCTGGATGTTTGCATGTGAAATAAAAACAATCTCAGGATGTAAAGAAAGGAAGAATGAGTCTAACCCTTCCTAAAGTAGATCATTACACTGAAGTCGTTCTGCAAACCACACAGGAACACACAGAACGATGCCCTTCATGAACTCACCTGGTGGATTCAATTTCACTGCAGAGCATGCTGATGCCGTAGAGGAAAAACAGGCATGAATGCATCACACACACACACAGGCGTAGCACACAGAGGTATTGGCTTGTGGACTCTCATGGGGAGGAAGGCAGTTCCACCTCAGGGAGCTGTGAAGGCCGGTGCTCGGTGGAGATGACTGAGGCAGAGCCACAGAGGTGGGGTGCATACAGATGGCTGGATGCTTGTACATGTGTGTAGTGGAGTGTATGGATATATGATGGGGTAAAGGGCAGAACATGCACCAGCACATAGGGTGTTTTTAGTTTGAAGAATAAGAAAGTAGGGGGCTACAAGCTCAGCGGAGGGTGGGGAGTGTAAATAACAGCATGATTCCCAAAATTCTTAATACTGATATTACACTGAAAGAGTCAGACTTTACTCAGCTGATGAAACAATCCCCAAATGAACCTCAAGCCCGTCCTCTCTCTCATGAACCTTGGATCTTTATTCTCCATGATCATCACACCATTGATTAAACTTCTGGTTAGTACAAGTAGGATTTCTTGCTTCTGTAGTGAAATAACTCAAGAAGTCCATCTCTGTGGTGCAAGATTATTTATTGACACTATAACGAGCCCTGTGTTGTGCAGAGTCCAGCAATGAACAATAACTCAGCCTCCAGCTTTATGACCTTCTTGGCCTCCCCAGCAGCTCCCTCTTTTGTGCAGGATCTGTCAGTTTTCTTGAACAGCTCCTTACATGCTAATCACTCATTTATCTTTTCTACCAAATATCCAGTAACCAGATTCTTCACTTACTGATGGATCCTTTAAAGTAAATACTCTAAGCTGGAGGACAAGCAGAAACCTGGACAGTGAGACAGAATAACTTCTATCCCTGACCCAGATGAGATCAAATCTTTGGAACGAGACATCCTTATCGTCTTATCTTCCTGGACTTTCTATCCAAACATCATGCTCTCTTACACACTCTTTGTAGTCTTTTTTACTTCAGTGTCTGTTAGGGATAGAACGGTTTTTAAAAAAAATTTGAACCGTTTGGTTTTCCTCACTTGGTTTAGGGCACATGTGCTTTGTTTGGCTCGTGTTTTTCTTTCTTCTTCATTTCAGTTTAAAGCAAGTATGTAGCTCCAATCCAAGTTCCGCAGGTGCAACTCGATGCGAGGAGTACAGCTTGTGTATGGATTACATGACGTGTGGAGAAGTCAGAGGTAGAGGGTGTACCTGTGACGTTGTGTCGTTGTGTTGACACGGAGCACTTTAGATTCAGTGTGAGCTCTGATGACGGTGGTAAGAAAGTGGAGGATAAAACCACAACTCCGTGTTGCCAGCTCAGTGACTCTGTCGCTACATGTAATGACTTTTCAGACCCCTCTGGTGAGTTTTTTAAAGACAAAAATTCTTGTGAGTTGCTAGAGTTTGGAGAATCTGACGTTAAAGAGTGTTTTGATCTCCTCAATGGTCAGCGTGTGCAAGTCCCTCCCCCATCCAAAACACAGAGACAGTCTTTCTCACTCACAGCAGTCTCCTCCTGCTGCTCCAGAGCAGACAACTGTATCAAATGAATCATCAATTCTGCAGGTCCCCAGCCCAGTTAAAGGAGTAGGTGATATTTTGACATAAAAAAAAACAAAAAAAAAACAAAACAAGATAAGAGTGGACCGAATAAAGTTAATTTGTAGTTCCAAACATATATATGATGTTGTGTTTTACTTGCTTACCTGCATCATTTCTCTCTCCTACAGAGTCCAATTACATGCACAAGGGGTATTATGCAAATGAGACAGCAGCGTCATTTAGTGCCCCTAGTGGCTTCTGGGACAGCCAATAGTGAATTTCCTTACTGAGGAGTTGGCATGTTAAACTACCAATGTTTCACTCAGCTTTGATGATGTTTCATAACAGAAACAGCCTGATTCTTTCAGGTTTTTCATGACTATAAATGACATAATTTATTAAAAATAATCTGTAAATAGTAGATTACTATGGTGTATTGTAAACGGGGGTGTTACAGTTACAACAATGTACACCAAACCGAAAACTGTGACCACAAAACCTTGATGAGAACCGAACCATCCCTGATGTCTGTAGGGGTTATATTAAGCACGTCTTGTGTCCGTCTGGGCTTCTTCAAATTCTAGAGAGATTTTCATGAAAGTCTAGGTTAAACAAAGTATGATGTTTATCAGAAATACATCCCTCCAAAGCAATCAGACACTAGTCACCGACTCTCAGTTTATGCCTCTGTTGAAAGGTCCAGATGAAGCTGAGGTCCATCAGCATCACTGCATCCAGAAATAATACAGACAGGATAATGTTTTTGAAAATATTCCATTATCTTCAAAACAAAACAAAGCACAAGTAGAAAAACAATTACCAGGAAAGGCCACTTCACAATCTTTAACACAGCTTTGATAAGACCAGACAACACCTGTCATATAAACACCCAATCAGGGGATGATATTACTCGTGTCACTTCCTCTCAGACAGGTCAGTGTCATCAGTTTGTTACTTCTTTGCAAAAACAGCCTGATAATTTTAGTACCATTTGCAAACATTCGACAGCAGTGCACCAAAGTCACCTCAGGAAAAAGTTTCTCCCTGAGGCTGAACAATAGCTGAAAAATCACAATTTGTTAATTGGTGTTGATTTTTAGGGAACTGAATTATCCCCGGGGTTAATTTAATTAGTGTTAGGCCTGAGGAGGAGAGAGGAGGCAGAGATTTCATGGGCTTTGGCAACAGTGCGGTCCTCAGTTTGCCACACGGTGGGGTTTTCTCTCACTTGTCAAGAAAAGAAGTGTATGAAATCAGAAAATGTTACAGAATGGATTTGACATTTAATATTAAAAGCAGCAAAGGATGAAGAAACTCCCACTTGAGCCAGGGTTTCTTTTCTTCTGTGACTGACGTGGTTTAATAACTCCAAAAAAATGGTCTTTTTTGACTGATAGTGTAAGTGTGTCTCCTTCAGCAGCCGGTGTTCCTGCTTAAAGAGTGACCCTGTAAACTGGAAACCTCTAGCTGATATCAGAGGATTCCAGTTTACAGCAGCTGTTGAAACACAGAAGGGATCCTCGGAATGCGCCCGGGTTCAGTTTTTGATTACAAAATGTACTATATCATAGGGTTAGGGTGATATGTTATTCTCGTGATTCGAGTCTATTATGATTTTTGGGGTGCCAACTTGATTTAAGTTGTGATTCTTCCAAATTTACAATTTTGGGGAGTTTTAGTTTGCTGACTAAATCAGGAGCCATATTTTGTCAGGGAGTCAGAGAGGAACATTTCACCTTCAGCTGGAGAGAAGTGGTAACTTTTTTTTCCAACCCAGTTTATAAACAAAGACTTAAATGAAGAATTTGAAATTAAAAAAAAAATTGGACAATGAATCCCAATTTTGACATAGTCAAACAAAAACTCCTGATTTTTTTTTCTCCCACCCCTGCTGAATGATGATCTCATGACATTTGACGGGGATGCATCCTAAAGGTCTCCAGTTAACAGAGTCGCTCTTTGAACTAAAACACCAGTCAACCTCTGCTGTGGCTTTTAGGACTGTCTTCTTGCTTTAAGTGGAGTGTTTCAGGGGTTTTGAATCCCCTTTGTCATTGACGTATACTGTCTGTCTCCTTCTATAGTCATCCTTGTTGTACGACCTTCATGTCTGAATTACTGCCCTCTACTGGTCTGGAGGTGCAGTGTGGTTAATCTTATTGCTTCTGCACACGTCGCTGACCTGATTCACAGTTTGAGTTTTCACTGTGCAGAGTGTTGTGTGTTGATGTGTTTGTTAGCTGTTAGCCGCTGGTGTGTAAGTTAGCAGAGGTTAAGTGTCCTGACGCACACTGCACTCTTCTCTCCATTCACTGCACAGCAGGACCACTCAGCACTCGATATGTGGACTCGCTGAAGTAAGGACCCCATGCTGAGGGCCGAGTGAGAGTCTAAGCTTGTGCTTGTGTGTGTATGTGTGTGAGAGAGAGGTAAAGTAGGTGACTGAATCTTTCTGGTAACCCTGGATGCATTAAGCATTCTGCCAGGCCCGGCGCACTCTGAACCTGGCGGCTTCCTGTCTTCACAGAATCGATCCCGGGTTAAGAGGGAGAAACACTCTGATAGGTGTCATGGACTGTGTGTGTGAGCCTGATTTGTGCTCTGCTGGGTTTGTCTGACCTGAGCGTGTGACATCATTTTGACTTTGAGCAGTGAAGTCAGATTGTGAAGATGATTTTAACAAACAAAATTTATGCTACAAATCAGGATTTTCAAATTAGATGACCCCAAATTAGACCTTAAGTTTTACTTTTTAGAAACCTGTAAGTCCCCTTCCTCCTCTGAGGGGACTACTATGAGTTTATGGACGGGTATTTTCAGTTGAGGTTATTTTGACAGTTTTATAGAATTTCTAAAAGAAACCTTATTTCACGTTCCTGCACCCTGAGGAGTACTCTAAACACTGAGGAAGATTTAGAGAGTTGAACTTAAAAGGCCATCATGTGAGTGTATATGATATATAATAACTCCTGTTCTGTTGACATACCAACACATGAGACCCAGAGTAACCTCCCAGCAGCTTGTGGCAATTGTGTTATGCTCTTTAATCCCAGATTAGACCTTTAGTGTTGAGAGGTTCTGAGCAGGTAATCTGCTTGCACCCTTTAATCAGACTAAATGTGGGGTATTAGGGCAGGTGTGCCAGCTTTACTACTTAACCCTGCAGCTCTCTGTGTCACCTTGTGCACGAACCTGAAAGTGAAAGCTCATCCAGTGGAAGCACAGGTGAGGAAAACGATTGATTACAGGCAAAAATCTTCAAATCGTTATGCTTGTCTTTTTACCGTGCACTATTCTCTAATAGCAGCAGTGTGCACAGAAATAAACCTGTGAGTGACCATTTCAAGCTACTGAGTGTGTTCTACAATCACCAAATGGTGCGTGGGCGGTGTTTTCAGAAACACAGAAACCCACCTCCCCTGCAGAGCAGCCCTCAAGGAAAACTTATTTATGGAACACACACTTTCTCCTCGCCTGCTCTGCACTGTATGAAGCTCTGAGGCGGTGAGGTGCTTATCCAATTCACTCCTCTGGCAAAGTTATTGTAACAATAGCAGCGGCTCTGACAGCCGGGTGGAAATCCAACAAAATCTCAGACAGCGTTTCTGCGGGATCTAAGTTTACTCCCATCTGGAACAACCCGGATTTTCTCGGGAACAACTTCATTTCCACACTTGGATTGGAAGAGTTTCATTTCAGCACAAATCCTGGGCAGAAAAAATGTAACAGGAACTTAGATTCACCTTCTTTCTTCTCCTTAAACTTCAGTCACAGCAGCTTTCCTCAGAGGAACTTACTTCCAAGTCATGAAGAATTGTATCAGTGTCTGTTTGACCTTATCAAATGTAAAATGATGTGAAATTATTTCAGGTGTTCGCTCTTATTTTGAGGTGCAGCTTTAATAATTGTCCAACTTGCAATTAATCATTTCGTAGTCTTTAAAAACCATCATCAAAAATCTAGATTTGGACCTCATTGTGACCAAAAAGCACTTTTGGTATTCTGGTTATGAGATAAAAGCTGATCTTTCACTTTACTGAATTAATCTCACTCATAAATATGAACTTCAAACTCACACTGGCCTGGTCCCACGCCACACTCACTGGCACAGAGTTTCCAAAACAATTCAGCCTTATTAATGATTCAGGAGTTAAGCAAACTAAAGACATGCAGTCCAGGACACAAGGGGGATATGTTAATGAAGTTTTTCAGAAGGCAAAGTCAAACAGTTTAATGAAGATGTGTTTGTGTGCTTCATATTCATACTTTCAGTGCTGTATATATTTCAGACACTTCATGCTTTCTGGCTCTGCTCCTCCTGGAACACAATCATCATTCTCCTCTTGTGAAAAGCCACAGTGTACTCTCTCTTCCCCTTCCTCCTTCATTATGAATGTGTCAGCATGCTACAGAGGAGCGTGCACTGCTTCTAATGCCAATGAGAGGGGCTGATTGTCTCTGAGCACTGCCAGCTCTTCATGCTGCCTTTTTCTCTCAATCCAGCTCATATGCATAGAGAAGGGACCGGCTCTGTGCTGCCCAGTGTCAGCGAGTGGAAGTGATGACTTCCTCAAAAAGTTATAAATAAGAACTAGGTTGGAGATGAATTTAAAGAGTGTGATCAACAGCACACAAGACTTTGTTGTGAGCATGGAGAAACAGAGCTGCAAGATCAGGCTGCAGAGATGTCTCCTCTTTCTCCAATTACACAAAAGCTAAAATAACCCCACAACCAATGCATTATTCACATTTGGAGCTTAAAGGCCTTTGCACACCAACGGTGACTAGGGGTGGGCGATATATATCGTGTACAATATTATCCAAAATGTTGCTTTAACAATGTGCAATTTTATATTATCGAGTATTACTGTTTTGAAAGAAAAACAAAAAAACAGAGGGTGCATGGATGGCAAAGGAGAGGTGCTTGAAAGTCCTCATTTGCTGAATGCTTGCCTCAGAAGCCAATCAGTGGACAGGGTTCAGTCATGTGACTCAATGGAAACCAAAGACTACACAGTCGCACATGGAGGAAACATGCAGGAGTCTCCCGTCTCGGCGTGGGTCCACGTCCCTTGCATGGAAATGGTTTGGAGCGAGTGTTGCATCTTCACAGAGTAGGCGCTGGGAGATGTTTCATGTGGTGTTTTCCCAGCTTCCTTTCCGCTATATTGAATGTGCTTGTCTGTGTGCACGTTTGTGTGTCTGTGAACACGTTGGAACGGAGCTTCACCGTGCGTGAAACAGCGCAAGGAGAAATGTGAACGCTGCGATGTACATATGACACCCCGTACGGCTATATGGTCAACGTATATCCCTGATTTATGAGAGGTACCTCTAAATTACTTCTGTGTTATATGGAAAATAAATTAACTCGACTTCCAGGGGGTACAGGTGCCTCCGTTGGGGGGGGGGGTGGGCCACCCCCCATACAGTGGTAGGGAAAACACTGTCATTGTTAAGTTGCCATAGAATATTGTTGGGCAATGTTTAACAGAGATGTATGAAGCACTTTAAAAATAAACAAGAACTGTTGTTCTGAAATGCGGTGTCCATCCATAGTTGTCCTCCCGGTTGGCAAGTACTTATGTAGTATTTTTTGTTCAATATCGTCAGAATATGGTTATCGGAAAATTTGAAAAAATATAAGGTATATTTTTTTGCCCATATCACCCACCCCTAGCGGTGACGCGAATAAACAACATGAAATTGCAAAAATTTTGGGGCCCTCATATTCAGTCTTCGCAGATATTCTCCACCAAATGTCTTTGTAATCACAATCAATGTTTAATGTTTTGGTAGGTGACGTGTCACCAACGGGTGTTTTGATTGCGTGGATGTGTACTTGTCACAAGCGAAACTTTGGGAAAAATTGACCTCTGTCCTAAATAATAAAAGCTGCAATTTAGCTCAGAAAAAGAACATTGCTGGTGTGAAAGCTTGCATTGAACAACAGTACATTTGAAAAAAATAAATGATGGGTGCGAAAAATCTGCGCAAAAAATCTGTGTTTGGTGTGCAGAGAGCTTAAGCCTTCTCCCTGAGCCAGAGCTTCGGCATCAAACCCCTTCCTTTAACAATATTCTTATTAAACTAACTGCTGAAATGTCAAACGCTTTCAAGACAACAAGCCACAAGTTTGTCATAAAGTGATGCTTTGGCCTTTTTTTGTCTCATTCAGATGCACATTGAAGTCTTAACAAATTGATGCCATTTTATCCTTCCTGCGAGTGGATTTTTCCACTTGCACATTAGTAATCATTTTGTGATAAACAAAATACAGAATAGAAAGTCTGCTGTTTGTTCCCACTCACCCTCACAGTCTTGCCCATCATCCAAATCCGTCCTCAGTCCCAAGCTGTGTTGGCTTATTTTCAATGGCAGCCTAGCAAAAGGTGCAAAGCCTCTTGAGGGAAGGGGGAAATGAGAAGTTAAATAGGCATAAACAACATACAGTACATGGATTGCATGCAGCACAGCACACACGTGCTGCATAGACTTATTGTCTTGAGGATGAGAAACGGCAGCAAGTTTCATAAAAAATATCAGAGCAGCAGTCTTTTAATGCTGACTTTGAGATAAAATAATCCAGTTGAAGTGTTTTTGTGCATCATTCCAGTCTTTGGCTGCAGCAGTCTGGAAAGTTATCAGGCTGACTGGTGTATGTGTTTTTGGATCCTGAACAGGTTAGGGCAAAGATAAACATGGTTAAAGCTAGTTCAAACATCATGGAGGTCAAAAGTAAAATCTGTTATCAAAAGGTCGCACACAGAGCTCACTCTTTGCTCTCCCGGCTGAAGGTCTTTTGCAGTTTGACCCATTTATCTCCCTCCAAGCCCTAACTTGGCTCTTTATTTCTCCTGGGTGACTTTTAGCACTCTCGGGGAACTTAGTGTTGGTGGGGAAAGATTTACTTTACAGTACATGCAAAGAAAAGTATCCAACTGGAATAAAACTTAGTCTGAGAAGCTTGAGGTAAAAATTTCTATTTTGAATTTTGGTATAACCCATCATTGGCTACAACAAATCCATATTCTCTCCCCCTTCTAGTTGGTATAATCCAAAGTAAGGCTGGATAATTTGGGACTGCAGTCTTTTAAGTTTGAGTTATTGCAAAACTCAGGAACATATGAGGCCAAACTATCAGTCCAGAATGTTCTTCATGCTACACTCATTTCCCCAACTGTTTGCCGCCAATACATTAGTAAGCTTAAACCACCTTGCAGCAGTGTTTCTGTTGAGTTTGGTTAGTGCAGGAGAGAAAGTCTTTTTGGACTTGGACTTTAATTTATCTGGAGCAATTAGCCATGAGCAGCACAGCCTCTTTAACCTGCCGCTCTCGCTGAATATTAACACGGACTGTGGGTGGAAGAGGCTTTGGGAGCAACACTAAAGGCTCAGCCTGAGTGTATTAACTAACTACTTAAGGATGAGGAGGGATGAGCTGAAGTGTGCTCACAGTCTTTTGGCCCTGTGTCCTGTCCTCAGCACCGGGATTCAGCTGAGTCCGTCCAAGGCAGACTGAACCATCAAGGACTCAGAGTTCTTTTGGCTCCATCGTTTATTCTATGAAAGCTCAAATACCCCGCATCAAAAGACTCCCTCTCCCCAGAGACTAATAAACCAAATGTTTACGGTGCAGCTTCATGTCTTGGCTTCTCAGCTCACGAAAACATTGTAAGAGAGGAAGAATAATCCTGTGAGTGGTAATCAGGAGGTTCAGGGCTGAATCCTGTGGGTTGACTCAGGTGGGCTCTAAGCTAATAAAAGTGAGTGCTCTCTGTCTGTTTGTACACACACACACACACACACACACACACACACACACACACACACACACACACACACACACACACACACACACACACACACACACACACACACACAGAGGCAGTCCATTAACATCCAAACAGTCTGCAGTCGAGGAGGAGATGAGTACCGGCTTTCTGAGTGGTGTAGTCTTACCTTGATCTGAAACCCAGACAGCACGGTAAGACCCTGTCTTGTAGAAATTGCTTTCATAGAAGACTAATAAGATTTACCAAATACATTCTGAGAAAAATGTTTCATAAAGAAGAGGATGTTGAGAGCGTTTGTTGTCATCTGAAACACAAAGTACAGCTGGGACCAGGTTTGCTACCCATTGTCCCTTTGTGGTCACGTTAATAGTGATAAAAGTGACCAGATTCCACCTAGTCAATCCAAACACTGTCCAGTCTACTACAATGATCCTGCTGGGACACTAGTTTGAGTTGATATTAGCTCATTTTCTGCACAAGAAAAGCTCCAGATCCCCAGTTCTGCTTCACTGCGAGCACCTTCCTGTTCTTTATTCATGAATGTCAATTGAACGCAAGAAAAAAGAAAACAAGACAAAAAAACATCAAAGATAGTCTAGATCGAAATATTCTTTTATCTACTATAACAGGCAGCAAGTGACCTTTGAGGAAATAATTGGTCTGTGGGGAGCAATGGTATTGAGTTAGTTATTGCCCCCTGCTGGAAAGGAGGCTCCACGAGCATTGTGGAACCAAAGCATAAAACTGATACCCTTCCCCCATTGGACCAACTAAGAGTATCACTCACTGGGCTGATGTCCTTCACCCTTTCATTTTTACTCTTTCTGTGTTTTACTTAAAGTTCCCATATCATGCTCCTTTTCTGCAGTTTAATATGGATTATTGATGTCTTCATGAAATGGTAGTAACATGTTTTGGTCCAAGAAGCCAATAAATCAAGCACAGCAGCATTGTTTCCAGGCTCTCATAGCCCCTCTGTTCAGAACACTCTGATTTGGTGGGCGTGACCATCATATGTAAATGAGCCACTGCTGATACCGCCCCGCTCTTCTGCGTCACTGAGAGCGGCGCCACGAGCTCCGAGTGCACAATATTTAGAAAATAGCAAAGCTCGTTTACCATTACATTACAGGCTAAAACAACAGGCTAACCGCAGCTAAAGTTAGCATCCTGAAGCTAACAGAGACAAGGGGGACACTGAGGAAAAGCTTTTTCATCTGCTCCACAGCACACAGCATTTGAAATACTCACATTTCCAGGGTCTGAGGTTTGTTGGCTGATGGTTGGTAATGCTTCTGGATTCAGGACCAGTCTATTGGCTAGCCCTCTGTTGTACTGTCCAAAGTTGGAAAAGCAGTCGGCTGTGAAGTGACTAGCACATGAGTGCACAGTTCTACTGAGTGTAGCTGGAACATTTCCTTGATAAATGAACTCTAGCCACTTAGACTTGTCTTCTTCAGAGATGGGAAGCTTGTGCATGGAACTATGTGGCTGTTTTCAGCCAAAAACAAAGCAGAGATGGCTCTTTCTCTCCAGCAGCGGGGAAAAGGGTGGGTGGGGAGGGGGTTCAGGGGTATGTGCTACGGTGGACAAATCAGTTCAGATTGCTCCTGATTGGTCTAAAAAGGGGATCGCTGACGTCTGCAAATCCCCAAAATCCAAACAGTTCGTTTTAGGTCAGGATTTTACATTCACAAGCACTTCTAAGTACAGGTTGTGTCATTAAATATCACATTTTGTGGGCTGGAAGGAAAGCCGAAGACCCACAAATTTTAATAAAAGACTTAATAAAGTGGTTTTTGCATAACATGGCACCTTTAACACTGCTTTCTTTCAGAATGTGCAGCTCGGGCATGCATAAATCCTGAATCCTGAACTCTATAACGGAGCATATCAGTCAACTGAAATACACTTAAATCTGATTGTTTTCTAACCCTCCTACATCTAACCTCGGCCTAATCTCTGATTTTACTTTATTGACTTGTACAGGAAGGAGTGTGAGCCAAATATGAGGACAAAGTTTATCACAGCCCATTTAAAAGTCAGTCTGAGGAGAACAAACACAAAAACTGTGTATTAAAGTGAATGTTGAAGAATAAAAGCCTCAAACAAGGTGAAGAGGGCAGAGTTTATTGATCTCCAGCTCTCTCCAAATGCTTCGGGAAGGACTGTGTGAAGCATGATAATTCATCCAAACTCTGACCCCAAACCTTCTCTGGAGCTCTGACTCTGAAATCGAAAAGTTGTGACATCTCCATAAAAAATGAGTACTTTTAATTTGAAATCCAGGGGTAAAAGCAGGCACGTCCCATTAAACACTGATAAGAAATGACAATTAAAAAGCACATCACTTTAATTACTGACAAGTGATAAAATATTCACATCAAATGACAGAGGCGTTTGCGTGCAGAGGAGACAATTCCCATCAGCGGCACTAAGCTGATGAGTGATGCTGGCAAGGTGTATATTTTTAAACTGCTCCATCATTTGCTGATGAGAGGATGGATGGATGGATGGATGGATGGACGGATGGATGGATGGAGGAGGTTTTATGATTATCAGGTAATCTCTTCAGAAGAGACACTCTCTGCTGCATGAGTGAAATGGGACAAGAGAACTGTCTGAAAGAGTTAATATCCTAGCGTCACCCTCAGAGGTCGACTACTGCCGACAGTTTGACGCTGTAACCTTTTAACTGTCGCTCTTATGGAGGATGAGACCTGAGAGTTATTAAGTTCTTTATTACCCTCTCCAAAGTCATATTCTCCATTTATAAACAAATATATCTTTATATAATACTCTTAAATCCAGTGAGTCATCACTTGTCTTTGTATGTAATGACAAAAGTGGAGAACTGAGCAGTAAGTCAGAGAAATAAGCTGTTATATAACCAAACACTTGTCATTCTCCAAGTCGCAGGAAAGTGTCTGTGAAGAGCTTTTATTCCAGCAGCTGATGGCTGCGGTTACAGACCACCTCCTCAGAAAGAAGCATCTGTTTTAATTTTCTGCTGTCAGTCCCATTGTACGAATATTTTTTTGATTAAATGAAGATCAGACTAACTTCTTAGTGCAATGCAGATTTACGCTGACAGAAGACAGAGACCGTAATCGTCCCGGCTCTTAAGAAAGAAAAGCAATACTTTTTCTATTCAGTCTGAGCAAACTGAGGCAGAAATAAAGCTTCATTTCAAATCTGATCACATGTATTGTTTATCTGCACAGAGGATTTCTGAAACATAATGACATTATTCAGTTTCATCCGCTTCATTATTCCATGTGTGTGTTTATCTTAAAACACTTTGACACAGACATTGTAGTTTAAAATTTAAATGCAGGGTTTGTCCGTCTGAAGATAAATTCAATATACACTGTCTGGCCCTAAAAAAAATTTTCCACCAAAAGAAAAAAAAGAGTCACATACTTTAATATTTTGTTGGACTGCCTTTAGCTTTGATTTGCATTCTCTGTGGCATTGTTTAGATAAGCTTCTGCAGTGTCACAAATTTATTTCCATACAGTGTTGCATTAATTTTTCACCAATTTAGCATAAATCGGTGTCAAATAATGACTAATTAATTATTAACAGCAGAATGCCAGCATTCCACCGGAGCAAAAGTATAACTTTCAAAAGACATCTAAACTTACAATATGTGAGTTTTAATTTAAGCCGGGGCACCACCCAATTTTGGAGAAAACAGGGAAACTTTAGAAAGGATTACTGTAAGAATTTTGTGATTTAATAATTCATAGAATTATCAACTATCAAGTCTCGATATCAAAAGGTCGCTACATCAGTTGTGAGTTCTTTTGAACGGTGTACAGAGGCCGTTAATTTCAACCACACAATGACAGAAAGCTATTTCTTTATTTATGAAAAGGTTATTTGCAAACTAAAAGAAGAAATATGTGCATGAATAAATGAACAGGTGAAAGATATGGAAGGATAAATGCATAGATGGATGAAAAGTGAAACCAATAGTTACAAACTGAATAAATGGGCCAGAAGGACATAAACCACCAATCTAATCTAATCTAACCCAACCAAATCTCTGGGGCATTGACCACGATATACCAGTAAATGCAAGATTGCCTCACACAAGTTTAGAGGGTCTGTGCAAAGCCTTCTCCAGCACATCAATCAATCAATCAATCAGCTTTATTTATAGAGCACTTTAAATACAAACAGAGTTTGAGCCAAAGTGCTGAACAGCAAGGAAAAACCCAACAAGAGCCAATAGCATGTATAAAACACCAAATGATAAAATAAAAAGGGAGACAAATGAACAGTGTAAAATGCTAATGTGTCAGGGCAGCACAAACACATTAGACACAAACTTCCATAGCCATTATTAGATGGAGTCATGGCCATGAACGCACACAACCACAGACAGCAGCTGACAGCACACACTCATCAACAGACACAGATACATACATACACACAAGTTCTTCTGCAGGAAGACATCATAAATTATGAAAGGAAATAAACTCATGAAAAAGCAAGAGAATAAAAGTGAGTTTTAAGATGTTTTTTAAAACAGTCCAGGGAGCCAGAGGATCTAATATGTAATGGGAGTTCGTTCCACAGCCTCGGTGCAGCAACTGCAAAGGCCCTGTCTCCAAGGGTTTTTTTGTGGGACCTTGGTACAGTGAGGAGTTCTTGGTGTGATGATCTGAGGGGCCTTGCAGTGCTGTACGGTGATATTAGCTCTGTAATATAGCTGGGAGCTGTGTTGTGACAAGCTTTGTAAACAAACAAAAGAATTTTGTACTGAATTCTAAAATGAACAGGCAACCAATGAAGTGATGCTAATATAGGTGTTATATGATCCCGTTTTTTACGTCTGCAAAGCAGTCGGGCTGTGGCATTCTGTACAAGCTGTAATCGCTGTATTGATGCTTGGTTAATTCCAAAATACAAGGAGTTACAGTAGTCAAGTCTGGAGGATATCAGGGCATGGATGACTTTCTCCAAGTCTTTATGTGACAGAAATGGTCTGATTTTTGCTATGATCCTGAGCTGAAAAAAACTAGATTTGATTACAGAACTGATTTGTTTGTCAAACTTTAAATTACTGTCAAATATAATTCCAAGGTTCTTTGCATGGGGTGTAATGTTTTCTGATAGGTGACTGAGGGAGTGCAGGGTGGTTTTTGGGGAGTTTGTGGGATGAAAAACTATAATCTCAGTTTTGCTATCATTTAATTGCAGAAAGTTGTTTGCCATCCATACCCTAATATCCTCCAGACAATTATCGAGGTCTGAGGGACCAGAGTGGTTATGGGGGTGAATGGGCAGATAGAGTTGAGTATCATCTGCATAACAATGAAACGAGATATTGTAATTCTGAATGATTTTTCCTAAAGGAAGCATGTATATGGAGAACAACAGGGGACCAAGGACAGAGCCTTGGGGAACTCCACAAGAGAGATCAACGGGGGAGGAAGAGGAGTTGTTAACTGTGACTGTAAATGATCTTTCAGTAATGTATGACTTAAACCAGTCCAGTGCCAAACCAGAGACTCCTGCCCAGTGCTGCAGACGATGTAGGAGGATGGAATGATCGACAGTGTCAAATGCGGCACTGAGATCAAGGAGGACAAGGACTGAGGAGAGGCCACCGTCACCTGACATAAGAAGGTCATTGGTTACCCTCAACAGAGCAGATTCTGTGCTGTGATTAGTGCGAAAACCAGACTGAAATTTTTCAAAGATGTTATTGTTAATAAGGTGAGGGGTCAATTGGTTGAGAACTATTTTTTCTAAGATTTTACTGAGGAAAGGAAGTTTTGATATTGGTCTAAAATTGTCAGGAAGTTGTGAGTCCAGACCTGTTTTTTTCAGGAGTGGGTGAACTATGGCATGTTTGAAGGATTTTGGTACATTCCCTGTGAATAGGGAGCTGTTAAAAATATTTAAAAGACTGGGACCAATCTCTTCAAAGACCTCCTTCAACAATTTGGAGGGGATTATGTCCAGAGAGCTGGTAGTGGGTTTGGAGCCAGAAATTAATTTGTCTAACTCTGAGAGAGAGATAGGCAGAAAGGAGTCAAGTATTGGTGGGGCCTTGGGTGGATGTACCAAAGCACTACCAGTTGGGGTTAAATTGTGTCTAATATTTTCAATTTTATCAATAAAATATGTTTTAAAGTCCTCACAGCTAATTGGTGGAGGTTCTAAGTTGGATGTAGGTGAAGGGTGAATAATGGCGTTGATGGTGCTGAACAGGGTTCTTGGATCATGGGAGCTTCGTTCTATGATTTTAGAGAAGTGTATTGTTCTTGCATTCTTGACCGCCTGTTGATATTTTAATAGAAGATCTTTGAAAATATTAAAGGAGATCTGCAGGTGGTCTTTGTGCCATTTACGTTCTGCTTTTCGGCACTCACGCCTTATAGATCTGGTATGATCGTTTAGCCATGGTGAGGTTTTGTGTTTGATTTTTCGATTTTTGGGAGGAGCAACAGAATTGAGAATCTGGTTACAGGACTGGTTAAAGATATAGAGTAGTTCTTCTGTGTTTAGTGACAGTGGGGTGGATTCCAAATGGGAGGTGGTCGGTGCTGCTCTAAATGCAGCAGAGAACTGGGTGGAGGTGGAGCTAGTGAGGATGCGGGAGTAAGAAGAGAGTACTTGTGTTGATGCAGAAGGAGTTAACAGTGAATCAAACAAGATTGCTTTATGATCTGAGACACAGACATCGATCAGCTCAAGATTGAGGGGGGTAAGACCAGAGGACAGGACTAAGTCCAGAGTGTGATTTTTGACATGTGTTGGGCTGGTAATCGATAATGTAAGATTAAACATCCCAAAGATTCTCAGTGGGGTTAAGGTCTGGACTCTGTGGTGGCTTATCTATGTGTGAAAATCATGCTCCCTTAACCACTCTTTCACAATCTGAGTCCAATGAATCCTGGCATTGTCATCTTGGAATATGGCCGTGCCATCAGGGAAGAAAAAAATCCATTGATGGAATAGCCTGGTCATTCAGTATATTCAGGAAGTCAGCTGACCTCATTCTTTGAGCACAGACTGTTGCTGAACCTAGACCTGACCAACTGCAGCAACCCCAGATCATAGCACTGCCCCCACAGGCTTGGACAGTAGCCACTAGGCATGATGGGTGATCACTTCATCTGCCTCTCTTCTTACCCTGATGGCCCATCACTCTGGAACCGGGTAAATCTGGACTCATCAGACCACATGATCTTCTTCCATTGCTCCAGAGTCCAATCTTTATGCTCCCTAGCAGATTAAAGCCTTTTTTTTCCCAGTTAGCATCACTGATTGCTGACTGACAGTGGTCCGCCTCTACCATCATCAATGCAGGATCTTGGTAAAAGATTGATGCAACAGTGGCTGGAAATAAATTGTGCGACATTGCAGAACCTTATCGAAACAAAGCCACAGCGCATGTGTGCAAGGCAATGGGATGGTCCAACCAAATATTAGAGAGTGTGCAACCTTTTTTTGGCCGGGCAGTGTATTAAGCAAATTAAAAAAGGTTGAGCAAGTTTAACCCTTTACTTTCCCCCACACACATACCAAACAAATACACACACACATAGAAAGCTGTTTTTGACAGACATATTGAGTCTTCTCCAAGCCGGTGAAAAGCTGTCTATTTACAGCTGCAGCATGACTGTTGCCACGACAAACTGCACCCCAGCTGAATATTAATGAGACCTGGCCGTCTTTGAACAGATACATTCTGAATTAATCATAATTAGCCCAAATGAAATCTTTCAACATGTTGCATTTTCTCTCTCCTCTCCTCCGTGCAGCTAATCCCTCTCTCTTCCTCTCTTTTTTCCTCTCTTCCTCGCTGCTTTCCATTCTCCATCTGTTCCTGAGAAGGCGAAGTCATTGAAGAAAAATAAAATCATTTGGCTGTCCTTAATGTGTTTTGATTTTCCCATTAGCAACCCAGTCATTCTTCCTCACACGGGCAGGAGCATAATTAGTGTCTTTCATCTGCATAAATTTGGCCCTCTGAACCTCGAGCATATCGATCAGGCTTGAAAGCACAGCCTTACCTGCACATTACGGAGCCCTCAGCGGCAGCCGGTCGCCGTGGAAGCAGCCTCTTTATTTCCTGCTGCTGTTCTTCAGAACCACTTCACTTTTCAAACCCTGGCTGGAGATCTGACAGGCCCATTTCGGCGTCCTGCCATGTCTAATACTTAATTTGATCCCGTGTCTTCTCCGAGTGATATCTTCCAACCTAAGATGTCATTTAGCAGCAGCACAACAATTAGCATTAAATATTCACTTTTCATCATCCTCTCAGTATTCAGGCCTGAACAGTAGTCAGCAGGGGATAATTGGTGTCACCCAAAAACCCTCTGCTGTATCTTTAGACTGTCTTTAGAGATGCCAGGCAGAAGAGTTCATTTTAAATCATCATAGAGCCAGAAACATTTAGGTTTAGATTTTAGAGACCCATTGTTTCATACTCACAGATCACGTTGAAGCTGTTTTTTAACAAAAGTTGAAAATTCAAAATCTGTCACCTTGGAATTTCAAGTAACTTCTAAAAGATTTTCATTCAAGTTATTTTTCCAGGTTCCACTTTGTCAAAATTTGCCTCAAACTGTAACTAATGAAGGCAATTTCTGATTTCAAATTTCCCCGAAGTCTGGCACTGCAGTTCACAAATTTGGATGGCTGCAATTTTCTTTCTTCAAATTATTATTATTAACGGTAAAAACACTTTTTTGCACATCCTCCTCTCATGGAAAGTTAATGCTTGGTTTGTGTCCAACTTTTAAGTAACTGTTATGTTTTAAAAAGTCCAACTTGGAAAGTAAAAATCTCTCCTACTCAAATATGACTCCTTCAGAAACTTTACAAGTATCAATCTCTTTAGCTGATGTACTCTCCTGTATCATTACACCATATGGGAAGGGTGCTGTATATGAGATATAAAAAAAATTAAACTACATATGTTAATTTTATCTGCAAAAAATAAAAAAAATAGAGCATGAGCTTGGCCTTTTGGTCATCATGTGCCAATGTTGTCATGTCATTCCCTCTCTCTCTCTTGCAGTTTTCCAGCACCATCCATCATCCTATCCTGTAAAATCCCCCAAAATGTATATTAAAAGTAAAATAAAGTAATGATAAATATAAATATATTGATTTTAATTTTCAGAGTGAGTGAAATATGCATAAAAAATGTTTTTTCCTTGGTTGTTTGATGTAACTTATTTACCCAAATACAAAAGAAATTCACTCTTTTCTGCCTGACGACAGAGGGAAGTAGAAATAATTCTACTGATAACAACAACAGGTGACAGTATTATTAGTGTCGTTTGCGTTTTCTCACCAGTGTTCCTCTGTTAACAATATTTCATGCCAGTTATCAAAATCTAGCAGTATATAATTTCTCCCGTAGTTAATAATTTCATGTCATGATTACATGCTGAGGTTTCAACGTTTGAGAGGGCTCTGACTCAATAACATTGCAGGAATATTGATAACTGTTGAATCAGCTAATGTTAGCAACATGGATCAGTAACACATCTTTTTTGGGGCTTTTTCAACTGCAGATATTTATAGAAACTAAAACATTTGATTGTAAAAAGAAGACCAGCAAATAGGTGTGCAGTACTGCTTTTATCCACAGGGGGCACCAAAGTTGACACAAACTGAAAATTTGTCACAGGAGCTTTAAGTTTTCTTAGAAACACTGCACAAGTGAACTAAATATTTAAAACTTAATTAGTCTGAGAATTAAAATGAACAAACCCCATGTATCGTGAAAGAAGAACCAGACAAGTGGTGTCGCATTTATTATGAATGAGCTGTAAACAAGTTTTGTCTTTGATATTAGCTGTTGTCTAAGTCTGCATGCTGAAGCTCCACTCTTGATGCAGATCCAGTTTGCATCACAGTGAACGCTTTCCATAACCAACATGATAACTGAGTACAGTGTGTTAACCCCTCATACAGACTTGGTCTCCAGCCTACAAACTCCTCTCTGTATCTGGTGTCATGCTGTTTAAGCAGCCTGCGAGGCACAACTGCATGTTTCCAAGAATGTAACCAGATCATGATTTTAATAATTGCATCGTTTCCAGAGAAGAGTCACTCCCGATCATGTTGGACTGGATCCTAACATCTGTCTGCCCTCTGGTATCTGGAACCAAGTGCACAGAAAGAATTAGGGAACTTCTCAAACTTTAAATGCAAGAAGGAGAGAGTTTGTGGCTCCAAAACATCTTAGTTTACTTTTTCAGACACTTTTCTCTTGTCTGAGGTAATCACCACACCGAAATGTCACTTTTCATGGGAAATGTAGTTATTTGATGTGATCTTTGCCAGCTTGACCAGAGGTTGTTTTAGGTTGCTTGTTTTTTGTTTTGTTTAGCAGGATGTCAGCTCCACTAGCGCACAGTACCATTTATTTATTCCTGGGTCATGATCTGACGATATCTGACATGGAAGGATCAAAACACCAACACAAAAAGAAGCGATCAAAAAGTGAGCTGAAGGAGGAGACGGGTTTAAAAAGTGAAACGAGTCCCGAGCATCAATTTCCTTCCCCTCACCAGCAGCACTGAGTCCATTGTTGGCTGAATAACAATAGTATCTGAAGTTGAAACAGAATGCTCTATTGTGTGTTTCTAGCAGAAAGTAACCTTTGAAAGGCCCGTCTTAAAAAGAAGCAGCTTTACACCAACCCGGCCCACATGAAGGGAAAGAGACACCGGATGAGACTTGATGGGTAAAAGGATCTGGGTCACAGGGGATGGGCGAATCTGCAGGGATGTTCGTCTCTGATGTGGGAAAGTGGCACTTGAAAAATCAGCCTGTGTACGGTATTGATTGCCCATCATTCTTTACCTCCTGCCCAGCCTTTGTTACTCAGAACATCACAAGCGGGAAGAGATAAATGGAGGAAAATCATAGCATTAAGCCCTTACACCTTCAAAGGCCTCAACACCTTCAGACAAAATTCAGGGTTTTCAGAAGCTCATGCCAGAGAAAATAGCAGGTGGAGAGTGGAGGATGGAGTTTTCTGAAGTAGACTGTGTTTTTTATCATGATGCACAGCTGGATTCACTAGATGCTGCACAGGAAAAACCTTTTTAATGTAAAGAAGGGGTCTACTGTAAGCTTACATATTGATCATTGCTAAGCTGTTTGTACATGTTAGAATAAAAAAAAAACACAAACTGCTGACCTGTAGCTGCTTTACATCATGTCAGATCTGCTGAGTAACATCACATCAAACTCATCAATTTTATATATTGCTTGAAAACAAACTCTCTAAACATCTCCTCACTTCTCTGAGCTCATTTTTATTCCACTGAAGTGTCCAGTTTTTCAGTGTTGGCTAAGGAGGCTCGCTTCTTGCTGGAGTTTAAAGAAAAGTTGACACGTTTCCAAGGTTTCATTAAAAGAAGGCAGAGCTCCATATTGACATTGACAAGAGTTAAACCTACATTAAATATTCATGCTGCTCCTTCTTAAGGTTAAAGAGATCCTTCAAAAACATGTTGGATTAGAAGTGACAGGGAAGAAAATCCACAACAGTTAAGGAACATTGTCCGGCTTCTTTCAGTGGGGATTACACATCATTGGTCAACACAGCTGTCAATCAGTCTTCTGAAAACTAAACTTCTCAGAAGAATAAGCACTTGGACTTAGTATTAACCAAATATTAGGATAGAGACCATGTATGAGGAGCTTTAATCTGACTTTATTTTGATTTTAAAGTTGACACGTTCCATCGGCTGACCTGGAGGAGGTGGGTTTATGACTCAGCCAGCAGGGGGCGCTCAGCTGTTAGTAGTGGTCTTCGCATTCTAATAATAGACTTTGCACATCTAGTTTATGAGACAGTCATTTTGGGGACAAAACCATCAAATATTGTAAACAAAACTCCTGCTTGATTTATGACCCAAAAAGGAGATTTGACATTTGTATCGGAGGAGTTTGCTTGCAATCCTTGAAGTTCTTGAAGTTGTTACATCAGATAGAAGCCTTCATTTTGGGTCCTTAATGAATAAAATTTAAATATTATAACTCTGGATCATAACATCTGTCTTCATGCAATCCCAGCACAGTTGCTTTTGATTTTTAAATCTCACCAAAACAAAAAAATCTTGACACATATGCAAAATATGCTTAAAGAAGCACTGTTAACATATTTTTTTAATAACACAACTCAATCAGAAAGAAACAATGCACACAGAAGTCAGATTAAAATTGTGTTTGGTGCTTTGCATGGTTAATTTGTCTGGCAGCAGAAGTCTGAGTGTGTTTGTGAGGTCATGGTACAACAGGAACATGTCAGCCAGTGTTGTAATGTGGCATCGGTGGACACCAGGAGAGTGGAGAAAGCTGGAGGAGCTAGTTAAGGCTCTCGTTTTAGAAAATATGATGCTCAAGTGTTCAGTATGCATTATCATTAATTTTAAGTGTTTTATTGTCAGGACACAAAAAATCCTGAATTTTTCCCTTTTCTGCTTTGATGGGAGCAGAGACTAAAGAGAGCATCTTAGAGAACGAACAGATTGGAGGAAAGGCTGCTTGTCTTTATGTAAGTGATATTTGTTTTGTTAAATCTCTCCACAGCCTCTCAGTGAGTCCATCTTCTGCCTGTGTTCAGAAAATCCTCCTGCGTCTGAATCTGAAGCACGCGCCCCCCTCACTCTCACACCAGTGACGTGTTCCGTCTATCACAAACATTACTACAACCCTCAACACCACACTAGACATTCTCTGCAGTGCGCGGTGTTCATCCACCTGTGCCCCCGCCCACCTGCCCGCTCCCGCTTCCCAGTAATGCATGCGCCCATGGCCGCATCGCGCGCCTCGCTCCTGAATCCTAATTGACTGAAGTATGTCCATCTGAGGCGCACAGAGTCCGTGAAATGCTGTTTGTTTATGATCCCCAAATTGTGTTGGAGCAAATCAGCGTAAAAGCCCGATCCTGTCTCCGTCTTTCTTCTTCTGCACTTTTAGTTCTAAGCCCAGAGTCTCGCTGCAGGACACACACATCCTCTGTGCGTCAGAGCTCCAGACTTTCTTTCCTGTCGCAGGGATTCTGTCTCCAGTCGCTGTTGGTGTGTTTCATCCTCCTCCCATTAACACACTTCCCACATCTAGTTTCCCATTTACACGGACCGCCTCTGATTCTGAAGACTCCGTGTTTTAGTTTTGCCCAGGGTGTGTGGGATGGTGAGAGAAGTGACGCTGCGTCAAGTTTTGCATAGTCAGCCAGACGCATGACCGGATACATGCACTTATTGTTACAAATTAAGAGCACAGATCGAAAACAGAATTACCACTTTTTCAATTTTGTCTTTTTATGTTTTTAAAACTGTGTTTTCAGTATTTTTTTTTGTTATTGAATTGAAACACAGTCTTAAAATCCAGAAAAAACAGTAACTTTGTTTTCTCAGTTGATGTAGATAAAAGATTTGAAACTACAGTAAAAAAAAAAGAAGTTTATTCTTTTTGACTCCCTAAAATGTCCTTTTAAAATTTTATAGGCGGGGAAAACTCATAAATTCAGTTCAGCAGTGTAAGAGCTTTTCTGAAACGCATCCAAATCTGTAGGATTTTTCTTGCGTCCCTGTGCAGAAGACACGCACACTGAAGACGGTAAAACTAGAGCTTTTATTTTGTCATCGACTGCAGGAAGTCGTTTTTTCCCTCCATGAAACTTGACCCTGGTCCCTCGTAGTGATAGGCAGATCGGAGGCTCGCCACCTGGCGATGTGAGTTTCGGAGTTGCAAGGCGTCTCCAGGTGTTAGACCGATCCCACAGCTGTTCATTACTCTTCGCTTTTCTTCTCTCTCTCCACGCAGAGACTTTACTGAGACCATCATGCGTGACTCTCAGCGGTGAGAAACGGGACGCCCGCTCTGAGAGACGGCAGCGGATGGATGGATGTGTCCGTTCTAGGGCGCACTGGAATAATACAGTGAACTGAGGGAGGATCAGTGCTCCGCTCGGCTTTTTTTCCGGAGTTCGCCCTGTTTTTCACCAGCTCTGGATTGTTACATTTAGTGGTGGGAACGTGCAACATTTTCCCCCTGGTTTTGATCACCTGCTATGTTTGTGGAGTGGAAAATACCTGGTGGAAGGTGTACAGCGGGATCCAGCCTGGGAGGACAGGACATCTGCAACTGATAAAGCTCCGTTTCTCTCTTGTTTTCCTTTTTTAATCTGTGCGTAATGTGCGTGGAATGAAGACAGAGGATGGATATAATTTGGGAAATATTGATCATTCTTCAGGCCAATCTTATTGTCTGCATATCAGGTGAGTGATGGGCGTCACTGGGTTCTTTTTGCTGGACAGCAGAGAAAGCAACACATAAATCATCTTTAGCTTGTTTTTTTTTTGTTTTTTTTTCCTGTTTCTGTTCATTTTCGTTGATTTGACTTCGGCTGTGGGTGAGGGCTTTGGTCTGTGGTGGAAACACCAGAATTCACAGTGAATGCCTCAGTACTTCAGGACGCGCTGGCGGAGAGTCAATTGCTCCCCAGTTTTGTGCCTAGCTTTAAGTCATCCTTTAGTTTTAATTCTGGTTTCTTATGGATCTTTAAGCCTGTGTGAGTGTGTGTTAGTGTGTTTGTGCTTGTATCTGTGTGTGACTGGGACGGGCTCCTTGAAGCCTCCAGGAGTGGATGCACAAGCTTCTGACGCACGCATGACATGGGTGGGCTTTTAAATGCAAGCGACTATGATGGATTTTTGTGTGTTTTTTATGGCACCGGGGACACTTCGGGCCGTATCTTCTCTGTCATCGTGAGCTCCCTCCACAATTCAGTCGGTTATTACCAAATAAAGCATCTGTGCGCACCGGTGAGCGCGCGGTACTGTGCACTGGGATGAGCGGATGCGGCGCAGTAGGAGGCTCGGCTCTGTGTGCGCTGTACAGGCAGATGCCTCTGAGCCACCTGCGCCTGTCAAAGCAGAGATGCATCCACTTACTTCACTGCGCATCAAGACCAAACAGGCCGACTTCACGCCCTGCTCCTCTTGTTGTGTTTTAACCATTTGATAAATCTGAAACCAGGGACTTCTCAAAAGGAAATGTGGTTAAAATGCCAATTCCTCTGCTTTTCGTTCTACCAGGAGCACATTTGTCAGAATGTTTCCACATTCCAGGCAGATATCAGCAGATTGATCACATGGGGTTCAGTTTGGGATCACTGACACATCTGATTACCAGTTAATGCTGAACGGTTAGGTCATGTCTGGAAGATTGTTTTGCAAGACACGTAAATCAGGGGATTCACTGCATTCACACTGCTCGAGCATGCGTCATCCTCAGGATTTACGCACCACATTCTACACTATTGTGCCAACATTACGCACAGACTCTCCTTGGTCCCCTGCACCTCGGCCCTCAGGTTGTCAGTGAGGAGTGTGAGACAGCACCTCTACGTCAGAGGCCGGACCGCACCCTCCGGTTCTGATTGGCTCATTCTGAAACAAACGCTTTAATTGAGGTTAGCCAACCCGGAAGTTCACAGTAGCGTCTTTCGTGAGTGTTACGCACAGTAATGATCATGAAGACGTTTTCTGTAGGAAAGTGGGAGATATTCTGTCTAACTGTGACTTGACTCCAAGTATTCCTGACTAGTAAGAGTTTGGGGTTAATTATCAGATAACGCCTCTGAAGACCTCCCTCAAGTGTTCCCTTATCATAGGAGTGGTGCTGATGACACCAGAAGGGCAGCATGGCAGGCATTCCTGAGAGGATTTAAAGTAAGATGTTTTAATTTTTTGATCTTCAGTCACACATTATGGTTGAAAAGCATTTTTTTGGTGGGGAAGTCAAAAGTCGGGGAGCTGGGGGCTCTGATGAAATTATTGGTTGCAGTTTGCTAATCTGAGGCTACCTGACCTTGCATTTTGTCTGCCACAACAGATTTGTAGTCTTGTGTTGTTTGCCCTTATTTTTTCATTCAGCACCACACCAAACTCAAATCACTGGGCACAGGCTGCTGCTCAAATATTTACACATTTTCCAGCTGACTGCTCCCCTATTTATTTCCAATCATTTCACTGTTTTTCTTTATTATTATCCTTTCTTACTAAATAATCTGAAAAAAATTAGAGAGCGCGATGGCAGCAGCTTGGCTTACAGCCCCTAAAGCCTGAACAAAGACACATTGTTTTTAAAGATTTTGATCATATCTTTTTTTCAAATGGAAAATAATTTTATTACTTAAACCTCCACAACTGGAATCCAAACCTTTCAAGAAAACATACCAAGAGTCTTTAAAAAGCAGCTCAGCATGCAGCCCCCTTGTGAGAAATTACATCCATTTAGGGAACATTTTTAAACTACCATAGTATTATTACCTTTTAAATTTAATAGAAGAAACCTTTTTGTCTAAATCTGAACAAGTGAGCTACAGCCAGGCTTCCCACTCAGTTTAGGGTCCAGAGAGTCATCCAAAAAATTTTTTTTTTGTAAAATTATACAGCAAACTTTTCCTTTAGGTGATTTGGGGTTCGGGGTTAACATTTTAAATCAACTAGGATCCTTTGAGCAAAATCTTTTCAAAAATTGAATTGTTTTCATTCAGCTAGATCACAGGTTAAAGTCCAGAAATGTACGGGACTGATAGTCCAGCTGACTCCCCTATGAACTCAGGCTATTATCTTGCATGATTGAGCTTGGATTGTGGAGATGAAAGTCTCTGTGGTGCCAAGTCTCTCTAATCTGTGATGTAATCAAGAAGCAAAGCCTGGCACGGCTCCAACCACAGCGAGCAGGAGAGCGACTTTGTGGGCACGGTGACAGCACCCTCAGGGGATTTTCTGCGGGGAAGGAGCTGCAATCGTTTTTTCTGAAGCTAAGTCTGACACCGTGGCCCTGGTCAGACAGAATTGAAACCACTGCACTCCTTCACAGCTGCAGATGCTGTTTTTCTTTTAGGGGTTGTTAAAAAGAAATATTATGTTTCAGTGGATTACAGTGAGTAGCACTGTGTGTTTTTTTTTTAACTTGAGTCCAGTTTTGATGTCTATATTTGCTGCTTTTTTGGCAAATGCAGAACACCCAGAAGAAGAATCTGCAGTTTTGTTTTCCTTTGTCACTGTGCACGGAGCAATGCCAGAGCAACAGCATGGCAGGCTGTAAACTCTGAACAAACAGAGAACCAAAATGACTCTTCAGTGCTTTAACTGCCTGCCACATTATACACAGAGGTTTCATCTTCTGCAAACAAAGACTCCCGAATAAAAACCAGTAAAAATGCTCATTAGAGCAGTTGTACCACAAAATCAGTGATTCTGTGATGAGGAGGAGGCTGCTAGGTGAGCTGCTGTGACTCATTTTCTTTGGGCTGTGCACTGAGCTGCTTATCTGTTGCTTATTTTAGGAGTTTTGTTTGTTTGATTAATATCAGAACAGGTAGTTTTAATCCAGCTAAGTATTGGAGGACTTGAGAACGTATCAGCAGAAGAAATAGCGAATAAGCTACTCTCTTGTTCTGCAGAGAAATCACCGTCTCTGTCAGAAGGCTCTGATGGTTTGGAGAAAGTGATGTAATGGCTCTTTCCCATGGTAAAAAAGAGTCTTAATGAAAAAGCTTTCTCTGGATTCTGCTGCTAATTGGCACTTTGAGTGGACCCAAAATAAGAGGCCCATTAAGATTTACCCTGCAGCCACTGACAGCACACATCAGTCCTGCTGGTGGAAATGATCAATCAGAACAATTTCAGAATATTCCATCTATTTGTTTTTAAATCCTGCAAGAAAATACAAAAATAGGAGGGTTCAAATGGTAGTTACTGAACCTTTGCAGCACTCATGTGTCTTCAGACTGTAAAAACGCAGGAGTTGGAGCCTTTGAACTTTCAAGTTGCGTGCAAAATGTTTGTTTTCTTCTGTAGATTTTGGTGCTTCCTGGGTCGAATATTCACAATTTATACAGTTGCTCTTGTTTTGCATGTGCATGGTAGTATTTTTAACAACAAACCTCATCCTTCTTTTAGACAGTGAAATATGCCAATCAAAGACAATCAGACCATCAGAAATGTTGAAATAGGATGCTGAGATTGGAATCTGTTTCATGGTTTTCAGGTCATTATTTTTGGACAAACATGCCTCTCAGTATTTTCAGGGTATTTTCTCATTGTTTTCACTTCCACAAACTCTCCATCGATTGGTTTTCAGAGGCAGGAATGTGTACTCTCTGAAGGCCAGAGTGTAGAGGTCAGCTGGTTTGGAGCTTAGGGTCCCATTTCCTGCATCATTCTGATTGTTTGCCCTCCCTGTAGATTAAAATCCTGCTGCAGGGTTGCCCTGTCGGAGCGGTGTTAATGTGGGTCAATCTCATTTGGGATACAAGTCGATATCCCGTATTTCCCCTGAGCTGCTGACCAAAAGGCACAGATTGTACTTCCTTATTTTCTGTAATTGTTGCTCATTACTTTGAGTGATCGATGGATTCTTGGGTGAGAGTTAGGGGTTCATGGGTAATTGTTTCCTCTTTGATTAGTCCTAACCAAAGCCATCCTACAGGCATAAGATAGAGAAGTAATCATCCTAGCTGTGCTATAATTTCATTATAGGTTACTAATTATAAACCGTGGCTCCTCGGTTATCTGACAACGCTGCTTTGATGTTACATATAGAGTGTTTGAAGTTGAGCAGCCTCCACAGCCTCCACGTTCACGGGATTATTGGACAAAGCCCAGCTATAATATATGCAATAGTGTACCATTAATTAGCACAAAAACAGGAGCTACAAATAAAACAGTAGCTGCAGGACTGAGGGGCCAGCGCTGCTTTTTCTACAGATGAGTTTATAATAAAATCTAATAATAGCTAATATAGAGGACGCTTCATGTCTAATGCATGTTGATGGTTACTGTATATCTGTGTACTGTGCATGGTTTATTCCACAGAGACTGAATATATATAGATGAAAAAAGAAAATGATGGATTAAAGCAGGGCCACGTTAACCCTTTATACAGCCAGAGGGAATGAACAAGATGCTCGGCCCCCTTTGTTTCCAGGACTTAAACAAGAGCTGGATAAATTAAGACAAGGAGATCAGATTCTGAAACAGATTACGGCTGATAATATGAATATTGGAGTAGGGTTAAATTTTTATTTACAAGCTTTTTTTAATCACAGTTATCAACACTTATCATGTTTTGAGATATTTCTTTAACTGACAACATGTTTTATTCCAACGCATGACAAGCCAAAATGAAGAACTTAATTACCTGTAATGTGCAAGAAAATCCACTCCCCAAGTTTCTTGGTTTAAGAAAGTAATTTTTGAGCAATTTTACTTTAAAAAAACAATGTGACTGGTGTTTTACTAACCAAATCAGTGGGATTTATTTTACTCATTACACGCAATCTAAGTGTTATTTACAGCTTTTAATATGTTGAAATAAGATATTAACCTTAACTTGTAAGGGTTCTGTGGCTAGGGACATTTCTTCTACTGACTATTAGAAGCCATGCTTGCAAGACTTAAAGTTTTTGCAGTGAACAGTCATGAAACCAAAGACCTGCAACAGAAAAAAGTTTTAGAAATTGAAGGCTGCCTTATCTTTAGTTTTGTTTAAATACCGCTACTGGAGTATATATATTTAAAATCATGAAAGTCTGTCTCCTCAGCTTAAGTTTACTGAATGACACAACTTCAGGTTTACTGTACGGTATGACAGTAATGTTGGATAACCTAATGAGAATGTTCAGATGTGGTAGTTACAAGTGAAACAAAACCTTTACTGGCCTCTCCTCAGATATTCTGACTTAGTTATTCCTGTTAGGAGTCCTGGTTTTACTCCAGGGTTGCCTTTAGGTTGCATGTGAAAACCTCTAACCCCTGTTGGTAGTTTGCCAACAGGACAGCAGTTCCATGTTTTAGTTTTTGCTGGGTTTGGCCAGGTCAAGTGGAATAAAGTCCCTCCAGAGCCTGATTCCAGTGGGAAACCTCTGTAAGGTTCCTGTTTTTATATTTTTTTGTCTTCATGAGCATTTTTGAGATAGGTAGTTACCAGATCAGGACATGGATTCAATCATTTAAAGCCTTAGCATTTCACCACTTCACTATTGAGTCAGCAGGGTAGTTTAGATGCAGAGCCTAGTTCTTTAAAAGATGATACCAAGTACTGCTTTTAGAGGGAACTCTGAAGATGGTTTAGTTTCTCTGAGATCCATTAAAGAAACGATAAATACTTAAAGCATTGATTCCGTCTGAGTGTCAGCTCCTTGAAAATTACACCCTAACATTTCCAGCTTGTTGTCAGAGAAGCTCCATCTTTAATTCTCTAAAGTGTCGGCCTTTATGGAGCTGATCGTGGCGCCTTCAGGCAGGATTGTCGCTCCGATGACCAAATCAAAGAAGACAGATTCAGACTAACCGGATTCACAGAGGAGTCTGGCTGTTTCACATATCCCAGCCCAAAAGAAGAGAGTATTGATTTCTTTGTGGACTCCAGTTGTGGCAGGATCTATAAAAACTTGTTGTGTGAGCTTTTGCACAGTTTATTTCTTTTATGGCAGAAGGCCAGGGCAGAAAATGTTGTTGTAGGGCTGTGTTAGAGCTCACATTCAGCTGAGCGATTCCCCCTCTCCTCCGTTACACTTTCTTTATATTTCCTGCAGCGTTTGTTTGCCTCCTCTGTCCGGAAGTGCTCCAAAAGCCGCTTCTAAACAGAATCTGACATAATGTGCCAGGTAAACAGTTTTGTCTGCTGCTCTCCATCTGTTCAGACGCAGAAATGCCCTTTTTTTTTGCTTCTCAGCTCTGCTTTAAAACGTCCTCAGCAGAAATCCTCCTCTCTCTTCACACTGTGACAGATTGGTATAAAAGCACTGCTTCCTTTTCTCGCTGCCTTTCTCATTTAATGTTCCTCCTAGAACGAGTGGAAAGGAGGCGAGGTGATTCATTTCATTTCTTACAGCTTGTTTGGAATTTTTAATTTTGTTGGAAAGCAGAAAGAGTCTTCAAGACGAGCCTTTTTCAAGATGCAACACTACACAGGATGCTGTTTTTGCAATGCTGTTGGAGTTTTATAGATTTCTTCTCCAAGTTTCTCAGCACCAGTGTTTGTTGGTTTTCTTTTACGAATAGTTTCTCTACATTTTTCTCTCCTCTTTCTGCACCAGAAACCTTCACATCTCTTTAACACATTCCATTCTCTTGTCTACTCGAAGCATGATGCTCAGCAACCCACCTCGGCCCAAAGCCTCAAAATCTGATCCTTCAAACCCCCCTTGAGTGTCATCCCAGGATGCTTTACTCCAGCTTTTCCCTCCTGTCAGTTGGTGTGAGGTGATGCTCAGTGCTTGGGGTGGTTGTTTGTGATGGATGGACCTAAATACAGAGCCCAACTTGCCCTCAGGGACTTGATGATTGAGTCAGGATTTGGACTTATCCCTGACAATCAGGAGCCGCCCTCTGGAACCTTAAAAATGTCAACTTCCTGTTTGTATTTCTGTCATGCAGGAATCAACAAAACATTCACAAACAGAAAAATAGAACAGCACCTGGTAAAGATGAGCCTTTGAATGCTGTTTGAAGGGCTAATTGAATCAGGGAGAGCATCACATGACTTGGTGTCAAACGCCGGTCACCTGGAAGTGTGTGGCTTCACGCTAACAGCTCACTGGTCATGGATGGTGTATGACATTGGATTCTCTGTTCTCCAGTGGTCGCGTCATGCTGTTTCTGGTCCTTTTCATCTTTCACTGCAGCTGCCACATGTAATATCATACACCACACATGACGCCATGTCCTCACCAGTGAAAATCTAGGATATAGAAGAATATTTAGTGCTCAGATTGGTTTCTGGCTCCCGGGGAGTCACAGTTTTTCCTCTCCATGCCCTTGGATGATGCCTTCACTCCCAATCCTTTATTGTCAACCAACATGTGTCCACATACCATCATCATGCTTATAACTTAAGGCTTCCTGTAAGCTTTATGGTATACATGAGTCATGGATTGCAGGAGTCAAAATTTATTATTTTAATCTTCTGTAGGAACCAAAAATCTTTTTTTTTTACCAATACAAAATCTGGAAAACATGCAGTAATGTGTTCCAAAAACAGCTTTAATGACTTCCTTTTCTATCAACGAGAGAAGCTTGGTGCATTATGTGATTTAAATAATAACTTTGTGCCTAATTCTGATTTATGATGGATCTCTGATGCAGGATTCAGCTTTCTCTGAGTTTTTATTTTAACACTGAATAACCTGAGGTTTCTACTGACTAATTCTGTCATATTGTTGTTTCTTTAAAACAAGAAAATTAAAGTCTGATGGTTGTTTGGAAGTAGCCAAATTTACTAAAACTGTCAATGCAATTCTCCCAAACAATGCCTTTGTGCCTTCTTCTGACTTATGGTGCTGCTTTTTCTACCTGCATTTATGTCCTTTCTTCTGCAGTCTGCACATGTAGCTTAGCATACCACTCCTCACATCCTAAAAGCATCTCTGTTTTTTTTTATAATTCCTCAGGTTAACTAAGACTTCTGCTGACGGATTATTTCTGAATTATGTGCAAAAAAAAGTGCCTTTTCCCGCCTTAAAATCTAACCAGTAACCTGAGGGTTCATCAAGCAGCCAGAATGACCCAGTTTTTAGTCCAAGAGAAAAGCCAGGGTCATATATTTCCTTGAATAATTACTTTGTACTGACTTGGGATTTATGATGCAATCCCTAAACACAATGTGGTTTACTCTCAGTTTGCTTTTTGTTTTCAGAGAAATCTGAGAAAAGCACAGTCTGCATTTTTCTTTCTGCATCCGTTTGCTATGTGCGCTCCAAACCTCAACACAAGGTGGTGGTGCTTTGTGTACTTACAGTAAGCTAATGACAGACTGTAGGTTGGAGATTTATGGGTGACTCTTCAACGAAAGGAGTTTTTCTCTCCCCATAGATTTCCAAGAAAAAAATGTTTCTTTTCTAAGAGTTAGGTTGAAAAAGCTATAAAAAAACTGTGTCTCAATGCTGATATTTTAATACTTTTTTTCTGTGTGTTGAAAATTCAAAGGTGCAAGAATTTCGCTGTTAGCCAGGTATTTTGGCATCCCCTCTAGAATAAAGCAATAAAAGTGCCAAATTCATTTAAATCGTCACTTAACATTACCTCATAACAACTTAAAAAACATTTTTCAAATCCATATAGTTTATATTTGTTCAACATATTAAATTTGCAATTGATTTATAGTTAAATGATACTATCACTTATACTTTTTCATTACCATCACACTCAACATTTTACAGACTGATATATATATATTTTAAATACTGACATTGTTGCATGCTTATTTGATGCTCCTATTTGAATATTTTAACTAATTAATAGGAAATTTCACAGTATTTACATATAGTTTATGTACATTGTATGCTAGCTGACCTGTTAGCTTAGCAAGTCTAAAACTTAAGCAACATTTTCTGCAAAAAAGTGAAATTTGTCATTACTGTCACACGTCATTACCATTGCACGGGTGAGAAGCCCAAGACATTGAAAATCTTGCACATTTGAATTTTCCACACACAGAAAAAGCATTAGAATATCATCTTTGAGACACAGTTACTTTTTTCATAACTTTTTCAACCTAGCCTTTACAAATTTGTTTTTTTGTAAAAAAAAACAAAAACATTTTCTTCTTTGAAATCTACGCTGGAGACAGAAAAACTCCTGTAACCAGAAGATATAAGAGTTCAGAAAGCTTGTTACAATTCTTCTTCTGAGGTAACTTTGTACCTAATTGTGATTAAGGTGTTTTTTTGACGCAGCCTCCTCAGTGTTGTTCCTCTGCGGGTCATAAACAGTCGTCCTCTCCGTGAATAAAGCTCGAGATGTGAGCTCGGCATGCAGCAGCAGACTGGTTCCTCCGCTCTAGAGCTGCAGCAGCTTTCTTGCTTTACGCAGCAGTTTTTCTGTCAGTTTGATGTTTGTCTCTTGTGCTAATTTGAGGACCTATTAAGGAGCTCAGAGTGCTTTTAGTTGTTTAACTTGCCTCTTCTTTCTCCCTTTGGTGCTGGAGGAAGATTTATGCTTGCAGAAAAGTCTGATTGGAGTGTTGAAGGTTTATAAAATGTACTATTGAATCTTTCTCCAGAAGAAGAATGAAAACTGCAAAGGCAGTAATAGAGTCCCCACCTCATGTATTACTTGCAATTTTTCAAAACAAGCTGTGTAAGCCAAGTGTTGGCTCTGAGGCAAAGTAATATCAACACCTGATTGCTGCCAGGGACGGAGGCACATTGGCTGCTTGGTTCCCCTCCCGGACCTCATTCTGCGAGTGACTGTGACCACCACAGATAATCACACGCTACCTTCAGAGAGAAACGTGGCCTGAGGGAAGCTTAGGAATTTAAATGGGATGATGAAATCACAGGGTTGGGGCCTTTGGTGTATTCGTGACACTAACACGTGTCTCCAGCAGCCGGCCATATGCCACCAGGCAAACACTGGTGTAACTAAGGACGCCTGCAATCACTCCCTGCCCTGCTCTGAGCGGACAGATCTCATGTTGCAAACCCCAGCGGCACATGGCGCCTGCTCTGTGAGTCTGCTTGAATCTTTGCCCACACACTAATGCATGGCCGTCTGGTCAGTGTCGGCATGTGTGTGTGTGTGTGTGCTGTGACCTTTCGCTTCACTTGAGAGCCAAGCAGTTTGAGCTGAGAAAGTCATTTTGGAGGGATTCACAAATCTACAGCAGCGGAAACGTTTAAATCACAACTTCATTTGACTGAATCAGAACCAAGTGTGGAGTAGTTCTAATTCAGAAGGAAATAGGTGTAGGAGACTCTCTGTAAAAAAAAGGACGTTGATCTGGAGAAGAAGGTTTTAGTATCAGAAGGGCTGCTTTGGTCCATTTATCCTGATGAGTAAGCAAGCTTTAAACGCCGATTTAAAAGTCTTACTAGTGCCAGAACATCAGGTCAGAGTGAGGTCAGTTTTCAGAATCAATATTCTGACATAAGACGAGAGTGCTACAGATTTCTGGTGTGATCATAGCAATTTCAGTGATTGCAAGCTAAACTTTTCAACTCTGACCTCAATTCAACAAGGTTTTATACACAGTGGTCTTGGTGTCTTTGGAGTCTTTTTTTTGGCCCTAATCAGATTCTTATACATGTTAGTCGTGTTTCTGAGTCTTGTTTTATGCACAAAAAAAAATCAGAAAGGATATCACCTGAAGCAGAGATTTTACAAAAGTATACATGGCGGCAACTGAAGTATGCATGATGTTTGGTCTTCTGCAGGAATTGATGGTGTGCAGGGAAAAAGGCACAAAATCTGATCTGATTTAGAATCCAGCCCGAAATGTGTTTTTGTAAAGATCTGGTTAAATAAGTCACTTATGACCAGAGGAGTGCAATTTGATCTATTGTTTCCTGCAGTGTGAACATCCTCAGATACTGAATGGAAGTGTTAGAAGGAGTAGAGCTTTGTGCAACACAACAATTGAGAATGGCACGCATCTGAACACCCACTCCCATTGTTCTCTGTGTGCAGCAGTGTGTTGATGTGCTTCAGGATGTTTACTGCCCCACTTCTCTAGAAAGCATCCGTTTTTATTTTTTTTAGTTCCCAAAAATCATTCAGGAAAGTCTGGATACAAACCTGGATGACTCAGAGGATCGATAATCTCATGGGGAAGGATTAAAAAAAGCTACCTGCTTTAGTTAACTCCTCGTTTGATCCAGTTATGGTAAAGATTTTCAGTCCAAGAGTTGTAGCTGTTTGTTCTTAAGTTCATCCAAAGTTTATTTATTAACTTTGTATTTAATCAAGACGGTAAGTTTAGTATTTTTTCAGTGTATGGAACTTCCTTTTTGTCTCCTCATTTTTTAATCTTGGATCCTTGATGATATTTTTTGTTTCATTTTAACTTTCCTTTTTTCCTTACATGAATAAACTCAGCTTGCAGCAATATGAGAGCAAAACTATTTACCTTTATTTTCTCCAACAATTTTCAAACCTTCTTGTCCTGCAGAGATGAATATGATTGCTCTTTCAGACAAAGATCTGAAATTGGAGGTGTTTGACTTTCGAACCCATGTATTGATTTATGAAGGTGGGCTGAAAAGTTCATGGCCTGACCAGGAAGGAGTTATGCCACAGTGATAAAAATAGGCATGCATTGAATTCAACATTTTTTGGCTAATTTTTCAACACAGTCAATGTTTTCTTGGGTTGTTGCTGTGGCAGGAAGTTTGGACCTTGGGTCATCTTGAAGGCTCTCCCTACCCCTCTTGAATTCACCTGCCCACTTTTTCACAGTTGATGAAGTTGGAGCATCTTCTCTTAATGTAGCAACCATGTTGCCGTGAATCAACTTCAACTTCAACTTTTTCATAGTCCTGTGGGAAAATGGTTTTTCAGCAGCAGACATCAGTTTACAAGTACATGATAACACATAAATCAGGAAAAATCCTCAACTCAAGTGAAAAAGGACGGCACTTAAACCACAAAAAGCTAAAGACTAAGAATCAGGCAAAACCCATTAAGTGTGTTCAGTCATCAAAGTGCTGTGCAGTAGATAAATCAACAGAGTTGAGAACATACAAGATAAAGCAGATAAAAAGAGATTCAATAAAAGTCAATAAATAGGATAACAGTATAAAAATCAGCGATCAATTCTATCCACAAGAAGCGTAAAGCACAAGAAAGAAAAACTGGCCCAGCCAACGAATTAAGGTCTTCAATAGCAAATGGAATAAAAGAAGTTCTGGCTTGCCGAGTTATGGTTCTCGGTATTCTGTAACGTCGTCCAGAAGGGAAAAGATCAAATTCAGCAAACAGAGGGTGATCAGTGCAGTTCAGAATTCCTTGTCCTTGGGGGTTAACCGCTTTTTTTGTAGACATTTGATCTATATTCACAAAATGTCTCTGGTTCTACTTTTCTGAGTCCTCAAACACAACATCAGCGTCAGTTAATTGGAAAATAAACCATGCTGCAAGTGTCAGAAAATGTTGAATTAAATGTTTCATCACTGTGGCGTTACTCCTTTCTAGTCAGGCTATGAACTTTTCAGCAGGCTTTTGCACATCCAGGTTAAAACTTGGAGTTGTTCTCCACTTGAAGATGCTCTGGCTTGGACCGCCCAGCGCCTGTGCTTTTCATGTCGTGTAAAAGATAAAATGACAGTGTGTAACTCTCCATTTCCTCACAGTTTTGCAGACTATTAAAGGGTCCTGCCTGTTTTTTCCCCAGTGGAAGCAATTTCTCAAGTCAGCAATAATCTCACGCACACAATGGATGATTTATCAGCTTATCATCCAGATGTTATTTTAGGATTTAGGGAAACAGACCCCAAAGGATAATATGGATTGGATTTAAATTGGATCCACAGTGTGGAGAATGTGTGTTTCTCTACAGCTCGAACATCCAGCAGTAAAAAACATGTGTTAGAGGTTAATATGTGGAAGGGTCGGTATTAGAGGTGGTATACACTGTTGCATGTTTTTGTGCAACTTTCTGTATCATTGCTTTTGTTAATTTCAAAGCAGATTGTTTGGGTTTGAGCTGGATTTAATTTGGGATTGGGATTCTGGGGTTAATTCTAGATAATGACTTTCTATAACGTGACCTCCAGGGTAACTGGTGATGTGTGTCAAGATAATTTGTGTGTGTGAGCGAGAGTGACCACCTCGCCTGTCCCCAAGCATCCTCGGCTCATCACATCTGCTGCTCAGGAATCTGAAGTCTATCAGCCAGCTGGAGTGAGACGACCTCCACGCCAGCTGTAATTTACCACAGGGAGATGGGATAGTGTTTGTGTGTGTGTGCGTGTGTGTGTTAGTGAGGGATTGACTCAGCCAGAATGAACAGAATGAGTGAGTGTGTGACAGGGACTGGCAGTGGGAACAGGCCGCTGTGCTGTCACGGCTGATATTGAAGCGCTTTACCGCAGGTGGACAGTGGGAACCAATCAGAAGTCAGCTCTGCCCGCTTTAAACATCAGCACCATCCAAGTGCCCCAATTCAGCGTCCATCCACAACACACAGGCCCTGTTGGGGATGCCAAATCTGCAGCTGCTAATCTGATAATCCTGTGCAGATGTGTGTCCTACAGCAGGAGTAGAAACTGTGTGTGCGTGTGAGTGTGTGTGTGTGAGAGATGCAGAGTAAGTGTGTTCTACAGTAAGTGGGCGGGTGATACAGAGATGCAGGGAGCTTGTGTTTATCCTCTTCTTTTCCCCTCTCTGCTCTCTCTTTCTGTCTGTAGCTGCTGGTTTTGCCATGTCACCACTTCTTCCAGGAAGAATCACACTGGTGTTTACATAATCTGCTGAGGGTTTAACACAGCGGGAATACTGTTTAGTCAAATCATAAATCTGGAGACAGCTGATTTTATTGCATCGTAACCAGGCGGGCCTGAGTAAAAGGAAATATATTATCCCATTATTCTCAAATCTCAAAAGCAGATGCATGAAATAGGAAATGAGTGCTGTGTTCACACATGCACTAAACTCGGGCCTGTCAGCTCCGTAGTCAAATTTCTGCAAGATGTTGAGACAAGCTGATGTGAGAACTGCTCACCAGCATGCTCTTTAACACTCTGCGCTGGAAAAATATTCAATGTTTCAGGCACCATCTTTGATTTAATTATTGAAAGCATTTTAATAATGATTACTTTCTTTGTTTCACATCATGTCACAAAACTCAAATGTGCAAATTTCAGTGTAAAAGCTGTCTGGATATTTTCAAAAACTTTCTGAACTGCTTGTGTGAAAAACGCTGATGAATTTTTCATCTTTAAACTTATTTTTTAGTCGAACATCTGCCAAAAAGTAAATGCTACTGGGCAGAAAATGTCTCGTATGCTTCACTCTGCAAAGATTTATCACTTAAAGCAGTCACCTAATGCTGACCTTGTAGTCAAACCAGATTAATAGCCTCACTCACAAACTTTTATAGCCTCTCATTTCGGTACATTGTCACTCCCAGCCCAGAAGCTTGGTCAGTGACTCTTAATGCTTCAAAATATCGCTGATCTTATTTGAATTTTTGCAGGCACAGGCTTTAAATGTCAGCAGTAAATAATTTAAAACATCTGGTTATTTACTTTCAGAGTAAAATGGCACAGCTTGCAGCAATAAATAAGCAGCCACATGCTTATTTCTTGCTCGCAAATGTTTATTTCAGTGCGTTGCAGAGTTTAGCGAGGCTCTTGATGATCTTTAGGGGAATCGAAGTTGGTGTGAAAGTTGCAAAGAAGTCAGAGATCTGAAAATTTGCTGTCTTAATGCTGGTTCTGTTTTTACATCCTTTTTTGACACAAGGTGGAGAAACTCACTGCTAAGTCACACATAACTGGTTGTGATTGTGATTTTGGGGAGTCCAAATCAGGGTTTGATTTTGCTCCATTCTTTGCTGGAACGTGTTGATGTTATTCACAGGTTGAGAGGTCACATGATGGGTTTGCTAGTGTTCACTGTACTGACACAGTAGCTATTTTCATCTCATGCTTAAAGGCCAAATGCTGTCAAACCATCCTCATACTGAGCCGCAAATCTCCATGTATTGATCTTCATCATTTTATTGTCAAGCTGACTGTTAGTAGAGACAATTGACAACAGAACCAGGAGGAACATCTCGCTTTATTTCAAGGAGAAACATCCTCAAAGTTAAAGGGTTTTAGAGGAGTCCATGCGACAGTGAAGCCACAGGCAGACAGCTTTGTTGTCATGTTATGGACTTATTTGACACCCATGTCGAACTCCGATCTGATGCTTTGTCTGGCTTGACTCTGCTTTGTAAAATAAGGTGTGTTTGGAGTGGCTCTGTGCCCCGCTTCTGTGTTAAATAATGCTTGAATGACAAAGTATCTGGGACTGTGAGGGCACTGCGGTGTTCTCTATTCTTGGCTGTGTGTGTGTGAGCTGTTAAACACTGTGGTAAGCACAGTGTCTGCTCTCTGGCGCAGGTACACAAGGTTTTATGGCTCTCTGCTCAATAGGATCAGAGACCTGCAAGGACAAAGGTACTCACCTCCTCTAACCCCCCCCCTCTCCATTATTGATGACTGCTTCCTGCTCTCTGCTGCACCTCTGTCTCAACAAGAGCCAAAATAATGCATTTCTTCTGTTTTCAGAGGAATGAAAAACAGCGACAAAGTTTTAAGGAAGAGGAGCGCTGCAGAGAGGAGGAGGAGAGGGAGTGAGAAAACATGGAGAGTGAGAGCAGATTGAGTGTGATCGCTGATCCATAAACACTCAGCTACTTCTCTCAGGCTCTGCTGAGTACACCTCTGACACCATCCTTATATCATGAGTGAAATAACACCCCTCTGTGGAGCCAACGCTCCCTCACACTGTTCAGAGTTTCACTAAACTCAGACTGGGTCATTCATTTGAGGCTGTACTGGACTCATTAAGTCATCAGATTATTAAGATAAACTGGTTGGATTCAACTGTTTTTCATGCCTATCCAGGTTAGCACAACACCAGTCCTCTACGGTAGCCTGCATGAGCCATATTTTCTCTTAGTGAGATACAAATTCTCCAACTTTTAAAGTGTTTGAATTTAAATCACAGACATTTTTTTTTACATCATGTCACTTTAGAGAGCTAAAGTTAGATGCAGCTTTGGTTACAACCCCCAAAACAAGAATGGCTGAGAAAAACAAATTTGCCAGATTGAAACATTAAGTTTGTTTGCTTCCTTCCTGAAACAACAAAGGAAATCTTGACTGCAAAACAACAAAACATACTGGTAGCAGCTCAGCTTGCAGCCCCTCCTCATGTCTTTTAGCAAAAGAGCATAGGCAGGACATGTCTATGAACATGTCACTGTTTTACCAGTCACTATTGAATAGAGAGCTTCTTGGATGGTTCGACTCCTCATAACCTTGAAATTATTCAAACTGAAGGGTCATCTTTAGATTCAGTCACTTCTCTTTTTTTTCCTCAGCTGGTGACTTGAATCAGAGACTTTTCTGAGTTCCCAGTGACTCAATTTGGGCTGAGAGGACAGCCAGAGTAGAGTGATTGTATTTGTTGCATCTGTTTCTCATTTAAATGCTAATAATCTGTCCATATCCATGCTGTCACTCCTCAGTTTGTCGTAGAAAACCAAGCATACATTGTGTTGAGTGTCACTCGGATACCGAGCTGAATCTTGAATCCTGGATGTTCTGCTGCTTCCATCTTGTCAGTGTTTGTGTTTGAGCCAGGAAACCAGGGCAAACAGAGACTCTATCTTAGCTCTGAACTCAGAGAGAGCTGTCAGTCAGAGCAGACAGAACCCAAACAAACCGCTCTCTCAGCCTGCTCACCAATAAAATCAACTTTTTTTTCTAAAACTGATGCATACAGCCCTGTACAACACCACAACAGCCTGAGCTGTAGAGAAAGAAATCGAAGCTATCGGGCCTTTGTACTTAAATAACCCTCCCAGCGTCTGCAATCAGCTCCTGTGTTCAGACGCGTAAATGAATCTTTTTATCAAAGGAGTCTGCTTGTTTTGAAGGAAGGGATACAAAATGTCTGTTTCCAGAAATAATTTGAAAAAACAATAATAACAGAGACATCAAACTCCTCTGCTAAAGGTCTGTCTCTACAGGGGTCCTCTCTGTAATGCTGTTAGACACTTAAAAAACAATCAAAGGCTCTCTGTGCTTGGAAAAAGCTCTTTAAGTGGATTTACTTATGTGCATAGAAGCAATCTGCTGGAGCAGTTCTGAAAGTTTCTGTGCCATTTAGTCATCTGGACTTGAAAAATTTGAAACAGGGCCTAGATTCAAGGTTGGCATCCAGAGTGCAGCTGCTTTACACAAACATATGATACAAGCTGGCACTGAGTCACAGCACATATTGAATGGTTTGGTTTAAAAAATGCAAATAGTATTTAAATATTACTCTTAATCCTAAAAGGACAGACAGACCATCATGAGCATAATGCAGTGACAGTAATCTCCTCATTATTCTTCAGAAAACACTCTTTGTGTCTTCATAGCATCAATGAGAAACTGAAACATATACAAAGACTTCACCCTGAGGCTGATGATATTAACTCAAAGTCTTGTTTAAGTAAAACCATGGAGATTTGGGTTTGTATTCATCTCAGAGAGATAATAACAGTTTTAAGGTTAAAAAAAAAGAAAAGAAAACTGTCAAACCCCCAAAAATTAACAGGTGAGGCCTTGATTTTTCCTCCAACTGATCGTTCAGTCACATCTTAACAACTGAGATGGAAAAACTTGACAGCCAGAAACTTCTGTGTTCATGCAGCAACAAATTACGGCAAGACAAAAGAGACATGCAGTTAACTTTTCAATACTTCAGAGTCAGAATGTAGAAACCACAGACTTCACAATTAAATCAAGTCCAGAGTGAGACTCCTTTTCAGTCGCTTTACTTAATACTAAGCAGTCAGTGTAAGACCTCTGGGTGTCAGGAAACATTTGTGTGAATTTGTGTTAACTTCCTCAGGCGACACTTTGGTTGCGGTCTGCTACTTTTCAGATCCAGCAGGTTGGAGCACTATAGCTGATGTGCAAAACTTCTATTTTTGTCAAATGTTGGAGTACTGATTCATCAGCTCTGACAAAGCAGATCAAGCTGGACATTAAGTCAGTGATCGAAACAACATTGGAAGACCTGGTTTCAGAATGAAGGTCAACTACACTGCCATTTTTGGCAGAATTAGACTTTGAGTTTACAGGTCAGAGGGTTTTAGAGGCCAATAAACATGGATGAGAACATCATCCTGCAGTCCAGTTTTTGATGAACAAGTGTTTGTGGAACTTGTTTCCAGTCACTGAAAGATACAGCAGCTTGGCAGGTGATGAATGTTTTACATAATATGCCTGCTTTGTTATAACTTTTTCTGGCGCTTCGGGCCTCCTGCAGGCCTCGTCAGGATCGCCCCCTAATTCCTCTGCCTTAACAAACCATAACTGAATTTCTGATACTTTGATCTTAGACTATTAAGGAAGAAGACCCAGAGTCCAATCAGCCAAGGAGTTCAAGTGAAGTTCCTAGGTCAGAAGTGAATCAACAAACTCCAATATCCCCATACTCAGCTCTCATCCTCCCACCCCACAGACCAAAAAACCTCCCCCTTAGCTTTTCCCCAAGCCTCCCCAAGCGTTCCTTCTGTACCAGATTGGCTGTTCTTTTTACAGAAGATGTCTGTACATATTTGAAAGGTATGCAACTGTATTCTGTTTTGAGTTCATAATACAAACTTCTGTTGCAATTCAAGTTGGAGTAGGCTCAGGTTCAGTGTCCTCAGATGTTTCCAAGTTATTTTTGTCAAAGCTGGCCTTGGACCTGATTGTCAGCCGACACTTCAGGAGGGAAGATGACTCTGTCACTGGTGGACAGAGGAGGTGATGATGTCTTCATTTGCCAGTCAGAAAGATGAAACCTTGAAATGGGAAAAAGTTAACCAGACTCCTGAGATCCTTCAAGGTCTTGCTGATGTAAAGCGCAACATTGTAACATTCAGCAAGCTCATGCATTGGGCAGTGTCCAGCTTCTTCCCTTTGTACTCTTACAGACATTGAAAGCAATGTCAGTCACCTGTCTTTCTATTATTTGCAATTCTGTTTACTCCCACCCTAAAGCTGAGGGGGCAGGAGGGACAACTGGCAGCTAAGCTTAAACTGCTAGACATTCCGTAGTTTTAGCCAGTGCTGGCTGCTATAAGTAAGATGCTGTACAATTTTTGAGATTTTTGGATTGTCCCTTTAAAAATAATGCAACACCTTCTGCACTTCCATTTAGTGGCGATCCTAGACAGGTCAAATAGTGCTTTGCTTCTTTCAGGACGTTAACTCTAATTTAAGTCGCGTTTTACTTTCATTAAAATAAATGATGCATCTAATGAAAAAAGCCTGATGTTAAAATAAAAAAATTGGAGCTGAAAGCTCACTCTGATATAAATGTTTGTTTTAATTAATTGTTGCTCCTCATTTTGTAGTTTTGTTGTTATTATTAATTCCGCCATCTGGTCCACAGACCCAAATTAATCCTCTTCATAAAAACATTAGTGAACAATGTTGAAGCCATTCAGGCTGCCATTACACCAATCACTGAGTAAGCGCAAATTCATTAACACAATTTTATCAAACCACCTTTGAGTTAACCTGCCTTCATGCAAAACATCCTCTGAATTAACTGCTCTAGAAGTCTTTCCAGTTTTACTCGGCTGACAAATATCTGCTGTGTTTTATATTCCAATTAAATATGAAAGCTGTTAGAAAAACAGTTTGAAAATACAAATAATGAGTAATTATAAACACAAACAGGGTCATAACTCAGTTCTTTTTGCTCTCTAATTCAATTTTTTTTTTTTTTTTTAAGGCTGTCAGCATGAAAGAGTTCATTGTGCTGCAGTTAAGATCCAAAATTAAAGTTTCATTTCTGTATTTTTTTTTAGTATTTCAGCAGCTTCATGGTCCTCCCACTGCTGTCATCCTTAAAGTATTAAAGTGGGGTCATGAAGGTGAAACACAAAACTGCAATGTGCTGTTTTTAAACAGCTTTGTTAAATGAAGATTTGAAACTCTGATCAATAACGGTTTTCAAAAACATCCTAACCTTAAATGCTCCATACCCTTATATCTGCTGCAGCTTAATGTTATGTAAGGGAGTCAATTATGCCCTCGCTGTAATGGTTTCTATTTTGGGCTCAATTTAAAGAGGATAAAGACTCGTCAGCATCACGCCACCCACGTTCACCACTTTTTACAGTGTACGTTATATAATCTACGTCCACAAACGTTAGACATGATGATGCAGGAGGCGGAAGTCTGAGCTTCCTGCTTTAGGTCGGCTTTGAGTGTTTATTAGATCAAATCAAACAGGATTAAATATTTTTATCTGGTTTATCTGCCATAAAAGCTAAATGACGTTCATTCTCAGATAAAAAAATGATATTATAAATGGACTGGAAACCTGAAGGGAAACTTTTTTCATGCTCATCCTCAGGCAGATTGCAGAGTCAGTCTGTTTGAGGCGGTCCGTATTGTGGTGATGATTTCTCGGGGTATAACTTCTGGTCTGACTGAGTGACTGCAGACTCCAGAGCCGCATGAAGACAGAGTAGACCTGAGAGCGCATATTGCTCACTTCGTTTCAGAGAGGAAACCAATTGGTTGAGTTTGATTCAGTCTTCTGGGTCCAGATATATTTCACTTTGCGACACAGAGGCAAATATGCCCTGACACACACACACGCGCACTCACACTCACACACAGCTGGGTCTATTAAAGAGAGGCACCAATAGGAGCTGTGTGAGAGATAATTGTCTCATAAGTCAGTAAGCACAGCTGTTGGCAAGGTCAAGTTTCATTTATGGACGCACGTCGCTGCTCTCACTTCTGTCTCTGTCTTCTCCAATCTGTCTTCTTCCTCTTCTCCTCTTCCTCCTCTTTGCCTGAGCCAGTCCTGTACCTGTCCTGCTCCTCCTCGACCTCCCCCCCTGTCTTTCTGCATGGTTGGGCTTCGGGATTGCTTGTGGCCCTGGATGAATATTAATGGAGGTCTGGGTTTGGATATTATATGAAAATGAACTGTTTATTTACAGAGTGGCTCTCTTTTGGCTTTATGTGAGGAGGGCGGGGGCACGCTGCCAGCTTCCTGAGGATGAAATGGGCGGATGTGGAGCTCAATGGGATTCAGGTCAGCGTTGGATTGTTCCAACGCTGGGGAAGTGGTTCTGTGTTTGTCTGTTTGTGCATATACTTTGGCTCAGCTGATTTTCCAAAATCATTCAGACATTTTTTTTTTTTTTCTATCAGTCAAGAGTTATTACCTCTCTCTGGGTTGATTAAATGAAGATCTGCAAAGGAAGGATCAGTGGTTTGCTTTCTAAAGTGAGAGTAGCTATGAGGAAAAATCTTTTCCAAACCAGAAGTCCTGAAGTAGAGGAGTGGGTCAGTAGATCACAGTTAATCTGCTCGGATGATGCCAACACTTCAACAAGCCTGCGAATCACAGGCTGAACACTGAAACACACTTTATCTCTAAAGGTTGTGAAAGATTCAGTGCCGTTTAATCTAAATGCAGATATTCCTCCAAATGACAGATAAATTACCAGATAAAAGACGACAACTTTTGGATGCTGAAAAAATGAGCAGTGTGGGTGGATGATTGGACATTCTCAACATGTGCAACTTTTACCCCTAAATTCCACCGCACGCGCCGCACAGTGCAGCGGAGCACCGTGGTCTTGCTTCGATTGTGAAGTCCCACTGCGCCTCGCCACGCCGCTCCAAGAGTCACAGGCTCTTGTGTGAATAGCAATATCACACAATCACCATTCACTGCCATAACTTTCGATATGTTAGTCCACACCTTGTCCTTTCTGCTTCTATCCTTATAAAAAGGATGTTTGGGATCATACAGAATGTTGAACTTCTCCACTTCCAAGATCAGCTTCTCTTCATCCACGGCGTTGTGTTGGGTCAAGGACCCTCTGACCAACTGTTTACCTGATGCACGTGCCTCCAGATGTGACGTGTTTATAACATATTGGGGAACTTTATGATTGAGAGTTCATGCATTGTGTTTTGTTCTCTCTTCCGGGTACTTCACACTTTCTGTCTAGTGCTTTCTTATCGACAGTGAATTTCTCGTGCCTGGGTGCGCGCGGGCGCTTCAGCAGCGCGTGCAGTGGAATTTGCCTGATAGATTACAATGAAAGCTAAGTGCTCCGCAGTACATTTCAAGGGTGCAGTGCTGCGCGTACAGTGGAATTTAGGGGTTAGCTTTACCTGGATGCTATATTTTGCATGATAGCACTGTTTAAATGATGTACATTTGGGTTTTCAAGGTCCACTGTACGAAATGAGAGACAGTCCAGTTTTTGAGCACTTTAAAGCAAAATTTGCAGATTTTTTTTGATTGAAATTATTGTATTTTAATGTTAATTGGCTTCTTTTGCACTGGAAGGTGCTCCGACTTTACTCCAGTCACTCTCAGCTTGATTTTTTTTGTCATGAAAGTATCAGCTGGATGTTAATCAGTAGCTCAACACCAGCCATTATCTATAGCCTGCTGTAGTCTGTAGATAGACTTTGTTATATTATGTCTGCAACATTTCATGGCTCTTTGCTGGATCTAAAAACGGAAGATGGTTGCAGTTGCATGTTGTTTTGTTGAACTCTCACAGTCAACTCTCTCAAGTTTAGTTTCGATAAAGTTAGTGAAGACAGTTACAGTCTGCATGCACATTTCCAAATAGTATTTATAGACTTAAGTGGGGGATAATGCAGCTTAGGCTGTTTTACTAAATGTTTAAATGTGGTTTCAACTTGTGCCACGTCTCCTAACAATCTCCCAACATTGGCCCTTCTCTATCTGTTGTTTCTCACTCTGTCCATGTTTCCTGAATCTATCCATTGTCTTATAAATCAAACAGAAATTGGATGCAATTCTAAAAAACGCTGCAGAAAGAATATAATGTGATAATGGCTAGTTAAGGACTTAAAAAGTTGAGTTGTCTAGTTGAATATCTGGATCCATGCCTGTTTCAAGATCTTTTACACCTTTGCACTTTCACTTTCTGCCGCACCTGTATGACCTTACTGGAGCTCCCAATCTAAAACCATTTACTTATAAACATGCAACCTGTTCAATAGTGCTGAACAATAAGATTGGTGTACAATCATGCACCTGAATTCTTCCTTCTGCTTCTGAAAACAGAGTTCCTTGAAACAAACCCTGTCTAGCCGTGCCTTGATTGAGCTCACTTTGTGTCACGGGGTCACAGTCTTGTCAAAAGAGCAGAGGGCCTCACAAACTGCTGCCACAAAGACCGAGTTATAAAACTCCTTCATGTCTTTTGTACGAGCAGACCCTTCACGAGTGCTAACAAGCCAAACCCAAACTCTGGAAAACAGCCCAGGAACATTATCCCTCCTCCAACAAACTGTACAGTAGGCATTATGAATTCTGGGAGCTTTCTCTTGGCATCCACTGAACCCAGATTTGCTGAGGAGACTGCCAGAAAGCTGAGCATCACTCCAAAGTTTCACTGGCCTATAGTACATTAGCAGCAGGCTTTAGACCACTCCAGTCAACACTTTGCTTTGTTCCCAATGGCGTGAACATCAGATCGGGCACAGGGATCATCATGGGAGAGGATGCACGTTGATCCAGGTGTAGGTGTACTTAAACTATCCTATAGTGTGGTACCTTCCACTTCTACTGACTTCACAACCAGATAGGCTGTACTTTGTGTTTGCATTTTAAATTTTATCCACTTTGAAGTACGAATCAGATCACTGCTGAAATTCTTTTGGTTTGACCTGCATCATTTTGCATAAAGTTTTCATTTTTCTCCTTCATGTGTGACAGATTCTCATCTACATTGTCAGCTTCTATACTTAGACTGAACAAGGGTCCAGGAGTGACAGAAGTCAATCCTCACCTTCACCCCACTCCAGCCGCAGGCCGATAAATCCAAGCGTTGCATGGGTGTTTAAGTTCAGAGCAGAGATAATAGATTTTTCTTATTGACTCTGATTGTTTCTTGGCCTGCGCTCAGCTGTAAATCCAATAACCTCACATTTAAGCTATTGATCAGATCAGTTTACAGCCTGCAGGGATGAGCGCACACAAATGTCTGGGGTCATTAAGTGAACATACCTGTGGTGAATACATCGCAGCCTGACCTGCCGCTGAAACTACTTCAGAGACACTGCTCTTATGCACACGTGGTGAGCTTGGTTGGATTTCTGCAGAAGAAACTGGATTTCTGGGTCATGCTTATGCCCGTGGGTTTACAGAGGAGTGAAGTTTGTGCGTGACAAAGACCCTCAGAGCAGCGTTTTGAAGAGGTTCCTCGTTTTCAGACTTTTCCACAGACTCTGGTGCACTAAAGCATGCTGCGTTCAAGTGCTGTCTGGATTTATGACATATTCTTGGCACATTTTGAGAATTTTGGGTGCAAGAATACCAAGTACAGGAGCAGGTTTTCAGCATTAGAAAAATCTCCCTCTCCTCAGTTTTCCATGTCTCTCTTGGTTTGTTTTTGCACAGAGCAACAGTGGTTTAATATTCCAGGTTGTTGTCTTGGGTTGCATAGTTCTGTCCCCCTTTTTTTTTTTTAAAGACTTCCATTTGGAAAATACAGGTCCAGAAAAGCATTGCGACGCTTCAATGCGACATCCACATTCCCTCCCTCTGCTATGATAGTTTAAAGCTTACACCTTTTATTGGATTGTGTCTGCACGCTCTATCTTAACAGCTCTGGGAAACAATAAAAGTGAAAACGGCGATCCATCAGCCCTCCTCCCACGCCCAGGCTCGTGCCGTGTCTCGCCTGCATCTCCCTTTATGGATCAGAGGCATTTCCTTTCTGCTGATGTCAGGAAGTGTGTTTTGGGGCCACAGCCAGACGATGTGAGAAATGGGACAGTACTTGTTATGCTGCTTCCTCCTCCCTCCCTCGCTTGCTTGCCTCTGATGAGCCACAGGAGGCGATTATGTCTCATCTATTGGCTACCAGTTGCTAGCACTTCCTACCCAGCAGTGACAGAAACCCACATGATTAGAGGAGGCTGGAGTGTACCACATCTACAGACTGTGCAGTCCTCTCTTGTGATCTGTTTGTATGTTCCTCTGATATTAAAGTGGAGGCTGATAAAGTTCAAACAGTGGGTTAGAAGAGAAAAACAAGATGCTTCACTGATGTGACATTGGTATTTCACTCTCTATGCGTACCACCCAAGTCAAACTTCCACTTTTTACACCTAAAGGCGGGTACACACTACAGGATAATCAGGCTGATTTCTGTCCCAATCTCCTCCTTACAATCAAAGCCAGCAAAGGCCTGATTGTCTGATGTCTGCAAATGACATGTGGGATTGTCCCGTGGTGTGGGGTGTGTTAAAAGTGATTTCGCCCGGTTGGAGCTGCTCAGAAGGCCTTCGATTGAGAGATCGTAGATAATGATCATGTTTAATATTTGCAAACAAAAATCTGGTAGTGTGTGGGGCCCTCTGAGAGGAGCCAAGCGCGCAGAGTGTGTAATGTCACGTGTATTGGAGCAAAGCCAATGAAGACGATAGTTGACTCAGCTGACTCAGCTGACTGACCCAAGAGAAAGTAAGAATCTGTAATACTTGTGATGACTATACTCACCTCCAACTCGCATTGTTATTCATACAGCCCATATTCCCACTGTCTTGCCCGTTCCCGTTCCTCTGTCATGTTTATTTACACCAAAATCACGTTTTATTACGCGAGATTTGGAGTATTGAGCGTAAAAAAGCTGATACTTTACTGAAGAATCGGTCAGTGTGTGGTGTCCTCCGGAGTGCACGCCACACATTTTATGATCAGAAGAGAAAGATCTTGTGCGATCTGTCTTTTGTTATCATCAAGTGTGTGCTCTCTAAATGTGCGGAGGACGGAACAAACACTGCAGCTACATGAAATTACTGATCCAATACACGATACCCGACAAATTTTTATTGACCGAGGGGCTGTTTGCACGACAACAGTTTTAGGGTGAAACACAAAAGTTTTGTTGCATTTCAGCCTTGAGTCTACACAGAAACAACGTTTCAGCTGACCTAAAATGCAAACTTTCGAAAACGGGCTCCAGAGTGGGATTTTTCTGAAACGCTGCTGATGCCGTGTAAAACAGTAAGCCAGCGTCTTCAGTGGAAACACTGACATCACACTCTGCTTCGCGCAAGCGCATACAACAGGACAACAGTACTGTTGTTACAATCAAACCATGCGTCTGTTACTCCACTTTTGCACTTAGTATTTCCCAATACACCAGATGATCAGCTCAACTCTACTTCAGTGGAGATCTCCCAAAAGCTGCTTCTGGACAAGACAGTTATAGCACCACCTGCAGGCCTGGCATGCTAACTACAGCATTTTCAGTCCCTCTGCGTTTCCTTGTAAACACAGTTTTTTTTTCATTGTGTTTACACTGCATTTTTAGCATTTTCAGATAAAATGTTGTCGCAAAAACAGAGCTTGCTGAGATATTACAATGATAAGCCAAGCTATAAACTTTGTTTATTCATCTGAACAAACTTTAAAGATCTTAGAAGCTCTCAATTGAACTAGATGTCCAGTAGAATCCTCCATAAGTCAAATCTTTTTGCACAAAATTCAGCACACATGCATGAAAGCTTGTCTCTGACCCTAATGTGTTTAGTTTGAAGTTTAGTGGATGTATTTTGTTGTATTATGGTAAGGTAAGACTTGTGCAATGATCTGAAGCATCATGCTACAGGGGAATTTCACCACTTTTTAAACCACATCCTGAAGCTGGAGCTATTTTTATTTTTGGTGCATGGTCCATTTGTTGTTTCAGAGACAAAATAATTTGAATGTTTTCGTTTTCCGAATCTCAACATCAGATCGTTAACTTGGGGTTTTGAAGACAGTTAAAGGGAATTATCAGTTTTTTCTAAAAGTTTTGTCTGCAGTTCTTTTCTGATATGAAGTGAATTTTTCAGCCTGTATTCAAAGCCCCCACAACACAAAATGACTAAAAAACAATATTGAACCTGAAATGCTGAGACAGTGAGATTTCATAAAGTAATGCAAATAAATTTTTCATATTAACTTTCACATTAATCACTTTAACAGTTATATTTTGTCATACAGAGATATTATGTTGCAACACTGACAAACTTGAATAATTAAGAGTGTGTTTCAACACATACATCTGTTCTGTTTCAGTGGTCACACAGTGTACTGCTCTCTCATTTGTTACCTCCTGCATAAATGGATGATTCATGTATTTTTCATAATTTTTTAATTTCCCATTCCACCGTATATTCAGTTACAATTACAGCTGCTGTTTGCCTGCAGCAGCAGCCGCTCAGTTTTCCCACAGGGATCGTGAAAGGTTCAATTTACCTCACAGAATTTATCATTGTAATATCTCAGCAGCAATTTGTGGGAAGTGATGGTGATAAAATGGTTTCTCATTGGCTCTAATTAGACAGAAATAACAGTGAGAGTGGGCATATCAATCTGAAGGGCATTTTATTCTTTTATTTTCCCTGCAGGGACGGCAGCTGTGTTGTTTGAGGCTCTTTTACAGTGCACGTAGTGTGAGCAAACAGGGGAGAATGTTTCTGTAAGAGGATCAGGTCCACAGGCCTTCGAATCTCTGTCATATTATTACTTACAGTAGCTAAAATCCCCAGGGCTTTGTCTTACACACACTACCACCTGCACACACACAAACCAGCACCACTGATACGACAGACGGATGCACAAGCAGCAACGTCTGGTCTTAAAAAATATAATAGATGCAGGAGTGTTGAAAACTGCAGTTCCTCGAGCGTCCACTTGAGGCTGTCTGCAGAAACACCAGGGACCACATACACACCCATTCACAAAGTCTTTGCTACATTCTATGCCAGGAGGTGTTAAGAAAGTGTATAGAAAGTGCTAAAAGGCCCATAAGAGAATGGATGATGACAGCTTGTCCATCATTGTCCAGTTCAGCCAGCCTCCACCTCCACAGGGTCCAGGACTGAGCTTCTTCTCCATCTCTGTCTCCTAGATCCTGTCTGCTCACAGCAGGTGAAGTTCTTCCAATGTGGCGTTGGTGTCTAATGTTAGCTCCGTTGGCCATGTCCAATGTGAATAGCATGATGCTACTCTGCCTTCTGGTATTCCCTCTGTTGCTGGGTTAGCATGGCTAGCTCGCCCATCTTATTAGAGATAGATCTTACGTTCCTATAACAATGGATGGAAGGACAGGTCCATGTTGTCACTTCTTAGCTCACACTTGAGAACCAGCACGTCGTCCTCACCTCCTTCTCCTCACCTTGTGGGAAGACATCAGGCCTTACGCCAGTTAGCATTGACATGCTACAGGCTGCTAACAGCTGATTTCACATGTAAACAATGCAGCCATGGTAACATGTAGGATCTCCAGACAAACACAGGAGAAAAAGGAGAAAAAAGTTTGGTGTCCATGGCCAAAAAATGAGTCATACAAAGTAATGACCCACTCCAAATAAAAAATTATGAAAAAGAGATGAAAAAATTACAAGAAATGGACAGAAAAGAGAGAGCTGCTGCAAAAGGCAGCCATAGCCAACAGGGCGGCGCCTAGCAATATGATACTATGCAGTATGCACCAGTGTTAACTTTCCTACTCTGAACTTTAACCTGACTGCTATCATAAGGGTTAATGCAGCTATTCGAGCCAAATATCTGCTCATTTCAAAGTCCTTCAGATTTCATAGAGATCCTTCAGTTAACAGGAAGATTCAGGCTCATCAGGTTTTCAGGGTTAGAGGATCCAGATGTTCTGTAGTGATCCTCAAAACCTCCAGCTTTATTTGAACTGATACAACAAGGTGATGAGTGTGATAAATACAAAACAACACCACCACTGCTGCAAATAAAGACAGGAAGAATTCAGGAAATAAATGTTTATTCTTGAGTGGAGTCATTGATTTTATCATCTGAGGAACAGTTCATGATTATTGCCTCTGTTAAAATATCCACCGTCCTGGTGCTGTGATCATTATTTTACTGTAGGGATGATTGGAGAAAATTTGGATGTGTTAATTTAATCTGAAGCTAACGGGTAAAAACAAGAAGGGGAGAATTATATCCATCGCCAACCATGCTGAGTCTCTGAGATAAATACAGTATGAGTTACTCATCAAGGAATCCCTGCAGAAAAGATGGCTCTTTGCTGCTGAATTAAAATCTGAAAACTGCACAGAACCAGCTCCTGCCCAGTGTCAACCCCAGGCCAGCTGTATGAAGAGTTCAACAAACCCTGAGTATCTTTTATTTAGTTTCCTTTCATGCGTGCTTCTACTGGTTGGCATTCTTTCTTGGAGGTAGGGTTTTCCTCCTCTATCCCTCGCTATGTAGGAAAATCCACTTCCCACCTGCAAAATGTTGGCTACCTGACCAGCCTGGAGCACGGCTGGAGCTTCTCTTACTCAGATCCATCCATTGATTTTGTTTGTTTCGTTCAGGGTCAGCACTAAAGGATGATTAGCTTTTGGTCAGGAGAACAAATTCAAGTGTCAGAGGTCACTCCGGTCGATCTGTGCCTCCTCCTGAAGTCTGTGGTTGCAGAAAATCCATTTAAAAAAAAACTGATTTTTCTCCAAAATGTTGCTCCGAGCTGTAACGCTGCATTTCAGCGTGTAATCCTGCACGTTGGAGCCCGTTCAAACCTACTCTGTTGATTTGCAGGGCAAAGACAGATTTCATTACAGCTCAAAGAACAAGAAGGAGATACTGCTCTGTGAGTAAAGGTGTGAAATGAAGAAGAAACTTTCCTCTGCACGGAAAGCAAAGAAAGTTTATATGAAAAATGTTTTTAATTTAGAGAAACAGCTTTGGTAATATTTCCTCTGAGGAAAGATAAAGGCTGCAATCATCTCAGGCAGAGTCTCCTTTTATGATAATACCAACACCAAAGCTTTGTAATGAATTTTACAGCCTCTGAAGTGTTACACGTGGCAATTTTAAATCAATCATACTCTGTTCCTTCACTTGGAAAGAGGAAAAATTAGGTAAGAAAGGGGATTGTCAATGCAGAGAGTGAATTTATTTTCTGTTCTCTTTTTTCCTCCTGAATTCACTTTATAAAAACTTTATAACAGTCTTTACTGTAACTTGTGGGAGTTTGTCAGGGTGCAGCCGAGCTGGGCAGAGAGCCAGTCCCTCTCTGATGGTTCAGAGAGTCTGACTCTGCTGCTGCCTGGTTTTACTGAGTTTAGCTCACTCACTTGTTACTTACCAGATCTTACAATTTAGACAGTTTTAGAGAAGTGTCTGTCTCAGTTTTTAGGTCCAAGTTTATTGCTAGCTGTGATCCAAATATGGAAAATGTTGACGAAGCGGTGGAAATTTTGCAAGAAGTTTCTGTTCACTCACTGTGTGACTGTTAGATGTTAGATAACTGAGGATATTTGATGTTTCAAATTTGCGTAGAAGTGTTGCGTAATTAAAGGCCTTTGGTAGAATAAGTTGTAATGAGGTGCCTGAATAGCAAATTAGAAAGAAAGAAAACAAAAAGTGGCGCATTAAAAAGCTGGGATGTTTTCATCGACCAAAGCATTTAACTCCAAGTTTTCAACCTTTTATCTCATGTAGCAGTCTTTGTGTTGTGTTTATTTTTGATTTTTTTTTTCGATTAAATTCTCAACTGCACAATAGAGAAATATCATCATCTCAATACAATGAAAATACATTGAATCATAGTTTTTCAGCTGCTTTCAGATGAGAAAGACATTGTGAACAAACTTGTAATTTGTTTTGAGACAATTTGTTTTCCAATGTGGTACCATAAAGTCATTGCAGAAGAAGACGGTGCATTAAGTTGTCTTATGGACCAAAAACAATGAGACAAAGCACATTTTGGATCTCCTCAAGTTTTTTCCGGGGAAATGTGTGAAGCGCATGCATTTCGTTCCTTTGACCATACGTATGATTGTTTTCATATTTTCTTCTTCTTCTTCTTGTTCTTCTAAATATTGTTTATTTATCATTATTATTCGTTTATTTTAAGAATAAAATTAGTTATCTTAAGCCAAACAAACACTTTAAGAGAATTCAGATTAAAAAAAAAAAAAAAAAAAAAGTTAAAAAAGGGTATGGACCACAGATATTATTGTGGTCTCAGTCATGCTCCATGAGGTTTGCCGTTACATGGGCCCAAAGCCCAAAATATAAACAAATAATTTAAAAAAATAAGTGAACTATTGTTGCTTGTTGAATTTTATTGGATTCAGACATGAGCTGAGACACTTGATTGAAATTCCCTCTGTGGCTTTTTGTGGTCTCCTTTAATTAATTTAGAGCCCAGTTTAAAAACTTTCTAAGGGGTCTGCTGTGGTGATTTGCAGGAGTTTCTTCAGGGTCCAGCAAAACTGGCGGGAGGCCAGTCTCGCTCCAACAGTCAGGAGAGTCGGCCTCATTGCTGCTGCCACTTCTTTACACTCCACAATCAGAGGTGGTGTTTACTTCAAGTTCATTTATCATCAGAAAGGAGGAGAAGCAATTTATCATTTGAGGAACAGGCCGACAAACTGGATCAATTTTCTTTTCTCACGAGGCCCACCGCCACCCCCCTTCTCTCGGTTTCAGCGTGTGGCAGCAGAGATTGCCCTCAGACCAAATGGCCTTTTTTGGACCATGTCCAGTCGGCCCACCCCCCCAAATTGAACCAGCTCTCCAGTGTCACTGCAGCAGGACTGTTTGCAAGAGTGATATCAGGAAAGGGTGGGGGGAGTTGTTTAGCCACCTCCACTTCCATTAAAGACAAGCAAGCAGGACAACCTCTAGACCCTCGATTAAGCCCCCGCTTTACGTGTTGGCTGAATGAACACGAAAAGAAAAAAGTTGAGGTGTAAAAAGCAATATCCTGACGCTTGGCTGGGTAATTCCCGGTCACAACTCTCTCTGTGTACCGAGACCTTTACTCAGTCACCTCAATTATACTGTATCACCCCGCTTTAATCTTTGGGCTTTCTCTTAAAGCTCACGCAACATGACAGAATGCATTTCCATACTAACACCCAGGAGTCATTGCATCACAGGGGGGTTAGCTCGTGAGTGTGTTTGCAATCAGGCCAAACAGAGAGGTTGAATGAGAGGCCTGTATGCTCCGAGGTCGCCTCTGGGAGTGTGTTTGCTGAGGCTGCTTCTGAGGGGGTTAGCAGGTGTGGTAGAAAAAATAGAGTCCCTAAGCATGACGTGAGCATGTTTCAGCTTTCTTGTCTGAATTTTTGATTGACCTTGTTTTCTTCTGTCCCCCCACAGCACAGCCGAATCCACCCAAAATTCACGAAGGATGGTGGGCGTACAAAGAGGTGGTGCAGGGGAGCTTTGTTCCAGGTAAGCACGCTGATGCACGGATGAATACTGATTTCCGTGCATGCACTTGAAGCAAGCTGTGTGCTTGATCTTACTGCGTATTTAAGATAACACGAGGCCACCTTGCCGTCGGCAGGAGCTCTATTTTCTCATTCTGACAGAGACCTCTTTGCCCTTCCTACACAGATTGATTGACGGCAGCTCACTGTTCTTTCCACCTTTTCCATCTTGTTGCGTATCTGCGTGTCAGGCCAATTATTTTCCCGAGATTGTGTTTTTCTGCTGAGCTGAGGTACTTTCTGATAAAGCCCGCAGGTGCCTGTCTGTGTGACGGTAATATCTATGCTTAAGAGGACCAAATGTCACCGTACGAAGAGAACAATTAGGAAAACTCAGACAGAGGACGTTTTTCTGCTCCTGTCTTTAAGGTTAACTCACAGCGAGGTTAAATCTTGAGAGTGTGAGACAGTAATGAGCGGTACAGTAAAGGTGAGTGCTGTAGATTTAATGTTCCCTGCTTAAGTAAGGTCTCATTAACACCATTAACTGGGAACATTAACCCTGCTGCTCCCATGTGCACAAGTTGCAAAATGGCACAGTGAAAACCATCGCTTTATGTGAACTCTCTGACTTCCTGTTTGATTCACAGCACTACACACGACACAATTTTTTTTTCTTTGTGCTGGGGTCAGTGCTGGAGAGCTAATCTCACTCTGAGTTAATTTTGCATCTCTTAGAACTGAAAGTGCAAATTTAACAGCTGTTTGAACCATTCAGAAGATATATTCAGACACCTGCTGTGAAGTAGCTCTAAGAATAAACCATTTCCTGCAGTTACACTCACACATACACCTTCAGTGCCTTGACATCTCTGTCAGCTCTTTTTAAACTTCATATGGATGTGAAATGAAAGTTTTCCCTTCACTACAAGGCCAAGATTAAACCATTAAAGCTAAGGTGTAAAGTAAAGGTTTCACTCCAGGCTGGCTCGCCACATATGTTTTGGGAAATGTGAACAGAATCACAGAGTCTGGTTGATGAGTTTGAGTCCTTTATTGATAAGGATGTGGTCACACTGGCAAACCCTGCCGTACCTGAGTGCGATACACTTTTCAGCTTTGGCACGCTTTGGAGAGGTAGGCTTCGGCATGGTGACCCATGATCACCGCAAGTGCATCGCGCGACAATCATTTTAAACAAAGCGGGGGTGTTAGAGGGCTGTGTCGGGCCAAAATGACTTACTATAGGTCAAAAAGTCCCTAAAAGTTATAGCAGTGATCTCTGTGTCTCATTGTGATGACTTTGATAAGATCGCGCTTCATGTAAACAGACGCTTCAGGATGGCGTAGGTGGGCCATGGGCGTGTGATACCTGCTAAAGTCTGGTCCATATTGGAGTAGTGTGACCGCTGGCCATACTACCCAACAGGGGAACGGCGCTGTGAGGGGCAATCGTGCTTAAGCACAGCATGGTTTGGATGGCCAGTGTGACCGCGCCCTCAGTCTTTTTTAAACCCAGGCAGCTTTGCAGTTTGGGGTATTTAGCTCTATGTGTGCAGCATCTGTTTGGTTACACCCCACTTTGTAAACTCAGTTTTAAACACGACTATTTTTAAGCGAATATTAAAATTTCAGATCACCCCTGAAGCCTGACATATTGTGGTGAAGGCTGAGGTTAGGGAAGTCCCTGAAGAAACATCAGTGCAGATTCAGAGGGACACCGTGTGGTGCTGCTGCTGTGTGCTCAGTGATTAAAGGCATGTGTTTCCCAAAGCTAACACTGAGGCTTCCCCAGCATGTCCAGGCATACATAAATAAGCTCCTGTTTGTCCTTCCCCCTGGCACTGAGCGCTCGCTGCTCTGCTGCAGCGTTTTATCTCGGCTATCTCTTCGAGCAGTCCTCCAAGGCGCACTTGCTTTACTAACCGTCGTACAACAGCTGGAGCAGTTAAACACTATTCATGATCCTCCGGCGGCCGTGCAGAGAATTCCCAACCCTAGTTACCTTGTTCTACAGACGGCAGGGTTTCACAGCCATGACATTAAAGAGAAAGGAAGGTTTTTCACTGCAAATGAAGCCCGCTTTAACGACATGAAGAGAAATAATGTTGATGGGACATGTCCTTATTGTGCTTGTTCTACTCGGACTTGGTGAATGGTGATAAAAGGTTTTATTGGAAACTGAACAGGTTGTGCACATAGGGGGAGATTATTCTGAAAGTACGCTTGTTTCGGACTAATAATATACTCCCTTAGAGCTGCAATCCATTACAGTGAGTAATAACGTTTTCTCCTGCAGCTATTTTATATATTGCTTATTAGAAATGATCAGAATAACCGACTCAGGAGATGGCTATGGGATGGGTTTCGAAAATAATATCTTCTTACACGTCAGGGATCTTGACAAATCTGCATTTGATTGGCAGGTTAAACAATATCTCAGAATTTAAATTGGAAAGGATGCTTTTCCTTTACCGGATGCAGTAACATCACAGAGAGCTCAAACTCCTTCTTTCACTTCTTATCAAACCATCTTTTATCCCCAACCAAGGTCAGAAACTGGTCCCGAAACATTTGCACCTCCAAGGTCTGCAAACAAATGAAATCCTGTTCATAGGCAGTGACTGCTGCTGTTAACCTCTCTGAGCTCTTTCAGTCAGCCTCAAAGACCATAAAAGGTCAGCTGTAGCTCTTAGTGTAGCATCTGTTTCCTCTTCCCTCTCTTCATCCTCTCAGCTCTGCTTTTATCTTGAACTCCTGCGCACAGAGTGAGATGCGCGAACTCCATCAGTCATCAAATCCTATGAATTTTCTGCAGCGTAAACACTTCTGACCGGCCGTTTATTCCTCTCGTTTGTTCATTCCAGTAAATTAATGAAGTCACACAGAAAATGTGTGATTTATTTGAATTAATGCTCTCATTAGTTTGTGTCGGCTGTGTGTGATTTAATAATTCAGCTGAACTTTAATTTTTTATTTCAGTGCTAATACACCAAGAAACTATCTATTGTGCCTGCTGGGTTCAGACCTATTAGGATGTCAAAGTATGAGTATTATAATAAAATAGCAGAGCCGAAAGGACTCATTAACCACATAATGACAGAGTTAATTAATGTGACAGTATAACTTCTACACATAAACACCATGATGTCTTAGACAGACTCATTTTTATTACGCTTAAATAAACTGAATTTCATTGGCTATAGGGAGTAGATCATGGGTGTCAACATTTGGTTTTATGAAAATGATCAAGGTAAAGCAGCTCTTAAATATATATTAACCATGAGAGCAACATCTGAGCCATCTATTTGATATCTGTTTCTTTTTGGGATTTTTTGTCACTAAGTGGGTTCAAACATCCCCGTGTCATCATAACAGACTTAGGAAATCAAAAAACTTAACCTATTCTCAATTGTGTCCTACTAAGAGATGATCAGTGTCACTTTTCTTCAGTGTAACATGCTGCTTAAACATTGGTAAACTCTGCCTCTGTCTAGGGGACATGTTCTTTGCTAGGGGGTGATATGGGAAAACATGTCAGGATTTTTTATGGCGGGATCAGGATCTGGATTTTACCAGGATTGTTTTTTTATATTCAGGCTATTTTGACCTGCAAACAACATTTTTAGCCTGAAATATTTCGGATTTCTTCTTCTTTATGCACTATTTCATGACTTAAATCTCATCTTGTGTCCTCCAACATGTTTCTTGAACTCTGACATTTTCACATCATGATAAACCCATTCATTTAAAGACAATTGGAAGAGTCGTCGAGTTTCCGCAGAATGTACAAAGCTTTAGCTTTAATACAAGGAACCTATTCACCGTCCAAATGTAGTTTAATGGGACGTTATAAAACTACTTTGGGTTTTTTTGCGGCCCAGACAGAAAATGTTAAAGTTCACATCATTTGGGACATGGTTAATTTCATTGACATAATTAATACTCTATAACATGAAAGCTGGGGGCTACATAAAAATGGACCTTGGGCAATGATTAGCCCGCAGACTTGACCCCACATCCTCCTTTAATGCTGTTTGATATGTTTTGTTACTGATGCTCGCTCTTTACTGTATCCTGACACTCTTTGCTGCTGCTCCCCCTGCCCTAGCCCTATGGCCATGTCCACACGTAGGCGGGTATTTGGGAAACCGCATATATTTTATACATTTACGCCTGTCGTCCACACAAAACCGCAGCAAACAATACTTTCTGAAAACTCCGGCCTCCGGGTTCATTCTGATTGGCTGGCATGGGTTTTGCGTCAGGAGAACACTGCCCATTATAGGTTTGGCATGCTTGGAGCCACACTCACCGGAGGATTTACCCTCTGCATGAGGACAAAAGTATTTTTTAAAACAAACAAGGGGGGGGATACTCGTTTTGGAAAATACCCAGCTACTTGTGGACATGGCCTATATGTATGCACATTAAAGAGAAAGGAGGTGTGCTCCCCCTGCCTCTGGCTTCTATTGCATGTGGAAGGGTAGGGGGCCTCCAAATACAACTCACTGCATACAGAAAATTTAATCTGGTCTGGACTGAACTGAAACTGTTTCACTGAAAAGAAAATATACTTGCACTGAGAAAAGACATAAAATGCAAAGTGTTTAATGAAGATCGTTGTTCTTTAAAGTGTAAACAGATGTTGCTCATTCATTAGCACCACACTGTTTGCTTTAATCAGGGAGTCTTGACTTGCATTAGCATATTTTATTGTTCTCAACACGTCTGCAGAGTTTTGCACATAAAACTAAATCTACACATGCCACAGGTTACAAATTATAGCAAGCAATGAATATATATAGCTAGACTTGTTTTGAATACAACACTCAGATAATAGTTCCACATGTATTTCTTTAACAAAAGGTGGAGAAACTTTCCATCATTGTTTCTTTGTGTAGCATTGAAAAGAAAAGAGATGAGAGTGCGTTCATGGTCTTTCTTTTACTAACAACTTACACATACGTCTTCAGTTTCCAAACACTTTTCTCTGCTTTAATTACTTTTCACCAAGAAGAAAACATTCTTTATGACTCGCTTGTATCGAGCTTCTTTGTGATACCTTTGTTGTGCATTGTTGCTTGGATGCGATGCAGACGTTCAGGCTTGGATAGAAAGATTGATTCACAGAGACTCTGAGTGCTTCTAGCTGCGTGCCTGAGCTGTTCTTGAAGAAATAATACTGTCATATTTATGAATGTTTGCCTTCTGCTGACGCTACAATGGGAGAAGTGGGTGTGATTGTTAGATGAGTGTGAACCGTAAAGAGCTGTTGATGCTGTGAGTGTTGGGAGAAGATGGATGCTGGTTATAATGTGGTTTTATACTTTTTCTCATACTTCACCTCCTCCGTCTTTCTCCCTGAGACTGAAAGTTTTCCTGCAGCCAGGGTTTAAGAAATGCTGAGAAAGTGGTCCAAGTTCTGCTGAAAAATAATTCAGTGTCTCCATCCATGGAGTTATTTTTTTATAAATGCTTATTTCCAGGAATAGACTGATTGAATGTGTTTTTAAATGAATTGTTGCATCAAGTGGTTATTGTAAAGAAGCAGTGTGAGGAAGTGTTTGATCAGCAATGAAAGCGACTGGATCCTGCTCTGATATGCTTTATTAAAACAGATGCTAACTGTCATTAAGAGCAACTGAAAGCAGCTCTTGGAAGTGGCGGCACAGATTAAACAAAAACACTGAAAGTGAAGCAAGCATACTTAACATAATTGAACTCAAACTATTTATAAAGCACGTCTAAAACAACTGAAGTCGACCACAGATTAAAAGGAGCACAAATGACAAGATGCACAACAAAGATACATAAACACATAAAAGGACTGCAATCATAAAATAATGAAAAATAGAATGAAATAAATTAAAATTTAACTTTGATTTTCCAGATGTCGGCTCAACCTTTACACACCCTGTGTGTCTTAGGAGAAGATTTAAAAACCTTAAACCCGCAATGCAGATACCTGGGGTCTAGGCCATTGAGAGCTTCAAAAACTGGCAATCGCTTTTGTGATCTGTGCTTCGAAGCTAGGGCAAGGGATGAGTGGTCCTGCTTGAGTTTAACAAGTGAGGAGATAGGCAGCTGTGTTTTGTATCAGCTGCAGGTAATGAAGAGTTTTACATCTACAATAATTGTCAAGGTCTTTATATGGCGGGTAAATCTTTACTTTTGATAAAACCCTCATACAATAAAATCTGTTTTTACTTTTACAAACTGAAGTTAACAGCTCAGAAACGTCAAAAATGTGGCATAGTACAGTGAATATATGATTATTTAATGAGAAGCAACAATTCAGTGTTTAAATGCAGTAAACTGATACTGTTTCTGACTCTATTTTCAGTCATCATTTTCAACATCAAAATGTTTTAAATCCTTCCCCGAACTGCCAGAAACAAACAAACAAAAAAAAATGCTTTGCCAAAGAAATGCTGAATGTTCCTTTTTTGTTTATTTTTTAATTGGTCTAGAAGTAGCCAAAACTGGAAATTCTATTTTAGGAAGAATAACAGCTCATCCAGGGATTTTTGATCACACAAACCATTTTTTCAAGGCTGATAGTTAACTGAGAAAAGTCCATCAGCCAAGAAGACTCTGAAATAAAGTTCAGCCTTTCACATCCCAGTGAGACACTGTAACAGATTTTTCCAGGGTTGTTTTTGGATACTCAGATATTGATCTTAGGGATGCACCGATTAGATCCTGGTATCAAGTTTTTCTGGGATACAGACTCTGATAGTGGCGACGGATCATAGCGATCAATGGATTTGTTTTTTGACTTTTGCATTTGTTTAGGACTGTGCATCATCTCTGAGTTTGTACCAAACTTCTCCTAATGAAGGACATTTGGGCTGTTGCGGATTACTTTGCCTTGTTAGCCACTATACTTTTTAGTTTTCTGGGTGAGGTAAGGCCAAAGTTGTTTTCCAACAGAAAATCCAAGCTACAAGCTTGAGGAAATTGTCCAAACATAATCCAAAAACTCTAACAAAGCTATAACGCTGAGTTACACCAAAGTTTCCTTAAGAGGTGGTAAATCCCTTATCCCAGACAAACCATCTGCTGAAGTAAATCTGAGGTTTTAGCTTTTCTTGTGGAGCCTGATTGTTCTGTCAGCCATCTTCTGATTTAAAGAGGATAAAAACCTGTTGGCTGGTGATGAGAAATGTGCTGATAATTGTTAACAAAGCATGGAGGACAGCTCTTGATCTTCAGTGCAGGCTTCGGATCTAATCACAAACCTTATCACACATCTGATGCTCTGCTTTTCGGAGGGCCTCACCCCTCCGCTGAGTGTTTTGTCACAGCTTCTCATCTCCAGTAGTGAATTAAATCCTGTGTTTGCCCCTCCTCGCTCTCTTGTTTGAGAGACACTTTTGTTTCCAGCAATCAAACAAGCCTCTGCTCTTTTTCGAGCACACTTCTGGGCTGATTAACATTTTATTTTTACAACCCACTGAGACAAAAACCCAGCACCAATTATAAAATTTGAGCGGCCACTTGTAAAGCCAAAACTCAGCATTGCGAAAATCCCTTTAAATGTTTTGTTTTCCTCTGCTGCATGCTAAAACTGAGCCTGTCTCTGAGTCGATGCAGGAGGCTAACAGGCTGCTTCTTAGGAGGTGTCAGCCAGGTGTGAGACCTCGCTGATTAAAGAATGATTGAAGGCAGAAGCCAATGCATGCTTTACCTGCAGCAGGTTTATGACGTGAAAATGGATATTTAATGGCAGTTTAACCAAGCCAGTTCCCTCTCTCTGGAAGTTTCTGTGGTGTGGGAGCAGGTCTAATGAGACCAGGAGAGCCCCCTGTGGAGAGATCAGTGCCCACAGAGAGCAGGAGATGGGCTCTGACAGTCACAGCGGAGGCCGTGTGATGGGCCTCCAGTTTCTAACTAAACAGATTTGGCTCAGTGGAGGCGAAGGTTGCAGGAGAATTATTACCTCCCTCTCATGATGAGTTATAACCTTCTGCTCTCTGGTGTTTTTCCTCTTTGGCACACAGCAGAACCATCGCCAGTTCATCTCCTCTTACAGTTTAAAAATGGAGGTTTATCCACAAAAGAGAAGAAGAACACATTGTGCTGTGCTTTTTCTACACTCTTTCATGCCACTTATCAAACCACCATTGGCTAAGAATGTGTTTATTATTATTATTATTATTATTTTGAGGCTTTTTGCAACACTTATTTTCCTGTCTGTTGGATTCATTTTGTTGATTTAAATCAATTTTGATGCACTTAAGTGTTGCCTATTTGTTGCAGAGGAATAAAGCTTGTATCTTCAAAACAGAATCATGAAATAAATGCTTTAAAATAGCTTTTCAAAAAATATGCAACTGCATGCAAGGTATGACTAGAGGCCATTGCTGGATGCACGACTTTGTGCACAAGAAAGCTGCAAAGGAGCAGAATAAATGTGATATTTGCTGAAATTGATGTGCACAGAGCCTGCAAAAAAAGAGTTGGCCAAGAAAGTAAAGCACTTTAAGATTTTGTGCCGCCAGCTGACAGAAAAGAAAGTCTGATAAAGTTGTGCTAATGTAGAGGTGAACCTCAGTGGTGTCTCCTTATGTTCTTGTTACTCTGTGTGTGTTCTGATATGTGCAGTGTGAGTCAGTGTGTATGTGCACGTAGAAACTCACATGCAGCCTGAAGTAAAACTCTGTGTGGTGTCACTGCTCAGAGTCAGAGAGAAGAAACTCTCTTTGCATTTGTCTTTCCTGCTCTCACACAGACATCTGCACACACATACACATATACACACACACACACAGGAACATAATTCTGACAATTTAGTCAGAGCAGAGCTGAACATGTGGGACCGCTGTTGGGTCAGTATTTACATTTTTGATTACCATCTGTCAATTTCTAATGTGATATTTGGAAAATCCTTCACATACAAACACACACACCCTATAACCGGCTCATCACCGGGTCAGCACACACACACACACACACACACACACACACACACACACACACACACACACACACACAGAACAGATACGCAGTTGTGTACACACTGTGACAGCTGTGGGTATTAAGTGGCAGTGTGATGGATGGGGTTCAGACAGGATGGCCCTCATAACCTCCCCTTTATTTACCCTCCAGTGAGTGACAGCAGGGAAGGAGAGAGGAAACAGGAGAGGTGAGGAGAGGAGAGGAGAGGAGAGGAGAGGAGAGGAGAAGAGAAGAGAAGAGAGGAGAGGAGAGGAGAGGAGAGGAGAGGAGAGGAGAGGAGAGGAGAGGAGAGGAGAGGGGAAAGGAGAGGAGAGGAGAGGAGAGGAGAGGAGAGGAGAGGAGAGGAGAGGAGAGGAGAAGAGAAGAGAACGGAAGAGAAGAGAAGAGAGGAGAAGAGAAGAGAAGAGAAGAGAAGAGAAGAGAAGAGAAGAGAAGAGAAGAGAAGAGAGCAAAGGAGAGGAAAAAAAGAGGAGGGAAGAGAGGAGGAAAGGAGATGGATTTAAAGAAATGAGGTTAAGTAGAGAATGAAGGGACACAAATTGAAAGAGATAGAAGTAATGGATGAATTGAGAATGGGAAAGGAAAAGGATATGAGATGAAAGGAAATGAGATGAAGAGAAAGGGAAGGAAAGGAAAGGAAAAGGAAGGAAAGGAAGGGAAAGAAAAGGAAAGAGTAACAAGGAAAGGCGGCGAAAGAAAGGAAAGGAAAGGAAAAACGAGGAAAGGAAAGACGAGGAAAGGAAAAGAAAGCAAAGGCAAAGGAAACAAGGAAAGGAAAGACAAGGAAAAGAAAAGAAAGCAAAGGAAAAAGAAACAAGGAAAGGAAAGGAAGGGAAAGAAAAGGAAAGGGAGGGAAAGGAAAGGGAAAGTACAGGAAACGAATGGAAAGGAAAGGAAAGGAAAGAGAAAAAAGGAAAAATGAAAGTAGGACATGTGGAAGGATTTCTAAGACATGAAAACAGATGGGAACATCACAGATGGAGTACAGAAATGGAAAGCAAATGCAACAAAAGAGTTAAGTAAACTGAAAAAAAAGGGTAAAGACATAAAAGAAGACAAGGTCAGAGGAAGGTGCAGTGAGAACAAAAGGAGAAGGAGAAATGACAGCAGGAGAGGAGAAGAGGAGTAGAAGGAGATGAAAGGAAGAAGATGAGAGGACAGGCGAGAGCGGAGATGGGCAGGATGGGGATGAAGAGGAGAGGAGTCAGATCTGCGTTTGACCAGCGAGGAGATGAAAGCGAGCGGAGGTTAAGAGAGAAAGAGAAGGAGAGGAGGGGGTAAACAGAGCTGAAGGATTGAGAGGGAGGATTCTTAAAGAGCCCTGCAAAGAAATCAAACTGTTAGAATTGAAGAAATCATCTTTAAGGGGGACAGTAACCCTGCGATGATGGGTGCAAACACTCTCCTCACCTCTTCTAAATCCCACAATTCCACAGGTCAGTGAGAGTCTACAGCTGCTGTCAATCAAACACACACACACACACACACACACACACACACACACACACACACACACACACACACACACGGCCACACGGCGAGCACAGGGGGAAAAGTTTCTCCTCGCTCTCCATCGTTTGATCTGAGATGATAACTTCAGATACACTCAGACGGAGTTACTTCACACCTTCTTATCAAAGTGTGGATTTTTGGAAACATAAATGTGCGACTCAGACCGTTCTGATGAAGTGGATTTCTTTGCTCTTGTTTGCAGAGCTGTGATGATGAAGAAGATGACTCATGTGACACATTTGTGTGATTTAATTATGACCAGCTGGAAGAGAAAGAGGCTGCAGGAGGATCGAGCGAATCTCACGTACTCCTGACCTGTTGAGCTGTGACACCCTCGTGATGACACACTTCATCTACAACCAGAACACACTCAGCGATCATGAGGAAACATATTTAATTCACTATTTCTGAATATTCCTTTGAGCTGAAGCACTGATACGGATGTGAGCTGTGAATGTGATGCAGCGTGTTAGCCGTGCCCCTGAGCGTGCTAACAGTGAATCAGCATTCAGGTCGCGCTCAGAGCAGCCGTGTGAGTCAAAGCCGTGTGTTTCTGACAGATATTAAAATCTCCTGAAGACAATATCAGAGTGGAGAGGATCCACTGACGTCCTGCTTTATCTCTCAGCGCGGACGTCTCCGCCAAATAGCATTTCCTCTTATTGATACTGATAGTGTTTGCTGAGGGATTACAAATAGTGATATAAGTCAAATAATCTGGGGTCTGAGCGCCGAGCAGGACAAAGAAGATTAGAGAGGAAATACATGATAACATCCGGTTATTGTCCTCTCCTGCGTCCTCTTTGAGGCAGGTTGAGTTTTTCTGTCTCAGCAGCTGTGTGTGTGTGTGTTTAACATGTCGGAGTGGCATTTAGGAGAATTAGAGCTCAGTGTGTGTGCTGCACTCTGCAGTTATTTGCTGATGCTCCACTCTTTGATTTACATCCTCTCTGTAAATCGTGTTGTGTTAAACTCCGTGCACACACCCCCACAGGGAAACAAATTACATGCAAAGCCGAGGAAAGATTGCTTACAGATGCCACCAGGTGCTTTATGATTCACCTCTGATTCCTCATATATCAGGTGTTTGGATGAGTGAAGAAAAACAAAACAATAAAACACATGTCACGTTATAGATTGATATTTCTTCCCTGGCTCCAGTTCGAGGTTTTCCAACAATAACTGGGCCCACAGCCAGAGGCAGGTGAATAAAACAATCACTGTGCGGTGACTCACTGTTGATAAAACTTCTTTTTGTCTTCGAGGATCTGCAGAGGGGTGTCAGCAGAATGCAGAAGCTGAGTATTATATCACAGGCCCGTGTTGTGGTGCCTGCCTGCCGAGCTCGCAGAGATGTAAAGATTAAGCCGCGTCCTCAGGCTCTCTGCCTTCTTCTTTCTGCTTATGGAGGCAGAACAGCAGCTTCATGGAGGGAGTCAGAGAAAGAGGGGGTGTCTGAAGACATTATGCAGAGTGCTCCTGCAGACACTGAGGGCTGCAAACACAGACAGATCAATGGTGGTCAAACACACACACACTCCTCCTGCTGCTCTCCTCTCTTAGTGAGGAGCTGGTTTGAGAGGAGCAGAGAGAAAGAACACTCTGTATCTACTGAAGCTCTCCAGGTGAGGGGAGGTGGGATGATTTGATATTTGGGGGGCGCGTTGTAGAGGTTTCCTCTGAGTTCACTTCAGAAGATGAGGCTGAAGGTTATTGCTGTAAGAAGAATGAGTATTGTGACAATCTCAACAAAGCCAGAGATTCAAAGGTGACGCGAAAGACATGTTTCATGGTTCTGCAGATTGACAAATGTTTTGTCCTTCCAAAATTTCTCCTCCAAGTGTGAGATGATCCATCGATGGTTAAATTTTGCTTGATCTGACCTACAACAACAATCAGATTTTGTTGTAAACCTTGATTATTCAGTCGGACTGACACAAAGGGTTTCAAATATCCTTTCTGCTTCATCATTTTGGCTCCAGTGCTGCGGCTCTGCCACAGCAGAAGGAGGAGGGACGAACATCTGGACTGGTGGGAGTTTTACTGGTGATCTGTGGACCTGTAAAGCCACAATGAGTCCACAGACACCTACAGGGAAACTTTTTTAACAGAGCCACAGCTGTTAGGAAAGGCCAGCTTCTGTGTATCTCTTTGTCCCCTTTTTTCCAATTTGACTTTGGTGCACTTCAGGTTGACTCTTTCACCCACAAACCATCAGTAATTTAATGTATGTAGCCTACATGCAAAGAGACAACAAAAACAAAGTAAAATCACCCAAAACACCATCTGTTTGGATTATAATAAACATATTCTTGACAAAAATGGATAAAAGATAAGAATAAAACATTTAGTTGAACCTCCAGCAGCTTTTTTCATTTCCTTTAATTCTGCACACATATACTCCAAAAATCTGCATTTGAAAACCTGAAGAAATAGTACATCAGCCTTTGTTCCTCAGTTTTCAGGCTCTTCATTCACTCCCAAATCCGCCTCCCTTCTTCTAACGCATCAGTCATCCGAGCCGACAGTCATGTAAATTAAATTTGCTCATCTAACACCTCCGGAGGTCAAACTTCTGAGTCCTATTTCTCCTCCAACCCATCCCATGTCCCTCCCTGTGCCTGACACTGATGAGCGGATTCCTCCCTGTGAAAACGCGAGCAGCTCGGAGGTTGGGCCGAGGATGGAGTCTCCACGAAGTCGAGTAATACAGCGAGACGCTGTTTAAACAAAGCGCCTCAGCAGGACTCTGCTGCAGTCCAACCTGAGAGCCTGTAGGATTCCTCGCAGGCTGGACTGTAATGAGGAGGGAGTGACGGTGAGGCGGGCGAGACGGACGACCCCCCACAGATAACCAGATCTGGAGGAAGAACACAGAGAGGAATGAGAGACGGTGAATTCACAGCGTGACGAAAGGGAACAGGCAGATAATGACATAACTATTCATTTACCCTCATCTTTGGTTTCTCTTTCATCACTTCTGCCCAGCAGTGTGTGTTTTAATGTGTTTTAGCTTATGTGAAACGACTTTGTGTAAAATATCTCTTTGGGAATGTTTTAGACCTCGGAAAAAATGAAGAAGCGCGTATATCGGTCTAGTCAAAGTTCCTTCTACAGTGAAAGAAAGATGGTTCATGGGAGGGGCAGAACCTTTCAAAATAAAACTCAGGAGGTGACTGGAGGAAGGTTTTATCTTATTTATTATGGATAAATTAGAGCAGCAGTTAAAAAACTCTGGAGGTGAACATAGTGGCTATGCAGCCAAACTTACCAACTCAAGCTCGACAGATGGCTTTGGTCAAGAAAACTTGCAAGTTAAAGACCTTTGCCATTGATTTAATGCAAAGTGTCCAGTCCCAATCGAACATGCTATAGCTGCATTCTGCCAATCTCTTCTCAGGCTGCACAGGCTTTTAGTCACTTCTTGTGACCAAGACGGCACTCATAGCTATCACCTCTTCCTATTAGAATTATGCTGATTTGGGCATTTTTTTTGTCTACAAGACCCAGTTCAGCATGATCAGGCTGATCTGAATGCATTGCAAGGTTAAAGAATTCACTTTAGTGGACTTTTTTGAAAAATATAAAGGGTTTAAAGCCCACAAATCTCATGCATTTCTTCATGTAATCCACGAGGATGCTACCTCATCCGAAAAGATTAAATAAAAGTTTTGAGTCATTCATAAATTTCCCGATCTGAGCTGATTAAAAGGTGGGTATATCTCTAAGCCTCTGTTTTTAGACAGACTTAGTTAGCTCACTATTTACACTTTTGGAATCACACAGACTGCATAAAACATGGATGTAATCTCTGCTACATCACGTGTCTGTATATGTAAATAAATAGATGTAACACATGCTTAGAGCTTCCTTTTTAACAGCCATAAGGTGCCCGTTCAGTTTGTGCTGATAACAAAACTAGTTGTTTTTTTTCTTCTTTTTTCCTTTTTTTTTTTTATCCAGCTGTAAAAAAGGTTTCTGGTGTGTTCGTGGTTTCTGGTCTTTCTGCAGCCAGCCTCAAGCATATTCTTGATGAACAGCAACTTTTAGTTAGCCTGACACGCCAGACGAACAGTGTCATATATCCGCCACAGAAATGTTTCACGAGTCCATCTGGGTAGAAGCGCTTTGGATTTGTTTTCAGAGGCGGGACCTTCAAAAAAATCAGCAGCTGGTGATTGGATGACCGTTCTGATTGACACACTCACCACTGACCAATCCACATCGAGCCACGGTATGACATAGCTTATGTGAGCCGCTGCTGAGAAACAATAGACGAACAATTACAGGAAAACGAGGAATGGTGTTAGACTGCTACCGTTTTTGTAAAGTTAGCTCAAGAATCAAAGGAATGCTAACAAGTATGGAAGTCTGCTGACGTCCAGTCTGCTCGCTACTTCCGCAGCTCCCACAGCTCCCGCCTCTCTACTCTGATTGGGCTGGTTAGCCGAGTGAATTCGTTGGTCATGGAGCCTGGCAAGATGGATCTGCAGGATTTCAGAAACTGAATCAAGCAGGTCCATCTGCTCTGCAAGGTTAACTTTTAGTACCACCGCATAGGATTCATTTTTATAAACCGGATGGGGCAGTCGTCATCTCCATAAGGCTTGGCCAATGTTTGTACTCCCTATGCATGACTTGCCTCAGCCAAACTCAAATCTTTATCACTTTTAATACAATCTTAAAATCGCACTGAATGAATTATTATTTTATCGTAATCGTAGTACAAACACATCCCAAAATGCTACATCTATTGCAGTGACTTTGATACAAACAAGCACTGCAGTCCTCATGAATCTGTGATCTTTTCTAACTCATCAAGGATTCTATTATCATTACAGACCAGGACTTTACCCTGTGTTTTGACTTGTGTCAGACCATCAGAGCACTGGCTTTGAAGTCTTCACTACAGCAGATAGACGATGATGTAAGAGAGGTGTAAAGTGCAGAAAGGGAAGTTAAGATGCGTATCGTTGATGCTGTGTGTCAGCCTTTTACTCTGTAACCTTATCCTGCTCAGTCTGATTGAAAAATTACATCAACTGCACAAGACACTCAACACCGCGATCAATTCACTCCTCGGAAATCATTTTTGATTTAGAGACTTTCACTCAGAGAATCCCTCGCTGCTAACGAAGATTTCATTAAGTTGATTTTTAGTGTTTTCTCCCAAAGGTTGTAAAAAGCGGCAGATTTATCACCCAAACCTTGTTGACTCACCAGTTTTCCAAAGAACACATTTATAAGATGTTGACTTGAGGAGAATTAATGGTGTTTTTCATGCATGAGAAGACGGATTACTCCTTTTAGCTTCACTGCAGCCTTCACTACAAAGTTTTCACACCATCTTTCAAACTCTTTCCTTTGCTTTGCTTTAAACTTTTAAACTCGGGAAGCTGTCTGCATAGAAATGAGCGTGAGAATCAATGGCAATGTGAGGCGGCTGGAATTATGATATTATCTACGAGCGGGCAATTGTACCGATCCGAATCAATCAATCACAGTGCGGCTTTTGAAGGAAATGACTCAATTACCACACCTGTCAAAGTGTCGGCGGTCAGGGAGAAAAACTAGTGGCTTTTTAAAGTATTGAATACTGTGTTGAATAAAAAAGAAGATGTGATCAGACTGTAGCTTTGATTTTCAATCAGGACAGGATAATGAGATGAAATAAACTGCAAAAAAAGGCAAAATGCAATATCACGGTGGTTTTTCAAAGGATGCAGCTTTGAGAAAAGCTCCTCTGACCTAAATAGAAAACACTTCTATTGATACAGATCTGCTGCCTGAAGTGGAATGAAACACACAATAGATTACCGGATGATGACCAGATGAAGACAAAGGATAGAGAATGTTTTCAGCCTTTTTTATTTCTCTCCGTCTGTCTCGCTTCCTTCTTCGTCTGTGCTCAGCGTTTTTTGTCTTGTCTGAGCAGTGATCTTACCTCTTATTGTTCTCTTTAAGTTCCTGGTGGAGCTGCAGCATCACTTCTCTGAAAAAAAGCGGCACTCAAATATGTCTGAGGAAAACAAAGTGTGTCTGAAATTTGGCGTCTTAAACTTGCATCCTGCATGTGTCCATTCGTGCAGTGGGGGACTTTAAGTCTGCAGGTTTCAGCATCTTTGCACAGGCAGGGATCTGCAATTTCTGACCAAGGGAGAAGACATACTCAGCTGCACCTTTTGCAGTCCTAATTTCACTGTGCATAACATAGAAACATCCTCATGACGGAACAAATCGAAGGCAAGAAAGATGTAAATCCTCACCAGCTGTTGTAAAAAAAAGAAGAGAGAGGGCCACCTTTAACCAGGGTCGACTGTAAAAGTTTAACCTGGAACATATTCAGATGCCTTTAATTGTTTGCTCTACGACTTTGAGTTCAGTTCACCCAGGCATTGAATGAATAAATAAATGTATAAAGATATATCACTGATCTCCTACACTTTGGCTCCTGATCTCCTACACTTTGCTTCCTTTTATGAGCACAAAGGAACAGACTCTCTGATCGATGTGGACTCAGAGAAGGATTTAAAGATGTCTGCTTTGTTTTCCTCAGCTCGGTTTCCTCAGACTGTTTTCAGTTTGAGCTGCAGGAGGGCAGACCGGGGCTGACCGTGAGCTCTCCCCTCTCAATCTGCTTTACTTCTAATGAATGAAACATTCATCAATCCCCCCTGTACCCTGTTGACACAAACACACACAACAACAACACACACACACACAAACAAATCACCGGGCCCTCTCTGACTGTGATTTGTTTGCCGATTCTGGTCAACTACATCCATTTGTCTGCTCCGCCAGCAGCAGCAGCGGCTCCACAGCTCATAAAAATGCCGGCCAGGGTGTAAATTTCTCCCCGGGTCTGTGGCCTGACAGGCTGACGTGCGCTCGCTGTATCACCCGGAGAGGAAAAATGGATGAAGTCAAATGAAGCGATGGTGATAATGAAACAGATACCACCCTGGTTGACCTTTAAACAGGGAGCAGCACCCTGCAGCTGCCTCCTCTGAGCTGTGAGAGACGGTTAGAGCTCAGAGAGGAAATCTACCTGTGAATCCGAGTGCTTATAGACGCATGATTTACAGAGAGAGCATCAGGATGTGTAGACGAAGAGTTGAATCTGGAGACTGGCTCTGCAGCTGTTCTGTTTTTCCAATTTAGCACCTGAATATTACAGACAAACTTTAACAAACTTGAGTATTCATGAACTCTGGTTGTATGTTTTGATTTCTAAAAGCCTGGAGGCCATGCCACCAGCACTGTTAGAATCACTTAATGTTTAGTTTGGCTGTATTTTTATCTATTTGCAGTCTGCAAACCAGAACAGCTAATCAGTGCTCGGATAAAGGGACAGGATGTCTGTCTAAATGGAGAAAAAAAACAGGCTTACTGATGGCAAAGTGCAGAAAATTTTCCCAATAAAGCATCTCTTGACCAAGACGAGTGTTTGGGTCTGAGTCTCTAAATTAGACTTGGGTCTGTCTGCAGAAAACTGAAGCTTAATATGCATGCTGTTTCTCACAGTAGTTGCTCATTGAAGAGGCTGAACTGATGGCAGCTGTTGGTGCTAAGACTAGACACATGTAACTCATAAAACCAAACTTAAAAATCAAAACTTTGAAATTTCCCTTTAACTTCAGTCACAGAGAGAATATATATATATATATATATATATATATATATATATATATATATATATATATATATATATATATATATATATATATATATATATATATATATTTTTTTTTTAAATCGCTACTTCTTAGCTTCCAGTTCGGGTTGTCCAGGACCGGATTGATTTATGGCACGTCTAGGTCTCAATGACAACTCCACGTCAGGTGACGGAGTTTGGTTGTGACAAAAGATAAAACACAGAGATCTGTGTTTTTCTCTACTAAAAGCAATTTCTATGTCTAATTTTGTAGTAATGGTGGACACAGGAGCCAGACTAAAAGACAGAAAAAGGACAGAAGAGCAGAAGAAAGATAAACGGGAGAGTGATATAGCCCGGGCTAAAGGCTAATTAGCCTTTAGCTCGGGCTAAACTGTTTGATAATGTTTATTCCAACCCACACGCAGCAGTTATTCTGCAGTGGTCTGTCTGGTCAAACTTGAGTCTATCAATAAAATGAAGAGTGAGGTTACATTAGCTCTGCTGGATTTACAAACGTTGCACATTACAGACATGTCTCAGAGCACCGGGCTGCCAGATGCGCTAAATATACACGGCTACTAAGCTACATACAAACTGACAGTGTTTACTTGTCACGTTAGCCTACAGATACGTTGGAGCGGGCTGCCGATGTTGCTAACATATAGCCGGCTGCTACAACGTTTGCTTGATGTCATGTTTCAAACTGTACTGATAAATACCTTACCTTGATGTGTTGTATCCAGTAAGAAGTTGTCTTGAACAAAGAAAATCTGTTTCAATCTGACTTCCATTTAATTCCACAACAAACACTCGCCTCCCTAAAAGTAATTTATGACAGTGTGCTAAGACTCCAGGCCAATAGGTGGCGATGGAGTGCAATCAAAACAGCTCCTCCACATAGCATCTTTGATATTGTAAGTCATATTTATTTTTAAACTGAAGCTAAAAGTCTGATCAGGTTTCAAAATGGAATCACTGCAACAGTCAGACTATTTTTAAAGTTCCCTCACTACGAGCTCCCCCGCAGCTATTCGTCTGTTGTTGCTTCAACTAAATTTTTATGTCTCTAAATGACACCGACAGCTTCACTTGTATGTATGTGAGGAGTAAAATCAGCTATAGTTCACCGTCAGCTGAACCCGTCCAATTTTAACATGTTTCAGAGTTTCTCTATACTTTCAAACCGGATTTGCAAATCTTCTATTTAATGCTAATCTCTGTTGGGAAATAGTGTGAGGGTCTTATGAAATGAATGAGGAGATGAAAGAGCTGGCAGGGGAAAGTGGCAGAAACAAGAAGAGTTTCAGTCTCAGGAATACAAAAACAGAAGGCTTTCTCTTTTTTTTAAAGACTTATTTTTGCAAAGAACTGGAAGTTTATCATCTCCAGGTAGAGCACTGAGGATGTTTGTGTGCTTCAGGATTGATTTTACGAATTTTTATCACATTTTTTTTCTAAAAATGTGCAGACTATCTTGAATTTTTCCACAGCTTCCAGCACGTGGAACGCTGAATGACATCATCAGTGTGGCATAAACACCATAAAGTAGAAGTATAACCCGTTTCCGTTTGGTTTTACATGATTAAGCTGCAGTGTATTAAACATGTGTGGGTGTAGTTCATCAGATCGTAACATAAATACATATGATGCTCATAATCTTCTTTAGAGCTGCTGTTCTGCAACATCTGTCGGCTGATGGATGCTTTCGCTGTGTTGATACTCGAACACACACGCTCACATCTTGCTGCATGCAGAGGGTTAAAATGTTGACACTTCAAGCATCAGTCTTTCCAAGGATTCATGTAAAACACGTCTTGTCTAACACAGCCTCTTGAGAGGTGAGAACTGCTGTTTGTTAGAATAAATCCGTCAACATGCCTCATGGAAAGTGTCATTTTAGTCTCCAGGCTCGAATCAATTCTCCATGTTCACGTGTTTCACTTGCACATGCATGTCCTGTACATAGGGGAGAATGTATGGGCATATCTCATATATGCCTACACTGGCTCACATGTGCATTTCTAATGAGAGCATATGGCAGAGGAGAGTAAACAAGGAGTGATTGTGTACTTTGTTCGGAGGCCTCCCCAGATCCACATCCTGTGCATCTGTCAGACTCAGCGTGCCCCGCAGAACATCCTCTTAATATCAGCTGCTGGCTCCACACACTCCATGTGGATTGATTCATTATGCTGCTGTTTGTGGAGTTGATTCAGCTCCTTCACATCACCATCATGTTTGTCTTTCTGCCATTTGTTCCTCTCCTCGGTGGTTACTTCTTCAGTCCTGCTCTGTCTCCTCCTGTTTTTGTCTTTATCCTTTTTTTTTCTTTTCCAACACAAACCGCAAATCAATCCGTTGGTTCCAGCTCTGTCAATATGTGCTTCAGTAAGTCATTACATGGCCTCTAGACGCTCCACGCTTTTATCACTTTGACCTCTCGTCAGTTAGTTTTATACAGGATATGGATTTTTTGAATTGAGCATAGCTTCCGTCGAGTTCAGCCCACACCTTTAGTCATCCTGCAGATCATGATTCACTGGGTTTCTGTGTGTTTCCTCGAAGGTGTCTGCACTTAAATGTGTTTTACTGAAGTCAAACTTTCTCTACTCTTTCTGAGAACCTCATTCCTAGTTACACACTTCCTGCTTTCTAATTTTTCCATGACAGACTCTGTCAAAAGAAAAGAGAGAGGAGAAGCACTTCTGATCGTGTCAGCTCTGCGGAGAACGTCTGTAGATTGGCACATCACATCAGCTGTCATATTTTCACTCCGTCTCAAGGAGTGATTATCTTTCTCTTTCTTTGTGAGCTGAAAGGATGGCTTGTCTCTGCAAGTGTGTGTGCACAAATATGTGTGTGTGTCTTCAGCATACCTTTAGTTGATGTACTGTTGCCCTCGTTTGGCTGAACTCTCTGAGCTTTCATGCTGATTTTTCCCAAGGCTGTACTCTCTTTGAAATGCGCGGTTTTCTTCTCCTAATCTGCTCCACTTTGTTTACTCCAGCACTGTAATTAAAAGCCTGATGCAACCCCCCAACACCGTCCTAACTTCCCATCAAGGCTGAGATGTTTTTGCTCGGTGAAAACACGTTTGTTACATCCTCAAAGTGCCTCCTTTTATTCCTGTTCTGGTGTTTTTTTTCCCTCTGACTCCTCTTCCGAGTCTTAACTCATTTTGTTGCTTCAAAGATCAGAGGAAGCGAAAGGGATTGTGATTTACCAGAGGAGCTGCTGTCTCATGCTCACAGCGGCGCGGTTTACAAAGTGAGATTACTCATTCATGTTTTTCTATTCCAGCTCTTGTTATGAAGCAGAATGGAAGAAATTTCCTTTTGCACGTGAGCAGAAGTGTCTGAAACCCCCATCATGTGAGGTTTGAAGATACATGTGCACATCATCTAGCAACGCAAGGTCATTCCTCATCCTCTTCTCTTTTTTCCCCATTCACGATCTCACACACATCAGGTATTGTTCCAGAGCATTTAAAAATGTCTCGGTTCCAGCATCAGCTACTCTGAGCTCCTCACGCTGCTTTTTCCTTAAATTGAAGAAGCAGAAACTTCTGTTTGTTGTATTTGCAGCAGCAGAAATCTGTTTGCTCTACATTGCAGAATGAGAGAGCAATTTCCCTCCAAGAGAAACAAAGATTTCAATAAATCAGAGGAAGACAAGCATGCTTACCAGGAAAGCTAGGACGAGTATTGTAGCTGCTTTGATAAGATGGAAAAAAGAACAAAGAAGAAGCATCTCTGCATCATGTTGTGGGCCACGTTTAACTTTGTGATTACGTTGGGTCATTAGCATCTCTAACTTCATATAATTCATCAACGCCTCTCTGAAAAGAGGGATTGTGTTTGGCTTTGTTTGCAAAAATTTGGAGTCCTATCTTTTTAAACTTTCACCAGTGTAACCTGTTCTTATTGCTAAGCTGTCTATCTAGACTCTAAATCACAAAACACAAGCGAAAGGGTTTATACTCCCAAACTGCTCTGCAGATGAAGTCTCCTCTCTGTGCTCTGGTGCTGTTTTTGTTCATTTAAATGAGCTCTTCTGCATGCATTTGGCAGCTTTCTTTGCAAATAAACCGAACTGTAAAAACATCTTATTCCCAGCACTAACCTCCACGGTGAGAGGAGGATTTGCAGTTCCTGCATTGGAGGATTTATAGAGGATGTCATAAGGAAATTTGCTCATGGTGGACGTTTCTTTGAAATTATTTTAGTTTTATGGTCAGGAGCTGAAGTCCAGTCTGAGTCTGCTGAGTTTGACTGGTTTAGTTTTTCTGGTCAGATGGGAGTATGTGTCTCTGTGTGTCTCTGGTCTGAGTCTGACTGTGTGTGTGATATTTGTTTTTAAACAGTGAAATTTTAATCTATAGTTTGGTGACTTGACAGACAGAAGTTTATTGTTGTTTCTCAGTTTGAAACCAGAATTCAGGATGTCCTGATCCATTTCACTGATCAGTATCGGCACCTTATTTGGCTATTTTTGGAGGATCGGATAGTATCGGATTTCATTAGGTGATCGGGACTGATCCAGTTTTCATGTGTTTTCAGCGCTGTCACGCTTTACGGCTGCTGTAAATCAAACCACGTTGTAAACATGTCTGCTGTGTGGGACTACTTCTCTTTGGAAAGTATTGATAGTAAAACAGCATTTTGCAACATTTGTAAAGTGAGCGTTCCTTAAAAATGTATCAACAGGACTCACTTTGATAAAACATTAATTTAGAATGGCAACGCCAAACAGAGTACAGGATTTATCAGAGAAAGGTATTGGTATTGGATCAGTTTCAGCAAAATATATCATGGAAAAAATCAGATCGGATTGGAAGTACCCAGAACTGTCTGCTGCGTTGGAAAAAGAACCATGCTGGTCATACCTGTGTCACCTGAAGACACATTATCAGGCTGTCATGTGACCGTGGAGTCTGATGACCTGAAGGAGCTGGGCGTGATGCTTGTTTTTGGCCTGATCTCTTCATTAATACAGGAAATCTTCACTCCTTGGTCAATTTTTCTCTTTGTGAATGCATCTTAATGTTTTTGGAGAAGCTGGACTTGATCTCCATTCATTTCATTATAGCATCATTTGACTGACTTGCCTCCCTTTTTACCTGTGAAGTCCTCACCTGATGCAGGATATCTAGAAAGCTCTGACTGAAATAACTATCCTGGATTCTGCTTTCATGTTCACCCATTCCTCTGTTGATATAAAACAAATGAATTCTAGCCTTTCCTCTAAAGAAGCAAAGTGACTCTTACTCAGTAGTGGCGGGAGTATTTGTAGCTTTGAGAGCAATCTGAGCAGGAAATTCTGGTTTGTTTGACTTGATTATAGACTTCAAGAAGTGTCCTCTCTGCTGCAAAGTTAAACCAGAATCATCTGCTGCTTCAAGGCCAAAAAGACAATGCATAAAGATGTTTTAAGTGACAAAAGTTCATGAAGTGAACCAGGCTCAATAAAAGCAAAGCAAAAGGAATAAAATTTAAAGTGTTTCTTTTCTTTCTGTTGCACTCAGCCTTGAGCAAACCAGCGCTTAATAAAAGAAATATTAATATGCAAACAATTCTCTTGAAGAGATTCTTGCTGAGGTCTTACCAATCGTCTCTGCATCGCTCTCCTTCTTGCTTTCTCACCAATCACTGTATAATGAGGCTGTGTTATTGCCATCTGGCACCTCCGAGATTCTACAGAAGTGTTTCTGGCTTGTACAGCTGAGCTACAAAGATATTCCCTGCTGCAAATATTCAAATCCATGCACATAATCTGCAAATATATCAGCCATAGAAACCATTTTAAACGCCATTAGGTAAACCTGCATGATCCATGTGTGGGCTGTAGAGGTGGAGAAGAGAAGAGCAGAACAAATAAAAGAGAGCAGAAATGGTTCAAGCAAATGGAGAATATAGGGAGAATAAAATGCGCTCAGAGAGAGAAGAGGAGAGAGGCAAGCAGATGTAACTTTGCATTATTACATCAACACATCAATATGCCCAGATTATTTATGTCTCTGCAAACAGGAGCCAACAATGTGGATAATACCTTTATCAGAGCAGACAGAAAATGAATAAAGGCGAGTTGAGATGGTGGAGAGTCTCCTGATACTTCGCACTGTAGACTTTATTAATGATTAATGACTCCAGCTGTCTGGCTTCCGGGTTAATCAGCTGTGACTACCTCTGCTAGAATAATCTATGCTGCCCTAAAAAAGCATTGCTGCACTTTACTGTGCGAAGACAAACTCTGAAAAATTAGTTTTAGTGCAGGGGTGTTTATGAACTTTATGCATGTGGATCCAAGAGGCACAAAAAAAAATCACATATTGTTGTGCAAAAGCAAAGTTCATGGGCACCTTTCAAAGTTTTTTTTCTGCTTCTTTTCAGGATACAAGAAATAACTAACAGGACATATATATCTCTGTAAATGTGCAAAGATTTACGATGTAATATGTAAGATAGATAACATATTGTGTTTTTGATCAAAGAGGAAAAGTATTTTTTCATAATCTGAAAATCATCTGTCTAATATAACAACATGATGCGGTCAGGGTTGCAAGCAGAGAAGTGGGAGAAAAGTTAATTCCCCAAAGCATTGGGATTTTTTGTTTTACGATTTTTAAGTCCTAAAATTTTTGTTCAAAAATCCGTTTATAATTTAAATCCTTTGTTTTAGTCATTCTTTCTAAGCTGGGTTGGGAAAAAAGTTACTACCATTCTCTAGCAGATGGCAAGATGTTTTTCTCTATCTGGCAACATAACATCAGATCCACTAAATACATAAAAAAAATTTACTCACATGTAATGTGCACTTTTTGGGAAAATGTAGCTCCTGATATAATAACATCATCGTCATCATTCAACTTTTTCACTTGTTCTGGTGTTAAAAAGCAAACAAGATTGAAGACTTGCAATTTACATCCAATCAACACCCCAAAAATCGTGGAAGAATCAAATTGTGAGAAAAGCATACCATCCCAGCCCTTGTTGCGAGGGCTAAAGCTTTTTTCCACCTGTTGTATGCAGGAGTTAAACTGTACATAACAACTTCCAACAATCATTTTTGCACGTTAACTAAAATCTTGATTAATTACGTATTTGTTTCAGGTAATGATCTAGCAAAAATATGCAAAATGCTTTACAAAGAAGCTAAAATGATATTTAAAAAAAAAGATTTGCATTTAACAAGAGCAGAGCAAGTTAAATACTTGCATTAAAACAGCAAAAGTTGTCAAATGCAAATCAATCAAACCTCAATGACGAATTTGTTTCTCATTGGAACCTAAAAGAGCATGAGCGGTGCCGCATGAATGATGTCGATATTAACCAGGAGCACTTCACCAAGGTTAAGATGAGGCGTTACCTTTATTATACCTCCTTATTTTTGATTGAAAAACCTTAATTTAGTATCAGCTGGGTGCAGGAAAAGAAATCACCAAGGTGCTGGGAGTTTTTAGTTTCTTTGCTTTCTTGCTGAGCAGCTTGTTTTACAAGTCAGGGACACTGGTGTTTTAATAGCATCCACTTCCAGAGTGAAGTGTTGCACCTTGACGTCATAACTCTGAGGGCGCCCTACTTTTTTCTGTTCACCAAGTGCAAATTTGCTCTTCTGTAATCTCTGACATCTTCAGCTCATCTCCTGTGCTCTCCGTTTGGCACTCAGCGTCCAATTCTGCACAATATCCAACACTCGCAGGCCGTTAGGATATAACATAAACTGCTTTTGAAGGCATGGCTAACAGTGGATGAAGTTTTTGTCATTAGTACAGAAATACTTTTGAGACTGGAAGGTGAGAAATTATCCAGCAGTCCATTTACGACTCACTCATTTGTTGCTCATTCAGGTCTCTCGGCTGCTCTTTTTGTCATTTCCATATACATTTTCACCTCCCTAAAAGTGATTGTCTAAATACTTCTGTTCACATGAGTGGCTCCTCTGCTGACCCACATTAAGAAAATGATAATTGCACACTGTGACACTATGTGACACTTCGTGTAACGTGTAAAGTGGTGTTAGATTAGAGTTTTATTAACAGGATGCTGCTCCGCTCTCTCCTCCTCGTCAGAATATAAACCTGTTGTGGAGCCTTTTACAGCCTCACTGGTGCTACATTAATGCAGGGTTATGAGTTAGGCTCATTTAAAGCACAATAAATAGTATAACTTAGAGTATTTTATGTTTTAATACAAGGGTGTCCTGAAAAACAGCAGCAGGAAAGGACGACTGCAGTGCGTAAATTCATTTACATTTAATGAATGAACCCTGGGAGCTGTTTGCAAAAGTGAGTCCGAGTGTGAAGATTCATCTTATAAACGCCGGGAAATGAAAACTTAGCAAGAAAAACAAGCAGCTGCTCAGCGATTTGTTTTAATATGGAGAGGGAATGTCAGCGTTTTTAAACTCAGAGCGGAGAACTTAAGTTTTGGGTCGCTCTGCAAACAAGAGAGACTCTTTGTTCTCTGTCCTAAACGACTGTTCAGTCTTTTACAATTTCTGCGGAGTTGCATTAATGATCTCTTACTGTAAAAACTTGAATATATGTCGCACTGGTTTCTAAAGGCTTTATCCTTCTTCTTGTTTGAAGGTTTCCACAATGTGCAGTTTCTGCGCAGCTGTGTAGCTTCACCTGCTTTGCTTCACCTGCTTTGCTTGTCATGTCTCAAAAATTGAGGCGTCTTTTTAGTCAAACCAACACTTCAAAAGCTGTGTTACTTTCTTGTTTACAACAGTTTTCTTTTAAATGACTATGACCTGAAGAGAAAAGCTGCTAGAAGTGGCACTGCTAGACTTGTCTTCCTTGCGTTGTATTCTTTTAGCTATTCCTTTAACTGCTTCCAGTTTAGATAATAAAAACTGTATAACAACAGAATCATGTATTCTAAACTCTCTGGAAGTTTCTCTTCTTCATGAAGGAAGTCAAGTTCAGTAAAGAGTAAAAATCCAGATGAAAAAAATCCACTTAGCCCCTGTATTGGAAATATATCTGAATGTTTTAGGAAAGAAAGGCAGATCAGATAACTTTGAGTGAGTTAAGCTCACATATTTGGTATTTGAGTTTGATTTTCTTTTCCGTCTCCAGCTCTGAAGAACGATTTATCTCTAACCTTGACTTTAGAGCTGCTCTCCAGAGCACACAGCTGAATAAGAGCAGACACAGTTTGTAGGAATGATTTCACCTCACAGCGATGACGTTTGATCAGTCGAAAAGTGAAGGGCCTCTTTCGACATCGCTGATTAAAAACGGCCTCTTCACAAAGAGAAAGGGCAGAGGAGGAGATCTTTAGTGAGAGAAAATACACATTGGACTCAGTGTGTGTGAGTGTGTGTGTGTGTTTGTAGTTTTGGCATCGCTCCTGTGTTTCTGTCTTTCACTCTCTGACAAGTCGTCTCAGGGGAGAGCAGCTCCACCTCTGCAGCCTCTGTGCTCCTCCAGGTCAACTTATTAAAACGTTGAGATGGATCTGCTGCACACTCACAAACAGACTCCTGCAGGTTTCCTCTCTGCAGAGGTTTTAACTTTTCACCAGAGAGCTGAGACATGATTTCAGGGTGATCTAAAGCATATAAATATCCACAGGAGGCGCCAAAATCAACACAAACCCTTATGTTCCCTCCAGGAGCAACAAAGAAGGATTCTAACCTTTACCTCTTCGGCCTAATTGTTGTTTTTATTGTCCCTGATTTCCGGGGTGCTGCAGCAGCCTCACATCCCTTCCTCACACGCTGCGCCTCATGCTCAACCATAACTAATTCTGTGCTTACTTCCAGCGACTGCACACCAGTAGGCCTGAGGTGATTCATCACTTCCCAAAAACTGCACAAACACACAGTTTTAGCTCCTCCTGTTTACGCGCACACACTCACAAACACTCTCTCTGAGAAAAAAGCACACGCACAAACACTGCAACCTGTTTCTTGAATTTCCCTTTTTGGCTTTGATTTTCTATTTTCTGCGCCGCTCAGATTCAAACTGCCGGCACTTTATCTGTTTGACTGGGTGGAATTGAGCAAATGGATTCGACTAAAAGCCTCTGAGCTGCAGTAATGCTGCGGTGAGCTACAGGGGAGCGGTACCATTTGTTAGCTGTAGAATAAAACAACACAATATACAATGAATCTCATCTTAATGCCTCGGCGGGCTGATTTGAATACAAATCTTCAGCAGCAGTTCCAGCCAGGGATATCTATCAGAAAGCTGTTTTTGCTGAGGCCAGAGCCCTGCACAATCAGAGGCCGGACCTTTAGCGAACAAACAGAGTAAGAGATCTGCAGTCTCCACACAGCCTGCTGTGTAATGGGCTTATTTATCATAATTTTTGGTGTTTTGCCAGAGGCAGAAACAAGGGATCAATGCTCTGGGGCAACACTTCAAGCAGAGATCATAAGGGCAGAAGAGGGAGCTGCATCTCTGCTGATTATTCGGCCTCCCTCTGTCTCTCTGTGCAGACGTGCTGCTGGCTCAGATTGAATTGATTAGATATAACTCCTCTGATTTCCAGCGTGGGCCAGACATGAACGTGCTGGAATGTCAATATTCTCACCCCCGTCTGGGTCATTTTTCTTGACCCATAGTGAGGAGCTGCTGCTGCCCGGACAGCTGAGGTTACATCGATTTATAGGGCCGGCGTCTCCGATTTATTAAAAGTGGCACATGGGCCGGTCAGCTACATCCCTACCTGACATTTCTGATGTGATGCAGTTTGTTCAAGAACATATTTATGGTGCCATCGATCAATACGAGTGTGGTTGTTTGACCTTTGGATTTAGGGATGACATTTCTATCCGATCCAACCAGCGCAGAGGTATGTCTCTTTATCTTTTCTTTTACACACAAATACAGAGGGCAGGGAAGTGTTGGATGTCTACATCGCATCATGGTCCAAAAAATTCATGAAAAAGAGGAAAACTAGTGTCTGAACGTCTCATAAATACATGCAGATTGATTTTACCTGCAACATTTTCCAACCCACATCAAGTCAACACATCACTTTATTCAACATTTCCTCTGAACAGCTGAGTTAATAAGTTTTCTGTCACTCTGGGAGAGCTATCTTCTAACAGAAAGATGTAAAAGAGATTAGGTTTGCTCACAAAGGACAAAAACTAAAACATTGTTTGATGGAGGAAAAGGAAATTTGTTTTGCAGAGAATCAATAGCAAAACCAGAGACTCTGAAGTCTCTGCAGGAAATCCTTTTAATCTTGTGTGATCAAGACTTTTTAACCGGCGTACACAAAATAATTAGTGTGGTGTAACACTAACTTGCTTTGACATTCACTTTTGGTTTACAACATACCCTCTGAATCTCTCCCTGTTTTTTTCATTTCCTTTTTCTTTTAAGCAGCAATAATCTTTAGAAAAAAGTCAAACATAAGAGCAGTATGTGCAGCACATGGGCGACTGAGTGATCAAAAGAAGAACTAAAGAAGGAGTGGAGGATTACTAATAGGCAGAAATGTCACTCTGTGATCCCTTTGCTCCACAGCTGCTTGTCACTTTGATCATTCTGGAAAGTACAGTGAGAAAGAATTTATAAGAAAGTGTTTATAGAAAAAAAAAAGTTTAAAGCGTATTATAGAGCAATGATGAAACCATTTTAGCTGTGGTGCTGGAGCAGCAGGCTCAGAAATCCCAGCACAGCTAGTTGTCTGTTATTTCTGCTTTTGTTCAGAAACATAAAGTCTCATTCAGCAGCATCTGAAGGCATATCTTACCTTTATTGAAGACAGTGTACAAAACTGCAAAAATGCACCTGTGATCTTACTTTGATGAATACTCTACTATGTCCTCATGAGGTTGAAGTTTGTGCCACGTAGGGGCAAGCGATACGGCTTCAAAATCATATCACAACATTTTAAGGAAATTTGCGGTAACGATATTTATAACAATATGGGAGGAAAAAACAACTAATTATTAGTTGTTGCTGCCTCTGAGTAACAGCATTTTTATTGCACACACAGTATTGAAGCCACTCTTCTACCTTTTCATTTACTACTACTACACAAGCTTGAAATGTAAACACAGTAAGTAGGTCAGATCCAGAGGAAATCTGACGTTTTGGAGGAGGAAAAGTTAAACTTGTAAGTGAAAAACTTCATCATTCTATATGACACAACATATCCTTTTTTTAAGGACACCAACAGAAAGGAAAAGGCATGGACTGAAGGTGCTGAAGTTTAGGGAGGGCCTGATGAGTGTTACATACTAATTAATTATCATGAAAGTACGTTGTAGGTGGGATTCCTGCAGAAACCTGTGGTTCTCTGTAGGAATTGGCGCACCCAAAAACCGCAGCACTGCTCTGTTTGGTGCTCATGTTTTATGTGTGAATTAGGAGTAATGCTGATATAGGGTTAGGACGTTCGGCTTGACCACACGTCCATCATAGAGGCAAAAATATCTACCGATGATAACGTAGCTTTCATGCCCACCTTATGTGTCTTCATAGCCTGGTTGTATTTGACTGTGTGTTTCAACTTTAGGTGGTGGAACATGTTTGTGGTAATAGTTCTCGCGCACATTTTGCATATTATGTGTTTTGCTGCATGTTTGACCTATGGCAGCCAAACCACTTCTACAACTCTGAGGTAGCTCCACTTTTAGGCACTAAATCCTCATGTGAGGACGAAGTTGATGCTGCTGTGCTACTTTTGCTCTGAGCCACTGTTGTTTTGTACACAGCAGAGAGTGTTATACTTAATTGGGTCTCTGCACTGGAAATATCCTGAAATGACAAATGTATGTTGTCAAAAACTATATACCTGTATTACCAGCACAGAGCTCAGATGCAGATCGATAGGAGTATGCAAACTTATTTTGTGCAAACATGTCTCTCTGATTGCCTTTGAACATCAATGTTCTTATCTTGGGTTAAAAATGGAGGATGGAGCGCTCCCTGGACTCAAAAAGATGTAAATTTGATCATTTCTTTGGTAAGTGATTCATGCAGTCTTTGAATCCAAGGAACAAATCCAGTGGACTCCCTTTGTAACTGATGAATGTATTTATTTTAACAGCAGAACCAAGTCAGCCCTCAAAAACACACCTCTACACGTTTCAGCATTAAAGTCTTCACCACGATGTCAGACATGGGAAGTCTAACATGTTTTTCTTTCCTTGATATGATGGCTTCTGTCACACAAACAAGGTTGACTGATGAGAGCACAGTGCGCTGTACACACGCTCAAGTCGAGTATAAACAAATGAAATGTCAAGTTAAGAAAGAATGATGTTGGTGCTGCCAGATGGAACTAGATGTAAACAATTTGGCATTCCTGGTTTTTATCCAGCCCAGCTGCTTTCCCCTCCAATGTCGACCTAATGACAGGTTGGATACCACAGTCATGTCGTTCTTTGGAGTCATGGCACAAATTTATGGCTATGTGATCGTTCAATCTGACACTGACCCTTGTAACAGACAGAAAGATCGTGTAGTCTGACCTTGGCATAAGAAGGTTTGAAGAATGAGTTCAACCACCTCAGAACTCATTCAGATAAGAGGTCAGTCTCTCTGCTACAGCAGGGTGGAGAGGTGAAGACGGAGAAGACACTACAGGTATTTTAGCACCCTAAGGATAACGTCACTTCTCTTTTCCTTCAAATCTCTCTCTGCAAATATGAAAGTAGTGACATTCAGAGTGTCTCCTCTTATAAATGTCAGAAGAAAAGATTAAATCGATGTCATGTAGAGCACAGCTAAGCTTTATACACAGATTTACACGGTCAGGACGGGTTACGGTTGTTCTCATTTAGCAGCAAGTTCACTACAACACATCCAAATAAAAGACTTTAGAGGAACTGACGATGAATCAATACAAAAAGTAATCAGAATTTATTTTTTCAAAGCCGGTCTCCTTTGTGCTCCTGCTCTGCCTCCTTCATTCCTCTCTCCTCTCATTTCTGGCTACTTTCAAAATCCTCTTTCAAGTCTTTTTACTTTTCATTTGCTCTGAGCTCAGACCGACTCGGCCTTGCATCGTGTGATTGTGCAGCTCGAGTAAAAAGCACGGCTCAGTCAGCAGCAGGCCAGCTTGCTCCTGTTTCTCTTTAACACCTCCGACACACCAAATAAATGTGCTGAGGATGAAAGAGAAAAGGATTTCTGGTTAGTTTCACAGGTAGCTGTTTGCCTGAACGTTTCCCTTGATTAAAGTCGTGGCACTTTGCCATTTAAGTGAGCTGTTGTAGAAACACAATCTCTCTCAGTGACGAAAATCCTTCACATGAAGACATACTGGGCACAAAAATATGGACTGTACGTTTGTTTATGTTCATGTTGGTTTAAATAAAGTGACCTATGGATGAAATTAGCTACTTAGATAAAGGCTTGTGTATATCAGTGGAAGTCATTTGTAAAAAAAAGTGAGGACCTAAGTACCTCCTAAGTACCTCCCATCCTCCTATGCCTCTTTTCCCAGTCTCAGGCACATATAGAACAACCTCCACAGTGAAAAGGTAAACGCTCAGTGACTGATGGGAGAAAACGCGGGGGTAAGTGCAGCCCCCGCCCTCTGCTCTCGCGCCTTTTCAGGTCAGAACAGCTCGAGGGATTACAAAAGCAATTGTGCACCTATAGCTGTACATCAAGTGATCCAGCCTGGTGTGCTCCTGCAGCCATTAGCCCTCAGTGTGCTGGTGGCTCAATGCTCCCTGTGTAATAATCACAGAGCTCACTTCACACCTCTTACACTCATATGGCTGCAACCTGTGAGCTAAGCAACTTTATGTAGGTCTCATCTCTGTGAAGTCACTTTTTAAAGGGCTGGAGTCGTCATTCTCGTCACTCTCTCTGCTGAGCGGAGCTAGATGAGGATAAAACTCTGTGTTTTTGGTTTGAAAAAGTTGTTAATGATCACAGAAATGTCTTACTACTTCAACTACTATTCTGCAAGGTGACAGAATAGAGTCAGTATCCACACTCGGTACCCACAACTGCAACATCATGAAAGAAAAAAAATGTCATCCGGAAATTAAATTCCCTGACGTTATTATCCTGCTCTCTCCTGGAGGTTCAGACCCGGCTCAGTCCTGCTTATCTCTTTCACAGTTCTCCATGGGCTGCCTGTGAGCCACTACATTTTAGGTCAGGGTTAGGTTAAAAGAGAGGCACTCTACATCCTGAGGGTGCAGGGATCAGGGTTAGGTTAGGATTCAGTCAAAGTACATCCCCGGGATGGAGTAAGTGGAGCACTGGCACAAGAATTATTCACTGTAACACTCCTCTGAAATAGATAAATGCTGCTGAGGTCCAAGGGAATAAAACAGTGATTACAGACTCTTTGGCTCAATATGTGTCTGCAGACTCAGTTTGGGAGCAGGTTTGACCCTGATCTGTCCCTTTCACACATTTGTTAATTAGTTTAAGGACATTTAAGTCCTGATATCTTCTGGAAATGCACATCATAGTTCACAGTTGGGTTAAGAGAGGGGTGACTTTATGATTAGTGAGTATTTTCAGTTGAATTTCATTTGAGGCAATGCGATAATGAAAGAAGAAAAAAAATTGCAACTGAGGCGAGAAAGTCTGCAGTGTTCACACCTCAACTCACCCAAACATTACAAACTTTTTACTGGGTAAAAAAATCTGGAAAAAAAAGGATTTTTTGTGTGAGTATTTATGGTCAATGCATGCAGGAAAAAGGCTCTTAACTTCATCAAGTCCTGAGCCAATGCTGCTTGTACTGAAGATGGATCAGCTGAGTTATGTCTGGATCTTTGACAGAGTTCCAGCTGGATAGTTTACCTGCATTAAGTCCAGGTAAAGGTTGATGTCACAACTAGGGCTGTCACTTTATCACAATCATTTTTTCTGGGGGTGTAATCAACAAGCCAACAAACCACAATTAATTGCTGCAACAGTATACTTCAATCTTCAACAACTCTGCGGATCGTATAGTTAGGTAATTCATTCCACCATTTGGGCACAACAGAGGAGAAGAGTCTGGCTAGTGATTTGGAGCCGCGCCGGGCTGGGAGCGCCAGGCGTCTTTCACAAGCAGAGCGTAGTGGGCGAGAAGGAGTGTAGACCTGGATGAGGGGCCCCAGGTAAGCAGGAGCCATACTTGTCAATGTTTTGTAAGTCAGAAGAAGAGCTTTGAATTTGATTTGAGCTGCTACTGGAAGCCAGTGAAGTGAGATTATCAGCTGAGTGAAGTGTGCTGTCTTCGCGCCGCTTTTTCTCTCTGAACTACTGCGACACATCCTCAGTTCGAGCGTGAGCTGCCTGAACTTTTCTGACTTGCAGCGTCTCCATGCCTCTGTCATCTCACATCTCACATCTCCTCCTCATATCCATGCTGATCTCTCATCCAAAGAGCACCCTGCTCTCACCCACAGTAGTTTTAAGAGCATGACTTTGGTTGACAAGCTCAACCAGACCCCCCCACCAAAAAAACCCAACAAAAAAAAACCTAATTTACTAAAGACACAGGAAATGGTTGCACAACATCAATAACAGCGAACATTTACAAATCTTCTTTGTGTATTCATTTGATTACTCATGTACTACAATTTTCGTACAATTGTCGTAGAATTCAGATTCTTTATTTGGGGACCTTAAGCAAGTATGAGATTAAAATGTGATTAATAAGATTAATTGATTACAAATTCTGTAATTATTAGATTTTTTCTGATGCCTGACAGCACTAGTTACAACCACCAACATATTGTCAAAACAGTAGATGGATATGTCTTTTAAGAGTCTGCTTCACCTGAAAGCCATAGGCAGTGTGCTTTAGTCCACCATTCCCCTCAAATGTCCTTCTTTTTGAAGCCAGATTCACCCAAACATCTCCACATCAGATATTTTAAGAGTTTTCTGAGTGTTTGGTTCAGGTGTGTAGCCTCTGAAGGTTTGAAGATGCTAGAGAAGAGGAGTTTCTACCCTGGGCAGCAGATACTGACTGTGACTGTTGTTGGGCTGAGGGGAAGGAGTCAACACACTCCCCTGTCTGAGGTTTGTGTCCAAGGGAAGAGGTTGAAGCTTTGCTGACACCTTTGTGAGGGGTTTGCTTGAGATAAACTGATAACTTGAGTTACCAGAGAAGCTTTCACATTGGCACCCTGGCACCAACCAAAAACCACTGCAAGAGATCACACTCAACTATCAGCTCTCCTCTGACAATGTTTAGCCTCTGAGGGTGACCACTACACGCTCTCAGCTTCCAGTGTAGCCTGATGTCTTCATATTACCTCAGACAAATAGGCCAAGATTACCTCAATTTGCTCTGAAATGTTTGGCGTTGAATGAGCATCTTAAAAGGGGACATATGCATTGTATTTCCCCAACAAGATCACTCAAAACTTTTCTGAGTGATCACAGATATTCGTCCTTTGCAGACACATTCTGCATCATCATGTAAGTCTGTGTTTGTTGAGGTATGGTCAGAGATCTTGTCTGTGCTCCCCAGAGATAATAATCCTTGCTCAAGGAGACACAAAGAGGCCCTGACAGGAAATCTGAGGTCGTTGAAAGTGTTAGAATAAATGACTAATGCTGTCGTTTCCCCGCTGACAGCCCTTTTCCTCTCTGCAGCAGAGGAACTCCAGGAAACTGGCGCCTTATTCTTCTTTCAGGCCAAATAAAACCAAACAGCTAAGCTGCCGCTCAGCACTTGTAGCTTGTAACCAGCCGTGATTTAGAGCCCCACTTCTGGGCCTTATCCTCTTTTTCTGTGTCGTGGTGTTTCTCTCTCCCCCCACATCTCCTCTCATCTCTCGATCACGCCAGGAGTGGTGGCTGCTCTCAGCAGGGCGTCCATTTTGTAAGTGCTGCAGGAGTTTTTGGAGAGGCTGTTCAGCTTGTGGAAGCTGCAGAGGAAGAGGCGATGATGAATAGTTGGGGGGAAGGAGACAGTGCCAGGAGTGTGAGGAGGGGAAGGCAGCCGTCCAGAGTGGAGAGAGGAGAATAATGCATCAACTCAGAGAAGAAAGGGGAGAGAAAGACTCCTGAAATTCTGTGGTCGCCATTTTTCTCTGACATCATGCTCAGAGTTTGGGGCCTGAATCCTGTTGCAGTGAACTTCTGTGTTGTTTTTGGCCTTCTTTGGGGTAAAACTTGTGGAGAAATATGAAGATAAGGACGGGAAATCTGTCATCCAGATGTGCAAGATTTACAGTAGATTTGGTGATCTGGTGGCATTCACTTTCATTTTTCTGAGCTGGAATGATGCTAGATATGTCAAATGTCAGGTAATGTTTTGTTTAATGTCCCATACATTTCAGAAAGAGGCATGAGGAAACAGATATGTGGTTTTATCTTAAAATACAGACAAATGCTCCTCACTTTCTACAGTCTTTCAGCAGTTGATCAATCCAAAAGCATCGAGATGACAAAACGCTGTCAGTTATGAGAACTATCTGATTCCCTGCAGTTATATTTTAATGTGAAACAGCCTCCATATGAATACTGTGAATGGAGAGGCTGCAGTGAAAGAGATCTGAGTGTCACAAGTCAAAATGTGGGCTGATCAAAGGCCCTCGTGTCCCCTTCAAAAGATCAACCAATACCCAGCGCCAGATTTCAGAAATCTAATTTCGCCGCACAGATCAACGGCGTCACATTCCAGTCATGATTTGCTGCATGCCAGAGTCTGCTTTCAACTCGCTTTGATTCATATTTGAAGAATACAAATTCCAACATGTTTGATCAAATCTGTGCCTTAAAGTTTGAGGCGATTGCAATAGGAGGGAAAAGAGAACAGGCATGAAACTTATATCCCCTATTTGTTATTCATGCATAAGCTCCAGCTCCTCTTGCCTCATTCATATCATACTTCAAATGATTTGGCAATCAGGCCTCAGGGGGTGTTCTGAAGTGAACGGGAGCCGAGACAGGAGAAGTATTGCTCGCCGTTTCAGCTCTTCAGTAATTATTTCTCAGGCGGTAGCCAAGACGCCCAGAGGCTGATGAAAGACCAGTAGATCTTTTGGGGGTCCTCTGAGTGCTGCGACGCTCCATGAGAAGTGTTCCATTAACCGAGGCATCATGGGAAATCTGGCGCTCTGAGCTGGACAGCAGCCTGCTGTGAATCCTTCCATAAACCAGCATCGGCGTACAGTCTTTCTGAAAATCCAGTTCTGTCAGCAAAGAACGAGAGGACTCTTTTTGCTTATTATTCTGCATCTCACTGAGCAAATGGAGCATTTCTGCAAATCAAGGGTTTGAAATGAGCTTCTAGTCGAACCCTGCAGCGCTGGTTTGAGTGAGAATAGAGTCAACCCAGAAACTGAGACAAAGAGCTGCTTGACTCATTACAGGAGTGGTATGATAGTAGTAACAGCTACAGCTGGTAGTAAGCTAGAAGAGATGCTACAAGGCAAAGCAACATCACAGGACTCATACAAATCTCCAAGAATCGTGGAATCACTTTAGCTCTGTTTATCGATTCCTGTCAGAGACATTGTTTTTTATTTATTAAATCTCAACGAGAATTTCAAAGTGCATGCCAAGTTTTTTATCATGTGTTGCATTATATTGTATCATGTCAATAAGGCTGCCAGAAAAGGATCATGGCAGATCACAGCAGTTGCTCCTAAGTTTGGCCAAGCTTCATTTTTAATGATACTGACACTGCAAAGAAGTATTCACATGCATTATGACACTTCAACACATCATGAGTTAGAGGAAATGCTCTGTCTACCACCACAGCTTCTCAGTCACTTCTCCAAAAATCATGGAATCAAAATAAGGAACAGTTAAAAACAGGATTTGATCAACACAACCTGAATCAGAATAGGTAAAATTTGGATACCCAACCCTATGAACAACTGGTTTCCAGGGTCCCATCCAGCTCATTGAACCTGATTGAGTTGTTTTGCTGTAAATGGTGACCCTGTAAACTGGTGCCTTCCTGCTGCAAGCATCTCTTGTTTTTCATTCAAGACAAATCTGAAAATAATCTTTTTTCCCATTCTTCCTTTTTTTTAGTACTTGTGTTTATAACACAATTAGAGTAAAATACAATGATATAAACTAAAATATATACTGTGCCAGTTTTTTGTTGATGTTGATTTTTTTTCTTTTTACAAACAAAATAATGAGCAATTTCTCTGCATTTAAAGAAAAATATACAAATCAATTTCCTTTTATGAGATAATCAAATACCTTGCTTCAAATAGAGTACACACCATTATTTACCATCATACCATATACACCATAAAAAAAGGAAATCTGAAATGCATTTTCAGAAACTTCTTTCAGGTTTCAACTGATTGTTTTTTAAAACACAAAAGCTGTAAGTTGCCAGATTATAGGCTAAATCTTTAAACTGGAGCACCACTTTATGAGAAAAACAGTGAATAGGACTTTGTTTGCACAGCCAACTTTTGTAAACAGGTGCTGGTTGTTTACATTTAGGACATTGGAGTGCATTAACACAATAAGACATCGACAAACATGCAACAATTTGTATTTTTCTACATCTAAACCAGAACAAACAAATGTTCTACAGGTTTATATGATCAAAAGATGAAGTATCAGAAAACATTTCAGCTGCTTTTCATATGCTAAAGGATACTTTGGCAGAACCATTAAAATGTTTTGCACCCCTCTAAGGAATTCCTCTGTCTTGTTAAAAAAAAAAAAAATCAAAGCAGGATTTCTATCAAAGCCTAAAATATTAACTTCAAACTACCTCCTTATCTTTCTGGCCCATTAATAAGCAGGACGTGCCAAGTCTCCTCATCACAACATCGTATTTAAAAATACAACTTATTACAAACCAGCCAGAAAAGCCAGGCGGTGTCATCTGAAGAGATTATTTGATGAAATGCATTCCAAATGATAAAGCTCTTTAATCTGAGCACTAATGATTCATCAGTCATGAAGATATTTGATTCATTTTTTAATCTCTCTTATTTATGTAACTCATTTGCAGACTTAATTTTCAGCTTTGGACCCCCTCCTCTTTCCTCCTTTTCTTTATCACTCATGCTTTCTGCAGCCATGAATTGATCACTTTTTAAAGCCACCATCATTATCAGAAGGTCAAATGTGTTTTTACTCACTCTGAGTGCTCACAGATGATGGTGAGGACTGTGAAGGCTTTGGAGCTGACAGATTACACGTCAAAGGCCACGGCCTCGTCATTCATGAACCACATGCTTGCTTAATACTCGATACAGGATCCACCTCCTCCAAACACCAAACACTAATGAATGAATTATCACGGCACCTCTTTCATTGTGGAAAAATAAATCTGAGAGTGGAAAATAATGAAGGGAGGATCGGGGGTCTGTGTAATTAGAGAGGGATCCAGCGCAGAGGGATGTGTGTGATGTGTGAGAGTGCTGAGCAGTGAGAAGGATTAGTTTGGATTAAAGCAGTGATAGAGGGCTGCGCTCTCTAACACTGTTCCCTCATTTGCCACAAAGGACTGAACACAACATGTTCGCAGGCGCAGAAATTACACTATTTTTATCCTTTTGGCAACCTGGAGAGTCGCCTCTGCTTTTATCTTCCCCTGCTAAAAGGCTCTCCAACACAGCCAGCATGAATCACCCATGCCTTTAAATAGAGAGGGAAGATGCCAGGCACACTACAGCAGCTTTACTGTATTTATGCTACACTTTAGTTTCAGAATTTACAGATTTCTACATTCATGGCCGAGTTTAGCTCCCAGCTATAGCACTGACGTAAGGGAAGATTCTGTGCCAGAACCTAAAGCAACCTGAGCCCAAAATGAAGCTTTTGGTTTCTGGCAGAAAGACACAAATTCAGGGGGAAGCTGGGAATAAAACAAATGCAGGATCTTTAAATAAATCATGCAGTGTGACGTCAAAGATTCTGCAAACAGCATCATGCTCATTGATCTTTGAGGGAAAGAGAGCAAAGAACGTACAGTTAGAGCTGAATGCTCTCTGCTTGGTCTTAAATTGGGGCAATTTTTACTAAATCATTCATAAAAGCTGATTCTTTTCTCTGAAGCGAACTCTGAAAAGGAAATGCATCAGGACAGAGAAGATGTGTTGGTAAAGTTATCATTAATCTGAAGATTTTTTTTTTTTCCATGTGAATGAACTCTTCCTGCTACAGAGATATTTCCAGACTTTCTGACTTTTGCAGGGAGCATCAAGTGCAGTATGTGTGCACACATGAATTAGCGTCCTCTGGCCAATAACCTTATCCTCTTCGGCCCCTGACATTATTTCATTTTCACACAAATGTTTTAATCCAGAATTGCATCATCTAAATCATCTTTTTTGGACAATTCAATAAGATGTTTGTGTGAAGAGTAAAACTTTGCATGTAAATCTTATTTCAAGTGTGTGATGTAAAAAAAAAAAGCATACGTAGTGATGTATTTTTTCTGATAGTTTTCAGAAGTTTGTTACAACTTTTGCTGGACTACTTCTTCTTCTTTCCAATGTCAGGCAAGAATTATTGAAATGCTTATGACTGTACCAGTAGCCTGGTGCAACACAGGCCAAAGAGTTGAATAAGTCCCGCCTCCTACAAGGCAGCTACCCAATCATATTACTCCTTATCATGTGTGGGATGTGTCATCTTTACAATATGTGATTTTTAAAGTCTCTCATATTTGCCATTGCTCCGTCACATCTGCAACGTCTAAACTGTGGGAGATCAGGGCTCTCAGGATCAGAAACGCAAACTTCTACTTTTTCAAGATGCTGGAGCACTAAGCAGATGGAGCAGGACAGGAAGTTGTGCAATGAAACTACATTAAAACATCTTTCAAAATAAAACAAACCGTCTTTACATCAGACACTTTGGAGGTGTTTTTTTCCTCTAGGAGAAAAGAATGAGTTGGTTCTTGGTTCCTCTATAGCAGCTCCAGTTTGGCACCAAAGCACCTGGAGTCAAAAACAATCATTTTACAACACCTGGTTTCATCTTTTTACGAAGCTCACCCTTTGAGGTTTCACATTTTATGACTTAATGGTTGTGAAACCAAATGGCTAACATGTGAGTACCCTGGAATATGAATGTGCTTCTAATCTCATGAGCCAACATGTTACATGGCACATGAGTTACTGTTTTAACTGTTCCCAGCTTCACCTGTCAGATATACACCTGATCAATGCTTTGTTTGTGACTGTAATGGCACACGCTCACTCATCCCTCACCAAGCATTTATGTTTTATCTCCCTGTAAAGCATTTTGTGTGTAATGTCTTCAGACAGGCCTCTGAATCTCTGAGTGTACTAATGTACATCCCCTTTGTTCAAAGACCCCTCCACAAAGGGATCTGAATCGAGGCCGCATGAGGAGTGTTTTAAACGTCCGTGTTGGAAGCCTCTTCTGAAGACAGCGTGGGAGTGAGAGTGGGTGGACGGGAGACTTGGCTGCTCATTAATCTGGTTACCATCGTCGAGTCTCCTCGTTCAAACAGGTACTCACATCATGTACAGGATTGTAGTCGTCCTCTTTTAAATGCTAAGGAGCCCAGAAGCAGGCAGACCCAGCCTTGTGAAGCTGACATTTACAGGATGAACCTCCCACTCCAGCTACTCCTCTCATTCTCCTCCTTCCATCTCTCTGCATTACTTACATTTGCTCTGAAACGTCGGTGGGATTTAATAAGTGCCTGTGTCAGCTGTCTCCTGCGTGGCATCACATGGGACAGCCGCTCCACAGAGTCTGTTTTACATTATCATACAAATAGCTCTTTCTGTGAGCGGCTGTGAGCGGCGTCCAGATCGTGGGGATAAACTGACAATGAAGTCAAATGCCTCCATAGATCTCTTTTTAATGTGTGTTTGCCTGCTTCAGCTGTGTAAAGGTCACTGCAGAGACAGGCAGGTCACATGCTCAGTGACGGGTATCGGTGGGACTCAAGAATATGAATGCATACATCAGCGAGCACACTTTCTAAGAGAGTTTGGATTAGACAGGAAGGAGGCAGATTTAGCAATGATGGATTTATTAACAACTACAAAAGAAGCCACATATCATTGATCCACATCAGCTGCAGCAGCTTTTAACCTTGTCTGTAGGTCGCGGCACGACAAATTAGAACACGTTTATGAACATTCAACAAATTTAAACCTGTGAAACTTTATCATTCATTCATAATAGAAGCAATTAAGTTGTGGAGTAAGATCCATGTGAGGAAATCAGCCATGGAAAGGCGAGGCAACCTGTTGCTGCATGTTGTCATCTGCAAATTGTCGTTGCATGATCTCAATAACAACACAAGATTTTGTGAATGTTTTGGGCTTTAATTTGTGATCTTGTGACTCCAGCTTCTCCATGCTGCACTAGGCTTCAGTTATACCCTGTGTAATAAAACCGCCTGATAATGAAGCTTGGACCTTGTTCCAGCCTTTTTCAATGTCACTGAGTTAGCAAAGTCACAAAGGAGACCTATAGGGAAGAAACTGTAATACATTCTTTGTTAGGAGGGGCAAGCAGAGGGTCGCAGACACAGGTTTAATGGAATCTTTCAATAGTGAGAGTGACACCAGTCTGTCTCTGTAACCTCCACCTTGGTGTTTTAGTTCCAGAAAATACTCTAAAACTCTTTCCTGGTAAACCTGTACCATCCAAACACTTTACACCTGTAAACTGTGTTTGCCCAAGGACTCGTGTCACACACCATCTTGTCACTCCATTAAAGCTTCACGCGGCCATGCCAGCGAAGGGCCAACCTTGAAAGAGCATCATTACTGTTAGAAATACCAGGAACTGTGTTGTTTCCAGGAATTCTCAACAATATCTGCAGCAGTCTGGCGAACAAAACACTTCAGCATCGAAACCTGTGTCATATATGAGCTATAACTTCAAACTGGACAAATGTACTGCACACTATCTGTAAATGCAGGTTTTTCTGTAGAAGAATGGACAGTGGTATGTTCATGCTTCTGGTTCATGAACAGGAAGAATATGTGGATGTACTTAGAATCAGACCGAGAGAGGGAACAAAAGCTTTTTGTTATCTACATACCTCTGAAAAACGCTGCACTTCTCAAGGGAAAATCTTCACTGATTCTTCGAAATGAATACATTCAGGCTTTGAAATGAAAGGAAAAACACTTTGTGTAAGGAAAGAGACTTTAAATGATGCAATTTGTGTGCGTTAAGTCGGGATTTGCGTGTTCATTCAACTGTGATGACGTCATCATCTGCATCAAGTCATGCCAGAATTCTTGATCAGTAGGGCCAAAATCCAGATCAAATGTACAGGTTGTGTTGTATGACGTAGTTTGTCAGTATGTTGGACTAAGGACAGTTATAGCGCTAACTATGGCGCTATGAAATGAAAATGAAATGAAATAACTCAACTGGAGACGTGAGGAACCATCACAGGCATGACTATCCTGCAAGGAGGTGCTAGCTCTGCCTTTTTAGCTACACTCTGCAAAACAATGTCACATAATTAATTAAGACTCTGTAATCTCAAATTGAGCTGTTTTAGGGTTATTGAGCTAAGTTTAGGCCCGGCTTACACAATGTTTCATCCCAAAACGCTAAAAAGCAGTACAAAATTCTGTTTTTATCTCGAAACGCCGGGGGAATGGAAACGCTGTAGTTAGCATGCCAGGCCTGTAGTTAGCGCCATAACTGTCCTGTCCAAAAGTCACTTTTGGTAGAACTCCGCCGAGGTACAGTTTAGCCGATCATCTGGTGTGTTGGCGAATACTTAGTGCAGAAATGGTGCAACAGATGCACAGTTTGCTGAAAGACAGTCAGCAGATTCAGCAGCACAAGCACAACATGGTAGTCTACGACCATCGTAACAACAGTACTGTTGTACTGCTGTGTGCGCTTGCCACTTACAGGGCAACAATAGCGACAGCGTTTTGGAAAAAATTCCCCTCTGGAGGCCATTTTTAAAAGTTTGTGTTTTAGATGACCGCTAAAACACCTTTTCCGTGTAAACGCCAAGCAGAAATGCAACAATGCTTTTGCATTTCACCCTAAAACCGTCATCATAAACGGCCCCTTAGATTGTTTTCTGAGGGTTTAGGCTTTGGTTTGTGATTGGAATACAAACTATAGTTCAAAACATTTGGAAAAACCTGTCACTGACTTGAGGCATGCAAAGGAAGAGATGCTTAGAGACGGGCTTCGTTTGTCCTCTATTGGCTGTAAAAATCTGTCTTTTATAATGTTAGCTCACTCCATTTAAGATATCTGACCCTATAGCATCCTGTTTGAAGTTTTTGGCTGCTCACTCTGAGTCGTGACGGAGAATGTTTTGAAATTTGAAGACTGTGTCCTCTGATGTAGACTTAATATCCACCCTGTTCCCTGTCTGAGAGCCCACACTGATATAACTCCTCACACACTTCACCAGTTTGTCTTAAGGCACAGCTAACCACAGCCAGCCCTCCTCTGCCTGGAGTGGACCCATCCAGGCTGTAATTTCCGACTACAAGAGAGTTGTAAGCTTTGTTTAAGGCTGAGAGGATAAAAGGCAGCATCACCTCCGCTGCAGAAACGGCATTAACACATTTGTTTTTGAAGTGAGTTAAAAGAATTCAGAGAAAAAAGGATCCTTCTCAGAGGATTACAATTGTTTTGTCTCCCAGAGCTCGTGTACAACATCTCTGCTTTATGTGCGAGCAGTGCTAGTTAGTCATACTCAAAATAAGCAACACAAACACCAGCACTGACTCAGCTTTAAATGCACCGCAAAGCTCCTTATGCTTTTGCTGATGCATATTGTGTAACTGTCAAGATGAGCGTGTGTGTGAGTGTGTGTGCTGCATCCATGTTGGCACATGTTGACATGGACGCTTAAAGGGACCCGAGGCCAGAGGCTGATGCGTGTCTGAATATTTCTAATTATTGCGAGCTATTTGAGCAGATTATCCGCAGTGTCATGTGTTCCCAAGGCTGCAAACAGCTCCAAACGTCAGTGAGAGCCTAATCTGATTCTCCCTGCCCAGGGAGCTCCACATCGTCACCCTCAGACTCCTCTGCTTCCTCTTATATTCTCTTATTTTAAATATCCAGTGGCTGACGAATCCAAAGAGCCCTTTAGAATCCACGACTCCATTGTGGCGTGTTTCATAATGAAGACGACAAGATGAGTCAGAGCTCAGTGTGCAGGGCAACCCAAAAAACACTACAGATGGCAATGATCAGAGACACTGAAGTCAGTAAGCTGTATTGTGGTGATATTAAACATTTAATGATTATATGAGTTCATACACCACCTCTCCTCTTTATGACATATACCTGCTCGTCCCACCTACAATAGCTCCTCTGTCTTTCTATATGCGCCTGAACTTCTCACAGTCATCAGCACTACATTATGTAAAAACGCCCAAATGGCACCACTAATGCTCTTGATATTACGTTAGCACTCAGGTGATATTTGTGCAGATGAAGCCGGTCTGAGATTGAAGCGTTACGCAACGATCAAAAACTTTAATAGTGCAGAATGGAATCAGCTGCAAGCAGCTTTAACTTAAAAGAGCATCAACACGCACAGAAGGACCTTTAGTGTGTAATAACCTTCAGAGCATGTGTTAGACCCTATTAGAAACATACGCTTGGGTCCAGATCATCTAAATGATTTTTGGTAACAGGAAACTTGAGAAATTTGTCAGAGTTGTCTGTAAATATACTCAAGTGATTATGAATGTTGGGCAGCTTGCTCAGGTATTGTCAATGCAACAGCTGGTGATTTGTTCCATGGAGTGTTGCAGCTTGCTTGCATGACAGAAGTGTATAGATGTTGGTAAATACACAGCATTCAGCACATAATTTCGATGCAATAAAAAATTAGAAGAAAGAAAAGATTATTCATGTGCCCAAATCTTGAATCTTTAAGAGACAATTAAATTAAGTCAATTAAACTCAACTAGAAGTCTACAACACCCCCTATATCCAAAAGACTTTCATGGCTGCTTTATTAACTTAAATAAAGTTTTAAGCCTGTTTAACTCAAGTAATTAAATTTTATTACAAAGTTAAATAAAAAATAAAAAACTGGGTTCATACAGCAACCAGATAGAAAAACTACGGAAAGGCCTCGTATGTCTATTACACACATTCCCTACAAATGGACTTTATAGTGTTCCCTGAGGTTATATCTGGTGTAGAAGACATTAAATTACTAAAGAACGTTAAATACAAAAAAAATAGCAACAAACCAACAACAAGCAAAGAGCGTGTTTTCACCCAAAGCCTTACTCAGTATTAAAGATAATCATCAAACCCGCCCTTTAACCTCTTAATACCCAGCATGCACATATCTCAGACCCATGATACTTCATTTTATAAAACCTTTACCTATTAGCCACATTTAGGGACACTGCCCACATCATCTTTTGGTGAAATCACAACATTACACCCATTTTAGTGAAAAAAACCCAACATATTCAAGTACAATAACACTTCTAACAATCAATAAAGAACTTATAACACAAATAATCAAACTTCCCACACAAAGACCAAGTTTAGTTATTATACTTATACTTATCAGGTATTACTTATCAATAGCAAGGTATATTAAAAATTGCACACCAGACAAAAGCTAAGGTCTTAAGAAGTTAAATACAGAAAGTGATAGACACATAAAGGCTGTTTAGAGTGCTGAATTTTCTGCCCCTAATGCCATATTGCGGAACACATCCATGAGTCTCAGTCTATCTTATCCCCCCTCACCAAAAAAAAAGAAGAAGAAAAAGAAGAATTACTATTATTGAAGCTACAAACAATGAGTTGCCAAACTTCCACCAATCCTCAATAACATTGTTATGAGAAGAAACTATCAGTATCCATTTGGTAATTACTTCCCCCTCTGTGAGAAACCGTCATTCCCCTCTTTCTGGGTCCCTAGCAGAGCTTGCAGAGTCAGTGCTGTGCCATGTGTTTGAGTCTGGGGGCGAGCCCCGAGGCTGGCTCCAGCAGCCGTAGTTTCACGGGGAATACTGAGCAGACGCTGGAGAAACCCCTTCTGCTCCTCTCAGCAACTCTTACACATCTGAGCATGAAGTGAAGCACTCAGTCAGACTCTGCAGAGCCCCCAGCCTGGGTCTCATGTCATCTCTGCTGTCTTTCATCCATGAGGAGAGGTCACACAGGGTCTTATTAGCTCAGGGATTATTTCAGTATTACAGAAAAGTGACATCTGATGCTGTGAGGGTGAAGAAGTGAGGGCTGTGATACCACAGGACCAAGACGTGCTGAGATGGATTATGTTCTTGGACTATTTAATGCTAATAAATTCACACCAGTTCATAAGACAGCTAAATGAAAACCTGACAGCACTGCAGAAAAAATGCAGTTTCATGTGTTTTAAAACTCCATGGGGGAAAACAACACCAGTATGGTGATAAAGATAAATGGATCTGGGTTTTGAGGATTGGTTTATTACCTGATATTAAAAAAAGGAAGGAAGGAAAAAAAGCTGCAAATGCTATTTGAAGTTTGGGATTGAGAGATTGTTTTTATGATGTATTCTTTGAGATAAAGGCTGATGGTTGGTTATAAAGATAGACTGAATATCATCTTATCCAGGCAACTCACACGAAAGCTTCACAGCAGAGGAACATTTTTCTCAATGACCTTTCGTAGTATGTAGTCGTGGTTTCAGCTTTCACTTGACCTGCTGCTGCTGCAGAACAAATGCTCTTTAAAAATAGTCTTTTGTGAAACGTTTTGAATAAAACATGATCACACTTCACAGTGGCACGGCAAAACTCATCCATGCATGTTTGAGAGAGAGGTGCCACGAGGAGGTCAGAGACTACTCGCTGGCTTTGGAGTTGAAGAGCTGGAGCTTGTGAGTGGACTGCTGTCATGTTGTGCAGGAAGAAACATGCTGCAGAAGTCTGTCTAACTTTAAGCTACAGGCTAACTAGCTCAGAGTGTAACTTCCTGTCTGCAGGTCATTCAGAGGTGTGTGCTGCCGCTTTAACAGGCCGTGATGAGACTTTCTGCTGCTTTCTGCCCTCTCAAAGGTCAGCACTGTCAGAGTTCACCAAAGCTGAACATGATGCAAAGAGACTTCAAACCTTTGGGCAAATCCTCTGATAATAACTTCAGAATAAATTAAACTTGCTCCAGAATTTCACTGTTTCTGCAGCCAATCGATTCAGGAACTTCAGGGTGTTTTTGCTCCCTGTGGCTCTTCCTTTTTTCTCTTTAAAAAAAACTAATGATAAGAACGCAGATCTTCCAAAATTTGAATTATTTTCAGGGATCCATTTATTTTCTGATCTCACAAATCCGTCTTTGTTGGTTGCAGTCATTCAATCAACACATTCCCATGAATTAAATGTAAAGTTGAGCTCATTGACTTTCTCACTTGGACTTCTTTCCTTCTGCACAGTAAAAGAAAAACCCTTTCACATCAGCAGCTCTACATGTCACAGATTTGATGACTTTTGGCCCGAGTTTTGCTTCACAGGCTACAAACAGCCTGCCCCATCTTGTCATTTCTTTCACTTTTTGGGTCATATGGAGACTCAAGGGATGAGCTGCAGGGATGGAGAACAAATCACATTATTATTAGCTGTAAGTCATCGTCACCCACCGCTCTGAGTGTGTGTGCGTGCTGTGTTTGTGTGTGTGAGAGAGAAGCTTTCATGTCAGCAGAAAGAGAGAGGAGGTTTTTAATACCAGAGACAACAGAGAGCAGCCTGGGCTCTAATACTCTCCATCGCTTCATTAGCAGGGACACTGTGTATGTGCAGTGTGTGTGTGCGCAGTGTGTGTGTGTGTGTGTGCACAGTGTGGGAAAGAGAGTGAGGGCCGATCAGCGTTGATGCTGTCACTCGGCTGCCATTCTGCTTCAAACAGCCCACGCAGTGACAGACGGAGTCAAAGAAGAGCCATTATTAATATTTCTGCTCTGAAATGAGCCTCAGAAGAAAAAGAAGGAGAAGAGGAGGAAGAGGAAGCATACGCTTTCTCATTGTCCGACGTTATTGAAGTCCCCTTTTTGGGGACATGAAAGCCGACACAATAATTTCTATTAGCGGACCTTATCAGGCGCCCAGCCAGCAGATTAGCGCTGGTAATTCTCTCTTTTCGGTGCAGAGGTCTTTTTTTGAAATTCAGAGCCTGTGAGTGAGAGGGCGCGGGGTAAAAGTAGGAAATAGATTCATTAGTGTTGAGCAGGTCCTTCAGTCAATAGCCTCAGTCTGAAACCTCTTTTCATCAGTACAGGCGTGTTGTGTCTGTAAATGTGTCCTGTGATGTTTTTTTTTTTTAATTTGAGAAGTTATTAAAAAAAAAAAACTGTCACCGTTCCAAAGACATGACAGGTACATGTTAGATTAAAAACTATTTTTCCAACCATCTTTATCTTTGAGTATTCTTATTTAGACATGATACCCTTGCATAGCAGAGCCAAGTGAGCATGAAGAGCTTTGTACAATAAAACCAGACGTGTAATTTATGTGAAGCCTTGTATTTTTTATGTATATTTTTAAAGTAGCGATGGAAATTGGCCTCTGATCCAGATCTTCTTGCTCCCCAACAGCTCTGTTTGTCATCTCAATTTGACTTCTATTTAATCAGCCTATGTTGCACATGTTTGACTGAATGACAAGTGCGCATGTATTTAATGTTTACCGCCATATATACATTTTAAATTTCATTCTCATATAAAATTATTAATTTTAAGCTTGATAATTTGGGTCTTTTAAGCTTCTATTTTGAAAGAATAGGAGCATTTTGCCGCCCTTGTCACCATGCTGATCAAGGCAGTTGCCAAGTTTGGCTATAAGTGTATGCCGGTATTGATCACTGCAGATCCATTTTAACAAACATTTAAACTGTGCAAAAATCACTTTTTCAAGTCTTTTGGTGAAATTTGTGGGTCTTTGGCTTTCCTTCCAGCCCACAAAATGTTATATTTAATGACAAAACCTGTATTTATTAGTGCTTGTGAATGTAAAATCCTAACCTAAAACCAGCTGTTTGGGTTTGGGGGATTTGCCGACCTCAGTGATTCCCTTTTTTGACCAATCAGGAGCAAGTCTGACCTGATTGGTCCCCTTCCCCTCCCCGCATTTAGGTAAACGAGCTTTGCTGTTTTCTAAACATTGTGCACAGGCGCCGCTCTCAGTGACGCGGAAGAGTGGGGCGGCATCAGCGGTGGCTCATTTACATATGAAGGTCACGCCCACTAAATCAGAGCATCCTAAACAGAGGGGCTATGAGAGCCTGGAAACAATGCTGCTGTGCTTGATTTATTGGCTTTTTGGACCAAAACATGTTACTACCATTTCATAAAGACATCAATGATCCATATTTAACTGCAACAAAGGAGCATAGTATGGAACCTTTAACACAAACATAAAGATAAGAGTTTAGATTTTAGCCAATTTTCACAAATTTTTACAAATCATCATAAAAGTCTAATGTTTATAAAGTTGTTGGATCACATTCTGTCCCTTCTAAGAGACACTTTCTTCACCGAACCCTCATAAAATCCAGAGAATGTTTGAGCCCTGTCACTTCAGTCTCTGCTGACTGCTTTCATTGGCCTGGATCTTGTAGTTATACATCGACAGCCTCTTCAGGCATAGCATCATTCAGCCCTAACAATGAAGTAAATACAGAGCCAGCATGGATCAGTGAGCTGTGAGCTCTCCCTGCTTATTAATTCTGCCTCCATTCCCTGCTTTTCTCATTTACTTTCTCCCAGAGATGTTACGTTTTGACCCTTGAGGACTTGACTTGGTGCCATTGCGTGTTTTAATCATGTTCCTCCTTCATCCGTATAGACTTGAAGTCCAAGTGGCGACGGGACTGAGACCTGCGAGAGAGGTATAGAGATTAACCCCCACACAGTCTTTGATGGATCTGAGGCTGCATATAAACCCACATGCATGCTTAGACATGCTCACCACGTCTTTGAGCTGACGACAATAAAATGTAATGACATGGACTGTGGAGGAGGCCGGGGCTCCTGCTGCGGTAGAAATGGAGGCACAAAGCTGGGGGAAATTGAAGAAGAGCTGGACCTCCGTCTCATTCTGCAACATGAAGCAAGCTTGTTTTATTTCTCTCTGCTGTGTAAACCGCCAGCCTTGTGTAGCGTTAAGCCAATATCAAAACTCCTCTTGGAAGGACCATTAAACATTTAGTCCATTATTTTGCTCTCCTCCACCTGTTTCCACACAGACGAGTGCACAGCGCAGCTATCTGCACACAGCAGATTATCCCTGGGACACGTTGGCAGAGCTCTGAATCTTTTACCTTAAAGTGCTTATTACTGAAGTTGTTTTTCTGCTCGTGCCATTCTTTGGTCTCCATGGGGGCTCAGTCAGTGACGCCAAACTCCAGAGGATTAATATACATCTGCTGTGACTTGTAAGGTGTCTATCAGGCAATGTTTGAGCTTCCAAGTGGAGTCTGGAGTCTGTCCTCCAAGATCTGCCAGTAATTAACACAGAAAATGAGTGACACACTCTTTTTTAGCTGTGTGTGTGAGTGTGTGTGTATGGGGAATAAGACTATTAGCCATCCCAGAACTGGGGGAGAACAAGTTGCTAATGCAGACTGAAAGCTCCGGTTCACTGCACTTGTGTTTTGTCACTGCTGTCACTTTGTTTTATTATGTTCAATTCATACCAAAAAAGTAGGTCAAAGAAAATGCAAATGAGCTCATTTTTTTCCTAAAATGTCTTACAGTGCCTTCAAAAGGTGAAAAATACAAGCATTTTGATGAATTTTGTGTGAAAACTTGTAGATAAGGTGCAAGTTACCTATAATTTGTTCTCAGCTACCGGAATTAGAATGATCCAAAAGCAAGTCTTACCCAGTGATTTACTCAAATGTAATGCCTTAGTTTATTATTAAACTTTATATGAGCTGATGGGTCTAGATATAAATCTAATTCCAAGCCAAACAAGACACTTGTATTACTTGTAATGGGTAGAAAAAGCTGCCAGTGCAGCAGGTAAAATCTGATTTTAGCTTCTGGAAATAAAAGTATTTAATTTCTGATCTTTTCAGATGAATGCAGCTCATTTTTTATATTTCCTTTAGTTATATTTCAGCCCTTTCTGCCTTTATTCAGAAAGACAGGACAGTTGATTGAGCTAGACAAGGAAGGAGAGTGGAGAATGACGTGCAGGAAAGATGCTGCAGGCTGGATTCAAGTCCAGGCTGCCAGTTCGAAAGCTCGCCTCATAGGGTATGCAAACTCGAGGTGCCCTGATGAATGTAGTTTTTAATGAAAGCAATGAGATATTTCTTCTAAAAAGTATCTCAACTTGGGTAAGATCTGAGTCTTGCAAGGAATATTCAAGTCATTCGTGTAGAAACCCTGATTCTAAAACCCGGTTTATCAAACACTCTTCTGTTTTCGTCTTTCCAGCTCATCTTGAAGGCTGATGACTCCTATGCTGATCTCACCCTCAAACAGGGAAGCTAATGTGAGGCAAAAATGCACTAACCTTTGATCTATCCAGGTCTGAGGTCAAACTCTTCAGCAGACACCAGAGGGGCTGATTTCAAACTTTCTGTCACTCCTGACACGTTTGCACTCCTGTCTGTCCCAGTGGGACGTTTCCTCTCACTAATTAGAAAATGTGTTGGGCGCCCTGCCCTTTGCAGACAACACCTCCACACGTTCCTGGTACTTCCTAATGTCTCTGCTAACAAACTCCAGAGTCTGGAGCAGTCCTCCTCTTCGTCCATCACTCCACTCCTCGAGGGACGCTGTGTTTGTTATTCCGCCCCTGAGAGCGGAAGCCTCTGCTGGCCGCCAGCTTGGATATCCCACCCCATTAACAACATGACAGGAGGAGTTAGCTTGACTGGCGTGTTTATTGTTGTGTTGACTGGACAGTGCTAATGAGGCCTTTGCACGGCGAGGCCAGCAGGATTACTCCGCCATCACAGGACACGCTCAAACAAGACCCTCTGTCACCAACCATTTCAGTGAGAACACAGACGGACGGCTCACAGGAACACACAATCTGGACTCCTTTCACACTCTTTTACTCCAAGTTCAGAAGTTACTAATGCATTTTTTACACATTCAGTCATAACAAATGCAAAGCAGTTCAGAGTCATTTTAAAGTGGCTTTAAATCAAAGGTCAAGCAGCGCTGCTCTCACTGTAGCTTGGAAATTGCCGAGGGAAAATTAGCATTATGCACATAATTGGTGTTTCAATAATTTAGTAACCTTAAATGGCATCAGCACAAAGCAGCATTATAAAGGCACCGGCTGCCACACAGGAGGTCAACAACCAGGAGAAAAATGCACAATGTACTGAAGTCATTTAAGTTTTATCTTTTCCATTAGGGAATGAGACCTTTAGCGTGTTCTTTTCAGACATCCTGCGGCACGGCTTTAACCCCAAAAGTCTCTCTGCAGGCTGCTGAGACAAAAACACAAACACAAAAGCTCAGTCAGTGGATGTGAATGTGAAAATGTGGCTTCACAGTCTCATGAGAAAAAAGCAAAGTGGAAATGACCTTATGAAAAAAGGAGTGAAGTGAGGGCTGTGTAGTGTGATGAGGAGAAACTGCTATTAATACTCAAATAAAACCAACAGAAAAGCCAAATTCCTGTTAAAGCACAGTGATTTTACTGATGGTGTTATAATCTGCTTACACCTGGGTTGAGGTTTGATGCCAGCAGTTTGTTTCTGTTAACAAATACCGTCTGTGTTTGCATAGCAGTATTGGACAGAAACTTGCATGTAATCTCATTTTCTTCTGCAGCCTCCAGAAAATCAAAAAGTTCATGCCACCTGAGTGGGAACCTGTCTCTCGATTCTGCAGCCACACACTCACTCTTCCCCTCAGCCTCTCTTCATGCACACAGAGGAGTGTGTGTTCTCTTCTCTCTCACAGTGTGTGCATCCTGAAAGACGTTGGAGTACCTGCTGCTCACTGCCTCTAACAGCAGCTTGCTGATTTACGTTTTGTTCCGCTAATCGTCAGCAGCACTGCTGTTAGCCTCATTAGCGCTGATGCTACAGCTGATATAAAGGAGCTATTGATGAAGTGTAGTAATAAGACCACTGGGGACCAGGTGATGAAAGTCTCACCTCTGATTAGACGGTGCTTTACCTGCGGCACTGTTTGTGTTTGTTAGGTTTTCTTTTTGTGGTTGTTGTTGTTGTTTCTCACCTTTTCAAAAAGCCTTTTTTACTCATGAAATCTCCAAAGCATACAGGAAGAATAAAACTGTCTTTTTTATGGTATTTTTGCTTATCATGGCGGGTTTTTTTAAGTTTCAAGTCAAACGGTCAAATTAGTGCTTTTAAACAAAAATAATAGCTAAATTTCACTAATTTATAACAATAATTTGAGCAATTGAGATTCATTTGTAGTAGAATTACAGAACAAGAACGTCTGCTCGTGTCACATTTTTGTGCCGCTCATATTGCATATTGATAAAGCCTCTAATTTAATTTATTGTTTTGCTGATTTTCCCCAATTATCGCTGCTGAAACCTCAGTGATTTCACTTTAACCCGATCTACAAGGTTAACGTGGATTTATACCTTGGTAATTTACAGGCTGCATCATTTAAGTTCTTTTACATAACCACGTTTTTCACCTTCACAGCATTACTGATGGTTCTTTTTCTATTTATATGACAGATTAATTGAAATGTATTTGAGTTTAGTATAATATCTCTATGGCGCTCTTTTATGCATACATGAAAAAATATAAATTCTCTTTAAAAGTGTAAATAAATGCATCAGGTAGCTCAGAGGACATCATCTAATTCTCATCCCGTCGATGCCTGGAGCTGTCCAGGGTCCTGATCCCTCTCTACTCATCTCTGTAGAAGCTCTGATACCTGCATCACAAAGCTGTGTAGGCTGAATGCTAAATTGTAATTACAAAGCATAGTTTGAGTATGTGAAAGCTTGCCTCATGGATATAGTTTCTAAAATGGACTCAATGCTTAGTCTAAATTAATCAAAATGTAATGAGAGTCTCTGTTAGTCCTTGTCTTTTTGCTCTTAAGCTTTTGTGGCTGCTCCAGTTTTCAGTGTGACAACTCTGGGAGTTAATCAGTGTGTTCATTTCTGTTGTGACAGTAATTTTTTTCCTCTTAATGCCTTTCTTACATCTTGTCCCTGGATGTCACGTGGCACCTGTTGCAAAAATACACCCTCCACAGGACCTAAAGTGCATAAAGAGATGTATGTTTTATACAAGTTTGGCTCTGCTATTCAGAAACATAGCACAGGCCTAGCTATTGGATATTGTTTCGGTAATCTGAGCTACATTAAACACTGTTGGCAAACACTTGTTAAATACTCAGCTGTCGAGCTTTCATCTTTACTAAACAGTCATATTACTGAGAAAGCAAAAGTGCTACCTTCTACTTTGTTCTGTTCATAAATTACTCAACACTTTTGTTTTTTATCCTGAAGCCCCTGAAGCTTGCAGTCTCCGTGTTCCCTTGACTTGAAAAAAGAAACAATGACAACTTTTTCATAAATGTGCCGCACCTGGTCCCTGTCCACTGCTTTCATTAAAAGCATATCTCCTTCTGCTCATACACGCTCCAAAATGTCTGCTAAAATGCCCCCCCAGTGAGTAAACAAGATGGAACCTGCAGCGCCGGTGCGTGGTTTCAAATTGAGAGCTAGCAGAATTTGACAGCTCCGTTAGTGCAGCTCTTAGACATTCATTATCATTAAGATGTCGGTTTCCGTACCTGCTTAAGTAAGCATTTATTCCCAAGCTGTTAGGTCTCCTCAGCGCTTTATCTCTCACCCTCTCCCTCTCCTACATTGCAGGAGAAATTGCAACCCAGCTTTGCATCAGCAGTTACAAAAAGAAGGCACTTCTTCTGCTTTTCTTGATGCTCATCCAAGAAATAGATGTACAGGAAGCATGTGGGTCCTACAGAGGTGGGAGGAGGGAGGGAGGGAGGAAGAGGGGGTTGTCTTTGTGTGTGTCTAAACCTGTGTGTGCTCACTTTGCATTTCTCCAATTCCCTCCTGTTTCCCAAAGACTATTACTCTAACTTTTCATCCATATCCAGTTGACAGAATAAAGACATTTCATTAAAGCTATCTCTGTGCCCGGGCTGTTTAATGAAATGCATACCTCTGCAGCTAGTATCAGTGTGTGTGTGTGTGTGTGTGTGTGTGTGTGTGTGTGTGTGTGTGTGTGTGTGTGTGTGTGTGTGTGTGTGTGTGTGTGTGTGTGTGTGTGTGTGTGTGTGTGTGTGTGTTGGGGGGGGGGGTTATCCATGCATATGTGCTCCTATATGTGCATCTCTTTAATGTAACATCAGAATTTGCCTTTCTGCAGCTTTGGTAATCTTTACAGTACATGGTTGCAGCTTTAACCCTTTGGGTGCCCCTGCATACATCCATATGTTACACTCTGGTGCCAGCCTCCTCCTACAGCTCTCTATAATGAGAAACAATGCCTCTCCAGGCTCCAGGTTCATACCTACATACCTCTCTGTGAGATCCTCGGCCCAGGAAGTAATTAATGTAAGGCTTAATTGCCCAGAGAGCATTTCCCCAGACCTCAGTCCCCACCTTCACCACAACCCCGAACTCTAATAAGCCCACAGGGACGACCCAGCATGCACCTCACTCCCTGCAGAGGCAGCTGCATAATAAGTCTGCAAACAGGGCTTCACACACCCACGTCCATAACTGAGACTGCAGCTTCAAAAGGAGTGATTTTTATAAAAACATCCATTGTATATGGGACTAAATAATGACATGACAGCAGGGAACAACAGTTTTCAACCTCCCTTTTTTTTCTTTCTTTCTTTCTTTCTTTCTTTCTTTCTTTCTTTCTTTCTTTCTTTCTTTCTTTCTTTCTTTCTGTCTTTCTTTTTTTCTTTCTTCGTTTCACTCAAATTAAAGATTTTGGCACAAACAGACTTTAATTCTTCTGAAATATTGACACCAGCTGACGGAAAGCAGCTCTTGATTTTGTTTGCATTTGACCCACCATTTGCTAAACCTTTATTTTTCAACTGACCAGAAGGGGGCGACTCCCCGGTATAGGAAAACAGGTAGATTGAATGGATTTAGTCAGAAACTCTGTTCATTATCTGATGTATTACTTCAGTGAATATCTCCCCCTTTAGGCTAATCTATGATCTCAATCTGTTTCAGGTCTTCTGATGTTCATTTTGAATGTTGTTGTCCTGTGAAGTTCAGAATTGATACATAAAGGTGTTTGTTGGGATGTGGTGTCCCTTGTTGTCTAGTTACTGAATGTCCACCTGTGGAATATCTTCCAAATATGACTGCCCCAGGCTCCTAAGTACCAGGATGTTGGCAGCAAAAACATCAGATTTGGGGCTCTAAAATAGTGTTTGACAAACAGTCATGGTGGCTACATCCTCATCCTTATGACATCTTTGATAGCTGCTTGTTTGGTGATCTGTCACTTGAAGTTGTTTTTTGTAAAACATGGACCATGTCTCTGCGTGTTGTGTTTTGGACTCTGAAAAGTATCCACCTGTTTGAGAGAGATACGGATATAAGAATGCTTTTCACAGTAGGACAGATGATAGGTATTGTCTCAATCCTGCTGTCTGTCTTTCTGCTGAAGAACCCCAAACAGCCTCCGATGATGTGAAACCTCTCTAATGAAATATTGGGACGCGAAGCCACCACGAAGCAGAATCCTCCCGCCCTGCGATGCCCTTTTCAGCTGCGCATTAGCCATCCCCTCTGTCCGACATCTGCAAAAGGCCACGCCATATATCCCCGTCCACTTTTACAGCCTGCCAATAAGAAATGAAAGTGGCTCTGACGCCTGGCGAGCAGTGGGAGTGAAATATAGGAGCATGGCTTCTATAGTAGGCTGTGTGTAGATTATTGACAGAGCTGCTTGTGCCTCTGTCAGCACTGAGTGATGCCCCACGCTGCTTGAGCTGCATTCAGGAATCTATCAGTGGCTAATAATTATGTGTGCATTTACGATGAGGGGCCCGGGTTTAATGGATCGATCGACACACACTCCAAGTCCCATTCTGCTCATGGATTTCCTGTCATTTTCAAGATTTTGGATTGAGGGGCTATTTCCTCTCTCTGTCTCTTTCTGTTACCTCCATGCACAAATTCTGTCTGAACATTCCTGCAGATCTCATCATTTAATCAGTTATCTCTTTGAACAGTATACAAACACAGCAGCTCTTGAATGGATTGTTAACGTTTCTATCGCAGGGAAAGGATCCAGCATAAAATGATTCATGTCCGTCAAAGCAAAACTGTAGATTCAAACTTCAGAATGTTAAGGTCTTTTTTAGATGCCTAAAAAGCATGGACCATTGACTTAAATAGGGATTCATCTTTAGGTTGGGCTGCAAGGCTTGAGGTGAAAATGATCATACTCCATGAATTAAAATAATGTATATGGATATCAGGTATATATATTTATCTTCAAACAGTATGAGTCATGCAGTTCTAATTGCAACTTATGCAAATAGCATTTTCCTTGCATTCATGAGAATATATCTGCACAAATGGTTCATGCTTTTATGTCTTTTTGCCACCGTAATGCATGAAGACAGACTGGTTTTGATGCCTCCATGGAGATTTTTCCACCTTCTTTTAGCCAATTAGCAAAAGAAAATGGACAAACATGTGGGAGTTGGAGCCAATTCAATAGATATGTTGAAAAGATTTATATATAACTTAAATTACTGCAACACTATCATAATCTGAGGACCAATTGTGCCACTTTGTTTTTGTTATTTCAGATATCTCATTATACCTCATTTAAACCACATTTGCCTGAAAAGTCTTGATACAAATCCTGTTTAAAGTTATTACACAACTTCTTTATTGTATTATTTAAAAAAGAAAATGTTGAAAGCACATTTTCTCTAAATAATTTAGCATCCTTTAAAGGAAACAAACCTTAAAAGTTGTACTTGTTGTGTTGCAACCTTTTTTTTTATACTCTTTCCCAGGAATTAAATCCCAATGTCTGGCTTCTAATATCTTTAAATAAGATTTGTATTGGAGCTTTTTTGGATCAATGTAGTGTTATTACATTTTTTGATTAGCAGTGAGAGAAATAAGTACAGATTTTGGCATAAAGCAGGCCCTGTTAGGGCAAGTTTGTAACTTCAGATTCTTCCAAGCATCAAGGTAGATCAGTTAACTATTTAAACCATTTTATATGATTAAAAAATTTTGGTAAAGCCTTTTTCCATCCTTTATCTATCAGCTGTCTTAGCTTCACAACCAATTACTCTGAAAACTTAGATGTCACTCGTGCTGTCACAGTTGCTGCCACTCATATTTTACACAGAGCTCTTCAAAAACAGCCGAGACTCCGTTTGCATCTCGGTCAAACCGTACAGTTGACTGGTTCAGGATTTCCTCGACATCAGATGGAGAGAAGCTGGCCTGCCACAGCGCATCAGCCTTCCTCACCGCAGAGAGATCCAGTGATCACACATCCAGTCACTGCCTCTGCTGCTGCTGTCAGGTCTTCTCCACACCATCCTGACAGAAATAACAACTGCCCCCTGGTGTCCCAGGCCTCTGACAGTCAGCATAATGTCTGCAGCACAGCTGAGGTCAAGCTTACAGGCTCATGTCATAAAGATACTCTATTCTCTATTATACTATGGTGTGGTGCAGGTCAAGGAGTGTTTAATACTCGTGTGAAAGTCAAAGAGTAGACGGCTCAGAGAGAGAAGTCCCACCTTCAGAGGGATTACCAGGCAGAGCCTTTTATTGCTGTGACTCGGTGTTGTGAGATTACAGACTTACAGTGAACCGTCACTGCAGAGTCAACATTTAGTGTCCATGCTGGAGCTGTGGTCACCTTTCATTGAAGGTTTGGGGTTTATGCATGACAAAATAAAGATTTAGCCCTAAAATAACAATAGAATAGAAAATATTTGATTTATCCCTGAGGGGAAATTCAGGAGGAGTCACAGCAGCAATCAAGAAAACAAAAGTAAGAAATTGTATGGGAATTATAAAAAAGTCCATTAGAAAATAGATGATGACAGCTTGTCCATCATTCTCCAGTCAGCCAGCCTCCACCTCCACAGGGTCCAGGACTGAGCTTCTTCAGCAGTCTGTTCAGTCTTTCTCTCCTGGATCCTGTCTTCCCACAGCAGGTGAAGCTCTTCCAATGTGGCATTGGTGTCTGGTGTTAGCTCTGTTAGCCATGTCTGTGAATAGTATGATGCTACTCTGCCTTCTGGTATTCCCTCTGTTGCTGGGTTAGCTTGGCTAGCTCATCCATCTTATTGGAGATAGATCTTTCGTTCCCAATAACGATGGATGGAAGGACAGGTTGATGTCGTCACTTCTTAGCTCACCCCTGAGTACCAGCACGTTTTCCTCACCTCCTTCTCCTCACCTTGTGGGGAATCATCAGGCCTTGCACCAGTTAGCATTAATTTGCTAAAGGATGCTAACAGCTGATTTTACATGTAAACTATGCGGCCATGGTTACATGTAGGATCTCCAGACAAACACAGGAGCAAAACCAGTTTGGCGTCCACGACCAACAAATGAACCACACAAAGTAATGATTGACCCCAAGTGCAAAAATGACAAATAAGAGATGAAAAATTACAAGAAACCAACAAGGAAGAGAGAGCTGCTGTAACAGGCAGCCAGAACTGGGTGGTGCAGCGCAATAAACATTAACAAGGGGGCTCGGTGCTTGTCGTGATAACCAACTGTGGATTGTCAAGAGATCATTAACATCTTTCCTCTGTCAGATGCAACCCAAACCAACCAATCACGCCTGCTTTCTGAGTAACTTTGGTTAAACTCTTTCTGCTATCACTCTAAAACCTGCATATTACAAAAAGAAAACTCGTAGTGGAAGAGGTTTATAAATACTCCTCCTTGCCTCTCTTCCCTCTGCCTTCATCTGAGAGAACTTTCAGTGTGTAAGCACCGCAGACGAACTTCGCCGCTCCGAGTCTTGTGCGACTCGTTGACTTGCTGAGTCTTTAGCTCTGAATTGACACCGAGACGCGTCTGCTTCCCTCTGATTCAGCGTGAATTTGCATATTTTCAAATTATCTCAGCTTTTGTTGGAAATCTCAGCGGTATTTGCATATCACAATTCCAGTGACTCATCCCTGCGTAATACTGTGTTCCTAAATGGAAAATGCTGCTTTAGGCTCTGGCAGATATTGTAGCAAAAAGCTGCTTCTGTGCTGGAGTTGATGGAGATAAGCCTCTGCTTCCCACCCTGTTAGAAGAACTGAATCCTTGGTCCCTGGTGCCAAGTCTTACATAAGAAAATGAGTGGCTGAGATGCCTATCACGCCCACAGTGCTGACACTCTCTCTTGCTGTGCCATCCTGTGCTCTCAGTCTTATAGTGCATGTTTGAGCTGATCACAGGCTGATTAAAATACTCTGAAAAGGTTCTATGTTTAGAAATTTTTAGCACGCAGCTGAAAGTCGCACTCCTTATTTTTCTCCTCCATGCTTCCTCAGTGTCATGTTGGCAGCATGAGGCTGCAATCCATGCTCCTGTTACTTCAGGAGAGACTTAATGGGAGCATATAACGCTCAGAAGATGAAGACCTGGTGTGACATACAGGAGCTTCGCAAAATAAGGCCTGCACTTTAGGTCTTACTCCATAGGACAACCCCTCAAGCAATCAACCTGGGTTCAAGTCCAGCCGGAGGCCCCTTTCCAGCATTTCACTCCTCACTCTCCCCTTGTTCCTGCTCTGTCGACTGTCCTGTCCCCTCAGCTAAAAGCATAAAAAGCCTGAAAGTAAAACTTTCCAAAAAAATAAAACATAGCTTCTTTACTGGCCAGATAACGGGGTGTTGGCTCATTGTCGGCAAAGCTAAATTCTGCAAAATCATGTCTTTAACTGAATATTTTTGGCCAAATCAAGAGTTAATATCATTTGGTGCCCCAGAAAACATATCATTTGCCAACTGCCTCTTATAATAGCAATTTTGAGCACACAGGCCTGTAAGCTTTATCGTTTCTGTTATTTTCCTTTTTTAATGGTTCTTTTGGTGTCCAAAAAAAATGGATGTTGTCAACTCAAAGTTTGTGTTTGGCACCAAAGACTAACAGATTGGCAAAGTTAAAAAAAATAAATTAGTCCATTTGGTGTTAGAACAAGATGACCTTTGCATCATAATTTCTTGGATAACATGAATTTTATGTCTGAAACCTGTAAGCTTCACTGTTGGAAAAAGTACTGTTGGGCACTAAACATGCTTCAAAAGGAAAAATGTATTTTAATGTTAACATGATGTTGGGAAAGTTTCTTTTCACTGGGGCATGGTGTCTAGTATTAACTGTCCTATTAAATAGAGAAAGTCCATAAGAAGCATAAACAACAGTGTGTTTGTGTTTTCAGTCTTTCATTTGTGGCCATCTCTGTCATTTTTTAGTTGTCAAGTCAATTGCTGCAAATATCAACCAGCCCGATGATTATTTATGTCCTTTTAAAGCTAAATTACAGTTAATCTGCTTTCTAAGAATCAAGATGTCACTTTATGTATGGAACCATGAATCTCCATGGTAAATATTAGGGGTGCACCGATCACAGTTTTCTGGCTGATCATGGATCTTTAAAAAGCCTGACCTGCCAATACCTTTGGGGTCGATACCAATTTTTATTTTTCATTTTATATGACTGTCAGCATATACCTTCAATGTTCCTGTCTTGTTTTATTGAAAATCTTTGAACAATACCTGTGAAACAATAAAATCTTTATGTTTTAACTTAAACAACCAATAAAGTCATGAGTTTTAGGTCGCAGAGCAAAAAGCAACAATGGCTGACTGTCAGACCTTCCTGGAGGTATATAAGATCAGTTTCATATGTAAGGGTGGGCCGATCACTGATCACCTATCACCCAAAATTAAGGAAATCGGCATGTCTAGTAAATATTTACTACTACATCAGTTTACTTGTCCTGTGAGGAAGGACTAAAATTAGTCTGTAAACAACAGTACAATGTGGTCTGTTTCTCTGCTGGTGAGTGTCAAAAAATTAGATCAGTGAACACAAGCAAAAGGACGACAATGGAGATAATGAGGCCACAACAAATAGTCTTAGATATAGATAGAAACCTTATTGTCATTATGCAGAATACAACAAATGTCCATTTGGTAGAATCCCTTAGTGGCAGGAGAATGATAGTTCAAAAAGGCAACAAAAATAAAGTGCAAGTCAGATTAAGTGTTACATAAATTGTTCTAAAAATTGATAAAATATAAATAGACAGAATATAAATACAAGATATAAAAGTAAATTATTGTGAACGAAACTCCAGATTTTAAAGTAATTTCAGTCAGGAGTGTTTTTGAGTTCACTCCTGAAGTCAGTCCAGTCTCCACAGGTTGAACTCTGCTAATTACATTTCTCCCACTGTGAGTGTGTCAGACCCGAATTAAAATAAAAGGCTGGAGCACAAACTCTGGCTGTCAGTTGTGTGACCTCTCTCTGGAGCGCGCTCCTATCTGCTCCGTGCAGATGTTCGCCCTTTTGAACGCTCGCCCTGTCTTTTGTGTTGCAGTGCCGTCGTTCTGGGGGCTGGTGAACTCGGCCTGGAACCTGTGCTCAGTGGGGAAGAGGCAGTCACCTGTCAACATCGAGACCAGCCACATGATCTTTGACCCGTTCCTCACGCCGATAAAGCTGAACACAGGTGGACGTAAGGTAAGGACGAATCACATGCGAACACTCTGCTCTGGCTGTGTTGACTCTCTTTGCTGCTGGTTGCATCACTCAGACGTTGCGTTACGCTGCTCAGTCCCAGTTTCTGTTGTGTGAGTGTGTGCATGTTGTGTTTGGGTGCCATTGTGCTCTGATAAGGTGTGTGTACCTGATCGATTGCTGTTTGTGTTGGCAGACAATGTGAGTTATTTATCCAAGGACCACTCTGCTGGAGATAACACACAGGACAATTCATCTATTCAGAGATGCACAATGCTTGTGTTCTGGTTCAAGAAGGGCTGTGACATTATCTTAAGGGCTTTGCAGCTGAATCCTGCAGCCTGACAGCGGATTAGTCGAGCATATTGTTGTACAGTGGTGCATGGAGTAGGGTGGATCTGTACCAGAGATCTGCTGTTTGCCATATGACGGCAGCTAATTGGGAAGCCTTGCAGATGGGCTGCCTTCAGAAAAGCACAGTTGCATGCTGGGATTAATGGTATGATTAGTTTATGTTTACATGCCAGCAGCAGGTATGTGGTTAGCCTTGGGTAATGATGGAGCATATAGAACACTGTTTACCACCTACAGAGCGCTGCTGCATGAAATAGATGCAAAAATAGCCCCATATTCTGCACATGGACTCCCTCTTTGCACTTTTAATATGAGGCGATTAGTCACTGAGAATTGAATTCCAGCTTTGTGCGGGAGAATAATAGAATTAAAAGATAAGAACACTTGCTCATACATTCCCTCACTGGTGTAGTTTCAGCTTGAAATGAAAATTAAATTTCACAATTCGTCTTCCTGTGAGGGCTCCCCCGCTGCTGCCTCAAGGACTGAGCTTTAAAGAGCAGCTACCCTGCAGCGTGTCCGGTGAGAGGACATCACTCACGGTGCTATAATTTTATTGCTATGTTGATGAATCGTGCAGAAGCAGAGGAGAATCAGTGGAGACAGACAACCCTGTTAGTCAAGGTTGCATCTCAGACAATAAGAGATGAAGCTGGATGCCTCTGACTCATTTGGACGTTTGCTTTCACTCCTGAAACAAGCTGCTTGTGTTTCCCTGACAGGTGATGCCTTACAGTCATAAAAGCTATCAGGGGCCAATCCCGGGCTTTATCCTCGCAGACTTTACAAGCTGTGTGTTCGTCTGTGAGGGCTTTGGATGGTAAAGATGAATGATGGTGCACACGATAATGACATCATGCAGCATACAAGAGGCATCTTCTGACAAAAAAAGAGAAACAAGATGCATTTGTGCAACTTAAAGGTCAGTCTTTAGGCTGTGGGAAGCTTTTATTCTTTTAAGTCAAATTTTCTTTGTTAAAGAAAACCATCAAGTCTTCAGACATGGTTTTACTTTGCAGGATAGTATTTCAATAAAGAAAAAAAATGGACAAACAGTCCAGAAAGTGTTTGTAATTTGGCTCTGAAGAGTCCTCCCTCACGATGATCTCACCTTTGGATCGCACTGAATGCTGGCTTACTCAACAGAATGTATCATGAGGTTTGTGAGTCAGTGTGGAGAATGGGATCAGGCCAGCAGCTTCTCTATATAGAGAATATGACGTACCTTAAAATCCAGGGTATATCAACCATACCGAAGTACAAGACCCAGTCTGTTTTTGGAGTATGGACTACACAATAGGGTATTTGATACAATAAATACAGCTCCAGCACCGAGAACAAAAAGGACCACTAAGCTAATGAGGCTAATAACCAAAAGCTCAAAGACAAATGAAACAATTAGTACAAAGCACAAAGAGTGAGTCAGTAACCACAAAGCTCTGAGAGCTGCTGAAAGTAAAGACTTCAAAACATGCTGCCTGTTCTGTGCCAGTGCTCACAATAATGACACGTTACACTAGAGAACAATGTGCACAACATGAATCTGTTTGAAACAGGAAATTGTGAGAAGCTTGGCTCAGTAAACAAGATATAGATCTGAAATCTCAGATAAGTGCACAAAACCAAAACAGAACATGATGTGCAGGAAAGGTCTCCGGTTTTATGCGACCCTGTTCCTGGGAAAAAAAAGAGGACTCATGTGCTCCTACAGCAACCATGGATTATTGAAAGAAAAGTTTGTTCTTTCCTCAACATACTCACATCTTTTGACAGAGACAAAGTGGTGTTGCTATCTTTTCATTAAACATCATCAAACTTTGTTGATAGAAGTTTCACAAATAGGTGATTCTGGGTTTATTTCAGCCATGCTTTCATTTCTTTTTCAATATAATTTTTAAATCCAGCTCATTGGGGTGTCTGTGACTACATTTCAAGCATTTTCCTTGGAGTGAAGCAGAAGAATATCTTCATATTGTTGCAGAAGCTCATCTGATTAATTTAACAGCCATGCTAAAGGAGTTTTTATGTCATACTACACATCATACCCAGAGCTGTTCCAACACCCCCCAAGCATTCAGGTTTTGTAAGTGAAGTAGACAGAACACATTCTTAGAGATTCCTTCAAAGAAGTCTAAACCTATTCATATTTTCTTCCATTTCATGGGAAAGAAACCCTGAAGTTTGAAGTGATTATTCTCCTGGCTTGTGGATCACTTTTTGGCGATCCTTTCAGACCCTCACACCGTACGCTATTACAGTCCAACTTTCTCATTTATCTCTGCGAAAAGTTTCCAAAAGCCATTTTGGACTCTTTCTTTCTCTGCTGCTTTATCTCCGGCTCTCCTCCCTCTCGGCTCGCTCCCTCTCTGCAGCGGTCTAAATGTAATCTGTTGTGTCTCCATCTCTCCGAGCACCTGAGCTGTCAGCCGGCGAACACGAGGCGGGCTTCACCTTGTCAGTGCTGATTCATCCACGCTCTGTCTCTGGCTGTTTGGCAGCCACTCAGCCTTGGCCAAACACGCTACAGAGAGAACGGTAAAGAGCTTCTGCTCGGGCTCGGCGCAGCTCAGCTCGCCACCTCGACACAGAGAGGGGCTTAAATCTTGCTTTCTGCCTGTGTGTGTGTGTGTTTGTGTGTGTGTGTGGTGTGGGGTGCTGAGGTGAAGATTAACCCTCCCTAACCTCCCCTTTATACACACACACACGCGCACACACACACACACACACATTGTATCTGCATATTGAAGATGAACTTCTGCGCTAATAGATTTCTGTGCAGGCCTGTGTTGTAGCTAATGAATAGTTAAGGCAAATTTAATTGACCTCCAAAGAGAAATTTTAATTAATGACAGAGAGACGAGGCTGTGCTACGAAGGAATCACACTTATCAAAAAGGCTTTATTAATTGAATATTTACTCTGCCATAGATGAGCCGCAATTACTTGAAGAGATTTTAATGAATTTAATCACTTGAAGCTGGGACGGAGGTGGAGAAAAAAAGTGATTTTGGAGTTGTCGCTCCTGCACATTTATGAAAAGCACTTATGAAACAGGATTACGTGTCTTTTGTCCTCATTTTCCTGATTTATTTTGAAACTAAATGCACAGGGAATCTATTAGCACTGAGAATCTGAGGCGTTCTTTACGTTTGGGGACGTGGAGCTCTCTCTTGCTTTTGTTCTGCTCTTTGATGTCAGGTATGCGCAGGAGCTTTGTCTGCGTCTGTGGCAGGCTGTGCGTTCGTAAAAAGGGATATTAAATGATGACATCCTTCTAAATCGCAGCCTAAGTCCAGCTTAAGTCCTGTTTTAAAGCTTTGAATCATACACAAGAGCGAGACAAGCTTTGAATGTGTGTTTAACAAACTTCTGAACATCAGAGAGGATTTTCTGCTTCAGCTTCTGTCGCTTTTTTCTTCTTCTGCTCTTCATGAAACACATCTCACCGCAGTCTGCTGAGGGAATCTGACAAGCATGCATGTTAGTTACTGAGTGTGTGTTTAGAGGACTCTGTGTGTGTGTCACTGGCAGCCCTGAGCTTTCTAATTACAGGCAGTGTTGGGTTGAACAACAAACAGCAGGCTCCTGGTGGCAGCTGTACTTCCACTACGCACAGAAGAAGCTCATTCTTGGGTTTGCCCAGCTGGCCATGCAGCCCACCAATCAGACATCAGTCAGTCAGTCAGCCGGTCACTGAAGCCTGCTCTGCTTTAGTGCTGTGTGTTTGCCAGCAGCTGTGTGTACCTGTGTTGAAGCTGTCAGCAGGCCAGTGCAGGTCCTGCTGTGAGTGTTGGGTGTTTTCCAGGCGGGCTCTCTGCAGATGTTTGTAGGTCACTGAGCGGATCAAACATGTGCCCCTTGCACACATGGATCATGATTTTTAGGCTCTAATATGAGGAGGCAGATGCACAGTGCCCTGTGTCCACTGAGAGTTTCCTCATGACTCATTTTTACTCAGGTTTGCAGGGGCTTATAGGTTCGTGCATGGACATTTCAAGGATTACTTCAGGGGGCGCTGGTCGGCCAATTAGTTTCAGCATGCGTCATATGAACAGATGCTTTAGTCCTTGTTGCTTGTCCGCCTTCACTCTCTACTTACCACATTCCACCACACTAAACTTCTGTCTCAATATGGGATCCGTGCAATAGTCGGTCATCTACACACCCTGATGGGGGCTTTGATTACATAATATTTATGGAAATATTTGATTGTAATGATTTTGCTTCATTAGACAGAAGTCTGGGTCAGCCGATGCTGTGAGGTTGTTTAAGTGTCTGAAAGGTGGCATGACAAACCAAACCAAGCGTCATCCGATAGTCTGAGACCTGCGCTGACAACTCGAGGCGGGAGGCGGCTGTAACTTCCGACCATGAGGCAGAGGGATTCTTCTCGTGTCTGCAGCCCACAGATAGTTGGACGTGTAACAGCAATGTCTGAGCCAGCATCCATGACAAGTCCATCTGTGGGCCTGAATCTCAATTACCCGACAGAGGAGGGAGAAAGGAGGAAGAGAAAGGAGGAAGAGAGAGGAGAAAAAAGGAGGATGGGGATGCACTGGCCCAGATGGCCTAGAGACTTTGCTGCATGCGCCCTGATGGCACAGAAACCTCTTAAAAGTCATGATTCCCTCAACATTCTTAGTTCTGGAAGTTCAGAAAGCAGATATCTTTATAACGCCACAACAGGCAGCTGACAGGGGACAGATGGTTGTTTTCAAGTGTCTTCGCAGCGTACAGAAGATGAGGAAGGTAATTATCCAGATTGATTACTCTCTCCCTCTAACCAAACTTCAGATGTCCAACGTTTTGGAAAAGGGCATTCAGGGAACTTTATCTCCACAAAAAGTTTGGAACAATACTCCAAATTTCCATCACAGCTTTTGAAGTCAAATTGCTTTTCTGACCTTTAATCTTTTTGTGTAGAATTTTAAACAAAAAAAATTGAGTTTGGAGAAATAAAATGTCAACAAAACACAGAATCTATACTGTCAGAGAAGGTCATTATAGTTTTGTATTTTTTATTTTTTGCTTTAATTTTTTTTTCAATATTATAGTTTTCAGTTTAGTTTTTGATTGTTTTTTTGAAGAGCAGGTTTTCTAACTAGTTTTTCTTTTTTTTTTTTAACCATGCAAAGACAGGAGACGCAAACAGGCATAAGTAGTCACAATCCAAAAAACACTGTCTTCATTCAGGAAAGGACCGTAAGCAAGAGGTGTTATGATGCGACCACACTGGCAAACTGTACCGTGCTTAAGCACTCTTCAGCCCTACAGCACATTTTGGATGGCCAGTGTGACCGCAACCATGGCGTGCTTGAGCACGATTCACTTCTCTGCTTTAGCACTCGTCGAGGTGGGCTTTGGCGCGGTTTACTTCATGCACACGCCACGAGCACACCTCTTGACAATGATTTATAAACAAAGCCGGGGTGTTAGAGGGCTGTGTCAGGCAAAAACGACTTCCCATTGTTCAAAAAGTCCCTAAAGTTGTAGCAGTGTTTTCTGTGTCTCACTGTGCTGACTCTTATGAGATCACACTTAATGTAAACAGTCGCTCCACGATGACGTAGGCGGGCATGTGCCTGTGTGCTACTCGCTAAAGTCTGGTTCATATTGGAGTAGTGTAACCCCTGGCCGTACTCTCCAGCGGGGGGAGGAGCGCTGTGGGGGGCAAATGTGCTTAAGCACGACACGATTTGGATAGCCAGTGTAACCGCGCCCTTAAAATAGGCACGTATACAGAACTGGAAGAGTCAAAAAACAGGAATTCAGAAGGGTAAAAGACTGGGAAGTAAGTCTACAAGGAGTGCTGGAAAAAAAAGGTGCAAGTAAATCTAATTAGAGGTCCTTCTGCTGCTTCTTCTTCTTCTTCTTATTTGATGACAATTTGACTTCCAAGACCTTTTTTCTCTCCACTTTTTTTTCTCTTCTAGCAAACTTTAATGTCATACATGCTCTTGTTCAGTGTATGTTTGAGCTTTTTGCTCTTGGCTTCAACATGCTGCTGTCATACCAATATGTCTTCTTGGCCGGCTTGATGAGAGGTGTTACATCTGAGAGCTGTACGTGATGAGGGGAGTGTGTGCAGAACGTGTGTGTGAATGCATGTGGAAGCATTACTCACAGAGAAGTGGGTCAAAGTTAATTCCTCTCCTGTCAGGCAGGGGGAGGACTGAAACTCTGCACTGCATGATGCACAGGACAGACTGACACACAAGCACTGGGCTATAGAAAGGCCTCCCATGGCACTGATAAGGAAATGTAACAAAATCCATAAGTCCAACAAGAGCCATATTTCTTTTTCTTTTTTCATATCTTTTTTTGTTTGTTTTGTTTTGTTTCCGTTAATCCAAAAAGGATGTGGTTCTCTGATGTCCCTTCACAGCCTAACCAAACTCAGTACACGCCCTTCTCCTCTGTATTTCTAATTTAGTGTTTGCGTCTTCTACCCCCTGTAAAAACATGATGCAGCTCAAATTTGTTATAATGGAGCAGAAAGGTATCTTAGTTGTGAAACTTTTACTAACTTTTTAATTTAACTGAAATTAGGTGAACGTATGGATCTCTCTCCAATAATAAATTAGAAGTTTAAGAGAATTAATTAGCAGCTTCGCTGTAGAATAACCTCCTTTCACGTCTGCAGAGATTATTTTCATCATTAACAATGGGTGAGGAAACAGCCTTAATGTGTTCAGACACAGAGGACTTCCTCACAGCTCTCTAACTGGGTCAGCAGCTCCGTGATAGTTCCTCCAAATACAACCTGTGTGTGAAACATGCGTCCAATCTAACCAAATCAGGCTGCAGTAATTGATGAAGTCAGGCCGGAGCCCGCTGGGACCCGGGGACTCTTTGTTGCTGATGAAGACGAATTATTTAACCTAACAAGGTTTCCAGACTTCCTAGAACTTACGACACGACATTCAGTAATTAAAGTGTGGTTACTGGTGGGTTCGTCACACCTACAGTCTCACACACACACATACAGACAGATACAGACATCAGACCAGGCAAGGGTGACATAGTTTTATTTCAGTGGCTCAATTTCTCACACTGTAGATGCAAAGTTGGGAAGCAATGCTGCTGGATTTTCAAACCTCTACATATTATTGATTGCCACAACATCCTCACGAGAGCTTAATGAGATATTTGTGAGAGTTGCATAAATGATGAGGTCACCGCATAAGGATCTCTTTACGATCCCATGACACATTGGAGACCTCAAACACCAAGGTCTGCCCCCAAAAGGCCTCCAGAGGGCTGGCCAATCAGAGGAGAGGGGGTTTGATTAGTGGAAATCCTTAAAAAGACAGTGCCTTAAATGAAGCTTTTCAGACACAAATGAGAAAAAATCACATAAAGTTACTACAGGAACACCAGAGGGACAAGTAAAGACTGTAAAATAGCAAAATTCCCATTGACCCCAGTTGATGCACATGCAGGTACTTGTGTTATTAGCCATTTTCAGCCCCATATTTAGCAATCTGTATGTTTTTCTATGGTCTTTTTGGGCTCAACAGCCTTAGATGTTGCATCAAATGGCAACCTATTTCAGTGCAACGTCTCCCCTAAAACCTTGGCTTTGCTTGTGTGTCTCTTTTTTTTATCACACAGTGAATAAACTGACCTTTAAACGCTTTTGGATTCTATATTTTGCCTGTCAAACACCTCTGCTTTTCTAATCCCTGTCCACTCGCACCTGTATGTGCGGCTCACGTTGCTGTCATCTGAATCTACATGTTTTTCACCACTGATCTCCCATCCATCACCGCGCTGACGGCCAGCCAGAGGCCTCAGCTCATATATCCGTCAGCGGGGACAAGATGGATGAGCGTCCACCTTCTCCATCACTCCTCTCCTCCTCTTACACACTCCCTTCTTCTCCCTCTCTCCATAATCCCGTACTCTCATCAGTCATTTCACCTCCGTCTCGCACCGTAATGGCGGAGTAATGATAGACCTGTTTATACGGGCCCTGTATTTCAGAAGGCAGAGATACATAATTGAGACTCATTTTCCCCGATGGCAGCTGATGTTGTTTGAATACTGCTCTGCGTTTTTCTCAGAAAGCCGGCATTACAGATATAAGCCAACACTTGCACACACGCTGCATGAATCACTATCCAGTGTTGGAAGGACACACAGAGAGCTCCAGCACCTTCTGGTCACACTTTTGTCTGGGTAACCTGTCTTTTTATTTCACAGCACCTGCACCGAAGCTTTGAGTCAATGTTTACTTAAATCAACACATTTAGAACAGCAAATTAATTCAATTGCTGTTTGCCAAAACCAGTTTGACATTTTGTTAATGCCAGCCTGCAGGGGAACAGAAGTCACAATCATTACAGTCAACACAGAAAGTGTTTTCATGTGTGTGAGCTGCTCTGAATGAAAGAAGAATCAGAGGCTTTTTGAGGCACATTTACAGGTCTTTACGCCTGATTTTGTTTTCTTTCTTTTTCAGTTAGAAACCTGTTTGAGCTTCAGGCTTGGTAGGTTTTGTTATTAGTCAACCATTAGTGTCTGTTTTATTCCCTACTTAAAGATACTATGAGGAGGATCTGTTTTAATTGCACTCCCTCGCCACCTTCTGGCCCGGAGTCTCACGTACACTGTCGTAAATTACTTTCAGCGAGGCATGTCTTCATTTTGGAATTAAATGAAAACAAATTCTCTTTGTTCAAGACAACTTTTTTACTGGATACAACGCGCCAGGGTAAGATATTTATCAGTACAGTTATTTAGTGTTATGGTTTGAAACGTGACATCATGCAAACGTTGTAGTAGCCAGCTATATTTAGTGAAATCGGCAGCCAGGTGCTCCGACCTAACTGTAGGCTAATGTGACAACAAGTAAACACTGTCAGTTTGTAAGTAGTTTAGTATGTTTATATTTTGCGCAGCTGAAAGACCAGTGCTCCAAGCCAAGTCTGTAATGAGTAACATTAGAAAAATCCTGGTAAGTTATGTCCTGCCAGTCATCTACCAAGCAGAGAAAGAGGCTAATTCAGCTTGGGCTGTAACACTCTCCCGCTCCTGTATCCACCACCACTACAAAATTAGTCATAGAAATAATTTTCTATAGAGAAAAGCACAGATTTCTGTGTTTTATCTCTTCTCACGACTGAACTTCGTCAGATGGCGTTGTGTTGTTTTAGAGACCCAGACGTGCCGTAAATCAATCAGGTCCTGGTCGGCCGGATTAGGAAGCCAAGAAGTAGCAATTTAAAATAACCTGTAACCAGGTTTGGAGCTGATAATCTCATTTTAAAGTGTAGATTACAATCAGGCATATATCTAGAAGGGAGACTTTTCAAGATCACTTTCAAACTCCTCACAGCTCCTTTAAAGCTTCTGTGAGCAACCTTCAGGTAGCACCAATGTTGTTGCCCCCTTTTGGACAAAGAGGAGCCTTACTTGTACATGTTTGAGGATATTTCAAACAGAAGCTCACCTCCAGCTTGTTTGTAACAATCAAAATAATTGACCTTTGGGAATCTTCTGTTAGGAAAGTCTGTTTCTGTGGTGTGGAGTTTGACTGACACCTACCCCCTGGTGGCTATTACAGCAACTTGGTGTCACCACTTGGAAATCTTTCCAATTCCTCACTGGAGGTATAAACATGTTTGGTATCTTTAGGGTTTCTGTTAGCTTGGTGTTTCCTCTTTTGTAAAAGTAGTCAGTCTGAAACATGTACTCAGCTAATTTTTTTGGATAATAATTTAATTTCAGAAGTTTAGCTAACAGGTAATGTTGAGCCTTATACTTACTTAGCCTATAGTCTCTATAAACATGGACATAAACTTGGCAACACCAGTTTCTCCAACCAAATTAAAGCGAGTACAAAATAGCAAAGATTTGAAGCTAAGGCCTTGGCCTAGCCACTTAGCTAACAGCCTATTAGCAACTTTGTCTGTCAAATCATCATGGATATCTTCTTCTTATGTCCCCTTTTAAGGGTTGGTAAGACAGGTCTCTTGGTTCTGATTTTGTGTTCCACAGATCGACTTGAGACAGTTTTTATGTCAGATACCCTTCCTGACATAACTCTTCCCATTTATGTGGGCTTGGGACTGGCTCTGATAGGAAGACTGGCATGTTAATGTCTTCCTAAAAGGCTAAAAGACACTTAAGTATTTGACTTTAAACAACCTTTAGAGTGAGGGACAACAACTCGATTGCTGAGTGTCGCTAAGAGCTTGAGCCACCGCTGCTCCCAAATCTTAACAGATTTGTTCCTTTATGAGGAATCTGTCCTGTGAAGCTGTTTTGAATAATGGAAAGAGGACATCTTGAAATCGGTTGTCATGAGAAGATGTTGGATGACTTGTTCAGTAAGTTGAGGTAACATAACAGGGCTCTATCTAGAGACTAAAAACAAACCGATATCTTCTCAGGTGGGCCACGTGACAAATCCATTAGAAGCTGACAATGTTCCTGAGAACAGATGTAATAATTGTTTCATGACTTTTAGACTTACATGCACAAACAAGAACATCACAAGTCTTTCAAACAGCGCTACCTCTGTCTTTGTGGCGTCCTGAGGATCTAGCCTCCTCCTACACAGCTGCATTAAGTGATACTGATGACATAATGAGGCATTTTGAAATGCTATCGGAGCTGTAGGGATGCACTTAAGGGACTGACACACTGCCGGAAAGATATTAAATATGAACGCTGCTGTATTGCTAAAAATAATGACATTCTCATTTACAACATGAAGTATCGACACCGGGGTCAGGTCTGAGGACACGCAGCTCTTCCAGGCATCAGCAGAACTGTACTCGCTGTGACTGTTGTGCTCATGTCACTTAAAAGGTTTCCTGACAAATTAAATAAAACATTTTGTTCAGAGAGTCAAACAGATGTCCTGCTGAGGTTAGAACAGAGTGAAGAGGTTCAGAAAAATGGAAGCTGTTTTTCTTCACGTTAAACCTCCTCCTCCTCTTCCCTCGTCTTTTTTTTATCAATCTTTATTTTCCATTTTGTGAATAATTACCCGTTCTCCAAAGCCTTTCTGTGTCTCTATCAGCCGCTGCTCTTCTCCTGTCTTAGTCGATGGATGTTTTTTTTTTCCGTCCTCTCTATCAGTTCAATAGTTTTCCATTTTATAAGGTTAGCGCTGACGTAGATTGAAATACATTGCAGCAGCTCTCCAAATCCAATTGCGTGTGTCCGTCTTTTTCAGCCCTCATGCACAGGCAGAAAGGGATTCATAATGTCTGAGGCTTTTATCTCCGCCAGAGTTTTACCATAACTGAAATGCTACGAGTTACGCCTCTCTAAATGCACATCCACTTGCTGTGTTATCTACCTTCCCTTTCTCTTCATCCAGTCCACCTGACTTCCCCCGCTCCCTCGAGGCGCTCTCGGCTTAGCGAGGAACAAAATATGTAAAATTGGAGACCTGCTTTTACAGTTCTGGTTTTTGACATTTTGTACCAGCCCTAACAAGCTCTCTTTGCTTTCAGGATTACTTCACCATGCATGTCATGTTGAATATTTATTCTCAGCGACGTCGAAGACAATAAAGCGAGGCAGCAGCTCTCAGAGCTGGACTGTTTTGCTAAATGGATCTGTGTTTTGTCATTGTGTGGCCTTTTTGGGGCCGAAGAGCAATACTTGGCTTGATTAAGATGTAGATAACTGCTGCACTAATCAGCACTCTTTCCTCACCTTCCTCCCCCCGCTCCTCCTCCTTTTCTCTCGCTTCATCCCTGTTCGTTCTAATGATGCCCAACCTGAACCTCTCCTCTCCCCTCCTCTTTCATTTGAGCCCAGGCCATTATGGCAGACAGTGAGTTAATGAACAGCAAATGGGAGAGGAGAATGGTATTAATCATCTCTGGGCTGCTGTGTGCTCTATTATCACTCAGCTTCTTTCATCTCGGTGTAACCTTTCTGCTCCTTCCACCTCGTCTTCTGCTCAGCGCCTGATGCCTCTGAGTGCTTTCAGGTTCCCCTCGGGTTAGAGAATGTTTCTGGAACATTAAGAAACGTTTAACTGGAAAGGCACGAAAGCTGATAAGGTATCATGGGATGCCTGGAAATATGAAGCAATGCCACCTTCACTTTCTTAACAGGATAAACCTCAATGTGGAGTCAGTTTTTCCAGTTTCAGATAAAACTTAAGTGATATTTTCTGCACAATCTAAATAAAACTTTTCCACTACAGCTGGAAAATGTAAAATGACTCATTGTGGAAAGTTAAGATGAGCTTGCTGATGAGCTGCAGATGAGTTGTAGCAGGTCCTCAATGTGCAGAATGTCACATCTTGTTATGCTGCTTGTCATGCTTGATGAAATATTCAGCAAATATTCAAAATGAGATAAGAAATACGTGATTACATTTTGGAGGTGATCTGGATCACCATCTGGATTCAGGACTTTTTCAAAGGATTCTTTATCATTGTGAGATAGGACTGTTATCACCATATGTGTATATAACTCCACGATAAATGGTCGGATTGCTTTGCAAAACAATACAAGACAAGGTCACCATAATTTCTGACAGATGTAAAAGTACAATCCATGTCCTGGCAATATTCTGGATACGAAGAAAAACAAATTATCTTAAAAACCTGCAACTAAAACCAAATTGTAGCAGACAGTCTGCTGAAAGGGAGTGGGACATTAAAGTGGGACTAAAGTGTTGCGTGACAATAACAATATGCTTGGGAGAGGTCTGCGCTCTCTGAGTGCTTTTCTAGATATAATTTGACTTTTGCAAGCATTTAAAACACTGGATCTAATGGACTAAAACCCACAACCCAGTGAGAAGGAACCAAGATTTAAAGGTTGTGAGATATGGCTTTGATTTTTCTTCGCTATGGCAAACGACAAGATAATAAAACGATCTATTTTCAGGGCCGCTAGTCCCAAAACTGTCTGCAGGATCGGGTTGTAACCGTGCTCATAATGTGTGGTTTGACCTCGCCATGAGAGGTGATCAGAAATGGAATTTCTATAAAGTTGACTCACACATGAAGAGGATCTTCTTTGAAATGATGAGACGTAGTTCAGAGGTGTGAGATTTTTTTTTATGACACTCTTGCAGCTGAGAGTGGAGCAGACTTACAATCAATCGCCAAGGATGTTGGCTGTCTGGGAGGGCCGCTCTCACTCTCATCACCAAGGTCCTTCGGAGCCGAATTTAATGCTCGCACTTCTGTGTGTGTGCATGAAGGTGTGTGTGTGAATCAAACATACTCACCTCTATGTGTGTGTGTGTGTGTGAATGTAGCCCGCCGGCTCTCTGTCTCTGGGCCGAGGAGGTGAAGGACGGGGTCGGGAAAAGAGCGAGGGGCCTCAGGATGGACGTGATCCTGCTGCTAATGATGCTGAGGCTGACTCAGAATCTACGCTCCTGTCCAGCTCCAGATCCTGTCCTTAGTTAGCCTGAAATCTATGATCCATAGATCTTCTGGAATATAATGGTGCCTGAAAAGACTCTCTCACATTCTCTTCTAAAACTGACCGATACGAAGGACCCAAAGTTCTGTCTCACTACTTTATGGAGTTCATAAAGTCTGTGGCACATTTTTGTATCATCTTTCCATCTTCATCCTTTTCCTCACTTTTCCAAGGGTTGCAAGGCAGGATGATGACTAGAATATGAAGGATTAAGCAGGTAAAAGTGCCATCTTCATTTTATGGGACCATAAATGAAAGGTTTCTCCATATTTGCTTGTTTCAGGCTCCATTTGTTGGGGAGTTTTAAGGACAGGTGGTATTTCAGCGTTATGTTCCAAATGCTTGAAAATGTCAGCAGCATTTATGCAGATAAAGCCAGGATGCTGCGCTAAATCCTCCATTTAAATAAAACACAATAACCATGTTGTGCTCAGAAACCGTCCTGCAGAGGAACACATGGACAGCAGGTGATTCTGCCGTCTTTAAATGTTGTTTGTGCAGAAGAAGGAGCACAAACACTCATTAAACACATGTTGGAATAAAGGGCGGTGTTACACAGACGCTGTGTCCTACCACCTGCTGACATCAGAAACAGTCTGGGATTGTGGCGCTGTCGCCTCCTCCTGTGAGCATTCAGAGGAGTGTGCTACAGACGTGTATCACTAATGACAAATGAAGGACAGGTAGCTGTTCCCTCCACCTGCTCCTCCTCTGCATCACACTTTCACTCTCTTGTAACAAAATGGAGGTGATTTCCCCGTCAAGGTTCTGTCACTGTCAGAGTTCTTCCCCCCACATTTCTGTCTCTTGCATTTTTTACATCAGCGACACAAAGTGCATAAGTAGTCCTTTGAGAGGTAAACAGCTCGAGGACGCATTCATTATACTCGGGTGACGGGAATTCATTTCACATGTGAAGAAATTCAGGTTTAGAGGAAAGCTATCGTGGGCAAAAAGCAGACATTTGCCAAAAGCTGTTTGCTTTCAGGGCTGTGCTTCATGAGCAGGGAGCGTCTCCCTGTGCAGTACAGTGCATATGAAGTGTCAGCAGTTTGCAGAGTATACAGTCCCCCTCCATAAAGGAAGGCTTGAAGATCACAGGGAGGCTTGCTGCTCTTGATGTTTGCTTAGTTCTGCCCTTTTTTCTGGTTTTCCTTCAGCTCTGCATTGAGCAGCTCACTGCAGTCTTCTCACACCTCAGCAGCTCTGGAGTACGACTTACGTGGTCACACTTCAGTCATAACATGCAATACAGAATTTAACTCGCTTTTTTTTTTAATGACAAAAAGCATGCATATCTCCCTCATGAGTTGAGTTTGTACAGATGATCCTGGAGAGGCTATTTTTGCGTGCTGATGCAATTCAGATGTAACAAAAAAAGTCTAGTAAATGTTGTTGAACCCAGAGTATAACTGCAGGCCCTTGTGGACGATTTCTGAAAAATGCACAAATGTTAGAATAAAGAAAACCCTGCAGAATAATGAAGCTGTAGCTTTAAGGAGGGATAAAAAGGAGGAATGCATCTCGATGTAACTGTCATGGTTTCAAAGTTCCGTTCATGTGTGAAGATCATTTATTAACCAGGTGGTTCTTCTTCCGACTGACTGATGAGATTAAAGTCACCCAGGTTATCTCTATCCTATGAATAATTTAAGAGAAACATGCATGAAGAAACCCCCAGCTCCCAAACAGAGGATTGACTCCACAAACCAAGGAGATAAACTTTATTTCCTCATTTTCATAACTCCACATTAATCCTTTCCTGACACTTCTTCAATGAAGTTAAGAAGAAAAAAGCACAAGATGTTGGAATTGAAGGACGCACCAGGGAAAACCTGAACATTGTGTCTCTGCAAGGCTCAAAACTGAAAAGTTGAGATGCAACTTCTGAGCCCCTCATAAAATGTTTTCCAAACCTGATCACATCTCTTATCTCAGAGAAAAAGAGGCAAACCATTTCAAGTGAAAGTTAAGTTAAAAGATTGCTTTTGTCAAAGGCTGTATTTTCTGCAACCAAACCTCTCACTTTGCTCCCAGACTGATTTTGTTGCAGCATTATTTCTCCAGATGACTCTTACTTTCACCATGGAATGATATTGAAGACATGACGTCTAAAGCTGCAGAAATAAGTCAGGTGAAGAAAAAAAAAAAGACCTCAAGCTCTGCCTCTGACATTCATTGTAAGCCAGTGCAGCAATTTTAGCAGGAATGAGTCTTTGAAGTTGCATGAATGGGGCTGAGATCAGGCATGTCAGGGGGCCTATGAGGTATGAACACATCAGAACAAATTTTAGCTTACATTAGCTTTCAGCAACACCAGATCTGTCCACTCTGTACGCTGAACCGCGTTTAGGGGGAATTTAACATGACGCAAACAGAAAAATGTACAAAAGGAAGGAAAGAGCTCGACATGCAGGCTGCCAGCACATTACAGCATTCAGCGGGATTATCAGCTGAGAGGGAGAGTGATAAGAAACTGTGTCTGTACATACTGTAGAGAGGACTGCGGCTTACATCAGAGCTGCTGTCTGTTTGATTTAAACGACTTATGGTATGGAGGCAGAGTGTGTGTGGACATGTTTGCATTTGCACTGCAACTGTGCAAGTATGGCTGCATGGAAATTGTACAAAGGATTCATGTGGATTGAATACTATTGAGTTTTAACTCTGGACTGAAAACTAAGAGCTCAAGATTTGGCATTTTGGCAGTTCCCATTGTTTCCATTTTCAATACAAAGAGCCCTGTATTTGGGTCAGGGGAGGAGTGGGTGGTAGGGATGAGCATTTCAAACCAAAATACTTTTTTAATTAGTCACTGGCACCTGTTCAGCAAGTGGTCTAATGTACGTCCACTTTTTGCTTTTTGCTGCTGTCAGGGTTCTTCTTCTCCTGTTATATATGCAATGTTGTCAGGAAACAGATGTAGGAAATGAATATAACATATAACCCTTTAAAACCTATCAGAGTCCCCTCACAAGTGCTTTTTAAATTACCGTAACTCTCCAACTGTTTTGGCACGCAAAATTATCTTGACAACCCCTCAAAGAAGACAAGACAAGCCTTACATTGGAATCTGGAGTATCACGGCACTGCAAAGGTATCCATGGGCAATGGTGACCAACTGGTAATTATTGATGTAAGCTGTTTTCATTACCGTAACTCTTCAACTATTTGGGCAAGCAAAAAAAAAAAAAAATTGAATAGTTCCTGAAAGAAGAGTAGAGGAGCTTCCCAGGCATGATCTCTGACTCTTTCAAGGACAAAAAAACAAGTCCAGGTGTCCTGTATGATATGTGGAGGATAAAGGGATAACAAGCAGACATCAGTAAAATGATCCCAAAACCGTATTTTTTTCCAATAAGATAGTATTCATAATAATGCATCAAGTTTTAATTGAATGACAAATATTCAATGTTTGGAATCAGGACCTACATTTGGCAGGAAGTAGTAGACGTTGTTTCAGTTGCAGTCTGATTCAACGTGATGTCTTCCACACATGATTTTTCTGAGCCAACCCAAGTGCTTTTGCAAAACATTTTACCATTCTATTTTCTCTGCCCTTGCTCGCTACTCTTTGTGTTGCAAGTACTGTCCGACCGATGCTCTGCAAAGTATGATCACTATAGGAGAGTCTTCCCTGTAAGGCACAGATTATAGAGACATCTCATGTAAAAGGTATTGAATTGAACTCAGATTATTTATTTTCAACACGTGAAAGAAAATAATAAACAAAAGGAATCAAGAGACAGAGTCAAAACAGAGAAAACTTTGCAGTTTTTCAAATAATGCAAAAAACAAACAAAATAGATAAATAAAAAACAGACTGCTAAATCACAGGTTTGAGGTTTTTTATATATTAATAAAGAAGTGGATGGAGGTAAAACTTACTGATTTTAACCCCGTCTATATTGTTGATAAATAAACTTATCTAGCCACCTTTCTTTATTTGCACTCACAGACATTAACTAGAAACATCTCTTCTTAGAGATTCTCTAAACTCCAATGAAATTCATTGAATGTTCATATAATTCATTTTGACTTATTGTCTAAAAGCACTGCATCAACACAAAGGTGCAGTGAATAGAAACATTATTTATCCCTCCTGTCAGTGAGGCGACAGTGGCCTTTGAGAACAAGAAGCCGCTGTCATGTATGATAAAAATAAAACTGACGTTGCTTAACTTCCACTCATTGTGAGCTTGGAAGCCAAAATGCCACGCCTCCACGTATCACCTGACGTATCACGCTGGTGCAGCAGAGATGTGCACAGAAGTGACCTGACTGTTAGCAACACATTAAACTCACTGATGGTGTACAGTAACAGGCTGTAAAACTAAGCTGTGTAAAAATAGTCAGCCATGAGTGAGATTTATGAGTCAGAGAAGTACAGGAGCAGTGTTTAAAGCAAGATGAATCATGGAGATTTGCAAATTGTATTCTTATTTTTTCTATTTGGTCGAGGGAATAATTTTGTTATCAACTTGTTTTCATGCACCTTGCTGTGCTAGGGATTGGTTCTTATTTAATGCACATTAACTATCATATTTAACCAGTCCATCTTATCTCAGTATATTACGGTGTATGAGCATCTTATTTCATGACCTTCCCAGAGGAAAGCATCGCTGTTAGAGCTCATTCTTCAAAAAGTCAGGCCTTAAGAACAGGTAAATTAATCCTACTCCATGTCCGCACACTCTGACATCAAGATGAAACATAATGTTCAATTTAACCTGACTTAATGTCAACATGTCCTGACCTGTTAACTGCAGAGCTGTGCTGATATGACACGGCGCCCTCAGGAAAAGGTCAATCAATACTTTGTACCATGAACGTACTCAAACAGTGTTAAAACAGCTGTGCAGTAACCTGACCTGAGTCTAACTGAGAGTGTTAAAGGCGCTAACATAGCACATCACCCTCACAAACGGATCAGCATCGTTTGTGAAGTGAAAGAGGCAAATACGATCTCCACAGATCCAAAAACCAACACATTAGTCATCCTTCAGCTCCTGATCTTCCAGCCATTTGGCCTCCTCTGCTGTTCCTGCAGATTTCCTTTAGCATCACGGCGCAGCAGACTGTAGCCGTCTTCAGAATATTCACAGGATTTTGCTAATTTAGCATGTAAACAACATATGCTTCTCTGTCAGACTGAGGCCAGGCATAAAGAGCCTCTGTCATCTTCTCCGTGTTTCCTTTAAGGCGAGTTGTTTACCCTCCTTTTCTTTGCTCTGCAGCATGCAGAGCTAATGAGAGACCAGGGGGGTATGAAGATTCAGTGGGGGGGCAGGCAAATGTGACCTTTAAGAGCTCACCATCGTCTCAATGTGTGTGTGGAAGAGACCGTATGTGAGCTCTTCACAGACTGTGCTCTGAGGGGGTCCTGCTCTACAGGTTGGGGGTTAAAGATGTGGGTGGAGAGATGCACAAAAAGGTCACAGTGATGGAGGAAGTGATCGGTGGATTTAGTGCATGCGAATTTAGCTGAAAGAAATGTTCTCTGTTCTGATCTCTGCGGTGGGATGGCTCTGGAAAAGGCTCAAGAACCATCAGATCGATCGGTGTGTGTTTGTAGAGAAACTGAGTATCCCATTAGTGCTCTGACTTCCACGGATTCGACCCCAGCTTTTGACCTCCTGCTCCCTCTGACCGCTCCTCATTCTCACGTTAACCCTTAGCTGCTGACCCTGGTGCTAACAAGCTCACTCACCGGCGGTAATGACGGTCTTGACATGTGCTCCTCAGCAGAGGGCAGATTCACTTTTAGCCCCTGGGCAACTTGGAGCCAACTCCCAGCACTTCTCTTTTTAATTACTGCCACTGCTCTGAGCTGCAGAGTCTGCCTCTGCCAAGTACAGTCAGACCGAGTTTGAAGTGAAGAATTAAGGATACTATGGACTCTTTTCATGCCACAATAACAGCCAGTCCATGAAGATCCTGTTTCCTCTTAGATCTTTATTCTAATCAGGGAGGAAAGCTTTTTAAGATGCATTCAGACGATCCATCACCAACGCTCTCTGCTGAATTCTAAATGTTTTTATTGGCTGAGCAGCTCCTCCAGGCGGCCTCAGACAGGTTTCGTTGTAGGTTTTACAGATGGACCCCCCTGGAGCTGAGGAGTACACACACACACAGGCACGCCGAAAATGATTTATTGGAATCAACGATGAACTCTTTGAAAGCAGATTTCTTTTTTTTTTTTTACTTTACGACTGATGGTTCAAAGAGCTGCAAATTTACACTGAATGTATCAAGAGACATTAAGAATAGTGAACACTGAGTCTGAGTGTGACAAACCTGAGTTAGCTGGAGGTTTATGAGACTGTTTCTGCAGACAAAAAAACATGTTTTACTTTAGTTTTAACCTTTTATCGCTGCTTTTCTCCATTCTCCATTTTGTTCTCGCTCTGTCTTGAGTGCCTGTACGCCTTCAGTCTGCAGCGCGGCGTGTGCAGCCCTGTCCCTCTATTCATTTGTCACACTTATGGGTAAAACCTTGAGAGTGCAGCATGCTTTAGCAGCCCTGCAGAAACTGCACTTCAGCACAGATTAAAAGATTGATGACCGGAGTCAAGAGAAAATGAGCCCAACATCAGATTTCCATTTGACTCTGTTTGACTTTGGCACACGGCCTGGACACTTACACCTGTGCTTGGTGTCTTTGGCTGATTCCTGAACGTATTTAAGAGTTGGAAAGGCTTGATGTGTAAAACCACATCTTCCTGGGTGAAGATCAAACCCTCCTAAAGTCAGGAGAATAATCAAGTGAGCTATTTATGTAGAGTTTGGGGCTTAGTCCTCAGTTTGACCAGCAGCTTTTTATTTGAGCGATGAGCCTCGATGGTGTGCGTAAACAAGGTCATGTTCTTCTAACAGGACAAAATATCACTAATCCTCCATCCCACAGCTTTCAACACTTTTCTTAAGTCGTGAATCTTAAACTACTGGTGTGTTTAACCTGAAATCACTGCCCAGAGAGTTTAAACCTCCGAATCTGATCTGAGAACCTTTTTCATTCATATGTTGATGAAAGCTGAAATGAAGGAGAACTCTTTCTCACGTTTTTCCACCCTTTTCCATCTCACACTTCCTCCTCTCTGCTCTGTCACTGTTAATTGCTTCCCCTCCACCTGCCCGCTCTTGATTTCCACCTGTCTTATTGTGTGATGTGATTAAAATGTAAAACTCTGCAGAGGACGAGGCTGCGGCGACGCGTTGCTCCTCCATCATTGCTTATTGCGCTGGGCCTCGGCTGTTTGCAGGCGGCACTCTGGGAGCGCGTGGGGAAGATTGAATGATTCGGAGGCTTAGCGTGCTATTTCCTCTAATGCACGGCGGGCATGAAGGCTATCGGGGAGATTAATACTGGTTTGGGTTGTTTGTAACACTGGCATTTATTCTCTCCAAAGTCGCAGCCACCGGAGGGCACTTCTTCATTCCAGCCCATGCCAGGCCTGTTTACCCATCACCTCTCGGCTGCTCAGCTCCATCCTCTCCTCCTTTCTCTGTGTCTCTCCGCTTCCTTGGACTCATATGTCCGTGTTTGCAATCCTCCCATCTGATACCCCCTCTCTTTTATCTTCCCTTCTCCAAATCTTGTTACCCGTCTGCGCCTCCAGCGCCCCGTGCAGCCTGATCTTTGGGAGAATGCATGAAACAGTGAAAATAAGTTCAAGAAATCTAATAAGGGTATATTTCACAGTAGCACCTGGGAGAGTCCGTCAACGTTATTCCCTCCCTGCTGCATGAAAACACGAAATAGAGATGAAGCTTTACGTTGGAGGATATTTAGATTGAAAAAATATACTTTACATTAAACTGAAAATACACTTTAAAGCTGCAGTCTGTCTTTGTGTTCTGTCTTTTGTTTGTGTGGGATTTTTATTTGTTTCTGTTATAAATATAAATGAGCTTTACTGACTAAACAGCTCATTACTTTTCATGTTTGGAAGCCATTAGATTTTGTTTTTAGTGGAGCTACTGAAACAAACAGCATTCTGAAAGGGACAAAGTTTAATTTTCAAGTTTCCAAAGAATAAATGGGATAAAAAGATGGACAACGGGACAGCTTCTGAAAAGTGAAGGCAAAATATGGTCGTCTGCTGGAAAAATGAAAAGCAGAGTTAGACTGGATGTGCATATAGTATATTTTAGCTGCAAGTTTTTCTCAAAATGAAGCATCATGTTACTTCTCAGGAGGGCTCCTAGGAGATTCCTGAAGCTACCATCAATTTGAGGGAGAAGAAGAAGAGTAGGATAAACTTTAAAAATGATGTGGTGTGAACATCTGCAAGTATTATATGAGCCAAAATGTGAGATGATTTGGAAACATTGAGCTAGTTTCCCATGTGCCATAAATGTTTGATTCTCAGAACACAAATATTTCAGAGGCTTTTGTTGATATATTTCAGTTATGATCTTATTCTAATCTGTATAAAAAACTCTTAAACTCACAGTGAATTCCCTTTCTTCCACTTTTTATTGATGCTACTTGTACTCCGTTGTCAAATAATTTTGTTGATTCGTCTGTTGTTCTGGATTTAAAGCGATAAACAATGCAGTCTGTTCGTCCTCAGATGTAGCACAGGCCAGTTAAACACCAGTAAACTGAGTCTGCTTTTATGTTGTAGATTTAGAGGCTAACTGAGGACAGGAGGGAGCTCACATCTGTCAGCTCTCTGACTTATGAAAGTGGAAAACACCTCATCAAAAACATCCCCGCTGCCTCCTTCATCTGCACATTGCTCTGCAGACGTTGAGAGTGCTTCGTCCTCTGAATGTGTAAACAGCCTGGAGAGAAGGCTGAGTTTTAATTCACACTGCTGAGTTAAATAAACGTGTCTGTGGAGGTGTCAGCCTCATCTCGGCTCACGGGTGGGCCGAGGAGCCGAGGAATCAGACCCCGAATCACTGTGTTCATTTTCATCCCTCGCCCCCCACCTAGACCCATTCCTTTCTGCCGAGCAAGCATCCAGCAAATTGTATTTCCCCCAGAAAATGAATTTTGGGAAAGTTCAAGGGTACTATATATTTTTTGTTCTCCCCATGGTTTCAATTTGTGGTCATACTTCCCTGACTGCTGACACGAAGGGAGTTCTGCGTCCAAGCAGAGTAAAGGCGGCATTAAATCCCCCCGCCGCTTTTTCATCAATCAAGTGTTTGGGGGCTGCCAGAGAGGCCGTGTTCACAGATCTCAAAGGAAACCTCACTCAGTGTACGAGCCACACATTGTTCTAATACAGGTTTGGAGACTTTAGAGAGAAATGAATGAAAACGCTTTATAACTAGCACATCTGCAAAAAAGTCGCGCTAATAATCAGCTAATAATCAGCTAACTTCAGAAGCTCAAGGTTCAGAAAAAAAGCTGTCCTGATAAGATCCAGATCCTGATCCTGCCATCAAAACATCCTGACATACTTTTCTCATATCGCCCCCTAATGAAGAAGAAGAATTTGAGAAGAAGCGACCGTAGAAAACGGTAAAAATACAGCCGCCAGTCACAAGAGGGAGCTCTAAATTTTTGGGCCTCACATTTTAGAAGAAGACTTGATGAATCTTTTTCCATTTTGAAGGGAGTTCGTATCTGAATCATAATGAAACATCCAAACTCATTAGAAGTCATCCCTCGTTTCCAGATGAGAGCTGTGATCAAAAACCTGGAGATCCTGAAAGAATTCGAATCGTCTGACTGAGACAGGAGATGATGCCAGAGCTGAATTTATCTGACAGACGGAGGGAGAGAAATCAGACACAGAGAAATCTAGTGAAGATGATGAGGCTGAAAAGAAGCGAGGACGATACTTCTCCTCCCCTTCCTTGTGAAGGTTAACCAAAGCAGCGTACAAGATTTCTCAACATCCGTCTAAATGTGCCCCGTCTGCCTCTCTGTCTTCCTCTTATGCATTCCTCCCACTTGTGCGGTTAATTGTGTGGAGGATTGCATGAAGAGGATGCAGCGCTACAAGGATATTTTCCATTCTCTCCCATAGAGCAGACAGCGTGAGTCACGTCTCTTCAGTTTAGCCCCAACCCCTGTGTTTGTGGCATCCGAGTGTGTTTCTCTTTCTCCCCCCCGGCACAAGGCCACATCACTTCTGTGTTTGCATCCTGTTATTCCTGCCGCGCTCACTCTGTTCATTTCATGTCTTTGTCTCATTTATGTTCCCCTCCAGTGTCACAGTAGTCAGGGTTTTAACATGAGCACGCCAATTAGCTTCAACAAACAACTTAAGATTAGCAGGAGACTCTCAGGAGACTGAACACGTCTTATAAACATATTAACCCTTTAGTAACACAGAATTTGAGTTTAGTTTGTTTTATTTTCCTTCCCAGTGGGTCACAAATATCTGCATTAAACCCCTTGAGCTCTGAGCAGGAGTTCATGGCTTGTTAAAGTGAAGATGTGTTAGCAAACATTGGTTTTACAGTGAACTAAAACAGCATGTTTGCATGCCAGTTGTTTGTATTTACTTTTGACAGGGCAGATTAGATCCTCCAATTAGCAGAGCACGGCTGCCTCACAAAGAAGAGACGCTACGGTTTGCATCCTAACATCATTATTCATCATTTTGAAGCTCCTTCTTGCATCAAACACATTTTCTTTTTTTTTTGCACACTGTGGTCTAAATCTCCAATTTGTATCCACTAATTTATAAGACCCAATTATTTTTACACTCTCAACACATCTGACAAATCTTTTGTGACATGAATTTCTCCGCTTTCATCAAGTTGTTTTTTTAAAAGCGGTCGCTCTCAGTAGAGCCTTGATTTTTGTGTTTTCTCCTCTGTGAACAGAACTAACAAGCAGCCGGGAGGAGAAAGGGCACGCTGAGGAACAACATGTGTTAGCTTCAGTGGCTACAAAAAGGCCCTCAGACACAGCTCAGAATAACAGTTCAACTATACTGGCTTTATGATTACAGCAATGTGGGATGTTCATGTTAAACATACTCAGTGTGGAGTGTAAAAATAATCCTTGTGAAGAAGAAGCTCAGGCAGCAGAATGTGTGAGCGACAGTTTAATCCAAGTGCAAAGCATCTCACTCTGATATAAGTATGCTTTTCTGAATGAATGCCACAAAATGGCCTGCTTGAGTTGCAGTAGAAATAAAAAACAGAAGAAGTAAAACTTAAAACAAAGTTATTTATTATTACTGACCTAAAACTGCACCTGATAAATGTTTTAAAAAGCTTTGCTTCACCTGAAAGTGACTGTTTTCATAACAGTCAGCATTATGCATTTCACGCACCTGTTTACGGGGTTGTAACTTAAAAATAATCATTGAACAATTAAGCTTTAGGGCTGTAAATTAATAGTTACTTTTCTGTTGTGAATCTTATAAATTGTTTTTACTTTGAGCAAAGATAATTAAGTGCAGATCAAAAAGAAGACAGTCCATTTGAAGCCTTCAACCTTCTCAATAATGTCAGCCATCTGCTTCCTGACTTTGTAAAATAGAGGATCAATCTTACTCACGACTGAAATACACCAGATGAGTCTTCAGCACCAGATCAGATAGGTTTCTATTCAAGTCAGTGTGTCAACTTACAGTGGAGCTGCTCCGTTGCAGTCCGGCTGGTTCAGCTGGTCACAGCGAATGTGCAACCACCCTATTCTTGCCGGATCCTGGAGCAAACACCCAGTGACTTTCAAGATAAAATAAACTGTATCAAATCAGATCATATTTAATTTGATTACAACAAAAAATAGACATAAAGAGCAGAGCCACATGGGAAGTCAGCAGGTTATTGGTCTAACAGGCCAACATGAATGAAGAGAGTGGAGTAGGAAGAACTCCTTGTTCTTGCGGCTCCAGCTTTTCTTATTGGTCCAACCAGTGGCGTAGGTTTGAGTTCCACATTGGTACACACCAACTCTACTGTTTTTTTAAATTGTGGAATGACACAAAGACAGATGAAGGGGCTCGAATAATTGCATTAGACTTTTGCATTATATGTAGACTAACAACAAAACACAAGCAGATTGACAGCTCACGTGTTAGCACAATGCTGGCTTTGGAGCATTGAGAGGCATAACTCATATCCACCAGGCTATGACTTAAAAAAAAAAAAAAAACAGGCTGCTCTAATGAAAGGTTTCCTTATGTAAAGAGATACTAGCTCAAGACAAAACCTTTAATTCAGGATCACTAAAACAGAACTACAACCTAAAATCCTTGTGTAATCCTTGTGTATGTAAATTAACCACCATGTCCCTTTTCAAAATCACCTGTTGCTGTGACCCTGCCACTCCACTGCTGTGTGACAAACAGGACAGATATGCTGCTTCTTCTGTCGCCAGAGAAAAGTGAAAGTAACAAATTGATCATTATTAAGAGTGAGAAACCGATGGAAATGGTGTTTTGCATTCATTAGTTCATTAGTTGCCAGGCTGTTTTCCTTGGGTGCCTAACACTTTGTTGGGTGATAAAGCCTTTCCCCTTTCGTGGGAAAGGATTTAACCCTTTGTGTGCCGCATGAGGCGCATTTTTTCCCTTCAACCTTAATATTAGTGGAGACGTTTCAGTCATTGTTTGAGATTGGTGTGAACGTGTCCATACAGTCCATAGGCAGTTCTACGCCCTTAAGGCCGACCAATAGAAGGGTTTTTACTCCACTGGTCATATTCATACACTGCCAGCAGAGGCCGCTATAAAAGAAGACTATCAACAATAGTAACTTCCTCTGTTAGTAGTCAGGATTTTTTGTTTGATCAGTGTTTAGATGATGGGTTGAGAGGTCATTGGTCCAGTAGCTGTGACCTGTATAAGACATGCATTAGGTGATGAGGTCAACTCACAGATTTAGCCAGCTGATGACGACAGTAAAGAAGAAACTCATCAGATGGCTGACTGTGACTCATGAAATCAGGACTTGAGGTATGATTCCTGCTTCAAAGAATAATGTGAACAAAGTCCAGCTGTGTTTGAAAGTAAGCAAAGGGCGGAGAAAGAAGAAGAAAAGGAGGAGGAGGGGGCTCTGAGAGAGTTCGTCCTTCACCTCCTCAGTGGGGCGAGTCTCAGGCGCCAGAGGCCGTTGCTGCTCCCTCCTTTGATCTCTTTTCTCTCTTTTAGACTCAGCTCAGCCACAGTGACAATGATGTTCACTAAAAAACACACTTCTTCTTCCCCAAACTCCCCCTCTTTCTTTTATGTATCTGGGCTGCGGCACACACTCTCACCGGGCATCAGAGCAGAGTAAAGTGGATCATCTCCTGGCGCTGTAATAACAAAGGATGACGCATGTGTGCGGCGTTCACTGTGTGTCACTTTGAGCGACCACCTGTCCTCTTCAGGTCATTATTATTTGGACAGTCATCCAGGGATTGTTGAGAGACCAGTGGGCCGCTTTTGTCTGCCTCTTTCTAACACGCCAATTGAATTTGTTTGTTATCTGTGTGAATGTGCCGCAGGTATTCAGTCAGGTTTGAGTGATGACAGTGTGCGCACCGTGTTCCCTCTCCAGCCGCGGTGATGTGTCGTGGTGGGACAGGCCTGAGGTGAGGCAGCACTTAACGCCATGGTGAAAATAGAAATGTCAGGCTCCCTTATGAAGCTTGTTATTCAGCACACGGCCGCTGGAGAGACACGCACACGCACACAAACTGCAGAGGAACTACTTCTTCATGTCTTAATGGGTTTGTTGTGTATGAGTGTGCGAGGCAAGGGACTACTGTGCTCTTAATGAAGCAATCAGAGTAATTAGTGTCAAACTTTAAATTAACTATTAGCTGCTTTCCTGCAGTGGATAAAAGATACAAGATATTACTGATGTTCTCTACTTCATTAATTTAAGCAGAGGGACGACTGTTTGAATCATTCATTGATGAATATAGCAGTAATTGTCTCTTCCTGTTGAAACTGCTTCAAACTTTTATTCCAACTGTTCCATCAATGAGCATCATATTTACATTACAGCCAGTGTCTTCTCACCCAACACGCATACTATATTTTGTTTCCCTGAAGGAGTTGGGACGATAGACTGGATATAGAGTAGACAGCGTGGCTCCACCATCTACCACTGTACCATTTTGAAGCCAAAATACCCCCGTCACCGGCGCAGCCATTGGCAGCCATTGTGCAGTCAGAGTCTGCACAGTAAAGAATTTGAGGGCCTCTGGTAGAATTTGAGTAGAGCCTGGTGACAAAAATAGTAATACAAAGTTTTTTTCGAGAGTCTCATCACTTTTTGACTCTACTTCCTGATATATTTTACTTTCCCCGAAAAAAATACACAAGAACAGCAGCTGCCAATCATCGTTAAACATGACGTAAAACCTTGTTTTTAATTTCTATAACTAATGAAAACAAAACTTTTCAGGAAAAAAGAGGACTTAAATACAAGGCAGCCAAATGATATCTTCATATCACCACAACAATTGGACATAAGAAACATTTCCATATTTATATTTTAAAGTTTGACCACAGTTTATTTGGAATGACTGGGGAGCTGGATTTTTTTTACTTATACTGCAGCCAGCCACCAGGGAGAGCAGTTTTTGTGACAGCCTCACTTCGAGCCAAGCAAGATGCTGGCCGTGTTTATTTCAGTCTATAATTGAGACACTAATTTGTGGTCAGTTTCCTGTGTTGATTTACGCTGTGCTAATTCTGCGTCTCGTCATGTTCTCCACTGGGGCGCGATATGGGGAAAATACGTCAAGATTTTTTATGGAAGGATCAGGATCAGGATCTGGATTTTTTTTAAGAATTGTTTGTCACATTCAGAATATTTTGACCAGCAAACAACATTTTTAGCCCCAGATATTTCTGATTTCCTCAGCCTTATGCACCAATTCTTGTCTTTTCTGCACCATCTCATTATTAAAATCTAGTCCTGTGTCCTCTAACGTCAGCTGTAAGAGTTCTTGAGTTTCAGCTTCATACAAGAAGCTCTTGTTAGTGCATTTGGATTTTAACAGATTTTGTGCATCAGTCATGAGATTAAACACACCCGGCCCCAATGCACAGCTGCTAAAAAGAGATTTAGCGGGCATCAGAGGTGTCATTGTTGTTTTCAACCCAACCTTCCCTATTTTTTACCAACAGTGCTCACACTATGTAAATAGCAACTAAACATGCACCCACGCTTGCACCTTTGGGTGTGATGGTCTAAAAATGAGTTGAAGTCAGGCGCAAAGGTGGCATGTTGTTAAATCGTGGAGGCAGGGAAGCATCTCTGCCTTAGACCAATAAAAACCAGCAGATGTCAGTGGATGTCCTAAGACAGCATGACAGACAAAGAGCTCACATGCATGCAAACAGACGTGCAGCACAAGTATTTTTGGTGATAAAGTGAAAAGGTTATTGGTACAAAGGTTTTTGGGATGTGTGTTACCCTTAAACCATGATACAGCTGTCTGTAGGTTGTTGATCTCCGGTTATTGGAGGATGAAGCATCATTGATGCTTTCTCCTCGCACCTGACTTTGGGCTTGTGCACACAATTGTTTCACATGTCTTAAATTAATTTAGTTTGGTAATAAGTACATTTGTGTCTGCAAGATAGTTAAAAATACTGTAATTCAAAGTGAAGCATTTTAAAAATACATATTGGAGTATGACATTATTCAAAGAGCAGCCCGGACAACAACAGTAAAAGCCTAAACATGCTTTTTTTAAACTTGATTTCATCTGCTGTTCATCTGTTTCCACACTGTTCCTCATAGCAAGTGGGCGTCTTTCCTCACACGGTGCTTCCATCAGTCTGAAAACAACCTCAGGGATAAGAATCGAATGTGGTTTTGAAGGTCAGATCTCATTCTGCTCAGACCAACACGAGTGTTTTCCACATCAACCACCTCTGTGACCTGGCTGTGGTTAAAGACTCCTGGAGAGGAAGAAAAAAAAACTCCTCTTCATGCATCTATTCATGCGCCATCAGACAGTGCTCACAGCCATCCTGATATGAGAAACAGATCGAATGTAAGAGATATTTTATCTACAACCTTCTTCCCTCGCAGACTTTCAAACAGACCTGAGAAACCTGAGAGTCACCTGTCGCCCATCTCTCCCGGTGTATCTATTGTGTTTGCTATTTATCGTTCCTTGTAAAGTGCCTTTCTCCGGTGTGTCGGTAACACAAGCCGGGCAGTTCTGTGTGCGGTGCTCGACCATCAAAGGATGATAGATTGTAGTAATACGAGCAGGTAAATGCCTCCTCTGTGCTCCTTTAAAAGCTTTTATCTCAGATTTGGTAGAGAGGGCGCTCAATAATCAAGCTGAGCATGAAAACATGTTTTTCATCAAACGTATGACTGATACCTGGTGGACGGCTCCATGTGCAGCCGGATGAGTTAACTCATAGACCTCTTGGGGTTGTGTGTGAATGATACCTTCAAATCAAACACAGTCGGGTGAAGGGTTTGTTATCAGGCTTATCTAATGTTGCTTATTGCTTTGAGAGAGCCAGGAGCAGGTTTTGTTTTTAGGGTTGTGAACATGCGAGAGCACAAAGATTGGTCCCTGATGTCCTGCCTGGAAACATTCAGCCTGAATCTTATCCAGTTTTTCTGCATCAAACATCTCGCTTTATTGAATATTTGACTTTTAAATTGTGATTCTCAAAAAGCCTGTGGACAAATTTAATAAATGCTCCTGCAGCTTGGAAAACAAGTGCATGTAAATAGGCTTTAGCAGGTTTTTAGCAACCATAAAATGGAAACAGGCACATTTTACAGATTTCATTAAGATGACACTGATGTGACCAGACAGAAGTCTTTCAGAAGAACCTTTTTTGTAATGAGGATTTATTTTAAATGTTGATGACAGTTAATATATTTCCTTTATAGACAAAAAAAAGTATAAATACAACTTGTAATGTCCTTGAAGCTTGAAGCTGTCTTCTCCTTGGTTTTGGCATTTTTCATGTAAGGGTGTGGTGCGGGGAGAAAGGTTAAGAAGGTATACTGTGAATGTGTGTGTGTGTGTTGTGTGTGTGCATGTGTGTGTGGACAGATAAATGGTCTCTCTGGCGGTCAGCCTGGGCAGGGAAGGCTCTGGCTACGGATGACATTTTGAGCTCTGATTGCCTGGCAGGTCAGCTGACACTCAGATCGGCTGCAGAGCCACGGGGAGTGTGACAAAGATGGAGTGAAGCTGACTGTGTCACACACACACCTGAGCTGTGTGTGTGTCTGCGTGTGTGTTTATACGCACTGGGTGACCTAGGCGCTGCGGGCATCCATTACCAATCTTGGGTGTGATTGAGGGGAGATCCAGCCAGTGAGCATGTCTGGGCTGTTTTATCCCCGCTGCCTAACCTCCTGAACCCACAATCCTCCTGCAGCCTCGAGGGAATTGCAACTCGCTGCCACACAAATCTAAGTAATACAATATACTGCAGCCACGGGGTCAAAACAGCCCTGACATCAGCACCAGGAGAAACTCACCTGAACATCGAGGGAAACCAGAGCTGTAAACACACTCAGCAGGGGGACATGACATGGCATTTAGGATGATTATTCCTCTTTGAATAAGCTGTAGAAAGAAGCTCCAAATGAAGAAAGGAGATGATCTTGCTTGATGTTTGTGGCAGATTTACGGCTGCAAATCCAAAAGGTTGGCCTTTGTGCCGTGAAACACGAACAAAGAGGGCAACATTTATGACTGGAAAACATGCAAAAAAACTGCAAACTGTGTTTTCTGCAGGTGAAAAAATGAATAAAAAACTCCTACAACCTTTGTTTGGGTTTGAAAAAGACAAAGTGAGAAGTCGTGCTCAAATATTAATACACAAACAACAATTTATATTACTGCTTTTTTTCCTACTTACATCTTTATGGAAATTGCCTCTTTTTTGGAAGAACTTCGGCTGTACCCATGCATCTTTGATGAGGGATATAAAATGTTGGAGTTAATTTTAAAAAAGGAAACGGTGCCTTAAAGGATCTTCCCACAAAAAGGACTGCACAGCTTGTGCATACACTTCACAAATCAACAGAAAGACTTTATCTTATTGCAAAGCATTGGCGTAGGGTTAAATGCCCTGCAAACTGCACTGCAGAGCAAATAGCACCATAAGTTTTTTTTCAAACATGTAAGTTATACCCTTTTACTTTGCAAAAACACCATTTGCATTTATCATAACAGTTATCAGGATAACAGTTCCACCTTTGCATGTCTTAAGAACAATATAACTGCATATTTAGTCCGTAAATTTAACTGAAATGACTTTGATTATAATAGTCAGATGTTAAATCAGTGAGTCAACCCTTGTGCAAAGCTGCATTTGCTCATTTGCAAGAATATAAACTTTGTCATTTATTTCATGAATCAACTTGTAGGAAACATCCTTCTTCATGCAGATTATCATTTTTGTGCTGACAGAATTGAGCACTTTGTGTTCACAACTGACAGTGCGCCTGAAATGATAGCGATGCTGACAGCTCATCCCAACTTCAGACCCAAAACAGGAGCAAACTGCGCAGAGCTCCAGTACTTTAAAGGCATTTGTGTACTTGAATATCATTAGAGCAGTTTGCTTTGTGACTGGGTTTCACAAATGAACACCTGAATTTATCTTTTAGAACACAATAGATGATTTTGCTTTGCTCTGCTTGTTTTTACATCTCTGCACATAAGCATAATGCAGCGGTGTGCTGTACTCTCCAACTGCATCAAAGCTCTGAGAGGAGTAAGACATAAAACAACATCCAGCTGGGGATGCTACACAGAGTTTCAAACACACACTGCCACACTTCCCTCTGTAGCTGCTACGCTCTTATTTAGGTCAACACAGCACGTCGGCTGTTACACTGAAATCTTACCTGCTGCACCAGGTACAGCTAAAGTGGATTAGAGACTTCAAAAGTCCTCAAAAAGTACACCCACACAAAACAGAGCTTATATAATGTGACTCCCCGACTCGTGTCCTCAGGAGAACCTCATCCTCCTAATTATCATACACACCATCCTACGCTAACACTTTGCGCCAGTCTCCTGCTGGACTTTACATGTAGAGCACAGCGGGGTGAGTATATGCAGAGGCCGTACATTTTTCAGCTCCTTATCATCACCATTCTCCTTCCCCTCCAGAGACGGGCTGAGTAGGAACAAAACCATCCACAGGAGAAGGAGTGTTTACACGCAACTATAAAACCACTTACACCCAAGAATGAAACTTTTATGTTCCAGCAGGTGTTGAGGAACAGGCTGAGCTTTATTTCAGGGGAGAGTTTTAGAGCCACATATCCACGTCTGAGGGAGGATATACAGGCACAGATAGAGAAGCTGGAGAGGCGTATAAAAGCCTCAGCTAATTATTTACATTCACTCTCACTGATGAAAATAATCACATGTACCTGGGCTAACAGATTACTGGATGCAGTGCCCAGTTTTCCTACAAATAGGTCAGACAAATCCAGTCCAGAAGCTCAGCTGTGGGCTTTTAACTCTAATATACGACTCTTTTGGTTTAGCTCCACTTGGGACATGAACTCTGTCTCCTGGGTCAAAAGCTCAGGCTTCAGTCTTTGCCCCTGACATCATAACTCCACCCTCAGAGGTCCCTGCCGGTCCCTAGATATGAGTCTTTGATCTGTTTGCAAAAAAGGGGACATTTGCAGACACGCTGTTCTTAAGGACAGTTTGGTGTTTGTTGAGGCTCGTCTATGTAAATCATCCACACATGGCTCCCTTTGTTCCCAGTCTGGACGTCCTGTTTTTTCTCTCTGTCTTGCTCTCAGTGCACATGTGGCTCTCCATCATGGAGCTCATTAAACACCAATATGTTTATCATCCCTTCTCCCAACTGGCCTTTAAATTAGAGCCCACATTATGCATTCTGGCCTCTTTTGTCAGGTGCTGCTTGGTGTAAAATGTCTCTGTGCTCTCCCCGTGCTTCCTTTCTCTTCTCTGTGTGGCTGTTTATAGACCTCTTTAGTCCCACTTCTTGGGTTTTATGAGCCCGAAGGGGGGTCTAAGCTTTGTGTGACAGACTGTGATCTGGTTCAAGCACTAAACAGATGACAGTTACAGACGGGGTAAGCAATGTCCGAGAGAACAATATCTGAAATGACTCTCTGGTTATTTTGTCTTGGAGGAATATTCACCTCAGAGTCCTAAACCTGTAATGTTGAACTTTTTTATATTAAAACTAAAAAAATTACCATCTTGAATTTTTGGGATTTGATGCTCCTGCACCTTAAGGTCCAATCCTTGGGTGTTGTAACTTATTCCCCCAATTTGGTGGCCTCCTGGGACTCTTACCATCTGATTAAGAAGTGTTGTTTAGAAATCTGTGACATAAAGAGAATTGATGCACTGAGACCAATTTTAAGTGCATTTACACGGTTTATCAGATGCCGCAACTGCACAGAGCTTTGTAATACTCACAGCCTAACCAAGCCTGCATCTGTTTGAATTTCTATCACACTAAATTTATTGCATTTGAATCATGCATTTGTCCACCAGGATTATGCAGATGCAGGTGTGTGTGTAGCATCTTCGCCCATGACCCAGAGTTATTCACAACCAACACCCCCACTGAGATTTCACATCAACCATTGAACCTCTGTGTGTCTTGCAATAATGTTTCATCGTCAAAGGTGGTTAACAGTAATCAAGAAAACTGTCTTACATGAAGAAAAAAAAATTAATGAGCTCCAGCCTTTGTCTGATGAATAGGAAGTGATAAACCCTAAACCTAAGCACATGTTTTAGTTTTGAGTTTTCATCTATTCCCATCTCACAGCTGTGTAATGCATGTTTTACATGGGTGTGGTTTGTGTGGAGGCTTTTTGAACCAATCAATAGATGTCCATGCATCCATCTATCCATCCATTTTCATCCACTTACCAGATACCAGGTTGCAGGGGCAGCAGTTGGAACATGTTGATCCAGTCGTCCTTCTTCCCAGCAATGTTTCCCAGTTTCTCCCGGGGGATCCAGAGGCATTTCCAGGCCAGAGGGGATATAAAAATCTCCCCCTCAGGGTCCACTCCAGGGTCTCCTCCCATGCCTGAAACACCTCCAGAGAGATGCGTCCAGGAGGCATCCTTATCCAGTGCATGCACCACCTCAACTGACTCAGCAAGCTCACTCCTCATGTCCAAACTTCTGACCCTCTTTTCAAGGCTGAGGCTGTCACTTTTTCAGTGGACTGTCATTTTAACCACCTGTATCTTTCAGTATTTCACTCTTTTAGAGGCTTGTGACTGCAGGCGAGAGTTGGAATGTAGATCACCTGACAAATGATGGGGGTCAACAAATTAAAAATGTAGACTTAGAATGACATCAGCTGCAGCACAGCAATCTGTAAGTCACCTCAATCACGCCCTGAACCAAACAAATTACTTAGCCTGAAGCCCTTAGCATTTTTAGGAAATTGCATTAGATGCATGAAAATTCCTTTGCTTTGCAGACAGCCTCAAGTGGACACTTGTGGAACTGCAATCACAATAAAGTTTGCTGCTTGGACAAAACCTGTCAAGCTCTGATGCTTTTTTAAAAAACAAATATGTTGAATTTTGTGTTGCAGAGTTCTTAAATGTTAGTCTTGTTGAAGAAAAAGTTAAATTAATGAAATAAAAAGCTGACGGACACAGCAGTTGAGTCATACTTGGAAAAATACTGCTGACCTTATATTTTCTGTTTTTCACATTTATTACACTTATAATAAGTTAAACCTACTATACAGAGTTTATCATCAGAATCACATGTATTACATTTTATTCATCTTTGTTTTAAAAAAAAATAATTTAAGAGCATACAAACTGTACATTCACACTCAAGGCTCCCATCAATACAGAATTGATTAGTGAGTTAGAGGACGAGGAGAGGATGCGTGGTCAGTGGTTCTGCCATTCAGAGTAACTCTGTTATTGTGCAGCTCTGAAAAGAGCCTCGTGGCGTTAGGTATAAATGTGAAAGTAATTAGTGCAGCATATGCACTCCGACCTGATTGAGGAGGACGAGGTCTTTGTGCTGCTTTCTGCACACCCACATGGGTCTATAGTGTGTGTGTGAGTGTGTATGCCTAAGTGTGCATGTGTTATTTCTCTTCGAGGCCACCCACAGCAGGAGAAAGCCTGATTGACAGCCAGAGAATCCTGCAGGAAGCAAACACACGAGCAAACAAATGCACACTGGTACAATCAGAGCTCCATGTGTTGACACGACCCTGCCAGCAGCAGCTCTGCTCTCAGACACGACGCCCTCTCCTCTCTCAGACCATCCACCAGCTATCACACAGAAATGGAGCTGAAATGAGGATGTTTTGGAGCAGTTTTGCAGCTTTTAGAATCTTTTTATGCTCTGTTTCCTACATAGATAAACTCATGCCTTTAAAGCGACCTCCATAAATTTCTCATCTACACTATTGTTAGTTGGGAAATAGGAATTATTTAAACCTTCAACCGAAAGCCTTTGAGTTTCACCTCTGTCTCTGCTGGTTGATGCCAACCCTGATGCTTTCTGTGCCCTCCTGTGGAGGCTGTGGGGGTTTGTATCACTGTATGGAGCAGTTGAATGGATTGCAAACAGGTGAAGGTGAATTAGATCATAAGATCAGGCAGATTGGTGCAACATCAGCAGTGATCCAAGCGTTTTGACGGACCACATGAAGAGTGAGCTGGGCCTGGAGGTGAAACTTTGGCTTTAACAGTTGCTTCTTGTGGCAGTCCTCCCTGATGGTACTTAGTGAATGAAGAAATGAGGTCACATTGAGTTGTCTCTGAAGAACAACCAAGGTCAGCCCGGAGATATGCTCAGTCACTCAGAGAGGAAGGAGCTTGGAGATGACCCAATACGCTGCCGTTTTTTAGGGAGCACGTTGAGGTGGTTTGGGCATAGGAGACCTCTCAGAAAGGCCCATCTGGTCTGGGAATGCCTCGAATTCCCTCAGAAACTGGAAAACATAGCTTGGGAGAAGGATGTTTGAGTGAACTCACTTTGCCTGTGGCTACCAAGACCCGGCTGCAGAATGAGCAGAAGAAAAGCACGTTTGAAGACTCATTGAAATGGATAATTTCAAGATGGTAGAGCTTCTGCTTCTCTTGACCCTTACTCTGATGACACGAACATAATGTTCAAAGCTGAACTCTATTTGTCATGGCAAACAGTCAGAGGTCAGTCATGATGGGATCTAACGGGATGTCACAGGTTTGGAAAACTGAATCGGAGGCTTTCTCAAACAGGTTTTCTGTGTTATCCTCAGCAGCAGGATGCAGAACGAGACCTTAAAGTTTAGTGTCATTTAAGCCTCTTTATTTCAGGCCAAATACCCGGAGGCTTCATTGCCTCCTGATCACTGCTTCATCTCATTCTCACCGTCTGCTCTAACCAAATGGTCCTCGTTTTCCTCTCCTATCCTCTCCCTGCTGCACTCAGCATGCATTCAGCACCACGCTCATCGCAGCATGATGCAACACTGCAGTCTGCAGCAGCAAGGCAAAAGGTTACACAGCAAATAAAGCTCAGTCATAGAGCGCCGGCACACACATCTGACTGGAGGGTTCCTTTAATCTCAGCTCGCAGCCTTTTTGTTCCGTTTAGACTCCATTTATTTACTTTTTTCATTTAAGCTGGGCATGACCTGTTGTGTTGATATTTCTGGATATCTGAAACACACTGTGTGGTTTTATGTGTGTGTGTAAGTGTGTGTGGTTATGGGTGTGAAGTATATGCCTTTGAACTCTTGGTTTTTGCTTTTCTCACATTTAAATGTTTAAAAAGAAACAGTAACTTAGACAAATATGAGGTGAACCAAAGCAAATGAAAACATTGATAATAAAAGATGACTTATATTTTCTTGTCTGAGTGGGACATTAAATAAAATGTGTGTATCACTTTGTGTGAGGTAACAGGCAATGAGTTGACGTTTTTTCATATCTAATTCTGGATTAAAAAACGAAGATGATCACTTTCATCCTCTGGTTTCATAACTTTACGTTGTCCAAGAAGCAGCAATGATAAACTGAATTGCCAAATCCAAAATTTGAGTCATTTTTGAAGTATTCTGTATCTTTCCCTTGTGTAATTCGAAAAGCGCTCAGAGAGCACAGACCTCCACCAAGCATATTGTGATTGTCATGCAACACTTTAGTCCTACTGTAATGTTATACTCCCTTTCAGCAGACTGTCTGCTACAATTTGGTGTCAGTTGCAGGTTTGCACAATAGTTTGTTACCTGACAGTACTGCAAATGATACTGACCCAGAACATATTTCATATTCAGATCTTAGAATCCAGAATATTGCCAGGATCTGGATCGTGCTTTTACATATGTCATAAATTATGGTGACCTCATCTTGTATTGTTTTGCAAAGCAATCCAATCATTTATTGTAGAGTTATATACACATATAGTGAAAACGGCCCTATCTCACAATGATAAAGAATCCTTTAAAAAACATACTGGGTCTAGACAGTGATCTGGATCACCTCAAAAATTTCATCACTTCTTTCTTATCCCATTTTAAACATTTCCTGAAAATTTCATCAAGATCTGTTTGTTACTTTTTGAGTTATGATGTTCACAGACAAACAGACAAACTCTCCCAAAAACATAACCTCCTCGCGGAGGTGATAAAGTATAGTTTTGCTTTTAGACATCAGATGAGACCAAGTAAAAGCTTTTATTGTTCCAGTCTTTCTGTGCATAAGGTGTTCCAGCACCCTCAGCCCCACCTTCCCCCGTCTCCCCCACTGTGTGATAACTCAACACGCTCATTCAGCACACCTTTAATAAATGTCCTTTTGTATAAAAACACTGAGCACTGACAGATGTTTTGTTTCCTCATTTTAAGAGCGCCGTCCTCTCAATGCCGCCATCCGTCACCACGCAGCACTCGTACTGTATACCGTGTGAAGTGGCAAGCAGCATGGTGCTGTTATTGGATGCCACCGGGGCCTCTCCCTGCTGATTGATGGCTAAAGCCTTCTCATAGATCTGAGCCTCTGTCTAGTTCAGGAGAGTACAAGGCAGCTGACTGCTCGTGTCACTTTACAATAATGTCAGTGCCAGAGAGATGGCTGCAGAGTGAGGGGTGAGGAGGGGGAGACGCGGACTGATGCGTGGACGGACAGTTTTAGCCATCATAAGAGTGACCTCTGACTGTCTCTTCCTTGAGACATTTCTTCACTTCGTTAAACTCTGCATGTGTTTGAAGACCTGCTCATGATGAAATTTTTTTCTCTCACCTGTTTGACGTCTCTTTCTTTATCTACCTGCACTTAAATCCACTGAGCCGGGGTCTGATAATGAGGTCATTTATTACCTCCATGTAGAGAGGCTTTCTTATTTTAAAGCCTGTGTTTCCGCACTACTGGAAAAGACATGTTTGGGAAGAAAATTGCCTTCTTTTTTTTGCGATAGTGTTAATCCTCCAGAACAGTCATTCTAAAGGAGCAGACGCGTCTGACAGAGAGCAAAAGCCATTAAAAGTTGAGTTTGTTGGTAATGGCATCATGAAAGAGTGTGTGGCTTGTGTCTGGCTGAGCTCACTCTTGTGTTCTCTGTGGAGGATGCACTCACGCACATACAGGATAGTCCACATTGCCTGTACTCAAACACAAGACTTGTGTTGGCTTATACTGCACAGAAGTTTTTGAAAACTTTGGTTTGATGACCCCAAAGTAAAGTCGAATTGGCTGAGAATCATATTTTCAGCCCAAATGAACATTTTCTATTCTCTGTTTTATTTATATCAACATATTTCAAGCATGAATGACTGATTAGGAAAAACTAATGAATATAATAATAACAGATTTCTTGATTAGCACAAATGCAAAAATCAAACCACTTTCACTTTTTCTGGAACTTTGAATTTCTCCCACCTGAAGGAATTAAACTCCTCACAGTCTGAATCTGTCTGCAGACACTGATGCATTCATCTCCCTGGTCTGTGCAGTTATTCTCTGAGTGAATCAGGAAGTATAATGCCTGCATACTGTGTTATTCTGCAGATCATCCTCTACTCGGAGAAAATTACTTTCTGGCCTCTCCGGAGAGCTGAATGAAATTCATGAGGAGCCAAAATGATTTGATTAATATGTGATGAAAGCTGATCATTATCCACATCAGAGGCTGTCACTCACTGCATTGTCACACTGCTGTGAGAATGACAGTGCTTTTAGACTTTTGGGATGATAATTGTATGAGTTTCTGCAAATATCAGTATAAGCATGGAGAGAGAAGTCAGAGAGAGTTTTTAATCATCAGATGTATCTGAGAGAGGCTGAAACCTGTCATTGAGATGAACAATGTGCACAAAATAAACCGAGAAACAGAATATCTTTACTATGAATTTAATAACTATGGGATAATGTATAGTGTGTGGGTGGTAATGCAAATCAGATTCCATTCAGGGTTAGCACAACCCTGATATGAGGCAAGAAGATATAAAGTATTGATCTACAGCTTCTGTGCATCCTCAGCTAATCATAAGGGTTTTCCTTACTGTAGCAGAAGCTAACAGCAACACTTACTTAAAGAGGGGGTACTCTGCTTTACCATATTTTAAATCTGGATATAGATTAACAACCCTGGATGTTTAGTGTAAATGTGTGAAGATTTTCAAACCTCTTTGTTGTAGAAATCCCTAAGTCTGCCTGTAATAAAGAAATTAGCATGAGATCTTAACGAAATCTTTGTTTATGCTTGCTGAAATGATGAGGTCACTGTGTCAGGATCTCATGACATGTTGGAGGGGCAGGGTCTCAAACACCAAGGTCTTCTCATGGTTCCGCCCTCAACAGGCCTCAAGAGGGCTGGCCAATCAGAGAGAAGGGGGGTTCATAGAGTGGCGAGCCTTAAAGAGACAGCAGCTTAAATGAACTGTTTCAAGCAGAGGGTGAAATAAGGTTTTTTTAACACTAGTCGGAGTAAAATAGGGATTTTTTTCTTTTTCAGGTGTTTAACTTATGTAAAGATAAAATAAGGGTACCAAAGGGACAGAATCAAGTCCAAAAAAGCAAATTACCCCCTCTTTAAAGCTCCGACCATGATGATGATGATGAATTGTCTGTTTCCTCAAATTCTAGTAATGTCTTTCACTCATCTCAAGCTTAAGTGCTTGGTTCTTAAAGACAAATATGAAGTGATTTTGAAAATTTCCTCCATGTTTTTGACCAATACTATCAGAAACAAACTTTTTTTTGTCACTATGTAAAATCCCTCTTAAGATTGATTTGATATGATGTGTGTGATCTGGTTGTAAAGTGTTAGACCAATCAGAATTAAGTATCCAACACAGCCAGGTAATTAAGAAGAAAGAAAGCTGGTTAACCAACCTGCGATGAGGGACGCAATTTCTGAAAACCAATTTACTGTTCAAGTTGTTTTCGTTTATAGTGACAGAGTTCATTCTGACTGTGACAAAGCTCTCATAAATAAGAGAAAGAAAGCTTTAAACACCTCGTACCTTATTGCTAAAGGTCTCTTTTCTCCAGGAGAACATCACTCAGCGGGGAAATAAAATAAGATAAAATGTAATTACACCAAAGTGGACACAAAGCAAAGCATCACTTCAAAAGTTTCATTTGATTACAGCGCCGTCTTCTTTCCAGACAAACACACACAGTGTTACACACACTCCTAATGTCCTCTGTAACACTGTCCACACACACACATGCAGGCACATAAAGTGCTCTACGACTGACCGGACATCAACAAAGAGGGGGCGAGACGTTAAGAGTTTCACAACTCACTTACAGCCGGCTGAGTGATGGCCAGCGGGGAGGAAATCAATAGCAGGAGGGGGAGACACCATCAAAGATGTCCACAGACCAACATCCCGCTCCTGTCGACAGGTTTTAATCCATAAAGCCGGAGTCTCCTGAACAAAGAGAGAGGCGGGAGGCTCCTCTCTTATCTCTATCAGAGCTTTGAATTACAAAGAGCCATCAGAGCTCAGAGAGAGGGAATACATGGGATCAGACTGAGGCTCGCTCTGCCGGGAGGAGGAGGAGTTTCATGTAGACTGTAACATACAGGATGAGAGTGTTTGTGGTAACATTCAACAAATTAAACAAACATCAGCTTCGACACAAAGACCTCATCTGACTTCAGTCGAGAGGAAGTTCATGAAGAGTTTCTGCTGTCGAGTGAGGGCATGTATTTTAGCTAATGGAGAAAAAAGGCTCAGGAAATGAAAGTGAAGCGCCGCAAACACAGAAACTCAAACTTCATTAGCTGCTTTAACTTCAAGAACTTCACTGAGCCACCTACGCCGCTTGATTGGCAGCTGATCCCTGACAGTAAGAGACAGGAACAAACCTGAGAGTCTGAGTCTGATTGACAACCAAGCTCCGTTTAAATTGAATAAAGATTCTCACAGAGTTCAGAGAAAGAGTCTTCAAACCAGCAGAGTCAGAGAGGAGATGTGGAAAGGTCAGGTCACACAATCGACTGAAAAACACACTTTCTGCAGAGCTTGTACAGTCCTCTGAGTGTTGATTATTTTCCCTTGCAGACAAGTTAATATCATGTGGCTTTTGCTACTTCCTTAAATGGTGCTTTTACCCAAGTCAAAGTACTACTCTTGGTCAAATATCACTCCAAAACAGATTTAATGGCTCTCCATAAAGCCAGGCATACACTGTGTGATATTTTAAATCATTTGACTGTGCTCCATCTCAAACTGCTCAACTGGATCGCTGAGTTCAAAAGTTTGGAATCATCTTCTCACACTACACAACCTGATGCTCTGATGCGACGTCACTGCTTACACTATACTCATCGCATCGGACTCTGTATCCTTCTTCTCCTATGGCGTTTGGGAGCTGGACTTTTGTATCCAGCTCTGCAACGTCAAAAGGAGGAGAAGAAAAAACCCAGAAGTGGGAGAAGCACACCGAAGATGTTCAAGAAAAACAAACCCACTGCCTTGGAAATTTTTGCCATTCTGTGTGAAGAGATAGCAAAGAAAACATAAAAGAATAAGACGACGTGTATGGACTGGGAACTGGCTTGGCTGTAGACAATACAGTCTCTCAATTTTTCACTCAGAACAGGTTAGCATTAACAGCTAAATTGAACTTTAGACCAACTTCTTCCAACTTTAGACGTCACTTCAGAGATCATGCATGCTCTATGCGAGAGGTTGAGGCAAGTCCGCTAGTGGTACTGTGCGATACCTTCACGAGGAGCGACCAGAGTTTCAAACATATCTGAATTTCTTGGGATCAACGGATTTGTGATCATGAGGTGTCAGTCTCTCCTCGTTACCCCACGAAGCACAACACATGATTGAGCTGAAATTCAGCCTGATCCAAAAAATAGTCGCACAAGTGGCGAATCGACTCAAATGAGCTGGCAATCGCACAGTGTATGCCCAGCTTAAGTTGAATGACATGTCTCAGTGCAACTTTTGATTTTGAATGATTAAAGATACAATCAGAGTAAGGTGAATGCATGCAGAGGATCAAAACAAGACGATCTTGTGGATTAAAGGAGCATTACCTTTTGGTTTCAACCCCCAACGTGGGCATTTATTATGAATGAATATTAATGTAGGCAGCGTAGAGTAAAGAGCATTGATCCGCTAAATTTCCAACGAACACTCACAAACCTCCAAACCCCCGAATCAGTTTAAGTTGCTTTGATCCTTCCCCCTAATCAGCTCCATTCACACACTCTGGATTAGTGTGTGTATGTGTATGTGTACGTGTGGATGCTCCTTTTGAGACATTATAATATGTGTCAGAGTGTGTGTGTGTGTGTGTGTGTGTGTGTGTGTGTGTGTGTGTGTGTGTGTGTGTGTGTGTGTGTGTGTGTGTGTGTGTGTGTGTGTGTGTGTGTGTGTGTGTGTAGATGGACAGGCTCATGTAATATTCAGCAGACCCTGGAGTCCTGGTCTGCCCGGTGCTGGAATAGAGGTGTCTGCCCCCATCTCACCTGGCGACTGCCATAACTGCTTTACTGCCTCCTCCTCCCACTCCTCCTCCTCCCCACGCCTCCTCATTCTGCTCCAGGCTCCCTTCATCATCCTGACCTGTCCCTACTCCTCTCCCTCATCTTCTCTGTCATCTCTCCCGTAGTTTTTTCCATGCTGCTGTCACCCCTCTGTCTCCTCCTCTTCCCCCAGTCTGCTCTTTACTCCTTGCATCTCTTCCTCCTCCTCTTCGTCACCATTCCAGCCTTCCTCGGCCTGCCTGTTTGCTCTCAGCGTGACAGAATTAGCTCGTCTCCCTCAATTCCTTCACTTGATCCTGTGGGAAATGACAATGTTGCAGTCTGCTGCCATTATTTCACAGATCAAAGCGTCCAAATTGAACCTGGCTCGGTTGAAAAATAACCACGGCTCCTATCGCGTGGTTCACCTTTGCATCAGACTCACTGCCTGCTGCCAGAAGGGGCGTGGGCCTCTGTGATGTGTGTGCATGCGTGTGTGTTTGAAGATGTCTGTGTGTGTGTGTGTGACTCTCTATGCCTTCATGCATCCATAACTTGTTGGAGTGTGGTCTGAGTTTTCCAGTCTCAACACTCCCCCTGCTGGTGGAGACTGGAATGCTGGAGCCTCATGATCAGAGGAGGCAACAGGTGTTTTTGAGGATCTCAGAGACAGAAAGAAAAAAATTAAATTAAGATATAATGACCAAAGATCTCGTTCTTTTATTGTATTTCTCATCCTGGAGGTAAACTGTATCACAATTGAAGTAATGCAAAACCCAATATTAGCATTTTATGCTGTTTCTTTAAATAAAGTAGCCTCTTTACATTAACCTGCGTCAATAAAGGTCACAATTTCTCTGTCCACATCACTAAAAACAAAACAAAATTAATGTATAGATAAAGATAAATAAATAAAGACAGCATTTTATGATATGTGAATAACATGACCATTATTTTTATAACTCACATTGCTTTAAAAACATTTTTTATTTATGGCACATTTATGATACATATTTGATTTTTTCTGTTTCCATACAATATTTTTTATTCTAAAATGTTCTTTTTAATAAATCATTATTATTTTACTTTGATTTATTTATTCATTTATTTATTTTATTTTATTTTATTTTATTTTATTTATTTATTTATTTATTTATTTATTTATTTATTTATTTATTTATTTATTTATTTATTTATTTTTGGGGGTGGGGCTTCCTGTCTGTATCACTTTTTTTGTTTTGCACAGGTGAGGTTTGATTGAGGTTACTTTTTAGCTCAAGTGCAAAACTAGAACAGATAATGGACAAGTTCATTTGAATTTGAAAGACTAAAAGGTTATTTTTATTCATTTTTTTTGCTTAAAAGACGCCAATTGTTTCAAGGTTGCCTTGAATATTTTTGTTTGGGTTGGACTTTACTTTATTTGTTGTTGAAAGCAGTACAAAGTTTATCTTCCAGGAGAAAAGTTTCACCTGAAAAGTCTAGAAAAATATTTTCATGATATTCAAAGATAAAATGATGCCTGAATTGATCATAAAAAGAAATGCCAGTAATATTTAGAATATTATCATTAAGCAAAAATAAACACAGCAAAGTAAACTTGTTTTTGTCTCTCTGGCCGACTTTTCACTACTTATTAACAAACCCGTCACCATCATCTTTCAATGACTTAAAATAAGACATATTTTGTGTCTCATATTTAGCCTAATAAGTCCATTTTTACTAAAGAGAAGACAAAAACAGTTGATCAGACTTCAATTTTAGTGGTATATGTTGCATGTCTGACCTCTGTGAAGGTGGTGTTCCTCTCATGAAATCATGGATTCTGTAGATTTCTTCGATGTGTAAGATAAGAGAGCAAAAACAGGAGTGTACGTCATGTAACGCATAAACCTCTAAAATAAAAAAAATGATTAAACTGTAAAGGAGGAAGATGCAGGCTTCACTTTTGTGGGGATGTCCTGTGTCCACTTTGCAGCTGCATTCAGGGGGAGTTTGGGGCTCTTTGCTCCTATCAAGTGTTGTTTCCCTGCAGCTCAGTGTTTTCCTGGACTGGTTTGATAAAGTGGTGACTCTCTCTGCACCCAGTGGGAGGAGCAGCGGGGTTAAAGAGTGTTTCAATGTCTCTTCAGTATTATTCTGACTCCTGAATGTGATCCAGAATATTATCTCTTCATTTGTTTTTATTCAGGCGCTCTCCTCTCCTCTTGTCTCTCTGCATACGCATTGAAAAGTCAGCTTTTAACACTGTGAATAAAAGTAATGACCGTGTTTCATGCAGAGAAGTGAATCAAGCTGTTTTTTTCAGCTCCCTGCAGAGGTCTGACTTTAACCACAGAAAGCTTTATTAGTGACCTGAACTCTTCCCCTGTAATAACGCAGATTGTTTGAAGTACAGGAGCTGATGATCCCAACGTCCTGATGATTCCTCCGTTATGGTCCAATCAGCTGAACCATCTGGATCCCTGTTTAACGGCATATTACGGCCTCCCACGGCGTCCTCTCTGCTGACATCACCTCAGCCTGTATCTGGATTGTTGCAAAAGAGTTTCAGGCTTGGTGCAGTAAAAAATTAGCCTTTTTTTATGACAAGACAACAAGAAGGAAGCAGCAAATTATGTGTGATCGCACAACAGCTGCAGATGCCAGTTTAATATGAGAGCAGACAAGGATGGGCGGGACGTGTCAAGTGCGATGGGAGCTTCAAGTCAAGTGGGTAATGTTCTCACCAGCCGTCTCTGTGTTCATGAGAGTGTGTTCTGGGTGGAGATTGGTGGGGTTGTGGATGGTGTGTGTGTGTGTGAGTATGGCGCTGTGTTGAACATCTGGGCATCTTTTTGAAGTACCCAGGTGGATAGCGTAGCGACAGCTGCACCGCTTCCCTCCTCGCCTCTCGGAAAGACGAAGGGAGCTTGACAAGCAGAAAATCCCCCTTGATCTACACACCTCCTCCCCACTCCATACCTCACACCCTGAAAACCTGTCTTCCACCTCTGTTTGGATACTGCTAGATCTGGGCTGGCTCCACAGGTAGATAAATGCCAACACCTCCCCCCTGAGGAGCTCTTCCCATCAACAACCGTCAGACGGGGGAGCTGATACAAGCTGCTGCTTTTGCAGCCGGTTGAGCATGTCGATGACAAGAAGTGTTTGGTCCAAAGGTTAGAGAGAGACGGATGAAAGGAGTAGATGTGCAGACAAAGTGGTGGAGTCCTTGCATCTGTCTAAAAAAAACTCCTGAAAGAAATGCAGAAGGCATCATGAGTTTAACATAATGAATTATTGGATTAGAAGCACAAACCCACGACGGGGCACTGATCCTGAATGTTTCTCGGGAGTAAACATCTGAGCCAACAAATAGCTTTTCTAAAGATTTTTTCTTTGCTCTTTGCTCTCAATTATAACGATAAAACCTTTCCTTAAATGTGATGAAACTTCTGCTGCAGCAGATAAAAAGACTTCTGGAAAGTTTCTCTCCAAACACACAAGTAATTGCTTACCCATTTTACTTTTAATGTAAGTTTGTTTTTCATGAAGAGACAAAACTTTCCACTTAATAACCTCTGCTCCTGCCGGCTTTCACTCCAGACTTGTAAATACTGCAGCCCACCTCGGACAAATCATAGACTCATGCACTGTAATTAAAAAGGAGGAAAGACTCATAATGGCATCACACTTTCACAGCCTGGACTCAGCCACATCGGTCATTTCAGTCACAGTTTTGGAGCCAGACGAGCATTTGTGGATGCTGGAGCTCATTCACTTAAAGATGTGCTGAGGAGCCTCACACGTGGTGCATGAATGCCTGTGTACAAGAAATGTCAAGGGTACTACCTCCTAAGGAGTTTCTTTCCATCTGCAGCGCCGCGTGCACCTCTATGCTCTAATCTCATTTACCAATCAGCCAGCGTAATTACACCCTGAGATCTGCTCCGCTGGGCAAAATGGCTTCTGTCTTCTGCTCGGGTGGCGCAAATAAAAAGCGCTGCCCCGTCGCTCCACGTGAGCGCAGACACAGACAGACCTGTAACGAATGAAGCTCTTCACACATTAATCAGGAGGCCTCAGTTGTGTGCTTCTGCTAATTAAGGCTAAGATTAATGACGGTGCTGATGTGCTCTTGTTGTAGCAGCTGAAATACAATAAATGGAGATGAGAAACCTGATTTAAGTTTTATGAGCACACGAGGTGGATTCATAAAATCTGAGGCAGGGAGATGTAGGAGGGTTTCTGTTTCAGTTCTGCCGTCGGTATTCTTCAAACTGTCTGAATCACTTTAACTCGACTTAAACCCCTGTGAGACGTCCTGCAGTGGACTGGATCAGACTAGAAAGAGTGGAGTCAGGCATGCTACCGTTAAGTCCTGTTAACTTCCTCAGCAGGCTGAGTTCATCCTTATCCAACGAGACAACAGCTGCACAGACAGTTGCATTAACATCTGTGCAATTCACCAAAATCCTTGCATTCATGAAACATTTTGTTGATTCATTGGTTTTTCCAGCAAGTTTCAAACAAGAATGAGATTTTTAAGTTGTGTTTTGGCCTTCCAATTCATCCACTAGGTTTGTTATGTATTAGATAGTCACTACTTTGCATTTTATGGACTTTTTGATGAGCTGTACCTGAAACTAATGAACACTGTTTGAAATGAGGCCTCTGTGAAAAATCTCAGTTTGAAGGCTTTTTTTTTATTATTCAAATGATGATGTTCTGTCATTTTGATGTTTGAATGACCTTTCTATGCTTCAATAACTAAAATGTATAAAATCGAGCATTTCCAGTTTTTTATTCTCTGTCGCTGCGCCAAAACTTTTATGAGTTAATTTAAGGGTAAGTATTTGGCAACTTTCGCTGCCAGACGTTTTATATTTTATTTTCCTCTGCAGAGAGCACCTGCTGCCTCTGATTCTGTATTCAGTCAGACCCTCTCTTCTCTGACTTTCATCCTCTGGTTCATTAAGCAGAGCTCCTGTAAACATTTCACTAACTTAATAACAGATGTTGGGTGTTTCCTGCTCTTGGACAGACTTTGGTTTGGATTCAGAGATAATAAACGGCGCTCCGGGGAGATGTCCAAGGGATCTGGATGCTGACCTTTCTGGTTCCTGCAGGATCTGCTTCTCAGCTAATAGTCAGCTGCGACTGCGTGCTCAGCCTGGAGAAATCCAGCAGGCATTGTTACAGCTCCTAAAATGGATAATCCTGTCTGTGTGTGCAGCTCCACAGAGTCACAGGTCAGCTGATATCAGATGTTAGGGTGTGCAGAGCAAGCCTGGTGTGCTGCCTTCAACACACAGGAGAGCAGGATGGAGCACACAGGGTTTACTGGAGATCATGTATGTTCGAGTCCTGTCGACTGACGTTTCAGACATTGGATTACAACGTTAGCTGGCCTCTCTTTGGATCTTGATCATGTCTTATGGTAGATTCAGCCCCACTTGATGCAGTCTTGGGATTGACCCAGCACTCAGTTCTGTCTTATTCCTATCATAAAAACATATGACTGTATTTTATGAGACACGTGTAGATGTCAGATGCTCTGTCATCACTTGGATCTCGTTTCCCCATCAACTATTTTCTATCCGATCTCTCCTGATTTGATAAGTTCGCCTCCATCACGGTGACAGCAGTCAGGCCCTCTGTCCGTGGACTCGCTTTGACTGTGAAAACCAATATCCTCCTTATTTGCCCAACACAGTTTCTCATTTCAAAATCACATTACAGAAGCACGCAGAGTGACAGCAGGGCGTTTCACAGGGTCCAGGAAATGAGCAGGGTACATGTTCATCATTGACTTTCCCTCAGGTCGAGCTGTCAGTCCTGCTGGCTGATGGCGGGACAAAGGAGGCGGGTTTAGGTAATGTTTCTGTCCATCAGAAGAGGACACAGTGAGTTGCAGGTGACACAGGAGATATAACAGAGGCACAAAGTCAGATCCTGTGTTCAGAAATGCATACAGGTAACGCAGATCATCACAGGGGGTCTGTCTGTATGCAAAGGTGAGCAGAGCAGTGCATATTCTTTACAAAAACCTGTTGGTTATAGTATAGGTACTAATGTTCTTCGTTTCCTGCCATTTTTTGTGCAACAAATAACTGAATCCCACATTTTAGTTGATTTAACTTTAAACTTTGTGTATCATACTTCCAACCTTTTTTATGGTTGCACTTTTATCAACTTCTTTATTAACTTGAATTTACATATCTGAGAACTCTACTTCCAAGTATTCAACTTTTCACCTTCCCCACCTGTGAGCCCCTCCCTCTGGCAGACGTGTCGCTGTCTGTAATCAGCTCTATCATTGACACTTCAGATATATTGTTGCTGAACAGACCAGATTAGCTCTGAGCCTTTTGCAACGCTGTCTCAGTGTCTCCGATTTTCAAAATAAAAGGAGACTTATGTCATGCTTTTGTCTTTGGATTCATCTGAACATACCACTTCCCTACTCTGAAGATGATTCAGGCTGTTTTAGATCTTATTGCACCCATGTGGATGCAGGATCATACTGTAACAGTGGAGCAAAGGGGGGATGTGGATTTCCTTCACTTGATGAAGTGAAGTCTGGAGCTCTTTGAGATCTTCAGAACCTGTCACACCTGCTGGGGAGAAGAATTTTTAATGTGATGATGACACAGAGAGTCGTACTGTATGTTAACATCTTCAGGAAACTGAATCAAAGCTCTATCTAAAGCAGATATTATATGGCACAAGATTATAGTTATCATTCTTTCATAATTACACATTGACACAATGAGTTATCAATGTTAACTTGTAAAAAAAAGCTGCATTCAAATTGATGCATTTATCATCTTCTGCGAGAAAAAAGATCACGTATTGAATACATCTTTACAACATTGCATGAAACCCTTTTACCACAGGGGGCACCAAAATCACTGATTTTAATTTATTTGCTCATGCAACTCTCCGTTCAGCATCAGTACAGGATATTTGCAGATGCCAGTATTCATTGTCAAACATTGTGCCATACATCAATGTCAAGTGCTGGTGTTTGTTGAGATGTATCAATTTGATGCTGGCAAGGTAACGTCAGTAGCTGTTGATTCAGAGATGAGTGGTTTTCTGTGCAGAAGAAGTCACCTGTTAGACACATTCTTTGTTTTCATGGTTAAAAGTTTAAGAAAACATCTTTAAAGAGCTCATTGTCGTAAAACTGGTATAACTAATGGAAACCAGATTAATACAATGTAATTCTAAACTATGAAGTACCGTGGCTGGTAGGTGTCAGACGATTTGCAAAAGCAACAATGCAAATGGAAATGCAACAACACAGAAAAGTTGTTAAAGTGAGTAAATTGATTTTTTTTAAAATCATTTTGTGATCCCCTTCGCAGTCCTTGTATTTCTGTATTTACCAGTAATATTTCATCTTATATTAAATGTTATGAAACAGTTATGTCGTAACTTTGGCATTATATCAATATTTATTATTGCTAAAGTTAAAAAAAACCCAATCATTTACTTACTTTCAAAACTTTTCTGTGTTCATTGGGATAATCGTACTCTAGACTTCCATTGTGGCTGTACTGTTGTGTTGCGTTGTGGCTTTTGCATTTGTGTTGTTCTTTTAGCAAATCATCTCACACCTATCAGCCACCGTAATGAAGGGAAACAATATTGGTCACCCTCTAGTGTGAGTACAGCTAAAACTATAAAATCAATGTAACCGTTAATTTGGTCTCTTTTGTCGTTGATACATAAAGTAGTCAATAGTCAAAGCAGACTTTGTGCCTGGAACATATGGATAAAAACTATTAACAAAATATGATCATGAACAAGAGAAAAACACAGCCCCTACTAACTGTCGTCAAGAACAGAGAGATTCAATAATCCAGCTCTTTTGATTTCCTCCTTGAAGCATTATTTCTTTCTCCTGTTAGCCTCCTGACCCTGTGTCAGACCTCAGATGTATCGGCCTCTCAGGAGTTAACGTGCAGTTACATTCATCACTGGCTTACGTAAGAGTCAGGCCAACAGGGAGCAAAGCAGAGAGAAAGAGGGGAAAATCAGGAGATTATGAGTGTGTGTGTGAGCACCGCTCTGTGTGTGTTTGTGTGTGTGTGTAATTGGATGCTGCTATGTTTGTGTGCAGGCCCACATGAACATAAATTCATGGTCTGCGTGCCCTCCCCCCCTCCGATCACTCTCCGCCTTTTCTGCCTCCGTCTCCTTGAGGGATAAGATAAGCAGCTGAAACTTTTTAGAGCCAAGACAGGGAGGAGAGGAGAGGATGAGAGATCACCCTCCAAATCCTCCCTAATCCCCCGCCGACTCATTCTTTAGCTGTAATTATGTATCAGATACACAGACAACAGGCAGGACACATCCACCAGCACAAAAATATTACAAATTGTTGCTTTTCACACACATTTTGCAAACACTTATCGGCTCTCTTGATGAGTGCGGCATCTCTGTAGAATTGCTCTGCACCTGTTTGGTCCACTTGTTCAGCCACGCTTATTGAAAGCTGTTTGCACCACTGAGTGGTTTTGAACCTGAGCCTCTGTGAGAGTGGTTCAGTTTATGGGCGATTAGGACGGTGTTTGTGCGATGGTAAACATCAGGCTGATGTGGGCTGCTTTCACGGCCATATGCTCACATGCTTGTTTAACTGCTCTGTGAACACATTGTAGCTCACACATTGTACTGCTTTTGACAATTTAATTTCAGGGAAACATAATTCCTGCATGGATTATGTTTAATCCAATCCTGAAAGTACAAAATTCTCTTAACACAAAGAAAGGAGTGTTGGGGCTTTCAGGACTTTGAGATACAACCCGCTTTAATGCACATGACCAACAGAGCAACTAGCAGGAGGGTATCACCCAAGCAGGTGTGCTAACTACCACTAAAGCTGTGTAAAGACAAAAAGATCATTTGTGTTAATGGGGTTGGTGCACCTTCATGCATTGAACCACCCAGTATGACCTCCTCACTAACAGGTTTTCAGGGTCTAAAATAAGCGTTGCATGGTTAATGTGGACACAGTCTGTCAGCAAACCTGCAAAAAAAGATAATCCTGCAGGACTTACATAGTTCTTAAACTGTTTTCTCCTATGCAAATGAGAAGTATACCAACATGATTTCTCTGCTGTGGTCATTACTGCTGCAGAGTCTCAGCCTCCCCTTCTTCAATCAGCTCCGTCCACTGCTGCAAGGTCTCTAAATGTCATGAGCACTCACTGTGAAATTGCAATTAAGAACATAATAAATAAATGATAGAGAAACACTCTCTCTCAGGCTGGACAGACACACAGACATCCAACTAATTAAGATTTTATGATCAGTCAGGAGCGTCTGCACAAAGAGAAGAATCGCTCTGCACAAAGAAATGTCGTTAAAGACAAAGTTCTTCTTTTGTTTTCCAGATGTAATTTGCCTTTGCAGAGTCCGAGTGTGTGCTTGTAGTGTTTTCAAGGAGATGGCGCCCCCTCCTCCGCACACACTCCCCCATGGTGTGCACCTCCAGCCAGGTTGGCGTGGGAAAGGGCTGTGAAGTTCACTGAGCAGATTTAAAGTGGCTATAAAGTTCCCGGCAGTGCCTTTTCTTTGCCTTTCACATGAAGTTGGGAAAGCCGAGCAGGTTTTATTTCCCTGGTTTTTCAGAGAATAAGCGGAGAGAGTGAGAGGACGGAGGAGGTGAAGGGAGTGGTCCTTGGAGGACTCAGACTGTAATGCATTTCAGGTTGAAACCAGATCATGGACAATTAGAGGAGAAAGGGCTGACTTGGTAAACAGTGGTCCTCTGTGGACTCATCTCAGATGGAGACTAATTCCACTCTGCGTCTTGAGAGGAAATGCACTCTCTGCCTTTCTCTTTGTGTCATTAGCAGTTGCAGCTTTGATCGCGCAGCTCCTCCATCTTTTAAATCATACAAAAAGAACCAATTAGATTCCTCTGTCTGACTCTTGTATCACATCCTCTTCCCTGCTTCAGTTTCATATCTGACACCCCGTCCAGGAAGCAGCATCTTGACAAAAAATGTGATAAATTCGACCCAGTTTGACGTGTGTTATTATTTGGTAATCACATAATAATCTGGGTTGAGTGAAGGGGTTGGCTGAACTTCCTGCGAGCTTTCCCACAGCCACAGTTACCTTCAAGTGTCTTCAATTCCTTCGCCCGCTGTGGAGGCAGTTTTTCTATTTCAGATAAACGCATCGTCTGATCTTGTCCTCAAGAGTGAGTCACAAAACCACAGAAAAGCACAGGCCAGCGGAGAGATAAGGGAGGGAAGAAGGAGAATAAGCGGGGGGATGCAGCTCTGTAATGAGCGTGACAGATTGGCCTCTAAACAGACTAATTGTAATAAGGCATATTCCCTTTTAAAACAGATCAGGAGTAATGAGGCAGGGACACAGAGGACAATACAGAGTGTAATGGCGTGTGTGAGGCCTGGGTGAGTGTGAGTGAGCCCTGTGTAATGTGTGAACATGTTGTCGTTTGGCACAAACACTCGGAGGCCTTGGGTGGAGCATCGAAGCGTTTCAGCTGGATTAAAGTCATCATGGGACGTCAGTGAGACACTCTGCAGGAGTGTGTGTGTTCAGGTTCTGTTCTCTGGTCTTAATCAACTTTTAAACTCATATTCGTGCATGCTTCCGTGAATGCTTTACTGAATTAAGCTTCATTAAAGCAGTCAATATGAGAAGAAAAACTTATTTTTCAGCAGCTTAAACACAAAAGAGAAAGAAAGGTCTGACCACAGATGGTGTCGCATCGCAATTACAGTTTACTTTTGTTTTGGAGACAGTTAGGTGTTTGTGCAGGTACATTGAGACAGCAGACTCAGCAGCTGGATCATTAAGAAGGAGAGATTAAATTTTGGAAGCCAGACAAGATAAATCAGTGTTTGAATGCAGCCTGAAAACACAACAGAGATGAATATGAGGGCTGTCTGAAGCTACAAGCCCCCTGAGTTTTACACAAATCAGATGCAACATGCTGACCACATATCTCAGATTGGGCATCCAACAGATGCTTTGTTGGATTTTGGATGCAAAGTTTTGACCCTGACCTTGAAGCGTCCTGCTTCTATCACTTCATGTTCCAGTTTTGATGCCCATTGTAGCCACATCTGGTGGTGCACAGTAATTTTAGCTTCAAAATAATCCAACATTTCCTTGACCAAAGTGAGAAACAGTTTTAAACTTGCAAAGTCTTCAGAAAAACCTTAAATTACAGCTTGACTTTTCCTTTAGAGAGAAAGTAAGTTTCTTTACAGAGTTAATTAAAACTAAATATAAAAGTAGTTTTAAAAAAAAGGTAATTTCCCATGATACTTTTGTTTCTGATGTATAAACTGTAAGAATAGGATTGTCTAGAGTAAACTTTCTGCCTCTCTTTGTGGCACTCATCAGGATTTTTCACCAATAGTGACCCAGCCAGCCCCAAAACCTCACATAGTCTTTTATTTGCTTCTGCTAAACAAAATATTGACTTATAGAAATGATCTCAAACAGCAGTATTGTCTTTATCTGATCCATTTTCTATGTGGCTTTGTTCAAAGTGATTTTTCAGTCACCACAAACACTAAACCGATGACTTCTCAGGCTGATGTTTGCTGAGAAAACAAGCATCAGCTGTGTGTGTTTCAGCTCAGACAGAATGATTCCCAAACTCCCAAAGTGACATCTGAGGGTTGAGGAAAGCTCTGAAGAACAACACATTTTCTTTTATTTTAGGACATTTAAACTCAGACACACCTGACTGCGTCTCAGCTGGCAAACGAACAAACAAACCTTCACCTGAGTGTGACTTTGAGGCATGAAATCCATCCGAACAGCGTTTTTCACTGCTTTAACTCGGCTAATTGGGATCTGTGGTGAGGAAGGTGAGACTGCAGACGTTCCTTCTTTATCATAACAAGGATGTGTGGCTGTATCGAAATGCATTTAAGATTTTGTGTGAGTTATTTTGGAGACAAAATCTGGATGTAAACAAGTTTATTTGTGTTCATTTAGAATGAAGTCTGTGTAACCTTTTGTTACATCTGTGCCTGAATATTTCTTTATTTGCACTATGTGAGGGTTTGAGTAATAAAAAACAGTGATTTAACAGACTGTAATAGACTGAACTCTGACCCCCTTTCTTGTCTACATCCTGACACTTGGCAGAGACTTGGTTCTTCTTCTTGGACTCACAGAAAGTGGATGTAGGCTTACTCCACAAAACAGCAATAGATCAGAAACAAATGCAGTTTTAGCCCACAGCAGTCTTGTCCTGTACGCTGCAGACTCCAAAGTCAAGGTTTTTAATCCTGCCATCAGTGGTTGCCACATTGGGAATGTTTTTGACTCAATCCCATTTCCAGTCGACCTAAGAAGAGGCAAAGAGGTGGAGTTGAAGCTGGCCTTTAGTCTCCATACAAAAGATGTCCCCACCTGTCTCTCAGGTCAGTTGTGCCCTTGATTGGCCAAACTAATGATGTTGATATCTTCTAAACTAGTGTTTCTCAAAGTGGGGTCTCAGGGGTCCATGAACTATAGTTAGGGGGTCCGTGGAATGTTTTAAAAAAAGATCATAGAAGTATCATTGAAAAAGCATATCAAGAAACTGGAATCTCTTGCACCAATAAAATCAGCTATTTTTTCCCGATGCTCCTGCCTCATTTAGTTTTGTGCCATGGAATCAACTCTCATATGATCTTGACATGTTTATCACTTTATAACGTGTATCAATAGAAAAAAAATAGTATAAATCAAAAACACCTTGGTGCAGTGGTGTGCACAAACTTTTTAAAGGGCAGGGTCAAAAGGTTCATCCATTGTGTGTTTCTGCCACCCACAGAGCAGTTTATCGTATTCTAACCACCCAAGAAGGCAGTTAAGTGTGTTATTTGCAAACTAGGAGGGCACTTACACACATGTTTGGCTCCCAAGAGGTCACTTCAGCGTGTGTTTTTCAACAAGTGGGCCACTAGGGGGATGACCCCCCCCCCCGTGCACGTCACTGCCTTGGAGGTAACATTTCTTCAAAGTTTACAAAAGGAATTACTTAAAGCTATAGATATAGCCTGACGCTATTGTTGCAAGATACCACATAGTGTTTTTTTACATAGTATTAATATTGAGCTAATCACCGTTACCATAACGAGGAGGTCCTTGGTAAAATTTCTATCCTGAAAGGGGTCCATGGTCCAGTTGAGTGAGTCGGAGGAAAATACACCCCCTGTACAGTGTGTGCTGTTACAAAAATGAGCTATTCGGACCAGGCTGTACAAATCAGCCTCTTTGATTGTGTGTATGTGGTTTCTGGTGCCTCTGCGGCCAGCCTCAAGTGGACACTCAAGGAATAGCAGTTTTTAAATCCTGTGCATAGGTTTTTATATCTTGGTTAGAATTTGCAGCTGAGACGGTGCATACCTCCACAAAAATGTGACTATGCATAGTTAAAAAAGAATGCAGACTTCAGGCCCTGTGATTGGTTGGCTGGACAGCATTGTATTTCGCGCATCTGTGAATTACTGGAATTGCTGTACGTTGGTGTACAATGCCATACATATCTCCTTCTCAAGTCCCTTTTCCTCAACTAGGCAGAAAAACTTGTATTCAACTTTATCCGCTATCAACTCCTTCACATTTCCAGCTTCTCTTCATCTGCCTGGCTTTGTTCCCACCTTCTTAAAGTCTGTTCAATAAACATGAATGATTTTATTCAAAACAGAAAATTGCATTTTAAGTTTGCAAAAATCGCCACCATGATCTCTCAGTAGAGATGAAGACTGAGCGTGTTACTTTGAGAAAGAATTCATTTCACTCTTCAGAAATTCATCTGTTCATTTTCCAGAGGGTGCTTCTCTCAAAAGCTCACTTCAAGAGAGTAAATTTGATTTTCTCACTGAAATCTGTGGGATATCAACTTCACACAGTACGAGTGGTACAACTGAAAACTTTCTGCAGCACGTTTCATGCCCGATGAATTAGTTAGTTTTTTCTCCAACACTATGGCTTATTTATTTATTTATTTTGATAAAAGAACAATGAGAATATCAAGTAACACTGAGCTTTTCATCATGAATCAAACCCATTATCCAACTTTTAGTGAGTGAGTATTGAAAGTTAATGTTCCTGTCTACTTTTCGGAAGATGAAGTCAAAGTTCAGAAACACTCACAGCCTCAGAGTGGATTCAGTGAAGCCTCAGTGTTGATATTCTTATTATGTTAAATGAGGCTTGAGTTGTAGAGTTCACTGCACACCCTCAGAGGTGATAAAACTGTGGCTTGCAGTTGTTGTGATTTACTCGTAGTTTACTCATAGTTTTCTTTACACCCTGACTCCATCCCTCCTGCAGAATCCTGCAGAGACTGGATTATCTCCTCTTTAAGAAGCACTACATGTGTGAGAAATAGGCTTAATGAGGTGTCAGCCCGGAGGAGGCGGGTGTCACTACTCGTGTCACGCCGCGTCATCACAAGGCCTGAATGCTCCCCTTTCATGTCACTCCTCATGCTTCATGACGGCTGTGGGCGTTGGCTCTGTTCCACATTATAAAGAAGAAGTTGTCTGTGTGTGTAAGTGTGTGTATGTGTGCGTGTTTAGTGGGGTTCATCTACAGCTATGTTAGTATTTGCTGTCATGTAAAAACTGTCACACTTCATCACACCTTTTTACGCTTATCCACAGTCCTGACTTCACTGCTTTTGAAGGATTTTATTTCCTTAGTGAAGAATTTAAGGATGATGTTAACTTAAAGAGTGTTTATTGATTATGCAAAATAAAACTTCTCCACTGGGGGAACCATAACTTGTGTAGGATACAGCCTTTTCTTTGATCCCAAACATGCTATTAGATGTAATTGAAAACTTCCTCAGGGTGTCCACCACTTTGAGGAATAACTCTTGCAGGATGAGTTGAATATTTCTGATTCTTCAATCATCACTTGTAACATTTACCTTATTCATAATGAAAAGTTAGTCAGCTGCAAGGCTCACTTATTGTATACTTCAAAGATGGAACAGTGTGTTTACATACAAATTAAGAAATCAGACTATGAGTTTATATAGCATGAGATTGGATTATTAAGATGCACGTAAACAGCTTAGTCAGACAGAGAATGGTCTGAGCATTGCTTGATTAACACATCTAGATAATGTGATTGCAATTAGACTGTGATTGGATTCAGCAGGACTCAGTACATCACAGCGTTCAGCATAAACAAGGAGAAGAGGAAGTAGGTGACCATGATTAGTAGGATCACTGTATCCAACACAACAAACCAACACCGTGTGATGTCAATAACACCTATGTTATGTATGTATGTTTGTAAGAAATAGGGATAGGTACCTTTCACATTTGAACCGATACGGTACCAATTCCAGGTACCTGAGTATCGGTATCAGTACCCAGTGGTCCCAGTTTCCGGTTCTTTTTTGTGTTTATGTGGTGAAAAATATCAATTTGTTTAATAATAAAAGGTAAATTCTTTACAATTTAACATATCTATTTTTCAATATATGACTTTGTAATGATGTGTTAATGTCCAGCATGGCATACTCTGCCATTCCCTCAGTAATAAGGATGCATTTAGGTACCTAAACATGGTGCCTTTTCATTTTACGTGAATCAGTACCCGGTACTTTTTACAGAATTTGGTCCCTTTAAAAGTACCTAATTCGATACCCATCCATAGATAGAAATATAAAGAGCTACAGCTGCATCCATCTCAGCTATCATCATCATAATGTTTCTTCCTCTCCAGGCGAACCAAAAGTTCGGTATCCACACAGCTTCTCTTACCAGAAAAGGACACAGAGCCACCTGTCAAAACTGAGCAAGGCGTTCTCAGCCATGAGTCGGATCCTTTTTTCTGCATGTATACACAAACAAGACTAGATCCCCTACTGTGACTTTTAATCGAGCTACGACCTTAGCCAGACTACTGTGTGTATGTAAACACACTGAGTGAAGTGCTACCAGATATTGTGGAAATGCATGAAATACAGTGCTACCAGGAACCATACATACGCTTGTAGTCTGGTTTTTAAGAAGTCATAGTTAAGTTTGAGGGGCTGCATGTATGTGCATGGCCTTCTGTGAAGTTATATGGCTGCATAAACCTACAGTGCATGCTACAGTGTAGATATGATACCACCAGGTAGCTGGAATCATGAGACCAAGTTCCTGCACTTTCCGTTAGAGTAAACACAGGCTGTTTTATTTTGAAAATCAGCCAGATGTTTTAACTTGGGTTCAGTGCTTGACTTCCTGTCCCTCTAAGATCTGCTTTGGCATCCAACAAAAATAGAGGTGTTTCATATCTAAGATAGTCCCTTATCATGCCCCAACAGGGAAATTTGCGTCTAGTCCCGAGGGCTCTGACATGCTACCCAAAGTTTAGAATAAAAAAAAGAATAAAATAATGAATGTTGCATAAAATACAATTTCCTGAGTCACATTGAAGCCTGAGTTGTAGAAACTTTAGAACGTGAAATTTCCGCGTTAACTTTTCCAAGAAGCTTCTAATGTCTCCTCTTCAGAGGACAGGAAGCAGCTGCAGAGAAACTTTACCGCACACTGGACGGAGACACATACAGCACATAGGGACCTTTTAGGCTTTAAAGCATCCATCAAAGAGATAGCGTCCTTGAAACTGAAGCAGAGTCTGTGATTACGATCAGAGGATATTAAAACAACACAACACTTTGCCGCCATGCCAATGGGAGAACAAACTGTCACTGTGAACTCGCAGCCAATGAATGTAAAGCCAAACTGAAACCTTTTGCCAAGGCCAATTACCCAGCCCTGCATCCAGCTGACTAATTACACCAAATGAGCTGACTCAGTGGATTATGGGATGAATTAGTTGTTATCAGAATCGTGCAGCAGTGCTGAATATTAACAGAGTCAAGTCAATTTCAGGCTCATTTCAGGGTACAGGGGATGACACGGCAGAAACACATGTTCTGTGATATAACGCTGCCTTACACACCCAAGGGCAGCAACAAGTGAGCACACAGCCCAGTTAGGGTACTGTGGACGTGTTTTGTAGATGCATTCTACCTCGTGACCAGCAGGGGGCAGCACAAATGGTCGTTTAGAAGTCTCAAAGCAAAGAGAGGTCTTGTCACTTAAGACTAAATTTTCTGTGCACTGCTTTGTTTGACAGATTAATAAGCTGCTGGGGAATCAAAAATGTTTCCTTTAGAAGCACAAGCTCATCAGTATGTGTTGAGTCTCAGCTTCACTGTAAACATTAAGTTCCATCGAGGCTTCACTCTGGCTTTCCTCAGCTGCAGGGATTAAGAAAAGAAACCAGTTTTTTGTAAATTAATTTGAAATTAACAGGTGTGAAGTTTGCTGAAACAAGATTATCTTCAATTGTTTATCATTCCAGAGTTAAGATGCTCTAGCTGCCACTGCAATCTTTCTAAAGCTAATACCTCACTGGGCTGAGGCCATGCCTGCACAGAAAGTTGGCACTTGCGAGAAACCAATATGCCACAATTTACAGTTTCATTTTGGAGTTCTCCTGCAAAATCTGATTTTTCAGGGCTGAGAAAAAAGCTGGGGACAAGATTTTACATCCTGCAGATTTACATATTATTTTCTCCAGATGTTTATCAGTTCATACACTGACCAACACAAGGGTAGACTGGAAAATATGGACAGCCTAACAGTTCTTTAATACACTGGAAATTCTCATTCAGGGAAAAGAACTGCTCTAATTGTAATGTTGGTCTAAATTTGATGATTTTACCCAGTTTGTGTTTCAACACCAATTTTTGATGCCTGTCGTTCACGATAAAAAACAGTCTCAGTTTGATGTAATTCAGGGAAATATTGTGGGAAGGCTGCATTCAAGTGTCAGTGTCATACTCTGTTGTCTCCCACCACTGCTGACAACACCAACACCTCAGCTGAAGCTTTAACTCAAAGCCTGTCATGAGACATGGCTGACAGAAAACACACCACAGCACGGTTTGCAACAGTATTTCTCACTTTAACAAGCAGTTTGAGGAATTTTAGATTGGTTGTGTGTCTCTTCCCACTCTTAAAGGGTGCTATGTTTTGGATATAAACAAAGAGAAACCATGCTGCGTACAAATCAGTCAGAGAAAAGTGCGAACAGAGGTTGTAATCGTTGTCAGTCTGCAGTAAAACATACGGACTCAGCCTTGAAAGTGTCCTCTTCATTGTGAGCAGCAGCGTCACATCAGTCAGAGAGATGGAAGCGGCTCGGCTGTTAGTTAGTGTTTTAATGGCCCATTCAAATTAAAGGCACCGTCAACAAGGCAGTTAGCTTTATCAAGGTTGTTGATCCAAGCAGGCAATTTTCTTCTTGGAACCAAGAGGAATGAAATGGATGAGAGCAGGGAGGAAAAAAAGAGAAGAGGCTCATCTGTGGATGCTGATACAGCTCCACACACAACGAGCAGACACACACACACGCATGAGCAGAGTGTTCAGGGACATACAGGAAAAGAAACACACACATTAATCTCTTTCTGGGTCCCCTTTACCTCTTGAGTTCTGCTCCTTTTCTCTGAGTCAGATTACAGAGAGACAAAAAAATCAGACGGGCTGGAGACCTGTGGAGCATCATGTGTGGAGGAAAACATCTCGGTGATTATTGGTGTTCTGCATGAGGCTGTGAGCACGAGAGAGAAAGAGAGACGGAGAGCAGAGGCCACATCTCCTCCTGCTAAAATCAATCTTCTGGAGGACGATGTGAGCAGAATACTGATGAAGCTTCATTCACAGACAGCCGCTCTTTGTTGATCTCTTGGCCTCCGTTTCTCAAAAACTGAAATTAATATCTGATTTATTGAAACCTTTTAGCTCCACGCTTTGCATCCCAATCAGGACGACAAAACTGTGGATGTTAATGTGGAGAATTTCTCTGACTCAGGTCATCAGGCACATATATTGGAGGAGTGTCCCTGAAGCAGCACCCTCAGCGCCTTTCTCTTAAGGCTAAAGACATGTTTACTTTGTGTGTGCATGATGGCTGCAATACATTTCATGCATCCCATGAGTGTGATGGCAGTGCATGTCCTTATTAAAAGCTACATGACAGAGGGTAAGGTGGCTAAGACTTGAAGGTAGAGTGGTTGTGACACCCGTCCACCTGTCAACCAGTCATCAGTCACCTGACGTGTGAGCACATGGCTGAAAAACAGGCATGTTTATCCCCAACTGTAGTTATTTTTTATTTAGCAGGCTTAGTGTGCAGTGATGTTTATCATTCATAACAAGACAAATAGAAAGGTGGTTGCACCAGATTTAGGTAGCTGCTAATTCCCATCTCTAAAACTCCTCACAGGAGCTTTAACAGTTTTCTTCCTGTAGTGCGTGAATCTCTCACAATACAACAAGGCTATAGAGTAAACAAACACGGTGGACTGGGATGAGGAATTGGTAACAATCCAGAGTGGATGTTTGATGGTCCTCCTAACACAACAGAAACATGTTTAATATTTAAGATTTGGAATCCGTGCATGCATGATGTTCTTCTGAGCAGGTGGGGAGATGTAGAGATGATGCCTCATGTAACGTAACTCTGACAAGGGATGATATAACCCACGGAAAAATAAGTGCATAAATGAAAATACCTGGTTACAATGCATAAGGGTATTTTTAACACACATTAATATTGAATTTATAAATAACCAAGTTGCAGGAACAATCCTGCTCAATCATCACTTCTGGGCCTCTATACATGAGTGTCAGTGTCTGTGTCTGCCTCGAACCCTCTCCTCTCTCTGTATGTTGATGTTTTGGTTGTGTTAGGACATTTCTGGATGGAAAGTAAGTGGAGTTACATCAACCAATCACTGCCTGCCCAATGGGCAAGTGACTTTGTGTGTTGATTAGGGCGTGGCGTTGATTAGCTTGTGCTAACATGCCAAGTCAGGTGCCTGACTCTTGAGTCTCTCCCATGTAGAAGCACGATTCCACTGATGGTTGCTGGACTAGTGACTGTGCTCAGGATGTCATGGTCTTTGGCTGTGGGTGTGTGCTGCAGCTGGCACTGATCCAAGGAGGAGGAGCCTAGTTTGAATGTTGTGTTTACTAACAAGTAGCAAAAATTCCTGCAGACCCCACCTTTAAGACCCCAAATTAAAAAAATTACAACCCAATATTTAAGATTCTGTCAAATATGGGTTGTTACTTTATATCTGCATAAACCACTGCACATCCCTTTGTCCTCCTCCCACACAGACACATGCAGAGCCTGATGTCTTTGTTTAGGTGTTTTGCTGACAGTCTTTGCGGTTTTGGACTTTTTATTCTCAAACAGAAATAGTATCATGACTCTGTTGTGTCAGCTCTTAAATCTAGAAAAGTATGGTGGTGAAGCTCCTGTAGTTTTGCAGGTTTAGAAAAAAAAAGAGACCTACTTTTTCTTCCATGTGGTCAAAATATTTAAACAGACTAGACAAATGCTTGGCTTGGCTTAATCCTCTTTTGCTTAATTTAGCATGCATTTTGCAGCAGTCTGCAGCGCAACTGTACCTACATTGTGAGCGCCGTCCTAGAATGAACTCAGCTTTCACTCAGATCCATATCCATTTCACCTAATCCACCGTCGAGACCTTATTTCGTTGGAACGAGTAGGACAAGAGGCTTCGAATGCAACACAATGTGAGCTCACGTGGATTTTCTGGATTCATGGCATTTCCTTAGTGGTGTTTCCAGTGGTGTCTGCAAGCGTGGCTGGGCCTCAGTTCAAGATTTTAAGTGGGACCCAATTCAACCCAACATGCAAACAAGCATCCAAAGCCAGCTGCTGGCATCAGGGCTGAAAGGAAACGCTTGGGGAGATGAGGAGAGAAACACTGCAGTGATGCATTCTCATATGTCTGAGGAAAATGTGTCTAACATGCTGTCAATAGATGATGTTTACATGCATCTCTATCTCCTCCCACAAGCTCACATTTTCACAGTTTGGTGTGGGAGGACTACAACCCTCCTTTTATCTTGTTTCAAAATGCTGTCATATGAATAATTTGCAAATTTAGATTCATATTTGAACAAATACATCTTTTTGAACCAGCAACATTAAAACTCTCAGTGCAAAAAGTTTCTAGGGACATGAATGGAACATGACCAGCAGCTTGCAGTTGATAGCTTTAAGTCTTTCCTGGGTCTTAAGAAAGAGATCAAGCTGACGAAGATCTCCGGTGGATGATACTCTTATTATTGATAAGTGACTCATACATACTGAAAAGAAATCAAACTACGCTTTTAAATTTCCTTATATAGAGACTGAGACATGACAAAGTGGGCGTTATTTATCACTTGATACCACATTTCAAAGCACATTTCTGCACATATATAAGATTCTAAGTTTGAAACAGAGATCTCACAGCTGAGATTTTTACAGGATGGGAGTGTAACAGTAAGAGATTCTGCATTCATGTTGGAAAAAGGAAAAGGAAATGGAAAAAGAAGAGGGGAAACAGTGATAGGTCTGGAAATAGTCCCAAAAAGAAAACACAGAACAGATTTTTCTCTTCTATTAGTATCAAGGAGGAAAACCCTGAAAAAGGCCGTTCTTGAGGATCTGCTTTGGTTATTTGCCCTGATTTACACTCACAGAGCCCGTGGCAGTCAACAATAGAAAGGAGCACAAGCTGAAATATCTCCTGTCTGTGTGCGCTTTCTCTCCAGCCCGCTCTCCCTTTCTCACCATTTGTCCCCCAAAGGCAGAATATCGGAGGAGTCTTTAATCATCTTTACTGCCCACTCTATAATCCCTGCTAAGAGACTAATCCATGATCCGCCACAAAGGAGACCAACCCCATCGAGTCGACGGGAGAGAGAAGCAAAACAAGAGGGGAAGAAACACACCCGTCCTCAGTGATAACTTTTATGATTTTCAATTCTGGTGTGGGATGAGATCCATATTCTTTTGTCAAAAAGAAAGAAACACGCTGTAATCACTGTTATACAACAGTGGATTTACAGCCCAGTAACACAAGGAAATACTGTTCCTGCTGCTCAGAAGCTCTGCCTGCAGTGATTCTGTTGACGCTTTCAGGGGTAAAAGTTCACCTGAATCTTTGAGTGTACCAGAAATTGAAGTAATTTGAAGTTAACAGGCAGAGAAGCTCACTGAAAGCCGGAGAAAAAAGATGCTCTCAGTCCTGTTTCTGTGAGGGAAAAAAAAAATCATGTTCCAAAGTGAAGGAAATGGAAAAACGAAGCTCTTTAAAGCAATTGCAATCATGGCATTGAATGCAGGTTATAGCAACAGTGCCCCCACAAAGTAGTGATGGGAAGGAACTTAATGTGGTGGAAAATGTGTACATGGGGTTGAGAGCTGACATTTCAGTGGATGAATTTCAAAAAGATAAAAAGAAACACTTCTAAAGCCTGAAAGAGGAAAATATAGTAAGCACATACAGATAGGAGAGGGTACAGTATCACCAACTTGTGTTTGTTTCCAATCAACGTGCAGAAACTTCTTAACAACAACCACAAGTCCTTAAGACTCTGCTGTATGTTTTAAACTTTACTTTTCCTTGTGTGGGTGTGTCATTGTAGAGAGGAGACGCACGGAGAGAATTGAGACTTTAGATTTCATACAGACGCTGAAAGAGAAGGCACAGTACGTCTGTATGAGAAATAGAAATACTGAGGACAAGGCGTCAGACATTGAGCATGATAATCGACCACCTCTTAGCTCCAGACATCAGGAAACTGTACAGATCAATCTGAGAAATATAATCAACTCAGACCACTTTAAGTAAGTCATATACACTGTTTATTTCCAGGTCACAGTGTGAAATCATCTATCATTTCAGAGAAGTCCGCCAGCAGAGCTCTTTGTTCTGTAGTCTGAACTTTTTAATATGCATTCAAAGTTTACTTTTCATCATAACTCTATTTCTCTGCTCTGGAAGTCTCTGCGTCTACTTTATGCGTTAATGCAACAGAAATTATTCTATACATTTCACTGAATTAGAGATAAAACAAAACAATAAAGAGAGGGAAATTGATCCGTAATAGACTCTGAATTCAAGAGTCAACGTCTCCTTCTTCTTCCTCTTCAGTAATTAACCTTTCTTTGTGTCAGACGTGCACAGATTGGCCTGGTTGTCAATTTTATCGTTATGCTTATTTAAAAGTTACACTTAGAATGTCTGACCTGTGATTTTTAAGATGTGTGAGATAAGTTCAAAGACTTGACCTGCTCTGTCTTCTTCTTATCACAATCTGCAGACATGTAGTGAAACGATCAGAAAGACTGATAAGTTCACAACCCTAGCATCAGGGGGATGAAAGATAGAGAGACACAGTGATCGTTCAGAGCAAAGATGCCTTAAAGTGGGCAGATAAATTGTATTTTGGGACAGAATGATGTTGCTGGTTTAAGGATGAGGCTTATCAACTAGGCAAAAACATTTAACAGTTGTTGTTCATCCCAAAGGATCGTGATCAAAGGTATTTCCTTGACCTGGGCAGTCATGCAGCTGTAAGCCTTGGAGAGGCTACACATGGTTGTTTTTTAACAAAAAGATTTTTCTCAGCAGCCTTATTTGCTAGGCCCCTTGCCCTCTACTTGTGTCTGTGGCAGTTGCTGACCACAAGTCTCCCTCCTCTGCTCAAAGCCTCATCCATTCAGTCTCTTTACAGCTGCAGCATGTCCACATTCTTTGTTACCTAAGGTATAGAGGAGTTGTCAGGTCTGGGAGAAGTCTCAGCAACATCCTGAGACAGCTTCAGCTGTCTCCCCAAGTGCTCAGACAGCTGCCAGCCTTTAACAGAGTTCAGGGGTCCTGATGCTGAGATGTTTCTCAAGCTGTTTGGCCCAGATTTAAGTCGTGATTTCTGTCACATGTATCCTGGATCTAGGCTATCAGAGCAGATACTGTACGAGCTGCAGTTTCCCTCCTCTTCATCAGAAGTAGAGCATCATTCTTCAAGTCAAAGCACGTTTACCTCCTAGTCCCAGAATACCATCGCTCAGCCCATGCATATCATTCGGGCTGCCCTGGAGAGCAGCAGAGCACACATCTGGTGAGTGAGAGGGTCAGCGTATGTTTCTGCAGTGTGTGTGTGTGAGTGTGTGTGAGTGAGTGTGTGAAGAGCTGACAGTGACAGCTGGCTGGTGGTTTGCACAGAGGCCAACTGATGCAGGAATAAGTGCCTTGGCAATAAACAGTCTCTCTCTCTCACACACAGACACACACACACACACACACACACATTAAAGCAGAGCCTCTATAATGCCTGCTGCTGTAAAGCCGCAGAGACAGAGGTGATAATGTGGCAGACATGGTGTGAAAGTGAAAGTATGCATCCATACATGCACGCCCTACTTAGAGTCTGCAGCACACACACGTAAACACACCGTAGAGCCTTAAAGCAGAAGGTGAAACACACTCAAAGTGTTCATGGATGAGCACAGGGACAACCTGTTAAACTGAATGATGTCTGAGTCCTGCAGGTACTCATGTGTACAGATTTCAGGATGTGATGGCAGCAGTGGAAGAGGTGGTAAAAGGCTCTGCAGATATCAGTGTGTCACAGCAGGAGGGCTGTAGGTTGGGATGTGTGTGGTCTTGCATGTGTGTATGCATGGGTGAATATGAGCTGTACTTTTGAACTCACTGGCTCCCAAGCGAGATTGAAAGTCAACTTCTGAGATAGGGAACTCGTAAGGGTGTGTGTGTGTGTGTGTGTAGTCAGAGAAGGAAAGGATCAAAACATGCAGAAGCAGAACTGTATCCCCCTCAGGCGTCTGTGTGTAACTTTCTTTTATTTCCCCATCAGTCTCTTTCTTGGCCTATACTTTCCCCTTTTATTACCTTTTATTTCAAACTCAAAATACGAAACCAAACTGCAATCATATGACCAAAAAAAAAAAAAAAAAAGTATTTTTCTCTCCAGCTTCTGTTTCTGTCACAAGACTTTTATTTTTCAATCTCCATAAAGATCTTAGACAACTTTGAAACGATTAAATTACAAGGCAGTTTAATCCAAGTCAAAGATCTAATTCATCTTTTCACGTCTTCAGGATGAAAACAACTGAATTTGACTCTCAAACTTGTATTTACATAAAGATAAAAGATTGGATCTGAATTTGTTATGTTTCCAGTTTGAGCAAAAAAACAAAACAAAACATTATTTTCACTTATTCAGGCACAAAATATTCACACCCACTTTTTGAAGTTGTTTTTGAAAGAGATTTAATTTTCCAGTAGTCACAATTAAGACTTCATTTTTGTGGTGTTTGGGCTTTTTTCTCTTAAGTGAACAAATTTATTCTCAGAAAGTCTTTTGTTTCTATAATAACTTATTCCCAATACTCTTAAATCTACATTTCCACTTTCTCTGAAGACCGTTACTTCCCACTTTTTCCACCTGTTTTCTTTCCATAAGAGCAGACTGGATTTTGACTTATTCGTTGGTTGGGTTAACTGGTAGGTGAATAGTAAAGTGGCTGTTGCACAATTTTCCCTTAGAAGGTTCAGCCACTCCAGCTTCAACTGTGAGCTGAAGTCCTCAATACTGCCCCAATGATTTAAGGTGGTACTGCAACATTTGACCTGCATCTACCAGCTCCCATAACCACGCAGAAGGCTCTGTCCTTTGTCTGTGTGTCTACCAGATGTAGAGCTGAAATGTGACACTGTAATGCACATGGTTAGTGTTTAAAACAATTGTTAAGAAATAAAAGAAGTTTACTAGAACAATCAGAATTTTTCTCCCTTGAAAAAAGGAGTGTCTGATCTCAATGGGACTAACCTCTTTAAATAAAGGTTAAATAAACTAAAAAAAAAAATTATATAAAACATAAAAAATAAAATAAAATAAAAATAAATTAGATAAAAAAATTTAATGAAACAATTTATTAAAATTATTCAAAAATACTTTAAATAAAAAAATAATTTTAATAAAAAAAATAAAAATAATAATCAAGAAATGTGAATTTAATTTCCACTTTTAGAAAGTCCGTTTTGCCCAGTTGGGGGATTTTTGAAGTTGATGCTCTACCTTAGACTCAACTCCAGTTGAATTCTGACAGGAATACCATTTCATAGTAACCAATGTTTAGGAGTCAAAGTGACCATGCTGACTGGCGGCCTTCACCTGAATGTGTCAGTGGTTGCAGTGCAAGTTGTTTCTGATAACTTTTGCAGTTTCAAAACAGTTGAAAGGGAGAATCATTTACTGTTCTCCAAAGATAGTTTTCGGGTATAAAATCTTGTTTTGGAGGTGAACCTTCTTTCAAAGCCAGACAAACTAATGGACTATTCAGTACTTCCACTGCTGAAATGCATGTTCAGCCATAACTGTTTATAAAGAGTAAAGAAGTCTGTAAACACATTCTGGAAAGTGGGGTTGAAGCTGTAGAGGTGTTATTCACTTCCTGTGCATTCCTTATGTGAAAGCGAGAAACTGCGGTTCAGCTTCTAACTTATTTACAGAGAGACAGGGTGCAGATGTGTATATTATGCTAAGTTATGCTAACATACCTCATGAAAAGAGAGCAAATAACTGCTTTAAAGACAAGTCTTACTCTTCTTTTGTCATAGCAGGGTGATAATCCCCTCATTTTGCTCTGGCTCACAACAGAAATGACACAAAATGGAGGCTGTGTGTCTGCGTGAGTGTTGAGGATGAGTGTGCAGTAATGATTTAGCTTCATCCTGCCGCGGTGAGCATCTCTCAGCAGGGATAGCATCCTAATAAGCTGAAGGATCCCAGGGGTACGGCGGTGTATGTGTGTGAGCATTTGTGTATGCATGTGGCTTCCAGAGTGTGTGTACACCTGGGTGTGAGTGAGTGTGTTTGTTGTTTATTGGAGGGATAGATCTCAGTGTTATTCACAGAAAGGTTTTAAGGGTTCAAAGCTAACTCCGGTGCTGGCTCTGCTCCCTCCCAGAAGACGAGACATTGATGTTTTACTTTCCAATGAGTTATTTAGGAATAAAGGATGAAAACAGGAGAGAGGTAGAGGTGTGCTAAAAAGGATGCTTCCCATCAGAATGCCAATACATCGAAGGAGAAGAGGAGGAGAGAAGGAGAGTTTTACCTTAATGGATTTGAGAGGATAGACGGAGATAGAGCTCAATACTCTCTAAAGCGCACCTTTTTTCCACTTTGAATGAATATTGGAGCATGAATTTGAATCAAATCAGTTCTTCGCAGCTCCTCAGTCAACGGCGTCGCCCTGCATAATGATGTCACCGCTATCTGTCGAAGTTAGGCGCACACAGCCGTGCATGCAGCAGGATGAAGAATGTGCTGCCAGCTGATGCCAGTTATCTTATCTGTGTGAAAACACAGTTCTGTCCCCGCTGCTCTGGGATCATTTAAATGCAGGAGGGCGGGGCTAGGCTAAATCACAGCGGTGGTCGATGTAGGCCACATCCATCAGCCACTGACCAGACTCTCCTAATGGTGGCCATCATTCCCACATTACAGATATTAGAAGTGATTACCCCGATACAGCTGCCGCCCGGCTATAACCCATTGAATGACATTAGCGCTGCTCGTCGACTCGGCTCGATTGCTTTGATCGATTAGCGCCGGCTCTCAAGGAAGCTAGGGATGCCACCGGGTATTGATTGAGCATTAGCACATCCGTTAAGAGATATTGACTCTGACCATCCCGGTGTGTCCCATGGATCAGTGGTCAGTGGCCTCTGGGTGCTGGGAATGCAGTGTGACAGGTTGTTGATGTCTCAGTCACACAGAAACAGCCTCACAACATCAGGAACCCATGGGAGCAAGAACACGCCGTGTTGTGTGCATCAGTGACTTTGACGCCATGCCTTACTACCTAAATTATTCCCATTTCATCCATATATTTATCAATGCAGTACAATTACTGCCTCAGTGTGTTAAAGGTACCTGCAGATAAGTGTCAGAGACTGCGAGTAAGAAGTGGACATTAAAATGAGACACTTTTTTGAGTAGCTTTTTTTATGCTATAATGTGTTCAATGCCAATATTCAGATGTATTTTTACACTGTTTTCCTGAGCGTCGCTGGTTCTCAGTTTTAATTCTCTTTCTTAAGTTTCAACTTACTGGCAGTGTTTTGACATGGAGGGGAGGGATGGGGTGTGGGGGCAGGGCTTGGAGCATGAGAACGCGCTTCCAGGTTTTTATAAGAGGAGAGCGGCCTCTGTCGGCTAACAGCAACTTGTTGCAGCTGTGATCGTACACTGGACAGTGGTGGATGCAAATTCACCTGGAACTCTCAAACCAACAGCAAGTCTGTTTCTCTTAGCCTGTATTTTTAGGGTTGTATGAAGACACTATTTTCAACGCTGCTGTCCCTCCGTCGTCCCTCTTGGCTATCTGCTGCTTGGTGTCTGTCCTGTAGTCGTGCACGCCGGTCTCCAATGAGTTGATAAGGGGAGATACTTCAGGACCAGTCGGAAAAGTCATTACATACACACACTTCATAAAACACAGCACGCAATAAAAAAGTAAAGACCGACCCTCTCACACATACATGGATACTGAAGACTGTTGTTTAGGCTCTTTTAGGCAGCTGCTACTACTGTCAGTCGCACCTATGGCTGTTGAAGAGCTGACTGTACCCAGTGTACCACCAGTAAACACCAGGGCAGGTTATTTTGACTTTTTTCTCATCATTTTGACTTTAATCTCAGATTTTTTCAACTTTATTCTAGACATTTCAACTTTATTCTTGACATTTCGACTTTAATATCAATGTTACTCCATCAAACATGGCCCTATCCCACTTCCATAGAAAGTAGTGTTTTCCACCGACCCTAAAAATACAGACCGAGAGAAACAGACTTACTGGTGGTTTGGGAGTTCGAGGTGGACTTGCATCTATCCCAGTGTACAATGACAGCCGCAGGGGCAACAAGTTTCTGGTAGCGGACAGAGGACGCTCTCCTCTCCTGAAAACCTTCTTGTGCTCCAAACCCGCCCCCAACCCCCACCCCTCCCCTCCATGTCAAAACACTGCCAGTAAGTTGAAACTGAAATGAATAAATAAAAAGAGTGTAAAAAAATATATGAATATTGAAAAACACATCATAACAAAAAAAAAAAAAACGAAAAAGTGTCTTTGTTAATTCCTGTATTTTTTTTTCAAGTCAACATTTTACAATGCCAACGCTTTTAAAATTTAGTATTCTGGCTACATATGGACACAGCTGCTGAGAGTTGACCATGTTACTAACGCAGGGATATTATCTGACTCTTCATCCATCTATTTTTGAATGCACTGATCATGAGATAAGGAAATCCTGACAAAAACTTCAAGATTTCTTTTGAATGTAACTTGGTGCATGCAGGATCCTCAGCTCTACCCTCAGATGGCTTATTAGCCCACTTCCACAGATTGATAATTCATGCCACACTTGGTGTAACATTTCCTTGAAGAGCTGCGGCACGTTCCCTGAAGGTTTTGTTGAGACTGACGCTCTCTTTAAACCAACACAGTTAAAATTAACACACTTTCCAATTATGTTTGATTTCATATCAACACATCCTGGGAGTCAGATGTGAAATCCAGCCGCTACAGCAGACCCCTATGGGATTAATAATTACGACGGTTCATCCGTCTGTTTGACAGCCTGATGTCTCACTTCTTCTTAATCTGGCGCAGGACGGCTCAGATCTAACATGCTCTCTGACAGCTGTGTGTGTCTTCTTTTACTAGAAGGCATATACCAATATGTAGAGCTACATTTGTCAAACCGCTCACTGATGTGACACATTTTGTGACACACTCGTATTTTTTTTCTGCTCGTGTTACTACGGCAGTGACAGGTTTTGTTTTTGGACTATATTAGTTCTGCATTCAGAAAGCAGCTGCAGCAGATTCCTGCAGCTCTTTGCAGATTTTGTGAGGCACACCTACACAGCAATATAAATCCAGGTTGTTATTATATCCTGCTGCAACTGGGTTTTCATATATTAAATAAGAATATAAGCCTGCTGTCTATGTGGAAATCTAGGAATTCATTGGGGTGATTACTCCTCTTTTCTTTCAGCTTTTTGTGCAGCTCAGATTCTGGCGCCATATAACTCACATTGTTTTTGGCTGCAGCACAAAATCCCAGGTAGCGAGGAAGCCAGTCCACCAGAGGATGTGTTGAAAAGGAATCACTAATCAGGTGCTGGCGAGGAAAGAGCCCAGGTTGTGAGGTAGTGCTCATATAGTAGCTAATGTGTGTGTATGTGTGTGTGTTTGAGAGGACTTTCACTGTTAATAAACCTCCACTGTGTTGGATAACAGTGTACATTATGCATGTGTGGGAAGGACAGCTTTAAAAACCTGCATACATACATTAAATATGTTGTGACGGATAAAACAGGCAAAAAGTGAGTCATAGAAAAAACCTGAAAGTTTGGAAAGAGTGAATTTACTCTGTGTCTCTGTTTGATAGTACAGCAGTCTGCTTTACAAAGACCTGACCTATTTTACATTTTTAAGGAGTGAAGCGAAAAGAATCAGATTCTGAACAGTGTGAAAAGCATTCAGACCTCTGTTCCTCTTTGTGATAATCAGTCGAGGACTCTACAGAGAGTCCTCCATCTTGCAGTGTCCCGTCTTCAACAGATAAAATAAAGAACTTGAAATCGGTTGAAGGCCTTGGCATTCTTTCCATCCCCTCTTACTTTTTGAATGCATATGATTGGTTCTCCCTCTTTGGTTCTGTTGCGTTTTAAGAGTCGAGCACGTCCCTGAACTCCATCTTTCATCTCTCCTCCTCTCAGTTTCATTTCAGAGGCTATCTCCATCCTCTTTCTCCTTTTTCTCTTCTTCTCCTTTCTCTCTATCCTAGCCCTGAGATGTGAACACTATGTGATACGAATCAGGCTGAGGCTCGGTGTCCACAGAGCAGTCCCAAAGGCCTCTCCTGTCCGGGAGGGGCTTTACAAAACTCAGATCAAAACGCTTGTCTGTGATTCTGAGCTTTGAAACAGACTCCAGCCACAAGGAAACCAAATCTCACTGTGTTTGAGTTCACACTCCCAGAGAAAAGGCAGAGTGATAATGATGTGAGAAATCAGGGGTTTAAATTTAGAGTTACCGCCGCTTTAGCTGCATAAAGAGAGCCCGAGGGCCAGGCATAGGGCTTTCCCCTCATACAAAACCCAGCGGATGGCTCCTTACCACAAACAAACTAAATAAATCAGAGCCAAGTACCCAGGAGCAAAGTGTCTGTGTGGGCGACCTACTCTATTTTAAGACACATTATGAGGACAACTTTTTTCTCCATCTTTGATTCACTTTGTATCCCCGCCCTCGCTGTTTTCTCCTAAACTCATCCCTCCTTTTTCAATTTATCTCTCCTTCTTGTTGCGGCTGCAGTGGAGGAAAACGATAATGCCATTTCTTTATTTTATGTAATTTGTGATTACTTGTAGAGCTCCTCGAATGATGAGCATCAAGTTAATTCTCAGAGAGCTCGTTGGTACAGAGTGTCAGCACCATAATCTGTTTGGGTTTAATGTCCCTCATCTTCAAATGTGTTTGTTAAGCATCGAAAGTCATTTTAATTCAAAGCCTCACAAGTTCAATCAAGACAAAAGTAACTCTTCTGCTTTTGTTCAGCTTAAGTGCTTTCTGAAGCACTTAGAGCTCCAAACACTGGTTCAAACACAAACATGAAGCTCTCCTCTTGAAAAATGGCCTTGTAATGTTCCTGCAGTCCTCCGCTGTCTGAGCAGCTGCAGCTGTGTGATGACTCCAGATCTCTGCAGAGAGATAAGATACAGCACGTCATGCACGCTGACGCATATATATACACCGCTCTGCTTTTTAACCGGCCCACAATGATAAGTAGGCCGACAGTAGCTTTGCAGTCCTGCACTCTGTCTGAATGCTAATGAGGACGCCAGAACAATCAGAGCGCCAGCAGTGAGCTGCCAGTGGACGACTAGTCTGACGCCAATTTAATTCAATCCTGACCTCCTTTCCTCCTCCGCCCAGTGTGCAGCCGGGTGTGTTGGAGGGTTCAAGACCCCCGTGTGAATGTCACACAGGTGCAGACAGAATATTCAAGCCAGAGCTCTTCCCTGTGCTCATGTTTCTGTGATGACTTGTAGCTGAAAATAAACCTGAAGGATGTGTTTGTTAATGGATGACCATGTGACCGTGGTACTGTTGATCTTGAGAGTTTTTATGAATGGCTGAGATCAGGGGTTAATGATTACTTTTTGGAGAAAAGTTTATGAGTTTTATGTTGAGTTTGGCTCAAAACTTTAAAATATAACTCTGTAAGTACCTCTGAGACTTCTCTTCTTGGTATCATTCATTTTCTTGGTTCCCAACTTGGGGTCCTGCTGCCTTAAGAGGGTGCAAGTCTTTGTACAAGTTTTGTGGATGAAAACTTTGCTGAAATAAACTTTATGTCCTCATTTTCTTTAGATAAGATCATGCGTAGCCATATTCTGGGGGGATAGGAAAAATGTCAAGTTAATACAAGAAAGAGACATTCATCACTAGTAAAAGTTATACGGAAAGTTTGTGGAGATGCCAGGGGCAAAGGAAGGGTCAGACTATCTGGGGATTTAAGATTTGGAGACCAGGATTTGATACCTATGAAGCCATCAGTTAAAATTTACCTATTTAAAAAGGACATGGTGAAAAAAACAAAAAGAAGTTACAAAGTAACCCCCTCTTATGAACTATGTCCTGTTTTGTATGCATTAAACCAAAACCATGATCCTTTGCTCACTAAGTTTTTAGTATTAAAATTTAAGCAGGTTGCATCTGTTACTACCAAACTTTGTCTAATGTAACCCATGCATAAGAAAAATAATGTATGAATTCAGTTTGAAATAATTCTTAAAATTGAGTTTTGTAGGCACAACTTTCCCTCCTTTTCCATCACACACTTAACTCTTTTTTAATTGTGCACAGATGTTGCTAATATATCACTGCAGGATTTTTTAATTTGCCTCAAAAGTTGAACCAGACATCACATTTTTATTTCACCACAGAATCCTGCAAGTGCAAAACACAACCAGAGGAAAAGCTTGATCTTCAGATTTGTCGCATCGGCCTGATAAATGAGCTTCTGTGTTTTACAAGCATGTTGAAAGGACGATCTTGCCAAAATTAAAAAGGAACAACCCAGTCCTGTTTTGATCAAACTCAGCTCAGAAAGGAAGTACTGTATTGTGCAAAAAGTCCCTCCAAACACAAATGGTTTTATATAATGCTTCCTTTGAAAAGGAGCAAAAGTATCATTAGCTGCAAATATAATTAGGACCTCAGTCAGGGAGCGGAACTGCTCCTTCATTAGTGTTACGTAAGCCTGTTTGGTACAATGAGACTGTTTGGGGTTTTGAAAATGGGTGTAGTTTAATTATAATGTGGAAAAGAAAAGAAATTCAAAGTATATTTTGAAAATAAAGCAGTATAAGTTTTTTTTTTTTGGTATATAACATAAATAACTTCCTGATCATCTACTTATGCGGGAAGTTGATCGATTATGTTTAAAGTAACCATAAAAAGTTCTTGAGTTCATAATGTGTGCTCCTTTTCCTGTCCATTTGTGTGTGTTTGGGTTTAATCGTGTGTGTGTGCCTCGCTGCCTCGCTCCATCCTTCGTGACGTGACTCATGAGAAAACAGATGGCATTATGGGACAGGTTCCAGAGCGCCTGTTCCTACCGGGCCTCTGCTGCTCTGTCATCTCACTGGCACGGCCTCTGTCTTAATCAGGGGCCCGACGGATGCCGCTTTTCACCTGCCCGCTGTCACTCGGCCAGGAAACACTGATGCTGATGAAGTTTATGGCGGGAGCAGACGGCGGGGAAATTCTTCTTTCCTCTGCTGTTTCTTTTCTGAAGACGTGACCGAGGAGAAGCAGAGTCTAATGTAGCTTCTGCTAATCATAATACCGGCTTTTACCGACTCTACCAGCATGTATCAGAGATAATGTTGATGAGGATATTGAGCTCTGAAATTTAGAATTGTGGAAGCTCTGAGTTTGTATTTCCTTATTTTTCTACCTTTGCTTTCTTTCTCCCACACACAGCTAGATCAGATCACAGAGCTTGGACATATCTGTGAAGGCCGTCCATGTCCTGTTTCCCTCTGATCAATCAGTTGCCTGCATCACATTTTTGTGTGTGCTCTGATCCTCTGCCTAATGTGATACTAAAAGTGTCTTAGTACACAGCCTTTTTTTTATGCGAAATGCCAAACAAGTGTTGTTGTCGAAGTAAAACACGCCGGAACGTGCTTCACAGCCGACATGATGCGTTCAAATCTGCAGAGAGAGAATCAAAGTAAAGAAACAACAACCAGATGGTTTCATGGACTGGTTGCTCTGACAGTCCTGTTTTTGTCTAATATTTGTTGTGCATATGGGATTAATATCCTCTCTTGAGTCCTGATAAATCCTCTTTCTGTTTATTTTAAAGGCATTTACACTTTTATGTAAATAATGCGCATTCCTGCAGCTCTGAATTAATTTGTCATTTCTTCTCCTCGGCATCTGTCACAGCTCCTTCCTTGAAGTGGAGCTTTAATTGCATTTAAAAGTCTCTTCTTATTTGCACACTCAGCAGGTCTTCCTGGATCAAAGAGTTGAATCAATCTCAGCTTTTAGACCTGATATCATCTCTTCTATTGATTACTTTACTCCAGATGCAGACTCAGTTTTCTGGCGAGATGCTGCCCTTTATCATGTTAGGCTGCATACTTCTATAACTTTCATTCCGAGCACAACAACCCGTCAATAGCATCAAATATTTATCGTCATACCTGTCTTCCATCAAAGCTATCGGCTGCCTTTGCCTGTCTTTGCCCTGAGGTAAGCACCACAATGTCAGAAAAGTGGGATTGAAGAAAAAGTCTATTATTCTTATTCACCCTCTCGGTGCTTGTACACGTTGTATGTAGGTGTGACCTTGCTGGAGCCAAGAGAACGTTTAGATTCAGGAACAAGCTCCCTTGTACCCTCTGTGAATTCCTAAACAGAGGCCTTATCCACTGTTTTGATTGTAATCTGCTTCTCAGATAGCAGCACGATGACATTACGCCCAGCTTGCTGGTCGTCCTCTTTTCTGGAGCTGGTATTTGATTTCCAAACAGCTAATCCGGCTGCAGAGTGGAAGCTAGCAGCGTGACAGGAATCACAAAGAGTGATAGGCTTGGACTAAGATGAGACTCAGAGGAGAGATAAGAAGTGGGAGGACAGTGCACTGATTAGTTAAGAGCTCAGTATTGAAGTATAAAGGTCTTCCTTTGGGTAAAATACGATGACGTGGTGTTTCTTTGTTGCACCAAGTAAATCAAAATGAAAGAAGCTACGTCAGTGTCCAAATTTGTTTCATTTGTGCATGCTAAGCTATTGTAAATGCTTCTGTAATCCCTCTTATTGTTATATGCACAGATTTAGGTTTGAAAGTCTTTCATCTTCCTTCATACAGATATCCAATTAACACATTTTTCATCTCAATTGCTTATATATTTGTACAACTATCCATCTTTTTTGATTCTCTGTATTTCTGGGCATGACTTTTTTTGCAAATGACTCATCTTGAAAACTCGCAGTGATCAGTTGGGGACTGAACTTGAGCAGCTGAAGGTTTGATGAAAACGTGCCTCACCCCCTGACCTTCACAGCCTCAGGCCTGCTGCCAGTTTCGCTCATCTCTTCTTCCAAAGAGCAGACTTCTGGTCACTTTATACCAGGGGCACACTGTTTGTGTTTTAGCATTCAAATTACACCAAACTGTGCGAGACTGAGAATGCTGTTATCACATTCAAATCACGTACTCAGTCCAAAAGGAGCTCCAGGCTTGGTTTGGAAGCGGACCAAGAAACCCCCTTGTCAACAAGAGCTCGATCCAATTGATTTGGTCCGCAGCCGAGTGTGATTGCTGTGTTCTCATGAGTCCAAACAAACCCAACAAAAGGCAGAGGGAACTAAAACTGCCCTAAAAAACCTTGGAGTAGGGTTGAAGAAAAGTTTAAGCACCAAAGCAAAGAGAAAAGAAAAGAAGAGCTAAAGAGAAAGAGATACCACTCCTTCGCTGGCTGAGTCTTTCATGGAGGAGTTTAGCACATGATCCCCCGTTGACCACGGTTGAAAGGAGTGTATCAGGCAGGTACTGGCACCGAAAAGCCTCCTTTGACTCCAGTTCTTCTGCCTTTTACTCTGCTTGTTGTCATGACACAATCTTAAAATGGAAGGTAACACTTTACTTAAGAGGTCCGCAAATTCCATCAAACTTGGATAATAATTGGGCAAAGTTTTTTTCTGATTTTTTTTAAATTAGCGCACAACTTGTTTAAAATAATGTCCAAATTTAATGTTGCAAGTCACAGTTGGTAGGTTACTGGGTTTTTCCCAGTTTCTTTGAAATTTACTCCAAATTGCAAGGTAGGAAGGTGACGATTAGCAAATAATTTATTTGAAATTAAATCACAACCCACCACAAAATGTTTTTAGAAGTATCCCAACCTTTCTGCATTGCAGGTGATAAATAGCTGCTTAGTTCTTGAATACAGAAGTTAGGCTCATTGTCCTCTGATAATTACCTTTGAAATGTTGAGTGAATAATTCAATTTCCCAATAAGCAGCTGAAAGTCAGCATTTTGTTCTTGAATTTCACCAAGTTCTTTAGTACTGAGTTTGTTGATATGCATAATTGAGATCACATGCAAAATGATTTACCTTTATGATTAGGCTTGTGATGTTTTACACGATACAATTGAAGGCTTCAGATGTAAATTTCACCGAGTGTGGGGTTGTAAAATGACCTTACTTGATTGTGATAGACACTGCGAGTACAGGCGCACTGCAAAACAGAATCTAGCCAGGAGTTATGTGCTAATTTTTACCAAATTCTCGTGAAACTTTGGGAGTAATTTCAAAGAAATAAGAAAAACTTTGTCTAATTGTTACCTAAGTGCCATGAAATTTGCGGACCTCTAAAGTAAAGTGTTACCAAATGGAACTGTCTTGATAGACGGATACGTGTGACGCTCTAGCAGTCGTCAGAAAATCTGTCTCAGCTCACATCTCCAGATTATCATCATCGAGAAGGACAAAAATATACTTCCAGCCCAGTAAGAGAAAGGATTCGACCGCAGCTTTGAGGGCTCGAAGAGGTGCTGAAAATTAAAAATGTAACATAATCACCTTCTAAAACCACAGGCTCACCTTACTTCTTTCTTCTGATGAGGCTGAAAAATATCCCACTCTATCAGGAGGGCTGTTAGACTGAGACATGCACACATCACTGTGTCTTCGTACCACATGAAGTGCCTCTCAGTCCTGCTCTGGGATTCTGAGTAACATTTCCGCACTTTGATTTGAAGTGTTTGTGGGTTTTATTTTAACACTGCCCATTTTAATCTGAAGTAATCCTACAATCAAGCGTAATTATGCAGATAGACCGGCATGTTATGGCTCGAGTCGCTGTAAATGTGGAGTCATTACTGAGTTCTTGTGCAGTTTTGTAAACATTGTGTTATCAAAACCTTGAATTTAGATTTCTTATTATTGTTATTTACTTGAAAATTACATGCGTGAGTAACACTTTCACAGACTGCTGAATACAGCCCTGTTGGTATTCTTCATGATGCATATCGATGTGCTCTCAGTCTCTCCGTCGAGCTGAAAATGGAATCCAAGTACATTTTTATAAACGAGGTCCCTGAGGTATACTGAGCTGCGATTGGTCTCCAAATGTTTTACAGGGTCTAATTAATTGCTTTTCACTCCACCCATTGAGTTTAACAGCCTATTTTTCTGCTGTTCAGAGACTCAGAGGAAAGAGAGAGGTGGGGAGGGGGGATTTGGACATGTCGTCTGGTTCACTCTCCAGCACACATGAATGGAGCTGTAAATTAGCATAATATTCCAGGACCGCCCCATGATCTCTGTATCCCATGTCTCGCTATTCCCAGAGCAGCTCCAGCTCGACAACCACACCACACACGAAGAGTGCAACACAAGAGAATGTTAATCTCTCTGTGGTGAAGAAACCTGGAAAATTTCAGCCCCACTTTAATTTTACAAGACTCAGGGTCCAAACTATGAAAAGATTGTTAAAGGTTTGATTATTCACCCAGCATCCAGAAACTACTGCACTCTAATCCTTCAATATTTCCATTTCTACTTTCTGGTTTTCTTCAATCTAAATGACCCTTGTCATTACAGAAACACTTGAACACTAATTTTTAAGCAGAATGTCAGAATAAATTGGTTCATTTGATGTTTAAAAAGGATATGAATCAGGTTGTCACACCAAGCTGACAAATAAGGAGCTCCTCTATTAAAGATGTGGACTTTTAAAATGTTGATTGTGATGTAACCCTTCTTAATTATTTCCAATTAAACTCAAATAAATCTTTTAAATGGTTTTACTTCTTTTTTACAGGGTTATGACTTTATTAAGGTACCCTTTTGCTCGAAATTGAAGGCACCACACGTTGAGTGTCCTGAGTCCCAGTTGTTACTCATAAAGGTTATTCTTAGGCTCTACATTCAGGCAGCTTAGAGCAGACAGTATCTTTTTTATGCACCTGATTGACCATGTCATAGTAACCCTTATTTCCTGTTTCTACGTATCCATTTCTTGTGTTTTTTTTAATTAGTCTTCAAAGGTTGTTGAAAAATAAAAGGCTTTATGAAGGTTCTTTCATTTTTTGTTTTAAGCACCAAGCACACCAAGCACACAGAGAACCTTTAAGAGCAAGCTAAAGGTAATCTTCAGTGTGTATTATGTGCAGCTTAAAGCTTCCATGTCAAGGTACCTTGGAGTATTTGATATTGTTTATCCCTCACTGGCCTTTTTTAAGGTACCCTTAACGTATGTAGTAGCTGTTTTACAACAAAGGCTTTATTAAGGTCCTCTTTAGTTATTGCTTTACCTTGGTCCCTTTCCCGCTTCAAGGTACACTGAATCTTTTTCAGGCACTCTGTCATTGCTTCTTTTAAATAAAGGCTGATTTGTGAACCTAGTTCAAGCTAAGGATATTCTGCATTTAGGTACCCTGTGTTTGCTACTTCAGAGTATCATATTGAGCTGATTTATGGTGCCATTCTTGGTTCCCTTAGGCATGTGTTCAGAAGTACCTTTACAAGTCATCTTGTTGGCACTAGGCATCCTTTATTTTCCTTAGACATTGTTTACAGATAATCCATCAATGTGTTTTGAAATGTAGCTTTGTAGAAAACTTTTTAGATTATCTTTGGCTTCATTTTAAAGGTTTCTAAGGCTGATTTTTCTTCTTTAAGTAACCCTTAATTATCTGTATCAAAGTACTGCTCGGTATCTGCACATAAGTTAAGTTTGGGTGATATCTAAAAACACTTGAACAGAATGTTACTCTTCGGGACATATGACATGGCTTCAACTAGTGTTTCATTAATTCTTATCTTGCTGTTTCAGATTGGGTAACTTGCATGCCCTGTGTCTCATCTACTGTACCTTAAGCTGACTATAGCAATCCTCCAGCATCACCTGACTTATTTTAGCATGCTGGCCCAGTTTCTCTGAACACTGTATTCTGCTGCTAATAATCCCAGATTGCTTTGTAATTGCATGGGCTGACCAACAGAACTTTAGTGAGCTTCTTATCATTGGTTGAAGTACAAACAGCCTGACATTTCAGACATTTCAACAGTATTTGCACCAGTGCCAGAGTTTCTGCTCTGCTGGTCTGAATGGCTCAGTCTCTGCTCAGATCTGTGTCATCATGCAGCAGAACCAGAACTGCTGTGGGTCCATAACTGCACTCAGAGCCACGGTCTTTTTGAATCCATCACAGCTTGTCTCTCCCCTCTTCCTCCTGTCCTCATGGATTCTGTTGATGTATCTGCTCTATCTCTATCAATCCCATTTACTCTACATAGCTGCTCACCTTAATGAAAGAGCAGCAGTCATCTTGTATTTTAATCAAATACATTACACTTTCTCCATGATTCAGTGCTCACAGCTGCAGGCCTTTAGAGTAGATATTAAAACCCATCTGATGGCTGCTGGAGCACATGTGCATTTCACACTCTGTCTAATGTATTCATGTAGCTTATCACCATTTCCACCACTTAACTATTTTAGCCTGCCTGGTGGCGGCACTCTGACTTATTATTTTTCGCTTGGGTGTAAGATTTTCTGTCAGCTGAAATCCTTTTTCATTAGTTAATGGTGCTTTTTAGATTTCAAGCGGCCTGCATAAGCAGACGCTGCCCCCTAATAGCTGAACATATACAGTAGTTAGTGAAATCTCCTTCCTGTAACAAGAGGTAAATTACTTTATTGATCTGTGAGATCAGATAATGATGATGCTCCTTGTGTTTTCTCATTACCAGCATGCCGTTTATGTTTTCTATTACCGTACCTGTCCGCAACCAGCAGGTCTGCACCAGACGGCCAACAATCTCCTTTATGACCTGTTAACGTTGGTCCAGCTATTACCTCCTAATGTGGGAGAGCTCTGTGATCATCGCTGTCTGTTAAAGCGAGACCTGAGAGCTCTGCGACTGTCCACGCCGGCTCCATCGCTCCTGGACGCTTCTCAGACAGATTAACTCTTTAAACTCTGCACATATCGAAATATTTGCGTATTAGAATTTCTTGATGCCTGAAAAAATCAATAATATCAGTAGAAGTAGAAGCTTAGTATCTGAAGTGGTTTCTCTCATCTATAGTTTTCATTCAGTATTGAGTTAGGGAGTCTAAAACATTCATTATCTTTATTGGGAAAACAGCAGTGACGCAGACCTTTGGATCAGCTGCCATGGACAGCGCCATTTAATTTGCACTTATGCAGAGATAGAGCCTAAACACTCAGTACATTACACACATGCTCACACAGACTCAGAGCGCCCCTCTCACTGCGCCACGTCTGTTCATTGAAGCTCCTCTGTAACAGTGTACGTGTGTGAAAAGTGTCAGCTGTCACACTCCGCTCTGATGCCGTTTGTTTGATTTCGCTTTCTATCAAAATCAAACTCTGCTGCCAGCTTCCTCTGTCTTTGAAGCAGCTCTGAAACGTTTCCTGTGACAATGCTGGAGTAGAGTGTTAGTAGGATACACACTCCAGCGTGTTCACTGATGGATTTTAAAATTTGTGTGTGTGTTGGCGCCAGCCATTACCTGTCCAGCTAACAATGTATCTGATTTTTTCAGGCACTACTTCATTGTCTCCCACCTGCTTAAAGAGGTACACTTCACAGTTTGAAATCCTAAGTTTGAGGCCAGGTTCAGACTTTCAAGTGCAAGAAAACTAGTCAACCTAATATGATTAGAAAGTTCTTGTAACTTCTTTTGTGTCTGTGAGCTGATTTATAGAGGTTTGGTCCTACCTGAAGCTGCAGGACAACCACGCCCACTGTTGTCTGACAGTTTTAGGACAGAATCCCAGGTGTGTGACAGCATCCACAGCCTCTCTTATCTAGCACAGGTCTCTATTGCACTCTAAGTGGATGACCTCAGCTTTTTCCTAGGCCACAATGTTGTTTTGCTCTCTTGCAGTGGTCTGAGAGGCTGATTTGAAGTTTTCTTGGCCCGCCTTTTGCTTTATTGCATATGTGCATAGAATAGAATAGAATAGAATAGAATAGAATAGAATAGAATAGAATAGAAAATGCTTTATTTTTCCCCAGGGGGAAATTCAGGAGTCACAGCAGCAATCAAGAAAACAAAATTAAGAAAGTGTATAGAAAGTGCAAAAAGGTCCATAAGAAAATAGATGATGACAGCTTGTCCATCATTCTTCAGTTCAGCCAGCCTCCACCTCCACAGGGTCCAGGACTGAGCTTCTTCAGCAGTCTGTTCAGTCTTTACCTCCTATCCTGCCTGCTCACCGCATGTGAAGTTCCTCCAATGTGGCGTTCATGACCAGTGTTAGCTCTGTTAGCCATGTCTGTAAATAGCATGATGCTACTCTGCCTTCTGGTATCCCCTCTGTTGCTGGGTTAGCATGGCTAGCTTATCCAACTCATTGGAGATAGATCTTATGTTCCCAATAACGATGGATGGAAGGACAGGTCAATGTCGTTACCTCTTAGTTCTCACCTGAGTACCAGCACGTCGTCCTCACCTCCCTCTCCTCACCTTGTGGGGAAACATCAGGCCTTGCACCAGTTAGCATTGACATGCTACAGGCTAACAGCTGTTTTCACCTGTAAACAATACAGCCATGGTTATATGAAGGATCTCCAGACGAACACAGGAGCAAACACAATAAAAATATCATTGAAGACAAAACCAGTTTGGTGTCCATAACCAACAAATGAGCCATACAAAGAAATGATCCACTCCAAATACAAAGATGACAAAAAAGAGACAAAAAAATTACAAGAAACGGACAAAGAAGAGAGAGCTGCCGTAACAGGCAGCCACGACAGGGTGGTGCCTAGCAACTTGTACATGTGCCATATGAAATTATTAGGACTAGTCAGCCTCATGTGTAGTGTGTTGGCTGATTTCTTTGTGTTATCTTCTGGCTGTGGGATGCTTTTCACAGGCTTTCACCTCGAAGTCTGCAGCAGGGTCTCCTGACCCCCTGTTCTTCATTAAAGACATCTCAGACATTCGCATCCAAATAAGTAAAGTTTGTCATATGTCAGGATTCAAGCATGACTGAGAAGTCTCAAGAATTTTTGGAAACTGAGGAATAGCGTGAAAACTCTGCAGGATTTAGAAACTGATGTGTGAAGTCTTGGACTCCGTCCATGTATCCATGTTTGACACGCTCCAGGAGTTGGAGGGGAAATGAACTTCTTCCTAATTCTGTTCTAACAATGCTTCCATTTTCCTGACATGGGGAGCAAATATTACCAGGCTGTATTGAACAAATGCAGATCAACGCCAATAAGTAAATAACACAAGGCAGAATTTGTTTTGTTTGATTTGAGCAAAGTATTAATCAAACAGTGGGAATCATTTGTTTGTTAGAGGCTATTTGGAGCTTTTTTTGGAGCTCTGGTTGCTGCAGCCGTTTGGTGTGTGTGGGACGAGGATGAAGCTCTGCATCGCTCCGTACAAACAGGACGACACTGTTGCTCTGTTCAGACCTTTAGTTTGAGGCCATGTGGACGTTTGTGCTGCAGAGTTTGAGGCTTAACAAAAGAGGAGAGCTCTAATGTGATTCTGAATCCATTAGAACAAAAGTGAAGTCGGTATAATGGAAAACTGTTGTGACACGAGCCGAATCGGATAGCTGCAAGTTTTTTGTTTATTGTGGTGTTTACTACTGTCTAATGCAAAAACAACACAGAGTCCTGGCTGATGCGACAGGCTGAGTTTATGTTCATGAATAAAGCACAAAGGAGGAAGACTTTCAGGAAGTTACTCAGCACTGACGATGGAAATATGAACTTTCACAACCTGCTTGTAATAATTACTTCTCTCCTGGCAGAAGTGTTGAGGCTCCACAGAATAATGAGAAAGCAGATTGGAATATTGTGTCTCTGCTTTGTTTGCAACCTTTCCACCACATTGACTTTGTCTGGTAATTGTTGTTGCAGAAACATGACGAATGAAGTAAGCAAGTTTTATTCAGCTGTGTATTCATTTATTCTCTACGTCCCTGCTCCCAGCAGCTGGATAAATATGATCTCTTTCAACCTTATCTCACTTAAAATGTGAATGATTTTAGTGTTTTCATTCGCGCTGCAGAAAGTGATTTCGTGCTCTGGGGGAGTTTTGTTTTTCTTTGCAAATTCACCATTTTTAAAGTTAATGATTTGCACTTCTAAGATTGCATCAGGCTCAGCTTCTTGCTCTGTTTTCCTCTTAATATCAGCAGCAGAGCATCCACCAGATGCTCTATGTTTTGCTCCTTGGATTATCGATCTCTGGAGATGAAAGAATTACCAATTAGTGAAGGAGAAGCTCCTTACTGTACACGCTCTCCTGTATCTGTGATTCACTGTAGGACAAACATGATTATGCTCCTGCCTTTGATTGAGCCACACCTCAGTGCGTACACACACCTCGCAGACGTTAACTCTGCAGGAGCAATCAGTCTGAAGCACAGAGTTTAATAGATGTCATCCTGTGCCGTAGGAGCCACACGTTTCCAACATGCAATTGCCACATGAAGCAACAGTGCAAAGACAACTACGGATCTTACTCCCTGTCTTTCTGCTGCACAGCATCAGTAGTTTTTATACAGCACTGCACAAACATGACGACGACACATGTGTTGCGTTTAGGTGCAGACTTGCCGTGATCCTGTGTTTCTGGGGTCTTTAATCCTGTGTCTCTGCACAGCGTCATATTTTTATCTTATTATCTCACCATGTCCTTCATTACCAGCCTGCTGCAGAGTCCTCAGGCCTCTCTCCTCTTCCTCCTCATGAATAAAAGCCAAAGGACATCCTGAGGGAGATGAGATTTTTCTGGCCTTTTCAGGGGTCTCACCTCAGCCTCCTCATGCTGACAGGAAACCTAAAAGGCTTCCCTTCACTCGCTCCTCTCTTTGGACATCCAGCACACCTCTCTCCTCCATACTTATCTGCTCTTTGCATCGCTCCCTCTCCCTCCTCTCCTACTTTCTCCTTTCATATCATTGATTTTTCTCAGCTTCTATAAAATATTTACAATGTGTGGGCAGACTTCTTTCTCTGGGAATTTAGAGGAGGGGGTGATCGGTTTGAAAGCGAGCGGTAAAAGGAATGAAAAAGCGGGAGAGAGGGGAGAATGAGGCAGATAAGAGTGTTGGAAGTCCAGCCGGAGTCGTGGCGTGAATATCAATGCTTCACTTTGAAATAAGTCCTCGTTATAAATAACTAACCACAGCTAATGATAAAGATCGCTATTCAGGCCTTTTGTCGAACAGTCTTTCCCCTAAAACCTCCCAACACTGTGAACCTGTCCTCTCTCCCTCCTCTTTGTCTGCAGGAGTGTTTTCAGTTTATAGCCCAGTCCCCTCTCGGCTCACGTCGCTGCCTGATTAAATAAGCCCTCAGGACTGTTCCTGCGTCAGCTCGGCCGATGATACCAACCTCAAACCAACACTTATTCCTGAGCTGTCAGGAATTCAAGACGACAGCTTCTCCTCATTACTGATACCGACGCTCTCAGAGCTGAAAAAAAAACTTCAAAAAGAGTTTTTTTCTTCACTAAACAAATGATTCACTGCTGCGTCAAACACAACACAGACCGTGCCAGGATACACCGATCGCCTTCAGTGAAAACTGTTCTTTACTTTTAAGCGGATTGGATAAAATAGCAACATATTATATGGAGAGTTTTGTGATCTGTCTTGCAGCCTTTTTAGAAGTTTAACAAATATATCGAATAGAAAGTTATCCCAAGAGGAAAAAGAATACAATAACTTTAACCAAAGGCTTTCCTAACCAAATTCTGCAAACAGAAATCTGCCTTCTTGCATCAGAAAGTTGAAATTTGAACAAAAACTTTGTTTGACTTTTACTTGAATTCAAAGACTTTTGAAGCTTGAAGACTATTAATGAAACCATTTGTTTGAGAATGTGTGCTTTTCTTAGTTGTAGGGACTTTTTTTTTTTTTTTTTTTTTTTTTTTTGCAAAAACATCCAGCAAGGCAGATTATGTCAAGAATTAATTATTTAGTAAATAATGCAACAAATTGCATCCTTCTGCAGTATGTGTTAGCTCACAGTTGTTTACATGTGCATCATTATTATTTGATGCTGGCACATAAATACCAATAGTTCACATTTTCTGTATCAACGCTTTTTTTCTTTCTGGTGCAAGCATCTTTGGTTAGCGTGTATTCTGGTGTGGATCACAGAACTTACCAGAAAGCTCAGGTTTCAGGATTTGCAGCAAGAAAAGACTCAGGATGTTCAACACAAACATATTTGCTGTGACTCAAACAAACAGCTGCTGTTGTTTTGTGGTGTGAAAGTCGAGCAGCTGTTGGGAAAGAAATAACTCAAACAGTGAAGGTGTGCGAAGATAATGTGCTGATACTTAAAGGAGACTGCTCCCAGCATGGGAGGTGTTTGTGTTGTGCTTTTTACCGCTGTGAGGCTTGTATTCTGAAGTCATGTGCCATCTGTATGTTTCGTCCTGTTATTGAACGCACCACCTCTCTTCTCCTCCAGGTGGGAGGGACCATGTACAACACGGGCCGCCACGTCTCTCTGCGCCTGGATAAGGAGCACCTGGTGAACATCTCTGGGGGGCCCATGACGTACAGCCATCGTCTGGAGGAGATCCGGCTACACTTTGGCAGCGAGGACGCGCAGGGATCTGAACACCTGCTGAATGGACAGGCCTTCTCTGGAGAGGTGAGTACGCTCTGTGAGGACTCCAAATGATGGAAGCCCAAAGGGACATTCTACTTACATTTTGTTTTCCTATAATAGAGGGTCCATTTCTGTAGGTAGACACAAGGCTGGTCACTTTGAGCGTCTTGAGATAATACCTTTTTTATGATGTCATTGAGCCACTTCTGAAGCATCAATAAAACGTCAAGTGAAAGTGGATTGCACTGACGGGACAAATGTCTCCTTGAATGTGTGGTCCCATAATCACGAAAAACCTAAATTTACGCACTAAGTAGATTACTTCAGAAAGCCAAAATCTCACAGGTGAAAGAAAAAGTTTTTCCTTCTTAGCTGACGTCAGATTAGCTCGTCTTTTTCTGAAAGATTTACAAACAGGTGTCACATGATCCTTGCATAACTTCTTACTTTTAATGCAAAGCTTTGTGCAGCTGCAGGAGCGAGATGGACAGGATGTGTTTGCAATAATAAGTTTCAACCACATGCATTCTTTTTTTTGCAAAGTCATATCAATCAATCATACAATCATAATCGCTGCATCAGGTTGAATAGAAGAGCCATAAAGGTTTGGCAGTGGTGCAAAATGACTGTTTACTGTTTTATTCTAAGGTTTCTCAAACCGTGAAACATCTGCCATCACTATTATTGTTGCAGAAAAGGATTTTAAAGATACTGTCTGGAAGTGACCATGTGTTTGACAAAATAATAAATGTAATGTCACGGCAAGTCAGACACAGGAATTATTATTACATTTTGATGAAACACATTGTTTTGCAGACAAGGGTTCAATTCAATGAGGATGCATGAAAAATCTATGTTAATGCAGTTATTGTCATCATAAAGTTACATCTTCAATATCAGTTTCACCTCATGCAGTAAAATCTTTCCCAAAATTTTGTAGTTCTTACCTACAAGCCGACAGTAACACAGTATTTTCAAATTTTGTTTTATTTTTTTTTTGTTGGTGGTGGTTTTCAAAGCTGATTCAGTCTTTACATATACAGTTTTCATACTCTTCATTTGGTTAAAACTGGATTTCTACAAGGTTTTAACTCCACCAGAGGACAATTTTTTTTCCTGCAATCAACAATATGAAGTTTCTAACAAGCTTTTAAACATGACGGCTGTGATTTGCTTCACTGGTTTCAGCTAATAAAAGTGTCCAGAGCATGACAGCCAAACATTTAACATTTAACTCTGTCTCACACACACACACACACACACACACACACACACACACACACACACACACACACACACACACACATAAACATGAACATAATTTGGTTTTTAAAATGTGATGAGTGAAACAATTAGCTTCCCGTGCTTTGATTGTTCAACAAAACCATGAGTCACTCACGTCGCCGCTTTCCGCCGCCACCGTTCTATGAATTACCAATTTGTGTGGCAACAAAATAATTGCAGGCTTGACGGCAAATTTATTATAATTAATGATAATCATTCCTCCCCCTGCTGAGTCTGAGAGCTGATATATTTAAATCATAATAAAACAAGTGTTTACCACGTCCTTCAGGGTGAAGAGAGCTGTAACCTGCATGTGAAAGGACGCACAGGCGCACACATTACTGTATCTCCAGACTCCCTCGGGGCCTTTATGTTGTACTTCCCCCCTGCGTGCAGCTGCTGATTTGCTTTTTGTGGGTTAATATAGTTTGTGGAGACAAGCAGCTCTGAGGACGTTTGCAGCTGAAATCTGAGTTTGTTGTCAGACTGTTGACACGTTGCACATGGCGTCTTTAAGACGATTAACAGGATTTGGAAACATTTGCTTCAGTTTTGTTCAGTTTGGTTAAATAAAGGAACAGAAACTTTTGGATGTGAGGAGAGAACAACACTGCAATCGGGGTTTGATTGACAGCCTGTGGTCAGAACCTCCTTATCGCCAACATACCAAACTGTTGATATAAGGAGTTCACATTAAATGTAGGTGTCGATGACTGGCAGACGGATAGATGCAGCTCCGCTCGAGCCGCAGGGAAAAACAAGGCTGGGAAAGGTTGCTAACAGACATTTTTTTTTAAACATTCCATTCCCTTCTGCCATGTTCTTCTTGCTCAAACAACTGTTTCTGAGTGAAACAGCAAGAGAAAAAACATCCTCCTCATCCTCCGCCACCTCCCTTGGTAACCCACCCCAGCCTGTATCTGAGCCAAGCCGTGACTTCAAGGTCCAATAAGATGTTTCATAATCGAAAATGCAGGAAATCTCCCTCTCTTTGTTTCTGTCTCCCTCTCGCCTCCATCTGCAGATGAGTGCTGGCTCTGCACGTCCTTGAAACATGAACAAAGAGAGGAATATTCTAACTTTTTTAAAGCAAAGAAGCTTTCTTAAATGGCAGCCTGTGGGAGGAAGAGGAGGGAGGGGGGCAGTGTGGACGCATTAACACACCAAAGATGTCAGATCAGCCTTTCAGACTTCATATCTTCTGTTTCATCCTCAAATGTCACAGCTTTAGTTTTACAGAACAAGGAGTGAGGAGATGCATCTGCTTCTTCTTTAACATAAAGGTGCAAATACCCGTCACAGGCATGTTCACACATCTGTAACATTAAAGCCCTCAGCCTCAGCACAGAGACTCCAAATACTCCTGTTTGTGATGACCACTGCACATACAGGCTTTGTAGGGATTAACCACTGAATTAATGTTATGCATTAATATTTCTAATCTAGACATGCTTCTGTATTCATGGATTTATTATCAGCACCTCACATGTGGATTCATTAATGCTGATGTTAAATCCCTGCTCATTATAACATTCATGTATGGAGATCTATACATCAGTTAAGGAGGCTGTAACCAAGATAGCTATCAGCCAGTGTACCTGAAGCAAGATTCAGCACAGATGAGAAATTATAAACTACAGGAAACAGCTTCAGCCGTCCAGCATGATTTACAGAGAGTTAAATACCATACATAGCATTGTTTTTTAACACTTAAAGTCTGATTTTGGGAGCTGCCTTTTAGTTAACGTTTTAAAAGTTTAAAATAGTATACTTTTTACATTGTGGAACTTTAAAACAACATTTTACCTGCTAATTATGTGTCTGAATGTCAATGTGTAAGGCAGAATTTAAATGAAGTTAAAAATGCTAAAGGAATGCAATGCAATCAGGACGCCATCAGATGAGCTCCATTTTCATCGCAAGAACGGGCGCACAGACTGTGTCTGCATAAAATTATTAATAAGAGAGATTACCCAAACACTGTTTGTTTGTTTGTTTTTACAGACACACCTCTATAGGAGAGTCTGCAGGTCTGCTTTCCTCCCTGAATACAGTCAATGTGTGTGCGTATGAGAATATTGTTTGGCTGGCTTTAACCATCTAAAAAATTAGTTATCCAAGGCTTAGAGAGAGAGAGAGAGAGAGAGAGTGTGTGTGTGTGTGTGTGTGTGTGTGTGTGTGTGTGTGTGTGTGTGTGTGTGTGTGTGTGTGTGTGTGTGTGTGTGTGTGTGTGTCCTCAGACTCTAATCTGAAAATGAAACACCTCTTTTTTAAGACGTGCTAAGATATTCCAAAGATTATTCTCCACCAGGTTGGCTCGTGTTTTTTGTACTTTTCCGCTCAGCTCTGAAAAATTACACTTCATTAATATAGTGAAGCTTCAATCTTTTCAGCGACTGATCCACACCTAGTACCAAAAAGGAAAAAACCCTGCAGTGATCATAGTAAAAGTATAAGTATCCTCAACTCTTGTAGTTTTATGGATGCTGCTGAAAAAAACTGTTTGTTTTGCATGGAGCAAACAAGCTACAGACCCTCCAGGATGCTGTTTTGACTCCTTTCCACGACCGAAGCTTCAACAATGGACATGAGACGACCAGGACCGGATCATTGAGTGATGGGAGAAGGTGGTCTGGAGAAATGTGAAGAGTTCAAGGTGTCGACTTGTCCTCCAATTGAACTAGAGGCTCTACCCCTTCACTTCCTCAACTAAAGGAGGGGCTGTTGTCCTTTTTCTTGGTCTTTATCCTTTCTCTCTGGTGCCCTCGAGGTATCTTTACATGATTTACAGCTTAAAAAAAAACTATTTTTCTTTCACCCGTGTTTCAGAAACCTTTTTTTCAGCCTCTTTCTGAAACGCTTCCTTTTAGCTCCCCACCTCACAAGCCCCCTGCCCTCTGATTGGTCAGCCCTCTGGAGGCCTGGGACAGAGCTATGGGCAGGCCTTGGTGTTTGTCGGAAGATCCTTATGTAATGACCTCATAATTAAAGCAAGTCTTGTGAAGATTTGGTCCTTTTGGAGACGGATTCAAGGATTTCTACAAAATATGAGTTTCATTCATTCATTCATTTTCTTGACCACTTATCCTGGAGCCTGGCTGGAGCCTATCCCAGCTGTCATTGGGCGAGAGGCGGGGTACACCCTGGACTGGTTGCCAGTCAATCACAGGGCTGACATAGAGACAGACAACCATTCATGCACACGCTCACACCTATGGGCAATTTTGAGTGTTCAATTAACCTGATGAGCATGTTTTTGGACTGTGGGAGAAAGCCGGAGGACCCCGGAGAGAATGCACGCATGCAACATGCAAACTCTACACAGAAAGGCCCACCTGCCAAGCTGGGAATCGACTCGGTGACCTTCTTGCTGTGAGGCTGCAGCGCTAACCGCCGCGCCACCGTGCAGCCCCACATATGAATTTGTAGAGGTTTAAAAATCTGCAAATGATTATTTTGAACATCAAGCATTGTTACCTTACATTCATGTTTACATAGGAGGAAGCTGCATACCCCCTCTTGAAATCATCTCCTGCTGAAGTCTTGGTGCAAGATACCACAGCCTTGTAATGATACAGCTAACAGGTGTGAGCATTCTTCTGACAGCTTGGAGTGTCAAATTTTGCTGCAGTGTCTCACATTTCTGTATTTCAAGGTTAACCTCTTGTCAAGTTTTGTAAAACCACCTCAGGCTAGTTGAAGAGTAAAACAGGAAAAGTTGTTTGATTGGAGGAAACAGTCAGAGCAGTTTAGGTTACACATGTCATACCTGTGCAGAGCTTTAAAGAGAAGAGAAAGAAAGGAAACTTGAGGAAACTGTGTCATTATACTTTTATAATAAAGTACAGAACTCTTGACTTTCCAATCTTTCACTTTCATTCATTTTTCACCAGCAGTCTGGAAAGTATTGGGGCTAAAGAGAAAACTAAGCAGCTGTCCCTTTCCTGACCTTTCTCAGCCGTTATCAGTCGTAAAGAGGACGGACAAAACTTGCATTCAATGTTACGAGAATAATCAGATTCATCAGGATTACAGCTCAGCAGAAAGTTAGCCCTGCACACTGAAGGAGACGCTGCTGGTTGCTAAAGAGAGGATTCAGCTATATTTAATACAAATCTCATTAAGTGTTTGAGAAGGATTCGCCATAGGCAGCTGTTCCAAACACATTAAACCACCATCAATCACAGATACGCACCTCATATGTCCTCTTTCAAACGCTAAATCCCATTGAGCTAATATCTGTGTGCAGCAGATCATCGGTCACACAGCTTTTCACTGGGACACGTCTTCTGTTTTATTTTCAATCTCCTAATTATGATTAATCACTATTAAACGGCGACATTTCGCCCACATCTGCACCGCGGCGGGCTGATTCTGGTGGATTAAAGTCACATCAGAACATCAGCACACACAGAAATAAATATGAATAAAGAAAGATAACCAAATCTAGGATTACGTTCAATTACCGACGTAGCAGGATGAGTGTTAGCACAGATGATGGATTTTGAGTTGTAGTCCTCTGGCAGCGTTTGGCCTCTCAGTAAAGCCTGTTTGTGCATAAACAGAGCGTGATAGGTGTGTGTTAGTGAGGCCTTTCCGTCTGTTGGCTTTATGGATCCATGCTCCCGTTGATCCAAAGGAGGGAGGACGGATGGATGGAAGCGGAGATGGAGAGCGCCGTTTCCAGCCCAGCGAGTTTAAACTCCTCTCTCACCGTTAACTCTGAACACCTTCTCTTCTCATATCGACTTCCTGTCTTCATATTTCCCTGCCCCTCAGGCCAGGCCAGCCATCATGGGGCAAAGAGGCTGTCATGACCCTAACACACACACCCACACACACAGATCGAGCAGAATTGACCCTTCACTCTGAATCCAGTGTGGTCAGCTTAGCATGTGTGTGCTGCAGCTAAAAGAAGCATTACAACAAGCTTTTTACATATTCCAGAGCCGTTAGTGGTGTTTCCATGTAAAGTTTAAGTGCTTGGATGCTTTCTTTTTGTTTTTTTTGGTTCAGTAAAAGATTTGAACCCAGTCTTTACAGAGCTAAACATGCGAACAATCACTTTGTACCATTTTGAATGTTATTTCAGGATTGCAACAAACCAATAATCACCCTTTCTTCTTTTTGCATCTATTTAAAAAAAGACAAGTACAATCATCTCATAGAGGAATCCTGGTACAGATCCCAGCTAACAGCTCATCAATCTGGGCACCGCTCAGCTCAGCGTAGCAGGAAGCAGCACTAAAGTTCATCCAGCCTCCTCAACCGTCCAAGTTTCCCCGGAGCTGGAGCAAACAAGAGGCAGGAAAGTTTTTAACCAACTCTTTGAAACAATTAGAGCTGATTCTAAACAGATTTGATCTGAGTTTGATGAGCAGACTCAATAAAGGCTTCGGCTGAGATGAGCTGTATTGAGCACAGTTTGTAATTTGGACTAACAGCATCTGTCACACCTTATTAAAGGACCTGTCCTGTCCCGGTCAGCGTTACGCTGGCTTCAGGAGGCAGCGGGTACAGATTGTTATGGTTGGGTCTTAATGGAGTGTACCTGAGAGACGCTGAGGTGTTAGCGTGTTCAGCAGTTAGTGTGAGTCAGTGTGAACACAGGGACGCTGTGATAAATGATGCTGAGCTGCAGCCTCCTCTCTTTGGCTCTGTCTTCCTCTGTTTCTGTATCTAATTACCACCTCTATTTTCTCCCTCTTTCTGCTCCTCCATTTGGCACATCTCCTCACTTTATTATGGCCCACGCTGGCCTTTTATTGCCCACCAGCAGCAAACTTTGTGCAATTTGTCATTGAGGGAGTGTGGATGAGTTCCTTTGGCCGCCTCTGCCGCTCTCACCTAAAAATCTAATCAGATCAACGCAGGGCCCTAATCACTTCCTCTCTCTCCTTGATTGCATTTATAGACGTTCTGTCGCTCTGCGCTCCCTGATCGAGCATTTCATAATTACTCTCCTCTTACATTTGTTTATTTATATTCTGCAGTACAGTTTGTGCCAATCGCTCTGCTGACGAGAGAGGTGGAGAAGTTTATCGAGGCAGAGGGAGGAACGACCCCTTTGTGTTTTAAATATGCTTTACTGCCTTTATTTTCAGTGTTGAATTAAAGAAGCATTACAGCATTAAAGCACAACAGTGGTTAATTTAGGTTAAGATATTGAACATATTTTCTTGAATTGGAAAACAAGAAGTGTTAAGTTTATAGTTTTAGTGAAAAAATAGGACTTCAGTGATAAAGAATTGGATATTTGGCAGTGAAATGTGCTTACATTATCTTCTCATTAACTCAAAGTACATCGTTTACGAGAACAACATTCAAACTGGGCTCCTCCTCCTTGGCTCAGTGCCAGTGGCAGCGCACACCCATTGCCTCTGACCGGAGCTACATGAACAAACTCACTAGCCCAGTAACCATCTGTAGCATAGCATTGCTACATGGGAGAGACTTGATAACCGTGCACTCGTCTTGGTATGTTAGCACAAGCTAATCACGGGTATTTGACTCAAATCTGCTCAGTCGAAAGCCAACTTGCATAGCTCTTCATCCCCTGCACTCCAAAGTGCCTGAAAACAAGTGAAAGTCTAGCCAAGCTTCACCCTCGTGTAGGAAAGAGCTTTATCTGTTTGGCGTCTTGTTTGGCATCTTGTTTCACTTTGGTTGTTTGATTGTTTCTCTGTGCTACAGCCACTATTTTAGCTGCTCAGCCTCTTCCACTCGCCAATCAACACGCAAAGTCACCACGCTTCCTCTCCACCCAAAACATCCCAAAACAAAAAACGAATCAACATACAGGCTGGGGAGGGGTTTGATGCAGACACAGACACTGACACATGTACAGAAATTCCATATGACTAACAAGATTATTCCTGTAAAAGATGAAATTTTATTTCTTTAGGAAAATCCTGGAGACCTACCTTTAACCTTTTTGTTGATTAAGTCCAAAAATGCACAAGATATTTAACCAGGATCTCCTAATAAACATTTAAGGTTACGGTTCCTCAGGGTGGGAAAGCACGTAAGCTATTGGGCAAAGAAAAAGAAAGGAAACCATTCTTATGTTAAATGCTTTCAAATTTGTCATGTTGCACAGTATAACACAACTTTTGTAAAACATAAAATAAAAGCATGTAGCATTCTAAAGGTGAATTCATTTTTTTGTGCAGCTCGTTCTCTCGTCTGTTTTATTCATGCATTTTTTGAAAATTCTTTTTTAAAAATGGTGGTTTACTATGTGGAAACAGCAGAGAGCAGCTTAATACCTCACAAAGTTAACCATAAGCTTTGTACAGGTACCAAACTGAAAGTCCTAAAAAGAGATGACACTGGAAAGAGAAACACCGGAACTGCAGAAGAAATGATCCTCAACTCTTTTTGTGTCTTGAAGGTTTGAAAAGCGAGCAGGGAGGCTTCATTTAGTATAAATCATGTTAAAAGTAAAAGACTGAAGCAAGCTGCTCAGCTGGCAGCCCTTAAACATATTATGTGACTACGAAGAATTATGAAAAATGCTTTCTTTGGAAAAATGTATTCCTTTAAACAGGTTTAGATTCTCAGTATGAGGCTTACTCAGTTTGAATGAGTCTGAATTTTTAAACATGTCCCTAATAAATGTTTTAAAACTGAACAATAAAAGGTTGCATCTCTACTTAATTTGGCGCGTTAGCCCATAATAAAGCATTCACTGATTTGTTTACGGGTTTGAATCACCTGTCTCTATGTCATGTATTTATTCTGCATCCGTCACTTCTACAAGACAAGTCTGCAAAGATTCAGTCAAGTAAACGAAAGTCACCTCAGGGCTCTCTCAACTCAAGGTCCAAATCTTCTATATTTTAGAGGACAGCCATAAAAAAATGACAGACATCTGCTGGTCTTTGTCAGAACTCTCTGTTCACAGGCTGTTTGTTGGAGTACTTTTCAAACCAGGGAGCAGTTCCCACTTTTTATGAGTGAGAAGTTGAGAGGCACCGCCTGCCCACATCCAAACATCATTAAAAAAGCAGGAATATAGAGCAGCTGGAGAGGACGAAGCATCTGCGTCAGTAAACATTAACCTCATGCTGGGAGACGGTTTATCTGCTCTCACCTCTGAAAGCAGAGCAGCTTTGTATGAATTACTCAAAGAAAACTCTTCTTGTCCCTGAATCTGTCCACATCCACACAGAGAGTAAAAATGTTCAGAACATCATCTTCTTACATTACATTAGGTGCCTGAGATATTATCCTGTATTGATTTTTTCTTTTAGATTATCCGACGTGATGCAGCACGGAGGGGATTTAGATAAATGAGGGACCCTTTGGCTTGTGAGAAATAGATTTTTCAGGAAGGTTGTAGAGTCCAAGGTTTCTACTTCTTTGTGCTCACTGTGGAGTCTGATCTCCTGTTAATAACTCTACATGTCCTCTTTCTGTGTGTGTTCCAGGTTCAGCTGATCCACTACAATCACGAGCTGTACACAAACTACACAGAAGCTGCTAAAAGCCCTAATGGACTGGTCATAGTGTCTATATTCATGACGGTAAGACTCATACCTCTTTGGATTCTGCAACAGAAGCTGGTATATCATTGTAGTTTAATTTAACCAACATGAATGTCTTCTTTAAGTATCTTCAAATGCTTCAAATCCTTAAATCTGGTCCTTGGAATTATGTCAGCTCAAGCTACATTTGATTCACAGTCTGAAGCCTGTGCAATGCTGCGCCTTTTTTTAACCAACAGAGAGCATCGGTTTGACGTCAATACTGATGACTCAAAGCTCTCCTAAAGGATACAAAGAAATAAACACAATAGTGCATATTTAGTTTAGTTTGACGACAACATAACAACATTAAATTTCTATGCTGTGACTTTTTGGGTGCCCACACTTTTTTGGATTATCGATGATACTGTGTTTTAATCTAACAGGATAATTAGACAGAGAAGACTTCCAGAAGTCACCCAGTTGACTGGTTGTATAACATAAAGATAGGTGACATCCCTGTTATGCAACAATGAGTCCAAAATACCCCTTATGATGTGCAACCAGAGTCTGTGCAGCAGGAATCAGCTGATGGAGCAGCAGGATTGTGTCCTTTCTCCACGCCAAAACATGCAGATTCCTGAAGTCAACAGCAGTCATGTGTTTGCATTTCTTGTTGTACTCCTTTTGCACTCTAAAAACCTGGTACATGAAGCCTCATTTGTCAACGAAGCTGTCTATCTTTACATTAAACCCCTGTTAAAGCATCAAGCTGATCATTTAGAGTAATATTCTCAAAAAAAAATTAATGCTTAGTAATATCAGGTTGGGAAAAATACATTATGACACATAACATGATTTAGAAACATTTATACAATGTTTGTTTTGATTTTAAGGAGGCAGGCCTTGTAACCTGCACTCCAGCCAATCCGCAGAGAGAGCTCTAAATGTTAATGCCACTTATTAAAGTTTACAGTCCAGGCTAGAGAGGCGTTTTGGCACAGCCTTGCAGACTGTTATCCCTATCTACAGCAGGAGCTACATCACTTTCTTCTAAAGGTAATTTGTTTGGGTGCAGAGGGAACCTGACCTGATGTAATTAGTGTTGGAGCATTACAGGGCAGCTACAGTATACGGTGCAGAGAGGAACAAGCAGAGCAAAATGGAACAGAGCAGAGCGTCATGTTCAGAACAGACGAGACTCAATTAAACATGGACCAAGTGTTCGTCTAAGTGGTTCAGCGCAAAAAGCCTGAGATGGGCACAAACAAGGAGGCTGTGAAACATCAGCAGCAGCAGCATTCAGCATTCAGGTTTCAATTATTAACCCTTTGAAAAGAAGAAGATCCAGTTTCTGTCATATCTGCAACCCTCTTTTTCAGACCCTCGTAGCTTAGCTCACCCTTTGACAACAAGGGTAGACATCTGTCCTTTATCATCCTATGTTCTTTTCTGCGCATTTGCCTCATTGTAAAGTTAAATAACTCAAAGGCAGCTGCAAAATTTCTGGAAAATGCAGATATGTTAGCTTTTAAAAGTTCTGCAAAATGAGACCAAGAGGAGCAGAAATACCTACAAAGACGGCGGCAGACTTCCCCCCTTCAGTATTTCGAGGGTTAACTGAATCAGAGTTGATTCTGCTTTGTTAGTATTCTGATCTCATGAACCTTTTAGACTCTAAATAGGCTGATTTTCTGTGTTTGCATCCCGTATCCACATATTGGTTTAAAAGAAATCTGTCAGGAGCCAAATTATCCCTCAGCACATCGCTCCGCTCTCCTGCTCCTCTGTGTCTGCCTGAAATCTTCTAAACGTTCAGCTCAAGAGCTCACATCTCACAAACAATTAGCAATCCAATTATCCTGCAGAGCGGAGCATTGTGCTTCCTGGCTTTGTGTCAGAGGCGGTGGTGGCAGCACTCCCCTGTCTCTTTGTTGTATGAGAGGTCTCCATCTTGAATGAGAGGCTCAGAGATCAGAGAGGCGGCCGACGCCCTCCGTTAAGAAATACCAGGGCGGAGAAGTTCAGCTGCTTGCTGCTAATTAGCTCCCCAATGTCGATAGGACCACTGTGTAGTGTGGAGATGATGCTGACCTGGGTCGACTCTCCTCCAACCAGCAGGAGAGAGAAGTCAGGGGATTGAGCAGAGAGGAGATGTGGATGTGGAGATCTGGGAGACGACCCTGCAGATGAACATAACTCACGCTGCTTTTTCAGGAAATAGTTATTGCAAATGGGTTCAGATTTAAATGTTAGGGGTGTGGCTTCTTTGACTGACAGCTGAGCTGCAGCTGGTGGCTGTTTCTTGAATTACTGGAAGTTACCGTCAGCTATCAATGTGGTGTTTGTCTTCATTGGCCTTCGTAACACCTCTGCAGAAATCCATGAACAACGTCACTGAGAGCCTTGTTTTGATACTGTGTTAGATGAGTCACCTGTCAGAGTAGGAATTTGACAACCTTGGAAGAGGATGCATTGGAGTGTGTTACCTCCCCACTGACGGGTCCTCATTTGTGGAAGTTAAAGCGATGAGTATAAAAAATGTGAAGTATCCAAGGAGATTAAAATCATGCTGATACTCTCTTCAACACCACCCACTCACTTCTGAGTCTTCTTCACTAATGTATCTCCTCCCGCGCTGTCTTAAGCATGTTTGACTGGGTCAGACTCTTCAGTAGTAGCACTGAGCAGGCAGGTGCTCATTAAGCACCTTTTTTTCTCACAGCTTAGGATCTTTTCTCTCACTTTTCTGTGACTCATGCTCTGCACGGCCTTGTTAGACTCCAGATACCAGTGCTGTGACTCAGAATGCCAGGGAGGCCCCCCTATTGAGGAGTCGTGTGGTACCATTAAGGACATCAGGGGGTGACTGCAGCCACACGGGGTCCCCATTGGAAACAAGAAAGAGAGACACCAGGCCAGCTTTTACAGTGAATTCTGCTCCCTGGTTTACTCATTCATCAATAGACGAAAAAATCCTCCCGATGTGTTTTTGGGTTGTCTTGTCTCCATCTGACATTGAGCCATATGGTGCTAAATCTGTACTTCTCTCACACCTAATGTGCAGACGTTCCTGGAAAAAAGAGACAGATTGACTGAATCCCCTCTGGTGCTTTTCGAGGAAATGATAGCAATGAGAGAAAATGAAAGGAGGAAGACTGGTGAGCAGCTTGAGTGGCTGCTGAAGGCGTGAGAGGACAGAGATCAGGTCACAGACTAACACGTTTCTGTTAAAACGTTTCTTTTAATCGCTTCACCAGAAAAAACGTACCAACAATCTGAGTAGGAAAAGATGCAGGAAACAGGGAACCTAGAGGAGTCAAAGAAAGGTGGAGGACATGAAGTGCGGAGTTTCTGTTGCCTTGAAACAAATTTCTCACACCTGGAAGCTGCCCCGTGCTCCTTAGACTTCACCAAATAAATGACATAAATATCAGTTGACTCAGTGACATTTAAAGCTCTTCCTGAAACACTTTATCAGAGAGCTTTTCTGACATCACATCCTGTTTTTGGTGACTCTGTTCTTTTGTTTTTTTCTTGGTTTGATTTGTTGTATCTTCTCTGTTTTGTGCATTTATGACACCTTAAATACAAAGACAGCTTCCAGCTGCCTGAATTGTTGCTCTGAAATAAGGTACACCTCTACAAAGGCAAATAAACATTCGTAGTTAATAAATTGTAACAAGGACAGCCACTCACAATTCAAGATGGGTAAATGGCAACCCAAGTTGCTCCTTTGGACACGCCACTGATCAAGAGCCAATCAGCAGTGTTATTTCTTGTCAGGGTTAATCCAGTATGATGCAAGGTCAAAGGTTATGATGCTGGACTGAAATTATGAAAATATTGAAAGTTCTGAGGTTTCACTCTGCAACCTTCCAGCAAATATTGGGCTTTGGCATGCTTGTGCTCTTGCAACAAGTTTGTGCTGAAGCATAATGTTCCTTTTAGATTTCTGTAAGTTCTCCTTTTGAGCCCACTACTCTAGGAGTGTCCGATTAAAGTGGGTATCCAACCGTGCTAAGGCTCTGGTGGTCAAAACTCAAACATCTTAAGGATTTGTCAAAGTATTATGCCTAAACTCAATAATTTAGATGTCTAAAGTAATAAAACATCACAAATGAATGTGTTTGAGGATAAAGTAATAAAGACGTGACACTTTTTTCCCTGAAAGTTAGAGGTGGGTGATACGGTGAATTTTGGTATCGATCCAATACCGAATAAATACAGGGCCAGTATCCCGATACAGATACTGATACCCATACTGATACCCATACTGATACCAATTCTGATACCGATACCAATACTTCTTAATATTTAAGGTTGCTGTACCATCAAACTGCGGACCTTAAGGTGTTTTTGTAATTTTTTTCTTTTGATTATTTTGTTAAAACCCAGGACAGAATTTTGAAGGTGACTACAAAATACTTCAGTGTCATGATGAACATTTATGTTCAGAAACAATACAACAGTAACTAAACAAACTTTCTCCAAAACATTGTTGTGTCAAATTCTTTTTTTAAGGAAAAAAAAGTGCAAAGAGTTATCACTATAAGGTAGAATTAAAACAAAGTCTTTTTTAAGGTACAGAGTTGAAGACTAAAATACTATTATATATGAATATAAATTCTCTCAATATTGCTCTCATTTTTAAAATAGTAAAGTATAAAGAATAATGACACTAGAACAAATGTTTAAAAAAAAATAGATAAACGTCTTTTCTGTTTGCTTGTTTCCCTGGTGCCGCTGAGCTGCTTGACGGTGCATCATGAAAAATCAGGAAGGGGGAGCGCTCTGACATAGCGGCACTTACACAGACACAGTCACATCGCCACTTATAAAACTGCAGCTGTCAGTGCATTCAGGATAAAAAATTTAACTAATATATCAGTCTTTTTAACTGGTATCTTTGGATATCAATTCCAACGTTGGTATCGATATTACCGATATTTGGATCGATCCACCCACCTCTGCTGAAAGTCAACTTATCTATCCATGATTTCAGTCCTGTTCATCAGAACCTTTAACTTTATCGTACAACAGATAATGCAGACAAAGTCTTGGTGCACGATAAGACTGGGACATCAGGATATCTGGATTGGATTTTAATGACTATCTTGATCCATTCTCTGTAACCTGATCCAAACAAACCCAAAAAACATGGTTCCCAGAGAGAGAACATGAGGCTCATGCTGAAATAAAAGATGTGTTAATTCTACTTTTTATTTTTACTATGACTAGATTCAGGCCTCAGACATTAGTGTTGTTATATTTTTCATGGTAAGACCAAGCTTTATTAGCTTTGTGTTTCCAAGGCAACTAATGAAAAGTGACACAGTAAAACCATCTTCACGTCCATTGTTGCCGCCCTCTTCTTCCCAATTAGCTCCTCACTGCTCTGCCTTGGTGTCCTCTTACTCCACACAGCTGCCGGAAAGAAATGTCATCTTAATGCTCCTCAGCTGTTCTTTCAAGCATCCTCTGTCAGGGAAACTGCACAATACTCCACAACTGGTTACAGGCAAGCAGGGGATCATTTGAACATCGCTGAGCCAGATGGCTAATTCCTCCAGTCGCTGTGGTGAAACGTGGCTTCAGTGTGAAGCAAACACTTGCTTTTCAATTACCACAAACAAGCATGTGTAGGACTCAGCCATATGGTGGAATCAGTCTTGAAGTATCCGTTAAATATTTCTTTGTTTAATGTATGCACAGCACACTAAATATATGCAAAATCACAAGGGAGTTTGAGCCAGGTTCATTGAGATTCATTGTTTGCTTGCATCTGACAAATATGTCATGGCCTTGTGTTTTATTAGACCACAATGCAAGCAAACTATTTGAATGCGTAGTTCACCCTTCACTAAGAAGTGCTTTTACCCTACTGAGAAAAATCCTCCAAACACAAGTCAGCATCTCTACTTCCTTTGATTTGACTTAATGAAAGAAATGTAGGAAACAAAACAAGGTGGAATTCTTGCAACTAAAGTTGTAGAGGGACTTTTTATGCAATTTAGATTACAGAGACTTTGTAGAAATGGATTTTATACCTGCGAGTATGTTCAAATGAGTGTAATATCATCTAAATGTGAGAATTATGAATGAGAGTTAAAGTTACATCTTGAATGGTCATGGCGCATGATTGAAAACTTTTTCTGCTGTGGTATAACTTCATGTTAGGTCAAGAAAACAACACATCTACTTTAAAAGAAAGGATTATTTCTGTCATGGCAGGAGAATGTGTCTTTGAGCTGCTTTAATAGTTTCCTGTCAGTGGGAGCTGTTATTTTCCAGAAGGCAAAGCAGCACTACAACAGAGAGCATGAGCTCCTGACTGTGAGACTCCATCAGTGGGTTTAGATGTTATTGTCGATGGTACCAAGCTGAGTGAAGTGATTTTTTTCACATTCAATGGACTCTTTATTCATGAAATGATCTCTCCTTACTTTAAGAAATAACCTCACCTCCTTTAACCCTCTGCTTCTGTCTTTAATTCAGATTGCTGAGGCTTCAAACTCATTCCTGAACCGGATGCTGAACAGAGACACCATCACGAGAATAACGTATAAAAGTAAGTCCTTTTTAGTAATCATAGCACAACGCATGTCAAGGTTTGTGGAGTGTATAAGGGCAGAAAAACACTCCACGTCTAGACTCTTCAGGCTTGTTAGCATGTCTTATGCAGATTTTTACCATCTCTCTACACCTGTATGCATGTTCAGCTTCAGGCAGACAATCTCGACAGTCAGATCCAGAGCTCGACACAACATCTAATAGCTGATTATACAGCTTTGCTTTGGAGGAGGGCTTTGTTTAACAAATGCTTTTTAAATGTTAAAGCATCATAAGTCAGTTTGAAAGCTGTATCTGAAGGGATGTTGCAGGACCGGTTGAGATGCCACCACAGGAGCTCTCCATAGCTGGAGGAGGCAGTTGGTGAGGCGACGTGTTCGACAGCTGCTCTCCAGAGGTTTTCTCTGCCAGACTGCGGTACTGGAAAGGCAGCATCGGCACGGAGATCGCCCGGGGCTAGCATGAAAAAAAGAGACAAATAATTGGATTAATGGGGGGAGCAGGAGCGGCTAGATAAACGCACTGACCTCTTGTGGCTGGGAGGAGTCTCTGAGGTACTGAGGCTGCAGGCGAGGAGCGTAGACAGGAAAGGGGGGAGGTCCTCAGGGTGCAGCCGGAGGAGCTAGAGAGGAGCATGGAATCTGACAGCTGTCAAAAGTCCCTCAGATACACTGTCTCACATATGCTGACTCACACACACATAGACACACACACACATACACACACACCACCCCCTCATGAGTCCTCTGGCATATCTCTATAACAGTCAGTAGTGCTTCTGGCTTCTTGTACACACATGTACACACAAAGATGCTCATGCACCACCCAAAAAGAGATTTTTTCTCATCCACAGGATCAGAGTATCAGAGCTGTGTGTTATGAAGGAGGTGGGACGCTAACAGCAGATAAAATGAATCAGAGTGAAGTTTTGACTTTTTTTTTCTCTTAAATTCGACGTATCGTGCTGTTCGATAATGACTCAAAGCACAGTCGAATTAGCAATAAAGCTGCAGCGGTCCATCACAGTGACCTTGTCCCAACAGGCAGTCCGTTTTGTCGGCGAGGCCGAGCGGATGACAAGCTTTTGAGAGCGTGCTGCTGGAGTGTGAAGAGGAAGAGAGCTGCAGTCTGTCTAATTAGCGTCCTGACAGAACAGACAGTTTGAATAAAAGAGGTTTTGTGCTGCAACACCAACAGCCTGTCATTCACAAAGCGGGAAATGATATGTGAAGCAGGAAAGTGAGAGAAATTTGTTATGACAGATGAGCTCGGTGCTTGATGAGTCGAGGGGCGGATGAGTTTACAACCTGCACACTAAGAGGAGGATGTAAGTGGTAGAAATTGTAATTCTGGAAGCAGGAAAACAGGAATTAAATGGATGCAGTGAAAAGAAGATTTTTCCCAGAGGCCAGTTATATTTCTACGCCTGGTTTAACCCTAAAAAATGATAAATATGTTGTACGTTTGTGTAGGACGTTGCCAGTTATTTTGTGTTTGCTGCTGAAGTCAGGCCTCTTTCTTCCTGCTGTGTGTCTCTCTGCTCCTCCATCTGTCACAGCCTCAGTGTCCCTGCTCTCATTAACAGGTCAGCAAATACTGACACTGTAAAGTCCCTTTGGCATCAGTTCAAGATGCATCGGTTTCATATCCCCACGTATGGCATCATGCAGACATATGATGTTTATCTAAAAATAAAAGCTCCCTCAAGATGTTGGAGAATTCAGATAACTCATGCAACTGGGATTGCAACACAAGCTTATAGGCTTTGTGCAGCCAGAGACCTGATTGATGGTCTGTTTGGTGGGTTACAGAGCTGGAAAGATGCTGCTCTTTCTAATACTGGCTGTAGAAGATGTGACTGATGAACATGTTTTGCAGAACGAGGCATGTTCAGTTTATCTGAAGCTGCAGCAAAGAATTCATCTTTTCATCTCCTCTTGTTTTTCCTTTTCCACAGATGATGCATATCTTCTGACCGGTCTGAACATTGAGGAGATTTACCCAGAGACGAGTAGTTTTATCACATACGACGGATCAATGACCATCCCACCGTGCTTTGAGACAGCCACATGGATCCTGATGAACAAGCCGGTGTACCTCACACGCATGCAGGTGAGCCTGAGCTGCAAACACACAGCTCACAGAGAGCACAGGGGATTGACTGTCTCAGCCCAGGATTTCACTGTGACAGTGAAACATGTCACCTGGAACAGAGGCTTTTACTCTGAAACTTTTCAGCTTCTTCTTTTTGTCAACTCCTCCATCCATGCAGCCTGAAAAACAGTGCAGTGGATCAAAACTCCTGGCTCCACTTTGACTCACAGGCCTCTCTCTGTCTCCATCTTAGATGCACTCTTTGCGGCTGCTGAGTCAGAACCAGCCATCTCAGATCTTCCTGAGCATGAGCGACAACGTTCGTCCTGTCCAGCCGCTTAACAACCGCTGCATCCGCACCAACATCAACTTCAGCATGCAGGGCAAAGACTGCCCCAACAACAGGGCTCAGAAGCTCCAATACCGAGGTACTAACACAACAGCTGTCCCTGACTTTCACATTTCTGCATGTGTTTACATCTGATTTAAGATCCAGGGATGTCACTTGAGGATTGCACAGCTATTGCACATCTGCAAAAAAGCCCAGAAAGACAGTTTATAATTCACAAAATGCCTAAAGGGTGAAATTCTCCACAGCACTGCAGAGTGAGCAGTTCTGTGTGTGCCAGTGGTGTTTACACATATAAAATATACATGAGTCACTCATTTGGAGGAAAAAAAGGCAGCTTCTCTTTGCAAAGAAGTGTCACAGAGGTGTGATGGTGGGAGTAAGTCATTGCACAATGGCGCCAAAATCTGAGGCAGTAACCTCAGCATCACAGAAGCTGGATCTTGGCGCTCCTTGTGGACAAAGTAAGTAGTATCTAGTCCCATTATGAACTCTAAAATTTCAGATTTGGTCATGTTTAAAAGTTTGTTACTGGATTAGGGATGAAGATTTAAAACCTTGTTTTATTAAACCTAAAAATCAATGTTTAAGCTTATTGATTCAGCTGTTCAGCCTCGTGGGTTCTATAATGTTGAGTAATATCTTGTTATGATCAAAGTTCTGATGCAACAACATGTCTTAATCATCAAAAATATTTCTGAATACTCAAGTTCCCAGCCAAGGTATGAAACTTCAAGAGAAAGGAGTTTTATGCAAGAATGATGAAAGAGATTTGATGTTTGGGTACGTTTTACCAAAGTAGAAGATAAAGAGGAAGTAAAATATACTCTCTTTTGCAAATAAATTGTTCAATGATGGAGAAACAACCTTCATGGCATAGCATTTTAGCATTGGGTTTCTATTTAAGCCAAACTATAGAACATTTTAGCCTCAGATTAAAAAACTCTGTTAACTCCAGCTGCTGGAGGAAATACATCTGGTATTATCAAATCTGTGGCTAGCTGGAAAACCTAGTTAGCATGATATGTTTAAGGTCCATCCCATCAAATGACCATAAGATAGAGTTTGATTGAATTCCATCAAAAAGGCAACTTTTGTTACAAACATGTTTGTCTCATTTTAGCCCAAACAGTAGTTGACTATTAATTGTTCAACAGCTAAGATCAAGTCTGAGCCCAGAGCTGGAACTCAGCTTGTGAATTGTGGATCACAAACTGCTGTGCTAAAGAGCCGGAGAGTAGAAACAGGCAGTCTGGAGTCAGCCGGTTGGACCGTCAGAACACCTGTTTGGAGCTGACTGACAGATCTGGAGGTAGAAAACTGGCTTGTCACAGCTCACTGCAACCTGCAGCCTGTCATCGCTCCTCTGTCTCAGCCAATATAAGCCTGGGCAGCTGCTGCACAGTATGTTGAACCTCGCTCCTCAACCGTAAATATGTTAAAGGAGAAAAGGTACCCCCCACCCTCTGCTATTTATTGTGTTATTTTTCACTCAGGATTTACTGTACTGAGGCCGACACACACCGTGATCGTCTCCCCCTCTGTTCTGCTTCACTCCTCCTCCTCTAAAAATGAATTCTTATTCTGTGCAGCAGCTGAGGGAGATTTCAACCCTCCCCACCCGGCTCAGACCCTCCTGATCGTCAAACAAACCTACACACACACATACACTAGAGACCCTCAGAGAGCAGCCCGAAAAACAAAAACACATAAAAGCAGCAAGGCTTGTGTAATTGTTCCGGGATTTAAAGACCTTCAAGATAACGCGTTAAGGAGGGAGAGGTCTCATTAAGAGGGGAAATACGTCTCTGTGGTGATTTGTGTAAGGTCAGCCTTCAGAGAGGGAGACATCCCCCCCATTCAACCTCAGTCCTTCCCCAGAGAGGGGATCAAACCTGTTGCTGAGGAGGATTTAGTGACGTTAGTATGATACTCATGTGGAGCATTTATGTGTTTGCTTCTTGTTTTATTTCTTAAACCTGAAAATATGATAAGGATACTGCCTGCTGAAAATGAAGAGAAGATTTCATAGTTGACAAACAAACATCAGGTTAAAATGTTCAAGAAATCCCCTTAAGTAGGTAAAAGTTCTTATTCAAAAAGACAAACACTGTTTTATGCATGGCAACAGTGAAGGAGGCTTCCAGAATGCTGGGCTCTTGGATGCCAGGAGGCCTTAAAGAGATAAGTTCTTGCAGGAAATATGCCATAAACTATTTGATTTATCTAAACAAAATGTTCCTCATTATTGTTTAATGAATTTTAGTCTTTTAATTTATTTAGTATCTTTTTGTATTTTCTGAAATATTAGAGAGATTTATTGTACCTTTAATCTTGCATCCTTTTTTGTATTTTTGTTTTTCTTTTCATTTAACCTGTATTTTTTTTTTTTTATTGCATGTTTTACTCATTCTTCTAAATTATAACGTTTATTCCTGTTTTTTTTCTCTCTCTTTTTTTTTTTTTTTGGCTCCTGCTGCTTTCGGCTGTAATTTTCTCTCAAGGCTGCCACTCAAAGCACAAAAGCACCAAATTCACACACACACACACATATCCGCACGCCAACCAGCTTTAACCCCGAGTGCCACTCCTTTCAAATTGTATGTTATTGTTAAAGATGAAATATGGTGTGTACAGGCATGCTGTTGGTTGGGTAATACTGGAGAACAGTTGAACTGTGCAGAGAGCCACGTATATAAATCAGAATTCTCACTCCTGTCCTTCTCCTCTCTTCCAGTGAATGAGTGGTTGCTAAAGTAGCCTCCCTTGGATGAGCATGGAGATGAATGTCAGAGAGAAGAAGCGAGACGAGGCGAGGAGAGGATGGATGGATGGATGGAGGAGGGGATGATGGGAAACCGGTCTGCATCTCATCTCAGAAACCTTCATGGCATTGTATAAAGACAAACACGGACATTAAATGAATTAAGGAACTTTGTACTGCGAGCAGAGACTCTTCTTTTCATACATTGAGAACGGTTTGACCCCTCGGCGTTACACATGCTAACAAGCCCTTCCCCCCACTGTACAACTATATCTATATGGACATTTTGATACTTTTTTTGGGAGAAAACCAAAAACAGGACCCTTGGAAGCTGAAAAAACAACATGGAAGCATTTATTTGATAGCCTCCCAACCACAAGGACAACGTTGGGACTTGACAGCCTTTGTACATAAATTGTTGCTATCCTGGGAGAATCCAAGGACTAAGTCACTGCCCCCATCCCGCCGGTGAAGATGACACTCACACGGACGTTTCATTACAGTCACCAACAAGGCATGCGATCAGAAAACCCGACCGAGAGGGAGCACAGCCTTACCTTTTCATCTCCAAACCAGAGTCATGTCATGGGAGACGAGTGAATATTTACCGGCTTTCTTATGGCCTCAGAGCAACCAGTGTCTTGGCCTCGTTTGTACATATTATAATTATCAATACAGCAGAAAAATGAATATGTAAAGAAAAGTAATGATTAACAGTCAAAAGATATATAAAGAGGATTTTAAAAAAAGAGAAAAGTTGAGAATTTTAAAAAGCTTGGCGCACTTTGAACTCTGGAGCAGTCTGAGCTGATGCCTTTTTTTCTGTTTTCTTGTTTACAATGGTCATACACTGTGTTTGAGTAATGTTATCAGCCCAATAAATGTGTCTGGAAAGTTCACTTTGGAAAATGCTTCACTATATGAGGATCTGACCTATTGTACCTGTACCTGTTTTGTACTGTTCCATATTAAATGTGTTGATATGTCAATATTCCTCCTCAGAGGCATGGTCAATGATGTGGACACAGGGTCACACTGGGTTTGACGGGCAAACTGGTGAACCAATCAGGACCAAAACAGTCCAGACTTGACTTAACCAGATCCTTGTTGTCTTTAAGTTGTGAGGTTTGGCCTCCTTCAATCAGACTTGGTTGTCCAGTTTATCCCATGGGAGCTCAATCCGAGTGAGATGCAGGAAATTTGAAGACCAGGTATGAAGTTTGAAGTTGTTTTTCAACCAGATCAGAGACTCTAACTTTAGTTCTGGGGTAACTGATCTCCTTTCAGGTGTTGACTAATCCATCAAGCCAGCACAGTGCTAACAGGCTGACTGTGGTGCTGTACACAAAGATGTTAGCTTGTCCGTCTCCTTTCGTTTTCACTAAAAGTTGTTGTCTTACTGCCCTCTACTGGTCTGGCAATGTGTTGCAATAGCCTTTATTTTTCTCTCACTAACCTGTCAAACAATGGGTCAAAGGAACCATGTAGCTCTTTGGAGTATTTTACTTGGAACTAAAAGTGTCCTGACCATCTGGTCGAAGAACAGCTCAAGTCAACACCTCCACGGTCCTCCGAGCCGTCTTATTCAATGACTCCATGGTCTGGTTTTGAAGCTCACAACATACTAACCTTTTTGTAGTCTGAAGCTAGAGCTCACTTGATCTTGTTTTTAAAGAGTTTGGCGAGTTTTTAGTCAAGATTTTTCTCTGACCTGGCACAACAACAAAAACATATCATATGCATACTAGGTTAGGGGAAACACCTAAAACTCAATTGATCAAGCTTAACTCAGATTCTAAGTGGAGAAATGAATGGTGATGAAATACATTCGACAGTCCAGGCTTTCTCCAAGCTGTTTGCGTGTCACAGCTGAAGATTCCCAGCCACACAGATGAAGCTCCATCTGGGCTGCCGTGACCTGTCAAAGTCTCTCAAATCACTCCGGAAGTCATCAGGGGACAAGGAGAGAAGAAACATCTTCACCCGGCCTTGTAAAGGTTCACATCTCTTACTACAGGATCCATACTGCAATGTTTATCTGTCAGGAGCTGAAGAAGAGTTCATCCTGGAATCCAATCTGGTCCACAAGGGGTCAAAATAGAGGGAGTAAGTCACCTTACCCACGAGACACGGATGCATGTTTGTGCAAGCTTTGTGGTCCAACATGGATGATGGTGTTTGGATTGAACAGTAGCGTCCTTGAAGAAATTTCTCAATCTCTGCTGAAAGCTTTCATAAGGGAAAAGTATTTTGTGGTGAAAGGTTTTACTCAGATCTAACAGTGGCATAAAGATTAAATATTTTACTCTCCATATTCTTCAACAAATACCGCCCTCACCCTCTCTTATTAATCATAAAGACAATCCTGAAATATTTCCGCACACCAGCAGAACACAGAAATTATTACAGCTATAAAAATTTAATAGTGAGACTTAAGTCTTTAATCTTGTCAGGTTTTTTATTATCCTTTTTAATTTGAGCGTCCTATTCCTAAAAAGAATGATCCCCTTTTATTCTAAATTGCTGTAATAGCTGTTTATTTTGAGGAGCCTGTAAACCTTGAAAATCAGACTGCTTAGCATGCTAAAAGGTTTTTTTTAAATCTCCTTTAAAACCTTTAATGGTCTGTTTTTATTGGATAAGTGTGTGGTACCAAAGCAGTGTACAGGAAAGCCTTTTCAGGGATGCATTTGGAGGAGAAAATCCTGGAGAAATCGATGAATTCTTGCATTTTTTGGCTGTTTTCTTCACATAACTGGATGACTCATCTTTAGAAATACAGCTTATTAATATGTATTCCTCTAAACATCACAGATAAAGCAGAACAGGTCTTGATAGATTTGCCATCCAGCTCAGCCGTGTGTGTCGGTAAGGAAGCCGCCATGTTTTGTCTCTTTGTGCTCCATCGATCCCCTCCTCCCTCCCCTCCTTCATTATCTTCCAATCAATCCAGGATGCCTCTTCTTGTATCCCTGATGTGCTGAGAAATACAGCCTCAAAGCGTGTGGGAGTGCTTGAGCACCTGTGCGTTTTCTATTTGCGATGTGATCTCTGCTTTTTCATACTGATCTGTAATGAAAAGATAGTGGACGGGGGGAGGAGGTTGACGCCGCCCAAGGTTATGGAGGCCGTTATTCTACCTGATGTAGGAGATGTAGGACTGAGCCAAAGCTAGAGAGCAGATAATAAATACGCCAAATGATTCAATGCTAACCCCTTCTCCTCTAAACCGCCTCCACATCCCCACGAATAACCAGCTGATCCTGCAGTGGATCTCTGCAGACCGTGTCACTGCCTGACCCTGCCAAAAGGAGTGACTGCTACAAGGCGTGTGTGAATGGCTGCACTCAGATGTTCAGGGGGGTGTTTAATGGTGTTACATTAATAAGAGCATAATAAGGCGGCAGCACACAGGGAGCTGGAGAGGGAAGGAACAGCTGCCGAGCCAAATCGAAAATGTGCAAATCCTGGACTGACGCTGACTCCTGAGACACACCTGCCCAGATGTGACTACAGCAGCGCTGCGCTGAGGCAAGTTTCTCTCCTTCATTTGATTTTGGGACCAATGGAGTCAATGCCTTAGGAAATAAGAGTCTTATATCTAAGACATTCTTATTAATTCACATTTGTGCTCTTTTCACAATTTTTCTGAGCAGCATGAAACAGATGGCTAAGTCTGTGATGGATGTTGACATGTTGCACAGGTGATGCAAAGAGGTGATCTTGCAGGGGATTTATGTCACAGCACATCTGATAACTTTAATTCTAGTTCCACAATCCCTTAAAGAGACCCCTCAGCAGAATATACCCTCTTGATGTTTTGCAGATTCCTGTGCTAATGGATATTTAGGAAGTGTTTATCTACACAATAGCTTATGCAGAATTTCAAACTCTCCGTCTTTTCTTGTTTGCTATAATTGCAGTAAGATCAGTTGCTTCTTAATTTAATTTTCTGCACCATCTCTAAAGTGACAGACTCAGATTTTATGGTAAACAAGCAAAAATCACAACAAGACACTCGTTTCTGAGTCTAAACCCAGAGTTTTATTTTTTCTCACAGCTCCATCCATCAGCCGTGTTGTATAGCTACACTTCTCTTAAGCGATAAGTAATGTAAAGATGATATTTCAGTGACTTTCCTCCGCTCTCAAATCCACCCTGACATGATGAGTGTGGATGAGCTCTATAATCGACTTACTCTATAATCACCAGCTTCCTCTGAGGCCTCAAAACCTCTGAGAGCCATAAAACCCACCCAGGACCAGCATTGCTCCGTCTCTGAGGATGCTAATTAATTTCACCATTCATGTATTCTCTCCCCCTCTGCAGCCGGCTGCCTTTCAGACTTCTCTTTATCCTGCAGGATGGCCGTATTACATACATGGTTTCATTAATTTGACTGTGGTGAATTCGGCTCCCATGATGCAGCTGCTTTGTGCTGCTTTGACATCACATATTCAATCAGCCCAGACTTTCCATTACAGCCGGCCTTATTTTAAGACCTTGAGAGCAGAGAACATTTGTAATACGAAAATTCAAAAACCAATTTATTTCTGCTTTTATAAAATTCTCCAAAATAGATTCTCAAAGTGAATCAGCAGCATTTAGAGTAAACCAAGGACTGTTTTTAAAGATTTAAAAACCATTCGACCGTGTAGGGAATAGAGCAACGTCAGACACACAACTTGTGCTGTGGGGATTCGTGTCATTTGAACAAACACCTGCAAACAGCCTCTAATAATATTGCTGTCAGTTGAAGCTGGGAGATTCCTTGAAACGCTTCAAAGTCAAAAAGATCAGAGTATAGGATTAAGCATTTGTGGTAAAGAGGGCAAATCACCACCACTGGTAGTTTATTTATTTTAGACGGAAGACTTTTTTTTAATTTTTTTATTTGTTTTTGTTGTTGTTGTTGTTGTTGTTTTTCATTACTTTTATTTATTTTTTTAATTACGATTTATTTGTTTATTTATTTATTTTGGAGGGGGGTTAACATTCTGAATTTGGATCCTTGAAATCAAGCATCTTTTTTTTCTTTTTTAAAGACTTAATCTTATTCATGTTGACCTAAAAATGTATGTACCATACAAAAATGAAAAAAAAAAACGTAAAGCTAAATAAACACGTAATCAGAACAAAAAAATAAACAACAATAAAAAATACTGTCAGCCAGCATGCCTTTTAACTTTCCTTTTTTTTTTTCATCAAACAAAAGAAAAACAGAAAAATCAAAAATAATTCCTTACTATAGTTTTCATTAGTAGTTTTTGTTTTTAATTAATTAATCAGTTAATTTATTTATTTATTTATCTATTCTTATTATATGTTGCAAGGTAAAGAATATCTTTTATCCCAGTAATTGTTTAAAATACTGCTTCATCTTAAAATGTGTTTGCACATCTAATCTGCCGAGACATGAGGGAGTATCGTTTGGTCTTTAAAAAGTTATCATAATGCAACCTTTACATGCTTTAATGCAAGAAAAAAAAATCATACAGATGACTTTTTTGTGCTTCTTTATAGGAGGTACCTTTAGCCTGGTAATGTTGAGAATATAAGAAACAGACCTACAGTGTGAAAACTGTAATTTTACAGTCGAAGTACCTGTACCACTACTATTAAAGCCAGTGAAGTGATAATTAAGTAATTTGTTGTAAAACATTAAAATCCTGGTTTAAGATGCTCTCTTGGACCACTGCTCCTTGCTTGTCACGCACCTTCTGTTCCTGCTCCTCTACCTGTCAGTGCACACACCTCTCCTCTTCACATTGGTTGAAACTTTCTTGCAGATGCTGCAGAACATTGTTTGTGTTTGGCCTCTGGGGTCCAACCTTATTGCTCCTTGCAGATTGGTTTCACATGTACAGACTTGAGAGCAGTGATGAGATCCTACCTTAGTCAAAACTGGAGGAGGATGCTGAAAGTTTCAGGACAGTGTTTGTGCAGGGCAGAGGTGGCAGTGACAGAGCAGAGGTGGAGGCCAGAGATCTTGCAGTATGCACAGACCCCCACATTTGGAGGATATTTTGGTTGAGTGATTGTAAGAACAGGAACACAACACAGGGGAAGAGAGTCAGCCGGAAGACTAATAAACACTGAAAAACTCTCCTGCAAATTGGCTGAAAAGCCACTAAAATCCCTGACGATATTTGACCTTATGAAATACTTATAACATCTCATGTGTTTTTTATTAGGACAGCAGGCTTACAGCAGCTCTCTCAACAACATAATGCTTTATTTGTGGGTTTTATTGCATCATTCAGACACAGACACAGGCTTCAGGGAGAGACGAGGTACTGAGCATCGGATCCACTCTCTGTCTTTTTATTCCTGCTTCTTTTTCCACAGATGGTGCTGGAAATATTCAGTGTCGCAGCGACGGCGATCGGCTCCCCCTGTAATGAAAACACTGGATCATCTCAGCGGGCTTGTGGAGTAAATGCAGCCCAAAGTAACAACACGTTGGTGGTTTGTCCTTCAGAATTAGGTGTAAAATACATGTAATGGGTTATTACCCTGAGACCCTTCTCTGAGTCTCACACACATACACACACACACTCAGATTACAGCCTTTGGATCTCTTAAACAAGCCTGTTCTATTGTTGCGTGTCATAAATTCTCCTCAATGCGTGCAGCTGTTTTAACAGCTCAGCGCATGTCGCCAGCCTGATGGTAACCAAAGGTATAAAGGCTGCGGCGGGGCACTGAAACATGAAGGACTGCTGCCTGTATTATGACCTCTCTCCCCCTCCGTCTCCCTCCCTCTCTCTCGCCTGCTTTAACCTGGTTTTATTAGCCAGCAGATGGGCGGCCCTCCTCTGGCTGCTTAAATGACTCTCGCCTGCAGCTACACACAAAACGCACATCTCCCGTGTGCTGTTTGGTTTTAACACCTCCGCATTGGAGGGATGAGTTCATCCAACCTGGAGGTGTGTTTCACTTCAGACGAACATTTCTTTGGGAATGTAGCCGCCATGTAAAGCCCTTATTGGCTCGCAGCACAATGTCTCAATGAACAAGGTGTGGAAATGTTGTTAATTTGTCACCATCATAAAAACCTTTCTGGGACAGGTGGGGTTTTAAGGGTCCTCAGGTGCTCCTTTTTTACCCAGCCAGCAGGAGGGGTGGGAATAACCAGCGGCCCCATGATGTGACATTATCACGCTACTTAAGTCACAAATCAGTTTTACGACCTTAAATATTTGGGAGGACATGCCAAGTATAGGAAAGCCAGGTCTCTCTAGAATGGGCTTCAATCATCGGGAGACTATTGGTAGATTTTTGCTGACTTGATAGATTTCTGCCTCATGTACTGATGCATTTTTTTACTTACCGGATCATTTTAAAGCTGGCAAGTCATAAACTGGAGTCAGAAAACCAGCCAAAGTTGGCCTTTCAGTGGGCTGAATAGACTCTGATATCCCCAATTGTGCAGAACTGCTACTTCTAAACTTTCCAAGATCAGGACTTGTTTTAGGCCCTTTTTCAAAGCTTCTGTGTGTAGTATGTTCACTGCAAACACTGAAACCTAATCAACTTTTTATGTCTTATTTACAGTAAAAATGTCTTATAGAACTGAAAATGGGCCATCCTACCCGAAAAGTCCAGAAAAATGTCTTATTTCAGGGTATTAAATGATAAAAACGACTCCTGAATTACTAAAAGAAATCTGCTACTGGGGTAAGAATGACTTTCTTGCCAGGTGTCTTGAAATAGGGATGTCTTAATTATCATGGCTTTCATCTCTTATTTATTTGTGTGGTTTTTTATTAATCATTTTGAGCTTTTTATTTATTTATTTATTTATTTATTTATTTTATCAATGTAACTTTTTAATGATTTTCTCTCTCATTTGAATTATGGATGGTAGAGTACTTTTTAAAATGTGTTTTAGTTTTTTAACAGTCTGTCAAACTCGATTGTCTAGTTCGGTTTCGTGTTGATGTTTTGTGACTTAATGTCAAAGTGGATGTCATCATCATTTAAACAAATCAACCTAAGGGCACAAGAAGTGTAAAACTCACCTTAATACAAGAAACCATGCCCCCCAATAGGAGGGACAAACAGGTCTTTTGTCCTGGGCCCAGGGTTGGAGGGGGCCCAGAGCTGGGTCCTCATAGAGTGGCATGGGGGGCATCTATTATTAACTCCTCTCAGGCCCAGATATGACTGTCAGCTGGCCTGCAAGAAACTAAACAAGAAAATTTGGCAGATTTTTTACTCTTTACAAGCTATTCAGATGCCAATTTTGTGTTTGATATTTTAAAATTAGACATTTTTTCTGGACTTGTCAGGTGGTTGTGGCTGATACTGAGTCTAACAAAACCATTTGTACTTAAACTAAGACACAAACATTTGCTTAGATTCCAGTTTTTGAAGTGTAGAGCCTGATGGTGGTGCAACGATGCAAACATTTTTGCCACAGCTCATTTGAATAACACACAGAAAGCAGTATTAGAGTAGGCTATCCTTCCTCATTTTGACTCTCTGTGCATCTCTAAAAGAAACAGAAACCTTAAAGCAATCATCTGTTTATAGAGATTTCACCCTGTCACAGCGTTATATCCACAGCAAACACCTATTCTGTGCTTCCCCTGTTCGGCCAATCAATATAAACCTGTTTCCCGCTCCAACCTGAGAACATGGCAGCCATGAAGCAGTGATGTGAGTTTACAGAGAAATGCAGAGCACAGCAGAGCTGCGGGCTGGAGGTCAGTGTGTGGACAGCACGTCTTTAACAGAATGAATAATTAAGGCCATACTGACCATACTGTAACAGCACCGCCAGCGGCATGAAAATACTCTCTTAATTTCCCTTTTTTATTACCTTCTTCTCTCTTCCCTTTTTTCATGAAATCCAATTAACAGAAGGAAGGAGCTCTGTGGCACCACACGCATCAATTATTCATTGTGGGTTTTTTTACAGCGGATTCCAGGGAGTTCCTGTGAATATTAAAGACGCCAGAGCAGCCGACAGGCCAGATGTGTAACATCGCTCTCATCTGACAGAGCTCTGTGGGACTCGGCTAGTTCCATCTCCGCTTACTTTCTCTCCTCTCCTCTGCGAGACAGCTGTAAACTCAGTAACAGTTTACCCAGCCCCTGTTCATTAGAGGAATAAACCGCGAATGCTGAGAGGACACTGGGGACTCTGGAGAGGACAAAGAATATCTACATTTATAATTTATGTCCTTTTCCTCATGATGGCCTGTGTGAGCCAAATTTTATTAAAGCAAAGCAAAAAAAAAAAAAAAAAAAACACTCCTCTAAAAAACTGACTTCCCCGAGGATTGTTTCAGCAATGCTTAAAAAAACACACACAACTAGAGTCAAAAGAAATGCAGGGGCCACTCTGATCTTTCACGTCAGTCATTTATAAATCAGTCAACAGGAAGCAGCTGTCTTATTCCCTCTCTGCTTGTTGACAATGTGGTCTGTCTTAGGCTGGTTTTGAAGGTAGAAATAACCCCATAAGGCTACCACACTCAGTACATTACAGAAAAAACAGCACACGATTGGACTGAGCATAGCTCGATTGAAACACCTAGATAATGTGATTGCTATCAGACCACAGTTGGATTTGGCTGAACTCGGCAGGTCTTGGTACACCTTGACATTCAGCTCAATCTAATTTCACCTAGTACTATGTAACACAGCTTTGTTTATCAAAAAAACAACAGCGCCACCTATGGAAAAGGAGTGAGATTTTTTCCGCCTCAAGTCTGATTCTCTTTTCCGTATAAATACACAGACAAGACTCGATCCCCCACTGTACTGACTTTAAAATCGAGTTGTGACCTTAGTCCGATTGCCACATGCATGCAAACGTACTGCCTGACCTATTAACTCCAGATATTAATGTTAGTGTATAACAATGCTGCCTTAAAGTGGCAAAATACAAAGATATGATTTTTCTAATTAGTTGCTTAAACTTCTAACATATAAGTGACTCAACACTCCCAAAAAGTGGAAAAACACAGATGGGAACAGTGCACTGATGGTGGAATATATTTGTAGTCAGCCAACCTAAAGGCAACAAAAAATGAAAAAAAAAAAAAATAAATAAATAAAATAAATCTTTGAATAATTTTGAATATTAATACTTTCACTTAAGACGCTTGAGCTTACTTGTATTCCAGCCTTAAACGCACATGTTTTAAGAAAACGATGACAGCAAATTTTGCTATCAGCCATGTGACCCTTTTTGGCCTCCATACTTGCTTCTTTACCCTGCGGAAGTGAAACCCACTCCGTTTCTTCGTTTGTAAACAGCGGGTGGATGTGACGAAGCGCGTCGGCAACGCTTCTTTTTCAGGTAAGAGGACCTGCTGCTGTGCAATAAGTGTTTTCGTTGAGAAGAGAGCTTACAAGTGTGCACCCTGGATGAATCTATGAAAGCAGTAAGGGGAGAAGGAGGACTGCTGGCGTGTTTATGGGTAAAGGAGAAACAGATGGAGTGTGGAAAGTTCGTTATGTGTGCGTGCGTCACCGTGTGTGCGTAATCAGCCAAAATGATACACAGGTCATAGGATTTTAGATTGAAGGAAATGAAATGAAAGAAAAAAGCCATGGAAGCGCGTAAATGTCCTCTAGGGGGCAGTAGGACCTCCCTTTAGGGGACAGTAGAAGTTACTAATGGAATAAGTCCGCTGTTTGACTTGAGGCTCTCCAAGGATTGTTCCACTAAATCGTTTCCATCCTACAGGCTAAGTAACTGTCAAGCATGTTGTATGTCAGCACGCACAGCTTTCCATGAAGAACATCTTTAAAAGCTTCCTGCTCTAAATGCACACAGAGTGCCTTCGTCCTCTTCATTATTCAAAGAGACAGTGCAGAGCGGTACATGACTTGTGCAGCTCATGTCTGCTTCATGTGCAGCCCGGTTTGCTGACCAGCAGTCTTTAGATGAGACGATCAATTATGGAGCTGAGTGCTTGTTAGGAGCTGCAGCTTCTCTACATGTGGTTAAGATCGCTGTGGCCTCTTTCTGTTCAATCAGGTCAGCAGTGACATTAATGTGCTGAAGATACAGTTTTACCAATGCAATGCAATCAATACAGTTTTATCTGATCAGAGGGGCCACCGGGGATTTCTGAGCCTTAAAACACAATCTCATATGTCCCAATGCTTCACCAACCATGGAAATGTAACACAGTGCTTGCATTCAACAGTCAGCGTGATTCACAGTTGGATGCAGTGCTGATAAGGAATGTGCTGAAGGCCATCTTTTCAGTTTAAATGTCATTTCAATCAGTCGGAGAATGAAAGATAAATACTTATCTCTTTAGAGCCTGAACACTACAGGGAGATATGGTTTGAGGATATCGTGTTGGTCTGTGATGTGTGATCCTGATGAGATGATGAAGCTGCTGGGCAGTGATGGAGAGGAGAAGGATGTGTGCAGTAGACGTAGAAAGCTTACAGTTTGCAAACAATCTTCCTTTTTTAAGTGGCTTGATGTTTTGGTCTATTTTGATTGTGGTTTCCTTCTGTCTGCTGTTTTAACAGAGCTGTTGGGGGAAAACGTCAAGACTTCCTGCATTGTCTAACACAGGAGACGTATCTTTTTTTTTTTAATCTGACACAAATTTGCATCATTTGTTTCTCCATAAAACTTGAATATTTTTGACTTAGGCAAAAAAAAAAAAAAAACTTCTGGTACACTGATGCACAGAATCTGAGATTTGTCAGATTACCTGGTGTTGCATCAGATACTGCATTCATAAATCGAGAATTTTAAAGTTTGTCTTTTCTCAGCTTGCTGAAAAGCCTGAGAAACATGGATTAAGACTTTTTTGACAAATCTGCTTCCAGATGTAGATCTGTCTGCATCTTTTCCACATGTTCATTGTACTTAGATTGCAGAAACAACATTTTGGATTCATAACCCTGTAGCAAACGTTTAAGGCCACAACCCTGTCATGTATCGATTCCTTCATATGATTCTTAAATTATGAGTCAGTGATACCTTTTTTTAATACAACCACAGAGGGAGTGCTAACATGGATAAGTTTGGTTGAAGCTGGAAATGTAGTATAGTTTGGACTCAACACTTTGATCTCATCATATCTGAAGAAGCAGTGCTTTGTGTGTGGCAGCTTGAGCGGACCTCACTGAGAAACTTGGAGGTCACAACCCAAAAAAGTGTCAAAAAATAAAGACATCCCAATTGCTGGCCAATCAGAGTGAAGAGGGTTTGTGGAGCAGGGAGCCTTAAAGAGACAGCAGCTAAAACAAAGCATTCCAGAGACTGAAATAAAGGTTTTTCTAAAACACCAGGGAGAAAAATAGAGATTTTTATGAGCTGCAAATTATGTAAGAATACTACAGGTTGATCAGAGGGACAGAATAAAGACTAATATAAGCACAGTACCTCCTCTTTAATCAATTTTATTAAACTTCGATCAATCAGAATCAGGTATTTCACAGTCCAAGGATTTGTAAGAAAGATCTTTCATTTCAAATCCTCCACACTGGTTCAGTCTGATAGGTATTCTGTACCTGGTGCCAGATATCTTGTAAAACAGGGATCTTTAAGTGCTGACATGTTTTAATAAAGCAGTGACAGAACATTTAGGCAACAAAGTTTGAAAAATCCAAACGCCCTGAGGCCAGATGGAGCCTGCAGCGTTTTATATTCTGTCTGAAAAGCTCTTTATTCTCTAATTTCAGACAGAATGTGAGTCACCTACTGTCACTTTATTAACGGATTCAAAAGGTGCTCTGAAAAAAAGAAAAACTCTGCTGCAAAGTTCATCTGGGCTGAATCCTAATGGCTCATATGCTTCACCGCAGGAAACCAACTGTCAATGAATTAACCTGACCTGAAGGACAAACACGAGCATATTTCCGTCTGTTATGGAAGCAAATGGAGCTCTGAAGCTCTGATTAGTCACAGTTTGAAGGGAAATTGTGAAAGAAGTGTAGAGCTAAAGTTTGTGTGATGAATAAACATAAAAGGTCTTCTTTTATCTTCCAAACCAAGCACAAATCTATGAGCTGTGTTTGTGCACCTGCTACCTTGGCAACAGTACAAACACTATACTTTGCTTTAATCATTATTCATTTGCAAAGTTGCACTTTAGCTCTGGATCTTGAGTCATTTCAATGTATTATACAACAACAGAACATGACAGGGATGAGGATGAAGGAGCCTTAAGTGTGTCTGTCGCTGCAAAGGTGAAATCGTGTTTTTCAACAAACACATCAAGAGCTTCTTCTCCAAGGATTCTCTGGTGAACACTCGGTTTAAGATTTGCTCTCTGCTGCCCTTTCAACCCCAGCGACACAGCATTCAACACAACTTTGTGAATGTTTTATAGTAACACCCATGTCAACGAAGAGAACGTTTAATTCATGTTCTGCTTTTTGATGAAGTTTTCAAACCACAACGCATTAATCGTTTAAAGAGGAGCACACTTAGTTCACATTCAAAACTCAGGCAGGAGAAGTTTGCAGGTTTTTAAATACTTAATCCTGCAGAAAGCCTGGGGTCTTAAAAAAGGAGAATTCTATCATGAGTGCACAAATGATTGATTTATGCTAACTAGTAATTATTCTATTCAACCAAATTTCCATGTGCAAACATGTTATTATTCTGTGCAAACTTCTTGTAACACAACTTACCACCATGTGCCAGCAAACCTTCTGGTGCAAGTTACACTCTCACATTGTTTGGTGCAAACAGCTAATTATCTCGTGCAAGCTTGATACCACCATTGTTTGTTGCTCACAAGTTATCATGTATGCACAGCTTATCGTGGTCTGCAAGCAAATTATTTTCTGTGCAAATATGTTTTATTATTTATGCATATGTTTTTTCTTGCACATGCAGCTAATTATATTGTACAAACCAGTTGTTTGACACTTTTTTTTGCTCAAGTAAAGGAGGAAAAAGAAAATGAAGAGATAAGAGAGGGCTCAAGCTTTTTGAGGGAGCAGCATCTCGCTAATAGAAGATAAAGAAGGCAGAAGATGTGAAAATAACAACCTCTTCTTGCTTTCAACTTTTTATTTTTCCAACTTACTGAGATAAATCAAGGCTTTGACAGCAACTCTCAACTGTTAAACTGTTCCCTTCTGAAAGCAACCATGATCTTTGCCAAAACAGCAACTACTCCATCCACAAATGCAGAAACTTTCTGATTCATCTTCTGTTTATTTTCCACTTGATAGGAAATGATTTGTCAGAAATCTAGATTTTAGTCTTGTAGATCAGTGGTTTGCAAACTTTGTTTTTCAGGTGACCCACTTTTTTGGAGGAACAAGCCACTGGGACCTAATCCAAAATATGTCCAATCTGTAAATCAATTGACAGATTATCCGTGCAAAGAAAAAAAAAGGTGCTTTAATAATGTTTCTGCATCATCTTACATCTTTTGTACCAGCCAACAGGCCTAAGAGACATAGTTGACAAATTAATTACAGCTTTGTTAGGCTTACACTTTGAGAATACTTAATTTTAACTCCCAGTCTGGTGTATAAAATGAGTGAGCATTAACATATCAAGCACAGCATCCAGTCTTTTTCTGTATTTGGTCTTTATTTTGGGGTTTTCAGAGAACCCCAACTTCTTATTTGTATTTGTTTTAATGAGCCTGTCAAAGTCAAATTTCTGTCACTCGTGACAGACATAAAAAGTCTTTCTGTTCTATTCTATTTGGTTGTGAAAGGGATGAGAAGCAAAATACCAAACTCAGATGCAATGCTAATCCGAAACAAAGGTAGCGGCATCCGTCCATGCCTCTTTTTCAAGCGTGATGTCACTGCACAGCTGTAACAAGCTGTAACAGCCCCGTTTCTGCAGCTGGTGCCCATCCAAGATCCAGCAATGACTTTGGACGTTCAAACTTAAAGGGGTTTTGAGTCTGAATTCAAATCTTTCTTTTGGAAACTAGTGATCAAAGGATCAATGGGTCATTTGTGTGATATTGGCTGTGTTTCCATTACACCTAGAATTGCGCAAAACGTAAAAATCGCAATAAAAATGCCACATTTTTGAAAAACCTCTCAAATTTCGATAAAAAGTTTTAACCCTTTCATGAGGTGGTTTTTCAGAAGTTTCGATATTGAAGTTTCTTGCAAAAGTGTAATGGAAACACCTTTTTCGCAAAAACGTCACGTTGTCATAACAACGCACCTCCCTCACCTCCTTGTATGTGTCCACTACCACACAAATGGACTCTGGCAGGACGGCTGTGAGCAGGCCAGAGAGCAGCAGGAGGGAGGGGCGTAGGTCTGTGTACGTGAGTAGGAGTGTGTGAGCATGTTTTACTTTACTCAAGTTCTGCGCATTTCTGGTCGTAATGGAAACACCGGCAAGGTGAAATTGTTCTTTATCGAAACTTCAGAAATATCGCTTTTATTTTGCTAAAAAGTGTTATGAAAACGCAGCTAGTGACACAGTGACAGCGTTTTCCTCTGAGTGCTGTTAAACAGTTGGAAAGATATGGTGGCTTGGCTTTGGTTGTTTGAGTAGTGCCAGCTCGTGGTTTGAGACTTTTGAAAAGCAGTTACATGTTTCCACTTACAGTAAACATTGGAGGGATGTCCCTTCACAATGAAATGTATCCAGATATGACAATATGAGGAGCCAATCATCAGTGGTTAAGGAAAGCATGAATTTTGTGTTAACATTCTGAAAAGTATTTGGCGACTATCTGGTGACCCACCTGTGGGTCGGGAGCCAGACTTTGGGAATGATTCTTGTAGATGTTGACCCTGCACTCAGCTTTCACAGAACTCTGATCATCTGTGACTCAGATGCTTTTGGATGCCAGAGATTGTTGGATATCTGATTTCAAAAAGTCTTTAATCGTCTCTTAAAACGCATCAAGTGTTTCATAGAGATTATTTGGCAGCCAGTTAACGGATGTCGTTTGTCTCTGTCACAGAAAACAACGCCCAGATAACTACTGTATCAGTTTACCAATTAAATTTCCTCTCAGCTGAATGTGATGCTTTGTATTGGAGCTCATTTTTCAAGTTATTTGGTTTGTTGGCAGGAAACATGAATATTAATGCATGTATTGTGGGTGAGGCTACTCTAAATTCTGTAACTGCAGCATGTAAACTATGCAAGTCACAATTAGCCTATCATTTAATAGGGACTGGATGTGTGAACAGGCCTTGCTACCCACCGGAGTGTGAAAATGTACCCTTTCTGTGTGCCAATGTCAACCTGACAGAATGCAATCCATGTTTCTTGGAGTGTGACTGTTCCCTTTGTGCAGCTTTTCAGAGTTTAGCTTGCAATAACAGCGTCATTACAACGCTTAGGACTGCTCAAAAATCGCCTTCCTAGCTCAGGCCGACTAACTGTTCCCTATTTGAAAAGTCTGCAGTGGATGATAACAAACTTCTACTTTTAAAGCATTTTTAATTTGTGTCCTCAATCTTTCTCTGCATTACCCCAAAAGACACACCGCACCCTGGCCATAAAAAAAGCTGCCTGGGAGCCCAGGAGATCCATCAAAGTAATAGAATGAGTAAATGTAAATGTGCAGCTCCATTTCCCATAACAGTAGCTACTGCAGCTATCAGAGGCCGGCTCAATCTGTCCCTGTCAGACTGAGGCGGGGAGACGACCAGAATAATATATCCAGTCAGGGAGATGGAATGAGGGTGGTGCTTCCCTGTCGATGTGGGAGAGTGTGTGTACAGTATGATACTGTGTGTGTGTGTGACTGCAAAGCATGCATCATTCAGCTCTTTATCTGCTGGGCTAAACAACACAGATACTACATGAGGCCACAGGGGGAGGAATGCGTCCTGCAGTAACAGCTCAGGAATGGTTTATTTGGAGTGATGAAGGCAGCGTGGATGTTTTGTTTGTGTCTGTCTGTCTGTAGGTCTGTGTGTGTGTGCGAAATTAAAGCAAACATCTTCAAACATGCTGCAAATGCCACGCCTGTGAAACCTCCTCTGTAGTCTGCAGAACGGACTGCACAGCTATCATTCACAGCAGACATCTTAGCTCCTCTCATTTGCAAGTCTTTAAAGATGTCCTTTGAAGGACAGGAGGCTCACAGCTGACCACTCTTTGAAATGATTCACCGCAAACTGTCTCAATCAATTCCTCCCGTGGATTTTTCTGTGTGGGTTTTCTGTGTCAACAACAATTTCTTGAGTTTATAAGTAAATAAATATGCATGGCTTTAACATTGGCGTCATCCGGACTTAATCCAGACGTCAGGTTCCAATGGCATTTAGACATTATCTGGATCTCTGGCTTCATCATCATCTGTACTTCTGGCTCTGATGTCATCTGGACAATACCTAAACACCTGGTTCCTAATGGCTGAAATACACCAGATGCGTCTGCAGTCCGTCTTCGCTCCGCCACGGCAACGGATCAGAGCAGTCCGAGTGGCTGGTCTGTCATGTCATAGGTAAAATGCAGCCAACCTATTTTTGCCGGACGCCGAGCTGTGATGCATAAAATCAGTGTCGGGACAGGAGGTCGTGACCGGAAACTATAAACACCCAGTGACTTTCAAAATAAAACTAACCATGTCAAAATCAGTTTGTATTTAGCTTGACTATGAAGAAAAAAGGAACTCAATGGGCGGAGCAAGACTAGGAGTCAACAGGTTTGAGGTTTTACAGCTCAACATGAATGAAGATAGACTTATCAATGGAGTGGAAGCGTGGGAACTTCTCGGTCTCGGGACTGAGCTGGGACTCCAGCTGTCTGTCAGTTGTGCAGCTTATCAGACTCAACATGCACCCAGTGTGAGTTGACAAATGCAGTCAACATGCAGAGTCAGACTGCACATGTACCTGGTGTATTTGAGGTGTAAGGTTTGTGGACACCACTGGAACGTAACTTGGAAGTCTGGTTCTGAGTCATCTGGAACTCAACATCAGGTTCCAACGTTATATTGACCTCATCCAGGCATCTGGTTCCAACATCATCCATTTGAGACATCATCCAGACATAAGTTGGATGTCTAGTCCTGATGTGATCTGAACGTAATCTAGATGTCACTTGGATGTCTAGTTCTGGCATCATCCAGATGGAAGGTTCCAACATCTTCTGGAACCTCATCTGGACCTTATCAGAGTGTCCGATCTTAACTTCATTCAGACCTCATCCTAATTTTTACAATATCATTTGGACATCAGGTTCTTATGTAATCTGGAACATCTTCCCTCAATTCTAACAAACATGCAACTTTTTTTCCCTTATTCTCCTTTTTTTTTTTTGCCAAACAAGTAGTAATACTTTGGTAAATAGACCGGAGTCTTTGATTTTTTTACCTTGAAATCAGAACTTTTCCCTCCAAACTTCACCGCATGGTGCTCAGTATGTGGATATTCTGACCCTGAACGTGTAGCAGGAAATGGTCCCACTGAGAGGAAGCAACAGATGAACAACTGCTCCCTCCAACTCTCCTCCAAACTACCCCAGGGCAGCAGATCATTTTCAGAGCCTGTCTTGGAGGTGGGGATTTGCATAAAGTTGCTCCAGCACAGCCACCATCTCCCACAGTTCCTAGCAGCAGGAGGTTGTGTTGTGTGGAAATGTATGCTGGCTCTCAGCTTGACTGGGAACAGCTTCTTTGTGGCCTATGGACTGCACATTTAGCAGGAGACATGGGAAAGTGACAGAAGCCTGTTTTTCTTTGTGTAAAAACATCAAATGGATCTGTTGAAGATGCTGAAAGCTTTTTACAATATGTTCTGACCTTTAAAGGTTCCTATTTTAACATCCATCAGCTGAAAGCTCCAAAAGTAGACTGTTTCAGATTAAAAGGTGGGTAAGTTTGTTATTTTGGGATAAATCCTCCACATTTTTACCTTAATGTCCTGAAAATAACCTCCCCCTGTCCTCAGATTATCCCACCTCACTGACTCCTCTTCATTTCCAATCTATTAATTGCACTAATCCACTGATTTCTCTAAACAATGCAGCCTTAATCTGAGCGCTGAGTCCATTACGTTATTACAGCAAGTTGCACACAACACAGCTTTAATGACGGATGCTGCTTTCACTCTCAATATAATGACACACAAACACACACAAACACACACAGGTGGAGTCCATCAGGATATTGCTCCAACAAATCAAGGTAAAGGAGAGAAACTCAGAGCGATGTGAGAGCAGAGAGGTTGATTTAGGACAGATGTGGTATCTGAGGTGAGACACAGACTTCAGGAAACTTCAATAAGAAGAGGACAGGGACAGACTGAGTTAGAGAGCAGCCAAACCTGCTGTTCAGAGAAACAGCTCCTCTCTTATCCACATCCTGCCCTTTCTTATCTGACAAATTATAAATTCAAATACAGGCCGTCCCTGGCTCCTGCAGCTCATTGTCTTTTTGGTACTGCTTAATTTGAACGATAGCAGCTTGTCTGATTCCCTGCTTCTGTGTGATGAGCAAACCTAGAAGACTCGTGTCAGACATTATAACAGCACTTGAGCTTCAAACTCTGAGCAGAGGTCTGAGGGGAGCAGACATTGATCTCCTCACATTACATATACTTAAGGTGGTTAGCCAAGCTCTGGTTTGCTTTGTGATATGCCCATTAGACATGCATATCAGATCAAATAGATTTTTTTTCTTTACAGGCATCCAGTGTGCACACTGGTCATCGACACATGAGTCATTTTTCATCTGTAAAAGTTGGTCTAAGCTAACCACACACTGGGGGATTTTAAGACAGATTTAGGGCTTGATATGAGGACGAGACTGAGAATTAGGCTTCAGCAACTTCTGGTTTTTCTAACTTTGTGAACCAAAAGAGAGGCATTAGACTTGCACATATTTCAGGTTTCTGTTAGAGTTATTGGCCAAACCAGCATGAAAGACCTCCAAATGCTGAGACACTGTGGTTATCTTCCTTTATGATATTTTAGCTCTACAGATCTACCAGTGTTGATGAGGTTATAAAAACTGAAGAACAGAGAATTTAGTTGACTAGATCTGTCCTGTGGATCAACAGTACAACAGTACACCCTGTCAACAGTATAAGATTTAACTCCTTGTCTCCGTTCCACTAACATTTTTGTGAGTCTCTAAAATTTATTGGGAATAAAGTTGGTTCAGTGTGGGGAAAAAATGAATTTGAATGTATTGAGCTACTTTTGCCATACTGCTGTAGCTTAGCTTGCTGTATTTCCGTGGGTTATAGCTTCAGCTAGATTTTACACGAAGTAACTGGTAGCTTGGCTCAGTGTTTTTTCAAAGTGGGGGCCATCAGGGAGCACAAGGGGGGCCTCAGAAAATCAGAGGGAAGAAAAAAAATTGAATCTAATTATTATCATTTTTAATCTATTTCTTATCTTTATTAAGTTTTTTTGTTTTGTTTGTTTAGTTTTGATGATTTTTTGTCCTGAAATAAAACATACAAAGTGCCATAATCATTGGGTCCACATGTCTCTGATTGTACTTAACCGCACCTTGTGTGACAGCTGCAACTTCAGCATGATGATGTCATGACCCGTGTTGACCTGGCTGTTAGCACCTGTTCTCAAAAACTGAACTGAACTTTGAGGCTCTTCCCCTGTTTAACTACTGGCTACATGTAAGAAAGAAGTATCCCACCTTGGCTGACAGAGCCCTGAATGCTTTCTCCCTTTTGCAAGAACCTACTCGTGGGAATCTGGCTTTTGTTTGTTCGTTTGTTTGTTAATAGTTTCCTGCTCTAAACAAATGTAGTAATTATTAACAAGTGAACAAAGTTAGAAAAAAACTTTCTTAATGGTGACATTTCTCTACATATTCTGAAGCCTTGTCTGTTGGTTTTCAAAGGGCTCCCCTGATCAGAAGCAAATTCTGTTTGGGGGGGCCTTGGCATAGTAAAGTTTGGGAACCCCTGTCGTAGTTCTCTGCATTTTCCAAGTAGCTTTTTTAACAATGAGTCTCATTATCTGGAAATTCCAACCCATGATCATAGTTGAGAATGTGAACTGAACTGAACCCAGAGCCAAGAGGAAAACTAAACTCGAGGAGCAACCTTTGGAGTTATTTGCCCAAATTCTTTGCCTTGTATTGTGTTGCTGCATGAAAGGATGGTCGGCTGACTACTTTGATTGTCCCCTGTGTTAGTTTCCCTCCTGAAGTTACATTTGATCATGAAAGATTCTGTGAGATCTCATGTCTGTGGAATTATTGCCAAAACTGGAGTGTGTGGTGTAGCCCTCTTAATGAAGTGTTTAGCCCTGTGTTCAGAGGATTGTGAAAAATCTGTCTGAGGTTTCCTGTAATTTAGGAATCAAAGATCTGATTGTTCTTTAGTGTGGGTGGCCTTGGTTTGCAATCGCAGTCCTTGGTGGATGATTTCTTTGTGTATCTTGACAAAAAACTACTTCAGGGACTTCCTGGATCGGGGGCAGTTTTGGGGTTAAGTGTCTTGCACAGTCAAACCTACTGAATATAGACCACAACACCTGCACTGCAAAAAACTGAAATCTTATCAAGTGTCTTTATCTGATTTTAAGAAAAAAACTGTCTTGTTATACTCAATATGAGCCACATTGAACTGATCAGTCAAGAAAAATGTCTTATTTTAAGTGATTTAAAGACAAAAATGAGGTCTGAATTGCTTGTTACAAGTAAAAAAAAATCTGCCAATGGAACAAGAAATACTTGCTCAAAAATTTCCTTGAAACTGGAATACTGTCTTAATAAAAGTAACTTTTCTCTTGTTTCATTAGCAGATTCTTTTTATTGCTACAAGCAATTCAGACCTAATTTTGTCTTTGAATAACTTGAAAAAAGACATTTTTCTGGATTTGTCAGGTGAATGTGGCTCGTATAAAGTATAAGAAGGCATTTTAAGACAAAAACACTTGATAAGATTTCTGTTTTTTGCAGTGTGGCATTGACCCCTGACCTTCTGACTGAAAGTATATGACTTGGCAAAAACCACCGCATGGAAGGTTGAAATGTAAAAAGAGGAGAGACTTTTGATTTGTAAAACTAATGAACAGAATAAAGGTTGGAGAAACTATGCTCCTCTTGTTGTTTTATCACACAGCATGAGGCTTTTCCATTTTCAGCTTTATTTGTTGAGTCTTGGTGTATCTTTCTGCCCACTCAGAAGTAAAGTGAAATGTAAAATGTGTGGTTAAATATTAGAAATGAAGCAGGGCTGTGGAGGGGAGCGAGAGCAAACAGACAGCTTGAGGGTGAAGGTCAGTAATCACAAACACTCAGAGAAGCGAACACAGACGCTGCATCCACTTACTGTGAATCACAACATTTATTCAGAGACATCTTTTATACACGCCATTTTCACTTAACTTCTGTGCTTTTCGGTGTCTGACATCCTCTCAGAGCACGTCAACCTCACTTACACAACGCATGGACAGATGAGTCTCCACATTATTTCCATCAGGTGTGAGGAAAGGCAGCACTCAGGTCCGACCTCCTCAGTGGGACACAGTGCAGAAAAAAGGGCAAACGTCTCAGCATAGAGACAGGAAACCACATATGTAAGCGTCACATTACAAAGGGCGTGCTCTTCTTCACCCTCTTCATCCCTGTATCCTCCGCTCTGATGTTTGTGCGCCGTATATCCGAGCTGATGTTTACATGTCTCAGGGAAGCCAATTAAAAGCTAGCCCGTGGCTAGGCTGCTTGGGATAAAAGTGTATAACGTGACACATCCTGAATATATTCATCTGGTTATTCACCTGTGCACGTCATGATGTGCTGATCAAACGATGTGGGGCCTTGAGTGCGTTTGAGCCATGCAGAGTCAGTTCAATAGCATCAATAAAGCTCAAGAGGAGAAGGCGAGGTGTTAATCCCTGCGGCTGGGATATGAATACATTTACTACAGGAGCACATATACATTCAGAGCACTGTCGACAATTACAGATAAGGCCCTAAAAAGTACACATTTACTCCATCCTTTGCCTTCAAACTTCTTCTTTCTCTGTTTGAAGGGATGAGCTCTCAAGATAAAAATCATCCTAATGTGGATGTTACAGCTCCACATCAACTACTGTTTCTGGACTTCCCTCTCAATGCCTTTTTTTCATTACTTCATCCATTATTAAACTGTCTGTTGGAGCTAGTCATGACCATTTTCAAACAATTAATTCAAGGAGGAGAAAAGGTTTGGCAAACACTCCAAAGAGAAACCACCCAGCTGTTAGATGTTTTAAGCCTCTGGGGAACAATAACTTGGTTACGCGCTTTCAGATCAACAGCAAAGTCCACCTTTCTACTTGTGTCTGCAAGATAAAGTGTTGTCATTTCTTTGTCCCCAGAGAACCACCAGCTCTTTGCTTTCTGGTGAGTGAGTCTTGTTTTCACTGCAACACCAGGAACGCACCAGATTTGTCTCTGCTTTGATGTATGTCAACTGCATGCTCTCTAAACTTCAACTTAAACTGTCTGTGTGTCCAGTCCGACACGATGCAGGACCACCAATAAGCTGGAGTCACAGACCGAGGCAGTATAACTGCTGCATGTGGGTGGGAATGAACATTTTCACTAACAGCTCAACCCGTGTTCCAGCTTTTAGTTTATGCACTATCACTCTCCCGTTTAGCTTTCTAATGCTTTTCTGTCCTTTGTCTTTTTTCCCAGTCCAGCCCATAGACTGTATATAGAGTGGACATTGTGGCTCCATCATTTACCATTGTACAGTTTTAAAGCCAAAATTCCTCCGTCACAAGCACAGCCATTGGCAGCAATTGCAGCCAGAGTCTGTGCTTTAGACAGTGAGGGATTCTGGGAGAATCTGAGCGGAGCCGGGTGACAATAATATATATATTTTTTTCTTTCAAGAGTCTAATCACTTATTAACTCTACCTCCCAACATATTTTATGATCCCCGAAAAAAAAACACAAGAACGGCAGCTGTCAATTATTGTTAAACATGATGTAAAACCTCATTTTTTAACCTCTTTTAACTAATAAAAAACAAACTTTTCAGAACAAAGAGGACCTGAATACAAGGCAGCCAAATTATTTCTTCAAATCACCACAACAATTAGACATGAGAAACATTTCTACGAGGTGTTTTAATTTTTTAAAGTTTGACCACAGCTCATTTAGAACAGCGGGAGAGCTTTTCTCTACCTATACTGCAGCCAACCACTGGGGGGTGGCAGTTTTTGTGGAGGCCTCACTTCAAGCCAATGACGTCTATTTTTTTTTTTTTAGGTCTATGGTCCAGCTCCTGTGTCCGCCTTTTTTCCTCAGCAGAGGAAAACATGGATCTTGCTTCTCATAACTAAATTTCATGTCACTTCGACATGCCATAAATCAATCCAGTCCTGTCCAACCCCATAGGGGAGCTAGGAAATAGCATTTAGTAGGGGTGCACTGAACACAGTTTTCTGGCTGATCGCCAATCTTTAAAAAAAAGTGACCTACCAATACGATTTGGGCCAATTTTTATTTTTTATTTTTTATAACTGACAGCTTATTTTCAATAATCCAATCTTGCTTTGTTGAAAATCATTAAACAATGGCTGTGAAACAATAAAATCTTTATGTTTTAACTTAAACAACCAATACAGTGTCCTGAGATTTAGGTCTAAGAGCAAAAAGCAACAATGGCTGGCTGTCAGGCCTTCCCAGAGGTATATAAGATTGGTTTCATATGCGAGGATGGGCCGATCACCGATTCCCAAAAGTTAAGGAAATCAACAGCGATCGATCGCCCAGCTGATCGATCAGTGCATGTCTAGCATTTAGGAACAACCTGTTTTGGTGTTGATAATCTCATTTTAAATTGTGGATTACAATCAGGCATATATATCTATCAGGGTTACTTAGAAATTCTCACAGTCCCTCAAATCACCTCTGAGCTAGAGCTAGATTGTGTTCTGCCTGCTTTTGCTCTCCATACAGATTGTTTTTCCTGCAAACGTCAAAGCCTGTTGATACATGATTGGTTAATATGACTCAGAAAATGTCAGAGTGGATCAAAAATAATTAAAATTTTACATCATAGTTTAAAAAGTATTTCTGAATTATTTCCCAAACAGGGTTGAGTTAGAAAAATGTATGTAGCATATAATTTACTGGAATAAGCTGATACTTTGTACACTTTCTGGATGTGTTTCAAGCAGCAGTGTGGCATGAGCAGGAAATGACTGTGACCTGAACACCTGTGCCAGTAGTTCCATTTCTTGTACACTAAAAGCTCAGATGTGCCTGGATGTCTTCCACTTACATCTTCTGTTTTCGCTCAGTGACACTTCCCGTGAAGCAGTTTGGAGCTCTGCTAACATCTTGGCAAAACAGCCCATTTTAAACTCCATCCATACACTCGTACCAACACTTCACATCACAAATTAATCCCTTGTTGGCAACAAATGACCCGCTGTTGGGTAAAAATAATCCAAAAGCTGTGCTCATCGAGTGAATTGCAAATGAGAGAATGTGAGTGGCGACAGTAAGTGCATTACAGGGATCATTTTAACTTCCAGAATTACTTAATATTCTTTCTCCCAAGCTGTGAGTACAATTAATGCTAAGTTATGATAATATTCATTTAGGCTAAGTAGAATAGAAAAGTGCAATAACAATTAGGCTGAGCACATATGCAAATCAGAATTAAGGAACTAATTCTTGTGGTTAAGCAAAAAAAAAAGAAAGAAAGGAGGGAGAAAAAGAAACAGACTCTCAGGGAGTGTTCGAGCTGGAGACGAGGGTCTTACTTTCTCCGTTTGGTGGTTCATTGTTTGCTACAACGCTGACCTAGGAATGAGAACATGCTTTTATTTGACCCTCAAAAAGATAAAGTGCACAGCATGTTAGCTTTGATATGTTATTCATGACGAAACAACACATTTGAAGTGGAGTCTGTTGTTCGGGGCTGATGTGATGTTTTTTCTCAAACTAAGGGAGGAAACAAAGGATATAACAAAACCACAAGGGAAGCTTCCTTTAAAGTTTAGCATTAACCTCAGCTCACTCCTTCATCCATTCATATTTCACTCACCTTTTTACAATATAACCTTGTTTCTCGCACAAAGATGTTCAGTCTCATGAAGGCTGAATGTCTGAGGACTCCTGGGAGAGAAGTTTCTGTAACCTTCTCAGAGCGAGGAGCACAAAGAGAATAATTCAGGCTACTCTGAAGGTATTTCACCAAAATAGAGTCAAAAAGGAATATGCATGTGGGGAGAAAGAGTGTGTGTGTGTGTGTGTGTAAGGAGAGGCATCTGGGCATTAGGAGCAAATGTGTATGTGCGTGATAGTTACAGTATTTGCACACGTGGGGACAGGTGCGCACATCCTGTGGGTTACAGCGAGCAGGGGACAGAGGACGAGAATAAACTCTCTGAAATATGCAGGTGAGGAGACAGGAGGCACCTTCACCTGCTTCATTTCCCTCCTGTTGTCTGTAGGGACAAGAGGATGGGATGAAAACGGAAAGCAGAGGGGATGAGAGGAGGGAGAGGGTACCGAGTCGTGTCCCTGGATGACTGGAGAGGAGGATGGCTCAGAATAGACGAGAAGTAGCTCAGACTGCTCAGGGACCTCTAAAGCAGGTTATCCGTCTTCTCTTACTGTTTTCTGTCTCTCTGGCTCTCGCTTCTGCTCAGGTGTCAAACTTTGGACTCAGTGAGAACCATAAATTCAACCTTAAACTTGACTTTCTTCCATCTCTGTGGGAGGAAATTAATGTCCCTGAAGTCTCGTGATGATCGTAGCGACTCCACAATCCTGACCTTAAGCAAATCATCAATTTTGGAAGCAAACTTTTCTCTTTCTTATTCAAATCATTGATCCTCTTTGGACTGTATTATTGTAGAGGACACCAGAGAGAATGGTTTAACTGTTTCTGGTGGAAAACTGCTACAGACTTGTGTTGTCTTGCTGTGAAGGAGACACCTGTGTTGTTTGAATGAGCTTTTGTGCCTCCTACCTTGGCCCCAAACTTTTCAGTCTTTATGTAAACTCCATAATAATACACCTTGATTCCTTTTTTTAAATTTATTTTTCCTTAAAGATGCTATGATGAGGTTCTGTTGTAATTGCGCTTCCTCGCCACCTTGTGCCTGTTGTAAATTACTTCTAGTGACACTTGTGTTTGTTTTGGAATTAAATGGAGATCAGATCAAAACAAATTTTCTTTGTTCAAGACAACTTTTTACTGGATACAACTCGCTAAGGTAAGGGACTTACCAGTGCAGTGATGTAGCGCTGCGGTTTGAAACGTGACATCAATCAAACATTGTAGCAGCTGGCTATATGTGGAAACATCAGCAGCCTGGTGCTCCAACCGTTAGCAATGTTAGCCATCTGTAGGCTAACATTGCTAACAAGTAAACACTGTCAGTTTGTAAGTAGTTAAGTAGCCATTTATATTTAGCACAGCTGGCAGTCTAGTGCTCTATGACAAGTCCATAATGCGCGACATTGAAAATCCTGGTTAGCTATGCCCTGCCAGTCATCTACCAAGAAAAGCTAGCATAACCTCACTCTTCATTTTGTTGATATACTTTCAAGTTTGAACAGACCGCTGTAAAATAACTGCTGCAAGTGGGTTCGAATGAACATTATCACAAACAGTTCAGCACTTGTATTATAGAGTGATACAGCCCATGCTAAAGGCTAATTAGCCTCTAGCTTGGGCTGTATCACTCTACCGTTTACCGTAACTCTTTTTCTGACAGTTAGGCTCCTGTGTCCACCATCGCTACAAAATTAGTCATAGAAATCGTTTTTAGCAGAGAAAAACTAAACTTCGTTTCTTGGCGTGGTGTTGTCATAGAGACCTAGACGTGCTGTGAACCAATCTGGTCCTGGACGACCCATCCTGGTAGCTAAGAAGTAGCAATTTAAGATAGCTTGTAACCAGCAATATTGGTGCTGATAATCTCATTTTTAAATGTGGATTACGATCAGGCGTATATCTAGATGGGAGCCTTTTTCAAGATCACTTTCAAACTCCTCACAGCCCCTTTAAATGCAGCACATCCTTATCCTAATTCACCAAATATTGCTGCTCACTCAGCAGCAAAGTATTAAAACTGAGCACTGTTGTGCATCTGCTTTATGTGCAAAGCTCCACTTTTTCAGAAGATGCATATGTCTGCAAGATCTGATTAGACTTTCAAAATGAAGATAAGATAATAAGACGATAGGAGAGACTTGGATTTAGACTTGCTGTGAAACATCCGTAAATGTTGCGTCACTGGCTATCTCTCTACGACTCAAACAGGCTTGTCCACCCATCCGTCCTTCCAGTTTTTCTTCTGAATTGGGGGATACTAGTTTAAGCAAGTAGACACAGACACCCCTCTACCCAGATTCCAGCTCCTCTTGGGAAATGCAGAGGCATGGTGGGATGTATGAGCCCTCAAGCAAGCTCTGGGTGTAACCTGAGGCCTCCTCCCAGCTGGACGTGCACCAGTCACCTCTGAAGGGAAGCACCAGGAGGCATCCTTAGCACACCCTCAAACCATCTAAGCTGAATCTGTTTGATGTGAAGGTCTACCTGAGCTCTCTTTTGACGCCTGAGCTCCTGACCAAACTCTCCAGAGGAATCTTATCACGCCACTTCCCAAAGCTCATGACCATTAAGGGTTGAGATGCCTTAACTCCAAAAGACGTAGTCTAATATTTTAAAGCCACAATTGTTTTTAATTGAGTTTGGTGTACCTGTTATTTCCTCCCATTTCCAGCCTCCCTTTGGCGCTGTTATCTCATCTCAGCTCATAGAAATGGCATTTCCACAGCTCACTTTATTAACCAGAGTTGCATTTTAGCATCTATGCTGAACTATCATGTTCTGTGGATTCAGGAGGAAAAAAAACATTATTCCAATAAAAGTGAGCAGTCAGATCCAATGAAGCGCACTTCCTTACCGTCTTTATTAAACCAGCCGCAGGTTGTTGTGCAGCACTTCACTGCTCCGACACACAACGCTGCACTTAAGACACTAAATTAATTTACAAATAGCGAGATTGTGAGATGATCAGCTTAGTGCATCCAGCCTGCCTCAGCACTGTTTTATTGGATTTGTCGTCTCAGGGAGGATAAATACAGGAGCGTGTGCTGATAGCGTGAATTTCAGTCATCCTATTTAGTCGACTATTTCAGTTTGTGTTTTCATACAGCTGTCTCCTCCTCTGATGCCCTTTTCTTATCCTCCCTCTGTGTACTGTCTGCAGAGCATCCATTTATGCTCCGCTGAGGCTACAAATGGAAAAATAAAAGTTTTTTGAAGTGAATTGGATTGGGACTGTATTCGGGTTGGGTTCCTGTAACAACCATCCCTCCGTCTATTTTATGAAAGGTCATACGGGTTCAGTAAAACCCTATTAGCATCCCAGAGTTTGATGCTGTGTTGTGCTGGCTGGAGCTCGACAATAATACACAAACAGACAGCACTTAAACTTTCACGTTGCTCATCACTGACGCACATTTTCTGCAGTTTGTTTGTGTCTTTGGGGATTTGTTTGGCGGTGTTGCTCATCTACTTGTGGAGTAAAACAGTTTGTGTAGAGCATAATCCACCCTTAAAGAAAGAAGGACTTTTTGTTTCTTAACTTGGTTCCAAAAGTAGGGCTGCTTCCCAAAGCTCTGACGTTTCATCCTTACATCCTTTACTTGCATGGCACAACTTGACTGGAAATTGGCCTAACACACTCAGTAAGGGTTGGGTTTTGGTACTGTAAGAGTTAGCCCACTCTTTGGATAAAATGAGAATAACTAAAGTGCAACTAATGCACCAAAGTTTATGGTGAAAATGTTGAAGATGTGTCAGATTAGCTTTAGTTGAGGCGTGCCTCTGGCCTCCTCATCAAAAGCCACTGTGTGCTTGCCTTTCAGTCAAGTCAGCTAAGAAGATTTGTCTTATTAAATGGGTGTTTGTCTAGGGCTGCATGGTGGCGCAATGGTTAGCACTGCAGCCTCACAGCAAGAAGGTCACTGGTTTGATTCCCGGCTTGGCCTGTGGGCCTTTCTGTGTGGATTTTGCATGTTCTCCTCATGCGTGAGTTCTCTCTGAGTACTCCGGCTTCCTCCCACAGTCCAAAAACATGCCCACCAGGTTAATTGGTCACTCTAAATTGTCCCTAGGTGTGAGTGTGTGTGTGAATGGTTGTTTGTCTATGTGTCAGCCCTGCGATAGGCTGGTGACCAGTCCAGGGTGTACCCCGCCTCTCGCCCAATCACAGCTGGGATACGCTCCAGCCACCCACAACCCTGAACAGGATAAGCGGTTTAGAAAAAGGATGGATGGATGGTTATCTGGTTTGTGGTACTTCCAAGGCCAGCCTCAAGTGGACACGCGAAGAACTACATTTTTCTTTGTTTTGTTGTCTGAAAGTCAATTTTTTTTAGGCTGTTACAGCTTCATTCTCATTTTAAGAACTGGCTGCGGCCAGTGTGACCGCAACCGTGCTGTGCACTTCTGTGCTTTGGCATGCTTTGGAGAAGTTGGCTTCAGCACAGTTTACTTCATTCACAAACACAAGCACGAAGACAGCCGGTGTGATCCATAACATATGATCACCGCTAGCGCACCTCTGGATGATCATTTAGAACAAAGCGGGGGTGTTAGAGGGCTGTGTCGGACCAAAACAATATACTATCAGTCAAAAAGTCTCTGAAGTTGTTGCAGTGCTCTCTGTGTCTCATTGTGCTAAGTCTGATGTGATTGAGCTTCACAATGACATGGGTGGGCTGTGTGCGTGTGGGATACCTGCTAAAGTCTGGTTGGAGTAGTGTGACCGCTGGCCGCACTCTCCAGCAGGGGGAACAGCGCTGTGGGGGTCAATCGTGCTTAAGCCAGTGCGACCGCGCCCTAAATCTCTAGCATCATAAGATGTTGCTTTTTCACCTTCCAGGGTCTGTTTTCCTGTGACTCTATGCTCATCAGCATCATATTTCAGCGCAGGTACAGCTGTTTAAAGACCCCACTGTACTTCACCTCAGTCGTTGAATAACTCCACCTAACTTTGCTCTGGACAATCACTCTGTCTCTCCATCTTTCATCCCTCTGGTGTTGTAGTTGTGAGCAACATCTGGCCTCGGCTACAAGAGGTAGGCTGCAGTAACTACTGCTGTGACCGAGTTTTTGCATTTATAAGACTCCATCCTTAATGCAAAACTGCTGCTGTTAAACAACGATGTTGATTCAATCAATGAATGGCAGCAGCTGAAACAGGAGATTTGGGCGCGAATGTGAATGAAAGTTAAGTTCAGAAAGTGTCAGCTCTGTGTGTGTGTGTGTGTGTGTGTGTGTGTGTCAGAGCTGGTTAACATCTCTCTCTCTGTTTGACAGTTGGTAAATCTACTCGTCTCTCCCCTCCTCACCTGATCTTTTTACCTCTTCATGAAAGCTCATGTGTCTTCTCTTTCAACACACTCAGGTCGGCCGTTCAAGGTTGAACATCGACACACAAACAGCTCGTGGGAGGAAAAGTAGAGAGAAAGAGCGTGAATGTGAAATCTGGAGGCAGTTTAGGTGAGACCTAAACTTTCCAAAGCACCAGCAGCATTCAGGGAGGGAGTTCTTTCACCTGAGTGGGATCTCCTCAGCCTGTTTTCTCTCTTCTCCTGCTGAGGTCACATTGAGTTTAGACACAAACACGCAGACTGTGTCGTGCCAGGATAAATAACGCTCAGTTTGGGATTGCTTTCACACTCAAGCGCTCCGATTTGATTAAACTGCAGCCTCTTGATAACAACACACTGCATCCTTGAAATGTTTTTTCCTTTACACCTGGAGTAATTGATTTCATGGATGCAGGAGTACGGGAAGAGAGTCTGAAATGTAGTGATGTATTTACAGATCCTACAGACAAAAACAGGATCTGTGCATGTGTTGAATTTCCTGTTTTCAGCCTCATACTGCTGAAGGAAGCCTAAGTAAAGCCTAAGGATTAATATTTACAGTGAAACTGAGACTCAGTAAAAACAGAAGAAGCCACCGCCATTTAAAGTTGTGAATCAAGAAATGGTGTTTGCAGCCTTGTCTTTCTTGACTAATTGGACTAAATATCATCGTCAGACATGCAGCAGATGAGTTGTGAAGCTGATGTCATCTTTTTCTACATCCACAGATTTAAAACTAACAGTGAAGCTTTTCTGCTGTATGTGGAATAAACAGTTTTAGAGGACATCGTATTTTCTGCCACCTTACAGTCATCATCGTCAGCTCTGCCTTCTTCTAACCTTTCTCCAAACTCGGCGTGAACGAAGCGTCCTTATCCTCGAAATGTGGCGTGGAAATAAAACAACTTTGAATGTTTCTCTTTTTGAAGGCTACAACTTCACCTACATGAGGAGACAGGTGGCATCAAAACACACAGAGAGAAATATAGACTGTATATTTTTACTAAGAGGAGCAGACGTTTTCCTTCTTTGTCAGCAACTTCTTTTATGAGAGGCAGACAACGGGGCATCCTGCCAGCGCTCAGACGAACAAATACTAAATGTCTTCAAAAAGTCCCCCACTTCTTTAGCGCACTCTCTTTCTCTCTGTTTCATTTATTCAAAACTCCTCAGTGGCTCCTTAGCACTTGAAGTTCTTCTATCACAGTCGGCACTTCAGAGGATCTATAGGAGGGTTTATTTTTGCAAAAGGTGAAGGTCATTATGCAAAAGGAAGACTTTTCCAGACATCATGTTTTATTCTGACATGCGCTCACTTTATTCTGAAAGTTATCTCCGTCTTTCTGTGAACTTGTACAGCTGCAGACCTCAGAATCACCACACTTATCTATTATTTGTTGAGAGATTCCAACACTTTGTGTTAGGAGCTGACATCAGTGTACAGCCGGCAACGATTTTCAGCCAGAACCTTTTTTTCTTTGTGCTGCATTGTTTACCAAATTTTTACAATGACACATGAAAATCAGCTTCTGAGGATTTTCATGTCTCTTCTTCGGTCTTCAATTCCCAGAAACCTGTGTGTGAGATAGAATAGAATAGAAATGAATAGAATAGAATAGAATAAAAATACTTTATTTTTCCCCAGAGGATTCAGAGGAGTCACAGCAGCAATCAAGAAAACAAAAGCAAGGAAGTGCACAGAAAGCCCTACAAGACAGACAATGATGGCAAAGAAAATACTTAACAAAAAAAAGAAAAAAAAAGTTTAAAACATAAAATAAAAATATTTCTACATCCAAATCTCAAATTGTTATCACAAGCACATCTAACTGTTTTTGGTGCAGGTGCTGGATATCACACTGTTCAGTTTATTGATCTAAAACACACACTTACTGCACAAACGCATGCAGCAATCACAAGATAATGACACATTGAGTTTTACTTCATTTCCCTGGATTGTCTTTAAACAGCTGCTGTAGAGACATCATCATTAAGAGACCTGACAGAGATCATTCGAGCAGAGACTGTGAAGTCTGCAATCACTGAGAGATTGTTGTTTTGTTTTTTATTAATCTGTGCAGTGAAAGTTATGAGGGAATGGGGCTGATTTCAAAAGAAATCAACAGTTAGGAAAATGTTCATAAAGCTCTAAGATGCACAGATAATATTGATTGCAAGATTTAAGTTGGTGTAAAGGAGCAAAAATTAACTTTGAGCTTGATTTTAGTTAATTATTCATCACCAGCTGACGTGTCCCCAAGCATCCTCTTCCAGCTTTATGCATGTACCTGTAGATGTGTGGAAAAGGAAGTCAATATGTGCGATAAGTGCGAGCACTCAGGAGCAACAAGCTCACACACCCTGAGAATATAACAATCTCCTCCTGTACACAACTTGGTTTTTATTCATAATGCAGCTCATATTGATACAGCGATGAGCAGAATTGAGTTTATGAGGCTTCTCCCCTGTGTGGGACAGCAGCACACACCTCGTCTTGAGTCAGCAGAATAACATCAAAACTAATCACAGTTTAATGGATCTCCAAGTCCCAAGGTCACCGCCATGTGAATAAAGCATAGCCTGCAGCACATTTGGACAACCCTGTCCTCTCTGCGGCCGCGCCACGTCTGAGGGGAGAACTGAGGGGTTAGAGTGTGCTCAGAACGGACAGTTTGCCATAGGCTTTATTCAAATAGAAGAACTTTCTCCTGCAGTAATATCCATACCATGAAATATTCCCCGAGCCATTCAACTTTTTTAACCAGAGCCCAAACCCAGCGGACGGAGAAGGTCAATGCAAAGAAAGGAGTGTGAAATGGATTTGTTCCTGTTTCAGGAGAGTCCAGCCTTTGCTGAGAGCTTTACAGTGTTCAATAAAACAGCTGATTTATGGTGTCAGCAGCAAAAACCACCGAGCTCCCAATGCAGACCTCTTCCTAAAGATTGAGCCATGAGGGAGACTCCCTGAGGACTGACCTTTGAGGATGCCAAAAAGCAGATGGACTCATCTTTGAGACCAGTGCTCATTTTTTTCATCGCCGACAAAAGAAATCCAATGGAGCCTTTTATTTTGAAGCACAGAAGTCAATGGCATCCAGCTACTTTACTTTTCATTTCTGGGGAAAATAATTGTAAAAGCAGTGCAGAAAAAGGAAACTCTAACACATTCAGTGGCTTCTTGATCTGAAACACTTTTTAAAATATGATGAAATACTTTTTGCATGCTGTAGAAAAACTTTCATTTGCATGTGCATGTTTTTGGATTACAGCTTTGAGAAACACATCATGCAGCTTTTTTTGTGTTTAAGATTTTCCTCCTCAAAGTATCAGAGACAGTTTTTAAATACAAACACCTGTTCTAACAAGATGAAAATGTGAAACTTCACACGGTCAAGTATACTTTTACTTCTCTTTTAAAAAAGTACGACTCTTTTTCTATATCTTTAGTTTAGTGTTAAAGTAAAGAAAACCTGAGGGCGTGAAGCCGAGAGACAGGGAGAGACTGCAGTATTAGGTGTTTTTGAGCTGAGAAAGGTGAATTTATTGATGGTCAGGGCCATGTTTCTCTCATTCAGTCAGGCTGCGCCTCAAGAAAAATACATTAACAAGATTATCATGGTTACCTTGGCCAGGTCGGGAGTCAAAATAACTGCATGCAGGGCTGGTCTGTCTTTTCTGATTCTTTTCTTCTGGCTGGCTCCTGTGGTGTTGTTCCATTTTTAAGTGATTTTACAGAGCTGGCTCAGCGGGAGGTTTCAGAGTAGCCCCCTGCCTCCTGCTATTTTTGAATAATTCAAGTGCCTGGGCTTGGTACTGCCACACAGATGACAGGCCGCTTTGATATTGCGTGTGCAGGAGGACCATCCCTCATACACCTTCTGTGTCAGAGATAAAGCACGCCCGGCGAGCGCGGTGACACTCGAGTCAAATGATTAATTAAGAAACACATCATTCAGAGACAGGCGCTCAATAAATGTGTTTTCAAACTTAAAATGTTCATTTAGGTGAAAGTCAGTGAGTCCACAGATAACTTTGAATAAATTTGGGTGATTGTAGACCTGCTGTGGCTCCTGCAGACAATGTTTCTGTCATTTTGGTGCCTGATGTTTTTCGAGTACCTCTTTGCCTTTTGGTAGAAGAAAAGCGTTAATGCATAACTTTCATTGAATTGTACCCTGGATATGCTTGAAATAAGTGGACATGGATACAGACTGTAGTTTTCCATTTACTACCCCGGTACCTTTCCCATTTTATTCTGGTGTTGGGAGTACTTCCAGGCTCATACTATCACATTTTAATGCAGAGAGACGTTGCATTAGATTGAAAACATATCATATTTGTCCTTTAAAATGTGCGCCAAAGGAGCAACTCTTTGTAAATGCACCCCAGCGATAGTTTCACCACAATGCTCTGAGAATAACAGAGCACGTTTGAAGTTATGAGGAAGTTATTTCTCTTTATCCATTATTGACGAAAGCAGTGAGGAGAGACTCTTTACATTTAAGCGTTTTGTCAATACTCCACAAATTCAATTATAGGAAAAACAGAAGCCAACAGAGGGAAAGTGTCCAAGTCTGAGCGATGATGGAGATATAAAGAAGAAGAAAACAGCTGTGATCGGCTCCGTGTTTGTACTTACCGAATGAAACGTTACCGCCAAACAAACCTAAAAACAACACGCTGTGTGCTTGTCAGTCTTCAAGAGGATCAATTTCCCAGATGATTGGCCTGGATGCCTGGATGTTCTGCTGTTTGTGGATCAGGATCCTGAGACGAACACACTGATGAATTATTTCAGGGTCTGCTGGAGGAGGAAGAGGTGTGTGTATGTGTATGTGTGTGTGTGTTTACAGCTGTCTAATACATTTTCATAGACATAAAAAGATCTTTATTCCTGCTAAAGTAATGCTGTCTTCAAACCTGTCTGCTCTGCATGCAGGTAAGAGGTGACCAGCTGTTTGATAAGTAATGAGGAGGCCTTCTCTGACCAGGGTGGTGTCACTGAGTAAATGGTGAGCAACGATTCAGTTTCCACTTGTTGTGCATCCGAGGGTTTGACCTCCTGAGCTGAAAACTGTTTACCACTTTTATACCTTTTTTTGCCAAAGACCATGTAATTTTAATTCCATATTCAAAGGGGCTGTGAGGAGTTTGAAAGTGATCTTGAAAAAGTCTCTCTAGATATATGCCTGATTGTAATCCACACTTAAAATGAGATTATCAGCGCCAATATTACAGGTTACAGGTTATTTAAAATTGCTACTTCTTAGCTTCCAGGATGGGTCATCCAGGACCAGATTGATTTACAGCATGTCTAGGTCTCTATGACAACACCACGCCAGCTGAGGAAGTTTAGTAGTGAGAAGAGATAAGAGATTCTCTGCTAAAAACGATTTCCATTAATAATTTTGTAGTGATGGTGGACACAGGAGCCTAACTGTCAGACAGAAAAAGGACATAAAAGCAGAAGAAAGCTAAACAGTAGAGTGATACAGCCCAAGCTAAGGGCTAATTAGCCTTTAGCTCGGGCTGTATTAGTCTATAACAGGGGCTGAACTGTTTGTGATAATGTTCATCACAAACCACAGTCAGCAGTTAGTCTGCAGTGGTCTGTTCAAACTTGAAAGTCTATCAATAAAATGAAGAGTGAGGTTACGTTAGCTCTGCTTGGTAGATAACTGGCAGGACATAGCTAACCAGGATTTACAAATGTTACACATTACAGACATGTCTTAGAGCACTGGACTGCCAGCTGTGCTAAATATAAACAGCTACTAAACTACTTACAAACTGACAGTGTTTACGTGTCACATTAGCCAATAGATACATCAGAGCACTAGGCTGCTATAGCATATAACATATAGCAGGCTGCTCCAATGTTAGCTTGGTGTTCCGTTTCAAACCGTAGCACTATGTAACTGTACGGATAAGTCCCTTACCTACGTGCGTTGTATCCAGTAAAAAGTTGTTTTGAAGAAATGAAATTTGTTTGAAACCATTCTCCATTTAATTCCAAAACGAACACACACCCCGCTGTAATCTACAACGGTGTGTGGAGACTCCAGGCCACAAGGTGGCGAGGGAGTGCAAGTGAAACAGATTCTCCTCATAGCATCTTTAAATTGTCTCTGTAAGCCCAGTATCTTTGTGATTTCTCAGTTAGTTCATCTTTTTCACTTCAGTTGTATGAGATATCTTTCTGACCTTTTCAATCTGCCCTGTTCCTGTCGTGTTGCAGCACTCTCACCTTCACTGGCTCCTGAACAAACTAGATTTCTGTGAAACACTTCTGAACATGAACACCAGGTCTCCCTCCTCTTCTGCTTTAATAATATCACCTTATTTTTTTATTTTTTTTATCTTTCAGCTGGTGAGTTTGTGTGAGTCGTAAAGTTTCAGTTTTTTATGTCCCCTCTCAAACTAATTTTTCCAAAGCTGCCTCCCTGTTGCTTCATCCCTCTAATGGTCACACTAATGGTTTTGGTGGAATGAGTCCTCGCTGCAGGATGGTGACATTTTACCTCATCAGGCAGGATGTGAAGGAAGAGAAAACATGCTGAAATAAGATACATATAGATAGAGTCCTGCAGAGATGAAAACAGCTCATTAGCATCGGTCACAGTCGTAGAAAACAACTTAGTGGGTAACAGAGGGTGATGTGATATCTTTCTGATAACTCAGCATCAGTTTACTCATTAATAAAAATGTAGTTTGAAAAAGCTCAGAACCATTTTGTGGTGTGGTGAAGTTATTCCCCTGCAGCTAACAGTCCCTATGACAAGATAAATGGAGCCATTCAGAATAATGAGCGCCACAAGTACGCAGGTCAACAGCTCTTTTTAGAATTAAATTAGAGTAAGGGTATTAAGTCACGGGTATTAAGTCAATTGAAGGGTGAAATTTGCACGCAGCGTGAAGCGGTGGAATTTAGGACAGCATGGCAGTAATTGGACGAGATGCTTAAGCTCATTTTTCTGAGTGCAGGGGAAATGAGAACAATTTGCTATGTAAATGTTCTCCTGGTACGACCTGCTGAGACAGAAAGGCTGAGAAAAGGGTCAATTCATTCAGAGTTTCACCTGGAGACTCTCCTCTTCATTACAGACTTCTGTAAAGGAAGGGAAGTAGGGAGTTGTCTAACTGTAGTCAGACTCAGCGAAAAGTGAGTCTGGGGTTTGAGCTGTTTGTTTGGAACCAGTTCAGTCAACAGATGTGAGTATGTTTCTTGAAGCTTAGCAGAAATTAAAACCAAACTCAACTTTGATTTGTCTTTTTAACCACAGATTGATTCAAAAAGCATTGGACTGGTAATGATTTGTAAGTTTTGTTATGTTTTTAGGACTTAAAGGGTTTGTAACGCCACATTATGTAATTATGCCCCAATATGTAATAATGTAATGAATGTTCACTTAATCATGTAATAACACTGCATTTTGTAATATAATGCTGCATTTTGTAATAGGCAAAGTTCTCACTTACTGCATGTCAGAACTTGCATTTTGTAATTAGGGATGCAATATGTTGAAACTTACATGATTCTGCAAAGTTTATTACATTTTGCGTTCAAGAATTGTATTACGAAATGCAGCGTTATTACATAATGAAGTGAAAACTTATTACATTATTACATATTGGGGTGTTATTACATAATGTGGCGTTACAGGGTTATTTGAAGAGTGTACTTTTAAAAATGTGCACGTTAAGCCATCATATTTTTTGATCTTCACTGGTAAGTAGAAGAAAGTTCTGTGCTTTTTGACTGACAAGTAAAGTGCCTAAATCACCTTAAACACTTTATTTAGAGGCCTGTTGGAGCAGAGACCTTGGTATTTGAGGCCTGCCCCTCCACTATGCCATGGGCCAGTAAGTAGATGCTTATTCTGGTGAAGATCTGGTGAAAATCTCTACAGAATCTTAGAGCACAGCCATACTGGCCGTTCTGGCCAATACATACACTTCCAGTGACATTTGGCTAATGTTTAGATGTTTTGATCTGACACAGCCCTCTAACGCCCCCTCCATTGTTTAAAATTATTGAGAAGAGTGATCACAGTGATGATGTGCGCGTGTATGATGTGTGCTAAAGCAGAGGAAAACTGTGCCTAAGCAAAGCACTCTTACTGTCATATTGGCCACGTCAGGGGTCTGCAACCTGTGGCTCTGAAGCCTTATGCGGCTCTTTGACTCTTAAGCAGTGGCTCCTTTGAAATAGGGAATTTTTTTTCATAGAAGATATAAATGATACTACAAATTTGTCAAATTTAATTTCACAATTGTTTGACATTTTACAAACACTTGAAATAAAAAAAAAAAAAGATTTTTTGTAAAACTTCCAATTTTTTGCAATTTTTACAGACAATTCTTTTTTTTCATTTTTGAAATTTTAGTATTTTTCAAAAAATTTAACAAACTTTTGCAATTTTTGAAAATATATGGAACTTCATTTTTGTTTTTGAAATTTTTGAATACTTGCAGTTTTTTGAAGTTTCACTTTTTTACATTTTTGCTAATTTTTGAAATTATTGCAAATTCATCAGGAGAAAAAAAAGTCTTGTGTATTATTTCATAAATTAAATTGAATTAACTTCTGGTTAATGAAAGAACATTTCTGATAACTCTTCTCTAGATATTAACTACGTATAGAATTTCATACACGTTATAGTTTTTCATTGTGAAGATAAAGTAGATTTTGTGGCTCATGAATGACTGCGATCAAGGTGAGCTGCGGCAAAATGACTCTTATGAAAGTAAAGGTTGCAGACGCCTGGGCCAAGTGAACTGGACTATCAAGCTGAAGCGTCCTTGGGCTCGTCCCAAATAGCCAGTGTGACCATGCCTTTAGATTTTTAGAACAGACAGTTTTGACCAGTTTAAAGACAAATTCAGAGATTTTTACAATTTATGAATATGTAGAATATGTAATTTGCTATTTTTAGAATGTTTATGATGTAAGACAGCAGAATAACCACTCTTTAATTTCTTTTTAAAGCAGAACATTTGATACCATAGAATGAGCTCATTACATTAATTCATCATGGTAAAATTATTCTGTGATCTCAAAGCTGTGGTGCTTCAAGCCTCATGGAAATAGAGACAATGAATTTTGTTGGCTTATCCTTTACAGCAGCCACAAGACATGTTTACAGTCTTTCAGGAAATGTAGTTTATTGAGAGATGGTTTTCAAGTCACACTCTTTCAAAATCTGCTGCATTTGTGTTAGCTGAGCTTTTCTGCCCTGAAGGAAAAACCTCCATGTCAATTTCATGAGCCCCCACCAGTTATTTTACCCCTGAGCACTTTAACACCACATCATGTGGATAGATGTTGACATGTGGAGGGCCTGGCATCAAACAACCTTGAGCAAAGCTGAACTTTGAGCAGGGTTGTGGTGAAATTCTCCTAAATATTATATGAGCTGAGGAGATTATTATCTGCTCTCTGTGAAACTGATGTTAATCAAAAGTGGTGGGATGAAGCTGCAGGTAGTGGGATCAGTGAAAGTTGTATTCACCTGGCTTCCTCTGGTCTGTAAGCATGCCTGCAAACGAAAAACGACAGCTAGAGTTAGCCTTTCTCAGACGGTCCTTTTGGGCCACTATTGTCAGACTTAAGCCCATGTGACACCAACTTTCTTGGCTGTTTCACAGCTGTTTAGTTTCTCAGCTGCATTATTTAGTATTGTTTTATACTCCGCATCATACCTCTGCCTCCTTTGAATCACACTGCTCTGGATGGCTGCTGTGTCTCTCCATCCTTTATCCCCACAAGTGCTGTAGTTGTGAGTGGCCAAATCAGGAGAGGCGTACTCACTTTTCACTTTTCTTTAGTGAATGTTGTAATCTATACTTTAGGAGCATAAACAATCCCTCTTTTTGAGTTTAATTCAAAGAAAAGGCCCCTATATTCCAGTAAATACGGTAGCTATTTTGTTGTCGCTCCTCCTGTAAGATCCTCTTCACACGCGTGCAGTAAATCCTTCAGGTCTGCCGCTATAGATACTTTACACAAGACATAAAGTGAGAGTTTCAGTGATAAGTGGAGGAGGCTGTGCTATTCAGATAAGCCCTCTGTACCTGATGTTATACAGACGAGCCTCCTATCGTAAACTATCCATTTCAAGGACACGCGATGTGATCACAAGGCTCCACCAGAGAGATTAACACAGCGGGGATATGTGCCGGCCTAACTTATGATAACCTTGTCGTCACTTGTCAGATGTGTAAACTTCATCAGCGTTTATATTTCACCCGGGTGCTGAGGAAGACGGCAGTTAATAGAGATTTAAACCTTCAGTCATTCCTTATCTGTTCTGCAGCATCTCACAGCAAAAGATTCCCTTGCTGCTCACTGGATTTGCCTTTTGTCTGCGAGGCCTCATGATATAAAATAACTATAGTGTCTGATAGTAATTGATAGAGGGATATCACACCCACAGCAAAATTATCAGCTGTACAGCACGCCCTAAAGGAGACTTACACTCATATCAGGGGAGCGCTATAAAGAATGATGAAAGCTGCTTCATAAAGTCAGCCTGCTTTACTGCAGAGACACATACAGCCACTTTATGAACATTAAAGTGATATTAAAGAACAGTATTATAGGCCTTATTTGTGTGGAGTGTTTTTTCTGCAAAAAGCAGCAAATGATTCTGAAGCCCACTGCAGAGCCCAAATCTTGCATCAGCTCCTCTCTGACTGGATAACAGGATTGTGGTGTCAAAATATGTAGTCATGGCAACAGAATATTTGCGATACAAAAGTGCAAACACAAAGACACACATCCAAATTTTGCAAATTCAATGTTGAATGTGCTTTTTGTGGCTGGAAACACATCCGGCTTTTTATATCTGCTACAGACTGAAAAGGAGAAATGCTGAGACATTTTCATCCATCTCAGAAGCACATTTAGATTGCATATCAGTCCCTTAAGAGAGGGTATTGTGCTTTTTTAGTTTTTATTCTGTCCCCCTGGTCCTCCCATAGTCACTTTACATGATTTCAGGCTCAATAGAATACCCATTTTTTTCCATTTTAAAGAACCCTTACTCATAAGCCCTGTTTCCACCAAACAGTCTCGGTTCAGATCAGTACAGTTTGGTGCATGTTGGCTCGGTTGAGTTTGGTCTTGTTGTGTGTGTAGCGTGACACCATAGCAGTGTGACACAGTGTACCCCACTAATAAATCCAATGAAGAAAAACGCGACACAGTAAACAAAGTAAGACAATCAACGGTCTGCAGTGTTGTAGCTCCACCTTGCAGGAGCGAATCGGTTCAGTCTAGCACCCTTACCAAAGGGTCCCAAAAAGTGGGACCACCCGTCTTGGTCATTTGGGGATCCGTCCCGAGAAAGGTCAGTGGAAACTCCACAAAATGCACGCTGTACAGACACGAACCAAACCGGATTGTTTGGTGGAAACGTGGCAAGCGTTTTAGATGCTGTCTCTTCAAGGCTCCATAAACCACCTTCCCTCTGATTGGCCAGCTCTGTGGAGGCTTTTTTGGGGTGGAGTTGTAAGGCCTACCCTCTGCCATGTTGTGAACCAGGAGATCCTTATATCATTTCAGCATGTCTGACTGAGATCTCGTGCCATTTTTAGAACGGAGTATTTCAGGGGTTTCTACAACATATGAACAAGTAGAGGTCTGATAATCTGCACGTTGAGTTTGAACCCCCAGGTTTGGTACTTTAAAACTATGTTTTGAAAATACAAAAGCAGAATTAATTTTATTATTGTACATTCATCCTGAAAAAGGATTTCAGTTGTATGAAAATTGAGACGTAACCAGAATAAAAAGCAATTTCCCGGCCTGTCAATTTAAATCTCACAGTTTTGCAGGAGCAGAACTAAAGCTGCAAGTTTATTATGAATATTATGAATATTATGAATTAAAAACTAATTAAAGTTAAGCTTTTGGGCATGCCTTTTAATTTCTGAAAAGAGGCTTATGTGTGCATTTGGAGAAACATTGTTGGCTGTAGCTGACTGACTGTTGGAGGCCGGCATAGCTGTGTCTTACAGGAGTCCTGTGTGGCTTATATGCCACAGACTGACTCTGAATGACACATTTCCAACGAACCTGCTCATAATCTGTGGAGCAAACATTCTTTGAAGAGCCATCATAATGGAAACTCTGGAAAACTCTGGGAATGAGAGTGAACATACTGGGCTTTCTTGCTCCATCTCAGAGAGTGTTCAACTTCAGATGTCTACTTCTTACTTTAGACCCATTCACAGTTTGTGAATAACTAATATCCATCAAGTTTAACAACATGAATCTAAGCATTGCATTGTACAAGATAAGTTTGCAAAGGAAATTCAGTGAAACATGAACCTATTTTGGCTGAAGATGCTAACCAGGGTTGCCTCCCTGTATGGCTTGGTAACATACTGCCATTGTCATGTTGTCTTTCTGGTAAATTCAGCTTTCTCAAATTAAGAACTTCATTCCAAACAAAAAGCAAGATAATGATCACCCAAACGATCCAAATTATAACTTTGTGGAGCAGCTTGTACATGAAAATCATCTCTGCAGATGTGCTCATTAATATCAGCTTTAAATCCTCTCCTCTGACCGTCCAGTCACAAAGACCCCGAGGAGCAAAGGAACCAAGAATCAGTGGAGCAGAAGACTCGATTCGGTCACACCTGAGCTGAGGTAGCCTCTCTTCTCCAGCCTGCCATCTCTTTTCTATCAGGGTCATTTCGAAAGTGGCACTGAAGCCTGAATTTATCTGGCAGCCCACATCAGTCGGTCTACTTACACACAGCACTTAGCCAGTCCTGGCAGCAGAAAATGACTTGGCACTTTTTTCTTCCACACTCATGAGGCTGTGGTCCGGCTCAGTGACAGAAGGACTTATTTGCAGGCAGAAAAATGCTCTCCCTGTTAGTGATATTTAAAATGTTTGTCTTATTTCGGAGCGTTAAACAAATCCACAGAGACGTAAACAACTTAATCCAACTTAATAGTTTCTACATCCAAGTGTGGATTTTATTATCACTTCATTTTCTTGTTACAACCCCAGAAACCAGTTGGCTTCAGTCCGACAGTCTTTTTTATCTAAAGACTAAATTACACAACATAATGAATGCTGGCCTTCAGATTCTGTTCAAAGTCTTTAGTTATTAGTGAACATCACAGTCTAGTAACCTTCAGACTTTGTTCTATTATCTTAACTGACGCTGAACATGTTTTTAAACGGTCTTCATGAGCTGATGTTTGAAAGCAGCAGCTTGTTGGAGTGATGGATCTCCCTCTGCATCATGGGTAATGGGCTGGACAGGAGGGAGTAAACAGGAGCTCAGGTAGAGGAAGTGCCGCAAGAAAGCAACACAAGGGGCCAAGGTTACATTCAACACCATTTATTCAAGTTTTTATGAAGCAGAGATCTGAGCAAAGGGGGTTTGACAGGAGTCATTTAGCTCACAGTTTTCAATCAGGACCTAAACAGAGGCGGGAAACAGTGAGGGGAGAGTTATAACTCAAGTCAACATGCCGTGAGTGCCTGGTGTGCTGTCGGCTGCTATGACGTGTCAAGTTTTTAATCATTATTTCATACATTTATGACAAATCACAGGTGATCCAGAAGCATCGACAACCAAAAAAACACCTGGGTAGCTTGGTGCAAAAAAAAAACTTTTTTAGTGTTAACAGATCATTTTTCTTTCTTCACACTCCAGATGGTGGGTGAAATACTTCAGCAGACCATACTTTTTTGCCGATGTCGTTATTTATTTGTACATTTATTCATTTTCATTATTTGAATATTATTAGATTTATAAAGGTGTATTTCTCCTTTTTTTCCTATCCTTTCCTCTCATTTTTCCTTTTCTCTTCCTCCCTGCGGTACCGCTTCCTGTTACAGTAGTTTGAATGAGCGTGAATGAGTTTGTTGTTGTTCGGAAGTTGTTCTGTTTTGTGCAGAGGTGTCAAAAGTATTCAAACTCATCACTCAAGTAGAAGTACAGATACAAGGGTTTAAAAAGACTTTTGTAGAAGTTGAAGTAAGTGTGGCATGATTTGTGTCGTGTGCAGGTGGAATGAGGTACAGACCAATAGGGTGTTGGAATGGTATTATGATTATACATCACATCCACCCACAATCAAATTGAGTCTTTTGGGATGATGCGATTTTAGGAGAGGTTTTGGGTTTTTTTTGGTGTGTCTTTTTGTATGATGACAATCTGGAATGAAACAGGAGTGGCAAGGCTATTTCTAAAATATGTGGAAGAGAAAGTACAGGTATTGGCTTGAAAATGTAAGGAGTAGAAGTGAAGTTGGCTAAAAAATAAATTGCTCAAGTAAAGTCTAGATACCCAAAATTTTTTACTTAGGCACAGTGATTAAGTATTTTTACTTAGTTACTTGACACCTCTGGTTTTGTGTAACTAAAATGTCTTTTCCTCTTCTGTTCACACCTCAACAACAGAAAATCTAATAAAAATATTTGACCAAAAAAAAAAAAAAGTTAGGAATTTTGCATCAGCAGGGGTTTAACTGACAGGTAAGCACAGTGTAGCTGTTTGCCTAACTCTGCCTTGTTACCTTGACCATTTGGTCAACTGAAAATAAGCATTTCAATATGCAACAAACCTTGTGGGCTTCAAAACTGCATCAGGATCTAAAGGGCGCTTGCACATGGATGTGACGTCTATAAGACAAACTCTGCTGCTGCAGTTAAGTTGAGGTAGGGTCTGAAATGCAGCGCCATGTTCTCTACCACAAGGAAATGTTAGTCTAAAGCGCTGAATTCTGGCAGTTTAGCTTCCTTGAGAGTATGTCTTTTTCCTTTTTAAGTCCAGAGTTTGTTGCTTTGACACAGCAAGTGTATCCTGCCACTTTCAGGTTCTGTTTCATATTTAGTTTAGATGTTGTATGAAATCAGTACAGTTGAACTCAGCTCTACTACTTCTGCCTTGTAAAATCATCCTTTTAGTTTCAAACTTTTCCTCACTGCTGACATTTTAACCTCTTGTTGCTCCTGTAAGTTTTTTGCAAATTGCGCTATTTTTTCCACAGCTGACATAAATGAGGAAAGAAGATCCAGAGGTTGAGATCAGGATCAGGTTTGTGACATCGCTGTTTAAAATTTTACACAAGCTTCAAATATCTTCCCCTGATAATATGCTGCTCTGTGTCAGATGATGTGTGCATCGCACACCAAACATGATAATTGGTAGTAATTATACATGAGGTGTTGTGATTCCTGCGTGCTGCCTCCTGAATAAAAAAACACTCACCGCAGCATTAAAGATGAAAAATAAAGATCGTATTTTCAGCGCTGCTTAGGTACAGGCTTATTTTTATGTGTTTTATCATGTTGTATATCACACTCTGCTATACAGAAATGATAACAACATTTATTCCTCTGTGTGTTATTCCTCTGCGTGTTTTTGTGCATGTGTGTATGTGGTTATAGTTACAGGGTCTCACTGGGGAGAGAAAAGAGACGATGATGAATGACACAGCACACAGTCTTGTCACTCCTTCCCCCGCCTCTCTTTCACCCCCTCTGTCTATTTATCTCACCAGTTTCCCTGTGAGGAAAAAAAGCTCCTTCCTCGTCTTCCTGTTGTGTGCAGCTGATGTGTGTGCGTAGCTTCATGAAGAGCGGACATCGTCTCACAGCGGTGCAGCCAGACATGATGCTGCTGGCAGCCTGGTAAAGGAGACCGTGCACACCACTTGAAGGGCCTGTCAGTCTCTCACATGCAGCTGGAGGACTGTGGGGAGCCGGTCACTCCGTGTCCAAGGAGTTGTGTCTGATTTGAATGGAGCTTTCTGCATTGCTCAGTCTGCTGAGAACACAATCCAGGTTTTAACACCCAAAGAGGATGCCTCAGCACAACAGGGGAGCGCCTCTTCACTCAGACAGGGCGTGTGCATGTAAAATGCAAGCATCTTTGCACTTATTTCCATTTGTTTGTGTGTGCCTGTCTGTGTGCGATTAGGAAACTGTGCTCTCTGTGTCTCTGTGAACTCCCTGGGAGTGTTTTCAGCTCCTGTATCAAAGGCTATTCCCAATTTGTTTCTCTGGATCAAGCAACCGGGACTGCAGCTGACTTGAATGTTAATAAAAAAAAAGAAAAGCCTGTGGGGGCGCCTGTGCTGCTGTTGTTACCGTTGCAGAGTGAATACTGAGTGCTGAGGCTGCAAAGGAAGGGGGTGTCCGGTTGGTGATCCACTTTCCACTTTGGGGAAACACCCAACCCCCTGAGAGATGCTCTGTTTGGCATTCCTGATGAGCTTTAAGTTCTGTTTTTGTAACTTATGAAGCTGCACAAAGTTAACAAGAGCAGGACAAGGAGACAAGGTCTCTAATTTGTATGAGAGGAGATGCACGGAAATTTGAGCAGCATTAACACATTTACACATACTTTCTCTGTGAGACTTAGGCCCTGTTTACATGACAGAGTTTTATCTGAAAACGCTAAAGCGCAGTGAAAAAAATCTGCGTTTACACAGAAACGCTGACAGACTGAAAACGCTGTAGTAAGCATGTCAGGCCTGTAGGTGGTGCTATAACTGCCTTGTCCAGAAGCCGCTTTTGGGAGATCTCTACCAAAATAGAGTTGAGCTGGTCATCTGGTGAACTGGGGGGTACCAAGTTCAAGAGTGGAGCAACAGATGCACTTTTTGTTGAGAGGCAGTTAGCAGATTCAGCATATTCAGCAGATTCAGCGGCATAAGCACAACACGGTAGTTCGTGACGGTTGTAACAACAGTACCGTTGTCCTGTTGTATGCATGGAGTGCGAAGCGGATTGTGACGTCATCGTTTCCAATGAAAACGCTGTTTACACGGCAACGGTGTCAGCAGCGTTTCAGAAAAATCCCACTCTGGAGGCTGTTTTCAAAAGTTTCCGTTTTTGGTCAGCTGAAACGCCCTTTCTGTGTAAAACGCAACAAAACTTTTGTGTTTCACCCTAAAACCATTGTCATGTAAACGTCCCCTTACAGTTAAGATTACAAACACTTTTAAGGCACCAGTCAGCCCTCTTTAGAGTAACAACTTCTCCAACCAAAGCAATCTGCTGTGCTGCAATGAAGCCACAAACAGAAGTGGAAAAAGAGCTGCAGTTCCATGAGTGTCCACTTGAGGCTTTCCTTGAAGTCAAAGAATCTTTACATTAATTTTAAATTCACCTGGTCTGATTTTATCAAGGCTAGAAGTTGTGCTTAATTACACAGAGTAAGGGGCGTGACTAATTTGACTGATGGGTGGGGGAGTTGTAGCTGTTTCTCAGAGGGTGCGTCATTGAACAGAGATTGGAACGACATAGGCAAGGTTGTTTTGGTTGTTTTAATAAATAATAGAATAACATTTCATAGACATGAAACTGAGGGTCTATTGATTGAAAATATATTATCGCATTCATATTTAATTGTGTCATATATAAATATTGAATTTGTGCTTTGTTGTTCTATTATCCACCCACACAGCGAGAGGCAAACTTTTTGGAGCTCAGCTCTTGACTTTTACAGCAGCACCATTAATTTTAAGATGCTTTATTAGAAGAGTGGTACCCATTATCAAGATAAAAGAAAGTGAAATCTCAAGGACAGAACTCAGTGGAACTGATCTTGATCTCAACTGTGGTGCATTGTGGTCAATGGGCAGACAGCTGTTTAGAAGTCCTCAAGGGATTTTATTCTTCTAAAGGCATAAAAAACAGGCAGACATGCATCAGGAACTCAAAAATATTGGGGTTAGAAAACTGTTCAACTCTAAAATAAAGTTGAAAAATGTGGAAATATGTTCAAATGTTTTGAAAAAACATAAATGATTAGTTATGAAATTACTAAAAAACACCGTTAAATGAACTGAATGCTCAGAGGCAGACACGTCTGTAACTGTCCTAAGAAGAATAAAAACACTTGATGAAAAAAATCTTTCCACAGATTTTCATACACCATGCAACAGAAGATTAATCCACCAGGAGCATCATAAACTTTTGGGTTGGAAAGGGAATAATGAAACAACAGCTCATGCTGACTTATGGTTACAGTGACAGTTATAATGTTAACAGTATGTGTATTATACACACCAGCTGCAAATGACTGCCAGATCAAGTCAGCAGGTCTCATATTAGTGTTTAGAATAATGAAGTTAATAACAGGGCTAGGAGCGGAGGTATCAATCATAGCAGATGGAGTCCAACCAATTTAAAATCAACATTTGCATTATCATGATAATTAATATAAATAGTTGTAGCAGCAGGTCGTCTGCAGCAATGAGCCTGAAAGACAGGAGTGCACTGGTATGGATGAGCACACATCTATCTAGACGGATCATATTGTTGGTTGGACTGCCTTTAGCTTTGATTATGGCAGACATTGTGGCATTGTTTGGATAAGCTTCTGCAATGTATTAAGATTTATTTCCATCCAGCGTTGCAGTAATTTTTCGCCAAGATCTTGCATTGATGAAGGCAGAATCTGACCGCTGCGCAAAGCCTTCTCCAGCACATCCCAAAGATTCTCAATGGGGTTAAGGTCTGGACTCTATGGTGGTGAATTCATGTGTGAAAATGATGTCCCATGCTTCTTGAACCACTCTTTCACAATTTGAGCCCAATGAATCCTGGCCTTGTCATATTGGAGTATGGCCGTGCCATCAGGGAAGAAAAAATCCATTGATGGACTAGCCTGGTTATTCAGTATCTTCAGGTAGTCAGCTGACCTCATTCTTTGAGCACAGACTGTTGCTGAACCTAGACCTGACCAACTGCAGCAACCCCAGATCATAGCACTGCCCCCACAGGCTTGGAAAGTAGGCACTAGGCATGATGGGTGATCACTTCATCTGCCTCTCTTTTTACCCTAAAGGCCCATCACTCTGGAACAGGGTCAATCTGGACTCATCAGACCTCATGACTTCCTTCCATTGCTCCAGAGTCTAATCTCTATGCTCCCTAGCAGATTAGCCTTTTATTCTAGTTAGCATCACTGATTGCTGTCTGACAGTGGTCAAACTCTACCATCATCAATGCAAGATCTTGGTAAAAAAATTCATGCAACACTGGATGGAAATAAACCTTGTGACACTGCAGAAACTTATTGAAACAATGTCACAGCAAATGCCTGTCATAATCAAAGCTTAGGTGGTCCAACAAAATATTAGAGTGTGTGACCTTTTTTGGTGGCGACTTTTTTTGGCCGGGCAGTGTAAGTCCAAGGAGTACTCTTCTTCCTGGTGCAAGCTGTAAGAATGAGCATGTTCCTCTCTCTATACCTGAAGCTCTGACTAAAAGAAAGAGCAGATACGAAACAGTTTTGCAGAATTTGGTGCCCCTGTGTTTGGAAGATTACAGTTATTAATCCTTATAAATGTGGTTAATACCATTTCTTTAGGAGAGTGGTCTTACTCTAAGGTAAAATCATTTGAATTATAAGAGAAGGTTGAGATTACAGGTTGAATAAACTCAAGGAGACTGAACATGTCAAGTGATGTCACAGCTGGTGTTTTTCTGTCACATGTCAATGACAAAACACCTGCAGAGAGATCACTGAAGTGCGCAGAGAGAACAGAATTTTTCAAACAGGAAAAAATAAAGGTGGCAGACTCGGTGCATGCACACTCACAAACACATTGATATCCTGTGCATGCACACAGAAGGAGAGAAGGAGGGGGAGACAGCCGATCGTACTGATAGGCTGACATTATATCACACTTCATGATCATACATTTTTAATAGGGCAGACAGCGGGGTTAAAGCACCTATTTCACCCTAACTCAAGCTGACATCTCCTCCTTATTCTACACAATGAGGCTGTCCTCAAGGCGAGCCTGCAGATACTACACAGAAATAAAACACCAGCTGACACGCCCTCCACTTTGAAACCTTATCTACACATATAGGAAACCCTCCTAAACTTATCTCAGCCATTTATCAAAACCCTCTGCCGTTCTCTGTGTGCATATTTATCTTCTGCCGTCCTTTAGCTTACAGGATACATTTTCTGCCTGCCTGATAATTTATCCAGCCTCCAAGATCCTGACACATGATGCTGTTTTTCTATCTCCCCCATCTGACTCTGTTTAAACCAACGGTCCTGTATGTGGCCCAAGTCTGCCCCCTAGTGAATGATTACTGCTCTGAATATAAAACCAGCTCAAGCCTTTCCACAGATGCATTTCCCATATGTCTCAACACAATCATGAGTGGATTAATTAACACCTTCCTCTCGTCAACGTTCGTTTGTTGTTTTACATTTACATACACAGGGTTTTACATCTGGAAGCTGTCGAGAGACAACAGAAAAAAACTTCCTATATGAAATGGTTCCCACAGAGGTAGTAACACAAAACTGATACTCATGTTCAACACATGCACTCATTAAACATCCTCATGGGTTAATATCAAGAAAACACAGAGAGAGAAAATAAAAAACAACTCCAGAGGCTCCAGATACTGAAGGTTTTAAAGCAGTACCTGTACCATAAAACATCACCTATCCTTCAGTTGTCTTTTGATACCAGTGTTATGTGCAGCATTAATATCAGCTACTTCTTCCATGTTCTCCACTAGGGGAAAAAACATATTTGGGAAAATATGCCAGGATATTTATGGCAGGATCAGGATCTGGATTTTATCAGGATTGTTTTTCATTAGACTATTTTGACCCGAAAACATCATAACTCGTGAGACCTCATGAGTCTCCAATCCCTAATCCCTTATCCCTTATAATGTAGTTTAGTGAGAAGTTCCTGGTAGGGATGCACTGATATGAAAATTTCAGCGATATTTTGCGATATCAATATTAGTAAAAAAAAAATTAAAAAAAAACAAAAAACAATCTGAGATGATGTGAAAACGAAAAGATGACCATGGAAAGGGTCAAAGGATGGAGCGCACAAGATGAATGTGATAAAAAAAAAAGTATGTTTTGTCTATTTTTTGGATCAAAAACAGGAAGAGAGTCATAAAAGTTATATGTAAGTAGTTTTAGTGTTCACATAGTCATAGAAAACAATAATATCTGGGTCTTGAAAGATTGTTCAAGATGCTCTGAAACATCAGCCGATGACGATATGTTAAAAAAAAATGACCAACATTGGCCAATACCGATATTGATACTGATATATCGTGCATCCCTAGTAACTGGACATACTTCGGTTCAGACACAATATTTTCATGTACACATGATCTAGAACATTATTCATTTAACTGCCTTAAGTAACGTTGTAAATGTGGAGATCAAAGTGTTAGACGCATTTGAGCTTCAGTCACCCAGATGCAGTTTGCGTCATAAAATTGGACCTTGAGCAAAAACCTGCAGTCCAACCTGAGTGAATTCCATCATGTTCTTTATGATGTTTTAACAGACAAACATATTTCTATCGCAACAGCATCTCATGTTTTATGTCAGGTTTTATTTGTGAAAAGATAAAGCAGAAACTGGAACATAGGAAGGAACCAGAGCACCAGATGCAACTCTGAACTTGACTTCATATTAAGGAGTGAGTCATTGTCCCAAGTGTTTCTGCTCTTCCCTTTTTCCACCTCACTCTCCCCTTTTCCACCTCAGTCTTCCCTCCTTCATTTTCTCCTCCTTTTTTATGAGCTCCTGAACTTCCTTATAGAAAGCATTGCTTTGTTGGCACAGTGCTTTCTTCTCATCAGTCAGAGATTTGTGACTGAAAGTTGGGACCTCTTCACCTTGGAGTGAGTTGCGCAGCTTCTGGACTTTGAGCTGCAGAGCCTGGTTATCCTGGCTCAGAGCTTGGTTAGTTATTCCTTTAGCATCGATTTTCTTCTCAAAATCTTGTTTCTTGGATAACTTTTTCTCCAGCTCTGTACACTCCTTTTTCAGGATGCCGTTTAGTTCTGTTAGAAATTTTGTCTCTGCCTTAGAAGACAGATAATCTGCCTTTAAGATCCTGAGACTTGCATCCTTTTGGTGTAAAGCCTTCACACCAGTGGTGATACTTTTGGTCTCCTGCTTCAGGGCATCGATCTGCTCCACCAACAGTTTGTGCTCTCGTCTCCAAACTTGCTCATCTTGAAGCTTCAGTTCAGTCTTTTGGAGCATTTTTGTCAGAATTTTACTCCTGGCTTGCAAAAGTTTCTCCTCAGCTACCAACCCTTTGTGATCAACTTTTGAGTTTCTCAGGGTTTGGAGCCGTCTGGTGGCACGCTGGATTTCTATTTGCAGATTGTAGTTTTCTTCCTTTAAGGCATCGATGCGGCCCACTGTATCTCTGCACAGATCTGCCCAAACTTTTTCCTTCTCGCACTTCTTCTGCATCGCCTGAAGGTCCTGTTGCAGGGAGTCCCATATGCGGTGTGAGGACCCTTCCAGGTCCCTCATTTCATCAAACTTTTCATGCAAAGCTCTTTCAGTCTGGAGCTCTGCGTGGAGCTCATCGATCTCCCTTCGTAAAGCATCATTCTGCCTGCTGATCAGCTCCATGTTCGCTTGAGCAGCATTGTAGGACTCCTCTAAAGCTCTGACACCTTCACACCTTGCCCTGAGATCTTTGACCTCTTCCTGCAGGCTGGCATTTTGCTGGTTAATGTGATCTGTTTCTGTTTTCATTGCAGCACACTTCTCCTCCAAGTCAGTTTTAAGTGGGACTTGTTCTTGCAGGTACTGAAGTTCTTTCTGAAGGGAGAAACTTTTTTCCCTGGCAGCCACGTTTTCCTCCTTCAGTCCATCATACTTGAAATCCAGATTGGATATTTGGCGCTGAAGAGTTTGTACTTGTTGGCTGATGGCCTGCAAACTTGCATTAATGTCGTTGCAGTTGCTTCCCTCTCCTTGTTCTCTGCAGTGGTTCATGTTTTCTCTCTTAGGAGGCTTCAAAGAAGATATTTCTTTGTTTTGTGTTTTCTGGGAATGGGGAGTGATAAAACCTGTGCAGCTTATACAGAGTAGGGTAAAAATCTTCTCTTGTGTTCTTTGTATTCAAACTGTGATGTCATAAAAGGATGCCATCACAGTGCAGAACTTGGAATGTTGACTGTAGTTCTTAGGCGTAATTTGAAAAATGCCCTCCCCAGCGGGTACAATGTTTCAGAGGTCTGGAAGCTGATTTTATCACCCCTTTTCTCTCTGTCAACAGCAAGGTGACACCCAGCTTTGACTGACTTGGTTTAATAACACCTAAACAATGGTCTTTGAGCCTGATAGTGTGATAGTGGCTCTGTTAGCCCCTGGTGTTTCACTTTAAATAGTGACCATGTAAACTGGAGACCTTTAGCTGGATGTGTCAGTGGATCTCCAGTTTTTACCAACTACCAAAACACCAAATAAATCCTCAGAAATAAATGCTTTTTTGCTGAAACACCTTTTGTTCTTGTCTTACTGCCCTTTATCTATTGGTCTGGTTGTGTTTTGCAGTTATCTGTATTGTTCCACCATATGTCATCATCCTAGTTTGAATAATATACCCAGGGTTTCTGGCCCTGTGGTCGAAACGCTGACACAAGCCACAAAAACACTTAAGTTCTAGGGAATGTTTTAACAGGAACTAAAAAGTTCCTGGACCCTCCGGTCCAAACAGCTTTAGTACATGCAAAGGTGTTGAGCAGAATGACACAATATGATGCAGTATGAAGCCCTGTGATTGACTGGAGACCAGTTCAGGTTGTACCCCGCCTCTCGCCCTATGACAGCAGGGATAGGCTCCAGCCACCCGCGACCCTGAACAGGATAAGCAGTTCAGAAAATCGAATCGATCGAATTCTATCTGATGGGATGCTTAACTTTGTTTCTGATTTCTAGCTTACCTCTCGCTGAGAAACTTTACCCACTGAGCTCTGAAAGGACTTTTCAGAATGAGGGACTGATATGGACTCGATTTTTTGTTCTCTGAAATCTGACCTAACACAGGCGCTAAAATAAAGTATAAGGAAACTGATGAATTTATTTTATAATGTCGGTCATGAAGAGGTATCAATGTAGGAGTGAGACTTTTCAAACTCAGTTTAAAGCTCCTTTCAGTCATTGTTCTTTCTTTAACAGCACTATGTCACAGATTACTCAACAGTTTGTGGTGTGAGCTACCTGTCACCCTGCGGCTCATTCTCCTCCCTTCCTCTCTGAGCACACTCTGTGCACCTTTCGGTATTCCTGTACCAGGACCCGGGTCGAGGCATGTTGCTCATCTCTTAAGCCCATTTAACAGCTCGTTACACGTCCGTCTCTTCCCCTTCTTCTCGCGGTTCCAGCCACTCATCACTTCCTGGTCAGGTTCCATTTTTGCTAATGCATTGGAAATGAGCCGTGGGCATCGCAAAGTATGCTGGGGCAGATTCATGGTGATGTTTTTTTTTTTTTTTCACTGCTGCACACCGTGAAAAAACACAAACAGGGGCCAAAGAAATCAGGCCTCCACGCAGCCAGGTAATGAAAGCAGGAGAGAAAGCAACGACACAGAACGCTCAGAGGTTCACCCTGTGTAACTCAATTGGGAGGCAGTTAGCACATACGAGAGATGAGGTGTGACTGTGCACATGAGGCCTCATTTCACCAGATTAGAGAGGAGCCACAGAAATAGAGTCCAGCACATATTTATCGCTTCTAAAAGAGACGCTGTGCTCAGCTGGATTGTTTGTTGGTTTTATTCAAAGTTAAACTCTGTATTGCTCAAACTGCAGCTGTTGTCTTGTTAGAGTCAGGGTGAGGAGCTCAATGAGTGAAATTAAAATGTGCCTCTGATGTGTTATCAGTATGTTAAATGAGATTCAGCTGATTCACACAGCACAGACTTAACAAACAGGGATATTTTGGTGTCACTCTTACATGAACGCTCTGATTATGAGCTCCTCATTTTGTAACCTTTTTGGTATTTTTCACGTCTTCGGAATATCTGACCTGAGTGAGAAATAAATGTTTTGTTGGGACATATCTTATAATTCATAGGATGACTTTCCACAGATTTGCTGAATCATGTCAGGGCGTGTAGAGCCTGCTGTCAGAGAACCAGCCTTACACAAAAAGACATTTCCAACATTTAAATAAATTGTAAATCAAAGCTTTTATGCTGAGGTTATGGCAAGCTCCTGTCTCCATCTGAGGTGGTCATAAACCTTTGGGAGGCGTTCACTGAGATTAGATCACAGCTATCAAAGAATTGCACATCATTTGCACCATTCCCCTTTGTCTGCTCCGACTCAAAATCTGTTTCACAAAACATATTCAGTGATTATATCAAGCTCAAACACGCTCAGAAAGTTTTTTTTTAATAAAACTTTAATATCTACAAAATTTTAAAAAATACCTTTTTACATTCATGGTGTCAAACCAAACAGAGACACACAGCCTTGAGCTCTTTAACACAGGATGTGGACTGTGAAGGCCTTTAGACAGTAGAGTCCAGAGTCTGCTCAGGATTGCGGCAGTTCATCAGGAGGAAGAGGCGTTTAGAAAGTTCTGGGCCGACTCGTCGAGTAGTGGAGGTGACGCCCTCTCCTCTGCGGATCAGGATGTCGGACAGCAGAGAGATCTTCTCACGCTCGCTCTTACAGAGATTGTACGCCTGCAGAAAGACAGGGAATCTTCAATATTAGGAAAGCAATACTAATCTGTAGAAATGTCTCATGATAAGGATAGAAAATTGGTTGAACAAATGTTTTCAGTGTGGTTACCTTCTGCAGCAGCTGCGGGGACGGATACGCTGCCAGGATGGCCGAGGCTATATCCGTACTGACTCTGTTCAGCTGCTGGATCTGTCTCTTCCACACCTGCAGCAGCCCCTTCCCCGCTCGATCCACCTTCTGTCCCCCTGCCCACTCACTCTCCAGGTAGAAAGAGAAGCCTGTCTTCTCCCTTTCTCGCCTGTACCACAGAGAACAACAGAGCATCATGGGAGAAATGTGTTTGATGATCTAACAGAGATGGAGCTGTTGAGATGAAGATCTCTTACTTGAAAGGCGCTTCAGCCACGGCTTTGGTCGTCATTGTGATGTGATCAGAGAAGTCTTTCCAGGTTGCTAAGAAGCGGACTGAGACGCCTGTATGGAGCTGGAGGTGCACCACTGCCTGATGGGAAGTTAGGAAATGCTTTAACATGAAAAAGTCTGTTACATTTAAAATTTCCAATACTATCTGACGTACCTCCTCTACTTCCACTCGTGTCACCTGTGGAAGAGCCTCTGCCCCTCCGTTCTTCCTCCTCTTCTTGGCTTTCCCTCCACCTTGCTCCTCACCCGTCACCGCCTCTCGTAACCTCTTCTGACTCTGAGACTTGTTGGATCTGAGGACAGAAAGTTAGATCCTCACTCCTCACACAGATTTCACACAGCTCAGGCAGACTCTGCTGACACTGATGGGCGACATGTTTCCACTTGCTGCAGCAGAGCCAGATGTGTTCAAGGTGGCTTACAAGCTATCTGAGAGACATTTCTTGTTGTTTTAACAAGTCAGTGAGTGCTATACTTCACACTGCTGTACACATTCACAGCCTCCTTCTCCTGTCAGACAGCAGAGAGGGATTCAGAGCTTTGTTTACGGGCTCAGAGTGGTTGTTCTTTTCTTTTCCTCAGACTGTCTGTCCTTTGAGCTTCCACCACCTCCAGTAAGACCAAATGTATTCTGAAGAAAAGTCAGCTATTACTGCAAATGTGTTTCTATTTATAAACATATTGACTTCTTAATAATTTCCACCTGAAATCAGAATTGTCAGATTTAAATTAAAGATGGTTTTGTACTGAGATATCTTTTCCTACCTGAAATATTTCTCCAGGTCGATAACCACCAGGCTGAGGATCTTATCTGGATGACGCTTCTGACGTTCCTGGACCCAAGAGGTCAGAGAGGGACCAGACTCAGACCTGCCCTGCCTCTCTTCCTGCAGGATATTAATAATAATGAGGTATTCTTCACTATTTATAGTACATATATATATGTGCATCAGAAGCTAGAGCTTGGTAATATGCCATGAATAATTCAGCATGTTTCACAATACTGTAGAAATTAATTATATTGAATATTTGCAACAAAATCTTCACCTCTACAACAACAACCTTTGGGATTTATTGTAGAGGAAAACTGCTGTAATAAAGATCTCACAAATAGATAAGAAACAAGTTTCTTTTGCGTTACTTAACCAAACAGCTGAGTCATGTTGGCTTCCTGTAGTGGCCTAAATGCTGTAGTACCTCATTAATTCAGAAAAACATTTCCAAAATGTTCACCCAGGTTTGAAAAAGTCATTATATTTCTCTTTTAGCAGATGTACCACTGACCTGGACGTAGTTGTTGATCAGCGTGATGAAGTCATCAACAGTCATCTGCATCACAACATGAGCCTCTGGTTCGCACACTGCATCCTCTGTCTGAGAAACACACACATAGGAGATCCATTAAGAATTGAAAGGAACAAAAAGGAACATCACTAAACTGCTTCTCATTTAAACCATGGTCTTTTAGTGTTGAGGAAATTTCCGGAACGTGTCAGGAGAAATCTGGCACAGCCAGAGGATGGGATAATTAGTTAGTGTGTTATCACCTGAGCACAGGGAGTCCTCCTCATCCAGCTGACACTGCGAGGGAGAGGCTGTTTCTCTATGGCACAGCTGCAGCCCAGAGCCTGCACTGACGCCAGCAGAGTCCCGCCTCCCTCCAGCTGAAGGAGAGCTGCAAACAAAACAATAACACTCAACACCTCACATAAAGTGGCTCTAAGAATATAATACATCAAAAATACGCTTGTAAATGTTGTTATTTTGCTTGCGTTTGAGAGATTATCCTGCGTTTTCTGTCTACCTGGATCCACAGCCACCACCATGTGTTTGATACACTCCTCTGGCCTCAGGGCTTTGGCAGCCTCAGCCAGAGCTCTCTTCTCTGCCTTCTGCCTCTCCTGTTCCATCCTCAGCACATCCTTGTCTCTCTGTTGTTCCTCCCTGGCCCGCCTCCTCCTCAGGGCTTCCTCCCTCGAGGCCTGGATCTCCTCAGCTGTCCGTTTGGAAGGTTTCCTCTTGGTGAGGGAGGTTTCATTGAGGGGGAGAGGCCTTGGAGGAAGAGTTGCTTCCTCCTCTGAGCCATGTGAGAGCTTGTTGCTTACTGTTCTCACCTGATGGAAGTCAGGCAGATTGGATGTTAAACACAGCTCAGCATCTTCTTCATTAGTGACAGCAGAGGTGGTGGTAATCACATTGTCCTGTTTGTGTTTAAGTCTCAGAGCCAGAGGGACATAAGGTGCATCGTCATCAGAATCGCTGCTGATCATCATAACATCAGCTGTTCTTTTACCCTTCACTGAGGTAAACATCTGTGATGTAGCTTCTTCTGCATCACATTTAGCATGGTCTACTTTCTTTGTGCCACTCTGAGACACTTGGCTGAGGAAGTCAAACACAGGCAGCTCCTCATCCAGGTCACTGGTGCAGTCACTGTAGCTGCCCATTTCATTCACGTACAGGAAGAAGTGACTGTTTGGAAAAAAACAAAGCAAAATATATGTAGAACTACAAAGAAAAATGCAATGAAAGATCGAGAAATTCATTTTTCTTTTGGTTGGAGAAAATGTTGAAATCAAAGATCTACGGTTTAAAGGATAAACAAAGAGAATCAGAACTTCAAAGCAGCTTTTTTAAAAAGCATGAAGTTAAATCTAAACAAGATTTTTACAAACTAAAATTAAAAATGTAAAGAAATTATCAGTTAATATCGAAAAAGGCGAATAACCAGTTTAACAATATAAAAATTTTTTTTAAAGAGACACATCACCAAATATTGTTAATAAATCTGTCGTATTTGGTCATCGATGTCAGATATCAAGAAATGTATCTTATGCAAGTTGGGAGATTTTAATAGCAACCAGGTCAAGCTATTCTACAAAAAACGGCTGGTATTCGCATTTTTTTTTAAAGTTGGTGCAAACATCTTGTTAGCATAAATATCGCGAGTTGTCGTTAACAGGGCTCGTTTTTTTTAAAGCATTCAAACTACACTGAACTTAATAAAATAATCTGAATTTAAAACTATTCGTAAATTTAAAGAAAGGTTTGGTCACTCGTTTTTTATTTTTGTGCAGACGAAAGAAGATATACAGGAGAGCTACCGTCAGATGACATTCAACGAACACTGCGATTTCTGGAGGAAAAGTTTTACCTACTCCAAAGATTTCTTGCTTTCAGACGTATGTTCCTTAAAGCGCTAGAAATGATAAATTTGTTGCTAAACCTAAAGATCGATGTGCTCGACGTTGAGTTTTTTGTTTCTGTGCTGAATGTGTTGCTCATTTGAACTCCCCGGGTTGAAACGTAATGTTGCATTCATGTCTATAAAAAAAACTCCGTTCGACATCCACAAGACTATCTTTAGTTTTTAAATATATCAGTCACAGTAAATTTACGAGTATGAACAGTTTTGAGAATACTTCTACTGATTTTATTTTATATCGTTTGAAAATATCACATTTATGTTTTTTTTTCTTAAGATTTGAAAGTAAAATTTAGTGCTCAACAATTAACGTGTTGCAACGTTCCTCAGCCTGCCAACTTTCTTGGGGAACCTGAATGCAACAAGAATATTCGGATGTGACGTAAACACACTGCTTACGCGTGTGACATCAGCCAAGATGGCAGCGCTGGCGTCCTTGATGCTGAAGTCGAGAGGAGGTACAACCATTAAAAAACGTGTTTTTAATTCCTTGTATTTGTTTCTACTTAGTATTATTACTTTTTTTTTCTCGTCGTAGAAAGGCTGGAGGAGCTAGATATATGCTAATCTGCTGCATTAGCTTAGCTTCCCCATGTGTACATCAGCATGTAATGTCAAAGGCGCGTTAAACTAGTGTAAACATGACAGAAAACGTGTACAATAGTGAACAATGAAGCCCCAATGATCAATGTCGGCTATAGGCTTACACATATCTACAATAAAATGAGGTTTTATTTGTTGTATATTTTAATTATTCTTTTAAGGACGCTGAAAATTTAACTATCTTGACTTTAGATGTTGTATCTGTTCTGCTGGTTTCAGGTTTGCTGTTACCAGGTCAGTCTGCTCTCCTTGAATCAGTGAGGTTTGCTTCTAAGAAGTCCGGGGGAAGCAGCAAGAACATTGGAGGAAAGAGCCCTGGCAAGAGATATGGGTTCAAGAAACAGGATGGTAATGACAAAATATATAGAGCCACTTTTCATTCATTTATTTTCTACCACTTCTCCTAATCAGGGTTGCGGGTGGTTAATGCCTATCCCAGCTGTCATTCAATCACAGGGCTGACACACAGAGACACACAACCTTTTACACACACTCATACCATAACCAATAACCATTTTACCTGATGAGCATGTTTTAGGACTGTGGGAGGAACAAATACATGCACTGGGAGAACATGCAAACTAGAAAGGTTCGCCTTGCCTAACCCAGGATTCAAAGTGGTGACCTTCTTGCTGTGAGGCAACAGTGCTAACCATTGCACCACCATTGCAGCCCAAACTACTTTTCATTTTGTCTTATTTCTTCTGTCATGACTGCAAAATGATCACTAAAATCCCTTTTCGTTTGTCCACCAGGTAACTTTGTCCATGCAGGAAACATCCTCGCAACGCAGAGACGTATAAGGTATCACCCAGGAGCTCAAGTGAGTAGAACTTTTTGTCTCCACTAGTTGCGCTCTGATCCAGTTATCATCTACTAGTTCTGATCCCAACTGTCTCCTCCCTGTCTTCAGGTGGGGATGGGGACCAACAAGACACTGTACGCTCTGGAGGACGGCTACGTCAGGTTCACTAAAGAGGTCTACATCCCTCCACCTCGCAGTCCAGAGGCCTCAAAGCTCATCACCAGGCTGCCGCATGGAGCTGTGCTCTACAAGACTTTCATCAACGTCATGCCAATCAAACAGGAGGGCAAATTTAAACTGGTGGACATGGTCTGAAGCAGTCTGGACTCATGTGCAGGTGGTTCTCCATATCCCCAAAATCTCCATGAAGCAGGTGGGATTGGGGAGGATTTGCTCTAACTGACACTTTTTGCTGACGTCTGGAGATCTGAGTGAAGAGCTGAACATCAGACAGAGATCAGTGAAACATTTTGCTTCTCTCTCTCACGCATAATTTTGCTTTGTATTCACTCATAAACACATCCAGGAAAATTTAACATAAAAGAAATGAAAAAACATCTTCCCAATCAATGTTGTCAGTGATAAGTTATGATACATAGTTGTTCTGTATGTACTGTATTAAAGTTTTATATGAAATCCAGACATTTGATGGTTCTGTGTAGAGGGTGTTTTCATGTTTTGTCTTTTGGGTTAAGGCGTGAAAATTACATGCTGAAAGGAAGGTCAAAATAAAGGTATTAGCAGGGGAATGGTATTTTATTCCTTAAAGGGTATTTTCCGCATGAGCTCAAACCTTTTCCTGTGAACCTAATGCTCATGCAACAGCTAAGATATGGAACTCCAAACCATCTAGACAGAAAGTGTCAACATGACACTCAGACTTTGACACTGATTACAAAAATGATTGTGAGAAAATTTATTAAGGTCCTGCACAAAGTCTTCAAAAGCTCTGGAACAGATTGTTAAAAGTTTGAACAGTGCAATGCACACAGGTGACCACAAGATGGTGTTATATCACTGCTGCTTGTTACAGTCACACTGACTGCATCTTTCAACGGTCACATACAACTCAAAAAAATGTGTCAGTCATCAGTTCTGGATGCAACTCTGCTTGCAAATGTTATCAAAGTCAGTCTGCTGCCAGTCTGTCTGAAGCCTCTTGCTTTTATTTCTTCCGCCCCCTAGACTTGACCTGCTCCCCTCTTTTGTTGTTATAGATTTCCCCAACAAACCTGGTTCCCTTTTTTTAAATTCCACCTTCTGATCCAAGAGGAAATCTTGTTTGATTACGACGGTGTGGGAACGTTCTGGAAAAAGGTTCCACTCCATTTTTTTGCCGTCAGTAAGATGCAACACCAAAATCTACCACCAGATGTCATACAATCATCACTTTATTACTTGGATATTTATTTCCTTTCCAGAACTAAAGCAACAAATTCCCCCTGATCCTGTCATTTATTTATTTCTTCTTAAACTGAATGTGAAAGCAGCACACACATATTTTAGTGATCTCTCTGTCCCTCAGGATGCTAACTGTTCTACCTTAATCACATCTTTCCTGTGTAACTCCTCCTGTGTAAACAGTGTTTACAGTACCAGCTTATCTGTGAGGTATTTTGACAGTGTTAAGCAAGAATGAAGAGATGAAGTGGAACATTTGTGTTCTGGGGAATACAGCTGTGGTATGCAGAGGGAGTGTGGGTGACGCCTGGTACACTGCAGAGGAGTTTGAACGCTGTCATGAAGCAGAATCAGCAGAATGATCGATGTGAGGCGTTAACAGACAGAGCGGAGAATGAATTTCTGGAAAGTCCAAAGCATGGTCTGTTCGGCGCCAAGGATAACCAGGAGATATTTCTGCAAAAATATGTAAGCAATGGCATATCTCATATACTGTACATATGCTTCCTCTTAATAAAAAAGAACAAATAGGCCACAAAGTTACTGAATAACTACTCACTGTTTACCGTCCAGGTCAGTATCAGGTCAGAAACTCTTCAACGGGTGCCTTAAAAGCACATTTTTAAAGGTGTATTCCAGTTTTCATAGATACCAGTGGAACTAGATAGAGTTTTTGTTTTCAGTTTGTGTTTGATTTGAGTTAAAGAGTAACTCTGCTGTCACACTTTTCCTGTTAAACTCAAAATAACAGTCATTAGTAATGAGTAACTGATTAAGCAATACCTGTTTAACCCAAAGGTAAGTCCATGTGAGACACTCATGGGGTCTTGTGTGAATAATTACAGAAATTAGAGATGATAAAAAAGAATGTAGAAACACAACGTTTTAATGGTTACCCAAAAAGAGTATCACTTGAGAAGGCTTTATCCTCCGGAAAACACAAATACATGGGAAAAGTGTCACAGCTCCTTGTCCGGTAGTTAACCAAAAAAATGAGGTTACAGCCATGTTGATCAGTAGATTAATTATCTGTACAGTAAGCTATCATGCAGCTACAGCGAGGTTTGCAGAAAATAATAATTGCATTTCAATCCCTTTAGTCTCGAATGAATTGTCTCAACAGCTAATTTGACAACCATTTTTGCTCCTAAGAGGATTCAGACATTTTCAGACTTACACATTTGATGACCATCCTTGGTGCAGTTGCAGCCTCCTATTTTAATAGAAATCAAACGAAGGGGGAAAGTTTTGTTACAAATGTTTGGATGTTTTTTTTAACACGCACATTTTACTGTTCCAGGAAGAAAAAAACACTTAACCTGCCAGTAACTGAACAAACAATGAATTGATGTGTCACTCTTGGAGTGTACAGCTTTAGTCAGAGTCATTAGCATGAGAAAAGCTTTCAGCAGAACAACAGCTCTGCCTGAAAGAGGAATTCTTCTCTTCCAGAAACTCCTGATAGTCCGTCTCTTTTGGCTCTAACACCACGGGTCGTCCTGCTCTGTGGGTCAGCAGCTGAGTCAGACAGACAGAAACCTGGAGCTGGGAGCCGATGAGGAGGAGGAGGAGGAGGAGGAAGGTGGGTCTTGGAGTACTGAGGGTGGTTGGCTTGAGTCCTGTGTGTCTTCATCAAGCTGTGAGGAATCACCTTGGCTGTGGACTGACAGATGAGCAACCTGCAGGTGTGGGGGTGAAACTTCAGCTGGCTGGTTAAAGGTTTCTTCATATGTTGGTGGAGGCTAGAATAGAAAAACAGGAAAGGAAGTGTTGTCATGTGGCATTTCTGAGGATGCACCTTAAAGAGTTAAATCTTGGATCTAAAATGGATTGTTTCCTGAGCTTTAATGCAGATATCTGTTTATGGAGATGAATTGATCATCAGCAAATTCTCACTAATGGGAGACATGATGTGGATACAGCATGTCCTGATTTTGCTCTTCATACAGACTTTTTCCTGCCTAGTTAGTTACTCAAACTCGTTATATCAGGATTTTCTTTTTGACAATATCAAAATTGGGATTCTTTTTAAAAAAAATGTTGTTTTTTTCAAATTCAAATTCTTCATGTCAGTCTTTGTTTCTGAGCTGGATCGGGGAAAAAATTACCCTTTTTTAGCAGAGGGTGAAATGTTTCTCTCTGACTCAGGTGATGTGCATTTTATGGTAAATATGACTCCTGATATAGACTTTAGACATCATCATCATCACTGAACTTTTTCACATGGTCTGGTGTTAAAAAAAGAAAACTAAAAATAGCAAAAATAGTAAATATCAAAGAATTGAAATTTAAATCAAATTGACACCCCAAAAATCCTAATAGAATCAAATCGCGAGAATAGCATATCGTCCAGCCCTAACGTACATGTCTGCTATGTCTACAATAGAGATAAAGATAAAGAGCTCACCTCGTGTGGACAGCCAATCAGACCAAAGCGCTGTGAGATCATGTTGTGGATCTCTCTCTGATGGTCCTTCTTTCGGACGCTCTCATAGGACGGCAGCCTGGGCAGATCCCGGGTGAGATAGTAGTCTGTAGGTTTCCCAATTATAAACAACCTTCCAGGGAGCTGGGTGAAGAAATATAATCATGAATTATTTGGAAGCTGCACAAATGTTCCTTAAGATACTGTTACTCATCCTCAGTGTCTACCTGTGGTCCAGCAGCTCCCTGGGTCATGGCAGACCGTTGCTCATCATGGGTCAAGCCAATCAAAGTGTGTCTGCTGTGGTACGGATGTTCTTCGTCCTGAGAGAACAGACAGATGTTTTTGTTGAAATACTCACTAAAGCTGATGGCGATCATCAAATCTGTCTTGTCTCTGTGTTTTGGTTCTTACACTGTAGTGTTCAGTGCTGTCAGCTCTGAATCTGGGGCATAGTGGATCTCTTCTGTGGCAAAGCACCACAAGCATCAAGATCACAAAACCAACAGCTACACAGCAGCCTGAGGAAGAGGAGGAAGATTACACCATCAATGCCCAAAATTATGATTTTATGTCTAAATCCATCTGGGATTTTTCATACACTGAGGCATCCAGACCCTAGACCCCTGAGGAGGTTTAGAATGCACCAACAAAATTCAAGACAAGCACTGCCAAAACTTTTGGCTGTATCCCACTGAGAGGAAGAACAAATACTTTAGTTAAACAATCAAGGCTTTCCCCCTCCGCATGCACTTTTACCCGCTGGACTGATGGCTCACAAGTGGCCATGTGTCAGTGTTTGCTCTTCAAGAGATCAGCTGTTTCATCGGCTCATCTAACTATCTGAACACTTTGTGTCACACCTTCATTGTAAGCCTATCAGCTTTCTGCTTTCTTTATAAGTGCAATCATTATCTGCCTTTAACTGCACCCCTCCTCCTCCACCACACTGTTTTGGTTTGCTTAACGGGGTTGAAATCTCCTTGTATGAGCCTGAATGTCTCAGATGTTTTAAGTGTTATCTCTGTTAAAGCTTTTTGGTTTAAAACAACCAAATTTACAGTCAATATAACTCCCAAACTTTGTGCTTTATGCATCAAAATGCTGTAAATTTACCCTCATATCCAACCTGTATCATATCTGTACTTATTAAAAGACTTGTGCTAAATGAAATACCTAAAAATGGTTTTGTTCTCACCTGAAGCCATGATGACAGTCAGCAGCTCTGGAGCCATCACAGCAATCTGTCTTGAAGTCTTTAATCCTTCCTCAGTGAGTTTCCTTACTTTGCTCCCATCATCAGTAGTTTTTCAACTAATCTCTGCCGCTTTTTAGATTCTGAAGGAGAGCAGAGTCTCTGAGTCGCTTTCCTAAAATCTGAACAAACCTCCAGACACTCAGTAGACACAGAATCCTCCTGGGTGAACAAGCAGCTAAACATTAACACAGAGAGTCAGGGGAGTGTTGTTGGCAGAAGAACGCAGACCACACAGACACAAGGACGACTCTCTGCAGAGTGACTCTTGGGGAAACTCTAGTGGACTCTTAAAGGAGGCACAGGTGAAAATAACCTGTTGAGCTTTCTGAAACACTACGGTATGCTCCAAGCAAAAAGCATGATGGTAACGTGACGACAGTCAGGGATCAAAAAAACTATAGGATAGGATTCTGCTTGCCCATATTTTAAACATGGATTAGTGCTTGATGACCAGATTAAATGTGTGCAGATTTTCAAACCTCTACATATTCATATGTTGTGGAAATCCCTGAATATGTCAGTGAAATCAAAACACTGTTTAAAAATAGCACAGGATCTTCACTGGATCTTCATGAGACTAGCTGAAATGATGAGGTCATCGCATAAGGATCTCCTAACTCCAGTTCATGGTACATTGGAGGCGCAGGCCTAAAACACCAAGATCTGCCTATAACTCTACCCCTGACAGGCCTCCAGATGGTGAGCCAATCAGAGGGAAGGGGGTTTGTGGAGAGGGAACCTTAAAGAGACAGCAGCTTAAAAAAAGTGTTTGAGACCAAGACTGAATTAAGGGTTTTCTAAGTCATGAGTAAGAGACACAGGGATTTTTCTTTGAGCAGTAAGTCATGTGAAGACTACTACGGAGGCACAAGAGGGACAGAATAAATACAGATTTTTTTTCTTTCTTTCTTTCTTTCTTTCTTTCTTTCTTTCTTTCTTTCTTTCTTTCTTTCTTTCTTTCTTTTTTTTAACAATATCACTTTCTATAGATGACAAGAGCCACTAAATCTTTGTCTTCCTACTCTTTTTTTTTTTTTTTTTTTTTTTAACTTTTTGCTTTTGCAGCCTTTTTGAATCTACTTTTTAGTCCCAGTATTGTTACAAACCTGTTGCAAGTTTGCCTGGTTATTTGGAAAATGTTTCCTGTGGGATTTATATTTATTTTCTTAGCATTACATAACTTACAGTGCTTTGTTTTGCTGTCAACTTGTTCAGAGTTGCTGGCACCAGATTCTAAGAGCACACATATTTAAAATAAAATACACACTTTTAAGTCCATGAAATAAAATGTAAAGATATCAAAGGACAGAGACCCAAATCGCAAAGTTTCAAGGATAAGTGTTTAAGTTAATGTCTTGTCAAAGGCCTTGAAAGTGAGTTCGTGCATTTCATCCTTCCATTGTCACATCTTCTCTTTCTACAAACTTCACATCCTCCTCCTGCTCTCATTGGCTGCTCAGTCTCATCCTCTTCACTCTCCATCATCAGCCCCTCCCCCTCTTTGTTCTGTATTCAACGTAAACGATCACGACACGCTTTGTAAATGTTAAGTGATGTAGGCAGAGGACCACGACTCAGTCAGAGGAGGAGCTTCAGAGAGAAAGAGAGGTACTCTGACAGTATTTATCCTCCTCACGGACTCCTCGGGTGGAAACGCGCGGGGTGGAGGCAGGATGGAGCGGATGGAGTCGATGGAGCCGATCTCGGCCAACTACACCTCGTCTTACCCGGAGATCCAGCCCGACAGCGGCTACCAGTCCCGAGAAACCACCGAGAACAAGGCGAGGACCCCTCCAGCTCCGACATATGATGAGGAACTTGTGCACAAGGTCAGAGAACGGATTTAAAAACGTTCAGTATCCCAGAATGTTGGTTTGGTGTCACATATTTCAACTACAAAGCAGCCACATTAACTTAAAAGTAGGTTTTACTGTCTTATTTGTGTCCTGGATCGTTTTATCATCAGTATTTATGGATAAATTTCCTTTGATATTCATAAAAACATCCGGTCATTCCTTCGTGCTGGTCTGCTCAGGTTTTTGCGCTCTCCATGGTGCTGATCCGCACTTGGATGAGGTTTCACTTGGTCCGTTTCCAGGATGGTGGTTTTCAAAATCTGGCCAAAACACATAATTCCTTCAGCAGTGAGGCCAAATTTTAAGAGTAATGCTTTTCACTCATTTGATCCTTCTGATTTTAGAAATAAGGTACTTTCTCCTAAAACGCTCTTGGACAATTGATAAGCCTTGTTTGCCATCGTGACACCAAGTGAAATGTTTAAAACCCTTAAGTAGAAAATATGCCTCTTAAGATTTAGGTGAAATTACATTTGTCTGCCAATTTATTATTATAATACACACTTTTTTATGAGCAAACAGTTGATGGAGGGATAGATGGAAGCAGAGGAATCTGTTGATGTGGCATCCCTGACTCCCGAAGAGGATTCACCCCGTCAGTCGACTCTGTTTGCCTCTTTTTATGCTAATTCATGTCTTACTCTTAGTCTACGGAGACTGAATACAGACTCCTTAAAATAAACTTTACCCTCTAGCAATTATTGTTATCTACCTCTTTGTAGCATCAAACATCAAATTATTACTTAACTCAGAAAAATAAACACTGGGATGTATATCAAAATGATAGGAATTATCAAAAATAATGGAATTATGTTGGAAATAACGGAATTGGTCATGCACTTTGATTTTGTACTGTATGTTAACACAGAGACAGCAGGCTATGGAGGCATAATTTGAGACTATATTTACTAAATGACCAGCGGGACCTAGCAGAACTCTACTGGGAGTGAAAGATAATGCATCCAGGCCAGGATGGCTGACCCCTGACCTCTGTGTAGATTTAACAAAGAAAATAGAGAAAGTCCCCGTGGGCTGCAGGGAAACGTCGCTTTGTGTTATAAAGACGCTCTGCAGGAGCAGCTGCATCAGTGCAGAGACTGAGAGTGGAGTCGGTAACAGCATGTGTCAGTTTTTCATCTTGATGATTGATTGTCAGTGGCCATTGGAATAAGTAAATCAGTAATTTGCTTGGATGTTGGTAGAGCAAAGCAATGAATATAAAATCTAGTACTTTAATCATCAGGAAACTTAAACAGAGCCAAGATCCCTCTGGGCACAGCTCAGCCCAGCAGACCAGCCAGTTTAATGCTCCTGCAGAGTGGGGGTGCAACTTTGCAACTTCTACCTCTGGACACAGAAATAAACAGTAATAAAATAATACAGTGAAGAAACATAATAAACATAAACCTCTCATTTGTCAAGATCTAAACATGGTGGACTTTTTTTGATAAGCCTCTTGATTTGAGCTGTTGCCAGCCTTTGAAGCTTGAACGATGCTTTACCATTTTCAGAAATCAAAGCGATAAAGTCTGCACCTCTTTGAAACATGAGCGCCTGCCAGTTTAGAATTTACTCCCCACAACTCCAGGGAATATTTCTCCTCCACTGGCTTCATGTTGCTTTGCTGCTGTGATGCATTTGTTTACTTCACTCTGAAAGCCGAACTTCACTGACTCCACTAGGGATTGCAACCAACCTGTTAGCATTTAATCCTTGCAACTCAGATTATACTGTTAAATTCTCGTGTGGCACCTTTACTTAAGCATGATGCATTGAGTTTGCTGTTTGATTCTTCAGCTGAAACTCTTTTGGAGACAAATGATCTTTCAGAATATCTCTGTGATCGTAACTGAAATGCTAACTCTAACTCCCTCAAATGATATAATCTATACATGCACAAATTTATAGTTGAACATGCTCAACATTATTGAAGCTATAGAGTAATTAGCACATAAGATAGGAAAGAGATGCTTGTAAGTGACTCTGACATTAGTGTAAGTTTAGTGAGTTTCCCCGAAGGATGATGATGATGATGATGATGATGATGATGATGATGGTCCAGTGAGACATGAACACAGTTTGCCTAATGTTCCCATTATCACCAGCTGCCTTTAATTGACTTGGAAGTTGTGTGTTTATGTGTGTGCATGCTCATTCAGAGAGGGGAGCAGGTGCTTTAAAAACGGGCAGATTCTAACGACAAGCTGATGCTCTCTGTTATTTCTGTGTACTTTAAACATTAGTTTCTCTCTCTGTGTCTCTGTCCCCTGAGGGATCAGGTTACATTACACAACAACATGAGAGTAGCGTAGCTGGAGCTCTGGCTGGTTGGTTGGAATAGTGATGAGGACATGAAGATGAAATGTCTCTGTGGTTTACGCTCCATCTGAAACTTTCTCTTACATCTCACCGCCAGACTCTCTACTCCGCCTCAACATCAGTACTTTTTATCTCACGACTTTGCTCACAGACTTTCTTACAATTACAGAGGAACATTCTGTTAACCTCAGTGGAAACTCACAGTGACAGATAATTCACCTCCTGCAGAGAGCCACACAGAGAGATGTGCTCAGGAACAAATAAAATCAAAGTTCAATCTCTCTGCAAAGCCCTGATGTGATCTGCAGCCTCCATGGAAACTCTCAAAGAACCTCTTTTCCCAACATGGCTTAAACTGGAAAAAGAAACTCACACTGAGTTAATCTGTTTGTGCTCAGGAGCCCCAGAGAAAATGAGTCTCTCTCTTACGCACCACACATGAATGATGACTGCATACATTAACTCACGATTAATTCCCGACATCTGCAGTGTTTTCACCTAAGTGCCTCCAGCCAAGTGTAAGATTCCCCTGTTACCACGGAAACAGCATCACCCTTTTCCCACCACAGCATCCTCTTTGTCACGTGTATGTGAGCGTGTGTGATTCTACAACTGACCTCTTACACACAAACAAACACACACATATATATACACACACACAGGAATTAAGCCACATGCTCTCAGTGGTGCCAGTAAACAGGAAACAGATGCTGTGAGGTTAGAAGAGGATAAAGTGAGATAATGAAAGTTCTTCCATTCAGATGATGCTTTAAAATCCACTTCAAAGAGAATTTTTGTATTTTTAATGATTGTGTCTTTTATATAGTTCAAATTTAAGGATGTAAATGACTTGAAGGTGCAGAAAGTTGTCCAAAAAGGCTTCAACCTGCTGAAAAACAGTGCAGGCTTTAACAGCTGCATGTTGATCCTTTAGGGATCAAATCACATCCATGGGAGTTCTTGTTTTTGTCACCAACAAACTCATGTTGTTATTCTGGGTGTCAGAGAGGATCCCTTTGGAAATAAACCTGTTTGAAAGTAGAGAGGGCTTTTAAGCCATGATATTCCTCCCCATTCATAAAAAAACAGAAATTCTACCTCAGGAGTTGGTGGTTTGCTGCTGCCTCTGTTGAAATCACTCAGAGTTTTTAAGTAGGTCAAGGTCCAAGGTGTTGTTTGAGCTACTCAAAGAGGCACCAAAATATCAAACCAATCTAGGCAGAGGTAGACAAACAAGTGGTCTACTGCTGCCTCTGTTCTTTTATGGTTTTGTTTTTGTTATAAAGTATTTTAGATTCATTGCTATGAGCAAGTTACAACTTGTCACCAAAAGAAAAAAAAATGTTTAGTAAAGAGTAGACAAGCAACTCCCTTGTCATTTTTTTTTATTATTCTTAACCAGTAAATTAAAGTAATTGTTTAATAACCTTTGTTGCCATTAGTTTTCTGTTCCATCAAAAATGTAACCTTAGGAGTTGGTGGTTTACCGCAATCTGTGTTGCTTACATACTTTAGGCTTTGTGGCAGAGTACTGTGGTTGGTAAGTTTAGACCCAACACTATCTTTAAGTTTCCCAACAATAAAAACCCGAAATTTCTTGTCAGAGTGGGCAAACAACTCTTTGGTTCATAGGAGTTCCCTTCAGAAGAAGTCATTTTAAAAAGAAAATATATTGTTCAATAACTATGTATGGGCACCAGAGTCTGTTTACATGTTAGGTTGGATTAGCCCCAGGAGTTACTGGTCCTCTACCACCTCTTTTATTTCTATAATAGGCAAACTTTGAAACAAGAAAAAGCTGTTTCATCACTCTGTTCAGCTACCAGACTCCCTTCACAAAGCTTGATATTTTATCTCAGGAGTTGGTGATCTACTGCTGCATCTATTGATTAAATACAAACAACGCCCTGGCTAGCGGAAGATTACATCTCTTAGAGACTATCTTGAAAGGGAAACAGGCCTTTTCTGACCAGAAGCAGTTGTTCAGTCATTTTCTGTGGCTTTCATATTCAATATACAAATTCATTAGAAGTTGCTGATTTACTGCAACCTCTGTTTGTGATGTTGTTTTCGTGCTGTGGGATTCTGATACACTCCAGTTAAGTTGCAGAGGACGATGGAGCTGATTTCAGTTCTCTTCCACAACTGAGACGTTACATTTTCTGGAAGTGCGTGGTTTTCTTCCTTAAAGCTGAGATCAAAGTGAAGCTCCTCAGCTGTTGAGAAAAGCTGCTTCATCTCTAATCCTTTCTTCATTTTCCCTCGTCTTCCTCTGCGCTTCTTTATCATTCAGGAAGAATTTCAGCTACACTAAGGTTCAGCTGAGTCACAGTGGTTTGATATGGTGTGTGATCAGGTTTTGTTGCTTTTATTGTTTGAAATGAAGCGTGAGGCAGCTGTGTAACAAAAGAGATGTCCTACTCAAGGTTGTGCCATTGCACTAAATGTCTCTGCTGATGTTAAATACAGAAGCTCGCCCTTTTCAGGTGATTATTGCAGTGAATAGAGTTGTGACAAACTCACAATGAGACGCCCTTTGAGACCTCTGATGGTGTCGCTGATAGTCGCTGAAAGACCTGATTTAAGTGGTTAAGTAAAGACCCGTCCTGACCTGCACAGGAGAGATCAATGCAGCAAACCTTACAGCTCTTTTCCTGTCACAGTGAGTGTGAATGAGCATGTGTGTGTGTATGTGTGTGTGTGTAGGCAGTGAATACCTCAGTGTGGAGCCTCTGTGCTGACTAACTCTGATGTCTCTGATGCTGCCATTCATTCATGTCATTGTCTTGAAGGTTGCCTCCTGCAGCCTGTGAGTCACCCTAATAACTGCCAGCTTCTCATAAAAGATAATATTATTTGTGCTTCCATGACGCAGCTACTGACTCACAACTCAGGGTGAACAACTGTCATGAGCATTGAGCCAGAAAGTGCTGTACAGGATGTTTTATTTTTATTGATCCAGTTTTCATTTCTGCAGACCATCCTGGTCGGGGACAGCGGTGTGGGGAAGACATCTCTGCTGGTGCAGTTTGATCAGGGAAAGTTCATCCCTGGGTCCTTCTCTGCCACAGTGGGCATCGGATTCACGGTTTGTGCCCACAAACAAATTATGAATACATGTGTGATACACCAGGTGAATCAGACTAGATCAGATTGCTTAGGTTCTAAAATTTGAATCCCGAATTTATAGAAATTCCCAAAAAGTTACCAAGAAACACTTTTACATAATCAGTTGTGATGCTTTCTTGGCACTACAATTTGTGTTTTATGTCTTAAACCAGGGGTGGCCAACCTGCGGCTCGTGAGCCACATGTGGCTCTTTGCCTTTCTGTGTGCGGCTCTTCTATCCACTATATAGTTATGTGTAAGGGTGTGCCGATCAATGTAAAATATTGATATACTGATGACAAAGTTGGGATCGTTATTGATCAATAAATAGGTGATGAGATTGATACTTAAGTTTCAGTTTCTCTTCTCTACATGTGCTCCTCTTAATAGCTCATGTGCTCAGATCTATCTATCTATCTATCTATCTATCTATCTATCTATCTATCTATCTATCTATCTATCTATCTATCTATCTATCTATCTATCTATCTATCTATCTATCTATCTATCTATCTATCTATCTGTCTATCTATCTATCTATCTATCTATCTATCTATCTATCTATCTATCTATCTATCTATCTATCTATCTATCTATCTATCTATCTATCTATCTATCTATCTATTTAAATATATAGATAGATCGGTCGATTTGTCTCTTCTGCAGTAAAACAGACATTTGTATTTGACACGGCTTCAAATAAGAATTTAAACACACTTATTAACACAATAAATCTTGCTTTGAAAATTAGAAACTTATTGATTTTCATTTTATATAATTTCGTATATGTGTGAGAAGTGCGTTTGTAAGACCTCGAGTGTGGTGTGGCTCCTTGTAGTACCACAGTGATTTTAGTGGCTCTTGGTCTCTGACTGGCTGGCTACCCTTGTCTTAAACCTCAAAATTCTGCAAGCAAAGTTTTATATTTGTGCTTAAATCAGTAGTCTCATCATGGTGTTATTTCTTAAAAATCTAAACTACTTAAACCTGAGACTTAAAAGTCAGTAAAATTGTGTGAAATTATGTAGAATACACCATGGAAGGACATTTTGTATATGTCATTTTTTTCTAAGCCAACTCAAATGATAAACAGAATGTAAAATTTTCACATTTGAGACAGGATGTTAGGTTAAGGTTTTTGTTTATGGTGTGATTCAACCAATCAGAAATCAGCAGGCTCTGGTGTCTGCAGGAACAATCCCCTGAGGATCCAACAAACCAAAAAAATTGACCTTTTTTTGGCATGTGAAGGAGTGAATTTTGCTTAATTTCTGATCTGAATTCTTCATCACTTCTCAGACTGTAAAAAATGCATGATAAAGGGAGTTGACACCAGAAGTTGTTTTTCCTTGACTGCTGGTAAAATCAGAATGCCTGATGAGACTGCCATTGTTCTCAGAAGAATACAAAGTCGGGTTAGAGCCGTGAAGGTTAGAGAATAGGTTGTGGATGAATAACAGGAAGAAGATGGAATCTTTGGATAAACATATTAAGTGTAGCAGAGTTAGAGCCTTAATCTGTAAAACTAAAAGTAAACCTATCTTTTGTTCTGCTGTTTGAACAGCAAACAAACGCTGTGTAAAATCTGTTTCTTCCTCCCTCAGAACAAAGTGGTGACTGTAGACGGAGTAAAGGTCAAACTACAGGTCAGTGACTGAACCATTTGACGTGCTGTCACAATAAAAGCCTAATTTTAGAGCTGGGCTGGTTTCCTGTGTGTGTAACTGAAAATTAGACAAGGCCACAAGGAACCAGGCCAAGTCTTCTCTGCGTGTACTGAAGCTTTTTTTGTATCTGTGTGTTTCAGATTTGGGACACAGCAGGACAGGAGAGGTTCAGGAGTGTGACACATGCTTATTACAGAGACGCACATGGTGAAAATACCCTTCTGACTGTCGGCTGTGGTTTTATTCTCAGTGCTAATAAAAGTAGAGCTGTGCAGCAAGAAAAGCTCATATTTATTTGTCTTATTCTGTCATGTCTCCCTGTAGCCCTGCTCCTCCTCTATGACATCACCAACAAAACCTCCTTTGACAACATCAGGGTGAGTCTGCGGACAGAAAATAAACTGATCATAAAATTAATAAAGCTAAAGAGAGAATGCATTTTACCTCTGTGGAGAATAAATCACATAAATCTTAAATGACAGCCTAACGCAAATGCACACTCGCTGTTTTTGTACTGTGTGTTTATGTTTGTGTGTGTGTGTGTGTGTGTGTCTTCTCTTTGCAGGCATGGTTAACAGAGATCCATGAGTATGCACAAAGCGATGTAGTCATCATGTTGCTGGGCAACAAGGTGAGAGGAGAAACTCAAAGATGCTCTGCAAGAAAAAGAGAGTCAAGACAGATTGAGATGGATGTGGTCTATGGAGAAACTGGAGGAAAGTGTGTCTTTGATAGCAGAAACAGAAAACATGGCTCTGCTGTGACATGAGGTTCAGGGGGAGGTTTGATGAAACCTTTCCTTTTCCTTTTACAGAGGAAATTTGGAGGATTTGGAGTGTGTATAGTAGAGATGTTTAGCCATGACATGATTTGAATCAAACCTTTCTGTGTCTCCAATCTCAGGCCGACATGAGTGCTGAGAGAGCGATCAGGAGAGATGAGGGAGAGCGGCTGGCTCGGGTGAGTCTTTCATTCTGCTCTTCATCCTCACCTTCAGGTCTCCTCTCTGATCTTCTCTGCTGTTTGTTCCCTCTCGTGTCTGCAGGAGTATTCAGTTCCCTTCATGGAGACGAGCGCAAAGACAGGAGTCAACGTAGATCTGGCCTTCACGGCTGTCTCCAAGTACGCAGATAAAACTCCTCATTTGATTAATTTATCAAAGCCTCTTAAAAGCTGCTGGCTACTCCCCATTCTTATAGAAGTGACTTTTCTTACTGCTTTAAAAATGGCAGTGTGTGCCACTCTTTTCTTCTGGTCACAGTGTGAAATTCTCTAAATGAAATCTTTGGTCAGCAGCTTGAGCGTTCAGACTGCTTACACAGCAGGCTTCACAGATGGTCGAGTAAAACTAACCCCACACCGCCATTAAACACCCCAGAGTCTCAAAACCACATTTTGGATTCATTAAAGGATTAGAAAAGCTGTTTGTACTTTTCTAACAGTGTGACGTCTGCTTCTGTTCCTCAGGGAGCTGAAGCACCGAGCCGTCCAGCATCCAAATGAACCCAAGTTCCAGATCCACGAATACATCGAAGCACAGAAAGAGAAGTCAGGCTGCTGCAGCTACTTCTGAAGCTCATCTAGTGAGTCCTCCTCCCACCGCTCCGGGTGCTCAGACTGTCAGGGACTCATCGAGCTGCTGAGTGGGAGGAAGCCCGAATAATTCACTGCTGCTCCCAAAGTATGACGCTGCCATTCATTCAAGACTGCGAGCCAAAAGTAGATCAATGTGTGAGAGGAGGATGATAGAAAACCCACGTCTGCTCAGCTGGAAACAGTTTACTTCGGTCCTTAAACTGGCCAAATCAGAAGCTTAAGATATTTATAAACAGTAGTATAAATATTATTTCAACTACATGAGAAACTTGTTTTCTATTCTGGAGTTAGATGAGAAAATACTCTAATATGTTTGCGACAGAGCTCAGCACTTTTGCTTCACAGATCAGATAAATAATTATCATGCAATCTGTTCATTTCAGGATAGAGATCTATCTCTGAAGATGACACATAAAGCCTGCCAACACCTAATTTTCACCTGACATCCTGATGTTAGCGATAAGCAAAGGTGTGACAGCAAGACATCATTAAATTTCTAAACCAGGCTGTAAACAAGTGTAATTCTGCTGTGAAATAGGCATTTCAATCTGAGGACTTCTGGGTGTTTGCAGACAGTTTTCAAGTGAACACACATGAGGAACTGCACTGGAGGTTAACCTCAAGGAGATAAGACAGTTTTCTGCCAAATGTTGTGAAACTGCAGACATGGGAATTACCTGCTCTTGCATAACTTTCAGTCTGAGTCTGGCAGTGTATCTGTCACTCTCAGCTACCTATAAATTCTGCGACTTTATTTCAGACTAACATCAAAAAGCTGTCACCAGTGATGGAAAGAGTCTGACTGACACGCACTGTCTTCCCTTGAGCTAGCACAGTTAAAATATTCTGAACACAGACATAATATTAATGTGGATCTTCTCATCTAACTCATATAAAGAAGCCAAACTAATGTACTCCACAAAACCTTTAACAGTTCTCCGAAGAAACATATTGAGATTTACTTCTTTTTAACTAAAGTTATGGATGCTTGCCTTATATAAATCTGACTAAAACATTTTCCTACCCTTTAATTTAAATCTTCTCTGATGGACATATGAGGACAATACAACCACCCCTGTTTGCCGAAGGGAAGGCTGCTATTCAAACTCCCAACACCCACACAAAGCTGACAGAAACCAGAGGAAAACACAGTTTGAAGGCAGACTTATGTAAGTTTGGATCTGCTTTGAAAAATCAACACTGCTGCAACTTTCTGTGTCATGCAAGAACCAACAGCTCCAGGCAAAGGCCACACACTGTGTCATGGATGCAATTCAAAGCCAAGAAGACGGACTAAAGCCCCAGCTGTCTGAAACTCTGTCAGACCAGTTTCTTTGTTTTCTAACTGTTCAGATGACGTGACAGTCAGCTGCTGTTGAGCGCTAACTGACTGATGAAAAGCTGGAGGAAATGTGCTCTAAGCGCCTGAAGGACAACTGAAGACAACAAGATGAACCATGAAAAACCATTTAGTCACTTTAAATGTGTCTATAGAGAACGGTCTACTTGATTAACTCAGAGTGGGATCAGATGGATCTGCAGTTGTATCACTAGTTTTGTCTTTCATTTAGTAAGTAATGTTTTTGTAAAAGAGTATCCAGATCTTGTCAAAGTTGGCTGCACCTTTCCTCATCCCTACAGAATTATTTTGCTTTCGTGGGCAATTTATGGAGTTAAAGCTCAGCTGCATGTTTGCTGGATTGCATGAACCAAATCTGTGCTCAGTGCCTCCTGAATATAAAAAAAATGTTTATATTTGTATCAAGATGGACATATAGAGAGTCTGAACTATCCCCTCATATTTAAACTCGGTGCTCAGGGCTCAATTTTTATTGAAAGCTGTATCTTTAAAAACTTTTTTTTTCTGGCCACAAGAGGGCAGTAGTACGAGATGTAAACATATTTATTGTATATTATATGTATCATTGTTATATATTATCCTCTTCAAAGAGTTGTTTTGACAACAACTACAACAAAATTTCTGACTTATAGCACCAAGTTTATTGCCAACCATTGGTGGCTCTATTTTGGTCTCCGCCAAAGGATATATCAGTCTCTCGAGCATCTAAACACCCAACTAATACTCAAACAATTCTCATCCCAGGCCCCCTATATTATTTCTAATCCTTGGTTTCAAAGCAGTTGGCCAGTTTATGTTCAGGTTTTTTTTAGGATGAATAAGAATCTGTCTTATTATTTTTTATTTTGGCGGAACATCATCAAGGAATGCTGGCGCCTGGACCAAGCCAAATTGAAAAGAAAAAGAAAATGGTTTAGTTTAGACACTGAAGCTATGTGGTAAGGATAAAAGCTGAATCGTCAGGTTTACACAATGAAGTCCTGCAAACACCATACCCACATGGAAAAAATGCAGAATTTAAAGGGTGCTTGCAATCCAAAACTATTGAATTTGTGCTGAAGGGAGTTGTAAAACTTGAGTCCCCTTAAGCCATTTTACAGCAGACAGTTATTTGGTCCATCATTAAAATAAAAAGAAGGATAGGTAGAGCTTTAAAAAACTATGATGTCAGAACAACAGTTCTTTTTATCAGGTTTTACAAGCAGAAACCCCTGCAGGGCAGTATGCAATGCTTTTCAGCAAACATTTCTAATTATACAGTGACTATTTAGATGCTCTGACTCAGTTTTTACTGTTCAGATCTTATAAAGTTTATAATCTTATCAGATTGCACCCTCTATAAAAAATATTTTAACGGTTGTTTGATGTCAGTCCATGCTGCAAAAAGTTGTCTTTGATGTGTTGTATGCTGCAAAAATTAAAGTATTTTTAACCAAGCATGGTTTGTATGAGTAACAGTCTTCACCAGTCAGATATGGTTCTTAATGTGCGGTCACAACAAAAAAAAAAAAGGTGTATGAATGTTTGTGTGAGAGAGAGGAAGTTAAAATAAAATGACTGTGATTAGTTCTGAACAAAGTGCAAACTAATGGATTAACTTTACCCTGTAAAACAGTTCTAAAACATGAGGCCTCATCAACGTGTAGCATGTGGTGAAACTGGCAAGTTATCAAATTTACATCTTTCCTACTTGCAGATCGTTCCTTCAAAATAAAAGCTTGAGCATCAGGTGGAGAGTTAATTTCAGGATCAAAAAGGTTTGCCCAGCAGGTTCTTACTGCTTACAGACCATATGTTACAGAATTAATTAACGTTATTAGGGACACACTGTTCTGTTCTAATTCACCAGTTTGGCAAATCTCATAGTCTGCTTAGTAAGAGTCTAGTTAGAAAACCAACATGCATATCAGAAAGCATTAAGACTTAAGACATATGTACAATTTTAACTTTTTTTTTTGTTAAATGGAAAAATAAGGAAAAACAGTTTGTGTATTCTGTGCTTCAATTATATGTTATAGGGGCAATTCAAGGTAACCAGCGTGATTTTTTTTTACTAGAAAAAAACAAACAAAAATCTCCTTTTTTTGAAATATTTTCAAAGAATCACACACGTAAAGAAAATCAACCTGTCCCTGACATTGTACTGCATTTAATCAATCTAGGGCTCATTATTTAGTCATATCTGGCTGTTTTATTTTTCTTTAAATATTGTTTCAATGTTTGCTTAAATGACCCTGCTTCTTTCTTGGCCAGGTAGCTCTTAAAAAACCTATTCAGACCCTACAGAGACTAACCCACTCATCTGTTTTAGGGTACTTGTAGATGGCCTTTTTTGGTGTCATTTTTCTCTCCTGTTTGCAAGAATTAAATTGAGGTCTTAATAAATAAATAAATAGATAAATATTTCTAAAAAAAAAATAAATAAATAATCAAAGGCAAAGCAATTATGTTATCTCAAAATAAAAAGGTAAATAAGGGAATGCATGCATGTCTGTGAAGGACTTTTGTATAGTGCACACAATAAATTGCTTAAATTCTTTCTTTGTATGTCTAGAACCTTACTAAGGCCAAGTATTTTATTTTTTTTTTTGCTTTTTTTGTGAAAATATATGACATACATATGACAACATAAAAAAAACTTTAAAATGGAGATTTGAAAATTCAAAAATAAGAAATACCTAAATATCAAATGTATGGAAATTATTTTTAATGTATTTTTTTCCGTAGCCTGGTTGTTTCAAGGTTGTATGAGGACCTTTTTTTTACTCCGTGGTTTGTATATTCCTGCAAAAAATTTCAAACTTTTATTTTGAAATCTTTTTAGCCTGATTGGCAGTTATCGCGTTATCTTGACGGCTGTTCGTGAGACGAGCCGCGGTCGGATTGGATGTTAGAGAGCAGATTGCAACACAGCAGTTTGGAGGGGAGGATCGGGAGGAGGGCGGGTGGAGTGAAAACGAAGCTTTATCGGTGGAAAGTTTACTGTGACTCAGTTCCGTGTACGCAACAGGTGCCACTTTTCCTGCGTGGTCATTTTTAAGTAATCATTCAAAACTTTGAAGTGGTTTGAAGTGAGGGTACGAGTTTTGAAACATGTCTCACCTCCGACCGAGATTGTGTGTGTTGGAGAAAAGTCCCAGCGGCTACGGGTTCCATCTCCACGGAGAGAAGGGAAAGACAGGGCAGTTCATCCGGCTCGTGGAGCCCGACACTCCCGCCTGTGAAGCCGGGCTCCTCGCGGGAGACCGACTGTCGTTCGTGAACGGAGAGAGCGTAGAGGGCGAGAGCCATCAGCAGGTGGTGGCGAGGATACGGGCCACTGTCGGGGCGCTGGAGCTGATCGTTGTGGACGCTGACACGGCTGAGCTGCTGAAGAAACACAATCTGCAGTGCCGGAAAGAGTATGTCACGGATGGGATTCCCCTGCCGGGTGGGGACAACGACTCAGACCGTGGGGACACACAGAGCAACGGCACCCCGAGGGGGTCCACCCCTGCCCCGGGGGAGAACGGGGACACTTCCTCGGTGAGGTCCGAGAGGCTGAGTGTCAGCTCCAGCATCAAGGTAACCACAAACCAGACTTCAGTTTGATTTATAATGATGAGCCATCGCTTTTAATATAAATTATCCCTGTCCTGGGAGACTTTAATTAACCCGTTACACTGTGCCTGGAAAACTCTCAGATCAAAGTTCAGCCCTCTGCTCTCAATGTGTAGAGATGTCATTTCTATAAATGTAAGTACACTACTGGATGAAAAGGTTGATTTTAAGTTGGAAAGAGTCAAATATATGAAAAATAATTGGAAACATATGACAGAGGTTAGATCTCGGCCCTTGGATCAGTGAGTGTGATATAAATCAGTTTACTTGGTGTTACATCAGTTTTTTCCAGCAGTTTCTTTGCTGAGAAACTGAACTGTTATAGAAGGGGAAAAACTCATTGAGAAATACATTATACCATAGCAAAACATTTCATAACTCGGACTAATAACAATTTATCGCATTTTCTCAGTCTTCAAACTCAACAACTATCAAACTTTGAGAACTGTCATGCCAAATGTCAGCTTTTTACCTCTATACCTGTACTTTTGTACATTTTACAGTGTATACAGTGACATTTGATTTCTTAAAACGCTCAAGAAATTTCCTTTTCAGCCTTTGGTTCAGGGTGTGACGCGTAAGTGAAGGTCCACTTACTTAAAAGTTACATCCCTACAATAAACTTTTTCAACAAGACATCATAAATGTGAAAAAAATATCAGAAATGTCAAGTTAAGGGTCTAAGTTAATGTCAAGACAGGCACAATCCCATAGAGACAGTCATAACATTGTACAGCGTCCATTATCATTGTTACACAGAATAAATTTTAATACTCAAACATGTCCAGAGATGTGGAAGAGATAACCTCCTGTGTTATAAACATTATGGCTTTCAGTGTTGACATAGGCACCAGTGGAAACCACAGTGAGGCTTTATTGTCCTCTCTGCTCTGAGGCAAGTTTTACCTTTAAGCTGCAAAGGTTATTTGGAACTAGATCCCTCATTAAGTAGTTACTTCCAGTGCAAAGTGAAAGGATGTAAGCTCAGACAGAGAAGTGACACAACTCAGTGAAACATGCCAGGCTTCTGCTCTCTCCCGGTGAACAGACTCTTTGTCATATGAGGTCTGTCAGTAAATTCCCCGTCTTGAATTCCCCGTCTGGTTTGGCTTGTTGGACCGCAAGCTTTGCCACTTTTAATGCATGTCAAACAGAAGTTGCCTCTCTTTTTTTGAAAGCTGTTATCAAAATCAGAACAGGCTCTAAAGGATGGCACAATGGGATAAAAATAGTACTATTATCACACACACATCCGAAGCATCTATAACACCACAAAGGTGGTCAAAAGAGCTTACTTAATGGTTAAAGTTAAGATGAAACCAGTTGCTAGCCATCGATTAGGATTTTAAAAAGTTTGTCTAACATTTTTTTAAGGGTTAAAATGGCAAGCTCAAAGAAACAGGTGCAAAACTTAAAGCTGCACTGAGGAACTGTTAGATGACAGCTTTATTTTGATAGTTAATTGGTTAATGAATCGATCAATAAAACAGATAATTAATTCCACAATGAGTTGTTTGCTTGAAATGGCTCTTATTTAGCTACCAGCTTTAAACTCAACATAACCCTTTAAACTCAAAACACAAAATACAAATCTGACGAAATTTGTTTGAATATGAAGAATTTAGTCTGAATATGTATTCTGGTAACTTTAATAACATGCTGAGAGTTTTTTCCATTGTTCAGTGATGGAAGAAGAGCAAAAACTAACAATCTTGATCCTGTGTAGGCAGGATTTAACATCCAATACCCACCCTGATTCAAAAAGATGACTGATGGAGTTAACTCTGCAGGTTTTGTTGGTTTATAACAATTTCACACTTGATGGGATGAGATTTACTCACCTGTGCGATCATGATGCAACAAACGAAAATGTTTCAGAAAGTGCCTCAAGTTTTATGATAGTTTCAGTCTGTTTTGTAACCTGCTAAAAATTCCTCACGGGAGATTAAAAAGTAGTGAAACACGATTGAAATAGTTTGGTTAAATCAAGACTGACAGATTAGCAGTGAGCCAAAAGGGAAAGAGAAACAGACAGCAAACATTATTTAACAAACCAATGATGAAGTAATGAGGAAATTATTGGAAAGCATCCATTGAGTTTATCTATGTGTCTTTTCTTAGGTGATTCTTTTGGCCTGTTGTTTAAACAAACTATTCTATTACCTTAATTTGTTTAGAAAAATAATTAATCAATGGTTGGGGTATTTAGCATAAAGTTAAAGTAAAAATAATAAGCCAAAGTTGTGGTAGATAAATAGACAACTGGCTAAAGTTACAGATAAATAGATGGAAATGAAAGGTGGTAAGTGATGGTAGGATATTTGACTTTATTTCACACAGCTGTGATGGTACCAAGGGTCCGAAAAGATAAAGACCACTCATCTCGATCTAGATTAGAATGCTTTTTACAGAGTTTTGTTGGAGGTTGGATTGTAACAGAGGTGAGACACTGTTGGCCTTTCAGGCGCTGAACCCACATCAAGCTCCTGGAGCAACTTTGAAGTTCTTTGAAACACATTTCTTTTCCTGGATTACAGTAATCCTGTACCATTGTGAGAAAAGGCTTTTGTTGTCTGTTATGAAACAAAATGATATGTATGTTTCAAACCTTCATAAACATGGCTGTGAAGTTATAGCTGGTGGAAAGTCTGGCCTTTAGTCTAAACCTTGTGTAACAGGAATGCAAAATGGCCTCATTGTGGAGGAATTTAGCTGCTGTCGAGCTCTGAAAATGTGAGGTGGTTTTATTTAGGGATTACTAAAATAATGGGATTCCTTTTATTTTTAGACTGCAGGAAGGAGTCTGGGGTCAGATACGAGCAGAACAGGAAAGGTTTGGATTCAGTGTGTTTGACTGACTTCACACTGTTAACTAACCTGAGGCTCAGACTCACTGTTTGTTCAGCTTTATAGGGCTTTATGTTTTACATGCTGCTGTGGCTGATAAGTTATAGACTGTCAGACATAAACTCCACTGCAAATAAACCACAGATTACAACTTGAACGGTCATACGCTTTTCCATATTTCAATGAAATGAGATCTGCTACATTTTGAGGGAGATGTACAGTATTTTCTGTTTATAATCAATATTTGGACATTGGTTGGATAATTGAACATTGACTATGTGCACCTCAACTAGGGTTGGGTACTTTTCACATTTGAAACAATACAGTACCAATGCCTGGTACCTGGCAATAGGTTTTGGTACTCAACAGTACCAATTTTGGTACTTTTTTGTGTTAATGTGTAAAAAATAACATTTTTTTTCATAGATAAAATCTTATTTATTCAATTTAACATATTTATTCTTCAATATGTAACCTTGCAAAGCTGTGTATGTCCAGCATGGATCGCCTACTCTTCCAGTCACTCACAGTCACAAGGATAAGTTTAGGTACCTTTTGATTTTACGTGAATTGGTACTTTTGACAGAATTTGGTTGGTACCTATAAAAGTACCCAAATCTGTACCCAACCCTTAACCTCAACAACATGCTTCAACATGTCGGGATCATGTACTATATGTAGAGTGGACAGTGTTGTTTTGCTATTTACCGTTGTACTGTTTTGAAGCCAAAATACCCCCGTCATAGGTGCCACCATTGGCAGCTGTTGTGCAGTCACAGTCTGCACAGTAGAGGCTATGAGGGAGTGGAACCAGGTGACAAAAATATAATATTTTATATAAGAATAACATATTTTATATATATAAAAATAACATATCCCCCCCCCTCAAAAAATACAGAAGAACGTCAGCTGTCAATCATTGTTAAATTGGTGTAAAGCCTTGTTTTTAACTTCTTATAACTGATGAAAACTAAACTTTTCAGAAAAAAGAGGACTTGAATACAGGGCAGCCCAATGATATCTTCAAACCACCACAACAATCGGATGTGAGAAACATTTCTACAAGGTGAAATCATTTTTTTAAAGTTTGGCCACAGCTCATCTGGAATGACTGGGGAGATGGATTTTTTTTTTTTTATTTACCTATACTGCAGCCAGCCAACAGGGGGAGCAGTTTTTGTGGTGACCTCACTTTGAGCCGAGCAAGAGGACATCCATTTTATTTACAGTCTTTGGTCGGGGGTGCACATAAAAAGAGTATTTTGAAGTGTTGGAAACTGACAGCAACTAGCTTTTTGTCTAAGCTCTGCAGCTATAGTCCGGCTTCTGGCAATATGTTGCATTGCAAAGATGGAGGACTTTTGTGGCCAGCTGGATGGGTAAAGGACTTTAAGCCACATTTAAATGTGCCGTTTGGTCTCTGTTCCTCTTTTCTAAGACCTCTTTAAGTCAGAGCTCAGCCAGCCTAGTTGGGATGCTGCAAACCTCCAGCTACATTCCTCCTGATGTGAAACTTGGCAGAGCTGACCCTGACTGATGGTCGGCCTCCCTGTGGGATACACTTGAGTAGGCCGGCCAGTGATGACGTGAAACAAACCCTTCTAACGCCACAAACAATAGCTCCTTTCACGTCATGGATTGAATTTAGTGATCAAACTATCTCTCTCTGACTGAGCCACATCCTTGTAGTGATGATCCAAACAAAAAGTGGGGCTTCAGCTTCTTCAAAGACCGCTCTCCCCTCAGAGATAAAAGCACAAACTAAGTGAGCATGTCATCATATTATGGTAACATCCTGGCCTCCAGCAGCTCAGTCCTCCTCCACACCGAGGAGCCGTCCATCGGTCACCATGGAGATGCCCAGCAGCAGAAAGAGGCTTTGTCCGTAGTGTTTGCATGTGGAGAAAGGCTTCTGGGCAAGGGAGGAAAGCAGAGAGGACTCTCACGCCTCAACAAGGAGGCCATGCTGACCCTGAAATACCTACACAGCCTCTGCAGACGCACGGTCAATAGTGCTGGAGTGAACTGCGCATGTTGGTTCGGCTTCGATGAGGGTCTCACCGGGATTAAAAAGCAGTTTGTCGTGTGCTTGTAGAAGTGTAGAAGTCAAATGTTGAAATAACAGATCCTCAAAGAAAAGCTCTGAAAGGAAATCTTCATTGACTCACAGCTACAAAAAGTTTTGGATTGCACAAAAAGAGAGCTTTAAGTATCAGTGAGCAGGGTGTAATAGCTGTGAGATACCCTTTAGAGGTAATTGATCTCACTCTCTGACTAAAAGATCTTTCTCTGTAGGGATCCTTCCTGGGATTTTGTCACACCCAGAAATTTAAATGGATGTACTTTTATTGGGCACACTTGCCTTGAAAGATTACTCCGTGGTATGAAGACTTTGATCCTCACACTCAGTTTAAAGGCCTCGAGGCTGCTCCCCCTTCTCTCCAAGAGATAATTTCTTCTTCAGCATTTCGTAATCGTCTCTTATCAGTGAGCTCATGTACGTTGGAGGGAACAATTAATCTGGTGTTGTACTGATTCAGGGGAAGGGAACGCTGTAAATCAACAATATTGTCATGTAACTCATTATTTTCCATTGATTAGATCTCTGTAACTATGAAAGAGCATGAATAGATTAGAGGGGAGCTTGGATCTGCAGTTCAATAACTCATTGAGATGAGACGTTGAAGCCAATGTTTGGTATTATTGAGTCAGAGTGTTTATTAAATGTGCCTGGGCGCTTCACAGCTTGTAGTGTAGAGTAATATTGCAGCTGATCCTTCGTCCGTTTGGATGCATGTGATCCACAGATCGATGATTTACAGTTAATAAACCTCTGTGCATAGACTCAGAGAAAAGACAGCAGTGTGTCTGTGCGCGCAGCAGATATAAAGGCAGTTCAGTCTTTTCTAAAACTGTTTGTGACACAACTTTTGCACAAATTCCCACACAGAAAAAGGTCATAAAGTGAGTGTGTGCTTTGACTTTTTCTCCTCTCGTTTCCTAACTTGTGGTGTTCTGGATCACAGCTGATCCGTGACCTGCACCCCACAGCTTGGGCTGTATGTGGAAAATGTTTCATCAGGGTATGAAATCAATGCACTGCTGCTGAAATGAAGTCTTAAAGAAAGAAGGCAGGGTTAAAGTAGTGGGTACATAGGCGAAAGTCATCCCTGCAAAAATCTTAATTCATTTCAGTCTTTCATTTTAACTGTCTTTTATTGATTTTTTGCGTTAATTATAAAACAATATTTTTTTATGACTTTATATATATATATCTATATACATATATATATTTAAAGTTGTAAAAAATGTATAAATATATATATATATATATATATATAAAGTTGTAAAAAAATGAACAAAAAAAACTCAATGTTAATACCAAGTTACTAGTGGATATAGTACTTGGTAATCTATCAACAGTAAGATTGGTTAAAGTCATCAAAAATTTCGATTCTCAGATTTACTCGAGCATGTTCCAGACATTCATATGAACTTTTTTGAAATGATGCAGCTTCTATAAATCCAACATGTTGATTTTTAGACATTTTAAACCACACTTCCTTTGTAATGAGGATGTTTATCTGACCACTTGCTTTGTTATTGGTTGCTTCTTATAAAGCGCAGTTATAGTCATGACTGAGTAAAGAGCACATAAGTGATATCTTAAGTCGACTCTGAGTCTAAGTCTTGGTCATGTTGAATGAACTTTCCATCAGATGATTTTTCAAACAGGCTCCCGTCCAAAACAAACTCCATAAACGTCCTGTTGACGTCAGCTGACTGAGCTCTTCACTGCCTCACTGTTTCCTCATTGACGTCATCTAAACAAACACATGGATGCAGAAACCCTGCGAGATTCTCTGACAGTCCTTTCATTCTCAGCAGAGGACAAGAATCAGCTGCTCCTTCATTTTTAACATTTATGCTCCAGTTTATCTGAGGTCCTGTTTCTGACTGGGATCAGTTTGTCCCTCGGGCTCTGATCGGACTGCTGGAAGACGGCAGATCCATCAAGATTCAATCATTGGCATGACAAGGATTTAGTTCAAGCAATTAGGAAAGAGACTTTGAAGTCTGTGCTCCCGTCAGACTGACTGAAGTCATACTGCATATATTTATACACAGGGCTTTGTCATGGGGCTTTTAACGCTGAACTGTCAGCAGCTTTAACTGTCAAATTATACATGACCAATCAGATTGAGGGGGTGAAACACTCAGGATGCTCGATGTACGCCAATTCTTTCATCGTTATTTTATCAAAATCTGTAGCAAAACTCTGCAAAGCTGATGGATCCTTTTTTGTATCAAAATTTAACAGATCCAAGTGAATTTTCAACACAATTTTGCCAGATTCCTAAGTTTGCTTTGCACGATGCGCATTTGCTTGTGTGACATACATTACATAATGTGTTCCACTTTAGTCCAGTCAGTGTGACGTTATCAGGACTCTGCAGTGAAAAAGAGCTCTGTTTGAATGGAAGCCTTGCAGCTATGCCTTAGTTAACCTTCTTAACTCTTTGCTTTCTTTGTAACTCCATGCAGGGCTTTGGACCTTAACCCCATGACTTTTTTTTATCAAGGTTTTTAGTTTATAAATGCATCTGAAAAAATCTTTATGTCATTCAGAAAGCTTAGCGGTGGGTGGGGGTCCAAAGTTTTATCAGGCACCAAATTTATAACATTTTGCACTTGCTCTTAATCCTTCTTATCACCTCCTCGGTCAAACTCACAACACATCCGTTATGAGAGGTTTCAGAGGTCTCAAAGGCTGGCAGCTAATGCTTCAGCGTCATATTGCCTCTTCTGTAACCACAAACAGACACACGCTTCACACACATGCTTCACACTCACTCACGAAAAGCGTCTTCCTCTGTCAGGGGACGAGCTGTCGGGGCGGAGCCTCAGAAAACCACTTCCTGTCCCTGTAGAGTTGCTATAGAGCTGAAGCTGCATGGTTTGTTTTTGTCTTAGCAGGTTAATGACACCTCAATGCTGCAAGTTTGTGTGGATTATGTAAGGTTATATCTTCCACATGAAATCAACTTAAAGCCAGTTCTTCACCAGGCATTTGGATTTACAACTCTGTTCAGCATTCATGCAGAAACTATTCATGTAAAAATGTCTTAGTGTTCTACAACAAACAATACAAACTGGTAGTTTTAGTGTTGCGTGACATTAAGGATGCTTGATGAGCAAAATCTCGACAAACTCTCTGGTGATCAAACTTGTGTCCCTCTGATCCACGTTGTGTCAGAGTAGAGATCACATCATACAGGACAGGTAGGGATCCATCAGCAGGATGCTGGTCCAAATACACCAGTAGATGCTGAAATCCTTCAACTTTCCTGTTCATCCAATTTTTTTACAGTTTAATATCTGCTAAATCAGCACTCGGACATTTGCCATTATATCCGTACCAATGCTGCTTGTAGCGATTTTGACATTTTAAGATGTGTTGTGCCAAAAGCTGAGGTCATTTCTTTCCTCCTCGCAGTTTTTGTAGCATGTTTTGTAAATTGGATTCTCTTAATCTTACTCTGGAACAGTGTAAATCATCCATACTGTTGATGTCAAGTTTCTTCTTCCTGTGTTGATGGTTTGCGTACCGCCATGTTGTGATAAAGCAAATTGACTTATTAAGACGTCAATAAAACCAACTTCCAGGGATGGGAGAAAAAAATCAAAATATTGGTGTTCTTTTCTTTAACAAATCCTGACTTATAGTCTGTAGACATCATCATCATCATCATCATTCAACTTTTTAACATGGTCTGGTGTTAAAAAAAAAGCAAACTAAAAATTAGAAATATCAAACAATTGCTTTTTAAATCGAATTGACACCAGAAATCGTGAAAGAAGCAGATATCGGGGGAAAGAGGAAAGTCCCAGCTAGGGCTGAACAATTAATCGATTTTAAACCGACATCGCAATGTAATAGAATGCAATTTTCAAATTGCAAAGGCTGCAATTACAAAACAAAACAGACCCGGAGGGAATATAGTAACTTGTACTTGTTCCCACCTAAAACCAGCAAAAGTCAAAATGCTGTTATTTTCCGGCAAAAAAAAAAACCCTGTGGGCTACAAAGATCTATCCAGTAGACTGTAGAGCCATACCCCATGGGCACTTTTTTCTGTATGGTTTGTTACTCTCACTGACAACTGGAGGTCAGTAAATTTTCACAGTTTTCTTTTTTCTTTTTCAATTAAGAAATGCAAAAAAAAAATGTTTAAATGCTATCAGTATCTTTTGTTGGTTATTCATACTATAAAATTATTTAAAACGTGTGTTAAGTGAACAAGCAGAAGATAAACGTCCCCCCAATCGCATTATTGGTCCAAAAAAAATCGCAATTAGATTATTTTCCAAAATCGTTCAGCCCTAGTCCCAGCCCTACTGACGTAAGTCGATTTTTACCAGATAAGATTTTCATATATAGAAAAAGAAAATTACCTCATGTTTACTGTGGATCCCTGACGAACATTAAACCCAGGTCTTCATCCAGGGAAACACAACTTTGCCCCTTTGATGCCAAAAGTTCAGAGTGTTATGATGTTTTATTGGAGATGTGTGATTTTATTGTGCAATCATATTATGTATGTAGTGTTACAAGCACAATAAAGCACACTCTCCCTCCCTAGTGTGAACACAGTTGTACTCAGTGAGGAGTTGTTAAAGTCCATTGTGTAACTCTTCCTGTTGAGGTGGACTGTTGCAATCAGACTCTTATTTCACGAGGCTGATGTGAAAGCTGCTGCTGCGCTCAAACTAACCCTTATTGTTGAATAATGAAACGATCTTTAAATGATTGAAAATTGAAGAATAATTGACGTCCTGTGCAGAGAGAACCTTGCTCTGTGTGGAATTGTGTTAGAGGTGATGATAAAAGCTTCGGTTCAAGGTCCTTCAGCAACAAGTCACTCCTCATTATGTTGGAGCAGAGGATCTGATGTTTAACTACACAAGCTGTAAAACCATTAACCTTTGATTTCAACCAGCTCAGGATGTTTACGAGGACCGCCCGCTGCCTTGCTCCGTAACTTGGCTAATGCTGCACACACTGAGAGTGTTTGTGGCGTATGATATTTTATGTCTGGTTGGTGCAAAATGTCATCCGTCAAGTGCAGCTGAGTTTGTATTTCCTGGTTTCACTGCAGTGCCTTTCACACAAGAAAAACAGAAAATTTCAGGACAACCTGCTTGAGGAAGATGTGACATGTCACTTTCAATAACAATTCCAAATTTAAAACAACAGACCCTGATGCTATGGCAGTGTTTGCTTTTCTATGAATGCAACATTTTGTGCGCACACTGGCATCACATCATCACCCTGCTCGCTTATACACGGTGAATTTTCTGGAATAGTTCCTTTGTTTACACATGAGCTGACTGATTTCTGACTGATTTCTGATTTGACTGATTTCTTATGGGAAATTTGAGTGTAGATGGCCTAGTGGTTTAGGTTGTGCTCCATGAGGTTTGCCCTTGTGCAGGTGGCTTGAGTTCAAATCCAGCCTGTGGCCCCACAGGTCATGCCCCACTCTCACCCTGTTTCCCGCTCTATCCACTGTTTTCTATACCGTCAAAAGGCATGGAAAGCGAGAACATAGAATATTAAAAAAGTAAGTAGTAAGTAGTATGATTTTCATGCTAAATGAATAACCTGAGACCTTTTTTGTTTGCTTTTGTTTTGTTTTTTGATTGGCCTATTCGTGAGGGTTGCTTGTCTCCTGCCGCTCTTTTTTGAGGGGTTAGAGGCTGAAGAGCCCTGAGCGTAGCCTCAGGAACGTCTCTCACAGGGCTCTGAAGCTGAGTTTTGAAGCATCAATGGACACCATGTTTGGAAAGCTAATTGTGCCTGTGAATTCAGGGTTTGATGCCAATTTTGATGTTCCCAGAAAATAAACTAGTTCTTCTTCAGCTGCCAGCCCAACTTCAAAACTTTGATCTATGCAGGGACTTGAACCAGAGACCTTTGATTGTTCCAGTGCAAACTCTTGCAGACGGAGCCCCTACTGCCTGAATTGTACTGTAAATATAAAGTACTGAGATTTTAGTTTGCCAAAGTACAAACACAAAAACAAGTCAGGTGAATGTTGTTGGTTGGTGGGACATGTTGGGACATGCTCTTGTTGTGTGTGTGCTACAGAAACAGCACAAACTGCAGCTCTGACTCCAGTTTCTGCCTCTATAGCTTCATCTTTCATGTATCCACAACATTAGAGAGTCTTACACACATCATGTTTGGGAACTGCAGCGTCATTCAGTATTTCCCCACAATGATGAGATTCTGTTTTTGTTCTCTGTTTGGGAAACATGTCGCACAGATCTCTGTGTTATGATCATAATGACACTAAAACTTTGGCTGCAGGCATCAGTACTTAGCATGTTATTGGTCAGCTTTGTGTCACACACACTGCAGATGCTCCTCAGGAGGTGTGTGTTCAGTCTTTATCTTAAGGGGTGCGTTTCTTTAGCAACAGGTAGTATAAAGTGTATCAAAGAGCCTCTGAGGTGGACTTTACCCTGAGCTCCTGCTGTCACTGCACTCCTGTGCTGTGCCGCTCTGCTGATGCTGTGGTTTCCTGTGCACACTGAGAGACAAACTGAATTGTAGTAGAAAAATATATTCGCGCTTTTTTTTAATTATGCACAACATGATAAATTGAGTATGCAATGTAAGGAGGTGATAAGGAGCAGATATATCTCAGTTTGTTGGATTTACCCTCTCTTGTCATGCCAAGTGTTTGAATGTGGTTGAACAGTTTTATAGCACAGAGCTCACATTAGTTCAAGTTACAGGTGTTTAGGGATGGGTACCTTTCACATTTGAAAAGATGCAGTATCAATGCCCGGTACAATCAGTACCAGTACTCAACAGTACCAATTTTTGGTCCTTTTTGTGTTCATGTGGTAAAAAATATCCATTTATTAAAAAAAAATGTTTTCAACTTAACATATCAATTCTCAAAATATAACCTTGCAATGCTGTGTTCATGTCCAGCATGGAGAATTGCCTACTCTTCCACTCCCTCACAGTCACAAAGATGCATTAAGGTACCTAAACATGGTACCTTTTGATTTTATGTGAAATGGTACCTGATACTTGACAGAATTTGGTAGGTACCTATAAAAGTACCTAATTTGGTACCCATCCCTGGAGGTGTTGCTGTATTGATACGGCAGTATATCGCAGTACTTTGACCTGTGATAAGATATCAATATTTCAACTCTTAATATCAATATTTTGTTCAAATAAAAACTCATATTTTAGGTGAGATGGAAGTATAATACGCCTTCTGCACCTCCACTGCAGTAGATGGCGCTGAAGACACACTCTGCCGTATGTTGCCCATAAACTATATAATAAATATAATCTCAAAGTGTATTCAAAATATTTTATTCCTAAGCTTGATGATGTAGGTTTTGATGCTGTAAACATCAATGCTTTCTCTTTTTTCTTGGGTCAGTTGTTTTAAAATCATTTTAAGTTTAGTTTTTACAGCATAGTAGGCTGATAAAATAATAATCATAGTCATATTTGTGCAATATTAGATTTTTTAAGAGTAACATTGGTTACACCAAGTGACATTTATAAGTTTCACCAACTGACCACGTCTTTCACCCAATTATTTTTTTACAGCATAAGTTTAATGTCACAGTAGTTTAAGTGACAAACTTGACACACTTTGTTTTTAAGTTAAGTGTATGAATAAATCAATGCATCTGACTTTTATTATTTCAAAGTTGCTTCCAATCAATTAGTAAACTGTGTAGAATATTATATTGAGATATCGTGATATTATTGTATCGTGACCCAAGTATTGTTAAGCGTATGTTGGTGTTGGATGTGGTTTATATTCAGAACATACACACAGTGTTTTTGCTTAAACATCCCACAGCTGAGACAGCACTATGACGTGGATGAGGGAGTTAAAAATTAGTGCTGGGAAAAAAACTTGCTAACGCTGATCTTTTGACAACACGTAGGACCTTTCACTTACACGTCGTTCTATATGGAGCAGGAGGCAGGGCGGGTCATCCACTTATCTGAATGTCAGCAGTTTGATCCCTAGCCCCACCTGCTCACCTGTCCGAGTGTCCTTGAGCAAGAGGTTGAAGAAGTCCGACTGAGTGCTAAAGGTGTGACCGTTAATGTTGACTTGTATTAGCATGTGGCTTGTTGTTAAACAGTGTGTGAATGGATGAATGTCAGCATGTATTGTGGAGCTCTTTTCTGAAAAGCTGCTCTCAGGTTTTCCAGGATTGTACTTTGGCCCTCACCTGTTAAATCATCCTTATCGTATTTACTGCTCCTCCCTCATAAACGTGTGATTCCATCCAAAGGTCCAACCTCATCTGAACACTCACCCAACAATCAGCAACCCTGCTGATTTCATATAAACTCTGAGATTAATACATAACTGTAACAGTGAGGGTGTGTGTGCTGAGGCTGCACTGGCTCATCTCAAACACGCTCCTGCCAGAACGACGGCAGCGATAACCTGTGATAGCAGAGGATGTCTCAGAGATAACTGCAGGTTTATCAGGTGACAGGTGGGAGGGGAGGTTTTTTATCAGAGCAGCAGGTGTCCATTACTGCTGCTGCTGCCTCATGCACATGTAACATCAGGGATAAAGTGAATCATTTCAGTATGTAGTTAACTTCCTTTGTGTCAGAAAAAAACAGCAATAGGTTGTAAACTCTTTAAACTGAGTCCTGGAATTAGGAATAGACAGGGAATCGACCGGGCTGATTATTGGCGCTGATATTCTGAATTTTTATTTTTTTAATAATTTTATTTTATTTTATTTATTTATTTGTATCCATTTATTTATTTTTATCTATTTATTTTTATTTTATTTATTTTTATTTATTTATTTTTTATTTATTTGTCAATTCTACAGTCACTACTTTGTATCTAGCATTGCCCCACCCACAGTCACCCACTATCTGATTGGTGACACACAGCGCTATTTTTTGGAAAACTTTACTGTAGAAAACTTTATTGAGCTATTTTTTTTTTTAAGTTTTCATTTAACTTTATAACACACGCTGCTTAGCCTGGGAGCTGTTTTAAAAACGTATGCCTGAGGGCATTTAAACAAAGTCAAGTGTTCAAGTTTGTATTATTCAAAATTTTTACACCTGTATTTCAGTTTTATTGTAAATGAATATCCACTCCAAATTTTGGTTATTGGCCTCCTTGACTACTAAAAATCGGTATCGGCCCTGAAAAAAACACATCAGCATATCTCTACTTGTATGTTACTTCAGCGTCTCTCCTTTTGTGTTTTGTAAATTTCTAAGTTTTCTTCACAAAATGGACCAACTTTGTTATTTTAAACCTCCTAATTAGGCAGTCTGCTGTTCAAAATCAGTGTTTTTCCAATAGTTTTTGCCATATTACTCCAACAAAAAGGGTATGTTAATAACTTGAAAAAATGTAGCCAAATGTTTGAAGTTTGTGTTTTCTGAATGCTTTTTAGCTTATAAGTGATGTCAGGAGGCTGCAAGCTGAGCTGCTACTTCAGCTCAGTTTTTTTTTTTTTTTTTTTTTTTTTTAACGATTCTCAATGTTTTTCTTTAGCTTGTCCTTTCAGAGAGGTTTTTTCTTTAAAACTAAAGAATTTACAAGTGGTAGAGATGCTGAAAACATCTGAAATCCTCTACACCCTGCCTTAATTGGGCTGCCAGCTGAGTCGCTCTTTAGGTCTAAAAAAAGCTGCATAAAGTGTTTTAGGTCACATATTAGGAAAAATCTGCAAGAAGTGAAGTCAAATGAGGTAGCAGGTTGGATAAAGACGGCAAGCTCCTCATCATAATTTTTTTTTTCTTTTTGGCATTTTCATGTTATTGTTTTTGCAGTAATGGGCTTCCATACAGTTTTAAAATGAACCAGGGACAGAATTGTGAAACTCACTGTCTCAAAAACAGTTTGTGGCAACATCATGAAGACAAAGTGAGACACACAGCTTCAGGAGAAGCAGGTTCTTCACCTGCACACGGGATTATTTCCCCAGGAACAGGTCACAGCAGGATTAGCCTCCGCTGCAGGCTGCTGCAGTTTCATTCTCTCAGATATAGACTTTATATATCCCAGTATATTATCCAGCTTTAGTTTCACATCACATGATATAGTTTAGATGATGATGCAGCAACAGACCTCTGTACAGCTGTTTGTATCCTCATGGATTTATTCAACTGTCAGGAAATAAGTCACTAAAACCAATCAGTGTGGGGTTTTTTTTATCTCCTTTTTTATTTTGATTGAAGACGGACCTTTCTCTTTCTGTTGTTTTACTCTTAAATTAAGTCTGAGTGAAGCCTTTGTTTAACTTGTTATTTTCAGTGAAGGTGAGACTCTAAAAAATCAACAAGCCCTTCTTTCTGGCAGCACATGGACAGGAAAAGTCTTAACTGTGAATCATTTGTCACTAACTACTTGATGCAATACCTGGAAAGCACACATTTCACAACAGTATCTGTTCAGATTTTAGGAATAAATCTTAAACTTCACCGTGCATAGATTTCTTCATAATGAAACAATGCAGTGATTTGTTTCTGAAGCTGTTTTGAAGCTTTTGACTCTTGCAAAACATTGTGAAATGATCAGTAATGGCTTTAATAGTTCTGATATTTCTCTCTTGTGTGTGTCTGCAGGAGGACAGAGGCGGACTGAGGCCTCGTCTCTGCAACATGAAGAAAGGACCAAGCGGATACGGCTTCAACCTGCACAGTGATAAGTCCAAACCGGGTCAGTTCATCAGAGCCGTGGACGAGGACTCTCCTGCTCAGAGAGCCGGGCTCAGACCGAAGGATAAAATCATCCAGGTACACAACAGGCCCTCAGAATCAGACTCTTATAACACGGAGAGTTTGATTTGTTTGTATGTGTATCAGCTGTAATCCTATTACATGAGTGGGCAAACTGAAATCCCAGGAGGTATTAGGTTATTATTAGACTGGGAGTTCATGCAGCTGTAATGTGGATAGGTTTGTGTGTGTGCTCAGGTGTGTTTATCCATATGTTAAGTGTTATCATCATGTGTTATGGTAGAAACTAGTTTCCCCTCCCTATGTGCGCCATGACCGGACCTGCTGGCCTTGTAGAACATAGCGGGGTCACAGTTAATCCACTTACTGCGTCTGAGGGCTGAATTACAGGCTGCTCACACAGTCTGAGGCTTGCTCACGTGCAGCACAAAGAACAGGGGGGGCAGGAGGATGTGAATGAGGAAACTCCACAACTGTAACTACTGACTTCAAGAATAAAGCTTCAAACACAACATGGAAGAAGTTAAAGGGGTAGTTTTTTTTTTTTTTTTACACATTTTAGCAGAAAGTTGAAAATACATCCTCGTACCTGTTCAACAGATCTCCTGAGTTTGATTTATGAGGTCAGAGTGTCAGAGGAGGGTCGCTGTAACAGAGTGTTCTGTACCACCTGTGTAATATCCACAGTCAGCGTGGGAGTGGGTGAAATTCCTGACAGTATCCAAACCTCGGATCTCCCTCCCCACGGGAATTCCTGGCTGCCTTATCTCCCTGGATGCTTGATTAGTTCCAGCTCTGGGAGTTTGCTTGTACTCTGCGCTCTGAAACAACAGTTACTGGATGTTTCCATCAGAACGGCTCAGTCAGCTGTTTTTTCATTCACTTCTTTTAAACTTGAACAAACGAGCAAAGATCTGTAGCTCAGCACACTAATACTAAACTGAAACATGTTTTCAGTTTCAGTTTAAAGCTTGCGTGATGTGAGAAAAATGTGAAGGTATCTGAGTTATGTGATGTGGCTCTAACAATAAAAACAGATTGAATTTATTTTTTTTTGTAACGAAACTTTTGATCGTCTGATTATTTTCATAAACCACATCCTTCCTTCTCTCCCCTCATCCACCTACTCCTTCATCTCCTCCTTCACTCTCCCCTTCTTCTTCTCTTTTTGTACAACCTCTCTGCCCTCTCCTCCTCCACTTCCAACCCTCCTCTTTCCTTTCCTAACCCTCTCCTCGTCATTCTTCTTTCTCTTCTTCATCCTTCTTTCATCCTCATCTTCCTCCCCTCCATCTTTTTTTAATTCTCCTTCCATCCTTGTCCCTCTCTTCCTCCTCATCCTCCTCTTCTTTAGGTGAATGGCGTGTCCGTCATCGGTATGCAGCACTCAGAGGTCGTGGCGGCCATCAAAGCTGGAGGAGACGAGAGCAGCCTGCTGGTGGTCGATGCTGAAACTGAAGAATTCTTCAAACGCTGCAACGTCCTGCCGACCGAGGAACACCTCACGGGTATGACATATGAATACCCACAATGCATTTCATGTCTACAGTCACAGTCAGAAGGAAACAGCAGTACACATGCTTAGAGCTGATGTTATGATGCTTGTCCCCCCTGCAGGACCTCTGCCTGAGCCAGTGTTAGAGAGAGCATCAGAGGAGGAAGAGGTGAGGACTCACACTCTCTTACACACACACACACACACACACTCTCACACAGTTACAGATAGCGACCTGGGAAAGCCTTACTGATCCTCTGTGAACTTTCCTGGTAGCAGATTACGAGTTCTGGTCAGTGTTATGAAGCCGTCACTCTGTCTTCATGTGTCTCCTGAAAAATCTCACACACACACACACACACACACACACACACACACACACACACACACACACACACACACACACACACACACACACACACACACACACACACACACACACACACACAGACCTGGGCCTGACTGATAACATTTTAAAGGAAGACTCAGATTACACCCAGAGACACTCCCTCACTCCTGTTTCTGTACCATACCCCCCTCTGAAACCCTAAAGACAATGGATCCTTCGTTACCCATAATGCACTTCACAAATTTTTCCAATTAGACTCATTCTGCCATGTCTTTATTTATAATACGTTAAAAGATCTCAGAGTGGTTAAAGTGATGTGACATCATCAGTCACGTTCTCGCAGGACGCTCTGTGTCCCAATGTTTGTATTTTACATTCTTAAATTGGTGGAATATCCCTTTAATTAGCGCTCAGTATCAGCTCTGTGTTGGTGGTGTGGCATTCCAACATCACAGCATGGCGGGTTTATCAAAAGTAAATACTTCACACACACACACTCACACACACACTCACACACACACACAGAATGACAACATGGGAAAAGTGGATTGGCCTCCGTGGTGACACTGTGGCTGACCCTTCACCATGGCAACCAGAGCTCACCCGAGTGTGTTTCCCTCCCTGGCTCACTAGTTTCCCCCAGGATCACGGGATTGAAGTGGCTTTAACTCTCAGGGGGAGTTGGGGATTATGTTAATGAGAAGACTAACAAGCACTGGTCCCACACACACACACACATCCACACACACACACACACACATGCAGACATTCTTTTTCTCTGCTGCAACAACAAAACCAACAATCAGTCATTCAGCTCAAATTATGTAACAGAGTGCAGTGTAAATGCTAATGACCACTTCTCGTGTGTGTGTGTGTGTGTGTGTGTGTGTGTGTGTGTGTGTGTGTGTGTGTGTGTGTGTGTGTGTGCGCACGCCCCTCACTTTCTTTCATCAAATACTTGAAATAAAAATAGATTGACCTACACAATCGAAAACTTCCCCTGCTTTGCTTTGATAATATGTAAAGAGATATGGTAGCCAAGAGGTGCCAATTAAGAAAAACAAGTTTAGGTGATTCATTTTCTAAAACTGATTAAAATATTTTTCTTACCCATGCTTTACACAGGAACATGTGGCGTACCCTAAAAGCTTCTCTTTTACATTTCCAGAATAATAATTTCTTTTTATTTTTGGGTTCCATAAAAAAATTGACAAGAAAAATTGAATCAATCTTTATTTATACAGCACCAAATGTTATCTTAAGATAGTTTACAAAAAACATGAACAGGTCTAGACCTTCTTATGTTTCATTAATAACAAAGACCCATCATGAAGATGAGATAAGGAGACTGACCTCACTTAAACTCACCATGAGTACAAACCTGTGCAGCAGTTAGCAAGTGAAAAAAGTAACTTGTTTTACCAGTTTTTCCACTTTTTTCTGTCATTTTTTCTGTCACTTTTTCCTCTCACTTCTTACATCAGAGTAAAAACATGTCACAAAAACTTCAGGGCAGTGGAAAAACATATCAAAACACAAAATAAAGAAAAAATGTTTATTGATCACAAGGAGTCTCTTTAGTTACCTTTTTCATTTAAGAAAAAAAATAAAATGATTTTTTAATAGCTTATGTTTTATATTATTTGATGCTTTTTTTTCCTCCCAAAAGTTATCGTTCCTCATCAGCTAATACTCAGGACGGGAGGTTAAACCTGGCTCAAAATAAGCCATGGAAAAATTCCCTACCTGATGTCAAGTCACAAAAAAATCAGGAATAAGTCAAACTTTAAATTTAGGTACTCTTAAAAGTAAATTAAAACCAAAAGGAATATTCTGAATATTTTATATTCATAGTGTTAAAATTAATTTTTTTTATATATACCTGCTAAAAATACTTTATTATGTGCGTGTAATGTTTCTTACTGTTGTTGTCGAAACAAGTTTTATCTTAGAAAAAGTCCTGCTCAACTTTCCTTCATTTGCAGAATCTTTATAATTTAACTGTGGTCACAGATTGTAATATTATTTAGAGGTTTATTTTATGTATTTTATAATCTGTACTTGAAACTTTTTAACTAGTTCTTTTATTTCAAGTTAAAGAAGAGTGTTTGTATCAGCACAAAAGAAATCAGAGGTTATTTTCTGTTAAAAATCCTAAAGAAAGAAGAAGAAACTTGCAATGGTTTGAACTTTTTTTCACGTATCAGGCCTAATTTCTCTTCTGAACTGAACTAATCAAAGGGAAATGACCCAAATAAAAGGGATTTGTTTCCACTTCTGCCCCTCAGGTCTTCTTTAGCTAACCACAGAGATAGAAATAAACAGCAGCCGGTCAATTACAGTTAACATCTTAAGAGGTTTATAAGTTTAATCAGTGGGAATAGAAAGGCCATCAAAGGAGGACAGTCTGGATTAAAGTGCAGCCGCTGTGCTTCAGTTTGTGTGTCTGTTAGCAGCCTCTTCTTTGTGTCATGCAGCATATTGTAGCGTTTGTCCAAAGCCACTTACAGAGTTTATTTTTAGCCCGGCAGCTGTTTACGAATCATACATGTAGTCAGTCACACGGGGCCACGGCTCATCTCAGCAGCATGTGTTAATATTTCATCCAGTTTAACATCCTGCTCACAGATTAGTGCTGACACTGAGCCGCTGCTTTAATAAGTAAGAGAGAAGGATGTGATTAAAACCTGCTGGGTGTCCAGTTTACTGACAGGAGAGCTCTGCTGCCCCCTGCTGGAGTGTGTTACAGAAAAAAAGACCTACTGTTATTACTTTAGAAGATGTGATGGTTGTTTTAGACTTAAACGTGTGTTTCTTGTGTTTTTCAGGCTGCAGCGGAGGAGATTAAACGCACCGTGTCTCAGAGCTCAAGTGCCTCGTCCAACAATTCCATGCCAGCAGCCGCACCAGCCGAGGTACAGAGCACATTGAAATAAGTTACAGGTGTTCAGGTGTTCTGCAGGATGTGCTCTTGTGTGGAAAAACCTTAAGTTACAATTATTTGAATCCTTCATCTTTGTTTGTTTCCTTAGTTCTTTTAAAAGTCAGGTTAGAAAATATAAGACTTACTAGATGAAGAAAAAGGATATACGGAGAGCAAAAGCAGTACGAACACAATCCTGTTCAGAGATGAAAAGCACAGAATGAATTCAAAGCAGTGAACCTTTGTGAATCTGTTTTTGTGTGTGTGTCTCTTCAGGTGGAGAGGACCCCCGAGCCAGCCGACAGTTTGGGTCTGGGTCTGTCCCTCGCTCAGGCCAAAGAGAGAGCCCACCAGAAACGAGCCGCCAAGAAAGCCCCGCCCATGGACTGGAGCAAGAGGAACGAACTGTTCAGCAACCTATAAACATCATCACTATCCTCATCTTCATCATCAGCATCTTCATCTCCTCCTCCGGCCCGTTCGTCTGCTCTCTGGATTTTATTTGTCGTCACACTGAACAGACCCGTTTTAAACTCTGTTAAACAGTATTATATGATGATTTTATGTTTTAATTGAGGGTTTTTGCCACTTTTGTGTCATGTTTTAAAAAAAATGTCCCACACAGGAATGAATGTTAATATATGAGGAGGAATGTTTAAGGAGAAAATGAAGAATAATGTGCAGCTCTGTGAGAAAGAACAGGGTGGAGAGGAAAAGAAATTACCGGCAGATTTTGAGTTTAAGTTGAAATAACGTCAGATTTTCTTTTCTGTGATCAGCGTCTAGAAGGAAAGATTTACTGTAGTCTGTATGTGTGAATGATCAGTGCTAAATATGACCAATATGAACTGTTTTATGACAAACTGTCCGAGTCTTTGACTGTTTGAAGGGACTGATACACTCCTCCCTTCTGTCTCTGTCATCTTTCTGATTGCAGGATGAAATCACAGATTATTTTTTCATGTAGCTCTTTATAGATTTGTAAATACATGAATAAATGATTGAACATTTATTTCGACTGACTTGAAATATGTGAAGCTTAGTAAGTTGCTGATTCTGCTGCAGATTTGGGTCTAAATGTCAACGACACTGCAGACGATTTTCATCATGTGAAGAATATCAACGGAACTTGTCCAGCTACATAGAAATGACAAACTTGATGAATGCACATCAGTAGTTATAATATCTGAACCTAAAAAAGCTTCCAATAAAAAAGTCCTGCCCTTGACAACAAACTGATGAGTTGAAACTGGAAAAACGTCAGGATGCAGATCACCAACCAGTTTTTCAGTGGGGTTACTTTTGATAGATTCTTTGCTCAGTTTGTTCATAATTGTTTGATTACTTTTGACAAAAATCCAAGTTAGCCTTCTTTAAGAAAAGAATTTTAAAAAATATTCAGATTGTTGAAAAACACCAAAATGTATACCCCGTGACGTTTTTAACTCATGGGATATCTTTAAAGAAGCCCTAGAAATGTCACCGGTGTGTTTTTTGAGAACAAATTCTGACAAAAAACCTAGAGGTTACATCCTTTATTAAAAAATTTCAGATTGTTGAAAAACACCAAAATGTGAAAATGTGTTTCTTGTTAAGTTTATTTATTTATTTATTTTTTTACCCCAGGGTGTCTTTAAAAAGCCCTAGGAGCATCTACACTGCATTTTGGGGAATTTAAATTTTTCAAAATTTTAACAAAAAAAACCAAGGGGTTAGCCTTTGTTTCGCTTTGAAAATTTTCAGATTGTTTAAAAACACCCCAGGGTGCACCATGTGAGGTTTTTAACCCAGAGGTATCTTTGAAAAAGCCCTGGGGTATTACTATAGTGTTTTGAGGGAATTTAATTTTTTTTTTTAATTTTGACAAAAATTCAAGGGGTTAGCCTTTGTTCTTTAAAAAAAAAAAAAAAAAAAATTCCAGTTTGCTGACTTTCAGCTTTAAGTCAAATGAGCCAATTAACAAACTTTGTTGAATCAGCATCACTGGAGGCCAAAGTTCTCTGAATATGTCTATGTAAGTCAATAAAATGAGACTGTATAAAAAATTCAAAAGGCTCATAGTTCAGTACAAACTCTCCTTTAATCATTTGCAGGGTGATACAGAACTCTTAAATATGTATAAAACTAACAGCCATCTTTTAAGATAAAAAACAAGAACAGTGCTTTAACTTTGTGTCGATGTAAAAATATTAAAACAGTAACAACAGTGAGTCTTTTTTTAACAACTTGGAAAAAAATCATTGAAAAAAATCAGAATGTATTTGTTGGAATAATGCAGGCTTTCATTTTTTTTGAAGATGTATATTGTACGTTTACAATCAAGGTTAAATCAAAAAATAATATTTAATTTGCAGATAAATCATATAATTTTCTTTAATTCCATTTGTAGGTGACAGATAAAAAAAGTTTAACCCTGCAGCTGAACGCTGTCCGACATCCAGATACAGGATCCCACAGAAATTTGTGTGTGAATGTAACTCATAACTTTTTAAAACCAGGCTTTTTAAAACAAACAAACAAACAGGAAATAATCATAAAAGGGTCTTGAAGACTTTAGGTTCTCTGTTTAAGAGTAGTTTAAGAATTGCTCCATTAGATAACCTCAGCGTACAGATGAGAAACAAGCTGTAATGGCTGGTCGCAGTTTGTCTACTAAAAGATTTTTTTTGGCAACGTTTTTCGCCAACAGGCTCAGGATGTTACCTAAAAGGATTAACATTGTTACAGAAAAAATCTCTGTGGATAGAGAAAAGAAATTCCCCATCATCGGGCTCTGAGTGTGTCTAAATTTGCTGTTTAAAGCTTTTCAACACGCTCTCTATTGGACGCTTTTAGAACTACAGTTTTATACCCCTACACATTTTCTAAATCTAAATGTTTGTTCTGCTTAAAAACACAAATTAAAACATTTTGCTTGCATTAAATTTACTGTTGGGATACCTGTTGTTGCATCTTTTCTATGTAATCTGTTTTATAGATTCTGTTGGAGACAAATCAGGAAAAAAAATCACCATCTGTCGTTTCTCAAGAGGCTAAAGTTTAAGCCATTACACCTTGTTTCACTGCTGTCAGCTGCAATAACAGAAACAAACATGTAACAATCAGTGTTTCAAAAGAAAACCAGAAATAAATGTAGCCAGGGTTCAAAATAAAAGAAAGACTCTCTGAATTGAACAACTCAAAATGAAATGAAGAAGGTTTCAAACACTGTAGTGAAGCTGTGAGCTCGTCTGCAAATATTAACTCTGTAGAAAATTGAACTCTTATTTACAGTAAACAGAACCTCTGTCAGTGTTCAGACACTTTAAAATAATCAACATTTGATGAAATGTTTAGTCACAGACCTCTGAACATGTCAACTCCCTGTAATGCTTCAAAGAAATGATGTGTCCTCTTTTTGAACCTCCTGAGGAGAATAAAAAACTTTGGTAAAAACATGTAACATTAAATCTGAAACATCCATGTGGTATCTTCTGCTTTAATACAACAAATAAAATACTCTCCTCGTGTTATAGACAATAAGCAGCAGATCCATTTAACACAGTGAGGCTGATGTACAGCGGAGAGGAAGTCCATCAGTTAGAAAACGTTTATAAATATATTCAGTATAAAGATTTCTGACTACACACACAGAGCCACTAAAGGCTTCTCTTTACATTTACAGGTAACATGAATTTAATGGACCCTTGTTCCCTTTAGTGATAATATTTTAAAACACACGCATCTGTAGGGTGTTTGTTGTAACATTCCCAGGTGTGCGTCCTGAGGCGAAGTGCTGCATGAAGAAACTTTGTAATACTGAGGAGAAGATGTGCAGGAAATCCTCAGAAGTGAAATCATTTTCTGTCCTCAGAGCATCAAACGTTCATTTTTATCTCCCCTTTGCTGGATTCCAGACTGTTCATGGCTCTTTCTCCCCAAACAACAGAACATATTCCTGTGAGGCAGAGTTCAGGGACATTACTCCAACATGGCGTCCAGCTGATCAGCCAGGTCGTCAAACATGCTGCCAATGTCGTCCAGAATGTTCCCCGCTGCCTTCACAGTGCCGCTGCTGCTGCTGTGGATCCGACAGAAAGTGTTACAAAGCTTCTAAACAAGAGGTGAGGATTAGAGATGTTTTCTCTAATAAGATATAAACTATGGAAAGAAACTGGTCATTTTTTTTGGGTGGAAACACATTTTGTTGTGGGATTGTGACAAAATTTGGCATCAATATGACTTAAACATAAAAACGTTCAGTATCTGCAATGTAAATTAAAATCCTCAAAGACTTTTTTTTGCCTTTTTACTCATTATCTCACATAGATCTGTTCAGCCTGAGCTAAAAGGTTTAAAAAGTAAATGAATTGCACTACATAAAAACACCAAACACATTTAAAAATAACTTTCTGAGTGTAGAAGCATGCAAAAACAAGTGTAAATATTAACCTATAAAATGTCACACACCTAAGAACAGTCCTGTTTGTTGTCTAAATTTGACTTCTTATGTGTTTTTTTAAGTACTCAAAAAAGATTTTGTTGATCTCTAGTCTCCAACCAATATTGTGAGCAGGAAATTGATTCTGCACATATATTCCAGCATTTATGGTAATAAACTACCACATTAATAATCTGTGGTTTTATAATCTATCTATCAAAATCTCATGTTGCTGTTATTATAATCTGTATTGAAGAATGTCTCTGTCTCTTTTTTCATGCACCACCATCACACAGATTAGATCAGCGGTCTTACCCGTCCACTGTGCTTCCCTGTGCCAGTCTGTTTTCCACCACTTTAAGTGCCGCCTCCAGTGACGTGCTCGTCTGCTCCAGTCTCTTCTGAGCCAGAACCTCCAGACCGATGACCCCGCTCTGAGGTGTCGCTGCTCTCCCTGCAGAGGATGGGAATGAATGTGCCGGAGCCGGGGAGGACCGATCGGGGAAGGTAACACACTGGACAGAGGCAAGGTTCATTCCTGCGGTGGAAAGAGAAAAAATTCAAAAACTATTTCAAATAAAAGCATTTTTATGCAATGCTTGCATTGCCAGGGTTCTTACACAGTTTCAAAGACAAATTCAGTGTTTTATGAGGTCTCAACAAACCTCAGACCTCAACCTCAGAAATATAAAAATAGTTTCTTTGATGAAAACCTGTGTATGAGTCCTACTCTGGGAAATAAACATCACTTCCTTTTGTTTTTATTAATTTGAATGGGGCTAAACCAATGAGAGAACAATCTGATCATTTTGGTTTTAAGTTATGTATAAAGTGCAGCTGAGGGTGGGTAAAGTGTGTTACCTGCTCCTGAAGCCGAGGCTGCTCCGAGCACTGGAAGCCTTGATGCGGGTAAACCTGAAGCTGTCTGTGGACTCTGTGGACTCTGTGGTTTAGGACTCGCTGTCTGTGGGTGTTTCACAGGTTTAGGACTTGGTATGCTTGTGTGTAAACTCCCACCCAGCTTCAGGGAGACGGTGTGAATCTGAACGCTGGTCAGTTTAGGAATGGCTGTCTGAGCATTAGGCTGAACCGCCTTCAGGGGTGTAACAGGTCGGCTGTTTGGGGAGATTTTGAAAGGACTGGATGGTTTTGAGGACACTGGCGGTTTTGGACCTTTTCCCATCGATCCAGCTCTCTGGAAGACCCTTCCTGGTCTCTGGGATTCGTCATCACTCTGTGGACTGATGTTGTTGTGTATGTGGAGGCTCCTGATTTGTTGAAAGTGGTTTTCCTCTCTAGTCGGGGTTGTAGCCTCCTCAGGGGACAGAGAGTCTTTAGGTTTGTGTCGTCTCTTCACCGTGTCGGACTCCTTCAGGTTGAACTCTGGGAGCTCCAGGCTGTTGGGTATCTGGACTTCAGGAGGAGTCTTGACTTCAGCGTCAGGCTGGTTGGCGGATGTGATCCTGGGTCTCTGTTTGATGGTGAGGTTTCCGTCTTCAGCAAAAGGAAGACGCTGGACAGAGATGTGTTTTGGAGACGCTGTAGCACTTTTTGTCGGTCGTTCACATTTCCTGGCTCTTTCATTTTCATCATGTGTTACCTCGATCCTCTCACTGCCTGTCCTTCTCAGACCTCCAACACCAAGAGCAGGGACGGGCTTGGAGTGCTGCAGGAGGATGTGAGGACTCATGCTGTGTGGATTTGGCGAGGACGCCGGGCTGAAAACCGGAGAAGCTGGGATGTTTGTTGGAGGGATATCGATCCTCCTGGACGGACTGCTGCTGCTGCTTCCCTCCAACCGTGCAGCGATGCTCCTCACGCTCCCTGTGCTCTCCGTCTCCACTCCTCCCTTCACCTCGTCCTCCTCCACCTTTCCATTTCCTGGCTGGCGTGCAGGGCTGCTGCTCACTGAGCTCATCCTCTTTGGTGGGGGAGGAGGCGGGCCTTTGCGTCGGGATCTAACAGCGAACGAGTGGCTGCGGTTGATGTTGCGTTGGGCTCCTGAGGCGGTCGTGTGTCCTCTCCCTGGTCTGCGTGACAGGGTGGCGTACGAGGGCATCGCTGCAGAGGAAGTCGTGTTGCCGTGCGGGTTCAGATCTTCGTCTTCGTCTGGCTCTCCATCAGAGAGAGCGTATCGAGTCAGGCTTTGTGCACGCTTCTTGTAGGGGCCCCTCTGGGTGTCCTCAGCAGGGATCTGACCAGGCCGGGGTCCCAGCACAGGTACAGCTCCAGGTAGAGGTTTAGAGGGCCCCCACTGGCCCCCATTAACACCTCCTGTCTGGTTTTGGAGGTAAGTGAAGCTCTTCTGTGTGGGGGAGGGCTGTGGAGAGGGTGAGGTGGGTGAGGAAGGCGGGTGGTGCAGAGGCTGATAGAGGCGATTTGGGGACTGAAAGTGTTTGGCTTTAGGGGGAACAGCTGGGTAAGCGAAACGAGGCATCTTGCTGGGAGTGAGAGGGGGAGTCAGGGGGGAGAAAGGGAGTTTATTGGGTGTAACAGATCGACTCTGCTGCTCCCACATCTCAGAGGGTCTCTGTCTGCTCCCTCCACGCTTTGCCTCCTCCACTGCACCGCTCCCTAAACTCTCCTCTGACCGGCTGCACGTCCGCACTGACGGAGCAGCTACATGGTCTTGAGGATACCCTGAGTTTGAGTTTCCAGAATTCCCAGACTTCCCAGACCCCCTGGACCGCGTGCTGATGCTCTCCTGGCTCACTGACATGGCAGAGATGGCTGCTGCTGATGTCACACCTCTGATACCAAACGCCTCTGCACATCCACCTCCCGCCCTGCCCATCATGGCACTCTGCAGCTCAGCACTTAACTCGCTGTCCTGGAAGGAGAGAAGGGTCTTTGGGGTGCGAGGGGAGGGGCAGCAGTCATCAGAGGGAGCGTCAGGGTGAGCGTGCACGATGTGTGTCGGCGTGTGCTCGATGGCCACCAGCTCCAGGGCAGCGGGAGGTTTCCTCCTCAGAGTCCCGCCTCCAGCTCTGTCAGCTTGGACTCGAGAGCGCTGCAGATCACAGAGTCTCTTCACCGCCAACATGAGCTTCTTCTGATGGCCTGAAGCCAAAAGAGAATGACCATCATTACAACTTAATCAAACAGAACCCAAATCCTCCACAGAAAGCTTTACTAGGTGTTTCTCACCTAGTTTGGTGATGCCGATCTCCTGCAGGTCCTCCCAGGTGATGTCTTTGACGATGGTGATGGTGTCGTAGCCATTGTCGCACAATCTCTTTTGGTACTGAGGAAGTCCAATCACACTCAACCACTCTCCCAGGTTCCCCTGATCAGCAAACACACAAACAAAGAGTGAAGTGATGTAGGCCTTTGTCTGATTAAACCAAACAAAAGTAGATTCAGCCCATAAATGTTTCATAGAAGAAGAAAAGTTTTCTCACTGGAATGTAATCCGGCAACCACTCAGGGATGCTCAGTTTGCTGATTTCCATCGAGATTTTTTTCCGGTGGCCTGGTTTGGTCACTCCAATGGCTGTCAGGTCCTAGAGAATATAAAAATACATGAAAGAAAACAGTTTATAAATTAAAATAGTAGAGTTAAAATTAAAATTATAGAGTCTGTCAGTGACAAAAACAAGAACTTTTAGAAGGCATATTTTAAACTAAAAAGCACTTAGAGAGCGCAGACCTCCACCAAGCATATTGCGATTGTCACGCAACACTTAAGTCCTACTTTAATGTTATACTCCCTTTCAGCAAACTGTCGGCTACAATTTGATATTAGTTGCAGGTTTGTACGATAATTTGTTACCCGACAGAGTTATGACTATTATCATGACCCAGGACATATTTCATATTCTGGATCTTAGTATCCAGAATATTGCCAGGATCTGGATCATACCTTTACATTCGTCAGAAATTATGGTGATCTTGTCTTGTATTCTTTTGCAAAGCAATCTGACCATTTATCGTGGTGTTGTATACACATATGGTGAAAACGGCCCAATCTCACAATGATAAAGAATCCTTTGAAAAACCCTGGATCCAGACGGTGATCCAGATCACCACCAAAATTTAATCACTTCAACCATATCCTAATTTGAACATTTCCTGAAAATTTCATCAAGATCTGTTCATTAGTTTTTGAGTTGTGTTGTTCACAGACAAACAGACAAACTCTCCCAAAAACATAGATAAGAAATATGATTATATTTTAGCTGTAGCAGTTACATGACGGCTGGCTGAAGCAGTCCCAGAGCTACATATTTGTAGGTAACCAGTTATAGCACAAACCTCGGGAGTCATCCTGCTGATGGTGGGAACATCATATCCCGCACTGATAAAGTTGGAGGTGTACTGCTCCAACTGGAACTCACACAGCCACTGGTAGATGGCCTCAGCGTCCTGAGACAAAGAGAGAAAAAGGGAAATATTTATGAGACTTCTCTCCTGTCGTCCTCATGCTCATAGAAATGCTTCTTTGGTGAACTCACCTTGCCCTCCAGAAGGTGCTCTGGCCTCACAAAGCCTTTCTGAGGAGTGCCGTTGACCTGTCGACGGGAGCCACCTAGAAAACACACACAATTAATCGTGGCAGGCGACAACCTCAGACAGAAAATATTTCTTACTGATGGCAGAGAGTGAGATGTTAAATCTGTGTCCTGCAGCAGTCTGGGTGGAGGTGAGGGTGGGGTTGTCAGGTCTGTTGAGGTGACTTAAGTCGTGTTATCTGCATGATCTGAAATCCACTGAACACATTCCTGACTCATCTCTTTCTGAGTGGAGACACTTCTCCACAGATCACAGAGGAATGCTTCTTCCTCCAGTTTTCCCATCTTGGCCTCTCTTTGGCCTTGGGCAGGTGAGCGGTTGAGTGCTCCTTACGAACAAGATACTTTTTTATTTTCTACTAGAATCTAGTTTAGAGAGTTCTGTTTCTTCTGCTGCAGATTAATATTTCTCTGAGACATCCTCCTCCCCCTTGGAGCCTCTTGTGAGCAAAAGAAACGGCACCTGTTTGTGCTGGCTACTGTTTTGGTTTGTCTTTGATACTGTTTTACGGTGCCAAGGGAAGCAAAATTTAGACAAGTGCATGGAGCTACAAGAAAGCAAATGCAAAAAAAACCCCAGCAAGAGCTAGCTTTGTTAGCAAGGTGCGTGCATACACACTGTTAAATGCTAATTTTGCCTGAATACAGGCTTGAACATGCCCCAAAATAAGAGGGTTAGTTGTGTTTTTGCTTTAAAAAGAGCCTGGCTAGCTTTTTTCCCCACCCCTCAAGCTTTAATGCTAAACTAGGCTCACTAAATGATCAACTTGGCCTCCATTTTAATGTATCTGTACAAAAAATAAAGAAAATTTAAATATTGTTACCTCATCATCCAAGCTCTGAGGACATTTTAAAGTGTTGCAATTGGTCAGTCCAAACCATGAGATACTCCGAAGGCTAAGCATTCAGGTTTTTAATCTCGAATAGATATCATCTTGTCGTTTTGTTGCACATATTGATTTCCTGGCAGTATTTTTCACTTGCTCTGTTTTCTCTCTGATTTGTTTTTGTGGTCAGGCGCCCTGAACACCTGAGTGAGATAAACACACCTAGCAGAGAGGTATTTATCCTCAGGGCAGAAGACAAAAACTGCATCAACTTTTGGGCTGAGATTTTGCACACCACCAAATGTCTGACTCTGAGATTCTGTCAAAACAAGTCCAGACTATTATTGTGTAGAGATTGCATTTCTTTTTACAGATTCTGCCTTTGCATTTGTTTATTACTGGGATAGGAAATCTGCAAGAGGCAAGACTAAAACTTTAAATCAAAGTTGAGATCAGTTTGAATCTTCCAGGAACTTTCTGTCTCATCATGAACACTAAAACTTGCCAAAAACAGAATCTAGAAACGTAAATTATGTAAACAACACTGGATCCCTGCAGCTGCGACAAAACTAGTCGTTATATCTTACCCTTCAGGAGGAAGGAGAGCGACAGAGCTCCTGATGTTTGGCACTTCATCCTCTCTGCTATCCTTCATGCAGAGCAGATCTTTCTATAACTTCATCGATCCAACCCGTCCTCTCTGTCTGTCCCCTTCATTTAACTGATGTGTTTTTCTCTTTCTGCTTCTGTCTCCTCCCTCTGACCCCTCCCTCTCTCCCTCTGGCTCCTCATTTCTCGACTGCACTCTGACACTCCTTATTCAGCCGCAGGTCAAAGAAAAATCATCGGCCTGGTCCAGCACATCTGAGTCCTTAAGGTTTTTAAAGATCCCAAAGAAAGCAGATAAATGTCTGAGATTTTTCTGCACCTGCAGTTCAGATCTGACGGCCTGTACACAGAGACTCATTTCTTTGAGGGATCTTTTATATGTGGTTGAGAGGTTTTATAGGTTCCTGTGGTGAGGAGAGGTTTTTCCTTCTCCTTCCACCTCATTACCTCCCAGAGTTAAACACAATCACAGCTCATCCTGCAGGATGAACACACCACTTTAAACCACATTATCTCTCAAAGCATTCCTCAGGTTTGGGGTTCCTAAGGGCCCTCCTTTTATTAAACTGCGCCATAATTCTGTGCAACTATCTCTTGTACACTTGGCAATTTAACTTTAATAGTTTATTATCATTATTATGGTCATACCCTGAACAACTGTACACTTCGAATTTTTGTGCATTGAATACCTCACAGTATCTCTCCATTAGAAAAAAAGTTTTGATTGTGTCTTCAACTTTTATAGGGTTATTTGTCCTCTGATTAATTCTTTACAGTTTTATTTCCTGTCTTGCACTACTATAACAAGTTAACAATAAAAGTCTATTTAATTTCTTTGTTTTGCAAATAAAAATGTTATGCCCTAATGTCTCCCACTGGCATGACTTGAAGAGACTACAAATATTTTAATCCTCTTTCTTAGAAATAGACTGAAATGTTAAGTCAGAGAAGATATAATATTTTGAGTAATAAATTGAAATATTTTGACAAAAGGCTAAAAGAAAAGGAGGTTAATATAAATTTTGAACATTTTCAGCACAAATAGGGTCTCAAAATGTATCTCGGTATGAGAAAATAAAAATATTGTAGAACTTTTAGTTGGATTTGTGCATTAGAATTTCTTGTCCTGGCTGTTTCTCAAGACTGATAAGATGTTAAATCCATTTAAGATAGAAATAAAAATAGAAGTACAAGAAATAAATAAGTTTTTTCTCTTTTTCCCGCTGTTAGGAAAAAATATCTGAGATGTTATAATAACTCAAAAAATAAATGGAAACTGTAAACCTATTTGAAATTAAAGAAAAAAACAGATAAAAAAGGAAATTACTGAGAGAAGAAGTATTTTTTTTAAGATAAAAAAACATAAAAAGTGTCATGTTTCAACACAGAGAGGTTGTAGCAGTCGGCCACTTTGTATTTTTTAAACAGAGGGATGTAGGGGATCAGAAATTAAATGATTTTGTTGTCATTTAGCCCAGCAGGGGACGAAATGCAGACACGACATCATCATCATAGCCAGATTAAAGCTCAGGATTTATGACTGAGGAAACTGTGAGAGAGGAAAGAAGGAGCTTTAGTGGTCGGGGTGCGGATGAGACGGCAGTGAGCAGCAGTTTATCTGAAGGGTGGAGAAGTGAAGAAACCACAGTGATCATCTTCAAAGCCTCCTCCACCTCAGAGAAAGTGCAGCACGCAGCAGACTCTTTGCTAAGCCGCTCAGTGGAAAGAAAGTGTTTATGCAGAGTCAGACGTCCGTGCGAAGAGGAAGTCGGGGTATGCACGAGCAGATACAGACTAAAAATGTGCATGCGTTATAGACTGCATGGGCTGTGCACCCAAAGTCATTCAATCTGGCTCACCTGTACTTCCATCTGCTTGTTTGTTTGGGTCTGTTCCTGAAGTGTGGAGATGTTCCCCTGATTCACCAGCAGAGGGAGTCAGCTGCACACAAAAACACACAAGGAGAAAAGTATTGAAAACTTGACCTTTTTACTGGTTGAAGCACTTTGCAAAAAATAACATCAAGTCAAAAAATCTTAAATCAGGTATTTTTAATGTTAACTATGAAAGGTTTCAAGATAAATCTGTCATATTCTGACATGTTTACGTTTATTAAAGGCAACATTAGTTTTACAGGATTAATATTTTTGGAGTCTACAGAGTATAACATCAACCTTGCTGATCTAACCTTGCCATTTTCAGTGTTGTGGCGGTTTTGAATCCCGTTCTGTTTGTGTCCACTCTCTGAGCTCTGACCGCTGCCGGCGCTGCGGCTGCTGCCCACACTGCCTGAGCTGCCAACACTGTTCCTATCACCTAAGAGAGAAATTAACAAACAGAGAAACAGGAGTGAATTGAGAAATAGTCTTGCAGAGAATTTCAGGGTGGAGACAGCTTCATTAGTAAGCTGCCAAATGGTGAAAAAAAAAAGCATGGCAGTGATTTGGAGCAACACAGGAGTCAAAGAGGAGCTGTGAAGCAGAGCAGCTCACACACCATTTCGTCCTGCTGTGAGACATTTACAGTTATGTGTCTGGATTATTGGGGTGGAGGGATTTACAGGGTGGCATAGTAAGGTCAAGGCCTTGGGATATAGAAGGATAAAAACGGGAATAAGCTTCCTAAAAGAGGCCCTGTTCGTCATCAAGCTGGGAGAGGATCTGGTCTACAGGTTCAAGCAAGGTTTGGGGGAGAAGCAGGGGTTTTTGGGATCACACACCCTTACCAGTGGGCGAACTCCTGAGGACCCAAATGTCCTGAGTGGGGCTAGCAGGACTAGCTGCACCTAACAAACACACATTTAGACACACACTGATGACTCCACAAAGTGCAGCTGGGAGCGAACCTATCAAAGCTGAGGACTGACGGTGACGGGGTCTTTGCAGGAGGGAAATATGAAACCTGGGAGCATCAGTGGAATATTAGAAAATGGGCTTTTTATCAAGTCATTCAAATAACCCCTAAATCTTCTTCACATGTCGACAAGAGACACGAAACCATTTGGGCTACCTCCAACGTCTCAGAAATGCATCAAGGTTGTTGGACAGAAAACAAACAGATGGAAAAATGCAGGTGTGAGTGTGTGTGAGTGAGTGTTTTTCTACCTGTGGGATCATAGCCAAGTGAGTCCTCAGTCTGAGGGGCGGGGCCATTGCTCGATGGAGGAGCTCGGGATGCAAAGTGCTGCCGATGGCAAGATTTTGAGGCTTGGCGGGACAGAGTGCCCCCTAGTGTGAGGAAGAGAGGTTTGCATGCATGAGTTAGGGAGATGTTCATGTTCATGCATGTGTGAGGGTTAGTTTGAGCTGCATGCACTGGAATGAGAACAAGCTGCAAGATGGGGATGGAATCCATATTTTAAAGTCATGTGAGCACATTAGGAACTTCAGTGTGTTTTGTTGTTTCTTAAGTTTATTAAACAACAAGTAAAAAAGGATCATTACAGCGTAAATCCCCTCTGAAGTTACATAAGAGGCTGCTGAATGGGAATATAAGATCACCAGCGACGCTAGAGGGGCTTACTTTCCTTTTGTGTGTTGTTGGTCCTCAGCTGCTGACACCACTGACGTTATCGCACAGCTCAGGCACACACAAGCAGACATACACACATTTACGCACACACACTGCTGAGTTTGCCTCAGAAGCAAAGAGCTCATCAACGACTTAAAGTCAAACTCTCTTTCTGTTGTCTGTTCTTCCTCAAGCATGGGCGCACACACAGAAACACACACACTCTCCTGATGCAGACTGTGAGGGCTTTAGCACTGAGCTGACACTTTGCAATCTGGCCATAGTAATCCTATTAATGTGTATCTGTGTGTGTGTGTGTGTGTGTGTGTGTGTGTGTGTGTGTGTGTGTGTGTATGTGAAGACCCAGAAACGTTTCAGCTTGTGTGTGTGTGTGTGTGTGTGTGTGTGTGTGTGTGTGTGTGTGTGTGTTTGTGTGTGTCCGATGCTGTTATTGGACCCCTCACTGCGCAGCCCGTCTCACTGTTTGAATGTCAATGGCTTTACAGCTGCAAAACAAGCGTTGAGATCATGTTCCCTTTATTGTCAGGGATTAAATCTGATGATTTCCTGAAGCGTCCAGTGATCATGCATTCCTACATGACAGATCCCACTTGTGTACAAGGGTCGAGTTATATTCTTAGCCTGGTTATAACCATTGGGTGCAGTTAGCCCTTTAACACCACTCTGTCAGCTCAGTGCGGAGGTTTTAATCTGGCCCTGGGACAGAGTTACTGAAATCAGTGTGGGATGAGAAATGTTTCGTCTTGCTGTGCTCCCAGTGGTCTTCTTTAAAGACATATTCACTGAATGAAATGTCAAAACCTAGAGGTTAAAGATACAAATGTATACCTTCTTCATCTCTACAGTAATCCCTGAACCCACAGTTTTACACCCTGGGTGTGAGACAGCAATTACACAAAATGACTACAGGGCTTTCTTCCTCCTGTTCAGTCAACAACTTAAGAGGCAACCATGTGTTAAGATTGAAATAAAGTCTGTCCCTTTTTGGTTAGCTACAGCTCTGGTCAGTTCATCAATTTATAGTGAGTCTCAGTTTTACTACAGATAGTTAGTTACACAGAGGATTTGCTCCACTTGGTTTCTGTGTTATCAACCAGAGGAAGAAACTGATTTTCTTGTGGTTTTCTTGGAGTTTACTGGTCTTAAGCCTCTGGAAATTACATTTTGAGAAGCAGATTTAATTGTAACGGGAAATCAACATAACACTACTGCAGAAAAGGGCTGGGATTGCATTGTGTTTTGCCTGCTTTTGCTCTCCATATTGAAAAAACCTATAGCAAAAATCCAATGATAACCTTCATATTTTTATTCGTGTGCTTAAATGCTAGCTTCTAGTTGTAGCTGACTCACTGTTAAATGCATGCAAAGAAATGTAATGTAACTTTTGTTTCTGTTCATTTTGGCTCCCCCTGTGGACAAAGCAGCACTTCTTAGCTTCTTTTGTGAATCTGTCCTGTACCTGTAGCTGTGTACCTTTTCTGATGTAGCAAACACCCTGCTTTTATCAAACAGTCTATAAACCTCTGTGAATCTTTGCCCAGAAAGGTACTGAGTCCGTTTGAGTGATTGACTTTTCTGATGACGACGAGCTGGCAGCAATTTCAAGCATTAGTAATAATTTCAGCTTGTTTCATATCCAAATAAAACTCCTTACAGGAGCTTGAAATGCTGTTTTTGTAGTTCATCACAATAGATATTAGCTAAAAGAAGCAATTTGAACATTTAAGCGTAGGGTCGAATAAGTTGAGGGTTCCCATATTTTCTTTTCCTTTTAAAAAATTACTTAAAAAATCAGTAGGTCAATCATAAATCCATGTAACAGTTAGTCATATTGTAGCTCACACATAGTTTCTTTGGTCCTTTATGTAACTGGAGTACACACAAAAAACTGCACAGCTTAATGCAGGTGTGCAGAAAACCAACAATAAAAATAGCTGCAACACCTGACTACTTTTTTGAAGGATAATTGAGTCCAGAGTTATTACTATAATTCACCCAAACAACAACAGTAAAAAAAAGTAATACCCTACATACTTACTTAAGTTGTTCAAGCAGTGGACATGCTGTGGCTGTGTGTTTGTTTTCATACCTGCTCGTCTGCTGAGCACCTCCACCACAGAGGGGGGGAAGAAGCCCACCCGGTCGGTCCCTCGCTGAGTGTCATGGATGTGTCCCTTCCAGCGCCCGTCTGAGTGCTGCTCTAGGACCTAGCAGCATAAACACACTTCAGCTGCAAATAGCATCAGCTTTGCAAGAGTTCACAATCACATTAGACTGTGGCACAAACAAATTAGCTACAAATTACACCGGGATGTGAGACTCAGAGGTTTGATTACAGTGAAAGTCTTCAATCTTGTCGAAAACATTCCTCTTCTCAGTTGTGCATCCCCTCTCAGCATGTGAGTCATGTGTGTGACCCCTCCAGGCATGTTTCAAGAGTACAACAAGAGAGCCAATGAGCTGGAAATACACAAGCTATTCATCATGAGTGTTAACAAAATGCCCAGAGAGGGGAAAACAAACACCTCTCCCTGCGTCAGGAAACCACACAACAACAAACAAGTTCCTACAGGAGTCTGAGACATCACAGAGGCTCGTATAAAGATATCAAAATACACAGCAGGGAGCATGAAAACACACAAAATAAGAACACGCATGAACAAAGTTTGTAATTAGAGAGTGACGGCAGGAGCAGGTTTGAGCCTGTGCTTCTGTTGTGGTCTCCTGTGCAGGGTACAGAAAATTATCGTGCAACATCCCAAACAAATCCAAGAAGACCTCACTCACGAACGCTCTTATCTTATAATCAGAATATGAACACTCTGCCTGTGATTTAACTGCCTGTCAACAGGGAGACTACAGCAGTTATCTGAACTGCAGAAGCTTTTTATAATGGTGCACCAAATGTTTCTGCATATGAAAAGCATCTTTGAGAGGAACACTTTCTGGTTCTGTCGCTTCCATGTGGTCTCTGGGAAAAGCTGTGGCAGAAAATGATGTTATATACAATCTATGTTCCATCAAACTTATAAAAAGGAGACAAGAGACAAAAACACATACCATAATAAGCTCTCCAGCCCGGAGGTTGAGGGCCGTCGGGTCGTGGAGGTTCCAGTAATCCTTCACCGCTCTGACCTGGAGAGAACTGGACGCCTCTGCATCGAAAGCAAAAGATACAAACACATCTTCTTGTGACCTCTCTTTATACCTTCTGGAAACTTTCTACCCATATTTTCCTCTGTCTCAACCAAAATTTAATAAAAGCAGCAGAAGTCTCCTGACCTCGGAGCAGCTGTTTGATTTCCCGGCTGGCTGTGGAGGTGGTGAACTGGTTGACGATGTCCAGAGCGGTTTGGTTGTACGTGTTGCGCATGTTCACATTGATGCCCGCCTGATCCCACACAAACATAAATAGACACACACAAAAAACATTTCATTAGTGAGGCTGAGGGGCTCTTTTAAAACAAACCCTCCCTCAGATAGCTCAAACCTTTATTAAAGAAAACACTGGAATGGCAGCGTGGAGTCTGGATAGTTAAAATCACCCTCTTTTCACCAACATATGTGATAAAGGGCTTTTAAAAATTATCTGTACACTTAAGAATTTCAAACATTTTGTTTTGTGATACTGACAGTATTTTTTTTATCTCTTTCACACAGATGGTGAAGCTTTGGAAAAAATTCAAATATTCCTTGAACCCAAGATTAAGGTAAACAAAATATAATTTAGATAAAATAACTGAAATTTTGGCACATATGGTAAAAAATAGACTCCTTTCTCCATTTAATGACACCAAAACCTGAGCATGAAACATATTTGAGGAAGTAACACTAAATGTAGAACCGAACAAATAATTTCTTACACCTCTGAAGATCCCTGAACCTGTTTTTCTTTATTTTGACACTTCAGCAATTTAAGGAGCAAGGAGCTGAGATGTCTTTAAAAGACAAGAAATACACAGCATCTTCATTCCTTTTCAGCCTTTTAGCTGTGATGCGATTCTGAAAAAGGAATGATACACGACGCCTACATTGAGGTTTTTCCAGTTCTTATGTGTTTATGTTTTTACACCACATTCAATAAAAACAGGCATTTAAGCTTCCTTTGAAAAATGAAAGACTTTTGCTTTTGGTTCTGATTTTGTGTTTGAAACACTAACTTTGATGAAACACAGATTGTGGAAACAGCTGTCTAATTGCATGATAAAAGGCCTAAAGTTGTATGCTGTTTCAACTTTTGGTATACATGTAATACTTCATAACAATCAAGACAAAAATAATACAGTAAAAACCTTTGCTTAAAGTATTAAAAATCACTGCAAAATAATAAATTGTGACCCTTAATCGTGATACACCTCATGGTGCAGATTCTAGGTCATATTATCTTGAAGCAGATGAAGTGATTTTTTTTTCTCTGATGGCTTACATCAAGCAAAAGTCGCACAACTTCTGTCTTGCCGTATAGGGCAGCCTCATGTAGAGACGTCCCCGCTTTAGTGGCTCTGTTGATGTCAATGCCGGCTTTGAGCAGCAACCTATGAAGACAAGACAGATAGATTAATGTAAGGCTGCAGGCAACACACAACGAGATCCATCCTCTCAGCTGTTACGGACATCTGCATCATCTCATTAAGCCACATACTCAAACGCCCACACACACACATACAAACAGAGGCCCATATGTAGGAATACTGTTTGCAACCATGGAGGAGGAGGACGAGGAGGAGGAGGAGGAGGAGGTGGTTTTCGCTCGGAGTGTGATAGTTGAGCTATGAAGATGTAAACAACACCAAAACATTGCTGTAGGATGTTTGCAGGACTCGTGTGTGTGGTGTTTTCTCAGTGTTTGCTCAGTCCAAACACTTTTGCCTCCATGTCTTCCTCATCATTATTAATGCTTGTTTCCACACAGCTCTCACGCAAGGAGACAATCCAAACTCTGCAGCCTCCCAATCTAGGATCAGTGTTGTCTACAGAGTAAGCACTGTTATTTCTCGGCTCATTTCATCACTTGGAAGTAGCACCCAGTCATCTGTTTCTGCAAAGTCTCAGCTTCACAGTAAATAGTTATTTACACAGGGGGTTCACTCGGGTTTCCTTCAGTGGTATGAACATGGACATATGCATATTGCTCCCTACCTCCCAAGTTTTTCATCACCAAAGCTGCATGAAACATGACAGATGTCACCAAAAACTGTGCAATGTGTTAGCCAAAAATGAAACCTTTCTGGAAATTAAAGAGTGCAGGCTTTGTGTATCAGGGTTTTTTTATTTAAAACTTGCTGAAACTGGATCCCACACTTAACAATCTCTTGCACATTGGTATGGGTAAAAAAAAAAGTGTATTTGAGGTGAAGTCATCTTGTAGTTTGAGCTGACCCTGTGTTAAAGCTCAGAGATGACTTGTTAAATGTGAAAGCTGCTGACACACACCCTGACTTCACAGGATCACAGAAAGTGGGACAGCACAGCAGGTGTTGGACAGCAGAAATATTAATCTGTGCTGTATGATGAAAAAATGAGCCCGAAGCAAACCTTTTGTAACCTGAACCTTCTTCTTAACTCAGCAGCAACAGTTTTAATCTCACTGCAAAACCAGGACATGGCTGAATAGCTGAGAGCGGCAAAACTATGGCTTCTCCATCTCCTTGATGCGTGCATTCAGAGTTTTGTGAAAAGTGAAAAGGGGAGGTAACTAATACATTTAGGAGATTGAGTTTATAATAATCAATCATAAGTTTCTTCATATCCTTTCTCCCACAAAATGAATGCACTCCAGTTTCTAACAGCACCTCCAGCTGCACACAAAGTAGGTAACATAAGACATCTGCTGTGGAAGTCTGTGAGTCTTTGAAGAGACATAAATCCCTCAGTGAGAGACGACAGCCAAATTCTGCTGACTAAACTCCAAATAAACTCATGTGCTAACGCTGTGGACTTTTTTTTTGTTGTCTTGAGCGCTCAACGTTTCTCCTCCTGTGTCTGATATTCAACCCTCCAGTTTAGCAGCGAGGAGGAGGAGAAGGAGAGAGTGTTGCTAAAGAGACGTGATAACTCAGGATGGGAATCATTAGCGGCACGTCTATGAGAGGCAGGGTGGGGTTACTTGGCTGAGTTCACACATATTTACACACATATCCTGGCACAGAACACACACCAAGCCCCTGCAGGGTATCTGGAGTGTGAAGTCATTGGTATTAAATATCAGCACAGTACAGAGAGTCTCCTCTACGAACGCTTTCACGAGTTTGTTTCTGTTTCTACCTGAAGGCTAGAGGAAGCACCTGCAGCTGTGAATACAGGAGTGAAGCATTAATGCTTTTCTGTGTGTTATCTGTGCCATGTAGTCACATCAGCTGAAAGTGGCAGTGAGATGGATTCAATAACATTTGCAGTTGAAGTAGATTGAAATGTTGCAGCAGTAAAAAGTAGGACAACAGAAGGAGCTGATGCTGTAGTTTCGGTATAATACAGATTTTTCACACAGCGACAAAAACCAGGGATAGAAAACAAATAAAATCCGCTTTCATATCCAAACTCAGGTATTTTTAGCATGAGTCGTCACACAGACATGCAAACTGCTTCTTCAAGACCTCAAATGTCAACCCAGTATAAATAAATATAATCAAATACATATCCGAAAAAACCTTAAGCGTTGTATCTGTTAGCTTTAGAGTAGTTTTTCATAAGTTACAGCTCCATAAATTCAGTTTAAAATGCTTAATTTTAGCTACTGCGTCTTTAAGAAACTTTAAACCACACTGGAACTCAGCATTCTGGGACCTTCCTTCACTTTAGCCTGTCTTATACAGTTGCAAACTTGCCTTTTTTTAGGCAATTCACTAACTTGGGATGTCACCAAATCTCATGGTTATTCCCCAGAATCTCGCACAACATTTTGAACAAGTTGGTTTGAAATGACACTTTTACCTCTTGGTTTGAAACTTTTCCAACGTTTAGTATTTTCACCAAACAAGTCATCTTAATATTTGTTTGTAAAACACAAACCCTGTTAACTTGGGGCGATTTCTTCATCAAATTTTTTTCCTGATGTTTTTATCAAAGTCACGTTTTTGAAATCTAACAGATAAGAGAAGGATTTTGGGATTTATCTCAAATTAATTTCTAATGAAACTAAGAGCTTTTTTTTTTTATAAATCCATCCTGCAGTCCTCTGTTGTAGTTTGTGATCTTTGACGCCAACATTATTTTGGCTTAGGTAATCCTCGAAAGAATCTACTGCTCAAGGAATCAATGCAATTATCTTTCAGAGTTATTTGTGGTTTTAGTAGCAGATTGAGTAGACTTTGCTTTAAGGCAAAAAGTACCAGCAAAATTAGATTTAGGAGTGTGTACGACGTGGAATTTGTAGCATTAAAACTTTATGAGTTAACAGGAAAAGTTTTGGCAGCAGCAGTAGGTGTAGTAAAAGTAGACATTGAAGTTTATGTGACTTGATAGGCTGTGAAAAGTTGAAAACAGAAGGAAAAGCATGACAGAGTTCTCCTAAATTACATTTCAACACTGCTGCTTGCTGTGATCTTACTTGATGATGTCTTTGTGTCCGTTCCTGGCAGCCAGGTGGAGAGGAGTGATGGATGGCGTGTCTGTGTTATTGTCTCCTCCCTCCCCTTCTAACAGCGCTGCCACCATGTTACTGCTCAGCAGCAACTGAGCCACCTGAGGAGGAATTAAACACAGAAACATGAGTCTGGAGACTGGGCCGCGGAGACTGAAGAGTGGCAGAATCAGAGCGAGAATTACAGAATTAACAGGAGACTTGAATATATATGCAAAGCCAAGCTTGCTGAGAATGTGCGGTGAGATTGAAATTATATATGGTGACTAAAATATAGGGTCAGACTGGTACAGGAAGGCTTAACCACTGCTCAGTAGCTGCTGTATAAAGAAAAAGCAGCTTCCACTCACATGAAAAGTCTCAAAAAGAGCCAGAAGCTGCCATTTCTAACAGCTAAACTGCAAACTTAGATCAGACGAGGGAAGTTATAACAGGCACAGAACTGTATTCCCAAATCTAAACTTCAGGGTTTAACGGCTGATATTGTCAGAGAAACAGTAAACCTCAGTCAGGGGATCTTTAACAGTTAAAGTGTAGATACATATAGTCTTCTCCTGATGCATGAAAAATACTTACCTTTAGTCTCCCAAACTCACAAGCCAGATCCAGTGGCGTCTTCTTGGCCTTGTTCATCAAACAGGGATTAGACTGATGCTGCAGCAGCATCTCGGACTGAAAGAGAAAGGATTAAGGTAAGCGATATCACCTTATGTTTTATGCACACACACTCACATGTCAGTCACCCTGACACTTTGTCTGCGCAAGTGTGTTGATGTTTTGTCTTTGAACACAGGAGAGGAACATCTGATAGCTCTGTTGGGGTTGTCACTGTAGTGTTTGATGGTGTTGTGCTGAAGAGGTCATGCCTCCTTGTGGGGTGTATTACATGTTGAGGTGTGTGTGTGTCCATTAAGACATTCCAGGATCTTTACAGAAGAAGTGAGGAGAGTGACAAACCGGCATGATGGCATGAACGGTATTTCTGGTATTGTTAGTGGACAATATGGGATGAGATACAAAGAGGTTGGATTACAGTGAAATGTGAAGACTGGTCTTGGTAGTTTGCCTTGGGCAGCTGGACTTTAACTCCTTACTTTATTTTATCCATACAGACCAAGCATGAAACTCAGTGTGTGCCGTAAAGGCTAAAACGTTATCATATCCTATTTTAACTTATCCAACGTGCATCCATTCACCCTCTCTCTGTAACCTGAGCTGTACAGTGTGTGTGTTTCTGTCTATGTGTGTGTACTCACCACCTCATAGTGCCCGTACTGAGCCGACAGATGTAACGGTATCTGTCCGTCATGGGACGGGGAGTTGACTGCAGCTCCAGCTCTCAGCAGTAACAACACAGAGTCTGCTTTCCCCTGCCACGCTGCGTAGTGGAGCGGACGCATGCCTGGAGACAGAAACGGGAGTGAGACACGGAGCTGATGAGATGAGAAGGAGAGAGCAGTGAGATGAGCTTTAAGGAGGTTCTACATGTCAAATACCATTAAGTAGTCATAGAGAGTCTGGGAAACAGTTTAAAATGTTCTCTGTGGCTCTGGAGAAGCTCTGCAGCTGTCTGGGAACACTACCCACGTGAACCTTGAGTGGTTTTATGAATAAGTAATGCTATAGAAAGATTGAAAAATTACTCAAGCAAGGAAGCTACTTTTCTGGACACATGAGGATGCAGCTGAAATAACCTTATCCCAGCTCAGTTAAGATGAGATGAGGTACATTGCGGAGAAAGTCCTGTCAACCTTTGGCGCCCGAAGTGAAGTCTGCCTTGGCAATTATTTCACAAGAGTTTTCTATCACATTACTTGCTGCAGTTAACAGGGTATATGCTGATATCCTGAGGTTAAATTCAATACCTTTTTAAGACTCCTTTAAAAACCTTTCAAAAAGTCTTAAGACCTTATTGTGACAATAAGCTGTTGTTAGCAACCGATCTTTGACAGTTGTAGTTTGCATTTTAACATAAATTAGGTAAACTGAGTAGGAATAAAGCTTGAAAGAATAAATGAAACTAAAGGCAGGTTAATTGACATTAACATTTTCACAAAAAGTATCAGTGGTTATTTAAGGCCAACTTGCAGAAAAAAAACAAACAAGAATTTTATTTCATCATTGTCAAAATTTAGGACATGTGCTTAAGATGGTGTGATTTGCTTTCTATCAGCGCTACATACTGACGGCTACTAAACTACTACAAACGGAGTTTGTTGTCACATTAGCCTATGGATATGTTGGGCTGCTAGCACTACACATAGCTGGTGCCTCACAAAATTACAACTTTGCTTGTGGTCATGTCTCAAACAACAGCGCTACATAACTGTATTGGTAAATACCTTATCTCATTGCGTTGTATCCAGTAAAAAGGTGATTTTAACAAAGGAAATTTGTTCCAAAACAACTGAGATCAGGGGAAGCTTTCTCTAAATCGTAGGAATCGAAGATCTCAGGTCATCAAAAGTCTGAGAAATTTTCTCGGGAGGCTTGAGAAACTCTTATGATCTAGAGTGAAATATTTTGAGATGCTAGGGCTTTTTCTAGATCCTCACGCTGGTCTGTGATGAGTGTGACAAAAGAATGATCGTCCAATCACCAGGTGTGGTTATTTTTGAAGGTTCAGACCCTGAGAACATTTTCCAACCAGATGGACTTTTTCCGTGGCAGATATTTGGAACTGTCTGTCTTTGGAGTCAAAGCTTGAACACCAATAAAATGTAACACCTCATAACATTAGGGTTAAGACTTTTTAATACTTTTTAAGAGCCTTAATTTTCCCACAACTGATTTATCAACTTTTAATACTTTTTAAGACCCCCTGAACACCCTGTTAAATATCTGTAGTTAAAAAAATGAATGCTTAGATGCATTAGTAAAATTCTACCATGGTTATAAAAAGTGGTTGTGGTAGTCAGAAGTGGTAAAGCAGCCCTGCCTTAAAGCACATCTTGATTTATGATCAATTTGACTCTAAAGGGGGCCACAACTGAACAAATGAATGTCAAATAGACATGTGAAGACTTGAAACAAGCAGTTAAGACCATAAACTCATTAAGACAATGCTAACTGAGGTAATAAATTAACTGTGGCGTAGTTTGATTGTCTGTTATGCTATTGTTTCATTACTAGAGCAACTAAAGGAATCTCTTTATCTATCAAACAGGTTTACACTTTGTGATTCTGCAGCCATACGTAACACTCTGCTAGCATGACATCCTCAGTTTCAATACCCTGGCAAAGGTGTCAAAACAGAAACAGAAACATAATTCCCTCAGAAACCTACAGCCGACCTCTGCGGCGTCACACTCAGCTTTAAGCACACTCGCTTCTGGTCCGCGTATCTGAGCTGCCACTCTCACTGCAGCATATTCCCCAGTATGTGTTGGGCTGTGAGTGAGTAGATACTTGCTGCAGCTCTGCTGTCACTGCATGGCAGAAAGACTTCAAAGTGAATCATATTTATTCATGTGGGTCAAACTTATTTTTCAGTTTAGAGTGTCACAAAGCTGTTGAGGAAGTTTCTGAACGACAATTTAACCCAAGCTGACTTTCTGAGACTGGGGAGTTTTTTTTCTGTACTCTATGACTCTTAATCTGTCGTGCCATCCTGATACCGTTGATGTCCTTGATATCCACCGTGGCCTGGGCCTCCAGCAGGAGAGACAGCAGCTCTGTGGTGCCTGTCAGAGCAGCATGGTGCAGTGCTGAGAAGCTGTGAGACAGGGGAGACAGAGTGGGTCAAGAGATGAGACAAGGAGATGAGAGGTGTAATAAATCATTCTGATGATTTTACAGCAGGTGAGCCCTTTTCAAACACCAAACTGAGATGTGTAAATGTGTGTGTGAGGTTATGTCTGTGTGATCACATTGCACAGTGCAGCCTCGGATAAGAATTTATGTGTTTTACGAGACTGTATCCATATCCAGCCATCAACACTTAGCACGTCTGTGTGAGTAAGATGCAGAGATGAAATGTTTGTCTCTAAAGCTGTTGGACTGTCCAAGGAGGGAGAAGTTCAAAACATGAATTCTTGGTGACAAGTTTTGGCTTTGCTTTGGGCAAAACCAACACAGTCAATGCTCCAGGGAAGGTAAGCCTCCAAGGAAAGACACGAGCTCACAAAAACGCCTCTCAGGTAGGGATAAAATGACAACTGCAACGTGGGGCCTTCAGCTGGTTTCACACAGCCTCAGGCGGTCAAGGGGGACGACGTAAGCACTTGACGGTGAGCAGATGTATTTGGAAGAAAAACATTTGGTAACTTCTGCAACAGATGTTAAAAACAAAAGTTAAACTTTGGAGCTGCTGTTGTTTGTTTTTCATGCTAGATTCCATAAAAGTAGAGAGGACAAGACAGCTCCCCCAAAGTGAAGCCAATCCACTTCGCTTCACGTGCTGCAGCAGTGTGCGCACAGGATTAACAGAGTAGAAAGGTAATACAATAAAAACGAACACTGGGGTCATTGAACTTTCTCTAACAATGAGTGTCTGCTTCAAACCTTCACAAGAACCTGTTCTCTGCCAACCAGAGGGACATTTTAATGGTAATTTAAATCTGTGTGAAGACTTGAGCTCATGTTTCAATTATAATTTTGGCTTCCCACATCCTAAAAACAAGATAATCAAGATTAAATGACACATAATTATTCTGCTGCCACACTTGTTTTGTTCCGTGTGGTGCACCCTCCCGTACTTCACGGCAGAGCCTCAAACAGGTCTCACTTTAACTCAATTTAGAGCTCAGGTCTTTGGTTTAAAGTTTAAATAATGTCTTCTTGGTCAAAGTTTAGACCCCTGAGCTCCAAAAGCACACACACTTTATTTATTCATCCATCCATCCACCCTCCCAGCAGATCATCCCCTCTCCATTTCCTGTGTTACTGACAAACACTTTCTACACACACTCTGTTGTTTGCTAACCTCCCCTCTGCTCTTTATCCCTCTGCGGTGATCTCAAATATCACAGGTAGCCCCTTCATCTGCACCACACACACACAGACGCGTACATACGCACTCCATCATGGGCGGACATGTTTAATTTCAACACCCCTATTGTATGTCACCTCCCACACACACTGCGATGACTGCGTGTACACACACGTAGCAGCCCTGAGTCAACACACACGTGGAGGAGAGGTTTTCTCTGCCTGTCTGATGGCCTACATCGATAACTCTGAAAATAAAACACAGACTAAACATTGTGCAGTCATCACAAGAGGATAGAAAAGCCAAAACTAAAAACAAAGCAATACTGGTGTTTTCTAAAGCCAGATATTTACAGTATGGAAAACTACAAGCTGAAATACTTGCAGGCATACAGAATACTTGATTACACTGCATAAACTAAATTCTAAGCAATCGTTGCATCTTATTTTTAGTCCAAATTGTCTTAGATATTATTTTGACAAGTCAAGAAAAATGTCTCATTTCAAATTTTCAAAGACGATTTTTGAATTACTTATGAAGAGCAAAAAATTTTGCCAGTAACTGTGACACACAGGTTGAAAGAAAGCTTAAAAATTCTACATCAAGATACAGGTTTTTAAAAAATCTGAATTTATTCTCTGCAAAGTTTTTTGGCAAAACCTTAAAATTTGAATCATTTTAAAAAATTTTGGCTGACTAAATTTGAAGCATGAAGAATCTATACAATGACAAACTTTTGCACAACAGTGCCACTTAAATTTCTTTGAGGTGGGAAACAGTGTCTTTGCATTGAGTTTGTGTGTGTATGCGTTTGAACACACCTTAAAGGTGAGGTAAGTGCACTATATGTCAGAACATGTGTGATTTAGTTATGAGTCACACTGTGGAGACTGAAGACAGAGGAGACAGCCACAGGTAGGGCTTTATTTCCTAATCTGCATGTCAATCAAGCGATGTGACTCCTCCATTGCATTCTTCTGACTCAACTTCATTCACACACAACGACACACACTTGTCTTACCCGTCTGAGTCCTGGTAGTTGATGTTGAGTCTCTTGGTGGAGCCCAGCAACTCTGGAAACAGAGGAGAAGAGGGAGGGGTGGAAAAGGACCATTATTACTTGGTGACATAGTTTTCCTTTCATCACAGCACTCTCCAGAAATCCCTCCATCCCTGCAGGACCCTACGTGTGTTTTCTGCTGTTTTCTTTCTCTCCCCCGTCATCACTCCTTCCGTCTAACAACCTGACAGCCCTGACAGGATGGGGAGCTTTCCTCACCTCCCGGCTGCCTCACCCTTCCTTCTCTCAGCGCTCCTGACACCTTCATAGCAGCTGAATGGTTCACAAACGTATGATTGAGCCTCTCAGAGTCAGAAATGCACAATTTACACTGCTTTCCAATCACAGCACGTGTAGAGAACCATAAAACAGAAACACACTGAGATAAAAACATACCTATAGTTTTCACAGAACAGCAATCAGCATGAAAATAGTCACTTAGCAAGACTGAACAAGTTATTTCTCACTTACCTTGCAGCTGACAGACTGCTACTTGTCCCATGTCTTAGTCATTTTCTCGGAACATACTTTAATATCTGTCTGCCTCTCTCTCATAACAATCAAAACCACTAAATCCTCATTTTCTATTCATTCTGTAATATTTAAGCTTTTCTAATACTGATTCATTGCGGTCTAAACTTGCCCTGACAGTTACATAATGGTTGAATTTCTCTGCAGAAAGTTTAAAGCGGAATCCCTCCAGAGTTTCCAGAAAAGCAAACTTTTTACTGTGACAACCCTAACTTCCTCTTCGACATGCATAATCCTCTTTCTCTGACTCCAATCGCACCTGGCTATCATCCCAATCCTCCGCTCAGCCCTGTAAGCCTCATTCTGCATCACATTTAACTTCACATATCATGCATCCATCTCCATGTCATCCCCCCATCTGCAGCCTGTGAGCAGGGCTCCTCACGCAGCTAAATATTCTTAGACTTCCTACGGCAGAGGAGGACTCTAAAGGCCCTTCTGTCCTCCTGACCCACACAAGAACTAGGACTGAATATGAAGCTATTCATCGCAGTCAATCTGCTTCACTGTTTTCTCCCACTTAGGTGGGAAAAAATCTTAAAATGTGTGTGTGAGAGTGGGAAAGGGAAAGAGAAAAGGAAAGGAAAGTGAGCAAGCACAAAGTTTGAAGTTTGGAGTTCTAACAGATCTAGGAAGTTGGTTTGTAATGCAATAAGTCACTGTTTGTGTCTTTCTGCTTCCAAGAGGTTTGTTGTAGAGCTGAAACAATTCCTCGAATGATTCAAGGTACCCCATTACAAAAAATACTCGAGTAATTTTCTCCGCCTCGAGGAATCGTTTAATTTTAAAAAAGATCAAAGAGTGGTATTTCAAATAGAGCTGAGGCCATATTAAGAGAGTTTTCAGACCCCTCAAGCTAACTCTTATACAAAATAGCAACTAGCAACAAATCTAGCTTCTTTTCTGGAGTTTGGAGACGAATGGGTCATTCTACAAAACAGGTGCCATTTGGGTCTGCAACATTTGATGAGATGTACAAGGCACAAAAAATGTGTCAAAGTGTGTTTACAAATTTTGGAGCTACCAAAGCGAGTGCTCTTATTGACATGCTGTATCAGAAAATTCTATTTCTTAAAGAGGAAAATTTTCATTTGAAAAATAACTGCTCTTTAACTAAACAAAAATGTATTTTATCCAATTACTCGATTAATTGATGGGATTTTCAGTGGAATACTCGAATACTAAAATATTCGATAGCTGCAGCCCTAGTTTGTTGCATTAATTCATAAGTGAAAATGATCTATTTACCCTTTCTGTCTCTATATCATACTGAAACTAACAACCATCAAGCAATATTTTTCATTTTGAAAAACCAACAATAGAGTGGCCAAGTCTTAAATCTTCAGAGTTCTTTAAAAACTCAAGATGTTTGTCCTAAATCACAATTTGGACAAAATACCAACAAATGGAAGTCTCCAAAATTAAATGCAGAGGAAGCTACCAAGCAGCCAACTCCACCATAACAGAAAGAAATCAAAACAATGAGGATTCAATTTAGTTTTGAAGCCCTAAGTTTGAACTTTCAATCACGTCTAAGTTGCATATACATCCTATTATCACAAAGAAATTATCATTATAAACATTTTTCCCAACTTTTAGAGACTTTACTTCAGATCTGCACTAAAGAAACCTGGTTCCATGCTTCTAAATATACAACCCTAAATAACGTAAAGGAAGCGATTCATTGTTTACTTCCCTCCAGGGTTTTTGATGTGGGCTGCTCAGTTTTTCATCTGGTTCCAGAAGATTCATGACATTTATTTTGGTCGTACGTATTTTTAGGATGATGACTCTTTTATCTCCTATTTTACTGAGAGAGGATGTTACCTCTCTGCTAAATATGTGTTTTATAACAGCTGTCAACACATCTGCCTCAAATTTGGGAGCTAAACCAAAAAAGAAGCCATTCCTGATATTTCCAGAATACGATCGACATGTTTACTAATTTGCCCTCAACACACTGTTCCAGCTTTATTCCTCCTTTATTCGAATGCATTTCTAACATTTTAACTTGGTTCATGCAACCTTATTTTAACTTAATTTGAAAGTAAGACACTTTTAGTCCTTTATTTTGGAAATCTAGGCTTCAATCACAACTTTTAATCTCACTGAGCTTTTCAACTTTCTGAAACAGTTTAACCAAATCTTTTTGTTTGGATTTCAACATTTGAACGTTTCTCTCCACACTTTTGTCCAGACATTTTACTATCATTGCTTTTATTCTTGTTAGAATACAGCAAATATCTCTTTGTTCATCATATGAGCTCAACTTTCGACTTGACTTCTCACCAAGTCTCATTCCAAACATTTCCTGTCTGTTTTCAAAATGCATGAAACAAGAGAGTCCTCTTTCTATTTTTCACCTAATCTTGTACTTTTTGCACATTGAATCATCCAGTTTATTGTCTTTCTCATTAGGGGGAAATGTGGAGCTGACTCACTCAACCTAAGGAGCTGAACAAGTCTTTAAAATGTGCCAGCGTTGCTGCAGAAAAGTCTCACAGAGAAGCAGAAAAAAAGACTTCTTAGCTTTTTGCTAAATAATAATCAGACTGTCAGCTGGAGGTCAAATATCTGATTTACTTTATGGAAAGTAAAATTAATTCTAAAGTCCCGATTTTTGACAGATCCAGGGGTTAAAGTTGGGCAATCAGTCTCTTAATCAGTAGAAATCAGTAGACAATCAGTAGAAATCTAAATCTCTGCTACCAAGAATGTAAATTAATAATATTTAACAACATGAGAAAAAATTGGAAAGAAGACCTAATGCTTTATAAATCACTCATTTTGACTTGTGTGACCAAAACTATGAGGGACGACACATGCCTTACATAATCAAAAGGAGCGCTTCACACCAGCCGACACCAAACAGTTTCTGTATAAACTATTACGATGAATATTCTGTCAAGACACAAGAAGAAGAGACTATGAAGCAGATTTAGCATTTGTAGCGTGTAAATGAGTTCCCGCTGGAGAGCTGATTTAATATTTAATTTCTTTTCTGCTCAGAAATATAAAAACAAGGAGAAAATGATTTTTTTTCTGCATTAAAAAAAGTCTTCATAATGTAATGTTAAAGATAAAAAGTTGCATTATCATTATATAACTGTAAGCAAGTGTAAAATACATTTCCAAATACACCAAATTCGACTTCTTTCTGATAAAAGTCACTGATTACTGGATGAGAGCAGCTTTCCGGCTTCAGAAGTTGGAGGATTAATTCCCAACTTGTCAGAGATGCACTTGCTCACAACTCTGCAGGGGGTTTGAGGGAACTTCAACGTCAAAGTTAATGCACACAGACTTTGTAGAGTTATGATCTTATGTCCAGCCAACTCATCAAATACAGACGCCTGAAGTGAAGGTTTCCTTCTATTGCACAGTTTTGGAAAGATGTCCTCTTGCACCTTATCTCTCGTTGCTAGGCGCTGCCCAAGTAGCTGCCTGTTGCAGCAGCTCTCTCTTCTTTGTCCATTTCTTGTAATTATTTCATCTCTTTTTCGTAATCTTTGTATTTGGAGTGGAGCATTACTTTGTACGGCTCATTTTTTGGTCATGGACACCAAACTTTTTGTGGCGTCAGTGATATTTTTTACTACTTTTCTCCTGTGTTTGTCTGGAGATCCTACATGTAACCATGGCTGCATTGTTTACATGTGAAATTAGCTGTTAGCAGCCTGTAGCATGTCAATCCTAACTAGTGTAGGGCTTGATGATTTCCCTCAAGGTGAGAAGGAGGAGGTGAGGACGACGTGCTGGTTCTCGGGTGTGAGCTGGGAGGTGACGACGTGGACCTGTCCTTGCATCCATCATTGTTGGGAACGTGGGATCCGTCTCCAGTGGGATGGACGAGCTAACCGTGCTAGCCCAGCAGCAGAGGGGCTGCCAGAGGGCAGAGTGGCTTCGTGCTGTTCACGGACGTGGCTGACGGAGCTGACATCGAACGCCAGCGCCACATTGGAGGAGCTTCGCCTGCTGTGAGCAGACAGGATCCAGGAGACAGAGACTGAACAGACTGCTGGGGAGGCTCAGTCCTGGACCCTGGGGAGGTGGAGACTGGCTGGGCTGGAGAGTGGTGGACGGGATGTCGTCATCTATTTTCATGTGGACCTTTTTGCACTTTCTATACACTTTCTTACTTTTGTTTTCTTAAATGCTGCTGTGACTCCTGAATTTCCCCTTGGGGATAAATAAAGTATTTTCTATTCTATTCTTTTCTATTATGTTGGGCCACTCGTGATTCAGTAATACAATGTAAAAACACACTGAGGCAGCAATAGCTCATTGTGCATTCATTTTAAAAGCACGGTTCATAAATAAGTGTTGAACGACTGATCAAGCTGGAGTGTGTCATGATTTGTAGATGAAAATCTGCAGTGGTTGCTGTAGCTGCTGAGAACTCATGAGCATAAGAACAAGACCCTGCAGGCACAAAAAGTCACATTGATAATGAGACAGATAGAGGGGTGGGGCGTCAGGCTGCTTGCCAAAACGGGGTCTAAAGTGTCCCAGCAGTATGGAAAGAACAGGGCCTTTAGGAGTTCTAGTTACAACATGAGCCGGCATTCCTCACATAGCACACCCACCACGCTACCCCACTCGCACTCTGTGTTTCTGACTGTGTCTCTGCAGAGCTGTCAGCTCCCTTTTCTCCCTCTGCTCTGCACCTCCTCCCTCCTTCTCTCTGCTTGCACAAAAGTAAAAGGAGGGGTCTCTCTGGCAATCAATTAAACCGGCAGCATGTTAAATCCCTCACCCCGACATGCTGCTACAAACAGATGTGTAAATCTAAAGCACTTTGTTTTCTTGCAGGGAAGGGGAAATTACAGCCTTTGCGCTCTGCTGAAAGCTCAAGTGTAAGGCAACAAATTATTGCATCGAGCGAAGAAGCTGTGGAAATCTCTCCATTGTTTCCTATGGTATAAGAAACAAAGCAGAGAAGGCATGTGATGCTGTGTTGTGACAACCTTATCAGATGCACATGCAAACTACTGTTGTGCTCTCTTTGCACCTTTTCAGAGCAGCTGAGGCATCCTGCTCCAAAGAAAAGGAAATGAGAGCTTTGATGTGAAGTTCACGGAAAAGCGAAGTAGCATTTAAAAGAAGAAGGAATTAAAGAGGGGAAGAGGAGAGGATGAACCTATTCTGTTTTTCAGGTGGATAAAAAAGAAACACGCAAAGGTCTTTAAAACACACTCGCTGCAAGATCAGACGAGTATGCAAACAGCTCAGAGCTGAGGAAATGTAAATAAAACATATAGAGAGAAAAAGTGCGCTGGTTTGCAGCTGGCAGAGGCATCTGATGCTTTGGCTGCAAAATGCATTCCAACACATCTTTGAATGGGCTCTGCTTGTGGAAAACTCAAAGCCGTATCCGTAGAAATAAAAATCTATCATGCATTTTGAGACTCAGAAGTCTCATAACTCAGAAGTATTTGAGCTTTTATCCATTATCTCAGTCTTTCAGTCACTACCTGTGGCTCATGATGATAGGTGAGAGTTGGATTTAATCCACCTGCTCCAGGAACCTACTCCTTTAAGAGCTACTGCTGTTTTTTTCAAGAGTAAAGACAAACTTTTTGTCAATGTTGTGGGGAAAAAAAAACCTTTCTCGAGTGCTCATCCTTTTACACTGGAAAATATTCCTTGCAGAAGTTCTGCCTCTGGGAATACCAACCCACTTACGCCTCCACTGGCGTCTCATTAACAAAAGCAGAACAGGACACTTGATTCAGGCCTGGTGGCGAGGTGGAGGCGGTAACCAGCAGAAAAACAGAGCAGCCACAGAGGCCCCAGGCAACACCAAAATACAGGGGAGTGAGAAAAGGGGGTAATTTAAGGTCAACATCTGTCTGTGCAGATAAATGGCTTGTGGTCAGGTAAGGACCTCATCAAGAGAAACACTTATCTGAGGAACACATCCATCTAAGCGGACTGATTACTAAGAGGGTAAACACAGGGCCTCAAACCAAACCACCAAGCAGGGACCTGGCTGCTCTCCCACCGTCCCACACAACTCCCAACCTGATTCCAAACACGATTATGATCGTTTCTGTTTCTACAAGAGACAACGTTGTTGTTTATTCATGTGTGTCTATGGTAACACATATTTTATAGACCCTGCACGAGTTAGAATAAAACAAATGAAAGAGAAGTGCAGGAGTCCAAGGTGCCTGAAATTGTTTACTATTTAATGGAAGCTTCCAGACTTGCAGTTAGGTTGCCACTAAATCCCTTCAGGAGTGTGCATTTAGAAGTGTGTATTTATACGTGTGTGTTTGTCAGAAGAGTAGAAAACAGTGTGATTAAACTCTGATTGTAAGTCTCAGCCAGTGAGAAGACATCATTAAGCAGAGGAGGCATGGAGACAGAAGCTCCCTAGAAAGCTTTTCAGAAAAAAAAGGATGAATCTCCTTAGTTTAGGGTCTAGAGAGTTGGTCAACTTTAAAGTTTACAGGGTATATGCTAAAATCCTGAGGTTGATTTCATTACCTTTTTAAGACTTTTTCAAAAACCTTTAAAAAAGTTTGAAGACTTTATCGCAACTTGCAGTTGTTGTTGGCATCCACTTTTTAACAGTTGGAGTTTACATTTTTACAGAAATGATGTAAGCTTAGGGGGAAAAAAGCTTGAAAGAACAAATGAAACTAAAGGCAGGTTTATTGACACTCCCACAACAAGAAACAGCAGTTATTCAAGGCCAACTTGCTGAAGAAAATAAGAAATGATTTAATCATTTTTAAAATTTAGGACATGTGCCAGAGATAGTGTGATTTACTTTACTGTTGTATTTAATTTCTCTTTATGAAACTAGAAATGACGTTAATTTATAGCTGGTGTTTATACTGCTCACAATCCTTATTGTTGTATTTTATTGTAACAAGAGTCTTTATGTATTTTTTTCTAATTCTATTCTTTTTTCTTTTTGTGTTTTTCTACTGACTCCATCGATTTCTGCTGTTAACACAACATTTTTCCAGTTTGGGGTCAATAAAGTAACTCTTTTCTTTTCTATTCTATTCTATTTCATTATCGGCTGAATGTTTAATGTCCCAATCAGGGGACAGTTGCAAGGAGGAAAATAAATATCTATACCTATGAAACTTAATACCTTATAAAACCACAATTGAGACTTTTTAATACTTTTTAAGGCCCTTAATTTTCCCAAAATTGATTTATCAACTTTTAATACTTTTTAATACCCCGCGGACACCCTGGTTTAGCTGTGTGCAACCTGATCTCTGTTGACAGATTCTCCGTAAGAACCCCAGAATCTGTCAACAGAGACCTGGGATTTACTAGTGTTCTGGTTGTATGTTTGCCGTACCTTTGTCGTCCTTGTGGTGTGGACAAATCACTCATCAGTAGACTGTGTGGAGAGCAAAAGCAGGCAGAACGTGTACAAAAGCTGAGGCGCAGATACTCAAAAATACAGACTGGATGCTGCCCCTAGTAGCTTTTCTAGCCTCCTCTTTTTAACTTTCAGTACCGTTCAAAGTTTTCTGTCAAGGTGGCTGACACCTATGATAAAATATTGTTTAATTGTGTCTTTGGTGTGCCTGAAGCTGAATGTGGACCTCAAATGTCTCTCACAAAAGCTTAGAGGAGACATCTGACTTTTGAGTGTTATCAGCAGTAATCCTGCTAAGTCACAGACCCACACAGTCTGATATGAGATGAATGTTAATGCTGAAGGTTGAGTGAAGGCTGCACAGACAAACACACCCTGCAGGTACATCAGCATTAGTTTTAAAACAGGTGAGGGAGCAGTGGACAAACTGAGTTAAGCTTCAGGAGACTCTGATTTATGTGTTGCATGAACCTGTCTGCTTGTTTTAATACGTGTGAGCGAGTGTGTGTTTATGACGGTGTGAGTAAACAGACTGTTGATGCAGCTGGAGTTCACTGACGGAGTTTCCTAACACCACAGAGAAAAGAGAGGACAGTATAAACAGTGCACGCCACACTCCAGGGCAAACACACACAACATCTGCAAAGTGACACACTTAAGCATCATCAATTCTTCATCAGTCGCTCCATTGCTGCGTCTTTACTGTAAGAATAAAAGCTGTAACTGGGTCTTGGAAAAAAAAAAAAACTTCACATCAAAACAGCTCCAGGCTGCATTATCCAATAAATTTGCTCTATTGTTAAAAATGCAGAGAGTAATTTCCCGTGGTGCCGCTGGCAACTGGGTCAGACTCATTCAATATTCCCTGACAATGAGCCATGTGGAAATGAAACAGATTGTCTGTACTGGTGTGTACTGTTTGGTGGTGTTGCTACATCTGTATGTTTCCTGCTAAACAACACAGGATTAAAGACACCTGCAGGGTTTATGTTACATAACATGTCTGAACCCTGCACCTAAGGGACAAAACACTTTACATACCATTCAAAGCATCTGTTTGCTCGACTTAGCCAACTCAATGGACAGTTCCTGCTGTTTTAGAGCGCATTTGTCCAACAAGAAGGAATGAGGCTCTAAACCAGTGTAAAACCTCTAAATACCCAGAAACTTAGTGAAAAGTAAATAAGTTCTAACTACCTAAAGGGATGTAACAATACACATCAGTCTTCTACTGAATCTACCTTTAGTGAAAAATGTTGCTTCGAACGTCAGTTATTGATATGCAACTACAATGTGATTAATCACAATTAATTAATCAGAAAGCCTACAATTAATTCGATTTTTTCTTTTTTCTAAGTCCAAGCACAAGCAACTGGAGTGTAAGCAACTGGAGCAACTGAATCCAGAGTCATTTGGCATGGTATCTATCAGACTTCCATAAGTTGATCTGGATTAAGGTGATACTCTGGGATGGAACAAGTTGGGCCCTATCACAAGCTTTAGGGCAGAAATTACCCCTACAGCAGTGTTTTTGTGCAGCAGAAGCCCAGGGCGCACGCACCAAATACCCCCTCCCTGCTCCTCTGCCAGTTTCTGACGGGGCCATTTTTTACTTGACCAAAAACACAAATAAACGGACTCCCACTGAAAAAATCTGATATTGGTCTGCATTCACACTTTATTCAGAGAATTATCGGCACGTTACTTTCACACAAAAAAAACACGCTAGATAAGGCTCTAGTTCTTATCGTGTCTTTTCGTCCTGGCAGACTACCTGCGTTTGTATATATATGGCACGCTGCGCACGCGGACTGATACACTAAGCGGCGAGCGCCTCGTAGCCAGCTGTGGCTCTGTAGCTGAGGTAGCGCCGTTTTACAACAGGATGAGAACTAGAGCCTTATTTAGCTGTGTTTTTGTGTGAAAGTGACGCGCTGAAAATTCTCTAATTAAAGTGTGAATGCAGACCAATATCAGATTTTTTCGATGAGAGTCCGTTTATTTGTGTTTTTGGTCAAGTAAAAAATGGCCCCATCTGAGTGCAGAGGAAACCGACAGAGGTGCAGGGAGGGGGTGTTTGGTGCGAGCGCCCTGGGCTTCTGCTGCACAAAAACACTGCTGTAAGGGTCATTTCTGCGCTAAACTTGTTCCATCCCGAAGTATCACTTTAAGTCTGTGGAAATGTATGACTCAGTGAGTGACAGGAGGGACTGGAAGGATAGAAATCAATAGGGGTGAGTATCAGCAAGAACCTAACGATACGATAAGCATTACGATACTTGGGTCACAGTACAATAACATCAGGATATCACAATATTGTGATATATTACAATTTTCTACCAAGTTGTGTTTGAAATAATGAAAGTCAGATAAAGTGTTTCATGCTTACTTAAAGCATCAAAACCCACATCATCAAGTTAAGAAATAAGATATTTTAAATATATTCTGAGATCATATTTATTTTACAGTTTATGGGCAACGTACGTCTTCGGCACCATCTACTGCAGTGCAGGTGTGGAAGACATATTGTACTTCCATCTCACCTAAAATATTATTTTTTATTTTAGCAAAATATCAATATTAGGGGTTGAAATATTGATATCTTATCACAGGTCAAAGTATCGCGATATATTGCTGTATCAATATTTTTTACACCTCTAGAAATCAAGATGGAAATAAACATTTAAACAGAAAGAAATTCTTCAAGGAATATAACAAAGTAGTTTTTTGCTATTCTCCAAAGGACAGCTGAGGACAAATAGGTACTTTTGTCTCCAGCCTTGGGCCCTGTGTTGAAGGTTGTAGCCTCTGTTTATGGAGTACCAACTTAGCTCACTGAGCTAAACCAGGGCCTCGTTGATCTGCAAATACTAACCCTTGTAACCCAATATTGGTCAGGCTTTAGTTCAAGAACAGAAAATTTAATCTAATTCTCGGCAACAGGAACTCACATTCCATCACTTCAAAAACATTTTTACCTGAAACTAATCATCCATCCTTTTGGAAAGGTTCAATGACAGTACAGCCTGAGATGACATTCGAACATGTATAATTAGTCAGCAAGAAACCCTGGCTATCCTCAAACAACTACAAACGCTCAAAGCAGGAATACTCCATTCCTGTCCACCTTAGACTAATAAGATATTCCATTTCTTCTTTTCACCGCTTGTCCTCTAACAAGACAGCCAAGTAATGACAGAAACCAATCCCTGTCCCTGCATCACGGCGATTACTGAGGAAGGCTGGGGTGTAATGAGAGGAAATATGACACAGGTTCATACAGAGTTCACCTGCCTGAAGTGGAAAAACTTCTGATCACAAAGCCAAGACTTCCTCATCCCTTTAATAACAGTGGTTTCCTTTCCAAAACACTTGTTTTGTATTTATAAATCCTAATCTAAAGTCACGCTTATATTGGAAACAGCCCAGAGTCTCAAGTTAAGTTGCTACAACTTATTTTAACTTAATGAGAACACTGGAGCAAATCAGAGCTGTTGATGCTGCTGAGGTCAAAACAACAAACAATAAAATCAATTTCCTAGAGGCCACTTTGCTCAATGACCCTCTCCAGCTGGTTGGTTAACTGTCATGAGGTCACAAACTCCCACATGGATGGAAAAGTCATTATAATTCTCATTTAGGCTAAGAGGCTACAATCAATACGCTGTTGTCACCACATAAAATGTAAATCTGAGTGGAAGAAATTTGACTTATGTTGCTTAAATGTTTGTGAGGGGCTTGGGGCAATAAACATGTCGCATCAAACGCTTAAAATTGCATTTTATGGCAGTTATAGATGGACCAAGCATACCAAACATTTTATGTTGACAGAATTTCTCCAGCTTGTCCCTAATGGGAGTTGAAACGTGACATTTCTCTGCTTGATGTGAAAATTAAATTCCTTTGTTGGTGAGACATAAAAATGTTATTTGTGGATCTGGCCTGACCAATACTGTAACTTTTTATCACCCAGACTTATTTATTACCCCACATCCAGTAATAAAGTTTGTGAAATGGGTGTTACGGAAAATGAATGAATGAATAATGCTTCTCCACAAAGCGGAGGGATACACAAACAAGGCGTCTCACAGACCTTCACCCTTTGAAGGCAATAAAGAAAAGTAAATGCCAGAAAGACTTTTCAAATTTTTATTCTTTTAGAGGTTAAACACTGATAGTTTTGCAATTGATCCATCAATTTAATCTCTTATCTCTGAGCACACTCTGCTCTGGTCTGACACACAGTGGAAAACAAATTGCTTAAAAGTTTCTCTAAAACTTTGAAACATCAGTGAAGCAACCTCTGATTCCACTTCTTCCCCCTTTGTCACAACTTTCCAAACATAGAGCCACTGATCTGTCAAGTAACTTCTCATTACAGCGATAAAATCTTACTCCAAAGCTTATCAAACAACTACAAAGCCGGGAGATATGAGCAGCCGGCACAAATCAGGGTTAGAGGTGGGGAGAACCGAGGGATGAAATTCAGATGTTAACAGAGGGAAAAAAATTGGTGTGATGGCGTAAAGGATCAAAGCTGCATCACCCCCTCCTGCTGATTCTCATTACAACGACCAGATATTCAGACAGCACATTTCCCATTTGGGAACACGACGGCAGAGTAAAGCTCCACATTCATGTCAGCGCACACACGATGAGAACTCGATCTCATCATCTCCGTCTCCTTCTACAAGCACAAAAACAACTCCATGAACTCAGAATCCTCCCCCAACAGATATGTTTTGTTTAGCTTTATGCAAACACTTGAACACAGTTGAAGGGCATGTAGCAGCAAGGCAGAAAACAGTGACACCGTGCCTCTCTCGCTTCAAACGATGCATTCAAGGACCTGCCTGAATGACGGCTTGTTTTTTAGCAACAAGAGAAAAGCTCAATGAGGATGAGTGCCAGACGCAACTATGTGCAGCCTGGAGCGGGTCATAAAAAGGCTAGTTATGCTAGATGAAGCATAAGACTGTCTACTGTAAGCACACACACACATACACACACACAAACAATTCCTAATTCCTCCGGTAAATTCCTTAGCAATCCCTGACAGGCTAGCCCATCTGTCAGGGGAGGAAAGGGCTCAGGATTAATTTGTGTTGTTTTTGTGTGTGTGTGTGTGTGTGTGTGTGTGTGTGTGTGTGTGTGTGCAGCAAGAGTAGTTGTTCACACCCTACTTGGCTGCTATCCAACTGTCTGGCCAATGAAGTCCAAGACTGATTAGCCCAGTTAGCCAGTTAGCTAATGGGCCAACTACAACGCTGATCTCCTGCAACAGAATTAAAACACACACACACACACACACACACACACACACACACACACACACACACACACACACACACACACACACACACACACACACACACACACACACACACACACACACACACACAAATAAGGGCAGATCAAGCATTCAGGTGTTTAAGGTGAATGCATTGTGAAATCTGTAAAAAAAAAAAAAAAAAAAAAAAAAAAGAAGCTCTTACAATTGTGTAAAAATCTGCTTTGTTGTTTTTCCTGAAGACTAACAATTGACCAATCTGGCACCAGCACAGATGGGTCATCCCTGAATCATGGGTAAGGGATAAAGGATTGGGGGAGGAAGTGGAAGTGGAAGTGGAAGTGGGGGCTGTTAAATAAAAGACAGTTGCGGAAATACACAGCACGAGCCGTCAGCGTGAAATCCATCAACCGTTAACAACATGCCTATTAAGAATCAGAATAATTGAACGATAACTACAAACAGAGCTTCAGTCCACACTTTGAAGTTGAGGGAAGTTAATATGCAAAAAATAAAAATGTTGAGGAAATTCTTAGAAAAAATGACAAGTCTGCAAAAGCTCAGAGAGTATGACGAATTGGAGTAAAGAGATTAAAAATGAATCACAGGACAACAGAAACAGCAATGATTGTGAAATTCTGTATTTCTAGTTAGAACAGAATTATTTAACATTTTCTCAAAGGGAAGAATTCAAAGACTCTAACAGCTGTTGAAGCTGATTGTGAGAGATGAAATACACAGCTTCACAACTGTAATTATCATTCAAAATTCAAATGCATCACTCTACTGAGAATTAAAATACGTAATTTTTGGTAAAGGCTCACTGTGTCATGTCCAAATACCTACCTATCTGAAGCATTACACTCAGACTCATTGGATGATTTAACAAGTGTAATTTCCACAACTAGGGGTAAGGTTTATTTGCCTGAGAGGTACCCTGACCTACAAAGAGGTTGGGTTGAGGAGCTCAGACACTAAAGGAACTCTACAAAGAGTTGCTCCTTCATGAAGAAGAGGAAACCAAAGGGGTTATATACTCGACAGGCAACTCCCTTTGGAGATTTAACAAGAATGCTCAAGTGGGAGGACACCCTGGGATAGACTCAGAATTTGCTTGTAGGATTAAATATCTTGTCTGGCCCGGGAGTGCCTCAAATCCCTCATAAAGAGCTGAGAACTTCTCAGGGGAGGGGAGTCTTAAGGAACTTGCCAAGCACACTTACATCACAGACAAGTGGACGGCTTGACAGACATCAAACTTTTTGTTTCTGCCTCATCCTTGTGATAGGTTATATGTTCATACTCGTGTGCAGGAGAACCCAGCAGCAGCAAAAAAGTGTTTTTTGAAAACGTCCATTAGACTTGTGAAGGTCTGAGTCATCAATGCATTATGTTTGGATCAAATAGCTGACACAATAGATGTTTAAATATGATCTTCCAGCTTTGTGTGTTTGCTGTTTGTCCATCTGTCCGTTGAGAATCACCTAAGGGCCGTGTATTTACCATGACAGAGAGGAGGGCTGGGCTGTGGGTCAACATGAAAGCAAGCATGTGTTACAACAAAAGACATTGTCATCATCAAGTCTTTGAAGAGCCTCTAGTCTCTAATGGTCCCCATTCAGGGAGGGGTGACAACGCCCACTTCAGTCCTCTCCAAATAAAGAGTTTATAAGAGAGATGACTTTACAAGTCAAGCTGTCACTATTAATAAAAACACACAATGAGTGTATCAGGAGAGGGCTCAGACTTCTCTGACACCACTTTATCCACCGTGAGCCCGGCTCATGTGTCAGCATGCTACAGCTAAGCAAAAAAAGGAGGCTGTGGTAAGTCCAGTTAAATTGACTGAGCACGAACCTGATGTCAGCAGATGGCTGATCGAAGGAGAAACCTCCCGTTTCAGCTCGCTGTCCATCAGTTCAGCTCTTAATCCCCTGAGGACAGCACAAGTCTGCTCTGCCACCTTCCAACAAGCTGGAACATCAGGTCCCTCCATCCAGCAGCACAGCAGCTACTTTACTGCTATAGAAGACGATGCAGTTGTTGCATTTTTATTCAGCTACACTTTGTCTTTTATCTGATCATAAACTTCTAAAGCAGATAGTCGGTGAACATTTGAACTGTAAGCACAACGTGCTGTGCTGGCAGCTGCTGCTGATCTAAAGTGAGGACTTGATTTCCAGTTGATTGTGTACAGACACAATGCAAGGAACTGATAATAGCTTATAAAACACTTTTTTTAATCTTATTTTACTTTTGATTTTAGCACAGTTTTTTATTTTAGACCACTTAGTCCCAGCAATCTGGACATTATAGAATTTTAAAAATCAGGTAGTTTATAAACCCTTGAAATTGTATGTGGCAATTTCTAAAAGCACAAGGCTTCAAATTTCTACTTAGTTTCTGTCAAACCATCCAAAATATAAGTAAATTTAAAGGAAAAAACCTTAAATATATTTTTTCTTTCCAGCACCCTTTAATAATCCATTAAAAAAATGGGATTAAATTGAACAAAAACTCTTCGGCAGAAGAGTCAAGACATTTGCAAAACCGCTGAAGGATCATGCCATTGGAACAGATGCTTGAGAGGAGTCATGTAGGGTCTCAGAAGGGGGACTGAGAAAAGCCTGAGAGACACAAATCTTGTCTCTCAGGCTCCACACGCACCCTTGATAGCATCATGTAAATTGTACATAACAGTGCTATACAACTAAAGAGTGAATAATCAAAAAAACAAAATACCCTGGACAAAGAAAGAAAAACAATCAAGCTCTTCATCATTTTTAAACTCTGTTTCCATTTACCCCAATGATTTTCTTTCTTCATGAGGTCCTGTTATGTAACTTCACACCTAGTGTGTCAGCTTTGTATTACACTACATAAGTACACAAACACGCACACACACTAAGTCTGAACCTTGCTGCTAAGGTCCACACAGCAGGCCAGACCAGCTGACCAGACGACCCCTCCACCATGCCTTTGTGTTTTCGTCCACCACATGCCTTGTCTCTCCCTGACCTCAGGTCCCCCCTCCTGTCCCTGTGGCTATAAGAGTTCAGCCCATGTGCAGGTGCTTTCTTCCTCCATCTGATCCCGGCCCGGGGGCCTGAGGCTTAGCCTGGAGTTTGCACGTCAACCTGACGACAACATAACAGCTTTAAGAGCACCTGACCTTCCACGGAGGCTTTAACTTAGCAATAAGTTTTGTTTTTATCACTGAATTTAACTTAAAGCAGGAGTATTAAATAAATAAGGTATAATAACTGTAAATATACAAGCAGGGGAGATTTTCTTTTTTTAATTAAGAGAATAACAGGTTCCTCTTCTCCTCTGATTCAAATGGCTGAGTACTTTTACCCTTAGTTTGCCTATATCCATATGAAATAGTTTTATGGTTAATGACACACCGATAGGCTCTGAGCCAGTAAACCTGATAATTTATCTGCTGGAAGTTAATTGCAGGACTCTATTATTAAATCAGCTGGTTTTGAACACAAACCAAAGCAGGTCACAGTTGACCGATCAATCAGCTTCATTGACGGGTTGTTTCTGTAAATGGAGACAGAGGAGGTCAGCAGCACATGCCTCGTGTCGTCACAGCCAGCTGCAGCATCTGCCGAGCTGCTGTCAGACGCCGCAGGCTGCGATGATGTGACAAATGACTAAACTGTTGACGACGTCGTGTGAGGCTCCTCGAGGATCAGCTGTGATGAAAGCAGCGTATGTCTGCGAGTGTGGGAGTGAGTGTGACAAAGGGATATTTAGACAGAAGCAAAGCAGTCGTTTCTGTCTTTCTGTGCAACAACTGGACACTTTCTAGCATCAGATTCACAACATGGAGACACTATTTCAACCTTTGTATCTGTGATAAGATGCACTTCTTGGCAAGTGGTTTGGGTAAACTCTCGTGCTATCTTGGTCTCAGTTTATTTCAAGTATTGTTAAAATGTCAAAAAAATCTAAGAAGAAAAAAAATCAATTCTTCGAGTGTTCTGTTTTGTCCTTTTCTCTTTCTTTTATCGATTTATGCATTTCTCCATGATTCGCAGATATTCACCTGGGAGCTAAATGGGTTTTTGTATTTGATTACTGAGCTGCTCCCCTGAAACATTTGAGCTGCCTTGCTCAAGGGCACCTTCAATGTAGTTTACAAACATCAGAGAATATAACTTGTTCCCTTTCCCCAGCTGCATTTTCACAGCCAGTTTCACAGCCATTGGTTGTCTGCAAACAGCGGAACAAAAACAGACAATATCACTTTTAATATTGTCTGCCAGGCAGCGCTTTCTGTCTGTGTAATGTTCAAAGTGTGTAACAGGCTTTTTCCTGACAGCCTCAGCTTTGTTCCCAGAGCTCGTCACCGAGCAGCCAGCCTCGCTGATGAAAGCCCCGAGCAGATAACGCCACAAAGAGACGCTTCAACTTCACAGCCCGCGTGGCCTCAACTTTCCCCAGGCCGGGATGAGGGAGGACCCTGTCATTGGCAACAATGCTGCTGTAAAGCAAGCTCGCCTTGTCGCCTGACTTGGAATCTATGCAGATAAGAAACTCTAAGAGAGAAGGAAGCCTCTTGCAACCCACACAGTAGGACGCATGAGCTGCACGGGTCTGCTTTTGGGAGATTAGCTTAAATTGTTGTGCTGCAGTCTATGGTTCTAGCCCACTTTGTATCAAATTGACCCAGCCTGACTTCTGGCTTTGTTTGTGGTCCAGATCAGAATCTGATCGTGTGGTTCTCTCAAGCAACTAATGGCATGGCCTCAAGCAGCAGCTCTGGCTCTGAGATCTGATCGCCATTATCCCACCCATCCCTAAATAAATAAATAAATAAAAATCCAAAATCATTTAGTGAGGACGGCATGGTTCCAGCTTCATTCATCTTCGTTCTAGCCATTAAAACCTCTGGGGATAATAAAGCCAGAAATGAAGAACTTAAGGCCTGCATTTGCAAGATTACAACATTATGATCCAGATTTGTAAAAAAAAAAGAAAAATCAGTAAGTTGAGAAATCTAAACGCTGATGGGCTGTTTTGGGGCCAAAATTGTGAAATCTTTAATCTAGAACAGACTGTTAGCTGTACTAGCATGCAAAAATGTGTTTTATGGGGATAAACAGTCTTTGTCAGACAACTACTTACAGGTGCCAGAGTATCATGACACACTTTGTTGTGTCCTGTCTGCTTTTGCTCTCAACACTGTCTATTTTTCATGCATCTACCAAAGCCTCCTGAGATGTGATTTGTCGACACCACTCAGACTACAAACAAAACTCTTCTCTTAACAAAGACTGGTCTTGTGCACACAGATTATGCTTTTCAGGAAGAATCTGGGGAAGACAGAGCTACCTGGACCAACACTACTGAGGCATATAGTTTATAACTGTATAGAAATATCCTTTTAATACATTAAAAAGTACCATTTACATGTCTCAAACATGAGACCTAATGGGACTGGCAAACAGTCATGCACGTGGCATGATAGGAAACAAGGCATAACACGCTTCTGCACGCTTACTGTAGCTGAGCAGCAGCTGGCTATGGTTATTTAGTGATCACCTGTAGCCCGTCTCATGCATATATGTCAGGAGCATAGAGACACACAGAGAAAGTAGGAGACAGAGAGAGACCTTGTAAAGTCACTGTGTCAAACCTTTTCTGATGCACTTCATGCCACTTGGTTAACTTTGATTTCATACTCAACAATTCTCCTCACTACTGACTTAGAGTTGTCAGATTCGCTCATAAAAATAACTCAAAACATACAGCTGATAACAATGAAGCCAACAGTGTTGACACATATGGAGCAGAGGAACATAAAGAGGGTGTCAGGCTGCTGTGTGCACCGACAGAGCAAAGGTGGAGAGATTTCTTGTTTGGGAAAGGTTGGGATAAGAAACTGGCTCTGTACTCACTGGATTTGTTGCACTTGACTTTAGAGAGAAGCTTGTGAGCCAGAAGAAGGTCTCCACTCTTCACAGCCACCAGCAGCTCCTGCTCCTTCCCCATGATTACAGCTCCAACCGCAGACACACAAACGTCTCACAGGCCAATGCCAAGGGTTTTCTCAAACTCTCTTTTCAGTGCTTCTTCAGAAGTTTCAGCAAACATTTGTCAGGGAGTTAACAGGCAGCTGCTAAATCCCAGCCATGTGATGACATAGTAGTGACTACAGGGAAGGAACCTCAGGTGAACTGGTCCAGGTGGTGGTTTTCCTCTTGTTGTTGGAGCTTGGGTCCATATTTTCTGCAGTAACAGTTTGTTTTGAACAAGTTTGATGTCTGCAGAGTTGTGTGTGTGTACTATTCAACCTGCCATCACACTGCAAAGGAAATCCTGAAAAAACAGAGAGGGGAAAAAGTCATTCCAAGCACACTTGCAGTTTATGAAAAGTAGTTTTTGACAGAAAACAGCTTTCAGGATAAACATGTGACACTAGCTTGACCTAGCTTTTGTTAGCTTTCTCACTTCCAGGAAGCTCAGTCCCTCAGGGTTGTATGCAACTTATCTGTTACTCTTCCCATGCAGAAAACTGTCTCCTTACACTGATAACATTTTCCAAACTTTAGAGAAGTGCCGTTCCAGTCAGCGCTCTGACTGGCTCTCTGCCAGTTAAAGTCTGTGGGGGGAAATTTATTTTTCTCTCTACGAAGGAAGTGAGGCAGCGCTGACCGCTGCCACACAACCAATTTGCCTGAAAATTCAATCTATTGGGACAGCAAAGTGACGAAACGACTCTGCGGGGGAAAAGATATGAAACATTCCCCCATCTGTATGACAAAGACTCAAAGTAACAGGCTGGTTCAGGGAAACACAGAGCCTGAAATTACAACAAGCCTGTGTACAAAAAGAAAGCTCAATTAGGACTCCAAAGGACGCACTAAGTAGAGATGTAGGAAGAGAGAGAGCTCTGCCCTCTTTTGATTTGCTGCAACAAAATAGAGAGCAAATCTAAAGGGGACTACTGGCATTTCTTAAAGTCTAATCAGCTAAATTAGGTTTTGGAGTGCAGATAGCCAGTCATAAAAGTTTTGGAGATTCCGTAGTAGCTTTTTTTGTTTCAGGCGGCAATTTTCGTACATATGCAGCAGGATTTAAGGATGATTCTGTCTGAGGCAAAAGCCAAAACAAAAACGTTTAGCACGCATCTTTGCATTTAAGGATCATGTTTCAGCCATGGTAGCCTGTTTCTTTGTAGCAGGATGAGGTAACGAACCATAATTAGTAGGATGTCCTGATACAGATTTTTTTTTTCTTCCAATCCGATCCGTTTTTTTGATGATATGTTTTTCGAATACCAATTCAATACTTTTCCATGATACATCCTGTACTCCATTAGGTGATTCTGTTGTAAATGATAAATCATATTTGCCGTATTAAAGTGAGCCCTGTTGTAGGGCTGCAGCTATCGAATATTTTAGTATTCGAGTATTCTACTGAAACTCCCATCGATTAATCGAGTAATCAGATAAAATACATTTTTGTTTAGTTAAAGAGCAGTTATTTTTCAAATGAAATTTTTTTTCTTTAAGAAATAGAATTTTCTGATACAGCATGTCAAGAAGAGCACTTGCTTTGGTAGCTCCAAAATTTGTAAACACACTTTGACACATTTTTTGTGCCTTGTACATCTCATCAAATGTTGCGGACCCAAATGGCACCCATTTTGTACAATGACCCATTAGTCTTCAAACTCCAGAAAAGAAGCTAGATTTGTTGCTAGTTGCTATTTTGTATACGAGGTAGCTTGAGGGGTCTGAAAACTCTCTTAATATGGCCTCAGCTCTATTTGAAATACCACTCTTTGATCTTTTTTAAAATTAAACGATTCCTCGAGGAGGAGAAAATGACTTGAGTATTTTTTGTAATCGAGTACCTCGAATCATTCGAGGAATCGTTTCAGCTCTACCCTGTTGGTACCTCCTCGAGGAACACTTGCTTTACAAATGTTGCAAGACGCTATTTTACTATCATTGCTTTCCAAAGAGAAGTATTCCCACACAGCTGACATGTTTGCAACGTGGTTTGATTTACACCAGCCTTAGCCTGAAGGTGCTAAAAACATGTGAAACTGGATTAATCCCAATCACGTAACGAAATCAAATGCTATCTGATCCTCCAAAACAGCCAAATCGGGCACCGATACCAATCAGTGTATTGGCTCGGGACATCCCTAATAATGAATCCAAAATGTTTGCACTTTTCATCTACGTCTTCAATATATATCAATAGATGCCCTGGGTTCCAAATACTGTACTGAGGTCCTCCTTGCTTTTTAGAGACTTAAATGATCAGCTGAGATTACAATGCTGCAAAAAAAAAAAAAAACTTCTTCACATCTCAACAGGAGAATCCAACCCTCTCCAAAAACATTTGCCTTCTTCCACTGGCTTCAGTTCACAACTGATCTGTACACTTTTCAAATCTAAACCATGAAATCAGCTCTCTTATTAATGGTTACAGGTCAGACAGTTCAGTAACTGCGCTGAACTACCAGGTGATCATGCAGTGTAATAGCAGCAGCAGCAGATGCCAAAGCACTGACACATGATCTAAAACTAGCCAGGCACCTTGCCAGGCTGTAAACAACTGCACAGCTCCACGCTGATGTGAGCCAGGATGTAAACAAGGATTCCAAAATGGGTTTGTTAGTCTAAATGCCAATGAGCCGAAACGATGACTGTGACTGAAATGTGTATGGTCCTCTGGGGTGCAGGTGTCACACATGAGAGTAAGCCTAACATAAATCTTTTTCTCTCTTTGTATTCATGTTAACCAAGTGAACCATTATATGGGGAAGCAGGATAAAGTGTCAATTAAACAGAAGCAATGATTTATACTCTTACAACCTCGAAACCAAGTCTTCATGTGTTAGCTTCTTGGGCCAAAGGCACTTATGCATACCATAACAGAAGCTGGCTTTTGAGCTTTTCACCAAAAACAGGCTGGTCTCCTTTTTGAACCAAAGAAAAATGTACCACTCCAACTCATTCAATCCCAAATTAGCAAAGGTCCAAAAGAATCAGCATTTTTGAATTGCTTCCTCCTTGCATGGTACAGCTAACATCTGCGTTTGAAAATCCAGCAACAACTACATTCACAGACAGTGGATTTTTGAAGGGATTTTGACTCATGCAGTGATTTCCACTACAGAGTCATGTCTGTTTGTAATGCTGTGCCACCTGACGGGCAGGTCCATTACTGGTCTCCAACCTTTCCCCTTGTTTCCAGCAATTTCTCCATATTCTATGAATCTATTATCATATCATTTTTTTCTTATTTCAGTGTAAACACAGCTTTTCCAGTATTCTATTTATTTTGGCCACAAATTTTGAAACAAGTTGTTGGCGTAAGCTTAGAGTTGCATCAGTAGACAATTTCCAGCCAAACCTCAGTCATAAATGCACTAATTAATATTCACCTCAATTTTAAGCACTATTATACTATGATAATAACAAGTGTAAATATATTTTAGACATGACTGCGATTACTTTTTCATTCGGCAAAAATATAATACATAAATTCGTGCTAACACCTCAACTTTTAAACTCTTTCACCTGTTATCTTAACAGCAAAATAAACAAATTGGAGGTAATGTAGAGGATGAAATAATTTCTAGCAACTGATGAGGTTTTGTATAATACATCGTGTGTATGCCGGAGCACTTAAAACACTAATAATAACAATAAACTTGTTGAATAAGGTCAAATTTTACTTAATTAGCACAAAAACATTTTTTTTCTAAGTGTAAGAACAGTTTTCTCTGATAGCAGCGGAGAAATTCAGCCGCTATCGTCAAGTGCAGAAAAGAGCCATTTGAATCTTGTAGTCAGGCTGTTTATTTCGGTCACAGTTTTGTGTTTTCCCGCTGATAAACACTCTATTAACCCTGCGTACGTATAATTTAGCCTTCTCCGAGTTAAGCTACCTGTCATTCTCAACTGTCCAGGTGTTCGTCTCCAGGTCACGCTAACTCCCCAAACTGTCTCTACATCTTCAAACGCGACAATTCTCGAAGTTTAAACAATTAAGCCCCTTTCTCTTGCTACAGAAGTTTGTTAAAGAAAGGTTATCTTACCTGTTGTGGACGATGAACCTCAGGTGCTGACGGACACATTCACACCAACTGCCGAGGAGCGCTGCTCGGCACGAGACGGAGCAGGGTAGCATGCGTCAAGCTAGTACAGTGTACAAACTAGTTCCGGTCTAGATTTTCAAAGTAAAATTCTTGCATGGTTAATGTTCCACACGATTATAAACTGGGTGTCAATTTATCTCTTATTATGTTTTATTTGAATATTCTTTACCACTGGAGGATGGCAGGTTTCGTTCAAAGAGATACGTCTATAACAGCAGCCACTGTGACGGTATTTTAATAACTTAACATTTTATTTTGAAGGTATAATTGCATAACTAATGCTAATATTATAACATGTATGATATTATCCTACCTAACTCCGCCTAATTTTACAGAGATCAGTGGCTCTTCAAGCTATTCCTGGATAACCGGGATCTCAGACCACAACACAGGTACAAACCACAGAAAGCTCAGCAAACAGGGTGTGGATGCTGGTTAAAACAGAGCCTTTAGAGTTAATGAGTCAGATTCGACAAACCACATTAAGGTCGATGCACCTGCATGGCTGATAGGAATTTTCTGGTGTGTGGTTGACTGTGAACACCTGTACAGGTAAGACAACAAATTTAGAAGCATAAAGAGATATTAAAAGTGGCCTAAATGAGAATTCAAAAACTTGATCTATGAGGGGAAAATGAAAGAATAAAAAAATTAACTAATAATAATAAAAAAAGAATGCTACTTTTTAAGAGAATTTTAAATGATTTCAATCCGTGCTTTTTAATGCCCGATGTGATCTCTATTTAGTATTCCTACAAACTTTTCTTGTACAATTTGTAATTGAATTTATTCCTCTTGTAAAGAAAGAACAAGTCTTATTTTTTCTTCTTCTTTTTTTTTAATCGCTGTTGTTGATGCAACTCCTTTGATTATTTACCTGAGGGAACTCTTTAGGTGATGGGGACTCTGACACACTTTGGTTGTACGACGGTGACCTCTGCTGGTTACAAGCTGCCAATGACCTACATCCACAAAACATTTAAAAGTCTTCTCCATAAAACTCAAAATTTGGATGCATAGAATAGCGATAATTCAATTTTTTAGGCAAATCTGTGGGAAACTACCACGTTTTAAAACAATTTTTTTTTTCAAAAATACTTGCTGAAATATATCTCAGACAATGAATCTATGTTATTTTTTCCATAATATTAATTTTTCTAAAATTAGTCCTTTTGCATCAAATTGACAATTACAAATAATCCCCCCCTTCAAGCAGGAATAAGTTGTACAGCAGTGCAATGCTGAACTAACAGAGGGCATCATTTACTTACATGTAAAAGCAAAATTACCTGTAAGTTAATCCAAAAAGTGTTTCCTTTCAGCACCAAATTCACATGCCAAGCAGAGGTTGGACTGTTCTGCATGAACACAGAACTTAAAATGTGTTGAAGAATATCTGGGTTTTAGTGGTCCATCATCCCATCATCTGTGACAAAAAGATTTGATTCTGCTGCTGAAATTAGGAAGAACAGGTGAACAATTCTACAGACTTCATTTATTGAACCAGGAGGAAAAATAAAAAATAAATACATCAGCATCTAAAAGGAAAATTAGACTTTCATTTCTGTTGTGATGAATCACAAACAGCTCATACCAGAATCATCTCAAACATCTGAAGGAAGCTTCTTGAATACTGGGCAGTGATGTGTTCTTACAGACAATACAAACTGTTCAAATGTTGCTTACTGATAAAATGTGTCCAATACAGATCGCCACTTTACACAGATTGTTTTTTTCTTATCCTTTTACTTTCATTAATAGAGAAAAATCTCAAACTGGTTCATTCTGAAGGCATTTCCACAGAAAAATAACCCAAGCATGAAATTATTTTTCTGAAATTAAGAATGCTAAATTATGGAATTAAATGGAATCTAATATATAAAGATATTTATACATGGGAATGGATTGTGGTTGAAAACATTAAAACAAAATGTTAATTATTTGATCTCCAAAATGTGAAGATTCAACAAAGGCCCTCCCCAGATTTATCAGGAAAAACAAAGCACATTTATTTTGATTGCAAATACTTTTACAAACGCTCAAGTCGATAACAGCCCACCACAAGAAGTCCGCTTCAGTATCATACAACGCCAAATCACAGGCAATTTTACACCATCAGCTCGCATTCAGCAATGTGTACACTTTTTTCTGTAGAAAACTTTCTCACTTTTTTCTTCCTTTTTACAGAGTAATAAAAAAGTTAAGGCAAGATGCATCAAACAGAAATCCGAGGGCTGTGGACGAGCCTCTGCAGAGGTTCTGGAGCAGAAGCAGCTCCCGTTCGCTCTCTGTCTCAGGCATCTTACTCTGACAGGAGGGGAGGAGGAAGAGGAGGAGGAGGTGGATGGTGGGGTGGGATGGGGGTCGTCAGAGGTGTCCTCTTCCACTCCTCCTCCCCTCCAAACCCCATCCATGAGTCTGCTGAAACGCTCTGCTTTGGCACTTAAGCTGGCAGACTCAGCTTCTTCCCTTTGAGAACTGGAAAAAGACAAGAGAGGGGGGAATTAAAGAATTAAGAACAGCATAAATACAGAATAAAGGAGATTAATTTAAGGCTAAAAAGAATGTTCTTTTTAGCATGGACATTTCAAAGTCTGTGTATTTTCTTTTAAATTAAAGAGTAATAGAACAAGCACAATATACAATAAGTCTCCTGCCCCATGGAGTTCTCTTAAGACACTGAAGATTAAATTGTCTATATTATTTTTGTACTGCAGAATCTAGGAGTTGCTTCCTTCTGCTATTTGGACATTAAAAGTTATTGCAATAATTTATGTTGCATAAATAATGAGCAGGATGCTATAATCCTCATCTAACCAGTCCCTGGTCTGAGTCCAATCCATGACCCTCTGCTGCATTTCCATCCTCACCTTTCACTCCATAGCTGCGCAATTAAAGGCAAGTATAAAATAGATAAATAATAAAATAACTGTCGGCAGCAAAAAGCATGTTACCTGACACTCCAGTGACTAAAGGAGGAGAATAAATCCTTGAAACAAGCTCAAGATGGAACAAAAGTGCAATATGACTCACCTTTTGTTACATACAAATAGAAGAAGTCGCAGTAGAGGATAGTCTGCACCACCCCAGCGACAATGGCAATCATGTCGAAGAATCCCTCGAAATAGAACCTCCATATCCAGTTGATGAGGTAGAGCGCTCTGTAGAGTCCCAGGAAGAACAGGTAGTGGGTGGTGATGGTCTCAGCCTCACCTGTCTTACTGATCATGAAGAGCTGGGGCAGGATGGCTACCGACTCCAGGTAGATGGAGAATGTCCACAGAATCTGAGAGAGAAAGAGCACTGAGCTTACACAACTTTGCAAACCTTTTTCTGGAGCATGTGATTATTCCTGACTGAAAATAATGTTTGTGTGAAAGAAATCTGTCAGGGCATTTACACATAAGTGACGCACTGAAGCACACAGTGTTGGTGTAGCATCAACTATAATGTAACAAAGCTCTGTACTGGAGATTCAGTCTTTGATGCATGCTCAGGCTACACGTGAGAGTACTCGAAGACAAGTGCACACTTCCTGGAAGTCCATGCATCTGTGTTTTCTCATGGGAGTTTTCAATAGTTCACTGCAGTGTCCAAGACATGAAACAGCTGTTTGCATCATACATGAAGCAAGAATGGACATAGAGACATACAAGGTTCATTCATTTCTCAGCTGTATGAAATCAGGGAGTGTGTACTGCGGGTCTGACCTCCAGAGGAGAGAAGTCGTGGTTGACCAGAAAAGCCAGACCACCAACAGGGACGACCAGGAACTCTACTCTGAACGTGTCGTGGTTTCCATCATAGGTGGCCTTGAACTTCATGTAGATCAGGTACACAGTGGCATATGCACATCCAATGTAGATGATCTGAAACACAGCAACAAGAGCACCCACAAGACAAAAGGTAAATATTCACAGTATGCTCCGGTCTATTGTGATACAATCTGTAATGATACATTCGAGTCAGTTAAGTCATCTTCCTTTGGTAAACACAGGCGTGTACATTCAGTGTGCTAGTGGAGCAGTGACACAGAGAGCTGTGTGCTGCAGGATGTGAGGATGAAAAGTAGCGTGTGCATGTTTCACCTTCATGCTTGTGTTGTAGAGAGAAATGAAGGAGGTGAGCAGGTCCAGGTAGCGAGTGGTGAACACTAAGGCAAACAGGACCTGACTCTTCCCAGAAATACCTGTGAAGAGACACCAGAGGATATTCAAAAGTCAACGCAGAATGCATTCCTGATAGTTTTGGTAAAACGTTCTTGTGTTGAAGCTACAGCACGCTATGTTTGGTTTATTAAGTTCACAAAAACATCTCTGTTCAATTAGAGAGGCTAACAGAAAACCTCAAACCTCAAGCGTCACTCTGCAGCTTTCAACAACACACGCCTGCCCACATGATGTTGTTACAGGAAGATCGAAATGGTTTATTCTGCAATATTCACTTCCACACATTGTGTTGTAATGTACTGATAGTGACCAATAGGAACATTTGTAGTGTCAGAAAGCAGGTTGTAGTTTTCAGGGAGGTGTGGCGTCAGTATAGATCGTCATCCTTAGCTGCTCTGAAGCATGATGTCTCACTGTTTATCTTGTGTGTTGGCAGGTGACAGCTCATTCCCAGCACACGCCCAATGTCAGACTACAGGGGGCAAAACCAGTGATTGTTTCATTAATACCTGTTGGAAATGCACTTTATTTACACCTGAAGTCTGACTATACATGGGTTATAAAGAGGTGTGAGCTCATCTTTTCTTTGCATTTACATTTATTATTTAAAATGTGCTTTGTTTTTATCAAGTTGAGATCTTTGTCCTGCATGCGAACAACCTGAGGTAAAAAATCTGAGCTGGCAGCAAACTGGCTACAGACTCTTTAACAGTGTAGGACTGCAAACCTATTGAAAAATGTTGAGCTTCATTATGAACTGCTTCTCACATCTTTTCAAATGGATAGCAAAGATTTCTGCAGAACAGTTAACTTTGAAATGCAATGACGTGCTTCAGGATCCTGTAATCAAAACAGTCTTAAAAAGCATACATGTGTAGGAAGAATAAAAAAAATGCAAATGCAACAAAGCACAATGGGAAGTATTTATGTGCTGCTGCATTATGTAAAATTTAAAAGTAGGGCAACAAGATGTGGAAAAAAGAGACAGCATCTGTATTTTCTTTTTACTGGGACAACAAAACAGAGCACAGGAAATTAAACCATATAAATGCAGAGTGTTAACAGTTTATGGTCTATAAATATGATTAAAGTTAACAGATGTCTCTTTTATAATTTGTAATTTATGGTTATTCTTTGGTTCAACCTTTAACAAGCAAATCTGACAAAGCCTGCATGGTATGAGGAGAAAGCAAAGAGTGGTGTTACACCATGAAGTGTTGGTGAATAAACAAAGATAAAAAAAAAAGTGCTTACTAGCTCAAATAACTCAGTTTCTCTGGTCCATCTTCTGTTTTACACATTACATTTGTTGTTGACAGGTGTCTCTCAAATCCATGGTACAACCAAAAGCATTTTTTGTCGCTTAATTATCAACAGTTAATCTGAGCGTTGTTGACAATGGCTAGAGCTTCATTTGCTTACAACCAAATAGTGTAAAATCAAATCAAAGCGGGATACAGAGACAAAACATAGATTGTGCACAGTAAGTTATTTCCCTAAGTTATGGAAATAGATTAAGATCTAGATGACTGTTTATTACAAACAAGTGATCTTGGAAAGCAAAGCCTGGTCAGTAATATTTATGGTCAGAGGTCAAAGAGGTTAGTACACTGTTTACAGCCGCAGATGCACAAACGCTGGGAGACAGACTCCCTGCAGAAGTAGTTTCACCAACTATGTTGCATTTGCATAGTAAAATACTGTTTTTTATTTTATCCAAACAGAAGTTACATGGTATCACCATTGTAAATGGGCTAGTTCTCAGCTAAAGCGCAGCGTGTGGTTTGATTTTTGTAGTGATGCCACTGGTGTGAACTCTGAAGCCTGATCAAAGCTGACTTGTGTGCAGATGTACCGATTTTAATCTCACACAGACAACAGCTATACTTTAACCCAGATTACCTACTGCTTGTCTAGAAGTGACAGAGCTCTAACCTTTGAGTTTTACCCTGATAATGCAGCAAACAGCAAACTTTTACACTCTTTGCTGCTGCCGAGAAAATCTATCCAGTCAATACATATCCAGCTGTCAACCTGAGTACCCATTGCTGCCACGTCAGAGGGGTCACACTCAACTAGCAGAGAGGAATAACAGGGGAAATAATGTAGAGCTAACACAGTTTAAACCTCTAATTTAAATGAAGGAGGCCTAGCATGCAAAACTATGTATGATGTGGCCCTCTAGTCTACTTGTAGATAGCTTGAGTCAGGAGCTGCATGGGTTATGCTACAGGAAACAATCCCCTAAGAGCTCCCCTTTGAATATTTCTCACAAATGAAAGCTTTAATCTATTACAGTTTTGCACATAATCATTTCCTAAATGTGTCTTTCAGAAATTTAAAGCCAGTAGCAGGAGCAAGCTACGTTGGCTACATTAGCTGAAACTAGCTCTCGAGCTACTACTACAGAGGAAATCACACAGTAAAACCACTTTAACGGGCTTTTTATTGTTATTTTGTCGATGAATCATTGTGCTCCTGTAAGTGTTAGATTCTTGTTAGTAAAGGTTTTTGACAACTCACCGGCACACGACCTGGTTTTCCATATTTTGAGCAGCAGGATGATGATAGCTGCTAGATGGGAGAGATCGCCGGTTAGCCTGAAAATGTTCATGTTTGAATCAGAGCTCCAGCCAAAGTTAGCTGATTAAAGACTCTACGGTGAGCTCAGTTCGTCCCCAATCAAGAATTATTTATGTCCTGACAGTGCTCTGTGACACTGTAACACTAAAAGAGACAGATTCGGGCTTCAGGAGATGGGAAAATGGCGAGCAAAGCGCGACGTGGCTCGGGGACGTGGCCAAAGCACCGGTATCCAATGCTAGACGTGAAGCGCTCATGAGCTCAGCCAATCAGAAGCCAGGGTTGCCTTGTTTGCATACATTATGCTGTACGAGTGCTGCATTCAAGTACGGTGAACAAAGTAGTAACGTTGAGGTTTTACTCCTGTTAACTATATTCTCGGGGATAAAAAAAACCCACAATGAATGCATATTATGGGAAAGCATTTATCGTCCAAAAATAAGAATCCATTATTACTTCTTGTGGGTACATGTTAAACGGTATTAATGTAAATCCCCTTAAGATGAACAGTATGATTTTTGAAGGGGTCCAGCAGTATGGATAAAGTTAAAACAGCTGCCAGGGATTATCTGACAGTGCAAACTCTGGCCTTTTTTGAGTTTTTAACGTCTTTACTGTATTCATTGGCATTAAATTGAGTGGTTTGAACCACTCTTTAAGTTACTTTCAAAGAGGACAGTACACACTGGATTTACATAATAAAAATTTAGAAGGGCCACAGTTTGATTGTATAGAAATGCAAATATTACTTCATGGTTAATTCTAAACTAATCACATTGTTGGTGTCAGTCACTACTTTCAAATCTTGTTCCATGCAAAGTTAATCTCATATAAATACATACCACACTTAAAGGAGCTGAGTATTCCCAAAAATAATGAACTCTTTTTATTTTGGAAGCCATTTCATACTCTTTAAATACAAATGTTTTTATTTTGGCACATTTTGAGTTGTTTGTTGCAGTAACATCATAGATACACCACACCAAAGAGAGACCATAAGCCTTAAAAAAAAAGCAGATGATGAAAACTCCCCTCACATACAGAAAGTCTGACCTCATGCTTACTTGTTTCAGTACACTTGGGGAATCAGCTGCTACAGTCCAACTTGGTCAAGTACAACCAGGAGCTAATGTTAATACAGCATGAGTAGATTTACAGCTTTGTGACAGCTACCAGCTCTACATAGCTTTTACTCCTATTATAGTAAGCAACTAACTGTAGAATTTGTTCAAAGTCTTTGCAGCTCAAATGTGATAATTTTCAGCAATAAATTAAGTATCTAACCGTTCTTCTTAGTAGTGAGAAAAATACACTTCTTCAATTACCCGATACGAGGCATTTTTGCAGAAGTTTAATCTATGGCTCTGCTCACAAAACCTCATTTTTCATCTGTCATAAAGACTTAAACATATTATTTAGAAACAAGAAGCAGAACCAGGACAGAGTATTGTGGCCACATTAACAAGAAACACTGTAATTCTACAGAGATATGGTTGTGATTTTTATTGGTAACCATCTTGTTAGTTATTTCAGGAGGGTATTATCATAAAAAGCATCCAGGAGACATTAATAAGAGGAATGTGGAGTGTCTCCAAAAAACTATAACTGTGTGCTCCTGGTGTTTAGACTTATTCTCTTAATGTGGCCGTAATACACTGTCGTCAAACAACAAATCATTCAGAAAAGGTTTATATCAAGGTTGTTCACACTCAGGTCCTCGACTTAGATGAAAGAAGATGAGTGATGAAACACTCACATGTAACACTCCCAACAAATGACATGACAGACTTGACAGCACTAACACAAACAACTTGTTGATATGTTTTTAAAGATATGATCTTTGTCAACATTTCAAAGAAGGCAAAGTGCCGCACTGTTCTTTTTTTTTGCTTTGAAGTCGAGGTATCACTGTCACACATGATGGCTGGTAAATGATGGGGCTACAGTACCTGAGCTTCACATCGGACTCACTATTTCTACACAGGTGTTTCTAAACTTTGTTTTATAAATGAAGCTTTTAATAATTGCACCATGAAGTTTTCAAGAACTGATGTACGCCCTCAAAGAACTTAATAAACAGACACTGGGCTCTCCTCTGAAGCCTTCAGGACAAACACAGCATCGTCCAGAACGTAGTAATCATTGTACATGTCACCCTCACAGAGGTATGGCAACCGCGTCACAGCCTCCACCTCAAATCCTGCCCTCTTGAAAACCTCATTAGACAGGTTGGTTACTTGCTCCTCCCATGTTTTTCCTTTTACTCTGATGCGCTGTCTGGGACGTTGCCATCTTCCTCCTGAGACAAACACAGACAGGATAATTTAATTTATCAGATTATGAGATGTAGTAGCATAGAAGTTCCACAAGAAGGCAGCAACAATCCTGAATCCAACATAAGTTTTACTTAGAATGAAGGCTAAGGCTCTGGTTGTTCTTTAAGAAATCACAGTTTGTCTGTACACATAGAAAGTACTGACCGACTTCCACATAAGGCTGGAAGGGAAGCACTGCAGCCAGGATGAGCCTCCCTGTGTTAGGAACTAGCGACTGTCTGATGTCCTGCAGGAGATTCAAAGGGTCGTCACAGCGGTCCAGCAGGTTCAGACAGCTGACCACATCATACTTGAAACCAGTCTGTGGCCACTCGTCGATGCCCAGCAGCCTGAAACACACAGAAACAGAGATTTTCAGATGCTGACTTAATGTGTAATCACAAGAATGTTCCATTATTGTTAAAACACCGATGGTAACATGATCCACTCATGTAAGAAGTAAAGGTGTAAATAAACTTAGATTTTTCAGTCTGAGACATCCCTGTAGTTTTCTACTCACTTGTAATTCTTCCTCTGAAGATGCCATTTCATAGGTCCAGACACCTCTGTTGCATAGACTTCTCTAAAATGAGCTCCCATCACCTCTGTGACTCCTCCGTCCCCTGCTCCCAGGTCGAGCAACCTCTCTGCCCTCCACTCTGGACCGATACGAAGCAGCCGCCTGAACTGCTCCTCGGAGAACACAAACATAGAGCCGCGACCCAGAAACCTGAGAGCAAGAGAACAAGAGAGTCAGAGGATAAGGTGCTGGTGTAACAGAGACAGTGTGTCTGTGATACTCACCCATTGATAGAGGTGCGTGAGACTAAAGGACTGAGGACTGTAGAGACAAAAGAGTGGTAGAGCTGAGTGAACAGCCAGCTGGACTTCTCAACGCTCCTTTTAAGAAAAGCCTTCGTTCCTGAGTCCAGGTGGCTCTGGATGAACAGGGGCTGTACTGATTCGCCGAGCAGGTCTGGACAGCAGCGGTACCACTGAAACCACCGGCGAAAGGATACATGCGATACATGTCATACAAGTTTTAAAACTTTAAACTAAACTTAATTATCAATTTGAGTGGGGGAGAATTAGTCTTTAAAAATACAGTTAAAAGAACTGAGAATACCAACAAATCGTTTTAAAATGTTAGAACTCAAGATGTAGTTTAAGTTCAAAGCATGACTCAAAGGGAACGTGAAAAAAAGGAGGAAAATTACGTTTTTTCTTTTTCATTTTTCTCAACAGCTGGACGTTTTTTTTTCCCCAAACCGTAAACTGATTCATATTGGATGCTTTGCACAGCTTTACAATTAAAATGCAACTCCAAAGTTTTGATTAATTATATTGATTCTTCTCTCTTTTCTTAATATCTTTTCATACTCATTTATACGCACCGATAAACTTCTAGAAAATGTGGGAAGTTTGTGCAATTCCCATCTCTACAGCTGGCCAAACAGAACCAGATCACGTGTCTGTCTTGTGCCCCCCCCCCCCAAGCATTAACCATATAGACTGGTCGAAATGACCCTATTGTAAGGACTGGTGATAAATAATTCGTACCTCTTGTTTATCGATCGCAGACGCCTCGCTCTCGCTCACCATGTTCACGAACAGAGAGCGGACCAGCGGACTACGGACGTACTTCCCCGTCCACATCCTCCTGATGGAGAGCAGAAAGGCGATGTATCCCAGAACCCAGGCTATAAAAATCAAAGTCCTCAGCTGCAGATGACACATAACGACATGAGAAGAGAAGCTGACTGGACGGAGTCGCCGTCTGAGCAAAGGACAGCCCTGAGCGGTGATTAATATGAGATGAAGAAAAAGAAGAAGGTAACAGCAGCCAATAGTAAACCAACACGCCTGAGCATGTCTCCAAACAAACAAACAAACCTGAGGGCGAGGTGCAGTAAACACAGTCCGCTGCTATTTACTCCCCATCTTAGCCCACAGATCCCATTGTCTCTTTGGTGTAAATAAATGTTGACACCTTCAACAGAGAGGAGTCAGCCCATTTGAACAACAAAAAGACACATCCGCATACCGCATGATCCACACTTCCTGAGTCACCAATAAATGTGTCCCTTGAACCATAAGCGTAGGCGGAACTGATTCAACGCTTCCGAAGATTTTAAAAGGAAGATAAGCGACTCGGCGTCGGATGATGATAATACAGTCTATGGCTGATACACATCCCAGTGTTTGTCACACAAATATAACAATATAACACAAATAAAAAATTTAACACCTTAAAAAAATGTTAAACATTAAAATTAAAAATTGTAAAGATGGAGATAAACTACATCAGTGTATAATATGAGAGGTTAGGTTCAATCAATGCAAGTTAGTCCTGTATTAATGTTTTAAGGCTTTAACTAGCCCATTAGCCTATCGAATAAACGACAAATGAGCAACTTCACTGGGATGCTGATTTGCTTTTATGTGGAACGAATTATATCTTTACTGAAGAAAAAAAAAACTAAACTGACACAAAGTAAATCAACAAAACATTGTCTGACTTTTTAAAACAGGATTAGATTTCTCTCATTTCACCAAAAATAGGACAAAAAAAGGAAGAAAAAAAAGAAAAGAAAACTCCAGTTTAAAATCAGTACGCAAAACTTAATGACTGGGCCATTTTCACACAAGTGTCAGAAAAATAGTTTATATTATTGTTATTGTTTTTAATGTTTATTTTTGTTAAATATTTGTTTACCAGTAAAAGAGTTTTATTATTATTGTTATTATTATTATTATTATTATTATTATTATTATTAGTAGTAGTAGTAGTAGTAGTAGTAGTAGTACTAGTAGTTGTAGTATTTTATATATATATATATATATATATGTTTATTTTGACATACACAACATGTACAAAAAGAGCTTTAGGAAGATTACTTACGCTCCGATGACGTCACTCAGGTAACCCCCACAAACCCTCTCTGGACGCAAGCATCTTTCGCCGGGTGCGGTGGCGCGCGCCTGTAATCCTGCTACCGGGAGGCTGAGGCTGAGGATCATTTGAGCTCAGGAGTTCTGGGTTTCAGTGGTCTGTGTTGATCGGGTGTCCGCACTAAGTTCGGTATCGATATGCTGGTCCTGGGGGAGCCCGGGACCTGCAGGTCGTCTAAGGAGGGGTGAACCGGCCCAGGTCGGAAACGGAGCAGGTCAAAGCCCTCGCACCGCTCAGTAGTGGGATCGCACCTGAGAACAGACGCTGGAGTGCAGCCTGAGTAATACAGCGTGACCCAGTCTTTTTTACACTCAGCATTGACAAAAACACTCACACATAATCTACAAAAAGTTTACTGCAGACTACAACATCTTCACATCTGTTTATTAAACCTTCTGGTTTCCATTGACACTTGTAAAGATCAGCTGTGTTTGTCTTACATACAGCGCCTCCACCTGGAGGAAAAGTGCAATAACCCTCAGTCGCAGCAGTTAGCGCATGTCCAACTTCTGACCAGTAGATGTCAGCACTGTACCGACTTAGTCCACTGAGACAAAGCAAAAAGCGGAAATCGTGAACTTCAGTAAAAAAAAAAAGAGAGATAATGGGTTTTTCTATTTGCAGTCTTAAATAATAATATTAATAATTGATTTATTGCATACATTTCTCAACATTTAAAATTCCCCACAGCCTAGAATTTAGGATAATCATTGAAAACCATCTAGTCCAGCACGAGGCGGTAAAGAGCTGCTTGAAACGTACAGACTCAGAGAAGAAGACTTAGCGGACGTGGAAGAAGAAGAATAACAACAACAGGAGATCAACATGGCTGCTGACAGTGATGTGAGTTTCTCCAGCTTAAATATTAAGACCAGAAAATCAAATTTTGGTGTCAGTGCTTAAAAACAGAGGTTTAAATGATTTGTTTGTTCTTAAACTGTATTTTTTCTCCTTTTAGCCTGAAACAGAAGTGTTCGAGATCACTGATTTCACCACCGCGTCAGAGTGGGAACGGTAGGCATCCATCTGTGTGCTGTCACAGGCCTGGATCAGACTTAAAATAAAATTATGTTTAATAAAGCTAATACACATAATATATAAATTAGCACAGCTGTCCGTACAGCAAATATCTACGTGCATTTAGGAAGACTGTCTTGTGTCAGAGCAGCTAACAGTGATACAGCTAATACAGCCTTATAGACGATCTGTGACACCTCATACGAATGTGCTTGTAAGGTTATTACGGTTCCAGAGTTAAGGACCGAATCCTCAACCATCATATATTTATTATTTTGTCTACTTGAAGGTTTGTGTCCAGAGTTGAGGAAGTTCTCAATGACTGGAAGCTGGTCGGCAGCTCAGCAGGAAGATTTTCTCCAGAGAAGGTAGGCTGCTGTCTGTTAACCCCAATCATCTGCTTAATATGATGTTCTCACTGTTACTCTGTCCTCAAACACAGGGTGCTTACACCACAGGAACATGGCTGGAGAAGTCTAAGGATATAAACTTTGCAGACTTTAAGTTTTTTATTACACACTTCATCCTGAAACAAGAGGGTGAAAATGACAACGAGAAGGAAAAGATCGAGGAAGGTATAGTCGAGTCAGAATATTTCAGGATATGTTTTGAATAGTATTTCTGTGTGTGTGTCATCATTTTTTTTAATAAAATGTAATGAAGGGAATGCATGCATGCTAGAAAATGCCCCTCTAGGAGTCAGCTTTTGTCTCTTGACCTTTTGTGCAGATGCTTTCCCTGCAGCGATGCAGGACCTTCTGTGCATGAACAATGACTTCCCTCCTCGGGCTCACTGCCTGGTGAGATGGTGAGTTCATTCACTCTTTTTTACACCCACGAGAAACCAGCTCCCATCGTCTATGTCAGCCTAGAGAACGTCATTCAGACAAATCATTCACAGAGATGCAGTCTGGTGCAGAAAAATAATAACCCTGATGCCCGTGTGGATTACTCTGTGACTGTGTTTGTGCTGACAGGTACGGTATACAGGAGTTTGTGATCATCTCTCCTGGAGCCAACTGCGAGGCCATCATCAGCGAGTCCAAATGCAATCTGCTGCTCAGCTCCGTCTCCATCGCTCTGGCCAACAGCGGCTGGTGAGTCAGCTTCATGACTAAGCACTGGAGCTGAGCTGCAGTAACCCTCAGTGTGAAAGCCAACACATGAGGTCATCACAGTAACGCCTGCTGTGCTTCCTCGTTGTGTATCCAGCCAGGTGCCCATGTTTGTGCAGGTCCAGCAGAAGTGGAGGAGGATGTACTCCGGAGAGTGTCAGGGTCCCGGCGTCCGCACTGATTTCGAGATGGTTCACCTGCGAAAGGTGCCGAGTCAGTACAATCACCTCTCCGGGCTTCTGGACATCTTCAAGTCTAAGATAGTAAGTCCTGGTAATGGAATTTATCTAGTTTATTCAGCCTCGTGGACTTTGTCACATGCTCCTTCTTCTTCTTAGGGCTGTAATCTGTCACCTCTTCCTCCAATCAACATCGCCATACGGTTCACCTACATCCTGCAGGACTGGCAGCAGCATTCATGGCCTCAGCAGCCTCCAGGTGAGTACAGAGCAAACAAAACAGAGAAATAAAAGCCAGCTAAACATAACCGTAATATCCTTTCTGTTAGACTTTGACACGCTCCTCGGAGGTGAGGTGGGAGGTGTAGAGTTTGGGAAGCTTCCTTTTGGAGCCTGTGAGGAGCCCATCAGGTAAAGGATGTTCACACTTATCATGTTTTCCTTCAAAAATCTCTGAAAATTCCAGAGTAAAATGTAGATAAGTTATTTGATATACCTCTTGTTTTTTCTTTTCTAGTGAACTTCATCTTGCAACCACTTGGCCTCACCTGACAGAAGGTATCGTTGTGGATAATGACGTCTACAGGTGAGATAAAGTGATTCTAAGACAGCTGGAAAAAATATGTACGGGTCAGACATCATTCCCTCATGTTCGCTAATGTTTGACCCTGCAGTGACCTGGACCCTCTGCAGGCTCCTCACTGGTCTGTCAGAGTCCGGACAGCTGAAAACCCTCAGTGCTTACTGGGTAAGATCAACACAACTGTAACAACTTGATGACAGTTATTTATAAAATCCTGACTCATTCTCCCCTTTGTGCTGCAGGTGACGTACTGACAGAGTTCTATAAGTTGTGCTCTAAAAAGGAGACTACAGACGAGGTTCTTGGGAGAACACTGGGTGAAGAGGAGAACCAAGGTCAGGTTTTGTCCTGAATTTAACAATATTTCTTCACTCTTACTTTGTCTAAATAATTATGTTCTCTGATAGACATGGTATAAAAGAAATACAGCATCAGTTGTTGGATGTATTTTTGAATAGCTTGTCATCTTCCTGACAGAAAACAGTGACATAAGCTCAGCTCTGTCCAGACTCACTGAGCCCACAGCAACAGTCCCCATCTCCAAACTCTCCGTCTCCAACATGGTGCACAGCGCCCGGAAACACATCAGACGTCACCGCCGCGTTGACGAGTCTCCACTCAGCAATGATGTTCTTAATTCTGTCCTGCTGGTATGATGATTTAACATACTCATTTATGGAATGATCAACATGTTTGAGTCATTTTGAAGCTTCTGCAGGAGGTTTATTTCGGCTGTCAGAATATTCCCCACAGGGAAATGTTCCCAATCAAAGAGCGGTGATGAAAGCTGCTGTTTCGACCGCTGACAGGCTCAGATAGTTATCATTGCTGGGACTCCTTTGAGGACTTTCTCTGAAGATTTTTTTTTTCGTGTGTTAGTGTCTGTTCCCTGATGCTGCCGTGGAGAAATCATCTGACAACAGCAAGAACAAACCTGCACAGACGAACACCTGCGGGAAAGATGAGCAGGATAAAAACTCGGACTGTGTGAGTTCGACCTTTCACTTTTTCACTCTGTGACAGCTTGACATCTCAAGTTTCAGGCAAGTGAAGCATTTCTACAGATGCTTGTTTCTGATAAGAAGTTTCTCATGCGTAACACACACTCATAACAGATGGATCATAAAAAGAAATATGATTGCAGAACTCCCTATTTGACCCTAAATGAGCAGCCTGAGGAGCTGAAACACCTGTAGGGCATTCTGTCATGTCTCTATCACTGAATGTTCTCACTCCTGTCCTTTGACTGCATCTTTCCTTCATGTTAACTTTAAAGGGAGCTCTCAGATCTTCAAGTTTTCAGGGAACAGATGAGCTCCTCAAGCATTTTTAGGATTCCTTTCACATTCCCTTCAGGAAAAAAGCAGTTATTGAGTAACTTTATTATGTCTGAATCAAGTGGTTCAAAAGGAAAAATCCTCAGAAATATGATTTGTATTAACTCTGGTTGTCTCTCTCCCTCTGTGTACCCAGAACCTTTATCTCCAGCTGAAGTCGGCGCCCATCGACAGTCTGACTTACCGGCTGGCTCTGTGTGTTTGTCTGATCAACTACAACTATGGTGGCCTGCGAGCTGTCGCTCACCTCTGGCAGGAGTTTGTCCTCGAGCTGCGCTACAGATGGGAAAACAACTACCTCATCTACGGGTGAGAAATTATAGTTTCATAAGGACATCATTCAAGGAGTAGATGATGTAGCTGTTTTCCCATCTGTAGCGCAGCTCGAGGAACAACATAACTCAAAAAGTAACAAATGGCTCTTGATGAAATTTTCAGGAAATGTTTAAAATGAGATAAGGAAGAAGTGATTAAATTTTGGAGGTGATCTGGATCATCATCTGGATCCAGGATATTTTTAAAGGATTCTTTTTCATTGTGAGATAGGGCTGTTTTCACCTTATGTGTGTATAACTCCATGATAAATGGTTGGATTGCTTTGCAAAACAATACAAGATAAGGTCATGATAATTTCTGAAAGATATAAAAGTACGATCCAGATCCCTTCAATATTCTGGACACTAAGATCCAGAATATGAAATATGTACAGGGTCATCATAATTTACAACACTGTCAAGTAACAACTTATCGTACAAACCTGCAACTAACACCAAATTGTAGCAGACAGTCTGCTGAAAGAGAGTATAACATTAAAGTAGGACTAAAGTGTTGTGTGACAATCACAATATGCTTGGTGCTCTCTGAGTGCTTTTCTAGTTTAATGATATATTCACATTTTCTCACATTTGTCTCCTCTTTCATGTTTCTTGGTCTGCAGACTGGCGGGAGGACCTCCTGATCTACGCTGTTGTCTGTTACATCAGAAGCTCCAGGTAACCCTTTTGTCATATCAAATCAGCTGGTGGGAAGGAGTTTGGCACATGAATAAATGAATGAATAATTCCTGAATCTTTGTGATTATTTAGATGCTGAACTGCTGCATCGAGAGGAAGAGAGCCAGAGACGAAGCTCGCCGGGCGCAGGAAGGAGGCAAAGAGAAAGAGCCGAAAGGAGCCGGGAGCAGCCAGAACGGCCGTCCGACATTAGACTCCACGGCCTCACCCGCTTCCACCAAAGAGGTGTCTCCTGGAAAATCCTGGGATTCTTGGAGCGACAGTGAGGACGAGTTCTTTGAGTGTCTGAGCGACCAGGGGGAGACAGAGTCGTCACAGACGGATGGGGAGAAGGATGGCGGGAAAGTGAAACCAGAGGGAAGGCTTCACCAGCACAACAACATGACGCTGCTCAACTCCTCAGAGCCGCTCTATGTTCCCGTCACTCAGGTCAGACGAGGAGATAACACTAGGAAGTGAATCGGTAAATTTTAGGAAGATTAAGAAATATCGGGTTGTTTTATCTCCAGGAACCTGCTCCCATGACTGAGGACCTGTTAGAGGAACAGTCTGAAGTCCTCGCCAAACTGGGGACGTCAGCTGAAGGTTCCCACCTCCGTGCTCGCATGCAGAGCGCATGTCTGCTCTCCGACATGGAGTCCTTTAAGGTAAACTGTCTGATGTGTCCTGCATGAATTTCACTTCCTGAAAGTGTCTTATAAACATTTTACTACTTGGTTCACTATGACTCTGGTTTCCTCAACAGGCAGCGAACCCGGGCTGTGTCCTGGAAGACTTTGTGCGTTGGTACTCGCCTCGGGATTACGTGGAGGAAGAAGTGGATGAAGCTGGGAACAAGGTGACAAAAGGAGAGCTGAGTGCCAGAATGAAGATCCCAGGAAACATGTGGGTGGAGGCTTGGGAGACGGCCAGAGTGACGCCTGCACGCCGGCAGAGACGTCTGTTTGATGACACTAAGGAGGCTGAGAAGGTCAAGATTCCTAAAGAGTCGTCTTAACTCGGGATAACACTGAGCAAAATCAGTTAATGTGTGAAACTAAACCAGGAGTATTTCTTCCTCTCAGGTTTTACATTATTTAGCGATGCAGAAACCTGCAGATGTGACTCGACACCTCCTGCCGTGCATCCTCCACTCTGCCATCCTGAAGCTGAAAGATGAAGGTGAGACAAGCTGGTCAACAGCTAGATTAGATATTTTAGGCTCTATCTTCACTCTATCTTCACTGTTACTCAAATAACAGCTGAATTCTTTCTCCTCCTGCTCTTTCTCACCCTCACAGAGTCAGTCGAAGACATTCCCTCAGTCAAGAAAAGCATTCGGCAAGCTACGAGTCACGCCAGCAAGCTGCTTCACCCACCAAACTACGACTTCAAGAAGTTAGAGGTCAGTGCTTCACAGGAAATGGGATTTAGAGGATGTGATAAAGAGACACAGCTTCATGTGACTTCGCTGTGATCTTTCTCTGCAGGAATTCATCAACCAGCTGATGGTGATGGAGACCGTCATCACCCAGGCTCGTTCACTTAAGGCCAAGTTTTCTCTCTGTGAGGGGGAGAAGGGAGAGGACAAAGAGGAGCTGGAAAAGTAAGACATCAAAGTTGGACAGCAGCGCTCTGTTTTGACCTCGGCGTCAGCAAACTCACATCTGATTCCGTCTCCAGGTTTGTGAGCTTGCTTCTGGAGGAGCCAGAGGTGGAGGTGATCGGAGCGGGTCAGGGGCCAGCGGGAAGCATCATACACAAAATGTTCATCAACGCCCAGAGGGTAAGAGAAGCTCCTGTTCTGCCTGAATGTTTCATTTGGGTCTACCTCAGAATTTCTGGATCTGTTTCAGCTGAATTGCAGCCCTGATCAAAACTCTGCCATGATCAACAACAGATTTCAGCAGCACTCAGACCCTGTCCGATCAGAATATTGTGTGCATGATTCTTCTCTTTGGATGCACATATATCCACTTTCTCTTTTGTCGTTTTCCTCCTTTCCACTGTGTTTTGTGTTTTCTTCCTCCTGCTGCTCACATGAAGCTGGCTGACTTCACCAGTGATGAGGTAAACGCAGCCACCCAGACTTCCTGCCTGATCAAAGTCCCTCACTAAAAGCCAAAACATGCAATAAAAGCTTTAAGTGACTAAAAAATCATGCAGATAAGAGTTGATTTTGAGTAAAGGAGACACACAATGATATCTCTCCTGCCCACGTATAACAGCTCCTCCTCTCTCCTCTGTCAGGCTGCCCTCCTCTCAGCTCTGGAGGAGGACTTCAGCTCGGACAGGAGGCCGCCTGGAGGCAGCAACAAAGTGCCTGACTTCCCTCCGCCGGCAGGACGGGAGATCCTACTGCGCACGTGTGTCCCCCGCCCCGCGCCATACTCCAAAGCTCTGCCTCAGCGGCTCTTCTGCGTGAGGATGAAGGAAGAGTTCAGGCTGGCGGGAGCTTTTTCTTCAGACACTTCCTTCTTCTGAGACCAAATAAACAGAATGTGGAACTGAAAGGGCAGAGGAGGAGACAGCAGGCGCATTATCACGATGCTTTGGTTGGGCTGCTTCTTGACGGGATATGTACAGAAGCCCTGAGAGGTAAAAAGGGGGGGAAACTTAATTCTGACAGGATTCCCTCTTCTGTGTTTTTGACTGGAAAAGTTGGGGAAATGATTTCTGTAGATCAATCGTTCTTTTAGCCTTTATGTCCTCACTTCTTTTTCAGTCATGAACACAGAAAACATAAACACTTGTTGGATGTTTTTGCCTCTCAGGGCTTCAAAAGCATAATGACACGTCTCCTGCCAACAAACTAACGAGAACCTGAACCAGAGAGAAAGATAACTGTTGATTGATTTGTTCTTTGTTGTGTTGTAATACTGGAAGTCTCAGTAAACAAAAGCAACTATGAAGTAGCAGTTATGAGCTAAAAATATATCAATAATTTATTCTAATATAGTGTCTGATAACTTGAAATAGTCAGAGCTCACATGAAACCATCCAGAGTCTATAATGTCACCGCCAGTGCTCCTTCTCAAAGTAACTTCTGTTTTATGTTTTTTTTAATGTATTATTTGCATCGCCAAGTCACTGCATAACACATTCTTCATAACGTGTCTCACTTTTTGTGTTGTGTTGCACAGTTTCTGGACCCATGAAAGCCATTTCAACACTACTTTGAATTTAAAATCAGAGCGCTGTGCAGACAAACGCCCGTCGATCGTACGCAAAAATATTAAACTCTGAGAAATGGTGTTAGATGACTCAGAGCTGCAGCAGATATCAGTGTGATTAATCTGAGTCACCATGTATTGAGCTGAGAACTCGTGTTACGTCGGCTGATGCTAAACGCTGAACAGCTGTTGTGTTAATTTTTCATGTGATGTGCAGAGAAGTTCCAGTGTCAGAAATGTCCTCTAACCTAGAATAAACACTTTTCTCTGTTGTAATTGGTGCTTTTGGCTTTCTTGTGAGTTGTTTACCTTTACAGTCACCCTTCATGCTGTTGGTTGTTGGCTGTACAGTGTCAGAGTAACAGAAAAAAGCAGGCGAGGAGTAAGAGTGTGATTAATGAGTGTCTTTTATTTTAGTTAAAACACCACAAACTGTAAATCTAACACGAGAGAAGCATGCTGTCCCTTCTTTCTCCTTTTCACTCTGCTCAGACGCCACGTCTGCTTCCAGTTCCCCGACCCTTCATTGACCAGATCAGAGGTCTCAGAGGTCGGGATGTCTGCTGTGCATGATGGGACTGGATTGAGCTTTGGGGGTCATGAGGCTGAGTGAGGGTTGTGGGAGTCAGAGACAGACGCTCGGCTGCTCAGGTTCCTGCTGTTCAGATCAGTTATCCACATTCAGCAGGAACCTTAGAGGTCACGGGTAACTAAAAGTGAAACATGGTGTAACACGAAGTAAGAAACTACACCTACTCAGAACATCACAATGAGTGTAACAAAAAACACTGTAACGGTCACAGTTTTGTCCCTTAGAGGATTATTTGTTCACACAGAGGTCAAGGTCCTTGCATTATTTGTTTTGGAGCAGTAAACAAAGTGTTGACATCAAGTTTGATCAATCTAAAATCTATGTTTCATTTCCTATTGAGGCAAAATTTCTAAGTTCTGACACATACAGACACTAACTGTTGAACAAGCGGCTCTTAACTCCTAATAATAGTCTGCTGTAAACGTACACCAGATAACAAATGTTAGTTACACTGAAGCAGCAGCTCAGGACAGAAGTAGGACCCATAAGCACAAACATCTAATGCCTATTTTATCAGTCCACTGTGATGTGCTGTGATTGGCCAATACTCAAAGCTTCTACGTAAAAGCTCATGTGTGTGTTAAAGTACAAAGTACGGGTATTCATAAGGTTTAAGCACCAAAACATCATAGTTTGGTTTGGAAAGATCAGATTGACATCAGAAGTTCAGTCTCAGACTTCTAACCAATCAGAGCACAGCAGAGCAGGACTGACCATGAAAGTTTGTGCAGCAGTCATTAGTATTACGATGGCAAATGGATATTTTAATTCTGATATGTCAGAGCAAATACTGATAATATCTAACACTTTTTTTTAGATAATATCTAATATCTTTTTCATGGTGTATCTGGCAGCTGATGTGGCTCCGTTGTGGGAAGAGGACAGATGACAGAGCAGGAAACAGGGCTGCAGGTCTGCTGTCATGACTAGAGCTGCTGTGGGGGGCGCTCATTGTCTTTTCCATCAAAACCAAGTTTTTGGGTCATCAAGTGAAATGCAACAACCTACAACGTAATGTTGTAGTTTACAGTTAATGAAATCTGTATAAGTCTTAATAATCTGAGTGAGTTTAAAGTCTGTAGACTTGATATATGAAACCAGCAGCTGCTGCTCGGCTTCAACACAGAAACAACTATAACAACAACACGTACCATTAGTTCCCACCTTTCTTTTGTTAAATGACATAAACATATAAAAAATGAGAAAAGGGGAAAATTGGTAGAAACTGGGGGAAGAGATTAAAAGGTTTTTGTTTTTATGGTGAGAGGGAAGGCAAAGAGCTCGCTGCTCTGATATTCTAAGTTAGTTTCAAGTGAACAAAAAGCTGCAGGCTCAGGCAGCATCTGGTGCAGAAAGGGTTAATGGATGCTACACTGCAGAGCAGAAAGCTTCCACAGTCTTAATCATTCTGATTCATTTTAGTAATTTTAGTCCCTGATAGAGCTGCAGCTTTGAGGACTAACTTTCTTGGACTATTCTAAAAAAGCATAAAAACAAAACATGTTGTCTTAAAGACAAAACATCACCCGTGCTGTACAATCTGTGCCAGCTAAGTGCTCTGAAAGAGTTTCCTTTTCCTGTATGGAGAATGCAGTAAGGTGCGTTTGGGACAGTAGATTGTAAACGTGTGTCCAAAGATGAACAATGTTACTCTCACAGTACAAAACAAAGTTAAACCTACACAGCCTGGAGGAGGAAGAGGAGGAGGGGGGACATCTGGGAATGTTGTGAAATGAGTTTTTAAGGTGGAGGTGTGGGGGTGTTTGGTTGGGGGCTCTTTAACCCTCTCTGGCTGTGACTCGTGGCTCAGCCAATAAGCCGTGGATGATTTTGCTGATGGACTCGACTCCCTCTCCTTCCAGGATAGTGCGGTGGTCTCCCTCGATGACGTGGATGGACACTTTGCCGTCACAGACCTGCAGCGAGACAAACAGACAGAACTTCTTCAGCATTTATGGAAAGAAATATTTAACTTTTCACCCTCTTGTGTGATAGTTACCTCGCTGAGCTTGTAGTCAGCTCCCAAGCTTTGTCCGTATTCACTGCTAGCTTTGGCTCGCAGTAGCGTCACATTGCCGTGGTATGTCGTCTCAGGGACGTAGCCCTCAGCAACCTTCAGCTTCTGGTAGAAGGTGCTGGCTGCAAAGTGAAGCATGTCTTTGCTGATGCGCTCATAGCTGGGGACGATCAGGTCGACAGCAGCGTTTACTCGGGCTGCCATGTCTGACAGTGGGAGGAGAATCCCGACAATCTGCGGACGATGAGAGGAGGGAACAGGAGTTCATTAACCATCATTGGGACTTCAACATCAGGGCTTATAATTACACAAACACAGTTGAAGGAGTCTCTTTTGACTGTATTCTTATGCAATGGCTCCAAATATCTGATAAGGTGTTTGTACCTTGTTGTACTCGATGCCTGTAAACTGCTGGATGAACGCACACAGGGCTTCAGTTTCAGCTTCAGACTCTTTTCCTGGTGTCAGCTTGGTCCTGTAGGTCTGGAAACAAAATACGATTTCAGATTCTTGTGTTTTCTTTATATGCCGACTCTAACTGAGCTGTCAAACTACAAAATGTAGTTAAATTATATTAGATATGAGTTAAAAGTTGTCTTTCTCACCTGTGTGTGTGCTGCCACATATGAGTGAGATCCGTCAAACAGGAAGAGGTGCTCCACAGCCTGGTTCTGCATCTGGAGCTGACAGCACATTTCAAACGCCACACAGGCGCCGAAGGAGTACCCAGCGATCCGATATGGTCCCTCTGGCTGAATCTGTCTGATACAGTCCACATAGTAAGCCGCCAGAGACCGCATGCTGTCCAGAGGAGCAGCTGGAGGAGGAAGCATCAAAGTTAGCCAAAGGAAGATGATTTCAAGAACATTGATTTGTTTTTCTAGTTTTTAGGAATAATCGTACCCTTGGTGCACTGCAGGCCGTAGCACGGAGCATTGAGTTTGAAAGCGAGTGTCTTGAAGTTGCTGATGGAGCCCTCAATGGGGTGGACCAGGAACAGAGGCCTCTCCTGGCTCTGGACTTCGTTGAGTGGCATCACTGTGGAGCCGCTGGGGTTGACTAAGATCTGGTTCAGCTCTGATTCCAACACGAGCAGGCTGTTTCTTTTAGGAGCCTTGGAAGCATCTGGATAACATGACAACAGTAAATACCATTTTAGAAGCAGCGTCTCACAGCAGGACACTGATGTTGTTGTTTGTTGTTTTCGTACCATTTGATGTGACTGGCTTCTTGTTGGACAGATCTCGCAACTTGTTGATTGTGAGCTGTCGGATCTCTCTCATGTTCATGACGATGTCGTAGTCTCGCTCCAGAGTCTGACGAACCTCCACACCCATCAAAGAGTCCAGGCCCAGATCAGCCAATGAGGCCTCAGCGTTCAGGCTGCTTACATCACGTGCACCTGAGGATGAGCGCCAAAGTGACAGTAGTGTGAGCGATGTCTGACTGAATTAAGACGCAGGTGAGGAAGATGCTCTCTTGTACTCCTTGCTCTTACCCAGAATGTGAGCCACAGTGTCCACCAGGCTTTTCTGACTCCCTCCTTCGCTCTTCACCACCGTCCTCTCCGCTAGCACAAAGCTGGACATCACCGGCTGCTGCTGGCACAGGAAGCGATCCAGCACCTCCAGACAGGAAGCGATGCGCTGCGGCAGAGTGCCACCGATAACCGTGTCATTGCCACCCATGGTCTCCAGAACCACGCCCACGTCTCCGATGGCACCCCACTGGACCGCCAGCCCAGGCAGGTTGTCGTATCTGCGCTTTTCACACACACGCTCCATGGCAGAGTTGGCGTACCCGTAGTTGCTCTGGCCGGCATTACCTCTACCACAGCTGACTGAGGAGAAGGCCACGAAGTAGGAGAGGTCTGGACAAGATTTTCTTGTAACTCTGAGAAGGCGATGGAGGAGAGTTCATTGAGATTAAGAAAAACTGTAACAATTTTAACAGTTTTCTAAGTGACTATTTCACTTACATGTCAAGGTTTAAAGTGCCGTCGTATTTCGGTTTGTTGACATCAAGGAAGAGCTGAGGAGTCAGATTCTCCAACATGCCGTCTTTCAACACCTGATAACAACAAACCATGAAGAATAAATTAACCGAAGAAGAATTAGAGCAGGAGTTTTTGACGCCTCATAAGTCTCTGTGTATTACCATAGCGAGGTGGAAGACTCCGCCCACTGAGCCCAGAGAGCTAGCCTCAGCAATCAGCTGCTCTGCCCCCTCCAGCGTGCTGACGTCATTGGTCGACACGAGCACTTTCACACCCTGACTCTGCCATTCCCGCACTCGCTTCGCCTGGTAACCTAAAATCATCCGCAGATTTGAGTGAGCACTTTGACATACTTAAAGGTAGTTAAAGTTTAAACTCTAGATGAATCTGACAGAAACTCACCGTTCCTTATTCCTGATCTGGAAGTCAGCACCAGATTACGAGCCCCCCTCTCCGTCAGCCACTGTGCAAGCTCCAGACCAAAGCCTCCAAGTCCCCCTGTGATGATATAAGAGTGGGAGGGACGACAGAACGTGCGACAGATCGCTGGGATGGAGAGAGGAGAGGAAGTTTTGACCACTGCGTCTTTCTCCTCAGGACAGACCTGAGAGCAGAGAGGAAGAAAAGACAGGATGAAGGTGTAAAAAATGGAATCCATCTTATCCTCAATCAAAAGCTGATATTTGGGGGTTAAACCAACCTTCAGGAGGACTTTGCCGATGTGTTTGCCCTGAGCCATGTATCTGAACGCCTGCTCCACTTGGTCCCTCTCAAATACAGTAGTCTTCAGAGGCTGGACTACACCTCCCATGATGCCTTCCTTCAGCAGCTGGGACACGTCCTCCCACTCCTTGTTGCCCTCTTCAAAGAGCGCATCGAGCAGGATGCCGTGAAACGCCACGTTCTTCAGGAACAGAGCCATGCCTGCAGAGGAAACAAGAACAAGATGACACCAGCTGCTGACTTCAAGGCTGCTTCGGTCCCAGTCCCAGGTTTATGCTAAAGTATTTACTCTTAAATATTTACGGTATCCAGGATGTAATTGCTACTTTCCAGGAAGCTGCACATCCTACTCACCCAGAGGAGAGTTGTTGGACAAATCGAATTTTCCAATCTCCAGGAAGCGTCCATGTCTGGCCAGGCAGCGAATACTGGCCTGCAGCTTCTCCTCTGCCAGAGAGTTCAGCACCACATCCACACCTGAAACACACAAAATACTTTATATGTCACACAAATCTCAACGTCCTGCTGTAACCTAAAATATTTTTGGGTGAGCTATAAAAAAGGCGCTGTGTTACATGGTATAATAAGTCTGGATTTAATCCTTTACAGAAGCATTCATTAATCTGAAACCAAGAATGTGGTGTAATAGTGTCTCACCTTTTCCCTGTGTGTGCAGCAGGACGTGCTGCTCAAACGAGGCATCTCTGGAGTTGGCGAAGGACTCTGCAGTGAGCTGAGGGAACCTCTCCTGCAGGTAGGCCCGTTTTTCTGCTGAGCCTTGTTTCATACACACAGAAATGCTTGCGTTATGAAAGATAACACTCTGTATTATGTTATATTTATGACTTATTGGGACAAGACTGCAGGATTCACATACATTTCTTACAACAATTAGAGGAGGAATTGAGTTAGGGACCTTAGTCTTCCTTCTTCCTGACCATTTATTACACCCAAGTATCAAACAGACCAACTGGACTTTTTTATTCTATAGTCCGTATAGAGTCAGAGATCATGTCCAGAAAATCTAATTCTCTGTTCTCTGTTCACAGTTCCTGTCTTAAACCTCTACATAAGCTGCCAGTTTCATAAAAAGAAAAGCAAAATATAAATAAAAGGAAATTTCTCCTTTGGTGGATGACTTCAGATATTGGTAAGGATTCTGAACTCATGCGTGGAATTTAATGTCAAAATAGCCCCTATTATGCTAATGGCAGAAAGAAAATAAGTCATTGGCATGAAAAGGCATTGGTGTTGTACTTACCAACAGTAGTGAAGACTTTACATTTCTTGCTAAGTGCGATAGCGATGGCGGCCTGGCCAACGCCCCCTGACCCTGAGTGGATGAGAACAGACTCTCCAGGGCGAAGCCGACCCCGCACAACTAGAGAGTAGTATGCTGTGGCGTAAACCACCGGGACTGAGGCTGCCTGCTCCAGAGTCCTGCACAACCACACAAACAAGCCTCTATAATACAAATAATGCAAGGTATCCTGTTATAAAACTTTCCATCTTGATACAAACAACACAGAGATTTATAACTCTGCTCGGGATTTCAGAGAAATTAAAATCTCACAATAACAAATTTCTGATTCAATTTCAGGTTTTGGCAAACTCATGAAACATGCACAACTAAGTCTCTTAAATAATCTGCTGTTTAAAGTAGTAAACAATGAGCAGCTGTCTCCTGTTCTTAACACTGAGCATCTGAAACCCAAGACACCAACCAGCTGGAGGGAACATCCCACAGGAAGCGTTTGTCAGCATCCACACTTGTAGCCAGGCCTTTAGCAGGAAGCAGCCCCATCACGCGCCGACCACTGGGGTCACGGCCAGAAAACTCCATACCCAGCATGCACTGCTGCAGAGCCAGGTCACCTGCAGGATGGAAGAGGAGAGATTGAGTGTCACACTTTGGGCCTTTGACTTGATTCCACTGCCTTCACTTTTTGTTGTATGTGACATTAGCAGCAGATGAGATCATGTGTGGTCGATTCTGTATATTCTCTACATCCTTCACCTGGGATAGCATCTGGAGGCAGTTTGCCAGTAGCCAGCATGATGTCTCTGAAGTTCAGCGAGCTATAGTAGACGCGGCACAACTGCACATTGGGGTTGTTGGTCACAAAGTGTCGGAGAGGAGAGGCGATCCAACGAAGAGATGACAGGTCACCCCGAGTCAGCACATTGACGTAAGCGAACTCTGTCGATGCTTCAGTTAGATCTAAAAGCACAGAGAAAAGTGAAATCATGTGGTTAAAAAAACACTTCTGAACACAACCTGTGATCCAGAACAGAGGATTTCTGGGATATTTTGACACCTTGGGAGATGAGCTGATGCCTGAAGACACCCCAGTGTCCGTCTCTGAACACATTCATGACCAGATCCCCGTCTAAGACTGACTTCATGGACTTATCGGTCGGCTGGAGGGTTGGTACTGAAGAGGACTTGTTCAGATTGGACACAAATGCACAGCTGGGTACAAAGTAGGAAAAAACAGAGAAGGATCATAAAAAGGGGGAAAACTGAATCTCAAACATCTATATAGAGTATGTGGAGTGCACGTGTCTTACCGTATCCTGTTGCCCCCTGGCTCCTGCCGCAGACAGTTAACCATTCCCACAATGCCACAGTGAGCCTGAGAGGCTGTCAACCAAACTGGACTGTCTGATGAGTCAGCAATGGTCGCCTGCATCAAAAACCCAGACAGCAACCCAAAGTTACAGCTGATGTTGCAAATAAAGTGTGTCTGACAGACAGTGAGGGGTTCAGAGCTTGAAAATAAGAACACTGCATTGAAAAGTTTACCCACCTTAAGAGTTTCCACCCATCTGTAGTCAGTGCCGTCCACAGGCAGGAAGACAGGCTGCTTTTTATCAGGAGACTTGGTGCGACAGAGGAAGAGGGCCGAGCCGTAGAAAGACTTCCTGACAGCCACCAGGTTCAGAGACACATCAGAAAACACCTTCTCCCACTCAGCCTGGTGAAAAAGGAGAAAATACGAATAAAAAAGCCCCACTCTAACTGGTTGTGTATGGTGTAAAAGTCACTCAGAGATTTGACGTGGATGAACAGTTGTCTTGATCTGAACTCTGACCTGTGTGAGCAGTCGTCCCTCGCTGCCGTTCTGAGAGCTGCTGGAAAGGAAAGTAACCGTCTCCCCCAGAGTCTCCCCCTTCAGGAGCGTGTGTAGGAGCACAAACCCGCCTTGTTTGACTCCAGTAGCTAGATTTGCCATCAGCTGTCTGGGTTCTGTCCTCAGAGGACCCCAGGCGTGGTTACACACCATCAGGTCTGCCCCTCCTACTGAAGCCGGGGCTGTGAGAGGGTCCCACTGTGCTGAATCCACCACCAGCTCCTCCAGGGATTCTTGGTGGGGGCTCAGAAGTTCGAGGTTGGTCGTCGTGGCGGTGTAATCCACATTCAACATTGGCTGGATGTTGAGGAGGGGAACGATGCGGGAGAAGAGCTGACCGTCGTGTGAGAGAGCCTGAAAGAGTCCAGGGAGGAGGGTGAGACTGAAGCAGAGAGCTCAATCCTGTGTTGATTATACCATGTTACAGTCTCACCTCAATGACTTTAATCTTTCCAGGTGTGCTGTTCTCCACCGCAGTGTCCAGGCAGTGTCTGAGTCCCTGGTGGTCCAGCAGACCCTGCAACAGCCCGTCCTGCAACAGACACGCCCTCTCCTTCTCTACAGTCTGCTCCAGCTCGGACTGAAGGTTTCCATTCAGCTCCAGGCTGCAGAGCAGAGTCAGTAAACGGATCAGGCTGGGCTCAGATTCTTTGGTTGATGTTTCAAGGCTGGGGAGGGGGCCGTCTGACACGCCTTGGAGCCCAGGTATGGAGACCTTGACACCATGATTGGCCAACTTCTGCTGCAGTCTGTGGATTAAACCTGGACGGAAGAGAATGAGCCGATGAGTCCAGATTGTCTTTTAGAAGAAATAACACTTAAAGAGGGTGTATCTGTTTTACCTTTGCAGATCCTCAGCTGCTCTGCCAGCTTCTCGTTGCCTGTCAGGCACTCTGTCTCCACGTAGGGAACAAACACAAACTCCTCCAGGGTCGGGGGACTCTGCTGCTGCTGCCGGCGGGGGGCCACAGTGGCATGAAGACCTGAGATCTGAACTCCACCAGCAGTGATGCTGTCGAGGCATTGGTTCACATGGACATCCACAGCTACAGTGAAAATTATAAAGTTAAAGTGTCAGACTAGCTCTAACAGAATACGTTCAGAATGATTTGATAGAACTTGATAACACACACATACACACACCTTGTTTTCCGCCAGCGTACTCGCTGACGTTCTCCTGATGCACAGCTGGATCGATGCACACTGAGCGGATCCTTGTCGGCAAACGCAGACTACGGCCAGACAGCCCGACGACGATCATCTGGAGCATCGTGTCCAAAAACGTCACCCAGTTTCCTGTCCACTGCAGTTTCCCACTGTCCCCTAAGAATCACATCACATCCCTACTTCAGCCAAATGCACGTAAAGGATCTTTTCATCTTTAAAGCAAGACTTACTGTAAATAAAATGATGAATGCAAAGCCAAATCTTCACAAATCCTCTCTACCTGCATTGTTGGACTCTAAGATGCCTTGAAAGTCCTTCTTGTAGTCGTAGCCTCTCAAGCGCAGCTCTTTGTAGATGTCAGGAGCTGTAAGCTTCATTTTGGGGTCACTTTCTGTGTCGGCAGCTTGTTGATGAATCTGGGCGTGGAATGAATCAAGGGCTGTGTCTTGTAGGAGGCTTACCCTACCTGGAAATCAAACCGGAATGAGAAAAGCAAAATTGCAAAAGTAATCTTATTTGGGGATCAAAGAATTAATCCCGCTCCTGTAATTTCCCCTCTGATTCTGATAAAGTCTTCCTACCACTGACGGTCAGGTTTCCATTCTCAGACACCTCAAACTTGTTGGTGGCGGGCATGAGACGCACCTCCAGCTGGACAGAGCCTGAGAAAAAATCAAAGCAGTCAGTAAACCAGAGACAGCATTTCATCAGTCTTTAACGCTCAAAACGCAGTGCGTTGTTCTCACCGCTCTTTGGCAGGATTGTTGCCCTATGGATGGTGACGTCCTCGAAGGTTATCGGGGTGGTTTCCATAACAATCCCTAGACTTCTCACCAGGGTACGCCAGGCCAGCACCAGGTAACCAGTAGCAGGATAGAGGACACGTCCGTCAATGCAGTGACCGATCATGTAGTAATCTGCAGACTCTGGGTTTATGTCTGTTGATGGACAGAGAAGAGATTAACACTGAGAAAAAGCTACCTGAAGGGTGATGGTTTCTGAAAGACTAGCAGCTGCAACAAGTCGAGGATTTTCACCAGCATTCAACAAACCTCACTCACTTTAGGAGCCATTTTGAACATTTTACCGATTTTGTAGACGGTGGCAGAATTAGATCCTCCAGAGCCGGCTACAAAGTGCTCAGGCAGTGGGACATCCCAGGTTTGCGCATGATCCCACTGAACTAACGGGGAGATCAGAGGGGTACCAACAGGGACAGGGTACTCCGCCGTGGGCCAGAGACCATTAGCATCCACGTTGATGCTAAAAAGCAAATATAAACGTGTCATAAGCAACTTGAAACTGACACAAAGAGTGTTCAAAGAGAAGAAGAAGAAAGCTTAAAAACACTGACCCGTTCATGTAGACTTTCCCGATGTTGGAGAGGAAGAACTCCAGGTTGTTGGTGTGGCCCCTCTTCATCAAGGGGAGGATGGAGCAGGTGGACTTCAGGCTTCTCTTCAGGATGGCCTGGAGAGAAATCAGGTTTGAAAAATCAGAAATACAAAGCAAATAAAATACTGAAGGAAACTGGAGGGGTAGTATGCTTAGCATACCTGCAGCAGAGCGTGAGGCGCTATCTCCACCACCACAGCGTTCTCAGGCACCAGACGGAGACCCTCCTGGAACAGCACAGGGCTGACCAGGTTGTTGACGTGATAATCAGCTGAGCTGGTCAGAGCCAGAGGGGAGCCCCAGTCCGACTGAGGGATGCTGGTGCTCACCCAGCGGGATGAACGCTGCCGTGGCTCCTTTATCACCTGCAAGAAATCTTTAACTGTTTACCAGTTTCATTTGCATGCATTCATTTGCATTTCTACTGCACTGTCACACACAGACAAATACATAGATAATCTGAAACACATTAGAGCTACGTACCTTCTTCAGAGCAGCCAGCAGAGCGGGAGCAATGGAGGCCATGTAGTAGGAGTGGAAAGCAACGCCAGCGCTGCGAACCTCCTTTGCAAAAATCCCCTGCTCTTTCAGCTCCTCCACATATTTACTGATTGCTTCCTGGATAAAACAAAAACATCACATCTGTCAACATCTGCAGCATGAGTGCATTTAAAATAATGTCTACATCAGCAAACAGTGATTAAAAGCTCTGGATGCAGCAGGTTGAAGTTGCACAAAACTTTAAATGAAGTCTGAAAAAATAGTTAGTACCTGAGGACCGGAGATGGTAACAGTGTCCTCAGCATTGTGACAGGCCGGTACAATTCCCTTAGGACACTGAGCCAGACACTCCTGCCAGGTCAGCCCTGGAAGACACACAGCAAGCAAACAGGTCAAGGATGAGCAACAAGTAAACACATGAAGCAAAAATGGCAGAGAATCCCTGCTGTGACTCTTACCAACTGCAGCCATCCCTCCTGGGGGAAGTTTGGCCTCCTTGATGCAGCGTCCTCTCCAGTAGGCGGCCAGGATGGCCTCATTGTGGCTCAGGGAGCCGTCAGCATAGCCACAAGCCAGCTCTCCCACTGAGTGTCCGATGATACCATCAGGCCGTAAACCAAGCTTAGTGAGAAGGTCAATTTCAGCAATCTGCAAGACGTGAGACACAAACACGAGGTGACGACAATAAAGAAACCAAGCAATCAGAGATGTTTGCTCTATCTGTGTCACAAAACAAACATGCCTTTAATTAAGTTACAAGAAAAAGAAATCATAAAAGCTTTACCTGTATGGCAGCAAGACCGACAAAGGCGTGAACAGTGTCTTCAAAAGTGGATTCATCTGCGTCCATTAGCAGGCCAGACACGACGAGGCCGGTTTCTTTCAGCGCAGCGTCTGATCTCAGGATGGAGTCTCTGAAGTCAGGCAGCTGCATGAGACTACGGCCCATACCTGCCCACTGTGTCCCCATACCTGGGAGAAGAAAACACAAGTTTAAACTCAAAAAGAGAAATTTGGTCACTTCCTCTTTTAGACACATCAACAGCCGATGATTTGTATTTGCTGCTGGATCACTCACCTGAACAGACGTACCAGAGCGGCCTGCCAGCCGCTGGAACCTGCTGCAACTCTGTGCAGTCGCTCTGAGCATCGACCAGAGTGTAACCTCTGTACGGCATGCTGGCTATAGGCGCTCCTGACAGATCGTTCAGCAGAGAGAGGAAGTTTTCATCCGCAGAATTCTCCTTTCCTTTCTGGAGCAACATGTTAACTGCAGCTTCTGTACGGCCACACGCTTGCACCATCCTGGGAACCGTCCTGGGAGGTGAAGTCGTATCAGCTCTTTTCTCAGCTGGACGGAGGATCACATGAACGTTTGAGCCTCCAAATCCAAAAGAGTTGATACCGACGATGCCGCCTCGAACAGGAATGGGACGATCGACCACTTGAAGGCGACCATCGGTGAGGGCGGGGATGTCTGTGTTGGGGTTGTTGAAGTGCAGGTTGGGAGCCCAGACGCCTCGCTCCAAAGAAAGACACACCTTCAAGAGAGATGTAAACACCCGGTGAGGAAGATCTTACTGTTTTAAATCCTCAGAGCTGCCATAAAAAGATCTAAGTCACCCTCACCTTTGCAAGAGCAGCCAGACCAGAGGCCGGTTCTGGATGACCCATGTTAGACTTGGTGGAGCCAATGAGCAGAGGTTCTCTCTCTGTGTTACAGAAGACGCCAACGATGCCGTTCACTTCCTGTGGGTCTCCGACCTGTGTGTGGAGAAGACAGACAATTTTAGAAGTGTGTTTTCATCAGACTGTTTATAGTGTTTCAAACTGTGAATCACTGCTGACCTTTGTCCCTGTGCCGTGAGCTTCCACGTACTCCACCTGCTCAGGTGTTATATTTGACTCCTCATAGAGAGAACGGACCAACCTCTGCTGCATCTCACCAGAAGGAAAAGTCACACCTGAGGGACAAAAAAGAGTTAGAGGTCAGACTGCCCTTTAATTCAGTGTGTACGTGTCACAGTATGATTCTGTCCTGCCTCACCTTGCTCTTTGTAGCCGTCTGTGTTGTTTCCAGCATTAACAACTGTAGCATAGATTCTTTTAGCAGCTGAGCGCTTCGTGAGCAGCACTGCTACAGCAGCTTCAGAGCGGCAGTATCCATTTCCTGAACATCAGAAGAATCCAAAACATGAGTTTGTAGTGAAGAAATTCAGAGATGAGAGAGACGCCACAAAATCAACCAAAAAAAAGACTTCCTTCATTTGCTAACCCACTGACTTTAATATACCTGATGCATCAAAGGATTTGCATGTCCCCTCAGGACTGAGCATGCCCAGTCTCATGAACTGCACAGAGGTGTTTGGCTTGAGCAGCAGGTTAACTCCGCCCACCAGGGCACTATCACATAGGCCCTGCTGGATGGCGTGGAAGGCATTTTCTAAAGCCAACAAGGAGGAAGAGCAGGCTGTGTCGATGGCGGTGCTGGGGCCTGCAGGAGGAGAGGAGGGGATCCTGGATTAGGGTAAAAAAAACACATCTGCAGAAAGGAAACCTGGTAAATCCAGGGATATTCTGCATTCTCTGCATTTGTTACATTCACTTAAACTAGAAAACAAAGAGAAAGACTGTTTCTCCAGCATGAAAACATAAAACTATGAAATATAACATCAATTAAATTGAGCACACAATTTAGCAATTCATGTTTAGTTGTTCCAACAGTAAAATGACTAAAATCAGGGTTGTTAGTGTATCACAAACTGTTAGACGAGAGATGAGTGCATGTGTGGGAGCTGCTCGTACCACTGAAGTCAAAGAAGTAGGAGAGTCTGTTGGCTAACATGGCCCTCTGACAGCCGGTCATACTGTAGCCAAGGAGCTCCTCTGGATCTCTGCTGAAGGCCTCGCTTGCCTCAGAGCCACTCGCCCCAACATAGACTCCTGTCTTACTGCCACGCAGGTCAGCTGGGTTTAGGCCTGCAACGAGAGGTTTAATGATTGTCAATAATGCTTCACACAGATTTGAAGCTTTTCATTAAAACCAAAATAATCAGAAGGAGTTTCTACGCTTGTTTCCACACCTCCATCCACAATCGCTTCATAGGAGACCTCCAGCATGACGCGGAGTTGGGGGTCCATGGTGTTGGCCTGTTTGGGATGGACTCCGAAGAAGGTGGCATCAAATTTGGTGATATCTTTCAGCTTCCCATTCCTTTTTGGGAGACCGTACAGACCTGGAGGAGAGATGAAGCAGAGAAACATAATCTGAAGGGTGTTTCCTTACATGACTTATGTGTGAGCTGCAAGTCAACATGACCACTGAACGTGTCTTCAAGGCCCCAGACAGCACAGCATAAAAACAATCATAGTTTATAACAATAATTATAAATGTATTAATATTACAGAGCATCCTAACTTATTGTTTGCAAAAGACATCCCAATTTTACACTGCAAAAAAATGAAATCTTATCAAGTGTTTTTGTCTTTTTTTAAGTAAAAATTGTCTTATTATACTCGATATGAGCCACTTTCAACTTATCAATCCAGAAAAATGTCTTGTTTCAAGTTATCAGAGTACAAAAATGAGGTTTGAATCGCTTGTAATTGCTTGAAAATTTCTTTGAGACTTGAGCAATGTCTTAATACAATTAACTTTTCTCTTGTTTTATAGGCAGATTTTTTTTACTGATTACGAGCAATTCAGACCTCATTTTTGTCCTTAAATCACTTTAAACAAGACATTTTTCTGGATTGGTCATGTAAATTTGGCTCATATTGAGTCTAAAAAGGAATTTTCTACTGAAAATAAGACAAAAACACTTGATAAGATTTCAGTTTTTGCAGTGTACCATCTACTCTGTAAGTTGCTCAATACAGTGTGGACATTATTTCTCATTAAGATGACGTTTTTTGCACTCTCATTCAGACCATGAACCCTTTGTTGCTCTCTTTGTTCGCCTTTCTATTCTCATGCTGCCCGCTGTGCCGTCTCAGCACCGTGGGCATGCTCAGTGTGACCCATGAGCTCTTTTGGAGTGTGAGTGTGAGATATTTGTCAAGCGCTGAGGGAAAAGTGTTTCATACGCAGTGAAGAAAAGCTGAAGGCTGGAGAGAGGGTTTAGAAAGGGTGTGACGGAAGAGACAAAGGATATGGAGAGTTAAGGAAACATAAAATTTGGAATGAAAAGAAAAACAAATGCTGGGATGCAGTTGTTCAGGCATTTTCCTTGTTAGGGTCGTCAGTTGGATCATAAAACTAGCACCAACTGTGACAACTTGTCCTTATTCCTGGTTCTTAAACACTGACACTGTCTTTCCATCTACGCCTCTTAAATATATTTGTATGGAGCCCAGGCATCCGGATAAAAATATCCGAGCCTAGTTGGACTCCACAAGTAGGTGATAAGGTGCTGCACTGACCAACTATATAAATACAAAAGCACATTGTTCCAGCACAGAGCATGATTCTTCAATCTTACATAAACACGTCTCAGTGTGAATGTCATTTCTCTCACTGAAACTCTGCAAACTCTGAACACAGACGTCAAACTATCAACTAATACAGAGGATGTAAGTTAACAACTTGACCCGATGTGAAAGTTGTGCAGTTTATCTAACAGGTGAAGTTGATAAGTGGCAATCAGCTTTAAACAAACTTCCTGAAAATTCCCTCAGTTGGAATTTATGTGTGAAGGCTAACAGATTGTGTTTTCACCGAGACAATGTCCGGACTTTTTCATGACACTCCTCAGGTAAAGTTCCCAAAAGAAGGAAGACGAGAGGGCGAGGAAATTGATGTTATTAGTTTTGTCTTGTGTTGTGTACTGTTGTAGGGATATTCAAACAGAAATAGTCCACAATGTCGAACACTCATACAACCAATTGTCCCTGTTAAACTTGAAGCAGAGTATATTGAGTTGCCAGAGTGCAAACAACACCCAAATTCTCCTACTGAAGGCAAGTTCCTGTGAATATCAAGGCCTTCATTTCCTGAAACCATCCTGAAAATGAGTCCATGTGTGAAAGGAATTTATAAATGGAGAAGCAACAGAGCGGTACTCAGCAGAGGGTTTTCAGAGTCCAGCAGTCCCACTGAAAGCAACCCTTCAACATCAAACTTTCTTTTTACAGGTCAGTGACCTTTGACTCTCACCCATCAAAATCTAGTCTGTTTAAAGACTTCCCCTCCTGATGCTGCAAGAATAGAAGTTTTCCCAGCATGCAATGACACTGAGAATCCAAATCCAGTCTGCAGCTCTATAAGAGGAGTCTCACCTGGTGTCCACCGCCTGTCGTCCTCTGTCACCATGTCCACACCATTGATGAGGTTTTCCCAGAATTCCTCCAGGTTGCTTGACTCCGGCAAACGGCCTGATATCCCTGCTATGACTATGTCGTCCATGCTGAATCACTGCGAGCACAGAGAGAAAAGGAGAGAGATGTTAAAAATCCATCTAACACACCCACAGGAACAACACAAATGTACACACTGAGAGAGCTGTCCTCTATTTTGAAGAGTGTTACAGACCTGTTCATGTCAAAGTATTCATGTAGAGGCGTGCTGCGTGTTTACATCATGTGCCTCTGCAGGGCATTGTGAAATCATACTGTGATGCAAACATTACGCCACCAGGGGATCAATATGAAAGTAAGACGATGGGATAAAGACAGAGCTGTGTGATGACACTGGGTAGACTTGCAATAACAAACAATGTGCTTTCAATCCTTGAGCTCACGCAGAAATATGTGACCTGAAACTCTGATCATGTGGCTTCTTTAGCTGCTGTACAGAACTTTCTGTTTGTGTTTATTTTGGCACCCTACACTTAGAATGATCTGAAGGACAAATAGAAAAAAAAGGATTTTTTTGGTTCCTTGCAGCAGGATTTAAAAAGCATAAATCCACGATATGTTTCAGTGCAGAGAGGATGTAACTGTCTCTGCTCTGACCGCAGCTTTGGAAACGAGGAGTCGTTCACAGCACGCATGAAAGAGCACTGAGAGCAGACAATGTAGTCTGCTGATAGACTGCTCTGTGTACATGAGTGAGCATGTCACTGTATGTGTGTGTATGTCTTGGTCTTTGTTCCTTGTTTCTAGGCCAGGCCTTTCCGTGTCAGCAAGGCCAAGTCTGTCGACCAATCAGCTTGCAGCTCTGGACAGAACTATTGTCAACAAAAGCACAGCAGATAAGACTGCTTCCCCCCCATAACATACTGTTCGCGTACACACACACACAGAGGTGTTAAGCAAATAGTCTGAGCCTACATGGTCGGGGAAACTTCCAACTGCTGTTCATCTCTCACAGAGGAAAACAATTCTCAACTTTTATTATTTTTTACATAATTTTAAATTCTTACAGTTAGATATTTGCATCATGGTTCATTTTAGCTGTTTCATAGCTCACATGGCATCAGTGTGAAGGGTGGAGGTTAACAAAACAAGTCTCAAAACAACCTCTGGATGTCTGGATTGTAACGACAAGCAAATTATTTTAAAGGTCCTCTCCTTTCTGAAACAGATCTGGTAATTAAAGCAGAAGCAGTTTTGTTAGACAGCTACAAGATGCTAATACATATGATGTTATGTTGCCATTTTTATCCAGCCAGTGAAGCATCTCTATAGCTCTATGCTACATGCAAAATATATTAATCCATAACATGTTAACAAGATTCTTTTTGACCAAAAGTACCAGGAACTAGGAACCACTCTTTAAAAGACTAAATGGTTCCCATTGTTGTCTGCATTTCCACCAAGGCGTGGAGTCCTGCGACGTCTGGAGAAGCAATAAAAGTAACGACAATACACCTCCAAACCTATGAGTCAGAAAGAGACAAAGGCCGTACAAGAAAGAAGGTGACATCATTAAAGGAGACGAACAGGCCAGCATCATCATGTGGGAGTGTGCAGGAGATTCAGCTCGTATTATTTTTGATCATACTTTACGGCACTGCAGAGTGATTGGGTGAATTGCTAGATTGGATTGAGATGAGTGCTGGAGGCAAAGTTGTCTCAAAATCTGGATCTTTAAATGACTTAAAGCAGTTGATGCAGCACATGACTGTGATTGGCTGATTTATTGCAGATGGACGATCTGTTGCGCACACCCGATAATAACTCACTTAAACCAGTTAACTCTAAAGATCTGGATGGTTAACTTTCTAATCCTGTTTTGGATATACTGTTCAGCGCCTGATCTTACACTCTACTCAAACTTGTTGAGGTCTGACATGCTCGTCTGTTCAAATCTGGCTGTGTGTGTGGGTAAAAGCAGGACAGTCAGAGCACCACAGGCTGTCCTCGTCCTTTCACACGCTCAACAGCAGGAGGGATTTGGACTGCAGGACACACTGGCCTTGGATTAGACTATAACAAAGCACCTTCACCTTAACACCTAGCCTTAATATATCCACATGCCACACTCGGCACATGACTGCAGGCGTAAGCAGACTGTCCACGCTGGCTTCAATCTGGGCTTGTCAACAAGTAGGCCTTGTGTGCCGTTACTCAGCACTTTATAAAGATGTGTAGCTGTACTAAAAACACTTTAGACTCTCACTAACAAGCATCCTCACACAGTCTAAAGACATACAAGCTGTGTGTGCTTGTGAGTGGCAGTCTGTTTCCAAGTGTCAGCCCTGTGACTAACTGGCAGTATGTCCAGGGTGTACCCTTCCTCTCGCCCAATGACAGCTTTTATTGGCTGTAGCCTCCCCCAAACATCCATCAATGAGATGAGAGGTAAAGATGATTGATGGATGGGTAGCTGCCTGCAGCTCTACCCTCTGTAGTTGCCTATTGGCAAATTCCTTTCAGACCCAACATTTGAATATTTTGCTGTACATCCAGCCCCTTGACAAGACCTGACTTGCAAAGGAGCCTAAAGGAGGACTCACAATGACAGAAAATGCAAACCTGTCATCACTTTTCATGTATGAGGCGACGTTTCATCTATGAGCTGACAAACCCAATCTGAGAGTTCCCCTCTGTATTCTGTGTTTGATTATAACCAAGTATCTAAAAGTGAGTGAAATTCAGAAAGTTCAAACCCAGTCCATCCAGCAGCCATGCCCTGACTCCCTCCAACACAAATTTTAACGCAGAGGAAACTGTGAGTCCACAATGTGGATATGAAGCATCAATGGCCCATTCATTCCACACTCCCTGAGTCTGTGAAGGTCCAGAGAGGCTTGTGGACTCTGTGACCTGCGGGACGTCACGCTGGGTCATCCTTTAATCACGGCTTCTCATCAGTGTCTCAATCCGGCGACTGCATACCGGAGCACCAGAGCAGCATCTGATGTTATGACATCATCGGTGTTACCAGATCGACAGACCAGCACTGACATGTTGTTTACTCCATAATCCACAGAAAGCAACACACCTCCATCAGGCGGCACAGATACAGCTGGATGAGCCTGTTTTGGACAATTGGCTTTACTTTAACAAGGCACGCTTCATGGTGCAGGACACAAAGAGCTTGTCTGATACTGGTTTAGAGGCCAAGGTTTCCTGATCATGCTTCCTGAAATTCACATGGATCTAGACAGCAGAGATGGGCATTTCAAGCAAATCTGATAGTCACTGCAAACTTTTCACCAATCATTCAAGTGAATAGTAAGGGCTATCTAATGACTGTGGTTGTGGGCTAGTTATATGATACACATATATTTATGTAGGGATGGGTACCGAATTAGGTACTTCTATAGGTACTGACCGAATTCCATCTTTAATACTGAGAACAGATTCACTTAAAATCAAAAGGTACCATGTTTAGGTTCCTAAACACATCCTTGTGACTGTGAGGGAGTGGAAGAGTTGGCAATTTTCCATACTGGAAATAAACACAGCATTGTAAGGTTATATGTTGAAGAATAAATAAGTTAAACTAAAAAAAAGGGTGATTTTATTATTAATAAAGATGATATTTATTACAACAGAAACACACAACAGTACTGAAAACTATTGGTACCATTGTGTACCAGTACAGATTACCAGGTACCAGGCACAGGTTTCATATCGTTTTAAATGTAAAAGAGACCCATTCCGATATTTATCCAACCGTTTTGCTGAGCAAAGTTTGCACCTAGCCTCATTTTTTTTGTTTTTAAGTTCCTCTAAAAATGTCACAGTGCTGCTGGTATGCTGTCTCTCATTGTTTTAATTTTTTCATGTTTTTATGAAATAGCTTAGCTTTTAGATGTGACACTACCACCATAAGGGGTTATAGCACATTACAACTTTAAGAAACAGTTAAGATAATATAAAAGTGACATGAGCTATTCGATTATTGAAAATCACCAGCCATCTCGAGACAGCTGACTGTCAGGGAACACATGAATGCAACTTTAGCAAGACTAATAAAGTACTTTTTCTCTGTAGTTTCTGTATTAGTTTTTGTACAAATTCACTTTGCAAAGGAAGTCAGTGGCCACTTTTGTGAAAAAATAACAATGAAGAAAGAGTACTTTGTTTCTAATCATCCAAAACAAGTGCAAACTATCATCAGACAAGCTGTGATGCTCTCAGAGTGCTGTGTAGTAAAAAGTCATCGTTAGATCATCTAAATTGTATTTCTGCATTGATTATCTGTAAAAAATAAATAAATAAATAAATAAAAAAACATCTCACATTACTGCAGTCATTCTAAGAAGCATGTGCAGATAATGCTAGAGGCCGATATCAGATAATATATGTACATCAATATAGCAGTTAACTTAACAAAGCATCAAAATATGGTAAGATCAGGGTTGTTGTCCATCACTAAGGGTCGGCCTCTAAAATTTGCTTGGATACACCCAGTCTGACAGGTGTAATGAGCCATTTTCTATCTAAATATCAGAAAAAGAGTTAATGTTGAAGTTTTACCAGCCTCAGATGTCATTTCAGTACAGTAAGATTGAAACAGCTTTGATGGTTTGATGTAACACGTGTGATGAGATGACGAGGCAAATACATGGAGCCCAGAATACAGTACAGGAGAGGTTGATATAAAAAGTCGTCAAAGTTAAATTAAATTGTAGGTTGTTTTGTTAATATAATACTGTAAAATATTTTTCAGGGGCAGAAAATTAAAAGTGCCAAGTCATGTCTCGATATATGAAGTAAAGTAGCATCATGTCACAGAATACCGTCAGTGCAGCTCCTGTTAATAATCGTTGGTGGACTCACCGGTTTGTTGTCTCTTGAATGACGATGCTGAACCTCTCGGTGTAACGTTAGCGCTGGTATGGCATGTATTCTCCGGGTTATTTCCGTCAACTATCTTATCTATGCCGGTGTTACTGTTACTGTAAATGTCTCCGTCCCTGTCGTGACTCCGTGGACAGGCTAACGTTAGCCGCCGAGCTTCTTTAAATCTTTCCTCTGATGAATTTAAATGTCTCACATTCTGCCTGGCCACGCCACATGGGCTGACAGCTTGGCTGGGCCGTGCAGTCCAATGAGAAAAGAGGCAGGGCTCTCTGATTCAGCCACTGATGGAGTAATTCGTTGAACTGGTAGAGGGAAAAAAATCAAATGTAGAGGAGGTTACTGGAGTTCAGAGTGATTCTCCTCCGGGCAGACACCGTCGCCCCGCCCCGCGGGACTCTACAGGACCACCGGAGTGAGAAAAACAGACATGAAGAGAAACATGAAGAGAGACGCACAACACTATAACATCACAAAATGCAAATAAATGCAACAATAAAATAAGCTTTTCATTCTTTATTTATTAATTTATTTTTTTGCCGTATGCTTTTTTCCGTTATCACATTGCATTAAAATATATTTTCTATTACCTATGGTTTAGATTATTTTGATGAGCTTCCGGTTTTAGTTATGTTTCCATGAATATTTATGGAATTAAAAACCCGAATTTCAACTGCTAGCAAAATAAAATCAAATTAAGACAATCCTAATTTCCATCACCAAATCAATTATTTTGAGCCTAATATTATAGTCGAATCAACCAAAGTGCTAACTGTTAAATAAAAACTAGAAGGTTTATGTAAATACCAACATGGAATAAAACACTATTTTTTTCAGCGTCTCTGCATATATTCAAGAGGATGGGTATTATTTAGAATATTCGATCTACTGTTTATCTGTATTTATATAGTGTTGTTTGTGTCATTTTTTTGATAACTTATTCGACTGCATTGAAACAATTAGTATGTATGTCTGGAGTTCCAGCACCCAAACTTCTGCATGCATCGACAGACTGATGCTCAGACTCACTTTCACCTTCCTTATATATGGAGCTTGTGGAACATGTAGTCCCCAACACTTTAAGGAGCCCTATTGGAAACATGTGACTTTAAAGGCTTCATGTCACATGATTTATATATCTTGAGGATTTTTACTGAAGATATAATTAGTATTGTGTAACACTTAACTTGTAGAGACTGATTTTTGTTGGCTGATTCTCTACTATAAAGGGGAAAAAAATTACAAATTACTTACATGACAGCTAGAATGATCAATGTTACATCTGATGTGAGAAAAATATGTACTACATGGTTTGTGAATTTGTGCTGGTGTAAAAGTGCAAAGACACCCAGGGAGTTATTTTTCTAAACAGAAATCCTAACTTAAGAGTATTTACTTGCCGAAGCACCCTCCCAATCTCCACATGTGCTTCAGAGAAGTGTATCCTTAAAAATCAAATCAGTGGTCTGCAAAGTAACAGGATTTTTAAATCACCAAAAGGTTGCTTTTGGCTTTGTATGCTCTGCAACAAAAAATTGATATACCAGAAAGAAACCATCTATAGCTATAATCATACTTTTATATCTGCAATGTGCTACCACCTCTTCCTCAGTATTGATAACTCAGTTATAACTGTGACTTATGCTAAGGTTTTGCACATTCTGGCCTGCTGGGTGTTAAGTCTTTTGGAGAGATGCATTGTTAAAGCTCACAGCCAGTTTGATTCAAATCCAAGACCTGCAGAAAACCCCTTTTCAGTCGGTCTCTCTCACACTTAATCTTTTTTAAATAAGTCCTTATATCTTGTAATCTGCTTTGCATATTTGAATAATAAAGAGTAGCAAAAATGAAGCAAATTATAACTCCATGAGGCAGTGTTTACAAGTTACAGCATGCACTAAGTTTTTCCCCTGTTTAAAATTTCTCAAACATGTTGTCTACAAGGATTCAGTATTTTGTCACAAGTCAGCGGTTATAGCTGACAGCTTTGGTCCTCCAGGTTACGTATGAATAAACTCAGAAACATCCTTCTATCTGCTACAACTGGGCCAGCTGCATCATGTCTAACATTATGTAACTTTACATTGAACTTGAATGTACACAGACCTGCACAGACACACGTGGGTGAACACTTACTTTCGGTATCCTTGATGACAAGCGAATCGGCCAATCACGAGGCGTGGGTGTGAGGCTCCATCCAATCACAAAAGAGGAGAGGGCTCTGTTTGTCGATAGGGTGATTAAAGGGCGGGACCGAGATGGTGACGTAGACAGGAAAGCTCGTCTGACTTCTTGGGGTTACTGAAGTTCATAATTTAGGTCGGTAGGACCTGATAACAGGTTTTAAAAGCACACAGCGACCCTTTCATTTGATGAGAAACACAATCAAGCACATTTTTTTTAGGAATATGATTTACAGTGGCACTATTATACAAGAACAATACCTGTAAGTTTTAAAGTAGTACTAACCCTTACATGATGTCATTAGCAAAATTGATTACAAAAACCAGGCACTTTGTCATTAGAAAAACAACTTATAGTGTATTTTATGTTTTCATAGAATAGCAGAAACAGTGAATGAGTAGACAGAGGGATGCAGTATGATTAAGAGAGTGCAACTTCCAGTGTTGATAGAGGAAGCGACTGCTGAAGTACGAAAGAGACGTTGATGTTAAATGTATCCATTTTACAGCAGAATTCAACTCCTTCCAGCACTTAATGTAAGGCTTGTGCATCAATTTACATGATTAGAGATGCTAGAGATCTGAATTACAGGTATCCTGTGGAGTGGTACTTGTTTACCAGGATTTTTAAAGACCTGCCTCAGCTTCATCTCTCTGTCTGTCTGTGTCATGGTTGATCAAATATTATATTTAATAGGCAAGTTCATAGCTGCAACTACAACTGATGGGCTTTAAAAATTTACCTCTAAAGGGTGACATAACTGAGACTGTGTACATGTTTCATACAGTGTATCAGGCGACTGGATCTTTGAAGAGAACATCAGTTCTCTGTTTCAGGTAGATAAATAAAATTTACTAATTGATTGTTGTTCAGTATACACATAGTTCAGTCTCTGATATTGTAATTTCTAATCTTGCTGCTCCCTCCAGAGGCTCCAGGTCTTGGTTTGGTCTTGGATGGAGTTATGGAGGTATTCCTTCTCTGCTTCCCCTCAGCCAGCATTATGTTATGGATGGGAGCACTGACACCCTGCATCATCATTTGGACTCCAGCATCACCTTCAGCCACCTCCTGCACCCTCCTGCTTGGTTCACCTTTAGGGGCAGAAAATAAAATGGTACATTTTAAAAACTTGCCAAATTCGAAGCTTTAAAACAATCCATAAACCTAAATAGTGGTTGAATTAAGGAGTTAAACCAGGTAACCAAATCTCACAGCTATTTTACATCATGAACCATTTTACAAATCTATTGTTTCACACAAGCATGCAGTATTACTAAATTTTTCATTAACAGTGTTGATTTCTGTGTAATATCCTGCACACTGTGTATATGTCCACTCTGTCCCACCTGGGGCTCTCCTAAAACTCTTCACTTCACAAATCACTTTAATTTGCAGGCCAGCATGTTGGCTCAGACACTGGGTCTGAGCAACATTTAGTCTCCTGCAGATGAACTATAAGCAAAGGAGAAGGACGGTGATGCCATCTGGTTATTTTATGTTGTCTTTGAGTCTTGTTTTGCAGACTGCTGACAAGGAGCTTCACACCGCACAATGATTGATGCTACAACGTGTCCAAAATAAGAAACTGAAGAAATGTAGAGAGACGGCACAATCCCTGCAGATAAACACATCTTCTATAAATTATTAATTATAATTCAGAAAAAAAATGCAGTGTTACATTTGACAAGAGTAAAAAAAAAAACCCAACAACTTCACTTTCACAAGCATCACTCAAAAAACCTGCAGGCTAAACCTCTGTCTTATGTAATCTCCCTCTGAAGTGGACACAGTAAGTACAGTTTCTGTGACATAAACTTCAAACAGACATCCCTCAGCAACTTTTGACAAGTCTGTACTCATGTTGAGGGCTTTAGGGTCCAACCAAAGCATGTAAATATGGTCTTCTCTAAGATGCAAATGAAGGTTCTAGCAGGGAAATTTTGGTGCTACCGCCGTAAGGAATAAAGCAATTTGAAACTGAAGCATTTGTTTCAGGAGGTGGTCTGCCAAGCTAAAGAAACCAAGGTACTGTACAGTCTTTGAAAACGTTTTCAATGAAAGCTGGAAGGAAAGAAATGAACATATGAAAATATCTCCTTTGTCTTGCTCTGACTGAAAAACTGTATGGTGCATCTTTGGTCACAGAAAGTAAGAGCAGCTTTATTTCTCCTTCACAGATGATGAGACTCTGCTTTAAACTTTGTGAACAAATATTGCAGTTTTCATCAGTATGTCAGTTACCTGATTTCACAATCACCCCATGGCGGTATGATGCTGATCACAGTGTTTCAGTCTGATTTCTGTGGTTGAGAAACTGTTCCCTGGACTGCAAACAGTGGCAACATCTTAAATTGGGCAACAAGCCTCACTGATAAATCCCTGATGCAGTGCTGTCCATTAGATCAGCGTATTCAGAGGTTGTGTATCTTCAGTGACCTGCTGTACTTCACATTACAGACTTTGCTCACTAGTTAGATAAAATATTTATTTCTGACATACTTGTGAAATCTGTGTTCACAGAAGCCTGAACATGCACGAGGACTCCATGTGTGTCAGGGGTGTTACAGACAGCATAAAGGAGCCGCTGTTAGGAGCCTGGAGGTACGACGTATAACATCTGTTACATGTCATAATCTTACTCTCCCTGTATTTATCTGCAGAGTGTGCTCTTTGCATTTTCTCAAGTTACCTTCTGAGAAAGTGGATGTACTTAGTCCCTGGTCCAGTTTTTCCCACAGTTCTTTAAGTGAGCGCAGTGACTCCTCTGATGACAGCAGAGTCCTGGAGAAACCTGAGAGAGGCTGCAGCAGGAGAGTCAGCTCGTTTTGAGATCATTTTGTTTTTATTTTACAGCTAAAATCAGACAGAACACATTTTATTATCTGAGCTGTTGAATTGGAGGGTCTACAAACTCTTCTGTTACCTCATGTCTGTCTGGGGTTTGGTGATCCTGGGTCCATGGATTGGAAGCCACCTTCCCTCCAGGACCTCTGCCTTTATTTTTAGGTACCTGGTGTTCAGAAACAGAACAATTCCTCTGCCTCAGAGCGTACTGCAGCTCCTGAAGACGAAAAACAGAAATGTGAAGCTACAGTGCTCTCTAGTGGCAGCAAAGAGAGGTGCATGGCATTATTAAGATTATCAGCTTTAATACATGGAAATACCTGCAAACCCAACACATGAAGCTTTAACTGTGAACAGATTTGAGGAGGTGATCAGATACCTGTGTGGTGAGCTGGTACTGAAGCTGTTCTAGAGCAGACAGTCTGTCAGGTGGCTCTTCTTGCGTCACTGGGGGAGCATCTCTCTGTGGCTCTGATGAGTCTGTTCAATGAAGAGTTTTTCATTCTTACATTTATCCTTCCTACCACTTTTGCTCCTGTAACACTCATCTGGCTGAAACAATTTAGGACTGGGTGTTTTCCTTGAGTATATTTTAGCCAAAGCTAATGCCACCTCATTTACAAACATCCATTCTTTCATTAAAATCTGGTTTAATCAGTAACTCTGCCTCATTTACTCCTCAGGCCACAAACCCTAAATGACTAGTAAACAGTGTCACACCAGCTGAGTTATGGCCCATAAAATCAACACTTAATGAATTTATTATGAAGCGATAAATGATGCATGTGTGTGGTAGAGAGTGTGTCTGTTATTGTACCCTGTAGTCCAGCTGTGGTGATCTGGGCACGCAGGCGGTTGCCCATTGTTATCAGCTGCTGTTTCTCCACGCTCAGACGGCTGATACACAGTGCTGCCTGCTTCAACCTGCTGTGTAAGTGAGTGTGGTCGCTTTTATCAAACAGACCACCAGACATCAGAGCTGAGGTGTGCAGCTGCTGCTGACGCAAACGTAGATTTTCTTCCTGGAGATTTCGTACCAGAGCATTCTAAAATGAAGTTAAAAGGAGATGGATCCTGTAGTGCGCTAATGCCTTCAAACAGCTGGATGAACCGAAGTAGTCTTACATCAAACATAGTGTATGCAGTTGTTTCGTACTGCCTTATTTTGGCACCTGAGTGCTGGCAGCCGTGACTTTGCTCTTAGGACATCAGTCACTTTAACTTTATAGAACAGGTCCAGGCAGTCACCCTGATGACACTGTCAGGATCACAGACTTCCTGTTGTACCTGTTCCATGATGTTGGTGAGATCAGACTCCCTGTGTGACACTTTGACCCCCGGCTTCTCAAAAGAAGAGGTGTTGGCACTTTTCTCCAGACAGCTGCCACCTGAAGATCCAACTCAAACACAAAAAAGGAGTAAGGGAAACAGATTACATAATAGATTTTCAAAATCAAAACAGATTACAGGTAAATTGGCCCTTCAGTTAAACATTTATTGCATACTAGAAAAAGTCAATTTCCAAGCATCAAATTTATCTTATTCCTCACCTTGTTGTTAATTTCCTAACCAGTCTACTAAAATGAGATCACCTTACTGTCCTCTACACATGTCTCTACCTCTGCACACAGCTGCTTGCCTTCCCTGCCTCCATGTGTTGCCATTCTTTCAATTCATCAGTTTAGTATTTTATAACAAATCAGGTATCCCAGCTCATGAGCTGACGTAGAATTTTAAACGATTGAAAAAAAGGTATTCTAAATGAAAAAGAAACCTCATAAAACTTTGAAAACAGCCACAAGAAGGTTTATCTTCTTAAACAGGAAAAAATTATCAATGCACTTGAGGTTTTTTTGGCACTTGAGTCTGTTGGTACTTGGCCACACCTCTGTATGTTTGCATGTTTCTTACTAGAGCGTGTGAGTAGAAGCGCATGACTTAACAACTGAGCCTGAATAAATTTGGAGTTTAACTTTTGTGATTGAGCTTTAGAGGAGAAAAGAAAGTAAAGCAATAAGAGGACACCTTGCTGAAGTCTCTGTTGATGTGGTCCCATCTTGTCTGAGCCTGCAGGTGGCAGGACCTCTGTAGGTTTGTCTGCAGCTGCTGCAGCACTGGGCTGTCCTGCAGCGCCTTCTAGCTGCACCTTGAGGTTTCTGCATTGAGCTTTCAGTAGGGACACCTCTTGCTCCAGAGCTTCAGTGTAGTCTGAAGAGAGATGTGGGTCATTATGTCAGTCTGTATTAACTTTATAATAGTCTTACAACTATAAAGTAACTCCAGACACTCTAAAGTCATGGACATCTTGGTATTCAGTCATAAACAAGTTAGATTTGACTAAAAAAGGAGCTCTGTCAGTTGTGCATTTAGATGAAAAAGTCTTACAAAGTGATCTTTCTGTGCAGAAACTATTCCAGATGTTCCACATGTTTACATCACACATTATTCCTATATGACAAAGCAGTTTATGAAAAGAGTACATTCCCCACCTGCTGGGGTGACCTTCGAAATGTCAGAGGATGTAGCTGCTGGTGGTCCAGTGTCCAGCTGAGTGTTACTGGAGGCTGTGGGATGCTGAACTGGCTGCAGAGAGGAGGGCTGTGCCTGGGCTGGCGGATATAGAGGGAGGTGGCTCAGACCTTCCATGTCCTTCCTCATCTGGTTAACGACAGCCCTCAGGACGCCGTTCTGCTCCTGTAGACGATGGATCTCTTCCGAAGCTAGATAATCTATCGTTGGTGTAAGACCCTGTGGGAGGATACAGAGTAGATATCTTTATGCTTTTGTCTTCGTTCTTGCATGCAGTGCATCTACAGAGGGATATAAGCCATGGGTTGGTATACTTTTAAAAGATTTGCTCGAGACTTCATTTTCAATCAGGGTTTCTCTGGCAGAATGAATAATTTCTCAAGAAGTATCACAAGCTAATTTACACTGATGGGCTGGTTTATGGATTACAAATAAGATTAAACCTACAGCTGCAGATGGGCGGACATAAAACTAGAGTTCACATACTAAAGCCAGTATTGCCATGGTGATGGAATCAGCCCAGGCATGGGGGGATGTCATGTTAAAGGGCACACCTGTCTATGTTGATACAACTCAAAGAAAAATAGCTTTCAACAATAGATACTTTGATGTTTTATTGGTTGGATACATCTCTAAAATTTAGTCATGCAAAACGTTTGAGGTTATACTAAAAGTTGAAAGAAGCATGACCTGCTCTATTCACGCTGACTTTCTCCTCTCCTACAAACAATGGAGTGTCCCCTGCTGGCAACTAAAAATTGTGCAGATTTAAGGAACTCTGGCATTGCCTTCTTTTCCGAACCTGAGGTCCAAAAAATGTACCCAGTCAACAGATGAAACCAGACACATGAGAGGTTTGAAATCTTAATGTGTGTCATGAGAGACAGTTTAAATGGAGCTTACATGTAGGTATGTTTGGGAGGCAATGGGCTCGACTAAAAGGCCATCATACCTCTGAGGGCGCTCGAGGAAAAGGCCAGAGGCCAAAAAAAGGACACTAAATGCACGCTGAGACTTGACCTCCATCTCCAAAAAAGATATTAGCATAGAATTGATAGGTGAACCTTTCAGGGTAAAATCTCTAAAATCATGTCTTTTTTTATAAGACAGATCTTTTGATCATTTTAAAACTACAGACATGTTTCCCTCTGCTGAGAACCTGGACTTCAGCTTAAGAGGGAAGACAATCTGCAACTTAGAGTTTGAATTTCACGTTAAGTAAGCGTACAGAGAGGAGGAATGTGAAGAAGCTGAAAGGTGAGGATGGACAGCGTGTGTATGGTATGCTCTGTATGGTTATTTTTATAGGAAATGTGTTTGGAGAACTGTTTCTGATACCCCGGGGATAGTGACAGGGATCCCTGACGGGAGCAGTGCGCTTGTCAGTTATCTGTGCCTCCAACTGAGCTGTCACAGCAGATGTATTGTGTCCTATGTTACTTATGTATCATGTAAGTACAGAGATGACACTTGGCTTATGGACAGAGGAAGAGGAAAAGGTCATAAAATGTCAAAATGGAAAAGGTCTGTCTGCTGTTGAGTCTGAGGCAAACTGCCAAACTGAACCTGATCCTGCTATTAAAGTGGAATTATTAGCCTCACAGATCTAAACGTCAGGATACACCTTTGACGTGCTGCTTGTTTCAACTTGTCTTTGCCTTACCTTCCAGGTGAATCAAATTATTGCTTTTAGAGACATTTCTGAGCTGGAGACTTCACAGGTTGAGAAAAATCTTCATTTTCAGAAACATCTGACTTCATCTAATACAAAACATACAGCAGTCTTTTTTTGTGTGAGTACAGTAGAAAAAAAACTACCATGCGGTCACGTTTAATATGTTAAACCTCAGGCATGTTCATCTTTAGTCTCCAGTTTAAAGATGTGTGTATTCTCACCTGTAAAGCCTGGTCTCTCTCTGTTTTAATAGAACGTAGTAAGACAGTCAGGTCCCGAAGCTCCTGTTCTTTCTCTATAAGCTCTGCTTTACCCTAACACACAAACATAAAACAGAGATTACTTTACATTTCTGTGAGAAGCTAATTTTACATCCCAAACACAGGGCTTAATCCTCAGCATCAACAGTTAGAGCTGTAACCATTTGACCACCTTACCTGGTCTCTAGCCATGGTTAGGTCTCGTATCAGCTGCTCATTCGCAAGGTAGAGTTCAGCTTTTACATCCTCGCAGCGTCTCTGCCACTCTAGCTCCACCTGAACTCTTTTCTGCTCTAAAGCCCGCTCTCTTTGCAGACCAGCACTCAGCTGCTGCTTGTACCTGACCACACACAAACACACACATACACACATTTAAGAAAGCATTAAAAATTAAAACTTGTTTCTTAACCCTTCCCTTCAATGTCCTGACCTTAGTGTTCTCATGAGTTCAGGAAATGTATCCACATACGACTGTAGGTTGATACAAAATAACCAGGTTGTACTGGCATCTAATCAACAAACTGTTTAATCCTTTTCCATATGGTAAATATCCTTTTGCTCCATTTTCCCTCTAGTATAGCTTTGAGTTGTTGTTAAAAGATCAAACCCAGTTATTCAGAATAGTATCAGGCTGATATCGGATATCAGTTTGGGTATAAGTGCATCACATGCTGTTATCTTTCCCCTCCTATCTCACTCCATCATCTATTCCTCCCTTTCCACCCTCATTTATCTGCTTTCTTCTCACCCCTCCATCTCCTCCCTGCTCCTCTCCAGCTCAGTCTTTAATTTGATTTCTCTCTCCTTCAAGGCAATCATCTCGGTATCTTTGGCGACCATCTCGCTGGAGACCTGAGCGACGTACTGGTCCCAGCTGGTCTGGAGTCTTTCCACTTCTGAGTGATGTCTTCAAACACACAATCACACAAATTAAATCACACCTCACAGCTGCTGGTGTCAGCAGATATTGAATAAGCAGCCAAAGACAGCACACTAGATAGAAATGTTCATAAAACATGAAATAAACCCAAAATGATGGTGTTTGTACTTATAAAAAGGACTTTCTATTACCTGTGGATCTTCTGGTCTTTATGCTCCAAGGCCTGCTGCTGCTCTCTCTGTACTTGGCGTGCCTGTAAAGTCTGAATCTCTAAATCCTCCTGTAGTTTAACAATGTGTTTCTCAGTCTTCTGCAGCTGCTCTGTGTGAGCCTGACGCTGAGCCTCCAGCTGTGCTTCACAGCCCCTCAGAGCCTGGCTCACATCCTCATATCTTTACAGAAACAGACGTAAAGCTGATGTTAACAATGATGGTTGACCTCAGCATCACATGTAGAGAGGATACAGTCCTGGAAACTCCTGTGTTTGTATTACCCATGACTTACTTTTCCTGGTGCTCATCTCTCTCCTTCCTCAATATAGCCTCAGTCTGTTTTAGCTCCTCTTCAAGCTCCTTTATCCTAGGACAGAGGACAGTCTCTTATTAAATAGAAACATTACGACAACACAAAAACACAGGTGTAGTGTGCAGTAATTCAGCAGCATACCTGGCGTCCTTGACAGTGTGTAGCTCTATGATTTCCTGCTCCTTGTGCTTCAGCTGCGTTTGTATCTGCTGACAGAGGTCCTGAGTCTGCAGCTGAGCCTGGCTGTGAACTTCGACCTCTTTGGACAGCAGCTTCACCTGGACTCATACACAAACGATGATGAAGGGGCAAGTGTAACGCAGGTGTGGAGATTGGATTTTTCCGATCCTTAATTCCACTTCAGCAACTGATTAACAGCCCTGACTTTTGCACAGACTCCCTTGACATTTGTGTACAATTTAGGAATAACACTGTCCTTCCCCACCCCTCACCTTGAGGTCATGAGAAAGAACGACAGCATGCATCTCGTCCATCTTCATGTTGAACTGGTGTTCCTGTTGTTTGTGTTTGCTGTCAAATGCCGCAGTCATCTCCTGTTGGACAGAGAGAGTTGATCAGAGACTGTTTTCTAAAAAGCACAATAGTCAATAATTTTGCATGGGGATATCAATACTTGGATGTGTATGAATGTTATTGAATTTTTTAAACTTAAATTGATTTACAAAGCACTTAAAAAAAACAAAAACAAAACCAAGTGCTGTATATAAATAGACAAGAAGACTCAAACTTGGTACTTATCCAAAAAAACAAATCCCAGAAAAGAAAAAAATGTACCAGAAGCTTCTCAAAAGCTCAATGAGTGAGTTTCATGGGGGGAAAACGCCTTTGAAACTTTGTCTTTTCTGCCTGTATTTGGTGAGAAAGCTGAGGAGTGATGGGAAAGTTGGGGAGCAGAGAGGAGGGAAGTCAAGCAGCAAAGAGTCAAGGCTGTTTATCAAACCCAAAACTGTTGGACAGGGACAGTAACTTTCTATATAAAGCACACTTTAACTATAAGGCCAAATGTGCACCCACTCATAAGTGTCTGTTGAGAACACCCAGCTGACTCTGCAGAGCACAGATGAGCTGTGTGACTGCTCTTAAGCGGTAACATGGCTACCAGAAAGGAAAAAACAAGAGGTTTAGTGATACGTGCATGCTGCTCAGGGAGAGTGTGGCCTGGGAATTAGGTCTGCCAAATAAATGTAGCCTGTCTAATGCATCAGTTTGTGTATATCATCTGCAGATATTGGCCAATCACACATTCACTATATGAACAAACTCATTTGCAAAGAAATATTTTATACAGAACTATAAGTGCAGAATATAATGCATGTGAAGTCATAGTTCATAAATATTCACCAATTGGGCTTATTTTTGATAATCTCTCTTCAACTCTCTGCAGAGCCACCCCAGAGGATAGAAAAGACTTTCATTCCTGGACAGTAAAATAAATCTCGGCTGGTTTATCCTCCTGTTGGTATTGTCTGTATGCTGACAAAGCCAGCTGTTGAGAGTCATGCACACCAGTCATAGTAACTTTTAGGACTCTCTTGTTTGGGTTCATCCTAAAGGTCTGAATGTCTCGTTGCCCCACCAGTTATTTCAGTCCTGCAGACCGGACGGCTCGCAACGGTACACAGCCAAATGTGAAGGGTTGCAACACAAGAGAGATAGAATACTACTGTGTGGGGCTGTATTGTGTCACAGCTTTTTGGGTCTATCAGTAGCACAGTGTGTTTTACACCATCTGTCATACTGATACATTATTTTACCTCTGGGGGAAGCTATCAGAGAGTATACCAGTTTTATTCAATGTAGATATCAACATAAGAACCAAGAGAAGGATAAAGTGTGTGTATGTGTGTGTGTGTTCACCTGTTTCTGCACAGTCAGCTCTCCCTCCACTTCACATATCCTGCACTGCAAACTCAATTTCATCCGCTCATACTCCTCCACCCGCTTCTGAATTTCCCCAGTCATGGAGCTGGACTCACATAAAGACACACGCACATAAAAAAAGAAAGAAAAAACATAATCATGAGTCACTGCAACACCACTCAGTCCTGTGATATCTCTTTGTAACAGTAATACAGCAAGGACAGCTGCAGAGCAAGTCTCAACAAAAAATGTGTTCACTTCAGAAATGAACAAGCTGGAACTTTGGACATGTGAAAAAGACAGGGAGTATTTATTTCAATGAATGTGACAAAAGTTTTTTTTTAGCCCAGTAAAGTTCATTACATTTTTGTTCAAGATGTGGCTAGAGGTAACTTTTTACTAAAGGTTTTTTTTTTAAGTTTTTTTTTTAATCCTGCCATGAATCATAGCTGTAGAGGTAATTTTGTTTCCTCCTCCTGACTCACAGTTTGAGCTCCTCCAGCTGCAGCCTGTACTGAGCAGCATTGTGCTGACTCTTCCTGAGCTCCTCCTGCCACTGTTCAGCCTCTCTCTGTCTCTGCTCCTCCAGCCGGCTGACTTGCAGACGCAGCTGCTTCACCTCCTCCTGCCTGCAGAAGAACAGCAGTATTTCAGTATTAGTGGATTTAGTCACCGTGTCTGCCGAAGAAATAGCTTTTCTGCTCAGTGATAGACTCTGGTTTAGTTTATTATCATTAGTAAGGCTGGCTCTGGTTCCATAGAGTTACCCTGCAGGCATCTTTTCAGCACAGAGATTTATTCCATGATGAGGAAGATAGGGGGGATAAATCAGTGCAGTTAGTAATATCAAAACAGAGACGAGGAAATGAAAACCCTGCAGCTTGATGATTAACTAAGAAAAGAAAAAGAAGGGAATACAAGAAAATCAGTTTGACAAAGAAAGAGGCAAAGGAGAAATAGTTAGGCCAAAGAAAAGACAACACCCTTTTTTTGTTTATTTGCACTGAATCTTGTTGTACCTTTTGTCCTCCCATGTCAGAGCTCTAGAAGTAACAACATCATATCTCTCCAGTTCTCTGTCTCGTTCATCCAGGAGGGCCAGGTTGAACTGGAAATCCTCCTTCATTTGCTGCTGGTGCTTTCTGCAAAATGAGGAGTTTCACTGAGTTTTAAAAGCTTTAAATTTCCCCAATTTGAGTTTGTTATATATTTATGGAGCAGCGCTAAGAACTGTTTCATCACCACTCCCAAAGGTCACACACTTGGCTCAGGTTTGTCGGACCCCGTCATACCAGAAGTGCTTCACTGTAAGCTCCTTCATTGTGTCCCACCTCCACCTGTCAGTGAATCAACAGGTACTGACAGACGGGAGCAGCAGGTGAGGAGCTGGTTTCATGCTTTCACCATAAGTGAACTTATCATTTAGTCTTCTAAGATAACAACAATGTTCCTGCACGAGTTCTTCAGTGAGACATACATTGAAGAACAGCTAAAAAAGCTTAAAGAAAGACACGCAAACATCAACAATAGAGGTGTTATCAGTGTTAAGATATTTCTATTTGCTTTTTGTCAGGTGGGGAGATTTCTGCCTCCACTGCACCACAGGTCCTGAAAAAAAGACATTTCAGTATTTCAACATCATAAATTAATAATTATTTTTTTCTGCTTTCTCCTGGAAATCCAAACCCCCCCCATTGTATTTGAAGCAGGCAAGTATATCAAGCACACACATTACAAAACTTGTACAAATAAACCAAAGCTTTCCACATGGTCAGATTCTGTTACAGGCAGCTGAGAAACGTGTTTTTTGGTGACTTGGCTAAACCCTGTAAAAGTTCAAGTGTTCATCCGGTGACGGGACATTGAATTTGTCTTTTAATTTTCAGAGGACTCATTTCTCAACTTCCTCAAAGAAAAACAGAAAGTGAAAAACTCAGGTTGACTGGATTAGATATTTTTTGGTAAATAATTCAGGTACTTTATCTTTGTTTTAAACAGTTTTTTTATTTCTGTCATTTAAAAATGAATTTATTTTCTGCTCAGGCCAGTACTGAATTGGATTCTAAAGATTTCATATCTGCAACAATATTTTGGTTAATGTGGTCTCTCTTTCTGACATTCTGACGCGATTAATCAGAGACATCTATATTTTGGAGATCTGAAGACATATGACAAATCACACTTTTCAGCTTGAATGGTGCTGTGAGGTGGTAGACAGACCTGAGCAGACAGCACTCCTCCTGAGCCTTTCTCAGAGAATTCTCCAGTTGATGAACCCTCGCAGCCTGCAGCTCCTTCCACTCTTTCTCTTTACTGGCCAGCTGGGCCTCCAGGTCTCCCAGCTCAATGTGTCCAAGTGACTCCATGATGGAACTGAGATACACCTAAAAGACACAGCATGGGTCATCAACACAAGTTTCATACTCATATAAAGCTAAGTCATTACGTCAACACTATTTCTGTGCAACAGCCAAAAGACTTTAGGGGAGAATAATACCCAAGAATAAGGAGAGGCAAAGATTTTCTTACTTTGCCTGTTCATTAAAGGTCAAAATGTGAATGTATCTCAGTTGGTAGAGCAAGTGTAGAGAGTCGCAGTTTGATTATACTGTGTCATGGATGAGAAATATAGCTGTCAGCACCAGCATCAGAAAATGCCATACATCAGCTGGAGATAAAAATGATTTTCAGCCCTCCTATTTCTCAGTTTAGTGTGACATTTTGGGGAATCGTCAAAAACAGAGTCCTGTCAGGTGCAAAATACAGCTATATTAAATTTAAAACAACGATAAAATGATAGATACCAATCTGTACAGTCAGCTGCACATAATATGGAGGTAAAGTGTGGTAGGGAAAGTGAACATTAACAGGTGCACAAGGGATGTATACGTGTATATGCTCTTATTTTGTACTGGGTCTCTGAGAAATGTTTCTGTGAGCAAATAACAGCATTAAAAAAAGTTACAAAAAGGAGATGCAGGGAATAGGATTGATTTCATTGATGTCCTTAATACTAATATTGGATACCAAAGGCAGTGAGTGAGGTTTGTAGATGAAGTCAGGGCTGCGTAGCTTTGGGGAGATTAACTGTGGCAGGAAAAAAAAAAGTAAATGCGTAGTTCATATACTTTATACCTCCTCAATATATCCATTTATTTTAACTCCTGGGGACTCTACGGAAAGATTAGTACCACGTTAATAAAAAAAACACTATCAGGGTTCAAATTTGTCAACAGCTAACAGTTAGTTGAACCTACCATCATCCAGGAGGTAGTTTCCGTTGGATTTGGCGGGTCTTTCTAACTCCGTGTGGACTCAGGGGTCTTCATACTTTTTGCTCAACACCAAATAATGTAAAATAAAGAACAGCTAGAAGACGTAAAACAGAGTATAGAACTAACAGCCACAACTCGACCGGTTCGTCTTCAAGCTAGTGGTTTCCGTGGTAACAGTCCGTCTGTCATATTGTTCCCCACAACGGGAGGGACAAAGCAGTTCCTGGTCCTACTGTACACACCGAATGGTCATGTCGGGGGGTGTCATAAAATAGACCAACACTGTACCATAATGGTAAGTAATAAAATGAGTTGTTGTTTCAAATTTTAAAACTTTTTTTTTTTTCAAAAAACATATGGGAAATACTTCTTTAAAATGTTTCAATGTCTGTCGTCTAAAATCTTCCCACCCTGTTTAACTGCACTCATTAGTTTCACCTGCCTTTTTCCCCCCACGCCTGTGTTAAATTATCTATGTGTTCTCCCTTCAAGGGGTCATGGCTTCAAAGCATATAATATCTAACTTTACATGATCCATCTAGCAAAATCCTTCACTTCTGTGTCTTTTAGTGGACTGCCCTTCCATTGATGGACTGAAGGAATGCTTCTGCATTTTTTCCACTGCAGTTTCATGGCCCATTTAGGAGCTTCTGGAGGAGGAACTGAAAAACAAACAGATGTCCTAATCATGCTAAAAAAAAAAAAAAAAAAAAAAAAAAACACCAAGAAAATACATTATGTGATTAGTAATCAGTGCATTTAACTAATGTATTATACTGACTGATTGTCTAACTGTGTCTAGTTTAGTTTTTCCTCCTTCCCATTCCTTCGGTTTGATCACACTCATTCATCTGTGTCTTGTTGCACACTTGTGTTCAATTAGCCTGTGTGTATCTGGTCCCCATATTTTCTCTTACCTTTGTGATTGTCCCTCTACCTGGAAGCCTTATTTCTGTGCGTTTCTATTCATATTAAGTGACTTTTGTTTTTTGACTGATAAAATATTTCATCTATCTGCAATAGGTCCTCATGGTGTGTGCTCAAATGCTGAAAAAATAAGGACAAGTTGTATCACAAAAGTCATAACTCATACTCATTTTGTCATTTTATCCATTAGGCTACAGCAGTTAATGCTTGATGTCAGAATTGATAATAAAGCTCACATAAAGTGTCATTTTGGTCCCCTGGGGGCATCCATTGAAAATAACATCTAGGGTATCTGATGCACATCATTTTAAAATTCAAAACACAAAATCCCAAATTTTATTGTGTGCTCCGTTTTTTTTAGCCACAAGTTCTTGTTTTGTGGATAAATTGAATAACTAGCTTTATGAATCAAACACAGAAGGATATCCACAAATAGCCTTTCTATTTCTTTTGACTGTCCCCCAGTTTTTTTTTTTCTTTAGAAAATGGTGAAAGTTATGACGCAACCATGTCAGTTGATTGCTTAATAAAAAAAAAAACATGTCAAACTTACCTTAGTTACTGACACAACTTAAGTAAGTTTGTCATCCACGAAGAGGGGCGTGGACTCCTGTGCGCGCACTATGGTCTGATAAAGACCGGACGAGAGCGCGCATACGCGGTTGTGTAGAAGCGCTCGTGAGGAGGGAGACATCATCTCAGCAGGTAACGTGAGTTCATTTCATACATTCCTTTTCTTTCAACATGATTTGTATCTGTGTGGCTGACTTTATTAAGTGTACTTTCTTTTTATGTAAGCTGGTTCCGTCCACTGTGAGGAGTAACAGGTGTGCTGATGCCAACAGGCTGGGAAAGATGAATTGAGAGTGTATTAAATGGCATTAATAGAACAGTGTGAGTACAGATTATCCTCAGAGGGTTATTATGACTTGTTATTATCACCGACAGCCCATCAGTTATAAACTTGTCGGATCAGATCAGGTCTTCCTCGGGGATGTACATTAAAGACCCACGCCTTGCTCCTCACGTAGGCAGCCGGTGAGCCCTCACGCGGTGTACCCCAAGTCCGTCTGTCGCCTTTCATTTCATGGGGCCGGAGATGACTGATGAGGCTTATTATGTCGCTGTACTTTGTGTTATCTAAACAGGAAATTATAACACGGAATGGCTCTCAGGTAAAACAATGGCCGCAGCTGGAAGAGGTTTAAACGGAAGATTCGTTATTGCCTATCAAATACGAAAGGTTTCGATGTCCACGTTCTCAAGTGAATACTGGATGTGATGTAAAGTAAAAATAGGAATCAGTGTTTTCTTTTTCATTCGTTGAAACAACTAATGGGAAAAACCAGGAACCAGGAGTTGTCCGAGCGGATGTTGTCCGCTTCGCGGCGCGCTGAACGCGGCGTCGTTTCCATGATTCAGAGGGTGCTGATGAGGTGAACGTGATGAAACAACGCTCAAAGTTTGTACCCTCCTCGTTGTTCTGGATGTGACGCAGAGGGAGAGTCACGGTGCCTACGTGCGCAAGGCGGCATCCACGAGACTGCTGCTGCTCCTGATGATGTCAAGACAGAGCATCATCTGTACTTTACGCATCATGGAGCCAAATGGCCACATGATACATCAAGTAAGGAAATAATGATGATACTCTGAATGGTGTATCGAGGCTGGTATTAACCGTAAATCATTTGAATCTCTCGATGCCAGTGCGCGGTTTATTATAGGCAAGTTTTCTGTCCAAACGGGAGCATAACCGTGTCACAGCATTCATCCCTATAGCTGAAAGCTGGTGATACTTGATTATGGTTGGACACAGCCTGTGTGAACCATCTGACCTGGTTGTTTTCAGCCCTGCTGGTCTCCTCTCCAGCAGCTCCTGCCTGCTCCATGTATGGTGAAGGATGTGATGTCAAATATAACTCCAGTAAGGAGGACTGATTTGTGGCACTACAAAGGGAGCAGACATTGAGCTTTTAATCTTTGTACTGTGTTCTTTTCTTCTTCTTCTCAGTCTCTTTAATGTGAGGAAAGTGACCACAATGATTTAAGGTAGGGTTAAGACACGTTTAGAAGTGGGGAAAGTGTATTTCTCCAAAGCTAATTCAAACTTTTATGAACAAACCACTTGAGAGGATGCCTTTAGTCAGTACAGACACTTGGTATATTATAAGGAAAAAGTGCATTAAATAAATCTCAGTAAATGAACTTTAGAATCTTATGCACAAAATTGTTTCCCAACTAAAAGCAAGATCTTGGTCCAGACCAACACCAGATATAAAACAGTGTATAGCCTACCTGTCACTGCTGTAGCAACATTGTATATCAATTCTGGACTCTTGTTGAGTCTAAGTAACTCTGTTTTGTGGTATAATTTTCTGTACTGTTTTGTCATTAATGTGGATCTAAAGTTCTCAATACAGTCTTGAAAAAAATAATTCAACCAAAATGACCTACATGTCAGAACAGGTTGAATTAAAGGAACTTAGAGCTCCTGTGAGGATTTTTTAGCTGGTTATAAAACAGCCTGACATGTCTCTATATGACATAAAAATGCAAACATGGTCTCTACATGACCCTGTGCTTGCAGCTGGGTAGGCGTCTGATGAATGAGTTGCAACCGAGAAGTGAAGGTAATGCAAGAACCTGCAGTTTTTCAAGTGTCCACTAGAGGCTGGTTACAAAAGTAGAGGACTCCACATGATGTGCCTTTTTCATCACCAAAATTAAAACTAGAGAATCCCTCAAAGAGCGCTGACCCCCGCTAAGCATAATGTGATTGTCACACAACACTTTCGTCTTACTTTAATGTTATACTCCCTTTCAGCAGACTGTTTGCTACAATTTGGTGTTAGCTGCAGGTTTGTATGACAATTTCTTACCCGACAGTTTTGAAATTATGATGACCCAGTACATGTTTCATATTTCGGATCTTAGTAACCAGAATATTACCAGGATCTGGATCGTACTTTAACATCTGTCAGAAATTATGGTGACCTTGTCTTGTATTGCTTTGCAAAGCAATCCGACCATTTATCATGGAGTTATATACACATATGGTGAAAACGGCCCTATCTCACAATGATAAAGAATCCTTTAAAAAAAAAAATCCTGGATCCAGACGGTGATCACCTTCAAAATGTAATCACTTCTTCCTTATCCTATTCTGAACATTTCCTGAAAATTTCATGAAGATCTGTTTGTTACTTTTTGAGTTATGTTGTTCACAGACAAACAAACAGACAAACAAACTCTCCCGAAAACACAACCTCCTCCCCTAACAAAAGTTAATGGGATGCAGCTCATACAGTTATCGTCACATCTGAGCTGATAGACAATGGGTGACTTGTAGCTGTTTGCTTGGAGCCCGCCTCCTTTGCCTGTGTCTACATCACAGCTAAAACGTAAAGGCTATCCACAATAAAAGAAATATGAATCCTGCTTAATTAAATTCATCAGGATTAGAAGATGGTGAGACACAGAATAATTTATTTGAAGTGTTTGGAAAGTCCTTTATGTAGCTTACTGTGTATTATTATGGCGTTGGTCGTATCAAGGGCATGGCAAGAACAAGTGAGAGGCTGATAAAAAGGTCATTGTAGGAGCAAAAAAGCAATAAGAAAACCAAAGGGTTATAGACAATAGATATGACTCCATCTTGTTTATAAGTAAGCAGGTGTGTTTGACTACAGAGAAGTGACATAAAGTTGCAGAGAAACAGTCAGGAAACAGAAGCAATAAAAAATTGTACAGGAAATGGGTGTGTGTGTGTGTGTGTGCGTGTGTGTGTGTGTGTGTGTGTGTGTGTGTGTGTGTGTGTGTGTGTGTGTGTGTGTGTGTGTGTGTGTGTGTGTGTGTGTGTGAGAGAGAGAGAGAGTGTGTGAATATGTGTCTTTAAAAGGCCAAAGAGGAAGCTCTATCTGTCCTCACAGGCTGTCAACAATAAATCCCCCACAGCAGATACCATGCACCCATATTTACACCCCCCACCAAAATAAACACAATACACACATACTTTTCAACACACACACACACACACACACACACACACACACACACATACACACAGGCTCAAATGGAAGGGCAGTGTTCCAGGAAATTCATTTCAGACAGGCTATTCAAAGTGCATTAAAGAAGCATTAATACATTAAAACAGGAGACAACAGACCAAATATGGAAATTAATTTAAAGGCAATAAAAAACGGAACAAAAGAAAGCTCAAAGATGTTTTTGTGACTTAATTATTGAGAAGCTGCAGTGAACACCGAGGCGTTAGGATGCTGCACAGTGAGTAAATCGGACATGTATTCAGGCCCAGCACCAATTAGTTCTTTATAGTCGAGTAATAGGATTTTCAAACCTATTCTCTGACTCACAGGATACACTGGGAGATTTAAGACTGGGCACAAAGTGCTCCACTTTCTGTGTGCTGGGGAGGACTCCGCTGCTATCCAGGCTAACACTGGCTGAGCCTGACAAAACAAAGGCAGAAAGAAAGAAAGGTGGTAGTAAGCTGATACTGTACCTGTCAGGGCGTATTACAACACTGAGAAGTCTCGCTTGTTTTTGTGCAGGCCTGTTTCTAAAATTCAGAGCCTAAAAATGTTGATTGTGCATACAGTGCAGGTGTAGCTTGTTTCACTAAAACACATCAATAAAAAGACAGTTCATTATATTTCCATGTTTTTATTTTTCCTCTGTCTACAGCAGAGTAGCAACAGAGAGCATCATGGGAGGAGCAGTGGTCGATGACTCGCCTCCTGGAGTGAAGGCCCCAGACGGCGGCTGGGGTTGGGCGGTGTTAATTGGCGGCTTCGTCATCACCGGTTTCTCATACGCTTTTCCAAAGGCGGTCAGCGTCTTCTTCAAGGAGCTGATCCGAGAGTTTGGAGTCGGATACAGCGACACGGCATGGATCTCATCCATACTGCTCGCCATGCTTTACGGCACAGGTAGACAACTACAAAACACGTCTGTTATTGATTGAATTGTGTAAAAACTGGGCATGTGTTGACTATGTGTGTTTTCTCAGGGCCTCTGTGCAGCGTGTTGGTGAACAGGTTCGGCTGTCGGCCGGTGATGATGGTGGGAGGGTTTTTTGCTTCACTGGGGATGATTCTTGCCTCTTTCGCCACCAGCATCATCCACATCTACCTCTGCACAGGAGTCATTACAGGTAGAGCTACAAACTACATCCTAACACACTCAGGAAAACATTGGTGTGTCTGGCTTCTTGTCTGGTGGTTCCTGGGATGAGCTCAGTGGATGGACTCTCCTCCTGCTGGTCTTTGAAAAGACTGCAAATTTTGGTTTCACTTTTTAGATAAAGATGCTTCATCCACTTTTCAGCCCATTTTCTATCACAAAAAGATATAAATTAACAGTGTTTTATCTTAGTGCTGTCCAATCCTTTTACTTTACTCCTCTACTGGTAAATTCCAATTCTTTGTCTCCATCCTTTTTGGTGTTTATTCCTTTCTCCCCTCATGTCTCTCTCGACATAATGAGCTTGGTAACAGGAGAAGTTTGCTCTCCAGGCTGTCTGCCTGAAAGACGTGCCACACTTGTCCCTGGAGATCAAACCGGCTCAAACCGAGTTGCATTGTGTAAGGCCAGGCACCCAGGGTGCTGAGCAGGAATGAGTAAATATTCATTTCCTTCGTTAGCTTCCGATGAGATTTTTGAGTGGTCTGCAGAGGACTACAGAGAAAAACAGACATGATTCTTAGTTTTGTGCCCTCTTTGCACAAACCTTGGCCGCTGGATAGATGATTTTGTTGTGTGTGTTTTCTAAGAGTAGGTTATTTCTGTAACACTTCCCGTCTCTCTACTCAGGTCTAGGTCTGGCGTTGAACTTCCAGCCGTCTCTCATCATGCTGAATCGATACTTCAATGAGAAACGACCTCTGGCGAACGGCCTGGCAGCTGCAGGCAGTCCAGTGGCGCTCTGCTGCCTCTCCCCTCTGGGACAGGTTCTCCAGTATCATTACGGCTGGAGGGGAGGCTTCCTCATTCTGGGAGGGCTGTTGCTGAACTGCTGTGCCTGTGCTGCCCTCATGAGGCCTTTAGTGCCTCCAAAGAAGTCCCAGGATGTTGAGCTGAGTGACCCAACAGTCGTAGAGGAGAAGAAGCCTCTTCCTAAGAAGAAGCTGTTGGACTTCAGCGTGTTCAGAGACAGAGGATTCCTCATTTATACTGTTGCTGCGTCTGTCATGGTCCTGGGCTTGTTTGTGCCTCCTGTGTTTGTGGTGAACTACGCTAAAGGCCTTGGCTACGAGGACACAAAGTCTGCATTGCTGCTCACCATCTTAGGATTTGTTGATATGTTTGCCCGGCCTACGTGTGGACTCATAGCGGGGCTTAAGTGGGTACGGCCACGATGTGTGTACTTCTTTGGCTTTGCCATCATCTTCAACGGAGTCACCGATCTCATAGGATCACAGGTAACTCTCCTCCTTTTCTGTGTCCAATATCTGCTGCTGTTAGAGCAGGCGCCCCATGTACAAAGATTGCAGACCAGGTCACACGCTCGTAGATCTATTCCTGGTGTTTCAGTTTATCAGCTCTTCAGATTCAGATATCAGAGCAATGACCAACAAGGGAAATTCTCAGTATTTACACAGTAACAAGGTCATCACGCTCACCCGAGTGTCTCAGTACAGACAGTACAGTTAATAGGGCGTGACACTAGAGGTGTACTCAGGCTGTTTGAGGCACGGAGGCAGGTAAAATATGAGGGTTATCTTCCTCCAAACCCTTGATACCCTCAGTTGGGGAGTTGATGTGTACATTAAAGCAAAACATTGAGAGATTTTACATTTTAAACACTTGATTCCTTGTATTATGTTGAATACTTATATCAGTGTTTGTGATGAGAATACATTTCTAAAAAAAGGGAAAAGAAGATAATGAAAATATAGAAAACATTTGATGCAAAGTCAAAGAAAAAAACTCAAAATTCAACCTGGTGTTTTTTAAAATGACGTAGTTTTTTAATATATACCATTTTTTCAAGATTAACTGATAGTACACTGAAATAAAAGAAGACTTTCAGGGGTGTTAACTCATAAGCCAACATCACAGCCAAACATAAACAATAAGAAAAATATATTAATCAAGCACTAAATAGCATTGTATTTTCTACAAAGAACTCCAAAAAACATGTTTTTTTATTTTCTATTCTTTTGAAGGCAATCTTGGAAAACTTTTCCATTGGACAGTCAATCTCTCAGAGAAACATGTGGAGGACATTTTATTAGATTTAGCCAATGGAGGGGCATCCAGAAGGCTCTCTGTTATATTGAATTCAAAACAAGGGCATCCAGAGGACACTTTTTTATATTTTTGACAAGAAAAGAATTCAGAAAGCTCCATCTTTCTTTTTATTCACAAATGTCATAAAAACATAAGGTTATAAACTGCACAGCCAATAGAAAAACCCAGTTCTGTCATCCTACAGACGTCTGAACTTCAATCATTCTCTCAAAAATAAAGCAGAGTCTGCTTAAATGAAGCTGAACTCCTTTCACAATAACTTCCTTTGAGGCTCAGTGGCTTTGGTTCATTACTGGGTAAAACTATCTGACGTAACATCTTCTTCCGCTGTGTCACGGGAAGCACCACCCATCATCATTTCTCATGAAATTCCCTGAAAATAACCCACTGAAAGAAAAAAAAAAAAGGTGTTGTTGACACTCAGAGGCTCAAACTGTAATGGTGTCTGACTTCACAGAGTGGGTCAGAGAGGTAGAGCTGTTCTCAAAGGGAGGAAAAACTTAACTATACCCACAGGAGTTGCTGCTCTTTCTTTTACTTTGTGTCATGTACATTTAGAGCAATTCAACCACAAGAGCTGAGGAGCCCAAATCAAATCAAACCAGTTTAGCATCCATACATCAATGTTCTTCTAGCAAAAATAAGAGTTTAACAAACTTCAAACGGACACCAGACTATTCAAAAACTAGGGACAAAAAACTATTCCCTGTCAAAACTTAATTAGCACCTTGCAAAACTGGATCAATGGTGTGTGCGTCTTCCATTAATCTGGTCTCACATGTGTAAATCTTTCCATCCCTGCAGGCAAATGACTATTTAGGTCTGGTGGTTTTCTGTATCTTCTTCGGGATGTCGTACGGCATGGTGGGAGCACTGCAGTTTGAAGTTCTCATGGCCATCGTTGGGACAGAGAAGTTCTCCAGCGCCATCGGCCTGGTGCTGCTGATGGAGGCTATTGCCGTGCTGGTGGGACCTCCTGGAGCAGGTCAGTTTTTGTACGATCACGGTGAGATGTTTGTTCTAGTAAATACGTCTTTATTATGTTGTTATCGTGTAATGCCGTTTCGTGTCAGTGCAGAGATGATGGAAACAAACAGAGAGATTACAGCAAGCAAAAGTTCACGACTGGATTTAAACAGCTGTTCAGGGTAACAGTCTTAACCACAAATCCACGAAGAGGCCTCGGCTGACCCTTTATGAGTACATTAGCTCCTTTAAGTCACGTAAGCTTTGACGGCATCCCAAATCCACCACTTTGCCCCGTGCCCCCCTTTTGTGCGCAGCCCTGCTGAGGGTATGGTGTCCGAGTTTTTGTAACAGGATTGAAGTCACCCAGATATCAGACATCTGCACCAAACACCAGATTCCCAGAATACTTTTCTGTCTGATTCAGTGGATAAAAAGGACAATGGTTGCAGAGAAAGATGCCAAGATCCTCTCTGATGATCATGCAATTCAATGTCGTCTTTGTTGTTTTTTGCAGCTGGATAATAAATGCATTCATCTTGATAATCATATTCTCCTCCCCAGGTCGCCTCTTGGACGCCACCCACCAGTACATGCATGTCTTCTTGCTGGCGGGATGTGAGGTCACTCTGGCAGCCTTCATCATCTCTTTGGGAAACTTCTTCTGCATCAAGAAGAAACCACAGGATCCAGGGGCGAAGCTGGAGATGGCCATGAGTGCCACAGAGAGGGACGGGCTGAACCCCGGGCGGCAGGAGGACGAGCAGGGAGAGGAGGAGCTGAAAGGTCGGAACGGAGAGGTCGGTACTGAGAAAGCAGAGAATGTGGTGATGGGGGAGGAGAACGGGAAGATAGAGGAAGAGGAGAGCACATCGATATGAAGACGAGTAAGACTGGAAACTTAGAGGACTTGTGAGAAGAAAGGATGAGGAATAAGCGTCTGAGAGCGAGAGGGAACAATGTAGAGTAACAAAAACACCTTTAAGTTCAATTTCAGGTTGACTTAAGGGAACAAAGAGCAGAGAGGTCCATCAACTGGTTTTACCTGATTCTGTCATAATCATAGACTTTACATGAGAAGTTTCCAGCCACTGCAACTGATGCAGCACGCTTTAAAAAAAAAAAAAAAAAACTATGCTGCCTTACTATTTACTCTGGGTCAATAATTCACTAAGTGAACATCAAAACTTGAATAATAGAAGCTGAGACTCTAAACTCACAAAAGAAACGTCATCTTGGATGGTAACGCCAGTGTAAAGTCTCATTTTTACATTAACATCCTTAAAATCTGACTGATTTCAGTAACTACACGCCCTCTGCTGGTTGGTACAGGAACAGCAGGTTCAAGTCACTACCTACACTTGTCAAACACAAGACTTCTTGTGTGCAGTCTATGATTATAAATGTGACATACTGATGTTAAATATATATTAATGTAATGTTTGAGTTTGTGTAGAGTCATGGTACGGTCTAGATGCTGCAGTCATCGTTTGGTGTAGAAATTCGCCACATTACTGCGACGAATACATGCTGCCTAAGTAAGCTACCTACTCTGTAGTGCTGCCTAGAACAAAGATACGTTTTTTGAGGGTTTTTTTTGCACTTTCATTATTTTTTTTAATCATGCAAATACTATTTTCTGTATTTAGGACTCAAGCTTCTACAAAACCAATTCTTAAATCTAGAAACACCAACAGAATTTGATGGCTTGCAAATAGTGTAAAGTCTGAAAGGAAACCGTGCAGACATCAGATGTTAAAACAAACAAAAAAAAAGAGTAATGTTCTTGACAAAGATCTTCTTGTTTAAATGTTCCACACATTTAAAAAACTTGTAGTACCTCTTCCCTGAACAACACATCAGTGTAGAATCTCAGTAGAATGGTTTAGGTTCAACTTCAATTTGTGGATTCAAAGACTATTTTTGGAGCCCATGCTGTGATTTCCACTACAGACTCACGACTGTCCTGAAGTTTTCATCCATCCAGTATTGGTTTTAGTCCTTTCTCCAGATTCTCTGAAAATTATTGATCACGAAATCCACCAATTCTTTCAGGAACATTATTCTGAAAGTGTTGCACTATATGCACATACTGCCTCTTTTCCAATCCTCCCTTCTGTTAGACTCCACATGTCCACATGTAGCCGTGTATCTGGGAAACCGCATACATTTTTATACCTTTAAGCCTGTCATCCACACGAAACTGCAGTTTTGCATCGTGAAAAATGATGTTTTCAGAAATCTCAGAAAGTGAAGATTTTCAAAAACTATGGTTTCATGGTTTGTGTAAACCCTGGGAAACTGAGTTTTTGGTTCTCAAACGTCACAGCTGAATGATGGGGGCTCATTTTGATTGGCTGGCAAGGCGAGTCGCACTTATCGGCTTGAAGCATCTGGTTTTCCTGGTGTGTGTGGACGAAATTATTTTCAAAAATTAATGAGGGGGAGATATTTGGTTTTGAAGATGCCCAACTACATATGTACAAGGCGTCAGCTGCTGTTTAGAAGCCTTCTTACATATGATCATGTGACTAACCTGTCTTAAATTAACTAGATTGGTCAGCAGAAGAACCTGCATGTGTTTTTGTTTTCAGTAATCCAATCCAGCATTCTGTTGCCCCATCACATATTTTGAATGTGCTACCAGCACCAAACTAAAGGTGAGCTTATACATTTTCATAAAACCGTTTTTATGTTCCAAGATTCAATTTGATCCAAATCTGACATTTTACACTGAGTCCCAACAATTTGGGGGTCATAAGTGTTGTACGCTTCTTTCCCTGTCCAAACTTCACTCATGGTCAACTGACTGGCTCCATTAACTAGTTTTAGAATTCTCAACTTTAAGTCACCACTAAACGGTGACGGATGCACTCCACATTAACCAGCCTGTTACAGTATATGGACCTTAAGACCCGGATATAATTTCAGGATGCTGCTTCAAAGCTCCTAATTATCTGAAACATGGGTGCTGCACTTTTTTATCAATAGCAAATGATTATTTATTGTTATTTAATGCAACAGCAGAAAGATTGATCATGTTCAAGATGCAGATATTGAGATAATTTAGGAACTCGGCCCTCATCTGCCCTGGGCTCCTACATGAGCCAGCAACTCCCAATATAAGTGTGTAGCAATGAGGAAGTAAGTTAAGATGATTTTGCTTATATGTTCACGATCATGTCATATTTTGACTGAATTGATTTAAAATTTTGACTTTATTTTGGACATTTGGATCCAGGACACAGTTTTCATAAATTGAGTTACAGATTACCTTTGTGAAAAGAGTCATGGTGTTATTGACTGTTTGCAGTCAGGGCTTTAAAAATGTTTTTTATTTGGGAATGGTTTTAACATTTTCATACTTGAAAGCCTTGATCATGTTTTAAGTGTGCAGCGTTCTGTCTTCTCCCAGTTTTCAACTAACACCAGCATATTTCAGATTTAAGACAAGAAAACCTCTGATCATCACATACTCATCGCTGAAAGCAATGAGAAGTCTCTGTCATGTTGTTTTCACGATTCCTGCGTGCTACTTTAAAGTGACTTCATCCAATTGAAGTGCTGAACACGTCGGGACACTGGATTAAATGTTGTTAATCCGGCTGCTGTGTATGCTCAGCTGATGAATGTATTAAATGTCCCGTGATGTCTCCGCTGCTCTGTAAGAGTCTGCCTCATGTCGTTGCACTGAAACCTGCTGTTAACTGTTGGCTTGATGCAGAATGTTGTGATTTACTGTGTGTACTCCATGCTTCCTGCGTGTTTCATCTCCACAGTCAGCAGAGTGAAAAAATGTAACTTATTCTATTTTTGAGTGATATTTAACACCACACAGGCATGTGATGCCTGTTTTTCCCCAAATAAATATATCTACTGTTGAGAAAAACAAACAAATCAATTCTTTGTTTTTAGGTTTGTCTTTTGTAAGCGGTAATACTTTAGTCCATGAACACACAGGTGCTTTTTTCTACAGCAGAATCTACATCTGACACAGGTGTGGCCTATTTTATAACACTGATGAGCCAAATTCTGACCACTAACAGGTTGAGTTCACATCACCAATGATCCCTAAGCAACTGCAACCATCACACTGTAGAAACTGAAAGTTTCTTTCAAGATATTCAAAGGAGATAAATGTTGTCTGTATTAATTAAAAAGAAATCTGAAAATGAGGTCAGAAAAAATGACTTGTCAAGTTTTATGAAATCAGAATAATGTCTTAATACAAGTAACTAAACAAATGTCATCTTTGTTTTTTAATATCTCCCAGCAATACATTTTTCTGGGCTAAATCAGAATAATGTGACTTATATTAAGTCTTTAACACTTGCTTGGATTTTATTTTTTGCAGTGCAGAGTTTGAGTAATGCAGCAAAGAACATATTGTCCTAAAAACTGTGTTGCAAGCCTAAAATTGGGTGAAACAACCGAATGGAAAGCAGCCGAATAATCGTGGTCAGAGTGTTTTCTGCTTTTCTGTTTGTAGTTCTTAAAGGTTAGTGCAATAAGCAGCTGAATTTCATGCACTATGTCATGTTAATTTGATCTTAAAAAACACTGCATATATGAAGGAGAACGCTCTGGTTTTGGTCCAAAGATTTGTTTAGATCCATGTTCAAAGCAAGGAAACATAGAAGATACAAGTTATTCATTTATTTACACTTTAAGTACACAAATACAGTGGCAAATATAAATGTGAGAAAGTAAATCTTGCTGATCTGGTCGCTTACGTAATTCAATAGGTGTAGAGTGTCTGACCAAAGAGGTCAAAGGTCAAAATCACAAACTTGAGTATGAGCAGCCGCAAGAATGAATTACAACAGGGCTGTTAGAGGAGCAGAGGGTTAGTATTAGTGTCAGACGAGTTGAGTCAGATATAAAAACCCTTAAAAGATGCTGCTGAAGAAGCCGGGAGGGAGGAAAGTCAGCTTCTGTCGTCAACAAAGAGTTCATTTCCTGTTGGTGCAGAAGCATGAAGCCTCTCACACAGAGAGCAGGAGACGACAGCATGTTGTACAAAACTTCTCACATTCAGTGCAACATCTCCGCTGTCTGTTCCATCCCCACAGCTCTAATACACTAAAGGGGGGTGGCCCAGAGCTCAGACTTCATCCCTAAAGGTCCATGAAACAAAAAATGTGAGAAAACATTTACACATCAATATTACAAGTTAATTCACAGCTTCCAAATAAGACCAGTAAGAAAAATTTGAGTGTTTATCTGTACACGATGAATATCTGGTCACATGACCCCCTCACCCCCTCATAAAGTGCACTTCTTTTGTACCGAACACTAAAAAAGGGGGGAGGGCTCATTAGACAGAACACCAGAGCACATCTGGAGCTGCACACACAGAACAGCTCGTCAACACACGAGCAAGCACGCAACCTTTCTGCACCCGATACCAAAGCGCACGTTTGGTATGTTCTTGGGTTCGGTCTGGCTCGAGCCTCCACGCCTGACTCTGAAGGCTCACCTCTTAAACATGCAAAGAAGTACTTTCTTTTATTAATACACATGGCTATAAAGCTGCTGACGAGATCCATCAGTGCGGTTAATCAAAAAGGAAAAACGAAACAGGAAGTGGCTGGTACTGGAGGAGGAGGGAATGAAAACTGCAAATACCAATGAAAGCATCACACCTCAAAAACTACCCATACACGTATATACACAATGGAGAGCTGCTGGTTACACTGTACTGCAAAAAAAAAAAGAAGAAGAAGAAAGAGACAAAAAAACAAAGGTGTTTGTCGCGGACTATGAGTGTGGAAATGTTGGATCAGAAAGTTCCCAAAGAAGGGCAAAGGGGCCTGTTTGGTTTTCATCAGTCATTGTTCTTGAAAAGACTTTCAGGCCGCCGTGTTCGTCCTAGAAAAAGCGTGAGGAGGGTTGTGCAGTGTGTCCTGAAAAAGTGGACAGAACAGCTCCAGGGTCTGGCTTCCTTCATAGTTTGGAGAGGCCGGAGCGACGCACAGAAACAGGAGGACAGAGGGAGACACAGGGGGAGTCAGAGAGCAGTTAATGCTGCGTCTGAAGCTGGCGTCCAATGACAGCTGTAGTATTCAGAGTGGTGGTGGTTGTTTCAGTATGTCAGATTGCTTCAGGCGTTTGTGTGCCCAGTTGCAATGTGGGAGCTCATCGAGGAGCGAGAAGATGGAGACCAGCAGGTGGAACACCGGACACCATCTGCAGGAAACACAAGAAACCAGGGGATCAAGAACACACTCCACATATGATCTAAAGACTGAGTTATTAAGCTTTCCATGTCTGATCCCTGCCACTGAACAGAGATACACAGCCTTTCAGTCCCTTCAGCATTTTTTTAAACATGAAGCCAAGTCAATGGTCATGTCAGTGTGTAGAAATGGGAATATTTAGTGAAATTCATCCTCCTGTTTGTGAAGCAACAGCTGCCTTTAAGGCCAAAAGGCCTTTTAACCCTTTATTTGTCAACTTTGTGACATTAAAAACCTCCACAACACTAATTCTTTTGCTTACAACAACTCTCTTCTTCTTTAAGCTGGTTCATTTTGTGCAACATCTCACTAAATCCAAAAAGGAGCCAGTTTGTCCATTCTGTGCTGCTGTAGAGGGAAGGAGAGAATATCTGTGACAATGGCTACAGAGTCAGAGATCATCACGTTTCTGTAGTGAAGAAGATTAAAATACAGCTTTAAGTCTGAGATAAATAAGTCTAAAGGTTTTCTTTGTCCTGTTATTAAGTGAAGGTCTACTGCAGCAACAAGTTAAAGTGCATGCAAATATAAACAGTCTCCCTACAAGGAAGACAAGAACCTGACTGTTTTATCTGATCCTACCCCATCTCTCTGCTGACATGCTGTAAACAAAAGCCATGAGAAAGCTTAACATTGACAGGTAGCTTCATACCATGCACGTGTTTAAAGTGAGAAACCAGGAAAGCAGAAATCTGCAGGTGAAAACACACCGGGCTGCACCAAGCAAGGCTGGAGGGGGTTGTGGGGTGTAGGAGGAAACATTTCTCTGGATGCTAACAGCTGCGGGCCGGCCATCTGATCGATGTGGCCTCAGGCATCAAACCAACAGCGCAAGCAACAAGCCACAGGCACAGAGCTGATTAAAAGGGGCAACCCTGAATAGGCAATGAGGGAGTTACACTCTGAGGCTCTGATGCACTTTGATGCATTATCCACTCCAGTTCTCACAGGATCTCTGCCTCCTGCTCAGATAACAGTCACAGTCTGACTGTACAGGAGGGTACAGTGCAGATATGATGTCATCCACTGCCAGGTAGAGGCGCTACCTCAGGGCTGTGAAGGTACAGATTAATATGACATTAACGGATTAGGCTTAGAGGGGAATTCCTGCTGGATTTAGACCCTGGATTGAAATATTTTGGGGTCCAAATGAAGTTCAGTCATCAAGACCCCAAACGATGCTAATATGAAGGGCCGAGGTTTGAAAAGGCAGGAACTCTCCTCTAAGTCTTAATCACATTGAATGTCAGGCTCACATGTTCAGTCCTGACTCCTGGTTGTTAAACTTCAGTATTTAAATGAAGCTGTTGATGCTGCTGAGATATTCTCCACCCTAACATGTTTTCTCATCTATCTAGAGATCTTATTGGGGACACGTGACTAAAAGTTGCTCTGGATGACAACTGCAAGAACCAGGACTGAACACAGAACTCAGAGGCAGCCTCGTGTGGAACTGGAGTGTGACCCATGCATCCCTGGTGCTAAGGGGGACGGACTCACCCGATTGTTGCCGCCGTCACACAAGGACGTGACGGGCGTCTACTTGGCGTGATGCTCGTAGGGAATGCTATTCTGAGGTTGGGGGGAGGGAGAGAGAAGGCCCAACAAGTCAAGTCAGAACCCACATCCTGCACCAAGCACACAGCTGGAGAAAACTAACGGTAGCTTTTCACTTCTCTCTGACAGGAACCCAGAGGCTGTCGGGCTTTAATAGGTTTATACCCAGACTACACATCAGTCTTAAAAACATGTAAGAGCATCACACTCCATTAACCACAGACTGATGTATTAAGAGTTTAAGCGGTAAAACGACACCTTCCATGGTGATAAAAATGACTGAACGTCAAAATGTGAGGAGATATAAACTCGCTTCTTCACTCTGCCCACACTGATGGGTTATGACATACGGTAATGATGAAGTGTGTGCATCCAAAAGCTGTCTTGTACCTGTGAGGTGGACATGCGTGACGTGTCCTGCCGTCCCGTCAGATCTGAGGAGGACACATTGACGGGAGCACCTCGGTGCAGTCGCATGCTGACCTTTCGCTCACGCTCCATACCAGACACTTGCCGAGGAGAAGTGTTCGCTGGAGATCATTAATGGAAACAAAGAATACTGTCAGCACCTTTGTATTCAAGAGAGAGAACTCCAGACGCACAGCCAATAGCAGATGAGGAAAGCTGAACTGACCTGTGTGTGATGTGGGTGTAAGCGGGGTTGGTGGGGCTCCGTCTTGTGTTCCTCGTGGTCGTCCTGATGCTGCAGGCATTCCTCTGGCTCCCGGGTTCCTTCCATGTCTGAGTCTGTCCTCCCGGTCTCTGCGCTCCCTCTCTGCATCCTCAGCTGCACGGTTGGCGCCCTTTGGACGACAGAAACAAACATTTAACACCTGCCGGCTGGTGGTGCGACAGTTAAAGACAAAGCAACCTTTACAGGGTTTATAAGAAATAGACAAAACTTTTGGTGATATTTGCTATGGCTGATGCTTCAAGAGAAAAATGATTCACGCATACGGACAAATACTCACAAACTTGAGCATGTTCCAGTCGAACACATAGTCGTAAGAGAAGCCCTGCCTGTGGAACAAGTTTCTGAAGAGCTGTCTCAGGTACGAGTAGTCTGGCTTGTCGTCGAAACGCAAGGAGCGACAGAAGTTCAGGTATGTGGCAAACTCAGCTGCAAAAAAATAAAGAGGCAAAGCCATTCACAACATATATTTTTATGACTTAGAATGATGCTTGAAAATCACCAGGAGGTGTGAAATGATCAGAGACTTACAGGGGTATCCCTTGCAGAGAACCTCAATGGGGGTGGACATTTTCTTCTCACTGATGCGTTCATACTTCTGCCTCTTGGTGGCAGCCTTCAGGCCTTGCCATGGCAGAGAGCCCAGGTTGAAATACATGAGGACATATCCCAGAGACTCCAGGTCATCACGTCTGGACTGCTCTGTGGAGAGGACAGAAGACCAGACAAAGAGTCAGTGCCATGTTCATTACATCTACGAATCAGCTGCTGAAGAGATTACGCCTTTTGAGTCTGCTCTTTACCGATCCCCAGGTGTGTGTTGATGGAGGCGTAGCGTGCTGTGCCGGTCAGGTTCTTGTTCTCGCGGTACGGGATGTGCTGGTGCGTGCGAGCGTCTCTGTACTTCTTGGCTAGTCCAAAGTCGATAATGTACACGAGGTTGCCTTTTTTGCCCAAACCCATCAGGAAGTTATCCGGCTTCACATCTCTGTGGATGAAGTTCTTGGAGTGTATGTACTCGATGCGGCTGATCTGCAGCAAGAAATAGATACAGCACATAATATTCAGCTTAGTCTACAATATTAACGTCTGGGACATCCTTTTATAGACTATGGATTAATCTTGTTAGCAGCACTGGATTAGCAGCAGGAGTAGTAACACAATCTGAGACTGTGGGCAGTGGTCTAAAGCTGTGGAGTGGTTTTTGAGTTGAGTGGGTGGTCTTACCATCTGATCAGCAAGCAGCAGGACTGTCTTGAGGCTGAACTTGCGGGAGCAGAAATTGAACAGGTCCTCCAGGCTGGGTCCCAGCAGCTCCATCACCATGACGTTGTAGTCTCCCTCTGCTCCACACCATTTTATTGTTGGGATGCCGACTGCAGAAACAAGATTTACGGCAATTACAACAGCAGAAGCACAGAGATTTTGAAAGTTCAGATGCAAAAGACTGAACTAAAAGGCTGTCTCAGATACAAAGCAGCAATCTGACACTAGGATGATAAAGAAATAATAATCATAAATTAAAATGCTACAAACTTTAGCCTTCTAACTGTTTGGGTGTGACACGTTTTCGTCATTTTTGAGTGGTCTGGCTTTTTCATACCCTATACAAGTAGTGACACAGGATCCTATAAAACATGGAAAGATACACACGGAAGCATTTGACGGCCTGTAAAACAGTGACTGATTGCTCAGAGAATTACAGCAATAAAACCTCAGTTTGCTATCCAGAGATAAAGACAGATAAGGAGATGAAAAAAGGAAAGAGGGGGAAATAGGTTTAAATCTGTCAAGAAAAACACTAAATTACATCCAGTGGATTAATACGATGGGCTTCAGCCTCTTTCCCTTGGCTTCAGGTGACTCATGCTATCACAACCTGCTGAATCCCTGTATGCATCATGTTAACATGGAGGAGGAAGAGGGTGGGTTGATGTGAGAGGATCACGTGAGAGCAGATATGAAAGGTGTAAAAGAAAGGTCATGTAATGATATATGTATCAGAGCTGGTGAGTAAACCTCGAGGACAGATGGAGATAGAAAATGTGTTGGGGCGGGATAGAGATCAGAAGTGCAGCGAGCGTGTGAGCTGATACGTCACCTCCTCCTTGCATCATCTTGTAGATCTTGCTCTCGATGTGGAGCTGGGGGTGTTTTGTCTTCACGCATTCCAACTTAATGGCGACCTCCTCACCAACTGAAATATCCGTGCCTGGAAAAGAGCAAGTGGTGGTTCATTTACTGACCTTCAAGGGTCGGTTCATCTCAGTCAGGGACAGGAATGGCATCTTGTTATTCAGATAGCTTCGGTTTAGTCTTTGGGAGTTTTGAAACATTAAACTGTTTAGCATTATTTTACATTCTGCAAATAAAAAACTGTGAACAAAAGCTGCAGATTGTCACAAATAATCTGATGCTTTATCAGTTTTCCTCTTCTTTTTTTAAATGACACGTCTTTCAGGCCCCTGTTTTACTTTTTATTTAACTTTTTCTCCATCATGATCTGTTTCTGACATAGAAACAGAAAGATGACTTCAAGTCTCTGGTCCAGGCCCATCCCTGCCCTGCAGCACATCAACACAAAGTCAGAGGCTAGGTCTTACCTGGCTTTAAAAGGGAGTCATGCGTGTTTGATTTACACTAACGGTGAGCCAAAAAGGTCACATTAAGTCAGGCCAAGCCTTGAGATTAAGCAGGAAAGGACACCTGTAGTGACGGCTGGAATACAGAACTCAATCCTTTGAACAAAAACCTCTGCTGAATGGAAAAGGAGGGCGGTATCATAAACATCCTTAATGTTTACCGTGTTAACAACTCTTACCAAACCAACCACTTTTGGACATTGTTGTATCTCAACCAGGGAAGATTAAACTAAATTAAACAAGAACTAGCGTGCATCTATATGTTTCAAGAAGGTATCAGAAATTATTTTCCTTTATCAACACCTTTTTGATTTCTAAATTGGGTATTTGCTAATATTCCTCCAATTTCAGAGCAGCAAAAAATATACATGTTCCAAAAGGTGGATACATCTTAGAAAGAAAGTCTGAGATGCTGTGAGTTAAATGTCCATTTGTTATCCATGAAAAACAGTCCTTTCAGTTGTTTGTTAGGGTGTTGTCTTGGTCTGCTTTATCATCTGCACTGGTCAAGAACAGAAAGGTCATATGATGCAAGCGCAATCTTGGAGTTGTAATTACATGCTCTGCAGGCAGACATATGCTGGGTCAACTTCTCTATTGTCATGTCTGAGCAGCTCGAAACCACACTGGCATTTGTTTCATAGGGAAGCCCTGAGTACACAGGCCTTCATACTTTGCTTTCCTGTGTCAACAACTAGTTTTGCATTTTCTCATGATAATATTGCTGATTTTGTCATGGCGATATTTTAATTGGAATAACTCACATGAAATAAAAAGCACAGTTTTTGTCTGACCGTAGTTAATAACTACAGTTGTGCACACATGTTAACATACTGTCATAGAATTTGTCAACAGAACCAATAGTTTTCCAATTCTCTTATAGAGTTTGGCATTTTCAAATCTATATCCTCCTCTAAACTACCTTTTCTCACAGGTCCTTGGAGAGTTATTTTGCTTTCTCCATGGCTTAGTATCCAGAAAATCTATACAGCTCTGGAGAAAAGTCTGCAGAGCTCTCAAACTCATCGACTATGTACACACAACACAACACTCAGGGGTATGTAAACTGTTGGTGAGGGTCATTTGGGTTATTACAGTTATCATTGTGATATTAAAAGGGAATACCTGACTATGGTGTTGCCTGATCACTGTTTTCTACACTATCAGTCAAATTTACCAAAAACTGGACAATATTTCTAGAAGTTTGTAACTTCTGAGCACAATTATTCCTTCTGATGAGTTTGCATATCAAAAGCTATTGAGCAAAGGAGCTGACAGATGCCTCGATTGTTAATTCTTCACAAACATAACAAACCACAGTCAATATGTGTATCCAGAACAGCTGTAAGATCCACTTTGAGTACTATAGTATAAAAACAGAGGTGTTAGCTTGGGTTGTAGTTTCTGTCCATCAGGTATGAGGAGCACAGACCTGGCTAACGCTAGCTGTCAGGCTCGGGTCATCTTGAAAGCCTGAATTAGCTCAGGGACAGCAGGGATCAACCAGCCAACCGAGGCTAGTTAAACATACAGCTGGCTTCACATTTCAACCAGCACAATGACAATTACAATGCGTCGTTTGAAAAGTAAAACGAAACTGTTGGCTAATCTCTGCCAAGTCTACTGTTATGTAATGTGTCAGTTAACAAGCTAATGAAATTTAGCTATATTTTGTTATTGTTAGCTCGTTTATTTCCACTCAAATCCTCCTTCCTCCTTTACTCCAGATGGCTTCACTGAATATGTCCCTTAAAAACAGATGTAAGAAAAGTAGCGTTGACTACCGCACGGATGCTGCCTAACAGTACAGTAAGTACAACATGAATCTTATATATTTCGGTCGGCATATGTTAATAATAAATGGCAGCTTACATCTAAGGAGTAAATATAAGTGTAAAGTTAACATAGCAAAGTATACTCACCCAGATAAATGTCCCCAAAAGATCCGCTACCGATTTTTCTGCCCAGTCTGTATCTGTTCCCCACTCTCAGCTCCATTTCGCCGTTAACGTTATCTAACCTCACGTCTGCTGCGTCGTTTGTATACTTAAAATTAACGCTGCTTTTCCAAGATTGTCCGTTTCAAACCGTTTGCTTCTGTCACCTCGGTAAAAAAAAAATCCACCTTCCTTCACAGCTTCACAGCCCCCTCTAATTCACCGTCCCCCTTCCCCCGGAATCCCAGTTCTTCTCTAACAATACAATTTTCACCATCACTTTTCTTTCTTTCTGGAAGACAAAGCCAGGTAATATCTATATCATCCGAAAGGGTGAAAAGCGCAGTTTATGTTCCCTGTAGATTTGAACTCATTACGATCTGTCAGAAAAAGGATGAAGACGGATTTTGTTGATAGACTTATCCTCAATCGTACGCAGCTTCACTCGGCTGTCGGATTTTTCCTTCACCGTGAAAGCTGTCATTCGCAACTGACGTCACTTCCCCTAGTAACAAAAGGCAGATCAGGGAGAATTCCTTGACCAGTTTATACATAGTGAGTCATTCATAACGTTGAAATTAGTATAAGGGAAATCTATAAAAGATAACGAAATTTTAATCTGTAAATCACTTTTTATATTTTTATTCTGCTGCTTTTAGTTTCTCTCTCTGTTTTTGCAAAATGTTTCCTCTGACTCTGACTGCATCAAAACGGCCTAAATATGTAAAATGTACACATGCTGACTTAAAAACTAGAACTGTTCTTTAAGTTTTTCTTTACTGGCATTGCTTTGTGTTTAAATTATTCCCTTAATCATCATAATGACCGAAATAGCTGTGAGTTTGTAATTAATCATTGAAAGAAGAACGCTAGGTTTCCTACTTTAAAGAATTGAAATGTTAAATATTGACATATTTAAGTTGTTCTGCCCTGCTTTCAGCTCAATTCAATATTGAGTCGACATTTCAAGAAAAATAGAAAATCAACTTATTATGACCTGAAAATAGAATTATAAAAATGTTTGCAAATACGCTTAGGGTGTCTGAAGATATCAAAAATTACAGTTTTTATCTTAAAATGTCTAAATTTTGTTTTGATCAACATTTATGTGAGAGAAAATAAGGTCCTACTCATCACCATAACAGGTCAGTGCAGTGCTGTTCCGTGACCACGCCCACTCTTCCATGGTCTCCGAATTTTTGGATTGGTTGTTCCCGGACCGGCCTCCTAGGATTTTTCTGATTGGCTGCCTCCGAAGCTCACATGGCAGACCTGCGTTGTTCTCTAGATTGGGTAACAGCCGGCACGTGCACCACGACGCTGTGCTTGGAATCTAAATGTTGCGTTCAAATCCTGTCGGGCGATTGAATACTACTTTAAAAATGTAAAAAGTGTTCTTGTGTTCCCAATTTCAAAATAATTAATTCAAGTTGCTCACACTAATCTACAGACTCCTGATAGCATTCTCCCTTTTAGTTTCGTCAACTGAAAAAATACCATGCTATCTTATAAAAACAAAAGACTATTATTTTGACATCGTAAAAAATACAAATTTTCCCCTAATTCCTTAGAATGTATGACAAATTTGTGAGATAGAAAATCGTTATATGTTTGATTCTGGTTGTTTTTTTGTAAGATTGTACCTCTGTATTTGTTCACATAGTCAATAGAGCATGGACTCCTGATATTTCCTGCAGAAATAAACATGCAGAGCAACAGCAGTTGTTTTGACTGTCGAAGAGTTTACAGGCCCTGTTGCTCAGTGTTTTTTCACTGTTTATACTGCCCTTTGTGCATAAAGCATAAATAAACATACAATCCATCTTATTCTAGTATATACTGTAACAGTTAGGATCATTAGTGATGGAGATCACCTAGTGTCAGACGACTTTGAGGTCAGACAGAGGGATTGTCTTTGTTTGTATTGGGATAGATATTTTTTGTCAATAAAGTAAAAATCGGGAACAAAAGACATGCTGACTTTCAGGCAACTTTTGAAAACAGCAAACATAAAGCTTCCGCGCTGTAGGACAGGGTGTTCTCTCAGACTGGGGGGCTGCCAGAGTAGAGAAGGTTTAATCCAATCAGACTTCATTCATGAGGGCTTTACAGATGTGACGTCAGCAGGAAGCACGCTGAGGCTGTATCCACTGAGGAAAACAAACCTGCAGCTGCGCTGTTGAAAACTCATAAGGGTTGGCATAGTTTTCCCCAAAAAAGGATATGAACAATCTTCATACATTTCATCAACAGGTTGCATGTTGCCAAAACTTAACTACTACTATGGTGAAAACAAAGCTGCACATTTTTCTGTCACTTTTAAATCACAAATGATCTTTTATATAGTCATTGCTCCTCTCCTCCAGTTGGAGGCGCAGTCGGACAGATAAAACAGCTGTTTGCACAGGTGTGAATGTGAAAAGGAAGCATCAAGGTGTGATCTTCTTCTAGTCTGTAGAAACCCTGTGGCAGAGAACGTGTAAGTGTGTACATGCAAAGTCTAAAAAGAGTCAAAAGCCTCTGTTCTCAGGCACGATTCATCATTAAAAGTAGCAAGAGCAGGACCCTTTTTGAGGCATTGACTTTGTATTTCTGTATCATGCATTCACCCTTGAAGATCATTTTCAGACACTTTGGGGTCCAACACTGTTACCATCATATATTGTGGTCCATTTAAACTGACTCTAAGATCTATCTCCAATAAGATGGACAAGCTAGCCGCTTGCCAACCAAGCATAAGAGGGCATACCAAAAGGCAGAGTAGCATCATGCTATTCAAAGACATGGCCAACAAGAGCTAACACTAGACACCAACGAGAGATTGACTGTGATTTTTCAACAGCATTTGCCAAGTAAGACGATCAGGTGTGTGCAGAGGATGCAGCTTGAACGAGGAAGATAATGATGATCTTGTTCATTTTTTTTGTAGCTCATGCAAGTGCATCTTAACCATGATTATAACTTTTTTAATTTTGATTTTTATTCAGGATTTTTCACGTTTTATTTATTTATTTATTAGCTCTGAAAATAATATTACTAAAAAAAAATCACATTTTTCTGTACGCAAGCGCGTCTTTACGGCATGACGTGACCCAACGTGACCTTAGAACTGCGTCCCTTTTGGAAGTTCCTTCCGCACTTTAACCGGAGCCGACCTGCACGTGAAATTTTTCCGCTAAAAGCTAGCTTGTTGGAAATTGATCACCTGAACAAGTTTTGAACGAAAAACGATTTATTGGAGACTTATAACGTAGGAGGAAACCTTTCCTTCACCTTGGGACCTTTTGCTGAGCTGCAGTGAACTTTTACGCACTCACCATGGACAAGTACCTCCGACTGATTAACGAATGGTGGCAAAACTACGCTGCTGGTATCTAATCTTTAAATAAATAGTTTGAATAGATGATCGATTAAGATCAATACAACTTGTTCCATCACACTAAAGGTGCTGAGATTGTGTTTGAGATGAATATCTAATCAAAATGTATCATATTCTCAATGTAACGTTTTTCTGTACACTTTTTGGTTTTCAGCTGTAAATTTTCCGATTGTTAGGCAAATAAAGGTGACTTTTTTGGTGCAAAAATAGTCCAATTTCAGGTTTTGTTGGTAGTGCAGATTTTTCAGGAAGATGTTTTAAGTGTTAGTACTGCTGTGGTGGTTAAAACTGTGGTTAATTTCGTGAAATGGTATTGATAGATCTAAATGTATTGCTAATATCAAGAGAATCAAAGATGGGAACCAGACTGTTTTTAAAAAATGCAAAAAAATGACTATTTCTTCACGTGTTGTTTTTCTTGGTTACCATGGAGACGGTGGAATTTCTATGGAGCTGAAGTTAAAGTTCATCAATATCTGTGTGAATAAATGAGTTTTATCCACGAAATTAGACATTTTTGCCTCTAAAAACATAAATCTGAGTATAAATTCAGAATGTGAAGCAGTGACAAACTTTTTTGTTAACATGCTGAGGTTTCTGTCAAGAGCTCCTAAGTGTCCCATTTCCAACACTGGGAAGTCTTAACTCTGAGTCCTGTGTGTGTTTAAGTCTTTGATGTAATAAAAAAGGATCATCACAGATGCTGTTACTCTTAAGATGTTGTCACTCTTAAATTACAATGATCTTTTGTATGGTCATTGCTCCTCTCCTCCAGTTGGAGGCGCAGTAGGACAGATAAAACAGCTGTTTGTACAGGTGTATATGTGAAAAGGAAGCATCAAGGTGTGATCTTCTTCTAGTCTGTAGAAACCCTGTGGCAGAGAACGTGTAAGTGTGTTCGTGCAGAGAGTAAAAAGAGTCAAAGCTTCTGTTCTCAGGCACGATTCATCATTAAAAGTAGCACGTAATGTGAGCAGGACCCTTTTTGAGGCATTGACTTTGTATTTCTGTATCATGCATTCACCTTTGAAGATCATTTTCAGACACTTTGGGGTCCAACACTGTTACCATCATATATCTTGGTCCATTTAAACTGACTTTAAGATCAATCTCCAATAAGATGGACAAGCTAGCCGCTTGTCAACCAAGCATAAGAGGGAATACAAGTAGGCAGAGTAGCATCATACAATTCACAGACATGGCTCAACAGAGCTAACACCACTTACCAACGAGAGATTGACTGTGGTTTTTCTAAAGCATTTGCCAAGTAAGACGATCAGGTGTCTGCAGAGGATGCAGCTGGAACGAGGAAGATAATGATGCTCATGTTCATGTGAAAAAATGACCAAAATCGACTCCCACTTATAAAGATTCAAAGTAAACCTAACATGAGTGCCAATCAGGGTTTCACTTGTATTTGAAAAAAAATTAAATGAAATTCAAGTTTAAGTGATATTGCTCAGGCAGTCCAAAGTTCTTTTATGACAGCTGAATACTGTTTAAGTATGAACAAATCAGAAAATATAAAATTTGGGTTAGATGATGCAGCTCAATGTCTTACAAAAAAACAAAAAAAAAACAAACGGAATACAGTTTAAACTCCATATATATAGACATGCATACATATATACATTTTTAATGAGTGTGTGTGTGTGTGTGTGTGTGTGTGTGTGTGTGTGTGTGTGTGTGTGTGTGTGTGTGTGTGTGTGTGTGTGTCTGTGTGTGTGTAAGTGTGTGTGTGTGTGTGTTTGTGTGTGTGTGTGTGTGTGTAGATATAATTTTGAACAAATTCTTGGGAGATATAGCTTTTTTTCTTTAGCACTTTTTCACCATAAAACTTACACTCATTTTCTTTATTTCTTCCCTTATTATTCATGTATTTGTATTTGCCTCTTAAAATTGTAATAATCATCGTAGTGTTTTTTTTTGTAACTCATGCAAGTGCATCTTAACCATGATTATAACTCTTCAAATTTCGATTTTTATTTAGGATTTTTCACGTTTTATTTATTAATTTTTTAGCTCTTAAAATAAAATAAAAAATAAAAAAAAATCACATTTTTTCTATACGCAAGCGCGTCTTTACGGCATGACGTGACCCAACGTGACCTTAGAACTGCGACCCTTTTGGAAGTTCCTTCCGCACTTTAACCGGAGCCGACCTGCACGTGAAATTTTTCCGCTAAAAGCTAGCTTGTTGGAAATTAATCACCTGAACAACTTTTGAACGAAAAACGATTTATTTGAGACTTATAACGGAGTAGGAAACTTTTCCTTCACCTTGGGACCTTTTGCTGAGCTGCAATGAACTTTTACGCACTCACCATGGACAAGTACCTCAGACTGATTAACAAATGTTGGCAAAACTACGCTGCTGGTATCTAATCTTTAAATAAATAGTTTAAATAGATGATCGATTAAGATCAATAAAACTTGTTCCATCACACTAAAGGGGCTGAGATTGTGTTTGAGATGAATATCTAGTCGAAATTTATCATATTCTTAATGTTATTTTTTTGTACACTTATTGGTTTGCAGCTGTAAATTTTCCGATTGTGAGGCAAATAAAGGTGACTTTTTTGGTGCAAAAATAGTCCAATTTCAGGTTTTGTTGGTGGTGCAGATTTTTCAGGGAGATGTTTAAAGTGTCAGTACTGCTGTGGTGGTTAAAACTGTGGTTAATTTCGTGAATAGATCTAAATGTATTGCTAATATCAAGAAAATCAAAGATGGGAACCAGACTGTTTTTAAAAAATGCTAAAAATGACTATTTCTTCACGTGTTGTTTTCTTGGTTACCATGGAGACGGTGTAATTTCTATGGAGTTGAATTTAAAGTTCATCAATATCTGTGTGAATAAATGAGTTTTATCCACGAAATTAGACATTTTTGCCTCTAAAAACATAAATCTGAGTATAAATTCAGAATGTAAGTGTCCCATTTCGAACACTGGGAAGTCTTTACTCTGAGTCCTGTGTGTGTTTAAGTCTTCGATGTTATAGAAAAGGATCATCACAGATGTGAATAAATCTGTGCATGAAACATTCAGAAAAAAATTGGATTATTGTATATGAACACTCCCAGACAGTCTAGGCTCTCACTGTATTAACCTTTCAATCTTCATCTAAATTGTAATTTAATTACCTTGCCCCTTAGACCCTAACCTGGAGCACCGGCCCGATGCTGACAGACCTGTGGAAATCATTGAGGTTCAACTACCCCCCCACGCTGTGGAGGATGAGGACAAGGAGATTGGCGTTGTGGGTCTGGACGATGAGGAGGAGCTTCAGTTGTTACAGCCTCAGAGAGACGATAGAGGAGCTGTTGCTCCTGACAGGTTTGAGCGACCTGAGGAGGAGAGGGAGGAGGAGCTGAATGATGTCAGACCTCCCTCTCCTCTTCGTCTGTACGATGATCCTGATGTTTACCCCCAATATGTCAATGCTGCAGTTAATGCTAACCCATATCCTGCAGCTTATGCCAACCCTGCTGCTAATCAGTATGCTGCTATGTATGCTCCCTATGCCAATGCTTATGCTAATTATTATGCTGCTGCTTTTGCTAACGCTAACCCCAACGCTAATATGGATGCCTATGCCAATCCTGACGCTGAGGAGGAGTTTAACATAATGGTTGTGGGCGATGAGGAGGAGTTTCAGTTACAGTGGCCTCTGGGAGATGATGTTGCTCCCGACAGGTTTGAGCCACCTGAGAACAGAGAGGAGGAGAGGGGGGAGGAGCTAGATGTTGACGCTGCCGCTAATGCCAACAACTATGCTGCTGCTTTTGCAAACCCCTTCGCTAACCCCTATGATAATATGATTGCTAATGCCAACCCTCATGCTGATTACGCTCCTATTGATCGTCCTGCGTTTTGGTATCTTGATGTTCCCCTTGCTAACCCTCAGGTTGCAGATTCTCTGTTTGCTGACCCTGATGAAGCGCCTGAATTACAGATTCCTCAGCTGGTTCCTGAGACCCTCGGACCCCTGACCGAGGATGAATGTATAGATGACTTCTGGTCAGAAGACTCTTGTGATGAAGACTCTGTATCTCCCTCTACTTCAGGTCTTGGCCCATCCAGGAAAAGGATGAGAGATGGAGATGAAGACCAGGAAGGGCCTGCTTCCAGGAGGCCGAGGTGGTCCAGTGGTGATGATGATTCAGATTAACAACTCTCTGCTTTCTCTTCATCACCACTTCACAGGTTCCTCTCTGAAGGAGGCTGCAGGGACTCTGGCCTCTGCATCTAGCAGGACCAGTGATTCCAGGGACAGCCTTTGCATCTGGCAAGGCTGGAGACCTCCGTGATACACCTACAGAGGTGAACTGCACACCTTTACTTCATACGGAGGAAAAAGGTAAGTATAAATCCCCGACATGTGAAGAGCGTGACGGATGAAAGGTAAGACTCCACTTGTGCTGGCCCTTCAAGGGGAGAGAGTATCCTTTTCACTGAGAAGTTAATCATATCATCAAAGACTTAAAGCACTTTAGCTACTTGTTAATGCAGTCATTAATATATTTATTGTACCTCATCCAATATCAAACCTACCTCTGCTAAAACTGCTCTTTCAATGCACAGCTTTAAGACTCCTCAGAGTTCATATAGTTTTGGCTCATTGGCACTTTTTTAAGCACTTTAAATTTTCCCCTTTGATATGTTAAATGATACTCAGAGACACTCCAGAATGTTTATATTTATTTATTGTTGTTGATTAACTCATTACAAAATCCTCCTCCACCTGAGCCTCTGATGATCCCTGGACAGAAAGATAAGTATGAGTTTTTTATGTATAATAAGGATAGAATGATTATAATATCATGTGTACATTTGTTTATACAAACAATAATATTCTTCTCGCTAACTGTATCTTTTCTTTCTTCGCAGCTGATGACAAAAAAAGTAAGTCTGATATTCCAACTTTTATAAAAGTAACTGAAAATGAAAAATAAAGACAATAAGAGGATTGATTTTTCTTTAAACATCTTCACATTGATCATATTTTATGTTTTGTCTGTTTTACTAACTGTTATTATGCCTTTCATTCTTATCTGGACCGACTGAGCTGCTGCTGATGCCTGGACATAAAGATAAGTATAAGTCTTTTAAAGGAAATATTGGATATACAGCATTTATCCAAACTTTATTACTTACCAAACAAAGATTATTTCTCTGACTAACCGTCTCTGTTCTTATCTCCACAGGTGACAACGAAAAAAGTAAGTCTGATCTTCTTACTCTTATAAAATGGACTGAAAGGGCAAAATTGAATGAGATACAGGATTGATTTTTCTAAACATTGATCATGGTTGACTTTTTTCTCCGTTTTACTAACTGTTTTTGTTATTTTTTTATTTGCTCCCCTGGAGCTGCCGCTGTGCCCCAAAGAGTTGAGGTGAAGTTGAGATTCTTAATTAGTAAATTAAAACAAATTAAAATAATGTACTGTAGCTTCATTCTGATTTAATAGCATGCAATATTTATGAGCTTTTTTGAAAGTTGTATTTTCTGTCTCACTAACCTTTATTAATAACCTTTTCTATTCCACACGAGCTTCTGGATTATAGTTTGTGATGTAGAATCATCTGTAATCTAACTGTTAATCTCACCATGAATACTTTTTATAATATGTAACCCCCCAAATGTTCTTCTTGTCATTTTTAAGCATGTTATGATTTTACCAAGGTTCAAAGTTCAGGTGCTGATCTAGTCGTTTGGGAAAGCTTCTTCCTGGCGAGCGACCGCGAAAAAGCAGAGACTGTCTCTGTCGGAGTACATTGAGGGAGTAAAGTGAAGATTTAAGAAATATTTGTCTTCAAAATTAAAACTTGTGCTGTTTGTGACAACAGGAAGTCTGGAGACAGAAGAAAAGGATGTGATCTCATGAAGTGCTTTTGAGTTCATAGTGAAGGACTCTTCCTTCAGTCAGACATCACAAAAAACATCACAGCCGGTTTGATGAAGATGATGAAGTACTCACTCACCCTGCTGTTGCTTCTTCCCTTCAGACTTTCTACGTTTCACTTCATTCTGAATAAAATCAGATGATAGAAATAATGTTGTGCTTTGTGGGATCCTTCACTTTCACTGATGTGAGATAAACAGGAAGCTTCTGAGGAGATAAATCAAGGTTTTATTTAATACCACAAAAATTCATCTCACTGAGTCCTTGTGGTTTTGATGTTGATTTAAAACAAACAACAGATGAAACTTGTGCGATAAAATGTAATTTATTCATCTTTAGGTTCCAAGCCAGCATGGACACAAAAAAAACAGGCTTTCAATTTAAAATAAAAACTTGTCTATCTACAAATCAACATTAAATCCCAACATAAACACACACTTACACGATACCATTATTGTTTCTGGAAGAAGTTGCAGACTTTGAACCTAAGGGATACCTGTCAGAACTTAACCAGTCATTTACACTGATTCTTACTATGTTGCGTTTATATATGAAAAAGCCTCATCACTTTTATTGTTCCTGTAACAAGGCCAAGAGGGACGCATAAACCCAACAACCAAACCGACTTTTCATGTGACACTTAGTTGAAGGCAGCTGTTTCATGTTTACCGAGGCTGAAGGAGACAAAGCATCTGCTCTAAGCCCTCCTTCCTCTCTTCTCTTTTCTGTTTTTCCCACACCCACCACTCATGTGTTTCCTCTCTTATGTGTTTTTGTTGTTTCCCTCTCTGGGTTGGAGTTAAGCTGAGGCTCCTCCTCCTCAGAGCCTCAAGCTTTGCTCTCCTCTATCTCAGTCAACGTTTTTTTTCCTCCTTATCTCCTCCTCCTCTGATCTGCTCCCCCCCTCCACACTTGTTTGGAGGAGCAGGACTTTCTGGCAGACACTGTGTGTGTTCTGTGTTAAAGGAGAAAAAGAATGACCTGAGGAGGGAGAGACGGGACAACAACCTCTGAAAGGAAACAAGGACAGCAGCGGAGAGGGGCAGAAAGTGAGAAGAAATCCAGATAATTTTCATTTCCACTGAAGAAATTCTGCAACAGAGGAGTGAAAGTAAGAAACTTCTTTGTAGATAAACAGGAGCTGTTTTCTCTGAATGTTTATGTAAGTGAGTTGTTTAAAATCCAGGCATGTTGGTATCATGTGCTTTTGTTGTGCAAATACTCTATGTACACACACACATACGTTGATAATTTATTACTTAGAATCATACATATCTTTTCACAAGAGCACATTCGTCACTGTAGAACAATCCGTTCCCAGACGTTAGACCTTGAATGCCCTGAACTTCCTTTCTGGAGGGTGATTGCTGTAAAAGGCAACAAAGAAAAAGTAAATCACAGCTTGTCTCTGTTTGATCATCCGCTTTTGATTTTCTGGAGCACGCATGCTTTGTCGTGAATTTCATTTTTCCACCTCATCTGACACAGGAGCAGTCCCTCCAAACTTTAACCAGTTTCAGATTCATTCATTCCAGGCTGTGCAACAAGTGCTACAAGCAGACGTTGTTGTGTAAGCTGCAGTGGATGATAATGACTGCTTTCACTTTGTGGGATTACAGAACAGCTTTGGCTCAGCACCAGCCTGTCCCTGAGGGTTCCCACTCAGTTTTATGTCAGCAACCCACCGTAGTGGAAACCTCCAGGGCTGACAAACGAAACCAGCGATGAAGTGTCAGAAACCGCAGCGCGATAGAGGCAGAGTGATGAAGCCTTAACAGATTTGAAGCTGTCACTCTCCCTCTGTCTTCATGGCCTATATTACAAAATCAGACAATCAGCAACAAGTTGTGTTCAGATTTAAGTTATTTACACATTTACTGAGACACCACAGCTCTCATGATTACAAAGTTTAGTTGCAACATTGTAGTTAATACCTTGATGCAGCTGCTGATCAATATATTACTGTTGTCTCTGTCACTTCCACAATGCCATGCACCAAAAGCATGCTGATTTGGTGTGTAATGTGTAAGTAAAAAGGTGTGGTGATGGCAAACTTTATTCCAGTACTGTTGCAGAATTTTAGTGTTCAAGAAACAAATATTATCTCTGAATGCATCACAGCTGTATAACACATCACAGTGACACTGCACCTTTGCATATTTAACTGTTTTACAGAGGAAACATGCATGCACCTCAGAAAGTTTTAAACTGTTGTTCTTCTGGAGCCTGTCTGTCAGCTTTCTTTTCATAAAAACCTAAACTTCTCAAACTGATGAAAGTTGACAGCACAGGAAGGATCTCCTCTGGTCACCAGGAGCTGTTTAACAATCTCCACTCTCTTCTCTGCCATCCTCTGAAACTGTGGGAAAGCGTCTGAAGCGGGGTTACACTCTTGGCTGGAAAACTGTGGACTATTGTTGGTCACCAAGGAATCTCATGCTTTACAAAACACATTTTATGGGTGTGACCACTTGTTACCTCAGCTGAGCGTAAGCCTGGGGGGATTCGAGCATGTGTGGGTGTGGATGTTTCTGTCTGCTACTCTTAAGTCTAAATACTTAACAATCTTTGAAATCTTTCAGTATTTTTACCGATTCAAAGACTGGCTAATACACTGGGCATGCAACTGCAGCCAGATGCAGAGGCGGAAAAACACCAAAACAATTACAGCGATCTGTCCAGAATGATCTGTATCTGTTTGCTAGTCTTAGGAGTCAGAATCTGATCCTAAATAGGAGGAGGTCTTTATTGAGGTATTGCAGCTGCATTTACATTTGTAAGTCTGATGCCAGAGAACGGATTGTACCGTCACGAGTGTGTGTACTGTATGTGTTAAGACATGTATGATATGTAGTGGAAATGATTTGTAGAATTCTTTGTGCCTGTGACAGCATTGAAGGCGAGGTGTCAGTGATCTGAACTGGGTGAAGAAAAATTAATTATTTTTACTTTAAAAACAGAAGAAACTAGAACAGCACTCAGGGACCTCCGCCAACCATATTGTGATTGTCACCAACACTTTAGTCCTACTTTAATGTTATACTTCCTTTCAGCAGACTGTCTGCTACAATTTGGTGTTAGTTGCAGGTTTGTACGATAATTTGTTACCTGACAGTATTTCATACTCCAGATCTTACTATCCAGAATATTGCCAGGATCTGGATCGTACTTTTACATCTGTCAGAAATTATCGTGACCTTGTCTTGTATTGTTTTGCAAAGCAATCCGACCATTTATCATAGAGTTATATACCCATATGGTGAAAACGGCCCTATCTCACAATGATAAAGAATCCTTTAACAAAATCCTGGATCCAGATGATGATCCAGATCACCTCCAAAATGTATTCACTTCTTCCTTATCCCATTCTGAACATTTCCTGAAGATTTAATCAAGATCTGTTACTTTTTGAATTATGTTATTCACAGACAAACAAAAAAAGAACAGACAGACTCTCCCAAAAACATAACCTCCTTGGCAGAGGTAATGAACAGTATATGATACATGCCATTTAAAAAAAAAAAGAAGAAAAAAAAAAGATGATTCATTGTGTCCACAGGGAGTGCCAAAAAGAAAGCAAAGTACCTGAACATTCCATATAGCTTCGAATTGTGCACACAGCAGCTTCTTTATATAATCTCAGAGACTTGGTGTTCCAAAAACCCAGAATATTTTATTTAAATTTGAGCCTTATTGAAGGTGGGGAGCCTAAAGGTGCCCTTACAGGAGGGTACATGTTTGTCAAACTGGACTTATGCAACACACTCAGGACATGCACACCCAAATGTTAATATAAATTGCGTAAGCCAAGATACATGCAAGCATGTGAAGGCTTGCAGTGACAGATAAGGCACGGCTTTAAACCTTCACATACGGGCTGATTCCCAAATCTGAGACATCATCTTTCTCTCCCTCAGCCCTCTTTCTTTGTCACAAAAAAGTTTTCATCCTACTTCAATCAGACAAGTGGTGTAAAAGATTTTAGAAGCAAGAGTTTGTAGATGAAACAATCTGAATTTAATTTAGATTTTGGAAGTGGTTTGAGTGACACCTGACTCTAGAGTAGATGAAATCTCTCTGTCGTGAATATCGGTTGGTTGCACATTGAGCAGGCACGCTGTCTGTAAAGTCTGAAGTATTTCTCTTGACATTGCAGCTGATGTATGGGTTAATGTGTGTGATCATGCGAATGTTAGCGTCTGAAGAGGGAAAGTTCAAAGACATGAGGGTTCATAGGTGAGACTTAAAGCTGAAGCTAATCTCATGTGTTCACTCCTCTGATTCTAATCTGCTCATGAGACACACACACCTGTAGCCTGTCATCGCTCACCTGACTGAACCACATGTAGAATTACTATGAGAGACCCGGAACCCTGATCCAAAGAGTATCAAGATGGGGGGAAATAAATGAGGAATCAGGGTTGCTTACATGTGAGACTTGATCTGAAAATGAGGCATCTGTTTTTTAGATGACCAAAGCGTCTGTGATAGCCCTGCTGCTCTTCTGGGCCTGTCCAGTAGACCTTTACAGACCGCCATATGAGGAAAGACAAGATCCAGACCCCAGCTGGGACAGAGTGCACCCTCAGGACTACCATCAAGATGCCAGGTACCTCTTGAATCCAGTCTGCTTAATTTAGACAGAACACATAAAGGAAAGAAGTGTTGTGGTTTATGTAGAGAGTAATAATAGCTGAAAATGCAGCTGCCTGTGTTTGACCCTGTGGACTGCCTGGGTTTAGTTGTACTGTATGTAAAGGCGCAGGGAGGTGAGGGAGTGTCGACGCTGCTGTGACCCAGGAGAGGAGCCTCCCCATCAGTACTCCAACCAGCAGCACCTGCCGTTACACATAGTCCCACAGATCAACATCACTCTGCTCAAAGGTGAGACCACATGGCAAAAAATGAAGTGTTTCCATCTCATTGTAAAGAAAATTGGTCTTATTAGACTTGGTATGAGCCTGATTCACCTGAAAATTCCAGAAAAAGGCCTGATGTGTATGAAATGCTCCAATACTAAAAGATATTTCTGTCTCTCCAAGGTGAAAAGGGGGATTCTGGAGAACGAGGACCTTACGGGAAATCAGGTAGAGGGGGCCAGATGGGTCCTCCAGGTCCGAGCGGTGTTAAAGGCAACAAAGGCAGCATGGGTCTACCTGGTGAACCCTGCAAGTCTTACTATGCAGCCTTCTCTGTCGCTCGTAAAAAGGGTCTACAATCCAACGACTACTACCAGACTCTGGTTTTTGACACAGAGCTCGTCAACCTGTATGGTCACTTCAACATGTTCACCGGTAAGTTCTACTGCTACATACCTGGGATCTACTTCTTCAGCCTGAACGTGCACACGTGGAACCAGAAGGAGACATATTTACACGTGATGCACAACGAGCGGGAGGTGGTGATCCTGTACGCCCAGCCCAGTGACCGCTCCATCATGCAGAGTCAGAGCCTGATGCTGGAGCTGGAGAGCAGCGACCAGGTGTGGGTCAGACTCTTTAAAGGGGAGAGGGAGAATGCCATTTTTAGTGATGAGTTTGACTCTTACATCACCTTTAATGGACACCTTATTAAGCCCAAGAATGAGCTGTAGGTGGGAGGTGAAAAAGTTTGAAATGACACTCAAAAAGCATATAAATATGGCGAAAAGTGGAGTAAAAGTATCCTCATGTATTATAAAGATATTATAAATCACTCAAACATTTGTTCTAAAGGGTGTACAAGTAATGTTAAGGAAGTTTTGGCACATTTCAGTTTGGACGATGGACTGTCTTATTATTTCCTGTTGTTTGGGTCGTTTGTTTTTGCTTGAATGTGTAAAAATTTAAACCCTTGGTATCAAAGGTGCTATATGGTGGGTTTTATTATAATTACCTTATTTCTTACTCATAAAAACATTCTTACTTTGAAACTTTGTACCTTATTATTGCATTTTGTTTAACATTTTAAATATGCAAACGCAGGAGGAACATCCAGAGTGCATCAAGATAAGTGGCCAATCCTAATGCCCATCCCCAAATCCTAAACTATGATTGGCTATTTTCTTTGTTAGAGGCGGGGCTTATGAAAGTTTGAACTACTTATGGATTGTCATTTTTTCATTCCTCACCTCATCTCAACCATCCTCAACATCATCACCTGCACACAATTTAACATCTTTGTTTCAACATCAGCTTCTTTAAAGTGCAGTCACCAGAAAAGTCAGGTTTAAAACATTCACATGTCACCATTTGTCATAAACTGGGAACACTGGTTAGCGTTGATTCCACAGACAAACCACATGATGGCAGCATTTACTAAATTTTTATTTGCTTTGAGTGACTCATGGGGAGCTGTACTAAGATCAGTTTCATCAACAAGCCTGATGGTCTGTAGCCGTTAGCCCATCATGTAGAAAAATGAAACAAAGATGATTCTCATCACAGGATGTTCTGGCTTAAAGCTATTAATACTTTGGTACTTTTTTTTCGCTTCCTGAGCAGATCTTGGTCTCACATGCTCCTCATATGTCAGAACCATGAAGTGTTTATTTGATGCTGGGGTTTGACTTATTCCAAAGCTAAGATATTAATTTATTAAAGTAATTTGGTATGCATGTTCAATTCTTTTAGAAGTTTTCTCCTTCCTTATTTGAGTGCTGCTTTCTGCTTGTTGGCTTGTCAAAAAAATTTGCAAATAAAGGGTCATGTGATCATTTATTTTGTCTTGTGTCTTGATGAAAAGTCATGGACACACAGTGTTCTTCAATATGATCCAACAAAGCTTCTATGCTCCCAGCTTTTAATGGCCTCCACCCTGAAGTTTTCTTTCTCCACCCTTTGCAGAATGTAAACTGTTGCACAAACTCTTCCCCAGTGCACCCTAAATAAGCATTATGTACAGAGGAGGAGTTGTGTAATATGCATTTTATTTTTATGGCACTGCAATGAATCTTACAGTGGTTTGCATTCTGCTGTGTGTGTTTTTTTTAGAGATAGCTATGTAGATAATACTTAAGTTTTTCCATTTTATTTCAAAGGAGGATACTTTCTGTTCTCAGTGACGCTTTTTTTTAAATAAGGAAGTTTGTCAAAGTCATAAAGTCACATGTTAATCTTTTTTCTACAATATACTTTAAATATACTGGTCAATTATAATGCAAATGCTCTGAACGCCCCCACAGGCCTGGAGCACTTCTGTTAATTAGTCTAGACATTCAGTGTTTTTTTTAATACTTTTTGGTGCATTTTTGACTTTGTATCATTTGTGTATTTGCAGTTAATGCAGTTGCTTTGGTATTTAGTGCAGCTTTCTTTGATTTGCAGAGCTTTCCAGTTGTTGCATTCATCTCAGGCTGTTACACGAGTTTATGCAGTTGCATCATTTTTGCATCTGCAGCATGTTTCTCCTTGTTCAGGCCGCTGCAGGGGGTAATGACTGAGAAGTTTCTGAAAAGTTGTCTTAAAATTCACAAATATAGCCTTCAGATACACCCATAGTTTTCTACTAAAGAACAGGTACCTGCAAAATGGTGACAGATATATGATTAGCAAAAGAAAGGCAGAAGAGGACTAGAGGCCCAAACCATTCGAAACTCAAAGTGAGTGAAAAATAAATAAAAACGAATACTAGAAATGTAATAAATGTAGGAAATGTAGCTTTGCAAATGAGGAAGAAGCAGTTGGATCAAGGAGAAAATGGATAATAATTCAATTCAAACACACTACAATCTTCTCTGGATGGGCCGGATCGAGCCAGCCTCCTCTAGTTGAGGTGTTCCTGAAAGGTTGTTTATGATCCAGCTGTTATTATGATTAGTGTTGGTCATGTAAACATAGGGACTGTATGTAGATCACACACTGGTTTGTGTGTCAATGCTAACACCACAGGACATTCTGACTCTACCTGGTCATCAAAATGCATTAGTCAACATGCAAACAACACGCTTCTATTCTGATGATAATATCCACGCATTCAGGCTCTGCAGCGCCGCACAGGGTCAGCTCTTTTTCCATTAATTTACAGAAAATCAGCATCCGTCACCCTCACTGTGGCACCAACATGCAGCCGTCCTCGTCCCCAGAGGCCTGTGGGGATAAAATACAGCCATCAAGGTGCCGGATACATGATTCTATATGTGAGGGTTACAAACTTTATAAATTTTTAATTCAGTGAGCAATTTGAACGGCCTGCTTCTGACATGGGGATGCCGTCTATTTATTAGCATATGCCGATAGGAGGCCTGTGCTAAATAATCAGGCTCAGAGGGGCTACAGGCGAGGCATTAATATTTCATACAACATGCTGTACCTGTGTATATATAAACATAGATTGCCCTGGCTGTAATTTTCATCATGGTTTATTGGGTATTAAAGATTGAACTCTCATTCCCCCACCTGCTCGTTCAGTAATCAGTGTGTAGTCCCAAACTGGGTCTGAATAACAAGACGCTGGAATCAGAGACCTGGAGGGAGGGATTGTGAATTGTTCACAGGGGCGTGGAGTGGAGCTGTGGACATGCTTGTACCAGGTGTAATATATAGCTTCTTATTTACATCATTCTAATAGGTTTATGCATAGGTAGTGTACATGTTTCTGCATGTTTACTGATTTATAGGCGTTCCTTTATTGCAGGCTCTCCAGGTAAAGAGTCCAGGTTGTTGAAACCGTCTGAAACCCTTTGTTGGTGTGTGTACTGCAGCCAGTGAATCATAAATAATAGACTCTAAATTTCAACAGTTAATGAAAAATGCCTGAAGTTAATGCTGGTTTCCATGCATACATTCACTAGTAAATCTATTCCACTGTGTCGCACAAACAAAAAAACAGGCTGTGCACAGTAGTGTTTTGGTGTGTACACAGAAGTCATCAGGTCTTCACAGTTTTCAATAAATCTAGTTCAGTCAGGACCACTCTCGCCATAGGTTTGAACCATTTATTGCCAAATGGAAATGCCGTTATAGTTGGCGTTAAAGCTCTGCTTTTCAGAGTACTCCCTTGGTTAGTCAAGCAGCCTGCTTAGGCTTTCCAGGGAGTACATTACACAATCCCCCATGGGTTACATATGATACATACATGCAGACTTGATAGGGTACAAACATGGAAGCCTAGTAGGAAGAGGCTAGGGTGCAGGAGGCTACACATCAAGACAGCAGCATTGTGTGGTTAGCATAGGAGCAACAGGGATAAGTGAGAGTGGAGACAAGTTTAAATACACCGCCTTATTGCTAAACATGAGCTGTGATTGGTTCAATGGGGCAGGGGGTAGTGGTTCGATCATCAACCTGGCAGCTGATAACAGCCGGGAATATGACTTCTGTGACCTGTGTGAACTTATGCAAACTTCAATCTTGCAAGTTTGCATTGGTCTGATGTCACTTTCTGGTCAAAAACAGATGTGAGTGACATGTAAACAATACTAGTTGTGACAAAGTAATGTATTTTAGGGACTATTATGAACAGCCAAGAGAAACTGTTATAAAGAGGACATCAAAAGGAGCAATTAGCAGATAAGAAGTTGTCCTTTGCTGGGAAAGTTAAGACTTCAAGGTTGTTTACAGTCATTAAGTCACATGGGATGAAACAAAATTTGTTCTTAGGTCATTAAAACCAAATAAGAGGGCAAGAAATCAAGAAAGGAACAACAAGCAAGAGCAACAGACTCCAAAGCGGACATAAAATCAGAGTGTTGTGCAGTTTAATTTGCTAAAGTTGTCTTGTAGTTCATACATGTTTGGTTATTATGTTATGTTATGGTTATTTGAAGTCACCATAGTGCTGTCTGTATCAGATTTCAACTAAAACCATCAGTATGTGAGTATCTGTGTGTGCACCTGTGTGTGTATCATCACTGAAGGAGCAAGAGCCAACAAATGTGTGTCCACACCGCCCCCTGCTGCAGCAGAAGAAAACAACAGGCTGCAGACAGGTGATGGTGTGTATCTCAGAGTAAATTCACTGTTTTCTGATAAGATTAAACAATAATCCATATTCTTTTTATCTAAAAGTTTCCTTTTTGGCACAGATCAACATGTTTCTAATAATTCATCCTTCACCGTGGTCCACATCTCTCTTTCACAATTTAAAACCTGACATCTTGGCTGAGGCTTCAAAAACACAACCCCAAGCACCCTGGGAATAATCTGCTTGAATACATCTAAAGTGCTCTCCCTCCATCACTTTCCTCCCCTCTCATCCCTTCTTCCCTCTCTCTCCCTCCTTCTCCCTCAGCAGAGCTGCGGGCAGTAAAGATGCAGGAAGAAGAGAATCTCTCTACCTGCTCTGATTGTTGTTGCATAATTAAAGATGATGCTCAAAGGAGTGTTACTGAGCCCCAGGTGACACACAAACACGCTTCCTTTTCTCCATCTCTGCTCGCTCCTTCTCTCATCTTGCAGCTTCCTGCCCTCTTATCTCACCTTATCGCTCTGTCTCTTAAAAATCTCTGACATAAATGTTGCTAAACAAGCGTAGACTCTTCTCGAGTTATGAGTGCCATCAAACCATCTCCTGATAAGACTTGGAACTAAACTTGTGCATGCATCTTCTGCAATGACAGATATCTGCAAAGCTTTGAAATCAGTCTGAGTGTCTGTCAGCCTTTTAGCAGGCTCCAGGTCTGTAGCATGTTAAAATGAAGCTGATATTATAAATCAATCAATCAATCAATCAATAAATAAATAAAAACAAAAAACAGGCTGCAAGGTGGGGCAACAGTTAGTGCTGCAGTCTCACAGCAAGAAGGTCACCGGTTTGATTTCCAACTTGGTGGGTCTTTCTATGTCGAGTTAGCATGTTCTCTGCGTGCATGCGTGGGTTCTCTCTGGGTACTCTGGATTCCTCCCACAGTCCAAAAACATGCTCATCAGGTTAGTTGGTCAGTCCAAATTGTCTGTAGGTGTGAGTGTTCGCCTGAAAGGTTATCTGTCCATGTGTCAGCCCTGCAACTGACTGGCAACCAGTCCAGGGTGTGCCCCGCCTCTTGCCCAATGACAGCTGGCTTTAGCCACCTGCAACCCTGCACTATGAAAAGTGGAGTACAGACATAGTGTAGGATTCGGAAAATGAATGAAAAACAAACAAACAAACAAACAAAAATACAAAAAAAAAAAAAAAAACCAACAACAAAAAAGGAACAAACAATTGCAGTTCCCTGGGTGTCCACACGAGGCTGGCTGCAAACCCAAAGACTCCACATTAAGCTCCAGCTCCATGTTATAATTTCCATTTTAAGGGCAGAATTGAACACATCAGCTGTCTGGTACAAGCCTGATATGTATTCATGACAAGTGTATGGTGATTTTTTTGATCCCGTGTTGAAAAGTTATGTATAACTCTACAAGATTAACAGCAGGACTGAGGCGATAGATAGGTAGAGGAGGAGAGGGATTTCTGGAATTTATTTTGTAGTGATGGAAGACAATGGAGCTGCCCCATCAAAAAAAAAAAAACAAAGTAGAAAAAGAGCAGAAGAAAGCCTAACAGGAGAGCAATATAGCACAGCAAAAACACGGGTCAAGCTGTGTTTGTGGTGGATTCTTCATCTCGGAAATACACTTCCAGTTCTAGCCACAGGTGTCACTGCAATCCACACCAAACAGATAGCCATCGCAGCACCTTTGAACCCTCTTTTTTTTTTCTGTCAGTGAGTTTTAGACTTGAATTACTTACTCATTTATATTCAGAAAGCTCGGCTGCAGAGCTTTAAATAATTGCACTTTATTAATGGATTCTTTAGAAGAACAGAGCGTAATGACAGCACAATCAACCTGAAATAAATGCATGCTGGAGATAAAAGAACGACATATCTTAATGCATAAACAACAGCTTTTCTCCTTAACTTAAAGCATCATCTGCAAAAATGTGACTTTCTAACAGGATTATAGCATTGCTGTGTTTGTGCTGAATGTGAATTGAGCGGCTGAGCAGCAGGAGAGAGTTACAGGGGGGAGGGAGGGAGGGAGGGAGAGGGTGACTGACACAGTGACAACAAGTCAAACCAGGCAACTAGAGCAGACTTGACCTGAACCTCTCCTTTGTGTTAGCAGGGGTGTGTGTGTGAGCGTGTGTGTGTGTGTCAGGGCAGGACCTCTCTTCTTCATATCTGTCTGGGTGACAGTGATTGTCGGCCAGTTGCTTGACACCTCAGAGCTGGAAAAAACGGAGGAGGGCAGAGGGAGAAAGAGAAAGAGACAATGTCGACAACATGAAATAATCATCAGCTTCTTCCACTGCGCCTGGAAATATGAAACATTAATACACACACTCCTCCTCCTCCTCCTCCTCCTCATTCAGCCGGTCTCCATCCTGCGCTCCTATCTCTGGGGAGAAAAACTAATAAAGAGGAACAAAAATGCAGGAATGATTAAAAGCTGCTTCTATGCAAGAGAAACATTAAAATCAAACAGAATTGGGGGGAGCAGAGAGAGATGGAGGGCAGGCGGAGACTTATGGAGGAGAGAGGAGAGCAGGTAGACAAAGACAGAGCGATGGGGGAGGAGAGGAGAGAGACGGATGATGCAGGGAGGAGCAGCAGCCTCTTTGTCTCTGTCAATAGTTAATATTCCAGTGGTCGGCCTGACACCTCCACCTCATTTCTGTCTACAAATATTTACACTGGATAGCCCTGTATCCCTGTTTTCTTTGCTGCATAGACACACACACACACATCACACAGTGCATGAAACACACACACATGCATAACTCCTCCTGGCTCTGCACAATTTCTTCAAAACCAGAGTTTAAAAATCCTGCGGAGGATAAATCAACAGGCTTTATGTTACCTTAATGTAGTCTGGATGTTTTTGAAGTCATATGAGGGTAAAAAAATCAGTGTGTTACCATAATATTCAGAAAAGCTGGGGCTACAAAATGTTTCCCAAAATCAAAAACTATTCAAAACTAAATATTCTATCCAGATATATAAAAATGTAACCAAAATGAGGTTCAATATGATAAAAACATGAAAACAGAAAATGTTTGATCTTTTATTGATTTGTTGATGACCCCAAGGTGACCAAACTAGGATAATGAAGGTAGCAGTGGAGGTAGATTCATTCAGGAAACACAGACACAAGTGACCATTGGTAGTTTCATTATGTACACACCAGATAAATTAGGTATTCAGGGTGTTTCTTCTGGTCATTTTTGGGGAGCCGGTATGCACTGCTTTTTCTGGGGTTGAAAGTGGGTTGAAAAGTTTGACACCCCTTTATTATGACTCCATTATACTGCTCTGTGAGAGCTGCTCAACATCTCTGCAGTATTGATATTTAGTATCTTAAAATGGGAGACACTTCTTCACCTCAGTTTATCTTAATAAGGTAAGAAACCAAACAGAACAGAAAAAATTCCAATGAGATCAGACGGAGTAAAACTGTAGTGCAGACAGGCTGTGGTGTCGAAGCGCTCCTTTGAATCTATTTGTGAATTCTTATTGGAATTTTTGCATTACACACATTTTCATTCTACTTGAGTTTCCCCTTCAGGGGTTCAGTTCAGTGCAGTGCAGTTCAGTGCAGTTGAGTTTATTTAAATTCAGTTCAGTTGGGTTGAGTTCACTTATTTTGAGTATAGTTCAGTTCAATTCAATTCAATTCAATTCAATTCAATTCAATTCAATTCAATTCAATTCATTTCAATTCAATTCAATTCAATTCAATTCAGTTTAGTTTGGTTCAGTTCAGTTCAGTTCAGTTCAGTTCAGTTCAGTTCAGTTCAGTACAGTTCAGTTCAGTTCAGTTCAATTCAATTCAATTTAATTCAATTCAATTCAACTCAATTCAATTCAATTCAATTCAATTCAATTCAATTCAATTCAATTCAATTCAGTTCAATTGAATTGAATTGAATTGAATTGAATTGAATTGAATTGAATTGAATTGAATTGAATTCAATTCATTTCAACTCAACTCAACTCAACTCAACTCAACTCAACTCAACTCAACTCAACTCAACTCAACTCAACTCAACTCAACTCAACTCAGTTCAGTTCAATTCAGTTCAATTCAATTCAATTCAATTCAATTCAATTCAATTCATTTCAATTCAATTCAATTCTATTCAATTCAATTCAATTCAATTCAATACAGTTCAGTTCAATTCACTTCACTTCAATACAGTTCAGTTCAGTTCAGTTCAGTTCAGTTCAGTTCAGTTCAGTTCAGTTCAATTCAATTCGACTCACTTCAATTCAATTCGACTCAATTCGATTCAATTCAATTAAATTCAATTCAGTTCAAGTCGATTCTGGTGTTTTAATTTAATAACAGCAAAGGATTGCGTCTAATTGCATGATCCTATAGGGCTCATTACAACCAGTAAAGATGAAGGTCTGTCTTTCTAGTAGTGGACCACATGGAGCATGCAAAATCAAGGCAATACCAAATCCTGAACTTCTGCTCTTACACTTTCCATTTTGGGTTATAAGTGCATTCACACTGACAGTATGGATGCACGCACTCACTGTGATTTTTCAGCTGGTGCACTCTAAAAAGTAAAAAAGTTAAGCGTGCAGCAGTGGACACTTCACACCCTTAAATGGATACCATATTGGCTACGTAGCGAGAAAGGGTGGGAACACATCAAACATTAGTTGATGGTTGTAATCAATGAATAGCAGAAGAACACCTGTGAACAGTGGTGAAATATGATTGAAGTTTCTAGTTAGCAATACGCGGCAGTGTTTGATTTGAGACACTTCCCTTCTTTGGTGCAAGTTTATAAAGCAATGACATCATTAAAAGGCATCATCCTGGAGAAGAAAGTCTTTAGCTTTGAACTTTTTCAGTTTTGATGGATCAAAACTCTAAGATCTCCTGCTGCCACCCACAGGTCAGTTTCACCGGGTGAAGTTCTGTAAAGATGGTTTGAAGACTTTATAAAGCTGATGTTTCAGAGACCTTAAAAGAACCAAACAGAGGTTTCTCCTCCATTTATTATGTTTTTAAATTTTAACAAATCGGAAGCTTCTTTGCTGCAGTGAAAGCGATGAAGCAGTGTGAGGTGGGAGGAAGTCTCCAGTGACCAAAACACCATAAAGCATTTATTGTCTGTGTTGTTGTTATTAGAGTACAAACACACACACTGAGCTGTCTGCAGGGGGTAGAAAAAGAGAAGAAGTACACAGTGGGGAGGTGTAAAGCGGGGTTGACGCCACTTACGGCTTGTTTCAGCGCCTATTTTATGGGTGTTAAAACAACAAAATAGGCTTTTAATGTGGGCCGAGGCCAGATGTCGATGTCGTTTTGGGGAGCTCTCCTCCCTCCTGCCTCCCTGTGTACTTCATTAATCGAGACGTTAAAAGATTTATCTGTGTCTTCTGCTTTGTCGTTTTTTCCTCCACTAACTCCCTTCCTCCCTGTTGTCCTCTTTTGTAATTAAACGGTTCAGGCTGCTGCCCTGTGTGTGTGTGTTGTGTGTGTGTGTGTGTGTGTGTGTGTGTGTGTGTGTGTGTGTGTGTGTGTGTGTGTGTGTGTGTGTGTGTGTGTGTGTGTGTGTGTGTTAGTGTGTGTGCAGTGAGAGCAGACAGACAGTGTTTTGCGCTCCTTCCTCGATGCTTTTTTCTTCCACTTTTTGCAGCAGATGCTTCAGTTCTGCCTTAACGGCCAAGGATTCCAACTTAATTAACACTAAATAATTAAGTGAATAAACATGCTAAGCACAGCAAACTCTCTCCTTCTCTCTAACACACACACACTCACACACACACTGCTGATATTCATATGCTGTATCTGCATCATCTTCAGGGAGCTGCTGTGAGCAGAGGGACAGTGTCGTAAATATAGGTGAGAGGGTTGTTGTAAAGAAACAAGCTCATTCTCCAATCAGTGAAGTAATTAATGTGCTTAATGCCGCCATTAATCATGTTGAGGAGCGCAGGTAGCGCGCTGTCAGTGTTCAGTCTCTGAGGCTGTGACCGTCTGACACGCAGAGACTCCTTCAGAGGTTCATGCAGAGTCAAAAAAAAAGATCTTAAAGAGAACAAAGAGGCTTAGTTATTCATCTGAAATAATTCAACAACTTAGACACACATTTATGCGGAATAACTATTTTATTTACATGAAAATTTGCTGCACGTTTACTCCTCAATCTGACCAATGAGCTTAAGTTTGTTAATAGTTTCTTTGCAGACTTTTAAAAACGACTTAAAGAATTTGGAGGATGGATGTTTTGTCTGATTTTTGTGCCTGTGTCCCCTTTTCTTTTACTTTGAGTTTTAGGATGTTTTAATAAATTATTTTACACATATTTTCCTTTTTATAAATTTCATCCAGGTTTAATTATCACTCCTAAAATAATTCAAGCGACTTAAACATCTCTCCGTGACCAAATGGTGCGGCTAAGTTAAAGCCTTGAACCTTGAATCACCAGAAACAACCTGAGTCTGAGTTTTGTCCTCATTGCTTGTACTGATTTTGGAAGGGGAGAACTTTTTCATTTCAAACTACTGACTTTTGTGACCTTTTACATGTGTAGAAAACATTTTTTTAGCCCCTCACTTGCTTTGCTGCTTGCTGTCTGTTCAGGTCTGATATTGTGTTTGTTTACTCTTGACCATTCCTTCACATGTCCAATGTGTGACTCCAGTCTTTCTTACATTTTCTGGAGAAGAAAACAAAAAATCCTGCACACTGGCCAACTTCCAGAGAAAAAAAACTTTGATAATGCAACATTTCTGTCATAGATGACACCATTTGCTAGACAAATGTTGCATTATTTAAGTTTTTCTCTCTGGAAGTTGGCCAGTGTGCAGGATTTTTCATTTTCTTTTGTAAAATTTGAACTCTTTTGTCTTCATTCGACACACCTGCCCAAGAAGTATATGTGTGAGGATCTGTGCAGTTACATTTTCTGTAGAAATCAGAAGGCAGGCTGCATGTTTGCAGTGTCTCTTGAAGCATTCTTGCAGGGACTGTTGCTCAAAAAGACAACATGGGAATGTAAAGAAGAGAGCAGTTCTGTGCAAAGGAATTTGCAATGATAGACATTTGTGATGATTAAAAGTTTGAGAATAGGGGATAGTACTTTTTGTACATCAGAGGACCTTTTTGTCCATGATGGCCACCATCGCTTCATGAACAGGAAGGGTGGGAACATTTTGAACACTTGGTACATTCTTAATCCTTCTCATTTTTTCTACTTCCTGATGATCAAAGTGATACAAAAATATCACTTTGAACAAAGGTCTCTGAAAAACGTGAACCCCCAGAAAGAACCCTTTTTGGATCCCTTTTTTCTCATAGTGCAGTGAGTAAAAAAGGGCTCTTGCTGTGTGTGTGTGTGTGTGTGTGTGTGTGTGTGTGTGTGTGTGTGTGTGTGTGTGTGTGTGTGTGTGTGTGTGTGTATGTGTGTGCCCATGTGATATCAGTGTGAGTGCATGTCTGTGTGCGCTCCAGGGACCTGCTTCATCAGAGCTCAGCCGAGTGTGTCAGGCGGTGATGTGATCTGGTCCACTGTGACATGCCCTGTACTCCCCCACTACCAAGTACCCACCCCCATCCCCTCCAAACACACATACACACACACACACACACACACACACGGGCGCGTGCACACCCAGCTCTGCTTCAGCGTGGCCCAGAACAATAAGGGCTCATTTGGTGAAATGAATCTGTCTGCCACTGAGGCTCTTCCTCTGAGGAGCCTAATCGCACTCAAATAAATGACTAAACTGTGTAAGTGTGTTTTTTTCTCACTCTCTCTGTAAATGAACACACAGCTGAACACTTTCTTTGTCCAATGCTGTTTTTTAACAGGCAGCTAATATAATCTGAGGCCTGCTGAGGGGACGCCACCTGCCCAGATGTTTGTCTTACAATCACCTAAACCTGGGTTTAAAAGCCTACTGGAACCAGGGCACCAAACTCTGCTCCCAGCACTCCCAGTGCAGCTCCCAGCACTCCCAGTCCCACCGCCTGAGCCACAGTGGCAGCAGTGGTGACTGCAGTTCTGGTGTGAATGGTGGTAATTAATGGATTTACACATTGAGCTCTTGTCAAACACATGCCAAGGGCAGGGAGCTCTCCCAGCACACCACAACGATTAAGTTCTTACACACACTCTCTCACACACACACACACTGGTGAGCACAGTCCCTCTGTTATAATAACCACGTGCATAATTCCATCTCCAGCAGACACACGCAGGCTATTACTCCGACCTGGAGGCCCTTCACTGGAGCTCTGAGACCGGTGAAGGAGCGCTTTATGTGTGAGATGCACAGCATTAGAGGTGAGGAAGAGTCAGATTAAGAGATGGAGGGCAGGTCCCACATTTATAAGTCTTTACTTTCAAATTTCAATCTAGTTTCCTTTTTTTGTTGGTAAACATCACATCAGACTTATCCTCCAGATGCCAACATGACTCTTGAGTCATCTTTGCTCCCCTGCTGCCTCGTCTCCCCTGTCCCGCATCCTCCATCCTCCTCTCAGTCTCCTCCTCCCTTCAACTTTGTCTCCTATTTTTACTCTTCAAAACCTGAGCTTATTCTGCCCTGACCTCCACACTCTCCAGAGATCAACATCCAGCAGCACGATGGTACTCGGCTCAGGGGTCAGGCAATGAAAGAGGCCCGGAGTCAAGAGCAAGAAGTACATTTGTCCCAAATACAGTCCTGCCCAAAACAAAAATCAAAGAGAAAAACCAGTACACACACAAACACTTACTACACTCCAAGTATCAAATCCAACACACCAAAAAAAGTCATAACTATTTATTCCAAGAAAAACTTCAAGAAATAAAAGAAGAGAAATGGATTCAGAGGACTTCCCATCTTCCATCTGTCAAAGCCTTTCTTATTTTCCCTCCTCTAAATATCTCAGGCCATTTGTTTTATTCTAGCCAGGAGAAAGGAGGAAAACACTGACACGCAGAGGGAGGAAGAGGATAAGAGATGTGGAAATAAAAGTCTACGAGGGGAGTAAATAGAAATGGAGGAGGAGAGGAAGAAGAGGGCAGAGGATGGTGCTGTAAACTCTATCTGGCATCCACACTCCAATCACACCCTCCATTTTAAATACCTGCTGGCTGAGCTGTGCGTGCGTGTGTCTGGTGTGTGTGTGTCTGGTGTGTGTGTGTGTGTGTGTGTGTGTGTGTGTGTGTGTGTGTGTGTGTGTGTAAGTGGATGTGACTGAGATAGATGACCAGTAGTAAATAGAGCTATACCTCACAGCCAACAGTGAGCAAGGCCACTGGCCACACAGCAGGATAGTGTAACTCCTGTGTGTGTGTGTGCGTGTGTGTGTGTGTTTGTGAATGCGCGCGTGCGTGCGTGTGTGAGCACGGGTATTCTAAACACTCGAAGTAAAGTCTTTCTTGATTCTTTATCTGAAGGATCAGCTTGTTTTCGATTATAAACAGTGTTTTTATAATTTATGCCATTGGAAGTATTTTCCAGTGGCAGCCTTAATCAAATTCAGAGATCTTCTTCTGGTTTACAAAACATTGACAAGGAGGGCTCCTGCCTATCTGGGATCCCTCATCCAGGTCTATGCTGCTTCTCGCCCACTACTCTCTGCTTGTGAAAGACGCCTGGTGCTTCCAGCCTAGCGTGGCTCCAAATCTCTAGCCAGACTCTTCTCCTCTGTTGTGCCCAAATGGTGGCATGAATTACCTAGCTCTATATCATCCATAGAGTCCCTTTCTACTGTAAGGTCTGACCCTTCTCCTCTTTGCCCTGAGGAGTAGACTTAGTTAGAAGGTCTAAGACCCGTTATTAGTCAATATTAAGCACTGATCATTCACTGCAAAAACTGAAATCTTATCAAGTGTTTTTGTCTTATTTTCAGTAGAAAATTCCTTTTTAGACTCAATATGAGCCAAATTCACATGACCAATCCAGAAAAATGTCTTGTTTAAAGTTATTTAAGGACAAAAATGAGTTCTGAATTGCTCGTAACCAGTAAAAAAATCTGCCAATGGAACAAGAGAAAAGTTACTTGTATTAAGACATTGTTGTAGTCTCAAGGAAATTTTCACGCAATTTTTTCTTGTTCCATTGGCAGATATTTTTTTACTGGTTACAAGCGATTCAAACCTCATTTTTGTACTCTGATAACTTGAAACAAGACATTTTTCTGGATTGATAAGTTGAAAGTGGCTCATATCGAGTATAATGAGACAATTTTTACTTAAAAAAAGACAAAAACACTTGATAAGATTGCAGTTTTTTGCAGTGTTGAATGCTGTTGAAGTTTGAACTATATTGTTGCAGCAATAAACTGTGGTTAGTTATGGCTACATTACTCTACATGGAAAAAAACTTTTTGCACTAAATGGCAACACCTGGAGCCAAATAACTTGTAGCAGTTTGTCACACCAACTGAGGATTTCCCTTCTGTCAAAATTCTTGCTTGGTTGTTGTACGCCGCTTTGGACAAACATGTCAGCAAAATGAGACTGTAGAACAGTAACAACTCAGTATAAAACCTTAAGTCTGTTTGAGTTTTTACTTCTTTCAAATCTTTTTCACAGTGCAAAAACTGAAGTACCTCGAGTGTTATTTTGTAAGAAATCATTTTAGATTTAAAAACAACTTAGAGACATCTCTTTGAGAATTAATATGTCACTTCAAAGAGACTGTCCACTTAACAGGGTTATAAGATAGAAATAGACCTGGATGAAGAAAAGTTCTCAAGCTTCTGCACAAACAACAAAAGGTATGGATATGACAAGCCCTCAAAGTGGGGTGTTTTGCATCAAAACAGGGTGTAGTTTTACCCTAAACTCACCGTGCATGATGAGGCCTTGGCACAGTCCTCTACCAAATGCTGAAGCTCCAAGATCATTGAACATATCTGTCGCCTCTTTGCCTCCAAAAAATTGTGAGTTAGCATTTTTATTGTAGCAGCTGCTGCCTTAACTGAGACCATGTCAGTGTCTTACACAGTCTATGGTATCAACATCAGCTCAGTGTGGTCCATTTCAGACATAATCCCCATTGATTTTGACTGTTAGCTGAAGGTACACACACCTCTGCCAGTTGAGAGCAGCTCACCTGAACCAGGAGTGACAGAAAATCGTAGAATGTCAGGAGAAGTCACCAGTAATTGTCAGTAATTCGCCGCTCTAATCGCCCGGAGAACACATTCAGCAGTTATTGCCTTTCAATTATCTCCGATTATGAATAAATTATAGAGCAAACAGAGCTGATGTAATTTGTGGGAAGCTTTTATTTTCATACTCAGTGTTGGATCTACAAATTGGAAAATGGACGAGGTGGGATTTGGATGGAGCTCAAGGAGGATGGCGCCGACGTGGAGCAGAGAAGAAATAAAGGTAGAAGGAACTTTTTGTCTTATCACCCTTCTTAATTTATGGGATTGCAACATCACTGAACTTGAAAAGTAACTTGATAAACTCCTACTTTCTGCAAATAATCTCTTTTTGATTTCTTTTTCTGTGTGCAGAGGAGTCGTTAACACACAGAGAAGCAGCTGTGTTGGATTTTTTGTTTCCAGTGGCTGTAAAAAAGATTAAACAGCCATTTAATTTCAATGTTTATTGCAACTTTTGCTCCCTAAAGACTGTGCGCCCGTCACAAACAGGTAGAGTAACCAGGTGTTAAATGCAGTACAGAGGATGCAGCAGCAGAGCGGTGAACATGACTGATGGCGTCCTGTCTGTGTGTGTGTTCATGTGGCGTGCCTTAATAATGACACCATGAGATGGCTGACACATCTCCTCTGCCTCTGAAGAGACCATTTTAGTGGGGATTTATTTTGTGGAATGAATTACCCTGTATAATTAAAAACCTTAATCTCTTTTTTCCCCTCAACAAAACAATTTTGTTCAAACCCAGAGAAGCAATCCAAAATTAATTTACCGCACCACTGAGTAGTATTAATGCTGTGCCAGTCCCTCCCCCCTTAGCCACCCATCCACATCCTCATCTCTTACATGGGTTATGTGATATGAGATGATAGGCAGTGTGTTGTAACATGGGATGTTCCCCGTGTAATCATCAGGAGCAGAACAATACACAGAGGACGGCGGGTATTAGCTCTAATAGACTGTCCTGTGGGGGACTATTGTCTGACGTGTGTGTGTGTGTGTGCAGGTTTGTTCAGCTTTAGCCTTTCTCGTAGTACGACTCGCTCATGTACGCCATTAAGGGGCCCGGAAGGAGCATGTCACGCTGCTTTTCTGCTTTACTCCACTCATTTTAATGCGGCTTTGTTTCCTGATTTATCAACCACTTAATGAGCGAATCAGTCACTCCGTCCAAATCTACAAAAAAATCCCGTCTACCTCAGGATTTTCTTGGTGCTTTGGCTTCTAACTGCGAACTCATCAGAAATATAACTGCTGGGACATAAAGAAGAATATTCAAAGTAATAATAATCAGAGAGATTCAAACAAAGCTTCATAGTTGTATTTGCAGTATGATAAAGTGGAGGATGGTGGAGCCATGTAAGAGTCGAGCTGAAGAAACTGGCTCTGCAGCTCACTTGTGTGTGAAGAAGCATTTTTCAGCTGTCAGAGTTACAACAATGGCTGAGCTCCAGAAGCACCGCTGCAATTAGAGGCTTTTCTCCAAGATGCCACCAAAGGGACAGAGACTGAAGGTTTGAAATTCTTGCTTTGCATCAGGCTGGTAACGTCTAGGATTAAAAAAAATGAGCACTAAGTCAGGTTCTAACTGCTTATCAATACTGCTTGCACTGATTTGTACCTTGGGGCCCTTAGCTTCTGCTCCCCCTGCCTTGGCTTTCCATGCATACACATGGAAGGAAGGAGAGGTGTGCTCTGCCTGCCTCAGGCTTTGACATTCCCATACGGAAGAGCAGGGAGGTCAGGAGAGATTTGGAAACCAAAAAGCAAAGTCAATTCTTTCTTTTGTTCTGTGTACTAAGCTTATAATCAATAAAGTATTTCTGATTCTTGTTGGAGGGTATTCTGTTTTATTTTTGGTGCAAATCAGGAATTTTGTCGTCTCTTCCTTGAAAGACAATGACCAACCGTGATGCTGGTAGGACAGGCTCTTAGAAGTACCACGGCTTGTTCCAGCAGCTCTTTAGTCTAATAAATAAGTCCAGTCAGCTAACACCACAAATAGCATCTGATTCTGCAGCAAACACTGCCATTAACTATTTAATTAGCCAGCTAATTAATTAGCCTCAAGCGTCGACAGTAAAACTCTGATAACTGATAGCATTTAAAAGCTCAAAGTCTCTTTCCAGCTCCACCTGCTCCTCCACATATAGTCAACTTCCATGATGCCACAGTGAACTCCCATTGGAGCTACAGCAGATCATTTTATCAGTTTGTGTTTTGGATTAAGGAAATGGAAGACAATCTACGTAATATCCCTTAAATGAAATCCAACTCTTTTCTTAAGGGACCAATCAGTAACTAGTCTGTCCTGCACAGCGAGACCACCGAGAACCCTCTGGGGTCAGAAGAAGCTGCTAAATCAGCTGAATCTATTGTCTTGGACAGTGGCGACGGAGGGGATTGTTTAGTACACAATGGAAGGTGATGACAAAGTGCTGCAGACGAGGATCAATGCTACGAGGTGTGCATGACTGTTTTTCCTCTTCCTGTGTGTCGATGCGGTGTGTGTTGTGTGTGTTCCCTGGTTACTGTAGTGGAAAGGGAACGGGGGATGTGAGGTGGGACGGGGGATCGATGAGGCATTTGTTTTGTTTAGGTAAATGATGTGGTGGAGATGGACAACAGCACTCTGTCTTCTGTCCCTAAGGAGACGGAAGACAAATGGCTATTAGTGTCCCATCATCCTTCTCTCTCTCTCACACACACACACTCACACACACTCTTCCCCTCACTCAATGGGACTGGCATTGTGCTGGGTAAGCCTGAGAGCCAGACTAGTGGACTTTGATGCTCTTTTCGATGTGTGGGGCTGTATAGGAAGCCAAATTTAGTCTGGCGTCTGATGAACAGTATTGCGGGCTGTACTGTACGTACTCTGCACCTTTGATCATATAATTGAGCCTGGGTTAAAAGGGACGGGGAGAGAGTCAGCCTTCATCATGGTTTAATCAGCCGTCATTATGCAGACCAGACAAAAAATGTGAAGGGGCAGAACTTGTTTAGACAAGGAAAGGTCTTACAGCTTTTTTAAAACTTTGACAGCCAAAGAGCGTACTCCTCCTAGACTTTGAATCCTTCAACTTAAGGCTTATTTTTGCTCCATTTGAAAGGTTAGAGCCTTCTGACAGTGCTCTATGTTCATTCCACTCTTATTTCAGCACGTTTTCTTGAAGCTTACGAATGGGGACCAAACTTTGCAGTACCACAAAGAATTTTGGTTGCAGTAGTTTGAAAAGAGAACACTCATCTTACACCAAACTTCAACCAGATCCAGATCCATCTGGTCCATCTCTGTTCTTTCCTAATGTGATGACTCCATATAATAATTCAATTTCTGTTATAATAAGCAGAGCCGGACTTGGTGTCAACAGGTGGATCAACACTGATGAAGAGGGGCTTGTCCCAAAGTGACAATGGGTGATGACAGACAAGGGGGGATGGAGCTTACGCTTAACAAGGCAGGGACAAATCTGGTGGATGTCCAGCAATAGCTGAGTCTGCATTGAGGGAAGCAGACTACAAGATGTCATCCAAACATTAGCTGTCCAATCTAACATGTAAATGAGTGGCGGGTTGATTTATAGCATTGAGCAAGTCAAATACCTACAGAGAAACACTAAACTTTTATACCTGTGAGTCGAGCACTAAAGGGCAACTTCGGTGCGCGTGCTCATATACTCACTCAGACAAACATTGTGCAGCTCGGAGTCCTTCAGAAGTTATTTAGATCCAACCGATTTTAGCCGCACTTAGCGGGGGCCACGGCAAGGGAGCTTCAGCGCAGGACATAATCTCTGCAAAATCGTTCATTTTGGCTATATTTTTTCATCCATCGCCAGTGTCATCATAAAGTCAGCTCATCTACCGTCTCGTGCCACACAGTTGTCCAGCTAAGGTCAAAACTCAGACATAAAATCACATCAGGGGATCTAGTCTTGTCTGCGTATACATTCAGAAAAAAGAGTTGGACTTCTGGCTGAGAACATCCCACTCCGCTTCAATTGGCAAATCAATTGATGTGTTGAAGCACAGCTTCTTTATTTTTTATTGTCCCCTCCCCCTCTACTGGGTGAAATTTGCTCATGCTGAACACTCAGGTGTTCCTGGACCTTTCGAGTCTCACCAAATCCAACCACAGTCCAATAGCAATCACATCATCTAGTCCTGTAAATCGAGCTATGCTCAGTCCATTTTCAGTCCAACTAAGCTGTTTACAGGCATCTTGCCAATCCGATCTTGTGCTGACTAAGCTCACACTCCACTTTCTTAAGCTGCATGTAAACGTACTAAGTGATTTCTGTGTTTGGATATGTTCAAGAAGGGAATGCTCTCTGTTTAAGAACACATTCCCCAAACAATCCAGGTGTAAAAACATCTGTATTGAGATGCTAAAGTGATGACACTTGATTTCGGTGGATGGTGAATCTTCTAAACTGGCATCAAAATGCAGAAAAAAGGTTAATGAGCTTCCTTACCTTCACTGTAACGCCTCTGCATCTTCATCCAGCAGCTGTGAGGAGAGATGAGTCCTCAAACATCGATGGACCTGCAGCACGCTCTGGGTTTGTTTGGTCAGGAAAAAAAACGGTTTCGATCTAATCTGGCTTTCACAAAGAAATATATACCTATATGAAGTGAAGTGGTCAGACATCGAAAATGCTCAATCGAAGCTCTGGAAGATGTGCAAAATAAAAGTGTTGAAGCTGGACCCAGAAGATGAGAAATCTATCCAAAGAAAGTGAAGAGAAAGGAAACCTGAACCACTAGAAGGAGCCATTTATCTGTGAATCAGAGGGCATGCTGGGAGACAAAACACTCTTACAGTAAACAGTTATAAACAAATACTTTAATTTTAGGGTAATTTATTTCTGTCTGATAATATGTAATTCCATCACATCTTCTTTTGACTCTGTGAAAAAAATGCTTCAGAAAATGTAAAATATGAAGTAAAGTTGATCTTCAATGACATCATATCTGACCCAGATCTAATCTCTATTATATTTATTAATAATTCAAATATAACACATTTTAATCTGTTTCTGCATCATTTTTAAAACCATCACTCTTTCTTATGTGTGCATGATCAGATTTATTTCTGCAGATGATGTAAAACCACATAAACTGCATTAATAGGTAACTTACTGAGGAAAGAAATGTTTATTCATATTAATCATGGTATTAATAACTGTAATAATAACTGTGATAATAATGTACCAATATCTGTAATAAATAGTATTGTTTCTTTGAAGCACATTGGGAGCATACAGAAATGAAATCGGGGAAGGAAACCAAAAGAAACCAACAGAAAGAACCGAACCGGGCGGGTACAAGAGCTGAACAGAAACAGTTTGGATTGCACAGGTCAAGTAAAGCCACAGCCACACATGAAGAGTCTTTTTGTTGTTCTAATATACAGTAATACAAGTTCTGCTGTTTACAGAGAGAAAGGGAGGATCTGTACAGAAGAAATACAAAAGCACATTGAAGCCTCAAACAGATAAAACAGACGGACGAATACAAACAGAATGGAAGGAAATTCCTCTTTTTCTTTCTCTTTTACTCACTGTCACCATTCAAACCTTTGTGCTTTGGGGATCTGCATAGGACTGGGAGGCTGTGGGGGTTTGGGGGAGTGAAGTGGGTGTCTGAAGGCAGCAGTATACCCACAGCACAAGACCGGGAACTGATCCCACAACCCGCATGAGGGCTTAGGCCTCCCACATGGGGCGCCTGTTTCCTTTCCTGTAGACAAGTCTGTTCGATGAGATTTAGATTTCAGATGTCAGTGGCACTGTGCCCTAAATATCAATGTTCTGGTGAACTCTCCAGTGTTGGATATTAAATATCTAGCCAGAATTAAAAAAAAAAAAAAAAAACTACAAGAGGGTTTTATTTTGTTCCATTAGGCAACTAAATTTATCTTCTTTATTGTTGGAGCTGCTTTGATTGGGTAATTTCGTAGATAACTAACGCAGTTAAATCACGAATATACAGAAGTTTTGCAATAAAGATGATGCTGAATGACCTAATTTTTATTTTCAAGACAAATTTGACAGAATTTGAGAAAAAAAATCTCTATTAAAATAAAAAGCAAACAAACAAACAAACAAAAAAAAATTAGAAGGAAAAGAAACAAAAACTTTTGCTTTTGGATTTAAATGTTAAGTTTTCTGATTGTAAAATGGCCCTAAAATTTTGTGTTGAGATGCCCAGTTTTCATTCTCCTGCACTGCATCATATCTACATTAAACACTGTTTTTTTTTTTTTAGCTTAAATAGGTTGTGCACACACTGCTCATATTTTCTTTTAAAAGAAGCAAGATGATACATTTTACAAAGAAACTTGTGCAGACAATCAAAGTTGATGCAAAATGAAATCCTGTGTCCTACTTTGTCTCTGCAGAGAGTATACTGTTGCTTTCCATGTGGAGGTCAGTGGGCAGGGGAGGTAGGTGTGGTTGTGGGGGTGAAAGGAGGGGACTAAGGGGGAGGTGAGGTCTGTTTGCCAGGAGGTTTTTCAAGGATAATAGCTGCTTAAGGGCTTGCATCTGAGGTATACACATTATACTGAAACATAGGGAGAGTTTTGCAGAAGACCCATTCAGGTTTTGGTAGGAAGCTCAAGGATTGTTTGTATAGTATGTGCACCGTGGAGCGGGTGTTTCCATCAGGGTGGAGGGCTCTGCAGGGGGGAGGATGGAGGGACTCAGGAGGACATGCTAGCTGGAACAGAACGGTTTTCTCAGGGTTACAGTACTCAGCCACAGAGAATACCAGCGCTGAAAGAAAGCTGCTTCACACCCTTTTTTTAATCTCCGACTGCTAATGAATGGACAGCATTTACAGTACGTGTAAACAGGACAGAAGTGTTGAACCAACAGCAGGAAGAACAGAAAAGTTTAGGATGAGAAGCAGAGATCTGAGGATACCTGGATCTCTCCTAAGATTGACATCGTTAGTTGTTTTTCAGTAGTTTTTTTTCTGTTTGTTTTCAGTAAAGTCCCAGTCTGTTTTTCTTTTTGTTCCACTTTAACGGATCAGAAGTGGACTGCTGTGGGTCGGTGGTGGACAGGTATTTTTAAAAAGTCACTCCACCAGATGCTCCCACACACCCGTGTAGTCTTTGAAGAAGTTTTAAGAAGTCCATCCAGAGAACAGTCGAGCACTGTAAGAACTGTTTCCTCCAATTTGTACAGCTGACACAGCAAACATAGAGGGTATACCCGCTCTGACACACAAAATCCAAATCTGACTGAAACACAGAGAAATGAATCCTCGCCAGCGAAGGAAGAGGAGGAGGAGAGAATGTTTAACTTCTCCTGCTTTGCTTAAGATCTGAATGAGGTGGACAAAATAACAGGAACAAAACAAAAGCTCTGAATCTGTCATATCTGCAAAACAAGAAAGTTCACTCCTCAAATGCTCCACAAATACAGTCCTCATGCAGGCAAAGATGTGCCTCCTCCTTCCTAACCCCATCACTTTCTCCTCTGTAACCTTTGGTCACTCTGTGCACCAAGATTTTGGGTTAATTTTTGGATTAGGCTTCCAGGAAATCCAAAGCATCCTGATTAAACCACAGTGCATCCAATAGTGGAGCCGTTAGCACCAAGCAAAGCTTCATCTTAATTTTGGCATAAGTGGATGCTTTTAGGAGTAGGATGTCCATAATTTGTGAGCACATAAAGTTGAAAACAGCTTGAACTTTGATCAAAGTAAGCATATATCTTGGCCACACCTTGCTCAAATGTTTGCTGATCAGTCGTGTTTGCAAGCTTTGCTGGCTCCAAAATAACCTCCAAGGCTTTACATTGGTAGCTCTTTCAAATCTGCATACACAGTCTACAGGAAGACTCTTGCACTGTGCAGAAAGGACCCGTCAAGCTGCAAACTGTTCATGGCTATAACAGGTTTTAGAATCCTGTTCACACTTAAGCAGTGATGCTGATACCTGCCAAAATGTCTGTTTCCTTCATTTCGTCCACCCCATGTACCACCAGTGAGAGTGGATCCACTCACTTGTATTCTGCCTCTTCCTCCTCCTCCTCTCCACCCCCCACATTGCACCACACACAGCACCTTGATAACGCTCAAGGGGGGTGGGAGACAAAGACAGAGGGAGAGAGAAGAGACGAGGAGAAATCTCAGGAAGAAAAATCAATATTTCAAAAAATTTCTTCTAATCTTCCCCTCCTCCATCTCGTCTTTCTCTGGCACACAGGACAGGCCGCTCCCCCCACCCTCTCCTTGTTCTTATCAAATTTGAAAAGCCTGGCTGCGAAAAATTCGGACTGACCCCGTAATGATTACACATCTCTGTCTCTCCGACTGGATCCCACACTGGCTGCAGCGCTCTGGTTTCCCTTTTTAAATCCATACTTCCTTTTCTTGCTCTCCCTACTTCGACCATGGCGTTACAGTCTGTCTGGGTCAGCAGAAGAAGAAGAAGTCCAGCATATTATCAGAAACATTTTTGCTATATCATTTACACATGTATATAATTTACAGAATACTGTTTGTTTTTTTTAAGTATATAGAAAACAACAACATCTACCTAAAAAGTTTTACATTCAGTAGCTGAACCAAAGGGAAACCCAACGAATGTCAACAGAAGAAAACATCACACAAGTAGAAACCTCATCATACATCGACAGTGCATTGAATCCTGCATGAAAGTTGGAAATCAAAGGCAAACTTATGTCCAAGAGTTGCAGATCACAAATAGATATATCTATATTCATATATAAATGTTTTTTTCTTCTTACTGGTAATACAATAAATACAACATTAGTAAATGGCTACAACTGACTCTCCGACCATGCCTGACAGCATGTTATTAGTACAACGTTTAAATATAGAAGGATGTCACTAAAGTAGAGATCCATATAAATAGAAAGGTTTAAAGAGACTCTTAGGAAAACTTTGTGACACTTTTTTAAGACTTCACACGGGGCGTTTCGCTCCCTCGTATCCCACCATCGCTCCCTTCTTGGTGGTGGAAGTCGAGGAAGATGGATGGAAGGAGTTTCCTCTGACACTCCCAAGCGGACAGCTCCCATGTTTCTAATTTGTACAACCCACTCGGACTGCCGATTCCACCCACCCCCACCCCAGCCCACCCAACACGATGTACAAAAGCAGTTTACTACACAGCACAGCCACCTCAAACCACAACACTACAATGACATGTTTGGTCGTGATGTCAGGGGCCGCTGGGCGTCCAGCAGACACGACGTACTACTCAAGCTTCAGCTCCGCCTTTTTTAATTTTTTTTACATCCGACAGAGAGCTCCGACAAACGCAGGGATACTTATTTACCTAAATGCTTATTTTTGGAGTCTAAAGACGAAACTAACAGGTAGTTACGACTACACTACTGCAGTTTGTTAGTGGAAGACAGGCTGAGAAAGCTCTAAAGATTACTCCTCTTAGCGACATGTCTGCTGGACCAGCTACCCCCAAACCCCTCTACACACTCACACACACACAAAAGACCAGCCACACATACACACCAAGTCTACACCCTCCTCGACACCTCTGCCCAGTCCAGCAGAGGGTCGGGGGGAATCAGAAGACAGGATCTCCTCAGCTCTCCTCCTTCTTCGAACGACATTTATCCCCAAGTTTCTTTTTTTTGTATACATACTTACTATATTACACACATATAATATATCATATGTATATACGTACATTAGTGTTTGCTCTTTTTGGAAATCATAAACTTAAAAAAGTTTACAAAAATAAAATGTTTTATGGTGACCTCTCTAATTGGTCTCTTACGCTTAGCAAGGCTTGTTTTTCAGGGGTCAGAGCCAGCAGGCTCTTGTCCCCCCGGACTACAGGCTCAACGGTTCAGGCCCCGATTCAGAGCAGGTCCACAAACATCCATCGTCCATTTGTCAGATCCTCTTTCGTTCCTGATAGAAGGCCGGGCTCCTTTACAAATCTGCTGTCTTTGTTTGAGTTGATGTTTTTTTTAAGCGTCCTTCTGTGTCCACGTTGTTCTTCTCTTTTTTATGTTGATGTCCATCTGAACTCATCCCTCTAGTCTTTCTTTTATTTACTACAAAAAGAGAGAACAAGCAGGTCAGTGTAAAGCAGATCTACATTTGAGGAAGATGATTTTGTTTTTGTGTGTTGAGTGTTGAGTGTGTGGGACAAAACGTTCATAAATATAAGGACGAGTTAAACAAAAACCACACCTTTCATTGTTATTACACCTGTGTCCCGAGTCTTTGAGCACAGGACAGTCCTGACTTTCTCACAAAGAGGGAACAAGCAGCTCATCACACTGCAGCATCAGACGGAAAAGCAAAGAGGAGTGAAGGAGAGACCGAGGCCGGCTATTTCCTGGGAGGCTCTCATCTTTGCAGAATGCCTTTAATTCTGGGAGATGAGCAGAGGTGCTGCGTGTTTGAGTGTGTGTGTGTGAGTGTGTGTGTGTCGGGGGAGGTTGGATCTTCAGAAGCAAGAACAGAAGAAGCCGACTTTAATTTCAGCATAGCTTTGTAGTTGCTCCGTCCCGCCCCTCCAAAGAAAGACAAAGAGGCAGAGACAGAACCTGCTACACCACTGAGTCGCCAATCACAGCCAATAACGGCCTCCTCTTGTCTCAGCTCAGCTCCCTCCCAGATACATTTTCATATCAGGGCCTTTGTGAGGATTTAGCCTCAGAGGGGAAAGGAAGAAGGAAGGGTGAAATAGGGGAAAAGAAGTTTGGAGAGTCTCGCTGAGAGCTGTGCTGAGCTGACATCGATGTTAAACACTTTGGGCAAACACTTCCAGCAGATGTTGATGGTTTGAGAAGTCTTTGCCACCCCCAGGCCTACTTCAGCTTCCTGAACTATCACAAGCAAACTTGACTCAATCTGTATACACATTTATCCATACGCCCAGGGAGGAACTTGTCAGTGAGGGGAAAAATGACTTTGGTTGGAAGAGTTTTGGCCTGAACAGTTTGGGAGCCAAAGGATATTGGTTCACTGGTTTCAATGCAATTACAGAGTCACTTCGCTCTCATTTTGCTGGTGATTTTACTTCTTTATTTCTTGCTGAAAAAAAAAAACTGGTCTTAGAAGTCATCCCTACACTTCAACCTAGGTCTTCACATCTCAAGTCTAGAGCTGAGCCTCAGAGCTCAGGTGTTTGGTTTCTGGTGTAGCCAGAGGTTATTTGCGCAGAGACTTCCCAAATCATTACCTGCATTTGTTATCAAAGGTACCATGAAATGTATCACAAAACCCCTCAACTTCACTTCCTGAAATGCTCTAGGTCTATTATGGCCCCTGTCAGGCATAGGCCAAGGGAATCTTACTACTCTCTGCAACTGGTGCACCTGCTTCTTATTTTCTGCAACCAAGTGACTTAAAGCTCAAGGTTGGAGATGAAGTCCAGGGAAGACATCTTGTAAAACGCTTAAATAAATGTAAATAAAGTCAGATAAGGTTTTTGACTCAGATAGAGATGACTATAAAAACACAACTTTGTCCCTAGGCTTGTTTCTGAATCCATTTGCCAGTGCTGTTACTCCAGATAACTTTTACTCTATACCTCAGTATTAGAGCTACTCCTACAATCTTTGTTGTGGGGTTTGGGTCTGAGTCTTGAACCAGTGACCGTCCCAGCTCCTTTCAACTGAGCTTTCGGCACAACTGATATCAATGTGACCATTTAAGGCATTGTTATTGATTTTGCTGTAATCCAATTTCAGAAGGTGGCATACTGTTCTGGTTCATTTTCCCATAGCTTCATTTGATTTTCTCAGCAGGAGATGATAACTGTCAAAACATACAAAGGTGTTTCCACTTCAAATCTGCTGCTGAGCCGAATGAAGCTACAGGAAAATTAACATCTACAGGGTAACGAATCATGAATTCAGAATTGAAAACAGGAGATGTAAACAAACAAAATATTATTTTAAAAAAAAACTAATGTTTAAAATTAAATATCGGAAAAATGGAAATTATAAGAATTATTATCATTATTATTATTATTATTTTTATTTTATTATTATTAGTATTATTATCATTTTTATTATTATTATCATTATTTATTGATTTATTTATTTAGTCATTAATTTTATTCAAACAAAATATTAATTTTATTCAAAACTGATGTTTACAATTAAATGTCCAAAAATTATATAAAAAGGATAATAATAATAATAATAATAATGATGATAATAATAATAATAATAATAATAATAATAATAATAATAATAATAATAATAATAATAATAATAATAATAATAATCATAATTATAATTATAATAATGACAATTATTATTATTATTATTATTATTATTAATTATTATTTGTTGATTTATTTATTTATTTAGTTATTGATTTATTCATTTATTTGATTTTATTTTTTCATGCATCAGGCTCTAGATACTGTTTTTGTTCAGTGCACAGGTTGCACATGTGTTCATCTGCATGTCTGCCCACATGATGCTTTTACTGTTAGCCTCTTAACTGACTGGAACACTAGGTCTGAGATAAAAATCTTATTGTTATAAAGTATTTCTGAGTTTATCAGACACATGCAGTGATGAAACAAAATGAATGAGTCTCCCCATTAAGAGAGAAGCAGAACACAGTTACACAAAATGCACAGGTCTGTAATTTCATAGATATTGATCCTCATAAATCCTCTGGTAATAGGGACTCAATTTGGACTCAAGCTTAGGTAAGTGGGACTTGACTTCACCACAATTCTGTCATCCCTTTGAAGACATTTGTCAGGTAATAAACAGAAGGAAATCCTGGCCAGAGTATCAGTCATCCAGGTATTTCTGAGCTGCACCAGAAAGCTTCAGCCCACAGGGCAAATCATCGTCAAACAACAGCCAATTTAATTTGAGGCCAACCTTCATTCTTCCTTTCCATCCTCAACTCTACAAAGATCCCAGCAGGCTCTCCCTGACTCTACACCTGTCAGAGCATGAGCTGAATTGTGGGTGACATTTCAAACCGCCTCAGTCAGTCAGTCTAACTCTGGAAAGCGAGAAGGTGGAGGAGAAAGAGCTTTAGAGGAGAGAGATGAAGCAGGATCATCAGTCAGGTCTCAAAACTCAGGAGGCGTTCATACAAGTGATAGGAGAACATAAGAAAGAACACACAAGCATCAACCTGACAGGTGTTAAAATTATAATGTATAATTATATGTTAGTATATACAAATCTGAGGAGTTACAGTTAGATATGATATATATTTTTCCCAAGTAGAGACAGTAAAAGAAATAAATCAGTGGTGCATTCACTGATTCTGAGCTAACAGAAGAATTAATCTTTGCATTGCAGAAATATGCCGCTAAAGTCAAGCAGATAAAAACATGTCAGAGTATCAGAGGAAAGGAAAAAGTGAATTACAGAATAAAACTGAACACAGAGAGTTTGAAATAGGAAAACAGCTTCTTAAATCAGTAAATACAATACCAGAGTATAGAAAGAAAAACACACAGCACATGTTTGAACTACACAGCTTCTGTTTGGTTATTTTTTCATATAAAACATTTATCTCTAAAAATCCCTCAACATGTAAACCCACACAAAACAAAACGAGAGCACAGATTTTAAAAGCTGTCGAAAGGGGAACAGAGAGAGGAAAAAAAAGAGTCTGTAGTGTACGGGCATGAAAAGCACTCTGGAGATTGCTTGTGCGCTTCTCCTCATATCTGCACCTCAACTCTGGAACAGTGCTGTGATGAGTCCTACTATGGCTTTATAAAAAATATGTGGCCTTTAAATTGGCTCCCTTGTGGCTGCTTTGATAGTAGAGGCCGGCTCTGTTCATAAGTCTTTTGACTCTGGCTCTGTCACCCACAATCCCACAGAGGGAAGTCTGTGTGGCTTTCTGCTGGAGCCACAGTCATTTACAACAGAGACGGACCCCGAGACCAACACTGAGTCCACGTGTGTGAGTCTATATATGGAAGGAAGAGGGCTTAATAGCTCTGAAATTAATAAACTTCCAAAAGCTTTTCATTTGCATTCAACAAATTTTGGAGACAAGTGTTTGGGGCTAGAAATCCTTTTGTTTTGTAAATATTGTACCAAATAAAACTCATCTAAAGCTGCTGTGATGAGCTTTGTGTAGATTTTGGTGCTCACCTGTAGATTAAATCACATCTACAAAATCTTCAATGTTTTTTTTTAATGCGTCCATATATTGGACGGTTGAGTTCCACCTGATCTGTGTCTGGTCCATCTCCGCTTTCGTCATGCCATCAGATCTGATCTGTTTCATTACTTGTTTACATCCTGTAGCTCTGTATTGTTGCATTCCAGCTGTGTCTCAGATCCAGTCAGGCCAGAGCAATGATGCAACAGTCTGCACAGAGCAGACGGAGCAGAACTGTCAGGAAGTCAGGCACCAAAGTAACAACATAACATCCGGTTGTATTTGCAAATAAATGTTGTGCTAAGATGTTTTTCACTTTGCTTAGACAGAGAACTGTCAAAATGAGCGGAACCAGGTCTGAGGTCAACTGGTTAGAGGTTTTTAGAGGAGATTAAAGACACCATGAGTGACAAGGAGGTTTGACAGGAAGTCTCATGTCCAGTGTTCAGCTCCTGACAAAGTAGCTGTCAGGTGTTGACAGACGAGGGAGAACAGAGTTAAACTGCAGCGGAGTGGAGACAGATTGGACGCAAATCTGGTGGAAGTTCGGCCAAAGTCTCAGCTTTGTTGGAGCCCAATATGTAATAACAACCCAAAATGCAACATGGACCTGATATGCAATAAAAAGAATTGGGGTTTTTATTAAAACCAATGCTGAGCCCAAAACATAATAACCTTTTGTCCAAAATGTTACAACTTGTTACATTTCAGGTTTATTTCACTGAATTACATTTTGGGATCAGCACTTTTGTTACATTATCAACAAGTTGGACATTGTTACAAATCCAGCTCTAACAAGCCTGCTTTTATTTATTTTATTTTTATTATCTAGTGGTCACAGCAGGAAACTGCTATCCTCTTGCTTTTTCTAACAGTGAAATAAATCACTGAGAACTCAGGTAAAAAAGTTTATTTTTTATACTTGTTGGACTCCAGCCTCCTCAAGACAGTTATAAAGAGGAGTGCAACAGATCACGAACCTTGTGGTCCGAGTTGGGTTCCTTTTCAGACCAATTATGTAGGAAATCAAGTTCTTGATAGTAGTTTTTGAAAACTTGAATTGTAGGAGATTGTTTGCCTTAACTGAGCCACACAAGACTCTGTTTGTTCATGTTTGTTTGTCCAGCCGCTTCGTCCTCCGGCTCGGCCTCTGTGTTTTAGTGATGTCATAAAAACAAGAAGCAGACTAACAGTCGTTTAAACTTCTGCTCTCAATTCCCCAAACTGAAACGAGCTCAAACAAACAGAGGAGCAGCAGATAAAAAGTAAAGCGTCCTGCCCGACAGCGGGGAGACATAGAGGTTATTTAGGAGACGTTGCTGTAGACAGAAGGGGACCTATGGCTTAACAAAACACACCTCACACAGTAATGTGACCACAGACACACACAGAGGCTTCAACTAAAAACAGAAACAGTTTTCAGTCTTTTCGTCATATAAAATGTTTCTAATGTCTAACCCCAAACCACATAGAAAAAAGAAGAATATCTGTTTTTTAATCTTCTTATATATATATTTTCTTCTTCTGTTGTATAAGAACCTACTGTTAATATCACTCTAAGTAAAAGACTAATAAATACTACACTATTACACTTGTTTCTATAATACACAAATACATGTAAAGAACTTTCACAACCTTAGGACAAACAGATTTAAAAACTGTAAAGTGCATGGAAGAGCGATGGATAAAATCAAACAGAATTAACTTTTTTTTTTTTTTTAATATTTACATTAAAAGTTATGAAAGCAGTTGATATCCCATCACCACTGACATACATTCTTCTCTGTAGAGTAAATGCTTAAGCATGTGTCCTGTGTTAGAGTGCATGTATTTACAAGTTTTTATTGTAAAATCATAAAGACACATAAATCAGATTTTTTTAACAGCCTTGTTGTGGTTCAAGGTTACCTTTGTGTCATGTTTATCTTTTAAACTGGTAGATGCTGGTTTTAGCTTAGCCTGTGTCTCATTGGCTCAAGAAATAATCTTTAAACCGATCAGAAAGCCACACTAGAACAACCTGTGAGGGGGGAGGGGTGAAAATAATTGTTTGGCCCTTATCATTTCCCGTATTCCCAAGATAAAACACGGTGCAAAACAAATTGGATTATAGTCTATGATCAGGAACCTCTCTAGCACCTAGCTTCTAGTTTTCTAGTTCATTGTTTTGATGCACTTAAGTCAGGTGATATAGTGTGTTGGAAAAAGTAGCAGCAGCCCCTGGAGTTGAGGATTAAAGAAAAAAAATACTGCAGTTCCTTAAATGTCCACTTGAGGCTGTCTGCAAAAGCCATGGAACTCCCATTAACACCCATGCTAAAATGTGGATCTTTACAGAGATAATAAACATGTTTTCAATTTTTTCTTTCTTTAAAAAAAACAAACAAAAAAAACTTTGATCTGTGGATCCTATTTATTGATTTGTACCAATGTAGGGGGACTATTGCTTCAAAACCAGATTTGTCCTGTGCATGCAGCAATCATCTGCACTTCAGCTGCAGAGGGCCCCAGATTGCTGCAGCTGAGAAGAAGCAGAGCAGGAGTGAAACCCATCAGTCTGCTCCTGTGGTGGAAGTCTGCTGTAAAAAATGTGTGATTAAACAACTTAGGAAAATTTTAGGTGCAGGCTGTCCTGAAATTTCCTGGATTTTTAGAAATGCATGTGTTGAAAATTTGCCTTTGATACTCCTTTTGGTTCTCTGCAAAAATATTAACGCTAAAGGCAATAAAAGAATGTAGCTGCATGTTCAAAAAAAGGTTCAGTCATCTCCTTAATAGTAAGAAGGAGTGTTTTATATCTAATCCTCTATTTGTCAGGACACTAGCCTGACTAAACACTGCAGAGGGAAGCTGGGTAAGTAAAGCTGCACTGAGAGCAGAGGGCTTGTCTTCAGAGCCTGCAGACATGTTAGATTAAGGCCACATTTTGTCTGAGTAAAGAAAAATAAAGACGATGTGTGTTTAGACAGAGAGGGAGGGCTTTGTGCGATCCATATTTACTGTAACAAAGGCCTTATCCGTGTGTGAAGCAGCCAGAGAAAAGACAGTCTGCAGACAGACACAACAGTGACAGCAATAGACCAACTAGTGGGAACGTGCGTGCGTGCATGTGTGTGTTTGTGTGTGTGAGTCTAGTCAGCCTGGTATATCTTCAAATGAGATCAGTGCTTATTGACTGAGCTCTCTTATCTCTAATCTGTGGGGTAAATTGCCTCGGTTGCTGCTTCTCTTCCTACTCCCCTTTCTTCCTGCGCTACTGACTCCCCTCTTTACGATCCCATCAGACACAGCAGGCACAGATGCTATTTACTGGTGGGAGAGTTTGTGTGTAGAGGTGTGTGTGTGTGTGTGTGTGTGTGTAAGGGAGTGGGATTGGTGGATGACTGAATGCTTGGGTGTATTAGGTAGTGTTCCCTTTGCTGGTTTTGGCATAAATCTCCTGAACGATACAGCATGAGGTTCACATTAGAAACGCACTTCATAACTGGAGCTGCAACAGATCTCGAGTGTAGGCTGGATTAATTCAGAATTTTAAAACAAACCTTTATATATCTGTTCTTTTAAGAGTCTGGTACTGAACCTGATAGGTGTTGACTTTATTTTAACAATCTCATCACACAGGATGAAAGGTTTTTGGGAGCCCCTTTGTTTACATATTCCAAAGTTTTAGCTGATACAATTTAAGCCTAAAGAAACTTTATTTACTGCTAGAAAAAAAAGCATCCCTTTTGGTGGTAAATGATCATAGTTTTGTTTTGCCAAACACCCAAATTTGCTGATCTTGTTTTACATCATTTGATTTCCGAACCCAACACATAATTTGTGGAGTGAATCTAATCGAGCTTATTCTTCTCGCTGAAACTCTTGAGCAAACATCGATAAACTTTCATTAGATTACAATTTTCCTCTGAGTCACTTTTTCCAAGTCTGCAGGCTTCTGTCAAACTTCCCGGCCCTTCATCTTATTTTTCAATTCCCGTCATGTGTCAATCTTATTATTAAACAAAAATCATTACCAGGCTCTAAAAGTTGGCACCCAGCCTTTGAATCAGCCCTCTGGTGCTGAGCCAAGGTGGAAAAAGCCTTCCCTAAATAATGGTTATCTGGGGTTTTGATGGAGGGTGGAGGTTATTAGGTTGAGCAGTCTTTCTGTTCTCTGAATGACCCTCCAGGACTTATCAAGCTGCCTCTGCACTCCAGCCTGACAACCTCTTAAAACACACTCCACCTGGGGGTAGGAGTCACCTTGAGAGTCAATCTCCCACAGGAGAATGAGAGGAAAACAGACTGAGAAACTATTTCAGGCTGCAGCTGATACAAAAGAGTTTTAACTACAATGACTGAACATCCATCCTCTCAGCGGCTTCACTGCCTCCTTCTGTACATCTTTCTTCTTTATTGGTGCTGAATTAGAGCTCTGGGTGACAACTCATGCCACTGAAAACTAATCAAACTAAAGCGGGAAAGAGATCTTGTGTTTGCATTGAGCACCCTATATTTCCCTTTTTTACTTGACATCCAATAAGATGGTCTTCGGTTGTTTTGTCGCTGAAGGGCAACATCACAAACTGTTGTTTCTCTTCAACATGTTTCCCCAGAAAGAAGACTGATGCCTGCAGACAGAGACAGATCTACACCCAACTTAGACACAAGTTTAACGCCTTGATCTACACCTGTTTCTATTTCAGATGAAGTTAAAAGTCATCCCCTAACACTTATGAAGTAGATCTGTCCCACAGCTTTATCAGTTTGACAGTATAACTTTCTGAAATGTTTTGTAGCAGACCCACCAAACCCTCGGATGGACTGAAACACTTCCTGCTGGCACTTACATTTGCTTGGCACAAGAGAGGTTTGCTTAGCAAAGCTATGGATGTAAAGGAACCACGGGACAGGGTAACTGCACACACTGGGGCTCCTAAAATAATGCTTCACAAGCAAACAGAAAAGATCAGTGCAAGCACAAGCAAGAACTGTTTGAGTACGAGGGTGGAAAGCAATATGAAATCAACCTTTAAAATCAAAAGAATGCATATAATCATTTAAAAAATTATCATACTGTTAAATTATATGTTTTTCTTACATGATTTAAGCCTGACTTGGCCATTTTAGGAACACAGGAAGATGAGAAAAGCTACAGCTAATGAATTTGCTGTCACTATTGTGGTCTTTCTGGCTGCAGCTGTCCTGCAAAACTGGAAAAGCCTCACACGAATCTAACACAGCTGAGGGTTTGTGATGTAGATGCTGCAAGAACTTAGTCCTGATGCATCTGTAAGTGAGTTTATAATGGCTGCTTAAGGTGTTACACTGCAAAAAACTGAAATCTTATCAAGTGTTTTTGTCTTTTTTTAAGTAAAAATTGTCTTATTATACTCGATATGAGCCACTTTCAACTTATCAATCCAGAAAAATGTCTTAATACAAGTAACTTTTCTCTTGTTCCATTAGCAGATTTTTTTTACTGATTACGAGCAACTCAGACCTCATTTTTGTCCTTAAAAAACTTTAAACAAGACATTTTTCTGGATTGGTCATGTGAATTTGGCTCATATTGAGTCTAAAAAGGAATTTTCGACTGAAAATAAGACAAAAACACTTGATAAGATTTCAGTTTTTGCAGTGTACAGATGAGTCAACAAACCACGACTCCAAGTCAAGTCTGAGTAAGAAAAGAAGACTCTTAGATTTCAAAGTATAGCTCGTGATTTGTTGTTCCTCTGTCCCAAAACAACATTTTATTTGCAAATGCATACAGGGGAATAAGTTAAAATAATGTCAATGCTGGATTCAGAGTCCTACTCCAAGCTGAGTCTAGAGTTTGCATATTCAGGACTTAAGTTGAACTTGAGAGTAAACAGGTCCATTAAAGTTTGTGTCCTGATAGGTTTTTGACCCAGTGATATAAATAAAAAAATAGACAATAGAGTCCATTTTAAATGTGCATGAGGTTGCCCTACAGTGGACAGCTCTTTGATAATAAAAGGACAGCTTAAAATAAAACCTCACACAGTTTGCTTGATATTTAGTGAGTTATTAGTAGTTTGAGTTTGATTATATCAGAAAAAAAGTTGAATCTCTTGATTCAGGAAACAATCACAGAGCTGTTATCAAAGCCTACGAGCTGACTGCTACATCCTGGATGTGATCATTGCAGTTTAAGCATGAACATGGTGCTAAGCACATTCTGCCATCTGTCTGCTAAAAAGTCACGTTTGTGGTATTCCTCTGTATGCATGTATAGCACACTGAGGATTATTGCGTGGTATGTGCAGAGTATGGGGGGCCATGAAACAGTGTGAAGTGTTGTGTGGAAATAATGTAGTTTTCTCCTTTAAAGCCATTCAGCAGTAATGGGATACCTCCTGCCTCTGGCTCTGTGCCAACGATCAATGGACTCTAACACACTGCTGCCCAATCTGCAATGGATGCCATAGCTCTTCTCCACACCCTGCAAGACATCACTTCCTCCTGCATCCACATCCAGAGATACATCACTCTCTGGCTCTCACCTTCTGGGTTCCATAATGCATCACTTCCTGGTCTCCATTTTGTTTCAGTTTCACCTCGATTGGGGATCAACAGCTCTGAGTCCCGTTAAGTCGGTCTGAAACTCAGCTCCAGTTATCGGCTCTAGTCCTCGAATGACTCTTTGAAGGGTTGTTTTATTTACTTAAAAAGCCAAATCTAAAATGTGGTTCTTCCGCTGGAAAGGCTGGATGTTAATGCCTCTTATGCAAAGAAGAAATGACTAATGGAAGTAAAAAAAAAAAGGACGCCATAAAGGAGCTGAGCAACAAACCCAAACATTACAGAAGATTGATTAACAAAAAATAACAACATCTTTTTTCCAAAATGAGCACAATCATCAGTAACAACCTTTACACTCAGTAAGGAGGGAAGACTTCAGAACCAGTCTTGCATTTCAAGGTCACAATTGCCATCAGGAAGCGTTTTGTTTTAGTTTTCCATGAAGAGGGTGAGGTTTAGGGATTTTATCTGTTGCTGTTTTTTGAGTCTTTTTTTTGTTTCGAAGAAGCAAAAGGGGAGTTGGGAGTTGAGGGGGGGGTGTCTCCCTCTTTTCTAGTAGGGAGTGAAGCGACTGCACCCTCCTCTGTAAAGGCTAGCCTGCAACATCAAAGATGAAAAAAAAAACTCCAATCAGTATTCAGAGAATGAAGTTAAAGTTTTAAAAGTTTCTCTTTCCTCCAAAGAAACGTTCCTCCCTTTTTCCACTTGTCTGGTGAGATTTACAGAGAATGTGTGCACAAGTCCGTTAAAGCTCCTCTGAGGAGTTAACAGCTGGTTATAAAAGGGTTAAATAATTCTGATGCCTCATCATGAGCTGGAAGATATCTTTTGTTTTCTTTTTTAAAAATGCGCTTTCACATCTACTGTGAAATCATTTTTTGGTCCACAGGGGGCACCAGAGGCAACACAACCTAAAAGTTCCTTACAGGAGCTTTAAGAAACGTGGATACGTGTAAACTTGTGTGTGCAAATGAGCAACTCACATCTCAAATACAGCAGCTTGATCACATGACTACACCTCTCTAGCATCAGCAGTTGGAAAGCTAACCAAAACATATACTTTGACTTTCTTAGCAGGTTCCCAAACCTGTTGCAAAACAATTCCCATTTTATGAGTTTAATATACACAAAAATGACTAATGTGCTACAAAAATGGCTACGTGAGTTTTTGGATTTAGTATAACTTGGCTAGAAAAGCTCAAGTTAAATTTGCATCCATAGCTAATCTAAGTCATGACATCTGCAAAGCTAGTTCATGCATCAAACTCCAGCTGCATGATTTTCAATCTTGCATTCTTCTTACAGTTCCCACTATATGATCGTCTTTTCAAGCTGCAAGATTGTCGGCCATAGCTCTCAAGATTACAGCCCTAACACCTCCCTTGCATTCTACCTGCAAATGCTAACTTGGGGGGTTAAGCCTAGCATCTCAGCACCCCTAAATTTCTGCACGTTAAGATTTAACTGTGAGGGGTGATGAGCCAAGAGTGTTACACTGCTGTTGTTCACATTTCAAACCATTAATTAACCATTACTGACTCCTTTTCTATGTTAACCAACATGTCTGATGGTGTATGTGGCTGAACTTACAGGATAAGAAATGTGCATTTATCATAAATTATCCAACAAGAAGGCACAGAATGGAGATTTGCTCGTCAGGAGATATCTTAGGTGCATTTACACACTTGGCAAACCTCCACCTTAAAACCTCATTATAACAGAGATCTGACAGCTACTGTCTGCTTTGTTTCAAGCGCTCAGTGTGAAGCATGAGAGAGTCTGCTCTGAATAGGTTAAGTGTTGCTTTTTAAATATTGAGAGTAAGGTAAATTTCTGCAGCAGTTGTTTTTTGATGTGAGAGGATGTGGAAAAAGGGAGGAGTAATCTGAAGAACAGAGAGGAAAGTGTAGAGTAATCAGGAGGAAAACACAGGCCACTGTTTTAATTAAGTAAATGAAGAGGAAAAAATGGTCGCAATTAATGAAGGCTTTTAGCTAGCAGCTGCACTAGGGAGGAAGGAGGGGGGTGTTTGGGGGACACATGGTGGTCGGGCTTTTGATTTCCATCACCACAAACACGTCAGCACTCGGCATCAGCGCTCAGCTGTCTGGAGTCCAAGATACTGCACCACGCAGCAGCTCGGCTGCAGCCGGTTTGCCACCAATAACTTTAATTCTCCCTCTCCTCCTCCTCCTTCTTTTGTGGTCTATCTTTCGCTCCTTCTCCTTTAATCTCCCATGGCACGTCGAAGCATGTACTAGATGGTCGTTAATCTTTGGAGGAAGTCCCTACCCACACCCACGAAAGAAAACAAATTGCACTTTCTCTTTCCCCCTGTCTTCTGGGGTGCTCCGTTTCTTTCTTTAGAAAGATTTTTTTTTCATCTTTGATGTTAGCTGCAAAGCTAGCTAAAAACAAACATTAACCATTCGACTATCTCCCCTTGAAAAATTTGAAGAGACTGTTTCCTGTGGGGAGGAATTCTCAGTCTCGATTGGATTTCGAGCAAGACGCTTCAGGCCAATGAAATTGAATGGGGAGTTTGAGAATAAGGCAATGTCCCTTTTTCATTTACTGAAGTGGCAAAGATTCACATTAAACATTAAAATGGGTCTCTCTGAGGGAAACACAACTCACTGGAACAACAAGTTGAGGAGTAGAAATGGGCTTTTGTTGAAGATTCACTGTTAATAAAGCAGGTCTGTAATATATGTGATTTAGCATGTTCAAAATAAGGTCTGTAGGTCCTCTGTGGTGTTTACGTCTTATCAAAGTTAACACTGTTAGGATGCTGACACAGACCCAGTCCACAAAGAAACCTGCATCAGTATTCAGCTCAGCATTCAGACAGGCAGAGGTTAACAGGAAGGAGAAACACTCACCATAGTGCCCACGCTGTATGTGGCTGCAGGACCAATCGTATGGTGATATGGGTCTGCTGTTGCATAGACTCTGCCATAACTGTGGAGGGAGAAGAAGGGAGAATCTGTTTACTAAGGCTAAAAATTATACTTTTGTCAAACTAGAGAGTAAATTAGGATTATATCTGATGTGCCATGACAGCAGCAAAGCCCCTGTTAAGGACTTTCGGTTTGTGTTGATTCTGGTGAATCTGGGGATGGGTACCGAATTAGGTACTTTCATAGGTGCCAGCTTTTTGTGGCACTACATCTGTAGTACCAAGTACCAATTCACATAAAATCAAACCATACCATGTTTAGGTACCTAGATGCATCCTTGTGAATGTGAGGGAGTGGAAGTGTGGGTGATTTTCTATGCTGAACATGAACTGAGCATTGCAAGTTTATATATTGAGAACTAAACATGTTAAATTGAAAAACTTATTCAACTCAATGACTTGTACCATCCAGCTCTTATTCAACTTAAACTGATTTTATTATTAAACAAATCAACATTCATTACTACATCACACACAAAAGTACTGAAAATTGGTACTATTGAGTACCAATACCAATCGCCAGGTACCAAGCATTGGTACCATATTGTTTCAAATGTGAAAGGTACCCATCCCTAGGTGACCCCAGTGGTTATAGCAGAGCTTCTAGATGAAATAACTCTATCTTCCTGTCTTTGAATCGTCATATTGAGAAAAGAACGCCATATTGGTCTAGCGAACTTAAGTTGATCATGCACAGGCATCAGTATACTTATGCCTATTTTTTCAGAACTTTATAAATCCCTAAGTTTCCATGTTTGGGTCAGTTTACTATTGCAAACAGTTAGATGACACCGTAATCTTAAATACATCTCCAGAAGATGATAGCCTATTGTTTGCACCAGTAAAAAACTCACTATTAAGAACCTCATACAAAACACTGCAACCCTCCTGGGTTGTCATCTATCCTCTTTAGATGGGACCAAAGCAATTGAAAATAGCAACAACCAGGCAGCAACTTCTGACTGCAAGAGATGATGCAGAAGTGCAAAAAAATGCAGTTCCTCAAGTGTCCACCCGAGTCTGGCTCCAAAAGCTCCAGAAACCACATACACACCCACTTAAAAGGGGCAGCAGAAATAAACATGCTAAGAGCTGGGTTCAAAGTATGATTTTAGTCCAAATATATCACTTCTTTAGGGGCACATATTTTCCAGTGAGTTTTGCACATTTGGACGCAGAGCTAATTTGACCAACAGGTGGACACACTGTAGAGTAAGTGAGAAAAACAAAGCCCGCCTCAAACTACATCAACCAAATGTCCATATTATAGTCTACAGTAGCAACCCAGCCTCTGAGATCTTAACTGTGTTCATTAATTAAATGAGAAGCATCTAATTGGAGAGTATTACCTATATTTTTAGTACCTTCTGTGGGACTGTTAAGAGGTTCAGTTCTGGATGAGGCTGTAGATTTACCATCAGAACGACATTCTGACTTCCTCTAAAACATAAAAGTCTCTGAACCAGTACAAATCAACGAGGGATTTCATCAGTTGGGAAATACTGTTAATTGTCTCCTCTCCAGCTACAAGCAGCAGACATAAACCTTGTGCCTGCTGGCTTTGATTGAATAGATTTGATAATGGATAGGGAGGGTCAACCAACCACAATGAGTATGCATGAGACACATGAGGCATTGGGTCGTCGATTTTAACTGGGGTCTGCAGGAGAGATCTATAATCATTTCCCCCTCTCACTCAAGCTAAGGACAGGCCTATCGGATGAAAATGCAATCGATGTCTGGCTATAAATGTACGTTGTAAAGGTGAGAGTGTGTGATTGCAATGATTTGTTTTACCTGTTTCAATTTATGAGAAAAAAGGGACGAGTGTTTTATCTTCCAGATGATGGGGAATGGTTGCGATAAAGGATAAGAAAAGAAATGGGCAGAGTGGTAAGAGTAGTAGATGGCTGACGGGAGGAAGAAATACAATTATGACGAAAGAGAAAAATGAGGGAAATGATCCTCTGGGAGGGAAAGCAGAGAAAGAAAGCATAGTAAAAAGGGAATTTGGGTTTTCAAATAGAAAACGTCAAAAGGAACCCACTTCTTTCCTCTCCTCCCCCTCTACAGTATGTCCCTCCTCTCTGCCATCTCCTCCTGTATCTCTCTCTGTCTGTCTCCTGAGGCTTATTTCCAGTCTTTTCACCAGCATTGGCTCGGAACTAATCCCCACCCTGAACGCCCCTCCCTTTTCTCATTCCGCCTCTCCATTCCTCTCTCCCCGATGCCACCAGACCACTTTATTTATACTCCTCTCTTCCTGTCTTGTTTGTTTATTCTCCTCTAAAAAGCAAAGGGAAGCCAGCATAGGTCTGGAGGGCAAAGATAAGCAGCTGTGCGGGTACACTGCGATGTGTTAGGGTACGTGTTAAAGAGGGGGACCTTGGGAGAGGATGGCAGTGAAGCTCACATGGAGGGAGGGAGGAGGTGAGAGGGATGGGTGAGCTTCAAGGGCTGAATAGTTCAAGTTGTGTTTTTTGGGGGGATGGATTGATCCGTACTTGTATCCAGAGGGCAGCTGTTTTCTGCTGACGTCACACTCTCTGTGGGAATTTCATATGTAAGGAGTCTTTTACTATTCAGGATTAAAGAGGGGGTATCATGCTCTCCTATAATCTAAATTTAGATACAAAGTGACAATGCTGTTCGAATTATACCTAGGCAGATAAATAAACTTTTACATATTCATATATTGTAGACTGAATCTGCCTGTAACCTAAGACCATGTGGCCTAATGGTTAAGGCGTCTGACTCCAGGTCAGAAGATTAAGGGTTCGAGTCCCTTCGTGGTCAGCTGTGAACGGCAGTACCTCAGTCCAAAACTTTGTAACTGAATGGATCAAGATGCACAAGTACCTGAGCACTATTAAAGTTCCCATAAGCAAGGCACCCATTTCCCACACTAAGTGAAACTGTAAACTCATCAAAATACAAATAGCATGAGATCTTCATGAGACAAACTGGTTCATGATACACTTGTACGGTAGGTCTCAAACACCAAGGTCTGCTCATGGCTCCACACATGGCCAATCAGAGGGGGGAGGGGTTTGTGAAGCAGCAAGCCTTAAAGAGACAGCAGCCAAAACACAGGTTTTATAAACACCACTGAGAAAAAAATAGGGATTTTGTTGAGCTGTAAATCATGTAAGACACTATGGTGGCACAAAAGGGACAGAATAAGGACTTAAAAAAAAAAAAAAAGGCAAATACCCCCTCATTAACTGTTATTGGGTTTTGACCAGTCAGCATCAAGTATTTCCTACAGCTGGTAAAAAAATGAATGTGAATCAATTTGTTTAACATTTCCAGACTGTTTGGTTGGAGTTTTTTTGAGGATTTTGTAAATATTAAATATGTTAATTGTAGTTTTGTCTCAATATGCTTAAATATTGTTTTGATATGTGATTTAGTTTCAATCTGTGGAAAAGATTAAAAAACTTAAAAAATATTTTAAGCTTGGTTAAAATGTGTTAAAAAAAAATTACTGGGAGAAGTGAGGAAAGGGATGCTCCACCTGTGGCCTGTCAACAATGTTTTCTAGGCCTGCAACAAAGGTTATATGTTTAAATTAATTGATATGTTAAATATACTGAGCCATTAATGTAAACCTTTCTATGTCCTGTTCAAAAATAAGTTTAACTAATTTTAAAAAGGAGAGGTCTGAATTTCGTGAAGAGACGTTTTTGCGGTGACTTTTGGCTTCCTTTTGCTTCCTTTAAACTGGTCTCATGTGTAGGCAGGTTGTCTGGTGTGTGTGTGTCTCTGTGTGTATGTGTGTGAACTCAGACAGAGCAGAGGCAGAGTCTCTCAGTCCCCAGCCCACTCACTCAGTGTAAGACCTCTCTTATCCCACAATAAATAAAACTCCTCCACCTCCCCTCTCAGCCTCTGCCCCATCTCCTCTCGACTGCACCTCACTGCCCAGGCTTCCCTTTAAATCAGGGGAGCTTAAAAAATAGAATGAGAGAGACACAGTGTAGAAGATGACAGGGAGGGAGAGCGGAGAGGGATATACTGCGCGTCAGCCACGGAGGGAGAGACGAATAACGGCGAGAGTGAGAAACGGGGAGAGGAGAAAAAGAAGGGGAATGAAATAAGTCTTGTAGAGAGGAACGTGCCCCCTCACCTGCTCCTCTCTTCTCCTCTCCTCTGTTCATAATTCACCCGTGCACGCCGCTCCCCCCTCGCCTCTGATAAATCTTACATTATCGGAGGCCTACAGGCTCCTGCTGTAGCTGTTTCTTATCGGCTTGAGATGCTCAATCTCCCTAAGATTAGCTCCCCGAGCACCTCCGTACACACACATCTCCACAGCAGCAGGGGCAGGTGTGTGAGGCACGCAGCAGCCTCACACACACGTTTTCTATAAACACATATCACTTTTGACTTGAAGGTCTCGGTAGCAAACTGCAGACTCCCAGAGGCCCGAGGACAGCAGCACAGGAAGGAGGGCAGGTGAGGTAAGGAACAAGGCCCCAGAGGTTCAGGGATCAGAGGTGAGGGGATGACAGGGAGCTCAGAGGGGAATGACAACTAAAAGATGGAGTGGATTAAACCGCTCTCTTCCACCTCTGCTGTCTTCTGCTCTGTGTACACACACTGTCCCACAGCGCCGTGCAGGATGTTTCAGTGCCTTCAGACCTTGCTCTTCAAATGTTTTCTAACCAGGGCCAGTATCTGGCTGAAATAATTATAACTTTTACCATTCAGCTCTGCAGCTCTGTGAAACCAATTAAAGAAGATTTGTTTTCAAGTTAACATGAATGACTGGATTCTCATGTTGAAATCAAGGATTTTAGAGGAGTTTTTTTCTAGGTTCAAGGATTGAGGCTGATGTTATTTTTCTTTCTGTTCCCAGAGTTAATTTTGAATTTGGGGAAGAGTTTGACATAGGCTGCTCCTGCAGCTCGGAGTCTACTTCAGCAGGATTTGGGTCTTAGGTTCTGCATCAGGTTGAAGATGCTTTAACTGATTACTTTTTTTTGTATGCATCATGACATGCGGACCTGGGGTTAAAACCAAGGGGCATCATGGGGTTAGAAAAAATGAAACCTATCCAAAAGTGCTAAAAATTGCTGTTTGTGGAGAATTCGCTTGAGGCTGGCTGCAGAAAGACTGGAAGTCACGTACACACCCAGCAATAAAAACAGACTTTTATGGCATTAAAAAACATATTTACAGCCTGGTCCAAAAACAGCTTGGGTCTAAAATGCTGATTTCACTATCGGCGCACACTGTATGTCGAGTGAATTTTTTGCTAACTCGGCCGTTTAGAAGTTGTTGGGACCGTCTTATCGTCCAATCAGAGACACAGTTTAGGTCGCTGTAGCTGTTAGAAAGGAAAGTCACAGTCGGCGTCATAGCAAATGTGGCTGCATCTGCGAATTGGCTTCATTTCACCGTTTCAGGAACAGACGGGTGACGTCGCGGGGGCTACGTCCATGTTTTATACAGTCTATAGGTGAAACTGTGTCGCTTTTTTGTACCTCAGTGAAAATTTCCTGGTTGAATAAATTTTCCTCAACAATGCTCTTAGTGATGTTTCCTCTGTCTCTATTTGATCATCATTTATCAGTTTAATATCACCAGTGAATAGAGTCAGGCTACAGTTGGTTTTGGTGCATGATAAATTAAGCTTTCTGAGCAGAAATAATAGCCAGCATTGGAATAAAACTTCACCAAAATTCGTCAAAAGGCTGTTTAGAATCCACTTTTTTATCTCTCCTAATGACCTCTTCACAGCAACTTTCTCATGTAAATATTAAATTAGATGAGACTAAGACGTACTTGTATGTGATTTTTGAGAAATGAAGCCACTGTACCTGTCGCTGTATGCGGCTGCAGTGGTCCCAGTTGGCTGGGCATATCTGTAAGCTGCATATCCTCCCTGCAGAGAGACAGAAGAGTGGAGCTCAGATTAGAAACACAGGATTCTTCCAATAACAGAGGAAACAAACAAAAAAAAAGAATATTTATGACTTACATATATTTCTGCTCCATAAAAGCCATCCTGGTAGACCACACTGCTGATACAGAAAGCATAGAAATTAGTCTGGAGGGCAACCATGATCAAGTATGGAAACACCTCTTGTCTTCTTTTCAGCGTCACAGCCAGACGCATCATGCTTTTATTCTGAAATTTGGTCCGGGACATTTTTTAAGGGAGAAGTTCATGCAGAGCTTTTTATTTTGTCTCAGACTCTCTTTAAAATAAAAACATTGACACAAAGTTTGCAGACTGTTGGTTTCCTAGGTTAATAATTTAGCAGTATCAAGTTATGAGCAATATTTATTTTTGTGTAGTCTGTGTTTTCTGCCTCTAGCTCTGTCCATGCATATTCACCTGGATTGGGGTCTCTATGCAAATTGGAGACCTGTTTTTAAACTAAAGATTGTGCTCTGAAAAGATTAACCCCTGAAACCTTCAATAACACGAGAGCTTCTCTAGATTTGGCAAAAAGTTGTGCAGGAGAAGTAGTCATAAGTCTTGCTTGTCTCTCTTTACACAGTTAGTTTTGAGCCTGGATGCAGAAAAGACGGCGCTTTCTAACAGCCTGTGAACAAAGAATGATTCATATGTGTGTTTTATGTAAAAGCAAGTGAAATTCAGAGTTGAGACCATGCTTCTATGACTTTTTTTGTGTGGATAGATCATTTATAAAGCCAGGAAAGTTGAATAAAAGATAGTTTAGGGCTTTATTTTGGGTTAAACTCATAAAGACGAGGCAGACAGCAGCAGCTCACGCAGCCGTTCTTCATAATTAAAGTAAATTCATTTGTTTTTCCTCCTCACAATAAGCACTCTTTAAGTATTCCAGTGTGGTCAGGCTTTGGTGCATAATTCTCCCCTTCTCTCTTCTCTCAGTCTATCTGCATTTCTCTGTTTTTCATTCTCTCTTTTAACCCTCACACATTTATTCTCCCCCTCTCTCCTCACCCCCCCCCCTTCCTCCCTTCACGTTCGCTGGGTCTCTGCTCTTTCTGAAGCGGGTGCACTGGAGTGTGCAGGGCAGGTCATAGCAGTCCATTCACAGCTGAATAAAGAATGACACATTAGAAAAAAGAGAGACAAATTCGGCCACTCTGGAATCAAAGAGCAATTTTCTGCTCTATTAGAAGGCGGCCTTTTTGTTTTCCACTCGCCATTCTCCAGTTACTGCGTGGGTGTGTGTGTGTGTGTGTGTGTGTGTGTGTGTGTGTGTGTGTGTGTGTGTGTGTGTGTGGGAGCCTCTGACTTTCTGTGTTTGAGCGCTGATATGAATTAGATTTGTGCAGTAGCATGTTTTCAGTCCCGCACACCTGTCATAGAGTGTTTGTTTGATTTCGTGTGTTTGTTTCAGTTGGATATGTGTGTGTGTAAGTGTGTTTACTCACGCTCCGTAGGCAGGGATAGGTGGGGGAGGAGGTGCGGCGCGGAACGTGTTGTAGACGGCGCGACCCCTCCCTCTCAAATGAGCCCCTCTGTAGGCCACGGCTGCTCCTGTACTGGGGTACGGAAACCCAGTCACTGAGAGACACACACACACATTCATACACATTCACACAGACAGAAAGAAAGAGAAAGAGAGGAAAGTTTAAAGTTTTTCACTTTGGAACAGTCTCTGCTTCTTATTGTCAGACGATCCTGTGGAATGAAAAGAACATTCATTTAACTTTTGAATGAATGATTCAGGCACAAATCAAAGAGCTCCAGATTTAAATTCTTAGACTAAAGCTGAACAGAAACGAAAATATATCACATTGTCCTGAACGTAGACACACATTTTGCTTTCACAGTATCAGGCAAAATGTTTGAACGAATGCCTTTTAAAACCTTTCTTTGGGTACTAAATCACAAATTCAGCAGGGGGGAGGATTGCAGGTCATAGAACAGGAACAGGAAGTATCACAAATTTAGTGTCAGACTTGCCAAAGTTCAGACAAGACTGCAAAAAACTGAAATCTTATCAGGTGTTTTGGTCTAATCTTAGGTAAAAAAGTGTCTTATTATATTTGATGAGCCACATTTACCAGGTCAGTTCAGAAAAATGTCTTATTTTAAGTTATTTAAAGACAAAAATGAGGTCTGAATTGCTTGTATCAAGTAAAAAAAAAGTTTGAACAAGAAAATTTTGCAAGAAAATTCGCTTGAAACAAGAATAATGCCTTAAACAAGTAAGTTTTTTCTTGTTTCACTGGCAGATTTTTTTTACTTGTTCCAAGTTTAGACCTCATTTTTGTCTTTAAATAACCTGAAATAAGACATTTTTTGGACTGGTCGGGTAAATGTGGCTCATTTGAAGTCTAAAAGGACATTTTCTACTGAAAATAAGATAAAAACAATTAGATTTCAGTTTTTTGCAGTGAACCTTTGTTGTTCAAATGAAGTGCGCAAAAACTGCAGTTCCATGAATGTCCACTAGAGGCTGGCGGCAGAAACACTCTGCCTATAAGTGAATAGTTGGTGAGGGGTACTCTGGACAAAAAGTGAATAATAATGTGCACACAAAAGACTATTTTTTGCTAAATGATGGCTCTGTTGCGGGAATTTTTGAAACAAAAATTCAAGGTCATGAATGTGGGTGAAGACCTTTCGGTTTCCACCAACAGGGAGCCAGTGCAGTTGAAACTTGCATAAAAAGTTGTTGAAATTTTATTTTGCTTGTTTTTGTTTTACTTAATAACATGCATAAAAGGAGGCAGAGGGCCTCTGAGTATAAAGACGTTAACTTTTTTACTGTAATAAAAAAGCCTGATATTAATATTCTGTAGCAATTATGCAAAACCTGAGTGCTTCTGTTCACAGTGAAGGTGTATAATCCATCACTGTGATGGATTATTAAATTATGAGTCTTCAGAGATGTTTTCTGTGCTGTTTGAAAGTAAATTAACTCAACAAGCCAGGACTGCTTTTAGGAAATTTGTTTTAATAAATGATGCGTTTACCATTATAAGGCCTTTCATCATACTTAAATATTAACAAACAGGGTTTCTAATTAACACCTGCAGATCAGGAAACAGCAGTTTAACCTTTGGAGAGACCGCGATGAGTACACTGAAGTTTTAATGTTTCTATTACAGGAGCGTCACTATGGGAAGTCCTTTTATTGTTTTCACTGTTATGTTTAACATCCATCAGTATATTGTCCTCTGATGAGATTTCTTCCTTTGTCAATTCCTCTCTGTAGATATTCATTGTCATAAATATTTACTATCACATTTCAAAAGAGGAGGAGTTGATATTTGAATTTAATTCTAAAAAGTTAAAACCCGTTTTATTTTGAAAGATTTAAAGTTAGACTGCAAAAACGTTGACTAGATCCTGAAACTACCTTCTAGATTTCTGTTATGCAATCATAACCACAGACTATTTGATTCTTTGGTATAAAATGAAACAAAAAGATATATTCAAGGATTTCTTAATATAAAATCTGTCATTGGGGTAAGAAAAAATGCTTGTCAACTTTCTTGAAACAAGAATGTCTTCATACAAGAAACTAAACTTCCTTTTTTTACCCTATTGGAATTTTTTTAAAAGCTATATAGGTGTCAATTCCATCCTTGAATATCTTGCAGTGAGATGTTTTTTTGGACTTTTCAGGGGAATGTTTCTCATATTAAGTCTAACAAGACAATTTTACTAAAAGTAAGTCTTAAACACTTGCTTAGGATTTTGTTTTGCCCGTGTAAAGTGTGAGTCAACATTTACAGAGTTGCACAGCGTGCACCGATCCAAGCTGTCTGTGTCCCTGTTTGTCCCTCTTCTCTTCCTGTTGTCTGCAACTCTGCGGGTGATAATGATCGCTCAGCAAGGTGCACCTGATGCTAAAACAGTGCTTAAAAGTCCACTCCTGACATTCAGTCAGCCAGACAGACAGAGGCAGTTTGAGTAGGGACTCCTGTCAGCCTCTCAGACCAAGTTTGTGTTGTTGTTTTGTCCTTATTTGGTCATACATTTTATATTACAACTCTGATTTTACTTAACGAATGTATGACTACAGTAGAAGACCTCCCCACTGTCTGCTGTAAACGAAAGAGAAGGCCACCATTAAACTCCAAACAGTCTCACCTCCAGAGCGTCTTAAGAGCCCTGACAGGCCCTCAGCATGTCGTGTTTTACTGTCTGCAAAACACAACACGCTGCACTATGAGTGCTCAGGGACAGAAACACTCCATCTCTCTCCTTCTCGCTCTCTCTGTAGTGTGATGGAGATCCTCCCTCTCTGTTATGTCTGCTTGGCCTACTCTAACTAGTCAGAAAACAGCATTAATATGCTACACAGCCAGCACATTGTCCAGTGGTGATATATTCTGAGCCAAAGATCAATTTCCCTCGAGTTGCCCTGCTACACTTCCTTTCTTAATATCAAACATCCATATATTTATTCCTGTGTGTGTCTGTGCGTGTATGTATGTGTGTGTATGCATATGAGGGAGCATGAGGACATGTGTATGTGCCTGTTGTTGTTGCAGTGACGTATATGAATGCAATCTGATGATGAGCTATGGCTCGTGCATGCTACAGCGCTGCTGTAATAACCCATGAATCATGGCAGGACCTCAGCCTGACAGGCAGCAGGCTCATAAAACAAACAAACAGCAACATCCGCTGATACACACGTGCATGAGCTGCTGTACGGAGGCTGCAAACACACATATGTGCACGATTTATCTGCCAGTATGGGCTGTGTGGGAAGGAGCTCCAGTGTTGGCTTGAGTCAGGAGGTAATTTTGAATATTTTTGAGGCTAAATTGCTTTAGCAGGCGGCTGTAAAACACGCTGTGAAGGGTGCGACTTGATCTGTATGCATGTCTAATCGAAGGATGTCCAACAAACGGGATCAGGTTGTTTGACTTATTATTTTACATCCTAAGCAAAACGATCCACTATGTGTGAAAAAGTTTTCTTGAATCTATAACTGATGCATCATGGTCTGAGCCTCTTTATCTAATCAATATCCTGTATTCTCTAATAGATCAATGCTCTAGTACTTCACCCAGATTGGTTCAGCAGGAGGTGGTTTCAGTCACTGACAGTGATCTCTGACGGCCTTGAACCAATGATGGCGTGCAAATATGACAAAGCCCAAAGTTGATCTAACGTCGCCCTTCCAACTTGCAAATTTTTCAGCATATGTTAAAACGTCCCGAGCCGCTTGTCTTGTTACTTTCCTGCCGGCATTTTGCATTTTAATCTTATTTGTTGTGTTCTGGAGAGCTGCTCTGCCAAGCTCTGCATATACTAACTCACAATAGATGCAAACACACACACTCAGACGTAGCTTCACACACACACACACACACACACACACACACATGCATTTGTCCTGCTTTGCATATACTCAGTCTAGGACACAGTCAATCAATCAGTATTACATTTCCCTCATTGTCCTTCATGCCCATGCAGCCTATTTTACTCACCCAAACATACACACACTGACACACACACTGACACACACTGGTTACTCTATCTCTGATGCAAACGTACTAAACATAGGCTGTGGTTATTATGCAAACTGATCAAAAAACATTAACCCTCTCCTTACAATGCACGCTGACAAAGTCAATGCAAAGACAGAAATAGAGCAGACTCAAATGATAAAATATAAAATGCAATTTCAAGACTAGTAGTAAGCATGATCTAAGCATGTTCACTATAAAAAACTGTGTTTACTGGAGTAGTTTGTATGTATGTATGTATGACAGATCAGGAAAAAATGAGTCATGTGCTAATTGATGAGCACAGTTTGCAGATCCATTCACACAGATTACAAAACTGTGAGCACAGTTTGCAAATCTGTCCACATAGGTCACATCTCCACTCCTACTGATTTGTAATCTGTGCAGACAGATTCAGAATCTGTCTGTCATTGCAGATCTGTGTGCAGAGATCATCGAGAGGGGTCAGCCCCATGTCCCCCCATTTCTAAGACTTTTCTTTTTTCTTTCATGGACAGTTACTCCCTATGTTCTCACAGCCTTCAAGTCGCCACAATCACAAAGGGCATCTGCAGTAGCTGAGTTAATAGATGCCAAACCCTTGTTTTGATTTCCACAAGTCAGACAAACAAAACTAGATATTGGACTAAAACCTTAGAAATGTGAGAATGTGGAGCGTTGGGAACACATGCACGCTCCAGTGGACAGTGTACCCAAATATTCAGACCATGCACATGGCTTCATGAGATGGTTATTTCTGAGTTTTTGGCAGAAGAGTTTTTGTAAAAAAAAATGCTGCAAAAATTTTCTTGAAGTGTTTTACTCTGCTTGATTTTCAGTTTCTAAAGCATATTTGAGAAATATGCAAAATTAAAAAAATGAACAAATAAATAAATATATAAATAAATCCACCCTTAAAATGTTTGAAACATGCCTCTAAAATCTCTTGTAGTGCCTCTGAGGAGCTGTGTGTCTGGCTGTTTTGGCTTACCTGACTGCTCCACAGAGACTGTACATCTATGCTTACATTCTTCTATGTGAGTGTGTGAACATGTGTATATGTGTGTGTATGTGTGTGTATGCATGTCGAGGTCATCTGTCATTCTTTTGAATGGGATTTGTGCACAATAAACCTGTAGCCGAGCCCGCCAATGGAGATGGAGTGCACTGTCAGTCGGCCAGGATTTATGGAGGCCGATTCAGCTGATGGGTGCTGGGAAAGCCGGTCTGATAAAGAGTGATTAATCGCCCTTACATCTCGCTTTACATCCTGCTTTACCCCCGCCTCAAACCAGATTAAATGCACTCATAATTATTCCCGAACAAATCCCAATCCCTCGCACTTTTACTTACAGGTGGGAACTCTTCATTTTTCATAGAGTGCAGGTGCAGAAGAGGACAGAGGGAGGGGATCTGGAGCACGTTTGAAAGTTCAGTTGTATCTATGTGGCAGCATTTAAAATCCCATTTCAGTGTAGCTCTAAGTCAGGCCAGACTTTTATTAAAGTCAGGATGAATTTCAGCTTCACTTTGACCTGAGAATGCAAACATTTTTCCCTCCACGACTCCAACAGGTCAGTTTACGCAGGGTTAAGTAAGGCTTACTGTTTATGTAAAGTGAGTTCAGGCGGACTGAGAGTTGGTGTTAAACCACAGACTAATGTCAGGTTAGCTGGTGTAACACTGTTGATATTTATAGATATGTGTGCATGTGACGCTTAAAGAGGATTTAGTGCTTCTCATGCATGCAGAACATTAACACTCAAATTTCCATTTCCATGAATATCTCAACAAAAACCCACACATGCATGAACACAGAGGACAGCCCCACAGGCAGTGGAGCAGGAAAACCTGTGACACATTGTTTGGAGGGGGTCATCTAAGGCAGCTGTGGTTGGTTGGTAGATTGAGGGATGAATGGTGGGATGGAGGGACAGAGGCGGAAAAGCAGGAAAAGAGGGAGGGAGAAATAAAAGAGATGGATGGCCTCTCTGTGTCAGGGCGGTTATTTAGAGGAGTGCTGTAAAGCTGTCTGCGAATGAACAGATTTCAGACTAATGAGCAAAAAGGAGAGCAGTTAAGGGGAGCGGACAGTCTCAGCACTTCTAGCAAATGAAACCAAGCTGCTACTTCAGACTCACACACACACACACACACACACACACACACACACACAGCCCGCTACTGCACACACCCTTAAACATACACCCAAATAACTGTGCATCTGCTTCATATTTTATGCACAAGGTGGACGCTCACACTCATCTTTCACAGAATGCATGAAACAGGGTAAAAGCAAATAAAGAGGGTGACGATAGACAAAGATTGCAGAGTACAGTAAACATAAGATTGTGATTGTTTACCTGCATAAAATTCAGGACCGTATACGGCTCCGACGACTGGATTCAGCTTCCAGCCTGCACAGAAAACACAGGAAGGAAACAGAGACAGCATGTTCAATTGTTTTGACTTCCAAAAACACAATAAATGTACTTTATATACATATTTATCTGTCTTGAAACAGGAAATAATGCACACATTCATGATGTCTAAACTTAAAGGGAGTCAATGCTTTAAATGAAAGGCTGTGGGTCAATGTGGACATGGTCACATGGGATTTAAACTCCAGTCTCCTGCATGAATTTCCATTGTGTTTGACCTGTTCGTTGCCCCTCTCGCTCCACTGGGCGGATATTTTTGCACCTTTGACTACAACGGTGCTGCTGGCAGGAAAGACACCAGTGGGGCACCTGGAGCGTCACATTTTGGAGCGAAGGGCCACAGAGAAAGTTCAGATGTACTGAGTTAGGAGCTGCTGTTACTCCATTTTTCGGTATCTGTGTTTTAATGATCATCAGTACTATTGTTGCATTTAGCATCTGGCTGTTTTGATTCACTGAAGCGTTTCTAAATGTCTGTATTGATGTTTAAGATGCTATGAGGAGGATCTGTTTTAATTGCACTCCCTCACCACCTTGTGGCCCAGAGTCTCTGCACACTGTCGTAAATTACTTTTAGTGAGGCGTGGGTTTGTTTTGGAGATTAAATGGAGATTGAATTGACACAAATTTTCTATGTTCAAGATAACTTTTTACTGGATACAACACGCTGAGGAAAGGTATTTATTAGTACAGTTACATGGCGATTCAGTTTGAAATGTGACCTAAAGCAGATGTAGCAGCCGGCTATATGTAGCGCTGTCAGGGGCATGGTGCTGCGATGTATCTGTAGGCTAATGTGACAACAAGTGAACACTGTCAGTTTGTAAGTAGTTTAGTAGCTGTTTATATTTAGCACAGCTGGCAGTCTGGTGCTCTAAGACATGTCTATAATGTAAAACGTCAGTGAATCCTGGTTATGTCCTGCCAGTCATCTACCAAGCAGAGCTAACGTAACCTCACTCTTCATTTTATTGATGGACTCTCAAGTTTGAACAGACCACTGCAGAATGACTGCTGTATGTGGGTTAGAATGAACATTATCACCAACAGCTTAGCCCCTGTGTTATAGAGTGGTACAGCCCAAGCTAAAGATTAATTAGCCTTTAGCTTGGGCTGTATCACTTTCCAGTTTAACTTTCTTCTGCTCTTCTGTCCTTTCTCTGTCCGACAGTAAGACTCCAGTGTCCACCACTACAAAATTAGTCATAGAGATTGTTTACAGAAAAAAAACACAGATCTCTGTGTTTTATCTCTTCTCATTACAAAACTTCATCAGCTTGAGTGGTGTTGTCATAGAGACCAAGACGGTCCTGGCCGACCTGAACTAGAAGCTAAGAAGTAGCAATTTGTAACCAGCAATATTGACGCTAATAATGTCATTTTAAAGTGTGGATTACGATAAGGTAAATATCTAGAAGGGAGACTTTTTTAAAGATCACTTTCAAACTCCTCACAGCTCCTTTAAATTTGAATAAAGAAAAATGAAGAATCTGCTCATGCGCTTTTTTGCGAACACATTTCTAAATAAATCCAGAAAACAACCTGGAGACTTCTTCCTTCTTCTTTTTATCATGATTAAAGCCCAACACACTCATGACTGTGCAGTCATCAGAAACGCTGATCGCCGCGCGCTCCTCTGGCTCATTGTCTATTTTTACTGAGTCGTATTTTTGGTGTTTGGCAACAGTTTGCTCGACCAACGCTGAGGCCAATAAAGCAGATTGAACAGGACTGAGAAGGAGAGAGATGAGGGAATGTATGTGTGAGTGTGTGTGTATGTGAGTGAGTGTGTGTTTGTGCTTGGGGCCTGATGACAGTGACAAATGGAAAACCCTTCAGGGCTCATTCTCTCTTTCTCTGCACCCGCAAACAGGATGGAAGTGTGTGTGTGTGTGATGGTGTGTGTGTGTGTGTGTGTGTGAAGGAGAGGTGCTGACCAGGTCTGGCCATTTAATTCCCTCTCTTGTTCATCCATCCCTTACCTCTCTTTCCTTCTTTTACTTATAAGCGTCTCTGTCGTTCAAACACACCCTGAAGGCCTCTCTGTTTCTCTGTCTGTCCGTCTATCGCTCTGTACGAAACTTCTGGCTCTTTTTATTGGCTCTATTCATTTACCCATTCACTTTCTCATCCATCTACCAAACTCTTCTCCTTCTCTTCTCCTTTTCATCCCCCCTTCGTCTCTGCCGCCCTTTCCCTTTTTACCCTTTGTACCCTTTTCACGCCTCTCCATGCCGTGGAAGAAAACATTTCACTTTGCTATTTGCATGATATTTCAAACCAAAGCAGCCGCCTCTTTGACAAATATTGCTTCAATAATAACGGGAACAACCGTTTTTTAGAGTCTTTCACCTGGATTCCATTTCACAACATTCACAGAGCTCCCTGGGTAGATTTACCTTTTGTCATGTTCATGTGTAAATAACCATCTGTTGGTATGTAATGTAGCGCAGCAGACTCTTGTGAAAGAGATGAGAATATTCCTGAAGTCTCACCGTTTGTGTAAGGGTTCGCCACCTTTTTATTGGTCATTACTCTGGCTGTGGCGTTGTTGACCTGTCAGCAGAGAAGCAGAGACATCTGTTAGTTTACGCTCATAAAAAAACAGCATCAAGCAAAAACTGGGCACATTAAGATAATCCATAAAGCATCCACTCTCCATGCCATGCTGCTTTTTGATCATTTCAGCAAAGAGGCGACATGCAGTCAAAGATCTGATGTCAGAACATGTTTTTCAACACCAGGGAAAATAAGTGCAAGAGCCTAAAACACAGCAGATCTGTAAAGTAACACAGGATTCTGACGTAACTGCTTGTTTTACACCAAGCTATGTCTAGCTGATCTAAGTAAGTAGCCGGATAAGTTGAGTTTACTTGAAAAGTGCTTGTAAATTGGTTACTTTAAAAGAACAAAGTAATGAAATAAGTTATTTAACTCAACATCTTAAGTAGTTACGATTATCATGGAAAAACATTCTAGTGAATGTCTTCAATCAAATAATCCTGATGCTTTTTTATTACAAATTAAAATATCAAGTAATGTAAAAAAGTAGCATATCACTGTAAAACATACTAAGTTGACCTTAACCAAAACTAAAAGCTGTGATATCAATAACTTTGCTTTAAGTAAATGTAATAATAATAAAAAATAAATAAACAGATCTAAACAACTAAATTAAATAACATTTAAAAGTACAGCAGGGTCTCATATCCACAGCCTTCACTCTTCACTCATGGTTACAAACACCGTCACAACAAAAATCAGCTCTAATTTCATAACTTTGGCAACCATGAATGAGGAGGGAAGGCAGTAGACATGAGACTCTGCTGTACGTTGGAAAATTGTTCTTCAGGAGGCACAGGTTGTCTGAGCCCCACGGCAATGATTGGTGGTCTGTGCTCCATGGCACGGAGTCTTAAACCCACTGACTTTTGCAGTGTGCCTCACAGTCATTATATTTATAAACCAAATTTTTGACTTGACTATCATGCTATTTAGGCCAATTTTGACATAAAATTATACATTTATTTACTTTTGACACAGACAGCAAGTCCACACCATGTAGAGCACAGACAGCTGATTGATGCCACAAAGAGCACAGATAGATGGTCGACACTGTGACGCAAAGACAAACAGTCTGAACCATGTGGAGCACAGAGAACCTGTGCATCTAGAAGTACTGCAGGGTCTCACATAAACTCCGACCCCTCCTCACTCACGGTTACAAAACCCAGTCACACACTAATGATTTTAAGTTGTGCTTACTTAAACAGTAACAAAAGTTAAATCTGCTCAGAAATGTACCAGTTTCAACACTGAAAACTCAGACATTTGAGTGAACTAAACTTACTAACAAATTTAAAGTTTTCATAGCTTAATCCAATTGAGTAATTTGAACTTTGGGGTTTACAATGTAGTACTCCCACCTGACCTCACATGTTTAAAATAGAGAGAGTTACAAAGCTGTGAAGGTTTTTATTTTTTACACTGTTTCAAAAGCAGAAATGGGTGTATAATAAAAAAAAAGGTTTGGCAAATAGGGAGAATATCAGAGTCTGAAACAGTCTCCAGGTTCATCTGTCTGAGGATCAATCTGCAAACTAACTTCATTTTGGTTAGGCAAGTTTTAACTCATTGCAAAACTTCAACTTTCACATGCATCATCCACAGAAACACACAACCCGTCACAAGCAAAGTAGATTCAACCATTTGTGTGCTGCAGAATTACGAACACACTCACACAACATTTCAATCGTCATGTCTTTTTTTGTGTCACACACACTTACGGATCAAGGTTTTCGGCATGCAGCGTTCAAGGTGCAGCAGGCAGGTGGGAGAAAGGGAGTAGAACCAGGGAAGAGAAGGGAGGGACGGGGTATGCAGGATATCATGGCAGGCAGAGAAAGGGAAGGAAAGGAAAGGGGAACAGAGGGTAAGGAGGGACAGGAAAAGGAAGGCACCTCTATTTTGCGTCCCTCTACGATTGTACCATTTAGTTTCTCCCGTGCACGGTCAGCATCTGCACTCGTTTCAAATGTTACAAACCCAAAACCCTGCAGTGACCCGAGCCAGGGTTGGAAATAAAGTGACAGATGAAGGGAGGGAAATCCAGAAATGCAGTGGTGAAAGAAACAGGAGAAAGAAGAGAGGAGAGCTCAGATGAGACAGCTGCAGGTTTAGATCGAGAAGCAGAAGTTGGAGAAAAGTCAAGCTGGTTAGATAAACAGGAGAAACAGAGCTGGAGATTAGATGACATCATGTCTGCGTGTGTGTGTGTGTGTCCGTGTGTGTGTGTGTGTGTGTGTGTGTGTGTGTGTGTGTGTGTGTGTGTCGGTGTGCTGTAGAGTCTAGTTTTCTGCACGGGTCCCTGTGGGAGAACCGATCAGTGCCATACAATTACAACCTCCACTGCATCATTCAGCCGTGACTCTGAGGCCCCAGGATGCAGCTCGCTCATGAGACCCCGTCTGTGTCTCAGACCCAGGCCTGGAGATGCACCTTACTCAAACAGCCCATGTGTAGTAAAACATGCCTGCAAACCCCAGACTCCACGACTTCATCAGTCTGCGTCACTGAGCTTAAAGCAGGCGGAGAATAAGAGCTGAATGTGTGAGTTGATGTCATCGATCATTGCCTACGTGAGGGGGCTTCATGTGAGTTGTTGCAGAGTTTTTAGACTTGCATGGCCTAAAGTGGGAGATCTCATCGCAAGATCTTGCATTCGACGGAAATACGCCATGGTTAAGGTTGACTATCGGATACTTTATTTTTGTTTTTACATGTGTGTTGTTTGTGGCTCATGCATTCCTCTTTTCACCTTATGCTTTCTATTTGTGTGTGTCTAGTGATTGCATCTATCAGCCTACGATGTGCTTTCAAAGTAAAAACTTGCAGAGATCTGGAGATGTAGCAACACCAAATTGCATGCAAGTGGTCATTAGACAGGTTTTCTCAGCACACTATCACTTGACTTTCAGGGAAGCACTAAAAGTTTTTGGACTCTTAAACAGGTTTTATAAAAGTTTTTCACTCCAAACTCCTTAAATATGGCAGATTTTTCAGTTTTTATGTTATATAAAGGATATTAAACCCCCGAGGGTCAGTTTTGCACAGTTAGGACGCCTCAGATAAGACAATGGTTATCAAAAAGCAGCTTCTGGCTAAAAATCTAAAGGATAAAAATAATAAGCTGAAAAAATTCTTGCATTTTATAAGTTTGCAGCCTAATGTAATCATTAAAATGTAGTTGAATATGGGAAAAGTTGCACTTTGGTAGTGTTACACTATAGTTAAGAGTGCCGTAGGCTTGGACTGCTGCAGGTTTTGACACACTGAGCTCCTGCTTCTGTCTGCATGCATCCAGGTCATATTGATGCATAACTCATTTTTGTTAAATTTAGGAATCTCATTTATTGTCCAGGGAGTTAATGACTTCCCTCTTTTTCTTCACTGGTTTCTGCTGATTTGACATTCTGACTCTTTAAAATGCTCACGCTCAGCCTGTCCCCTCCGACTTGTCCCCACAGCACTGTGTGGCCCCTGTTCTCAGCTCTCCTGCCCTGCTTTACCCTTGTTGAGTTATGGTGTGGATGCAGGGAGTGCACTCCATTTGATATGCCTGGCAGACCCGCCTTTTGGATGAGCAGCCAGTCCCTTCAGCTTATGTATCCTGCGCAAGTCGTCGCCCTGTAATTGGTTTGCCAGATAATATGTGCGAACAGCAGCCTGCGCCGTGATCTTGTATGCATATACAGGATTCACTGCCTTCTGCTGGGCATAAATAACACATAGAGCTGCCCTTGAGAGGGGGAGCAGATAAAAAATACATTTAAAAGTGCGAAGTGGGAGTGAAATTAATACTTCTGACATTTTGTTGCCATGTAAAGGTACGTTCACTGCTCCTCCTCCTAATGCAGATAGTCGGCTTTCTTCCCTTTATCCTGTGTGAATAATTAGTGTTGTTGGGGAAGGGGCATGACTGGACCGGCTCTGAATGTAAACAAGACCTGGTAAAGGGGAAGGGACCTGAGGGCAGGAAGCAGAGGCTGCGTTTCCTTAAAGACAGGAAGCTAAATGCTGTCCTGGTAGCTATAAATCTTTCTCTGTGCTAAGTTTTAATGATCTTACTTAATCACTCGAGGGGAACCTTATGAACCTCACAGCCACTGATACACTTTCATCACTGACTTCAGCAGGTAAACAGCAGATAACCAAGAAGAAAATACTTCCTGTTTCCTTACAAACAGTCTTTAAGATAAAAAAAATAAACACAGCTTTAGTTTGGGGGTTTGTTGTCTCACATTACACCCCAAAACTTCCTGCAGGTGTTTGATAGGATACATTAGGGACACATAAGGGAAGGGTAAAAAATTAAGACTCTAAGACGTAAATTAACGAGAATACAGTTTCATTTCAGTTTTTTTCTTGTCTATTTTGAAGAGGTCATGCTGCAAAGACTGAAATGTTTATCCCTACTTTTAGTAGAAAAAGGGCATTTTTGTCTTCTTGTATCATGAAATTAGACATTTTTCTCAACTTGTCTGGTGAATATGGCCCATATTGAGTCTAATTAGACATTTTTTACTCAAAATAAAACGTCCATACTTGCTTAAATTTCCGCTTCATGTCAGAAATGACATGCCAAAGTTTCTGCAGGTGTTAAGTTGATTTTGTGTGATGCATTAAGGACACATAAAAGAAGGAAAAAAGTAAGATCTGGAATAATAAAGACATAAATCAATGAGACTACATCTTTGACTAGCTTTTCTAAATTTGAAGGGGACGATCAAAAGAGAAGCCAGCTCTGTGCTCAAATGAGGAATATGGTCTATTCAATCTTCTCCTTTCAAGTCTCAGGTTAATAAAGCTGACACTGATAATTGAACACTCAATCCTGTAGCACATCAGAAAAGTAATATTACAAATGTCAGGATTCTGAATTTTTGGTACTTTGTCACTCAGATGAAGAAAAACCTTGACTTCTTTATAACAATAACCGAGTCATTTTGTAACCAAAGCATGTCCGATTCCCAACACTGGCACAATATTAACATGCAAACTGATAAAGCAACTTATAAACTCCTCAAATCAGATCATTTAAAAAAATTTCATTACAAGTTGCATATTTTTGTTTAGAACTTGACTGCAGGAAAAAAAAAACTTCCTGCAGAAATCTAACTTAGAGTGCAACCAATCAATCCACTTACAAAGAGTGAGAACATGTTAGACAGCCAAAAATAAATACAGGTGGTCCTTGAGTTACGACGAGTTCTGTTCCTGCAAAGTGTACCCGAAATTCTGCTTTCCTTTTTGTGTCCATGTCCCGAAAAACGGTGAGGATACCGAGAAAACTACTGAGCACAAACAATCCATTCCACACTATGATGCGACTTGAGACAAAGTGGATGATGCTGATGACCGCATAGCACTGTGTAGCTGTGTATTCATACGCATTCTACGTCAAAACTTAGTACGCGTCATAGGAGCTTACGAACAGAGCAGCATAACTTCGAAACCTTCTCTATTTTCTTGCATACATATTATTGGTGTGGTAAAGTCGAAACCACGTAAGGCAAGAACTATGTAAGTCGAGGACCTCCTGTATTTTTAGAACGATACACACAAAATGTAGCCTGTAACAAAAATAAGAGAAAGCATTAGCTGCTTTTTCTGCAGCAAAAAATATACATTTAGTCTGCTTAAACTGTGGTGCATGAATGAAGCTGCATGCTGTGAAGTGTTTTATGGTGCTCCTTCATTTTCCTTGCACTTGAATACAAATGAAGTGTTTATTTATGTAGGAAAAGTGTAGATTTTTTATGCCATTTTGTGTATAAAAGACATGATTTCTAAGAGGAGGCTTATTAGACCCTTATGTTCTGTGTAGGCAACTGTGAGCCTCCATATTTCGAGCCTTTATTAGTTGTTATGCAAACTATCACTAATACACTATCACACTAATATTTCATTCTAAGGATTTTTGTTGTTCTTGATCCAAGCTGGTTGGATCATTTTCACTTCCTGTTTATTCCCCAGGTCAGGAAACAAACAGGACTGTGTGAATCTGGATGTCAGAGTTATTATAAGTGAGATGATTCATTGTTTTGTCACAATGTATGGCAGCTTGGCTGGGTGTATATGCTGCCTGCAGGCATGTGTCACTGATATGTCCATAATAAGTGCAACACTGAGGCAAAGAGAGCAGGGGAAGCAGAGAGGGGAGTGGAGATGGCAAAGGAGGAAGAAAACCACATGTATCTGAAGGAGTGTTCATGAATGTGAGGTTACAGTGTCTTACCTTGGAACCTCGCTCGTTAAAAATAATCTCCACGTCTAAAATCTTGCCAAATTGCTGTGGAGGATAGAGAGATAGAGGGAGGGGAGAGAATGAAAGAAATCATTAGAAAACATGACGACATGTTCCTGAAGTAGAAAAACACGAATAGTACAAACCCAAAGTGAAAAACACACTTCTTTTCCTCCTCAGTGGTAAAAAAGGTCAAGCAGTCTATGCTCCAAATTAACAGACTCCTCTTCATCCGACAATGAGATTAATAAAATATCCATTTACTCCTAATGCTGTTTAATGCTGTGTTTGCTCTGTTGTGGTAATAAAGAAGTGCATGTGTGTGAGTGTGTGTGTGTGTGTGTGTGTTGGGGGGATAGGGGTGTGCAGTGTTAATGAACATTACAGCGGTGCATACGGACGCTATATCAGCGTAACGCCTCAGCACGCACCACTGATCTTAATGATGCCCATCATCCCGCTTTTCTTCCAGAAAAAAGAGCAGAGCTGGAGTATTTTTAGTAGAGGCAAAGGCCTGCTCAGTTAGAACAGGGAATGACTTCTACTCTGAGTTTCTGTGTGTGTGTGTGTGTGTGAGTGTGTGTGTGATGGTGGTGGGGGGGGTTAATGATAATACATTTGTTTATCCGCTCAGGATGAAGACCATCATAGTAATTACCTGCCAAGACCCTCTCTGGATAGTCTAAGCATGCATATTTGGTTCCTATAGGTTCTCTCTGATCCAGCTCTTAATGGTCTTGATTGGCTCCATGCGTCATTTTAATTGGCTAATTACTGAATATTACTGTAGAGTGAGACCACGCGTTCCAGCACGGTGATGTAGGTCTCTTTGTTTGCTGCCTTATCGTGGGGTTAATGTATAGTGGAGACATGGGAATAAAAGCAAATAGGATTGTACCTGTAATGTACATCAGCCTGATTTATCGCACAGAGCCTGTCAGCGTGGACGGGAACTTATTTCTGTCTGAATTTCTGAACTTTGCACAACAGAATCCTCAACGCCACTGCAGCACACGATTCATCAACAGAAATGAGGCCTAAAGAAACAGATTTTACATCAAAAAAGACAAATTTCCCTCTGATAAAGTGTCTGTATTCATCAGTCCTGAGGCTGTGCAGCACTTTGGAGGTAATCGCATCCCTCTGCTCTAATCTGACAGACTGATACAGATACAGCTCCTGATGTCAGTCCATTTAAATACATCAGTCTATTGATACCTGCTTCATTCTGCATTATAACCATCTACAGTGATATTAATAATGCAGGGATATAATTACACCACCTTTCAAAACCTTTTAGCATTCATTCAACTCTTGTTTGAGTGTAAAGGTTTAAAGATGACACACGCCTCTTCATTAGTCTGAGGTCAGACTTTGTGATGAAGGGATTATGTTCAAATGAGCACTGCACAAATTAAACTTCTTAGATGATGAGGGAACAAACACGCTACAATCTAGCCAGTTGAATACAGTCCAAGAGGTGTGACCCACTGGTTTCTGAAGAGGCAACATAAGGCCCACAGATGGCGGTCTTCACATTGACTCATACTGAAATACACAACCCCTTTTTTAAACCTGCTTATCTGTAGCTCTTAATATAATATTCAGCATATTAATTCAATTATGAAAACAAATCACTCTGAGTTGTTTTGAATAAAGAACCAGACAGTGCATTATAATAATGTCTCTAAATAGCTTTCTTTGGGGGCAGCCTCAAGTGGTCACTTAAGGAACTGCAGGTATTTTGCTCCTCTGTTAAATACAGCTCATACAACCTTTCTCTGAAACACTTATTTTAATGCTGCCCTTTCAATCCTCTTCACCTCTTTTGGGCCAACTTTGGGCTCTTGAAGCCTCCTCTGCTGTTTATCTTAATTTGTAATAACATATTATGAAACAAAGCAACAAGTTTTGAACCTTGAATCTGACTCACAGTGCTATGAAAGGGAACAAGAACATTCTTAGCAACAAAAAACATATAAAGTTGTTTCTATTGGGTAAGTATTACACTGATTGACCTCTATTTAAGAGTTTCACCAAAAATCAAGCAGCTCGAAGCAGTCTTATCCAAGTATAACTCCAAAAACACATTTACCTCTTAGTTCTGACATTCAACATTTGAACTTTATTTTCTTTTAAAATATGAATGTTTGGGGGAGTTATGTTTAATATGCAACAACTGGTTGGACTAAATAAAAACACAGCCAATTAGTGTAAAATTAAATAAATGACAAATAAGATTTTAAAACCAAAATTTCCACTCCAGAGGGCAACCTCAGCTTCACATTGGATAAACAAATCTGTACAAACCCAGGATCACTGGGAGCCACTTCTGAGTCTGTGCTGCTTAATAGCAGCTGGATGAACTCGTGGCGATGAGAAGCAGAGCTAACCTTGCCAAGCAGCATGATAATGCTCGGCCTTGCGCTCTCCATAACTAGTCCTTGAATCAAGTACTTTATTTCAATAAATAAATAAACATGGAGGAGGCAGCAGAGCAACGGCAAGGTCACCGTGCCAGCACCAGCCCTGAAGGAAGAGCAGGTCCACCAGAAAAAAACATATTGGACCACATGCATAACCTGCATGTATGGGTATGTTTCACATCTGTTCTGAAGAACTACAAACCATGCATCTGCATTTTGAAGTGTCAAATCTAAGTTTTTCTCTTGCAGCCTTCAGATTCCCTGACATTGAAGTCTTTAAAAAACCCTGTTGAGTTTTCTTTAGCAATGTGAACATTATCTTTTAAAGCTGTTTTTTTTGTGTAAAAGATTTAAATTCAAAGTTCTCATTACTGCCTAAGTATGTGGAAACGATAACAGCCCATGTTTTAGCCTAAAACTGTTTGTTTTCGTTGTACCATTACAGAAATCCTTGTTGTTTCCTTCTCTTTCCTCTCCTCTATTTGTCTCTATTCCAGCGTTGAGTCTGTGTTTTCAGTCGTCTCCATTAGTCCACATTAGGGCTGTCTTCCTGTTTTCCAGAGAAGACAGAGGAGTGTGAATCTCCCTCAGCGAGCTGCAGATGTGTTTTGGTTCCTTCAGCTCAGTGCTGTTTTTTTCCTCCTTTCTGGGAAATCTGGCTGCTGTTGAAAAGCTTGCAGAGTCATACAGGAGCTTCATTTTCTTGCCAATGATGTAACACTACTCCTCTGATCTACAGGTGCTGGTGAGGAGCCAAAATGTGCTGCAGTGCACCAACAAAGGCAGAGATTAAGGAGGTGGCCCTCAGAGATTTAGGCTAACAGAACATGTTGGTGTCAATATACTCAGTATTCCTCAGGGATGGATACTCTGAAATGTGTAAAATTGACTCTTTAAATTAAAAAAAATAAACTGTAGGAAAAACCTGATGAAGTGATCCTCATGTGTCTAAACCAGGAGTCCTGTTTTAAGGACAGACGCAAAAAGTTCCAGGGTTCAAACAGATATAAATTACATCCAAAACTACCGGACCCCAATAAATTCAACAGTCTCCCTTCATTCATTTTTTGCATGCAACCCTCCACCTTAACCTCACAATCCAGATTTCACGACATCATCATCCAAAGACATATTAAGCAATCATATCATCACTGCTTAGTGTTTGTAGTTTTATCTGCTCCATAATCTCATCATCTTTAGTTAAATCCAACACCACCACGCTGCAAAAACTGATTTATTAATTTTCTAAGAGGTGGCCCAGAAACTTAGGACTTCATAACCTAACATTTTGACCCATGAGTCATTTTTAGGGCTGGAACGATTACGATTTTTGGGGTTCCAATTCGATTTAAATTGCGGTTCTTCAATATTTACATTTTTTGTTTGCTTTTTGAACACCAGACCAATTTAAATCATGATGATGACGTCTACAGACCATATTAGGGGCCATACTTTCCTAAGACAAAGAATCCAGATTTTTTATTGTCAAATGGAAAAAAAATCCTTATATATCTATTGATTTTTAAGTTTTTCTCCCACTCCTAGTCATTTTGTTCCTCAAGTTGGTCTCAGGTTTTAAATTCAACATTTGCTCTTGAAAAACTATACTAACATTGATTATTATCTAGTTATATTAACCTCCTGTCATTAAAAAGGACAAAGTTCCCTTGTAGAGAGGTGAAATGTGTGTTAAATGTCTCTAAACACAACTTGTAAGCTCTCAAACCAGAGGGAACCAGTTAACACCGTTTACCTCTGATGGTTGTTTACATATTTGATGAAGCTCCCGTGGTCACGAGAAATGACCGGCCTCACCTGCAGAGCCTCGCCTTAATGACAAACAGAGCAATAACCCCAAACATGTCCCTCTTATTCCAAACACTCTAATTGTCTTCATCAACACAAACACAGCAGCTCCTCTTGAGGGACACAACAACTGTGGAGCCCGGGCTTTCTAACTACCCACTCAGTGCAGAATGGCTCCACTGTTACACTGATATGTTGATGTAAATTAGCAGATTTTTAGAGTATAATTACACCTCGTCTCCTCGGAGGCAGAGCCGGTTAGAGCGGGGCCTTATGGAATAATTGGGGAGGCAAATGAGAGTGTAGCCATGAACTGGAGACATTAAAAAGAATTCCCTTGCTGGGAACGCTGGGCTACCTGGAATGCTGGAAGCCTCCAGAACAGGTGATTAGGCAGGAGTAGGTGTCATTAAAACTCCATTAGCACAAAACCCAACCCCTGGTGCTCTCAGAAAACACACACTCACACACACCTCACTGTAAGCATTGGTGTGTGTTTGGAGTGTGTGTATCTAATGACTCATTTAGGACCCCTACCTCTGGGAATGTGACAGTAAGGACCCTCTTGTGGCTGGCTCACTAAGTGCCTGCTTATTAATTAAACACAGCTGAAGCTCAGGGGATGGCAGCGGTCCTGCATATCAGCTTGTCAGGTTTCACTCGGTGTGGGGCTAAATGAAAAGGCTCCTCCTGCGAGGGCCACCCTGTCGGATCCAGCGGCAGACATGTTTGTTTCATGCATCAGAAGTAATTACAAGAAATATTATGAGAAGCCGTAACAAAGCTGCAGACCCTGGTCAGACGCAGTGCTTCCCTGCTGTGTGAGGGATGCAGGAATCCAAACATCCCTGGGTGTGAAGGTAAATGTGCAGCATGCGGGGAGTTATTGGAGCTGCAGATATCAGCCACACCTTAAGAAAGAGAGAATTGAATCAGTGAAGTGGTGCTGTGAATGCCAATTATCACTGTACCATTAAAACCCTCTTTCCCAGCCTGCTAATTTCTCTCAGAATGTGTTGTTCTAATTATGAATTAAAGTGAAATAAGCTCGGGTAATGAACCAGCTTTTATTCCTTTCCGGGGCTGCACCTTTTCCTCCATGTGTGTCCAATCCGGTTTAATTCCTGCACCCTGAGCTGGACTTCTAGAGATGTTAGAGGGGGCATTACTGCGTATTGTTGTGTAATTCCCAAGAATAGACCTCAGCTTGTGGCTTCATCACCTTTGATTGAACTTGTTTATATGGCTTTGTTTAATGCTCTCGTATTGCTTTTCTATAACAGCTTTTGCTGAAATGACACAGAATTCCATTTGCTGTAATGCCCTGGCTATTGCCTTTGTTTGCATTGTGCTGGAAGTCTCGCCGCACCGTAATGAGAGATTGAGCCAGTTGCTCACAAGTCCCATTTGAAGTGAATAGAGGAGAGCACCATTGTTGAGAGTCCAAACAGAACCTGGCTGCAGTGGCATTGCAGGGTCACAACTATTAATCCTTAAAGCTGGACTATTAACAGGGAGGGGGGAGGAAATAGTGTGTGTGAGACACAGCTAACTGAAACTGAACTTGTCTGCTGAAGTGACAAAAAGGGTAGTTTAGGAAATCACAAGTGAGCCTCACAAAATTAAAACTTAAGCTACACAATTTCTACCATCTTTCAGTAAAGGTGGGAACTCAGAGTTGTTGGAGTTACTTTTAAGAAAATCTTCAGTGGGTTACACCTTGGGGTTTATGTCCAGTAAATCTGACATTAATTCTTGAGCTCAGAGGAAATCCTGGTTTAACTTCTGCATCAAATCTTCACCATAAAGTGAAGGGATCAGATCTACTGTTTTCAATTCAAGTCAATGTGTTAACTCACACTGGCTTCGCTCTGTTGCATTCCAGACTTCAGTTTTGCAGGATGCCAAAGCAACAGTGCATTAATTTGCACAGAGCAGGAAGTTGTGCACTGAAACCACATTAAAGCATCTGTTGACTTTCAAAATAAAATACACTATGGTAATTCCAGAGTGTATTTTGCTTGACTTCTACAACAGGAGTCAACAGGTTTGAGGTTTCACAGCCCAATGTAAGCTAGGAGAGGATTATCATTGGCGTGGGAACAGAGGAGCTGTCTGACGGTCCAGCTAAGTACAGGACCGAACATGCAGCTAGTTTGAGATGGGGAATGAGAGAGCACGCAATCAACAAGAAAAGTAGTGCAGATAGAACGGACACAGATCTGGTGTGAGTCTGGTGGGACATGCACCTCCTCCAAAAGACCGCAAGTCTTTTGTTGACCTGGCTGTCATGATTTCAACATCATTTCCAGAATCACCGGATTCCCCTCTAATTTCTCATCTCTATTTTGTCTTGTACTCATAGCTGTATGACTTAGACATGTAGCAGCTCCCATTTGAAAAATCAAGCATATACAAGCGCATAGCAGGAACAGAAACAGGAAATCTAATAATCACAGAGACCCATAAACACTTTGACAGAGTATTGATAAGAGGAATTTGACCAAATTAAAAAAAAAGAAAAGAAAAGAAAACATCAGAACTTCCCGTCTTAGTCTAAAGTGATGTAATATTTACTCTCTGTCATTAAGCTGTAATTTTCACTCCTCTTTGAATTTCTCTTTTAACAGAGGAAACTTGAAGAAAGAAACCCTTTTCATAGTGATGGAAAAAGTTTCCCGCTCTGGTTCTCCTGAGGACCCGTGATGTGGATCTTCAGTCTTTGTGATCGCTCTCTGAGCAGAGCTGGATGGCCTCTGAACATCGCTAATTGTACTGAGAGCTACCAGATTGTCTGTCTGCTCTAATTCCCCTCTCCTTCTTCCCGTTCCTTCTGCTGCTTTTGTTTCCCTCAGCCTGTCCTCCGCTCCACCTCATGATGTCACCGGTTAATTGTGGTGCAGTGCTGGGTGCCTCAGAGACTTCACTAAGTGACTCCAGCCTTTAGGGAGAAAGTTGCAGAGAGTCCCTCTCCTTTCCAGGAATACACACTTAAATACAAACACAAATCTAACCAAACACACACACACTCACACACACACACCTGCAGCGAGCTTGTAACTGGAGCTGTCATCCTGTATACACCTAATGAGGATAAACTCACTTTTAACCCTGCTGTGGAATCCTATTAGTTGAGCCTCCGCTGACGGGCCCCTCCATCCTGTCCTCCTCTCCCAAAACGAGAGCTCTAAGGCTGGGGAAAAGGAGCAGGCCTACTCCCTGCCTCCTGGAACAAAATACCTGCAGGGGCAGATGTTCAACTCCTCTGGAGGAGCAGGGAGGAAGGTAGAGGGCGGTCTTCTGCCTCCTATTATTTTCAGTGTTAACATTTAGTTTTGCTGCACCTTAACAGCTTTTTAGCTTCAAACTTGAGAACAACAGCCTGGACATTAGCCCAGTGCTTCAAAATATGGTGTTTTGGATCTGTTTAACTTCTTTCCTGAAGTATACATCATATTTTAAAATTGTGACAAGATGTTACATCTGCAACTTGCACTGGAATAACCATGCTGCCATGTTTTTAAAGTTGGGAGTAAGAAACCTTCAGCACACATATTAACAGATCCTGTCCTTTTTTCAGTGCAGTTTGGGAATAGTCTGTTGCTATGAGCTGTCCCTTCTTTATCCCCCATCGCTCTGATGATCCCACACTCAGAGCTGCTCATGGGGAAGAGACTCCTCTTCATCCTGAGTCACAGTGAGCTGATCCACCGAGAGCCCAACTTCTGTGTTCATATGGGATCCTAACTCCAAGAGGAACTTCATCCATTATTCACCAGAATTTAAACTTTTCATTTGATCATGTCAGCATGATGGTGGTGGCACGAGAAGATACACAGTACGGGAAGTCGCTGAACAAATCCCTGGGGGATTGGTTTGTGAGTTACAGGCCATTTGGTCCAACAAAAGATGCTCTTAAATGGTGTTTCATTCAATGTGAATGGGACAGTTTGTCATATTTAATCTCTATCTTGGCTTTTTCAGTTGGTGAGCTGTCTCTGTGAGTTTATTTCGACCACATTCATAGCCAAACATCCTGTTTTTGACTGAGTTCTCAACTTTTCTCAACAAGTTTCCCTCCAGTTTGTGACTCTTTTAAAACCCTGCAAGAAAAAAATACAGATATGCCCAAATATATCCCCTTTTTTTTCTTTTACCATTTTCATTTTTTTAATTTCCTTTATATTATCTTTATATTTACTATGGTACTCCTTAAAATATTGATTTCGTTGCTTAAGTCCCTACCATAGACTGTAAAAAAAATGGACGTCCGCTTGCTCGGCTCGAAGTGAGGTCTCCACAAAAACTGCTCCCCCTGGTGGCTGGCTGCAGTATAGGTTAAAAAAATCCGTCTGTTCCAGCCATTCCAGATGGGGTGTGGTTAAACTTTAAAAAATTAATACACCTCGTAAAAATGTTTCTCATGTTCGATTGTTGTGGTGATTTTAAGATATTATTTGGCTGTCTTGTATTCAACTTCTCTTTTTTCTGAAAAGTTTCGTTTTCATCATTTATACGAGGTTAAAAACGAGGCTTTATGTAACGTTTAACGATGATTGACAGCTGCTGTTCTTGTGTATTTTTCTCGAGGATTGTAAAATATGTCGGGAGGTAGAGTCAGGAAGAGATTAGACTCTCAAGAGAAAAAAAATATATATTATTTTTGTCACCCAGCTCCACTCAGATTGTCCCAGAATCCCTCTACTGCGCAGACTCTGGCTCCAAACTGCTTGAATGGTGGCGCCTAAGACGGACGTATTTTGGCTTCAAAACCGTACAATGATAAATGGCGGAGCTACGCTGTCCACTCTATATACAGTCTATGGTCCCTACAAAGTGGTGCCCTGACCCCTGATTGGTCAGCCCCGATTGGTCAGCCCTCTGGAGGGTGGGGCCTGTGAGTAGACCTTGGTATCTCTTAGGGCATCTTTATGGGGTAACCTCATCATTTAAGCAAGGCTCATGAATATCCAGTGTTATTTTTAGAACAGAATGTTTTGATCAGTTTACAGAAGAAGGGATTTCTATAACATATGGGTATGAAAAGGGCAAACATGCAGAACTGTTACGCTATATCCAGGTTGAAGATACAGGAAAGCAGAATACACACTATTTAAAAAAAGCAGAGAGAAGAATGGCTGAATTCTGACAAGTGGCCTGAATACACTGTGTGTGATCACCCTCCAGTATTACTCTGACTTCTTTTGTATTTGTGTATGTTTGTGCATGTGTGCCGCAATCTCACCCCGAACATTTGCCGCAGGTCAGGGTCTCGGAAGCGGAAAGGGATGTTGGAAACGTGTAACCTCTTGGGCTGCTGCTTCTCCGACGAATCGCTGGGCTGCAGGTGGAGCTGCTGGGAGCCCTCCGTCTGTGCAACCTCCTCTGCCTGCTGCAGGGAAACACACATGATGCAACAGATAAGCTCCTGTTGTGGTGAGAAAAAAAAAAAAACTATCCACTGAGGAAAATATCTGGTGCTGGAGTGACATGAATGAAACAGGCCTTTCACAGCTGATGAGGACTGACAGAACACTGGGATAAAATATTCACACAGCAGAGAAGTGCGTGGGAGGAAAAGGTGAGAGAAGGCGACATCAAACTCCTCTCTCTACCATCCTGTGGAGCTCTCAGTGCTCAGGTCAGGGTGATACCCTCAAACTCTGCTCGCATGACACTGATGTATATTGTAGAGCATTAAGAAAACTGTCTTAGAGGAATAATTAAACCTTCAACAACCTCAGACGAAAATCATCAGAGGCCCTGAAGAGGAGGAGAGTCTTAAGTAGGCCTACACTAACACTTCAGCTTCTAGCAGAGGAAGACCTTCTTTCAGACAGAGATTGATGGGAAAGGTTGAAGGACACTTGAATTGATAAGAAATCTTAAAACATTTTGGGCAGCAGCAAAAAAAAATTAAAAACCAATGTCTCATGATTTTGAAGAACCATTTAACTGCCAGCCTTCGACTCCGAAACATGCAGTCAAACCCTTTACAACGAAGCACTTCTGGATATTGGAACCATCTGTCTGTTTCTAAACGCTTTCATCTGGTCTGTTGTTTGCACGCAGAAGCAGAAAAGGAGACAGAGCAGAAGGAGCCGATGTACATAATGAATCAGGGCAACGTGGGGATGGAGGGATGAGGAGATGAAAAAGACAGAGATGGAACGATGATGTCAGCTAAACCTGCCCGATCAATGAGGGAGAAGTGCTGAAGGTAGCGGCATTCGTACTGAGAGAGAGGAAGAGATAGAGAGGGAGAAAGAAGCAGAGAAATAGACAAAGAAAAAAAAAAGAGGAAAAGGGGAACAGTGACGGAGGGAGGGTTCAGAGACGCCTGCAGGATAAGTGCTGATTGAAGGGAGAACAGTAAAAAAGGAGAGACAGGGAAGTGAGGATAATGGCATTACATCACACACATACACACACACACACACACTTCACAACACAGACAAACACACTTGCAGAAAGCTGAGCAGATGAGGAGCAGCGACTGAATGAGAGAAATAATCAGCTGACTTCGGTGTGCATGTTTGTGGGTGTGTGTATGAAAGAGATAAACACACACACACATTCACACACACACACACACACACACACACACACACACACACACACACACACACACACACACACACACACACACACACACGCACACACACACACACACACACACACACACACACACACACACACACACAAACATGCACGCACATACACACAGTTTAATAGCAAAGAGCTCATATCAATCCTCGGCCAATGGCAGACACTTGGTCCCTGTGATGATAAAGCATGCTCTCCCAGGCACTTAGTCCTTTGTCTACACACACACACACACACACACACACACACACACACACACACACACACACACACACACACACACACACACACACACACACACACACACACACACACACACACACACACACACACACTGGCTGTAGGGCTGGGTGTTGCAGGTCAGATGGATGGTGTGGACAACTGTATAATTATCCCCTCGGTCCTGCTGCAGCTCCTCTACATGACAACAACACGCTGACTCACAGCCACAGAAAACTTCTTTAAACTTTTAATTTGACTGTGAACCGTGACTCTGAAACAAAATATGAAATCTGTCTGCAACGCTGTGTCCATGGTTTGTCCACCACATCTTTTTGCTGCTCTCTAGTACACATAAAACTTGTTGCATCAGCGGCTGTAGTTTGTTTTCTAAAATATATCTGCTGGGAACAAGTGAAAACATACTTGAGAGGGAAAAAAAGCTAACAGAGAGGCTCCATATAAAGTTTCTTACAATCTTAGAAAAGATTACTTAATCCAGGTGAAATTAGATTTACAGTAAAATGCAAATAAGTTGTATATGCCCAGAGCTCTGTGATGGAACATAATGACTGAAAAGTAATTCAAAAAAATGACTTTAAACTTTAGACTAAACAATCTCCTTGTGAATGGATTGAAAAATGGAGGATTTCTTTTTGTGGAGATGAAACACTGATTTAAAAACCTAGAAGTAATTAAATTTACATCTCACTAGTTTAGGATAAAGTCTCTGAGTACTTTCTTTCCTGTAACGTTCAGAAACATTGGTTCATTTCATCTGAGTCTGAACAGTCCAATTGGCAGTTCTCTCCTCTTCATCTTCAACATCCCTCTTTATCACCTTCTTCTCTCCTCTTTACCTCCCTCCTGCCCGGAGCTGAGCTGTCCTCCGCTGGGAGCGGCCTCTGTTCCGTTTGGCCTTTTAATTTGAGTTAATTGCGTGTTAATCGAGCCACATCTGCCCGAGCAGAGGAGCAGAAGAGCAGAGGCAGGGGGGGTAATTACATCAAAATGCTAAACCGGTACAACCTGAGGACTTTAAGTCACTGCACGTCAGGAGGGTAAAACATGTAAAGACGAGCAATTTGTCAACCGGCCAAACATACAGCCAATCAGAGCGTTGATTTATAATGGTTAAGATCTGCTAGAGAATCCACTGAATGATGAGAAACTGTAAAAGAATACTAAAAGATCTTTAAGGTGGTGTTTGAGACTGAGCTATAATATAAGTTGACTTGAGGGCATAATATTTTCTTGAAGTTTTCCCCACAGGAAATCCTGGAAAGTGACCGTCAGGTTAGACAAACCAATTAAAAACAAACACTTTTTGGATCACTAAATGAGCTGAAGCCTTCACACATGCAACCACTGGGAAATGTGCAGGTGATAGGTTCAACATGATGACATCTGAGCATCATCTTTATGAAATATTCTCCCAATTGACATTAGACGGTATGTTTGGTTAAGATATTCAAATTAAAACTAGAGCACGCAGTTTTTATGTCTTCTGTCTGTCTTATGGTTTGTTGGGTCTGTATTGCTATTTCTTTTGAATTTCTGTAAAAAAAAAACAAAAAAAAAAAAAAACCCCACTTTGATCAAAGACACTCTATAAATCAAATATTTGCCATATTAAAAAGTGCCATATGAATAACTTGAAAAAAAAAATCAAGCATTCAGAAGGACCTGAAAAGAAACCAAACATATCCAGAACCCAAAAACTGGCACAAGGGTGTATCAGCACAAACTCAGCAAGTTACTTTAAATGATTTTCAAAATAATTAGATACCGATAAAATTAAAGATTGCTTTAATTAATTTAAAATATGGTCCTTTTTTAACATCCACCAAAAAAAAACAAAAAACAAAAAAACAATTGCTCAGTTACTTGCCTTTCGGGCTTAGTTTAAACCCGCTGAATTGAAAAACAACACTTCAATTCAGCGCACAAAAAATCTTAAGAAGGGTCGTCAGATCAAGTTTCCAAAGATCTTCACTGACAGAGATGATGACAACAACAGAAGATGTGCAACTCAGTGAGATCATTCAAGATTTTTACCAGAAACCTTTGGCTTGGAATTGGCACTGGTTCTCCTGGAACAGTCACAAAGTTTGTTTTGGTGTTTTTCTACCTCTACATTGGTTTGCACTTTCCCTAACCTGTTGTTGTAGCCGCCTTGCTCCCTTCCACCCAAATTCCTGCATGGAGGATGAGGCCAGCACACAGAGGATGAACTGGTGACATTTTTGAAAATGAATTTTAGCTTAGAAGATGGTGAGGACTACATTAACCATTGCACAGGGCCCCAAACTTTCTGTAGGTTTTGCTGCTTGTGTGTAATTAATGTTTTCTCCGTATGAACACCATGCAGCACATTGTAAACCCATGTGTTATGAATACAGATACATGGATTATTCCTATTACACTGCCGTTTACATGGTGAGTCCATTACACACTATGTACAATAATCTTGTTCAGAGTAGCCGGTGCATCACAAATCCCCACATAAAGCAAGCTTCCTGTCCCTGTTCCGCTCAGTTCTTCCATCCAGTGGCTGCAGTCTTTCATTAAGCTTAGCACGGTATGGAAGGGAGCAGCTTTAAGGCTGTAAGCCCTCTTCTGCCTCAGTCACAGAGCTCAAACCCAGCTCTGCCCCTCTTTCTTTCTCCCTCTGTGGTCACCGTGCCTCCGCCATCCACGCTGTGTGAGCAGTCAGGCAGGAAGAGGAAATAATTACATGAACATTATCATACACAAGCAGCCCCTACTTCCTCCTCTGTCGCCACGGAAACAGTTCTGAGCTGTACAGTAATTGCGTGTGTGTGTGTGTGTGTGTGTGTGTGTGTGTGTGAGGAGGGGTACTCTGCAAAACTAATCTGCCCAACCAAGCCTCCCTTGTGCCAGCCACACACACACACACTCACACACACAGAGCATCCAAAACCACCCCAAACATCTAAACCTGATTACACACCCCGTTAGAGCTCTCCGATGTGTCGTTACCATGTTTTGGAGTGCACGTTTTTCTATTTGTGTTTTTTTGTGTGTGGCTCTGTGTTTGTGTGTGTGTGAGTGTTTGAGACTTGCTGAGCTCAGCAGCGCGTCCGCGGCCTACCTTCCCCGGGCGGATAATGGAAGTTATCAGATGGGAGCACCGCCAGACAGGTAGATTACAAACGGTTAGGCTGCTACAGAGACTCCTCTCACAGAGGATTACACTACACACACACACTCTCTCTCGCTTACACACACACACAGGAACACAAATAGAAAAAAGAAACACACTGAGGAACATGCAAGGAGACAAAAACTTCAGTGTCATTCAACTTCTGCTCTCTAAGATGCTCTTTGTTGTTTTGAGTTTGAATGATATCATGACGAGAAATACGTAAACAATACTTCACACAGCATCCACTAGGAGAGGTCAAAGGTCATTGAATGAAGACAGCATTTAAGTTCATGTCTTAACAGAATCAAAATTTAAACTTACATGACAGTTTTTCCTTTTACAATAAATGTAGGAAATACTTTGTCACCCGAGCTGAATGTGTGTACAGTGTCTCCCTCCTTTACCCTGCAGTAACTACGTCTCCTGACAGTAACAGTTACAGCTTGTGACAAACTCTCCACAGTGACCGTAAAACACTCCCAGTAATGCTGACTGTACCGTACAGTACCATCGCTGTCTTTACACTCCTATACCTTCCTGGCGTGCTTCGATCTGATTGGCTCTGACAGCTTGAAGGCTCCTCAACCACCAACGAGTGATGTAGCAGTTACCTGTCGCGTGAACTCCTTTAAAAGCTGGCTGCATGCACACGCGTATTTCTGCAGCTCTGTCCTGAAACGAAGCTTTAAGAATGTCTAATGACTCAGTGTGATGAATATGTGCAGCTCATGCATGCATTTGCACGCTGGATTGATCTTCCTGTGATGCCCAACAGTAGATGTAAAGTCCTTGTGAAATGGTGAGATCATAACGTGATCCCCTCTCACTCTTTCCACTCTGGATCTCATTTACTTTCTTGTTTTATGTATTTTCCTCCCATTTTTTTAAAGCTTTCATAGGGAGCAGAGGTTTTGGGTGCTTTTTACTTCTTAACTTTCATGGGTTTCATGTTGTGTGAAGTTGGGTGTCAAAGAAACTTCAGAAAGACAGTCAGGAGTCAGGGAGAGAGGTTTCACTCTTAGTTTCCTGCGTGCTTCTCAGCATGCCACCCAAAACTATAAAAGCGCTCGGGCTGAGCTAAGTGCAGTGAGTGAACTCAACCTTTTCTCCAAACTTTGGAATCTTCAAAGGAAGGAAGGAAGCACACCTGAGAGTTGCAGATTTAATATAAAGTGCATAAGTTAAATTAAAGGCAGTGGTTTTGATTTTGGTATCTGACTCCCGTCACCTCTAAAAGTTTGATGTCTGCATCAGCCCCTGCATTTTTCTGTATTTCAGAAGGTGTTGATGCTAAATCCCATGCTGATATATCTTTGATTAGTGGTCGACTGATCAATCAGAAGTACATTTCACATGTGAGAAGGAGATATGGTTTGAGAGCACTCTCACCGTTACTGTGTTGGCTGTGAGGGCGGGGGTGTTGCTGTCGTTTCCCGGCTGTTCGCTCTGCGTGTGTGTCGGCGTGTACAGCGTCAGGGCATGCTCGGCCACCGTGCTTGGTCCCGTGTAGTCGGCCGGTGGGTGGGCGTGGGGCGTGGCGTACTCGGCTGGGATCCCGTTCTGTGGGGGTGGGGGGTACTGGGCCGGTGGGAAGGGTTGGGCCATGGCTTCAGGGGGGGCTGGGGCCTCTTGGTTGCCCTGCAGGGACAGAAAACAGATCAACAGGTTAGTGATGCTAACTTCTGAGAGACTGGTTGTCGTCTGAGCCTCAAAGACGCACCAACCCTCTTATTTTTGTGAATGTTGGAGCCATTATTTCCACGTAATACTGGAAAAACGTAAATCTTATCAAGCATTTTTTTCTTATTTTCAGCAGAAAAAGCCTTTTTGGATTTAATAAGAGCCCCTTTCACCTTTACAGTCCAGAAAAATGTCTTATTTCAAGGCATTTTAAGACAAAAAATGAGGTCTGAATTGCTTGTAACACGTTAAAAAGGCAGATTTTTTACTTGTTACAAGCAATTCAGACCTCATTTTTCTCTTCAAATAACTTGAAACAAGACATTTTTCTGAACTGACCAGTTAAATGAGGCTCATAGCAAGTATGATAAGACAAATTTCACTTAAAATAAGACAAAAACACTTGATGAGATTCAGATTTTGCAGCATAATGATCATTCCTATCTGATCCTGAATCATGAAACACTTTGAATCTATACAAGCTCCACAAACAGATCATTCATCACCCTCCTGACGTATATTAATGATGATTGGGTTATCACTGATGATGCTTTCACGGGAACATGTGATGAATTAATAGCATGGGTGCTATAAATAGACACAGCAGTGTGTAACTGTTGCATGAATTGGCTTAAGTATCATTTGGTATCACATTTCCTCCTAATGTGCCGACCCTCATGGGATGACAAAACACCAAAAGTACAGCTGCAGTGATCAAACACTTCATTGCATCTCTTGCATACAAAATAACATCTTCTTGTACAAGTTGCTGCAAAGTAAAATATTCTGTCTTCTCTCTGAAGCTTAACAAGATATCTGCTGACTATCAGAGAACCCCAAATCATGTTTCTGAGAGTAAATAGCCCAAAAAATCTGCATCAATAAGCTTCAGAATACATCTTCATACATGAAGCTCCAGCTCTGTTTTTTATTGAAGGGGAGTGTGGGGAACATGATTGGCTGTTAAATCAGACAGAGGTCTTTAAGACGTGGACATGAGGCAACATGGAGGAGTGACAGGATGAGGATAAGGGGGGGAGGAGAAGATAAGAGAGGAGTAAATCTCTTTATCTTCATTTAGTTAGCAAAACAGTCATGGTGTGGTCGTAATACCCCAACAGTGACGAGTCTCTGAGATGAAAATAATCAAACTGCCCGTCTGTCTGTCAATAAACTCGATATGAGATGATCAAATCAAATAGAAATGAGAGACAGAGAGGGCTATATACAACATAAAGCGAGACATTTAGCAAACACACGCGCACACACATACACAGGGAACAACAAACACGTAGACCAAAGTAAAAAGATGCAAATTACATCTCTGATGGAGATTAGAAAGATCAATTAACTGATACTCCTTTAAAGACAACCTCTGTTGTAAAATTTCTAATAAAAGTTGGCGTTTCTACCCTCCCCTCTCCTCCCTCATTCGTCCCTCCCTTCAGCTGCTGTGACTCCTCTCCCTCGTCCTCCTGAGGTGAGAACCGTGCTCTTTCACCTTGTGTGCTCTCCCCCTCATCTACATGCCTGTCAGATAATCATTTCCTCCCACCAATGATGATGAATCCATCTGACATATTAGCGGCCTGCTTTTCTTCCACGCTGCGCCAAAAAACTTGATGGAAAATGGCTCAAAAAATGTAAAAATCGATCACAGCAACTTTTTGAGGTGGGATGAGGCTCTGACCTTAGCTGTTTCCGATAGCGGTATTGAAGTTGGCGATTCTTATGCATGGAGATTGATGGTGTGAAGCATAACAAAGCAGTTTGCCGATGGCTCGCATCGTTTCTGGCACAGAGTCCCCGTCGACTCCCCCGGGCCAGGCAGGCTTTATGCTCAATTTAGGCTTTACTTAGTGTCACTTATAAATTTATAAAAATATAAATCTCCAGCAGCAAACAAGTCATCATTAATGAAATTGGCCTTTGTTGTGCTTGTTAGATATTGAGGGAGTGATGCTTTATAAAACGCCTTGTGATGTCCTTACAGCTCGAATAAACACTCTGTAAAAATGCATCAATAAAGCCTGAACACAGATTTACACTAAACAGCTCTTTTAAAACAGCTGCTTAAACCTGCACTTACATTGTGTTAAATAAACTCTGACACTGATCAGGATTTTGTTGTCATCTTTAGGAACATTCCTCACAAATTCTACAATAAAGAATAAAAATCTACCCATGTTTCAGTTTTCTTTAACTCAACACTAAAGTGATTCTGCTGAGCTTGGTTTTTGCTTGTATTCTGTATTTGTGCATTGATTTTTTTTTCAGTTCTGTTTAATCTGCTTGGATTAGGTTAGGATGCATTCACTAAAATCAATACTAAACATAGAATCAGAGTGAAATTGATTTTTTAAAAAGGGCACAGATCATGAAAAATGAATTAAAAACGTAGACATTTTGCAGATATAATGCTTGGAAAAGCAGAATACAGCTTTACTACCGGCTTGACTGTCAGATCCTGCGTTTTAAGATTTTCAAAGAATATCAGAGGAACAATATCATTTACATCAGGACCACTCTCATCAGAAAGAGTAAATTATTTTCATGCAGTAGGTTTTATTATTACTCCTAGCCTTTTCATGTGCCTAAGTGGAAAGCCAAAACCTGTGATGGAAAGAGCACACCTCCCGCCTCTTGCATTTGCATGCAATAACACCTGGCATGCAGGTAGAGCATCAGCAAAGGGGCCCTGGGGTGCAGAGCAGAGAGAGCATCAATGATGATACATATAACCCTGATAAAATCAGACACAGCATAAAGGAGGAGCTGGGATAGAGGTAGGCTGTGAAGGGGGAGCAGGAAGAGTAGACAGAAGTTCAAACAGAATGCATGTTTTACTGTTTGGATTGGGTAGTTGCAGCTGGTCATCCTGAACAATCTCAGTTCAGATTGTTGCTAAATGCTACATCATTAGCAAGTCTCATCATTGCACAGATCACCTGTTGTGTGTCGTGAAATCAAGATTAGACACTTACAGAAATCTGGTTTATCTGGTTTAGTTCTTATTGGGTTGGTACTTACTGATACTTAATTCCTTTTTTTTTTCTGTATACTTATTTTATTGTATGTCCCTATTCATCCTATTTCCAACTATTGTATTATGTAAAGAGCAATGGTAATACAAAATTTCCCCCTGGGATTAATAAAGTATTCCTAATTCCTAATTCCTGATTCCTGGATAGAGAAACAGGAAGAGGCAACATTTTGCAGAAACTTTCAAACTACAGCTTCTCAACCACACCTTGATAGAAGTTTGTGCATCTGTCCTCCATTTTCCACTCTGTGATGATTTTGTTTAGTTTGTTTTTGTCATGAAAACAATGAATAGTCATTGCATATGCTTCTTGTACTTATTTCTCCTTCCTGGTCCTCTGATTTGCCAAGCTGAACAGCCAATCAGGAGACTTTCTCCCATCGATAGGCTCCAGAGCCAATTTAAAATGCTTCATCAGCTGAAAAGAGCAGAAAAGGGATCACCAAGTGCCAACAGTGCAGGTCTCACTGCAAAAAAACTAGACTCAAAGTCGCTCAGTGTTGGCTTAAATTTGGCTCTGTGTGTCAGAGCTTTCACTCTGTCGGGTTTGGGAAGTTTTTTAAAGCCTGATGAAGCAGAGCTAATAATTAATCAGCTATTTTTAGAACGTGTTGTGAATCAATGACTGAATCCTGTGCTGTTGATGAAGATCATATCTTCTGAACCCAGACTCATAAGTCTGACTTCACACTGTCTTTCACTCCTCTCTGTCCTGGCCTGTTTTCCCTTCTTCAGTCTAATCTCCGTCCATGCAGGGTGGAGCTGTGGCCCGGGGCGAGTCTTGGTTCACTAAAACAAGGAGCCTCATCGATAGGCCTCCCTGCCTCGCAGCATCAATAAAGACCTGAGCTGATATATGGCCCCACCTGGTCAATACACACACTGGAGACAAGCACACACACACGGTAACACAAACACGCACACACACAGCAGCAGCCAGCCATGAACAGTCAAGTTAAATAATGGCAGCAGAGTGAGGGAAATGAGAGCTGCAGGGAAAGTGCTTTACCTGGAAGTTTTCCTTTTAATACGCCTAAATCATGAGCTGATGTGCGATACATCTCCCCGTATGTACGCACACACACGGGCGCACACATGCACACACACAGCCGCGCTCACGCTGAGCTGGAGACGGTTTTTGCTCTGCTGGGGTTTTGGGCAGAAAAGAGTGAGCAGGGAAAAAAAGGCAGAGGGAGAAAGAGAGTCAGAGAGAGCCAGAGGCAGAGAGGGAGACGGGGGGAGTGTTAGAGTCAGTGAACTTCCATCATCCATCACAGTGACTGAGGCGCTGACACACTGAGACATCCCCAGATCCTTGTCGACAAATTGCGCTGGTAAATGATTTCTCCTATCAGCTAAATCATACTATCCATCCCTCTCTCCCTCCATCCCTCCATCCATCTCTCTGCATCATCCACACATCTACCTCCCTCTTTCTATACCCTCTGTCTCTCCCTCATTGAGTTTATTTCCCTTTGGCTCAGTGGAGCGCCGTGCCTGATGTCTGATGGACTCCTGCTCCATTTGTGCACCCGACACATGTATGATGCTTTCCCTCTCACACACATACACACACTCAGCTGCTGGGATAGTATGTCTTCATGCACGTAAAAGTGGAGTCATGCCACCTCTGATGGGAACAGAAACTGGGAAGTGTCAGGTTACTGATATGTTACTTGTGAAGCTGCTAAAGCGTGGTGAGTCCAGCAGCAGGTCAGCGGTCCTACACTTCAGATATGAAGCTGCAGCTACACGTCTTCCACATTCAGGACACTGACCTCTTACCTATTCTTTTGATGAGTATTATAAGTCATGTTTGAGAGTAGTGCAAGTGATTCCCTCTTGCTACTAGGTCTTGTTTCAGGAATTTGCGGTCACTGGAGTGTTAGCAGTAGTTGATGGCTTCCTAGCTTCCTCATCCCATCACATGCAGGCAACAATCTAGCATCCATATTCTTGTTTGTGCAGGAAAATGTTCTTTTCTCTTCACTTTTTGAACAATTCTATCATTTCTATCGTGCAGTCAAACATCACCATCAACAAAAATTTGACTAGAAAAGCACTCAGAGAGCACTGACCTCCGCCAAACATAACAACACTTCAGTTCTACTTTAATGTTATACTCCCTTTCAGCATACTGTCTGCTACAATTTGATGTTAGTACATATTTCATATTCTGGATCTTAGTATCCAGAATATTGCCAGGTTCTGGATTGTACTACTACATATGTCAGAAATTATGGTGACCTTGTCTTGTATTGTTTTGCAAAGCAATGCGACCATTTATGGTGGAGTTATATACACATATGGTGAAAACGGCTCTATCTCACAATGATAAAGAATCCTTAAAAAAAATCCTGGATCCAGACGGTGATCCAGATCACCTCCAAAATTTAATCACTTCTTCCTTATCCCATTTTAAACATTTCCTGAAAACGTCATCAAGATCCGTTTGAAACTTTTTAAATCATGATGTTCACAGACAGACTGACAAACTCTCCCGAAAACATAACCGCCTTGGTGGAGGTAACTAATGTGTTTTCATCTCAAAACAGACCAGATGCAACTGCCAAGACCCTTGATTACTTTTGTTCTGTTCAGGAACAAATGTCTCATTTTGAGACCACAACAGACAATAGAAGTTGTGTTCTGCAAAAAAAAACTTGCAAATGTTTGTCAAAGAAACAGCTACAAGTTTGTAAATTTTGCTCAAAAACCTTACTTGCATTGGGGGTTTGAATATTTTTGAAAGCAACCGTATCGCTGATTACCGTTTGCAAAAACGTAAAGTTAAATTTCATGACTTTTAGACAGTCGAGTCATGCACCTCGCCTCCTGGGTTAAAGTCCAGCATTGTTTGACTCATTCATCACCCTGACCCCCACCTGAGGGGACTGTCTCTCCGCTGCGTCACCTCACTCTGCCTCAGGAAAGACCTTTAAACTGGCTTAAGATGAGGATGTTTCTGCAAAACTTGAAGCTCCCTCTTTGGTTGCACATTAACAATGTGAACAGCAATAAGCGCTACCTGCAGCGATAGCAGATTCATTGTTCTTAAGGCATCTTTGGAGCAAGGATGTATAAATCTCGTCATGTTGTGTGTGCGTCTGTGTGTGTCTTTTTGATATCTGAAAGATTTACTCCATCTCTTCTCCTGACCTCTGATACTTCAAACAACACGACAACATCAGCATCAGGATGTGGAGGAGCAGCAGACAGCTTGTTGGATAATTTACAGACGGTCGTAAATTTGTGTGACTGAAGATTAGTCAGAAAGGAACAGGTCCAGCTATTGCAAGGTAATTAAAAAAACACACACATTCTCTCACACACACATGCTTGCCCAGCGTGTGTGTGTCTTATATTGATTACCTTCTCTACAGCTATTTTCCAAAGTAGCCCGGGGCTTCTCCACCCCTGCTAACCATTACCTGAGCTCGATGCTGGGCAGAGACCCCCTTAGACCTCCTCCTCCTCCTCCTCTCAGAGTGTGATACATTATAATGATCCTACAGGAAAAGAGGAGTGATGCAGAGCGCACTGAAGTGAAAATAAAGCCAAGAAGTCTCTTAAGTGACAGAAAAACAAATAGCAAAGACTGCTCCATGTGTGTGTGTGTGCTTGTTTGTGTGTGTGTGTGTTGATCCTGCCTGTGTGACGCTGTCTAAGTCCCTTACACCCCCATCACCGCGGCTTTATTGTTCCTGGTTGACAGAGACAACTAATGAAGATTGGGGCTGAGAGCCAGCGAGACTGATCAGATAGGGACATGCAAATACAAACACACACACACACACACACACACACACACACACATGCACAGATGCTGAGGCGTAATGCTGCAGAAGTAAAAGTTCTGTCACCAACCCTTCAGAAACAAACAAATACAAAGAAATAAATCACACAACACACTCTCACACACACATCAGTATCTTTTGTAGTTTGCATACAGTTTTGTGCAGACTGTTCCATCAGATGCACGCTCAGCATCACAAACACATCCTCGTGCAGACTGCAGTGTTTTGCCTAATGCAGCGTTTTGGGCCAGACTGTGTAAATATGCCAGAAACTTGCTGCTTCAGGGAGCGATTAATATCAGTGTCCACCGCAGACATCAGACACAACAGAGGACAGAGGGAGAGAAAGCAAAGCAGACACTTTTATCTGCCTAATTTGATTTCTCTTTTATTCCCACAGAGATCTAGAAATGGCACCATATGCTTCAAACAGGCCGATCCACGTCGAGTAAAACCATGAGAACTACAACAGCTTTTGATCAAATATTGGCCAAACTTTGTGTTCGTATTCTCTCTCCAAATATGCCATAAAAATCCCTTTAATAGATGCTATCAGTGCTATAAATAGCCACAGTGCTGCGTCATGGTTGCTTTGCTCTGATGGAGAACCTTTCTGTCATCCATCGACAGGTGTAATGAGAGGTGGAGCACAAGTATTGATGAGCAAATTAATGTTTGTTTTCTACCTCCTCTATTTATGGAAATCTATGAGGAGAGCTGAGAGTCTATTGATGAATCCACAACTGTAATGACACTTTCAAAAGAGCCATACATGTGACAGGATCACTAAAACAGAAAAAATACCAACAATTTTTAGTGAAGGGTTTACAAACTTTTAATTATTGTCCGCGTTTACTGCACGCAATAAGTTGCTAGATACAAGTTTATGCCTCCTTGGTACAGTTTAGTTTGATTGCATGTCTCTGGTAAGCTTTACTTCATCTTCATCATGCCACAGCACATCGGCAAATAAATACATCAGTATGCATGGCCACATTTTTTTTCTGATGCCTGCTCATGAGAGGATTTTAAAAAGTTTCTGCATCGAAGTGAAAATGGGTATTTGTGGTGGAAGTTATATAAATCTTGCCCCTGACTTTAAATGTCGTTCAAGGCTTTCTAAATTTGAACCTTGTTTAAATCTTTTGTAATGGCTAGGTGTCCATCTTCTGCAGAGATCAGTGTCCAAGCTTGCATGGTGGGCTGCAAGCTCTTGAACACAACCTTCAACACATGGTAGTTTTTTGCACTTGTGATATAACTTGCTTTGCATGCCTGATTGTGATTGGTCAGTGCATATACAGACTCCAACAGATGTATTGCAATTATATAGAAATGCTGATAGCGTTTATTTGATGTCAGTCTAACAATCTCTTTTTGTTTTTTTGTCTAGTTGCTAGACGCCGCCCTGTTGGCTATGGCTGCCTTTTGTAGCAGCTCTCTCTTATTTGTCCGTTTCTTGTAATTTTTTTCGTCTCTTTTTCATAATCTTTGTATTTGAAGTGGATCATTACTTTGTATGGCTCATTTGTTGGTCACGGACACCAAACTTTTTGTGGTTTCAGCGATATTTTTACTACTTTTTCTCCTGTGTTTGTCTGGAGATCCTACATGTAACCATGGCTGCATTGTTTACATGTGAACTCAGCTGTTAGCAGCCTGTAGCATGTCAGTGCTAACTGGTGTAAGGCCTGATGTCTTTCCACAAGGTGAGGAGAAGGACGTGAGGATGACCGGCTGGTTCTCAGGTGTGAGCTAAGAGGTGACGACATGGACCTGTCCTTCCATCCACCGTTATTGGGAACGCAAGATCTATCTCCAATAAGATGGACGAGCTAGCTGTGCTAACAAAGCAACAGAGGGAATACCAGAGGGCAGAGTAGCATCATGCTATTCACGGACATGGCAAATGAAGCTAACATCAGACACCAACGCAACATTGGAAGAGCTTCACCTGCTGTGAGCAGACAGGATCCAGGAGGCAGAGGTGGAACATGACTGAAGAAGCTTAGTCCTGGACCCTGTGGAGGTGGAGACTGGCTGAACTGGACAATGATAGACAAGCTGTCATCATCTATTTTCTTATGGACTTTTTTGTCTTGATTGCTGCTGTGACTTCAATTTCGTTGTACTTGTTACAATGACAAAAAAGTTCTATTCTAAAATAAAATAAAAAGAAAGAAATTTAAATGGCAGAGGAATAACAGGAAAGTTTGAGGCCAGAAACTCAAGGCCCCTCAGAGTGAAATGCACAAAACTGAAGATGCCTCTTCACATCAAGTTTTTCCCACCTTTAGATTCCATTTCACCATAGCAACCTGCTCACTATACACTATCCCTTACATGTAGGACACTCCAGGATCAGCTGTATCAATTTCTCATCCTCTCTTGTTTCTTAGACCACTTTGGTGTAGATATCTGACATGCTTGTCCTTGTTCTGAGATTGGACGAATAGGTGAAAGAGAAGAATTCAGCGTTAAATCTGAGGTTGAATCTTTTCCAACTCTTTATGATAAAATAAAAACATAATCATGCAGCAGCTGTCTCAGATTGAATGCTTACCGCCCTGTTTGATAGCAGTGTTTGTGTTGTGATGGAATCTTCGGTACTTCTTTACAAGAACACGCACCCCTCAGGAAAACAGTACTTAGTTCAACACCTGAAGAGCTGTTACCGGTGTGTTTCTTTTACCTGTGTGGCTCCACAGCTCAGCTCCGTCTCATTTATTTCCCTGCTGTGACAACACCTTTTTAATAATGATTATTAATTAGTGCTGTCTGAGCTGCTGTCAGCCTGACTATTATTTCATTCGGCACCATTAGGCCGTCCTGTTCTCACGAGGGCCGCTCTACCTACACCCTCATCGATAGGTTAGTCTGCAACAAATATAAATCTGCTCCGACAACGGCAGCCGGAGGAATAGTTCTGGTTACCTGCTCTCACACACACATACACTGTTACACACTCTCAACACTCATCTATTACCAGGGTTAGCACGCCCCACTGGTCACATAATCATTAAATAATAACATAACATCCGAAATATTCTGTTATAATACATTATGCAGCGTAAAATAGCCTCCATCTGTTGGCAGCATAATACAGTCATGAAATTAAACCCTCCCCTGCTAAAAAGACGCTAATTCTCCATTTGTGTTAATTATGGAGGAATGAGACGCTTCCGACGCAGAGGGAGAACACAGGAGGAGGGGAGAGGAGAGGAATGATTTGAAAAGAGAGCAGAGCAGGTCTCCGAGGAGGAGAAAAACACAATATGTGTTTTTTACAGTGTGGAAAACCAAAGATTAGCCCAACACACTCATCATCATCATTGTCATCATCATCATCATCATCATCATCATCATCATCATCAGGAGGAGGAGCAGCAGCAGCAGCAGCAGCATCCCCAAAACGAGGACAACTCCAGCTCCAGAAACTCACGGCTTCCCCTCAGAACAGTCTGCTACTATGAATATCAGTGTGTGTGACAGTGACCCAGTCCCTGTGAGTGAGTTATGCTCAAGTGTGTAAGACACGCTCACACACACATACAAATACACACACACACACGACTCTGACAGAGAGGCAACAGAATCTAATTTAACACTCGGCTGAGCAGAGATTGGCCGACACTCCCAGTCCCTCACCGGCCGAGCGGGGATACTCCACGACCCAACCCCTGTGCGTGTGTGTGCGTGTGTGTGTGTGTGTGTGTGTGTGTGTGTGATGATAGCTATAGAACAAGAAAGCCAGCGAGTAAGAGTAAGAGAGGGAGGGAGAAGGATGAAATCATGTTGGTGGAGGAGTGGAGGAGTGAGGCTGAATGAGAGGGAGGACTGTTTAGGATTCAGAGTGTGTCTCAGGTCCGCTGGCTGCCGGCTCCCTCCAGGCCTGCTACATGATATTCACTAACCCCCGTAACAATGGCAAACATATGTAAATCTGCCTGTGTGCCCGATTCAATCAGACCCCGGCACAAAGCTTCAGACACCACCGGCACGACCAGGGGAAGAGGATACGTTCAGGACAGAGACACACACTCGGAGAGCCGGGGCAGCTCAGGAAGTGTCTGAGAGTGAGTCACTTTATTCACACACTCAATGCAATGAAAACACTGAGTCCACCTCCAGTGTTTTGAAAACATCCTGAATGAAAGCATGATTTCACATTTTAATTTATCAGGAAAGTAGTTTAAAGCAGTAGAAGTCAGAATGATTTTACACATTTTATATAGTGGTCTGTCTGTGTTTGTCAATCTTTTTGTGCCACGTTTCTATTGTATTTCCTTTTTTTGTTGTAAGTTCTATTTCACTTTGCAAAGGAAAACTCATTTGGTGAGTGCAATTAACTCCTTCCAGCCTGAATTATTAACAATTATAAAAATAGATTGTTTTGATGTATTTTAGAATTCTTGCATTTGCATTTTGCATTCAATTTAAATACAGTACAAACAATAGTTATAACTAGGTCATATTATATAAATAGACATGAGAAGTTTATCCCCTGACCAACATAGTGTGACCTAGAGGATCTGATATAGTCTTTGGTATATGTTGAATATGAATCAATAGGTAATAGTGAGATACAAAGGTTATTTTAGCTGCATCAAGACCTGACAGGGTATATTGCAAATTTGCAACAACCGATATCAAGGGGTTAAAAAAATGAATGAACTTGCATTGAAAACAGGTCAAAAGCCAGGATTATCCAACTTTAACTTTGTATGCACAACTTTCAAAGATTTTTTGATACAGTTTTTTTTTTTTTTTTTTTTTTTTTTTTTAACAAATAAAGCCTTTTTACTTATTAATTTCAAACTGGCATACATAAAACAGCAGACGTAATGATTAAGTTGTAACTTAAAGTGATTCTTTTCTCATCTGTGCTGTTTAATCCCACTCCAGCTGCATTTTGCATGAAGATGCTTTGAATTAGTAAAGGATAAAATCACATACATTTTGAAGTTTATATCAACAATTTATGGGTAATGACATTTATGACAGTCAATGTGCTTAAATATACTGGATAGAGCATTGATAAATATAAGATATCCTCATGTTTTTAAGTTTTGATCATAGACTGTTTAAAACATGGACATAGTCTCCCCGACGTCACCCATCTGTTTCTGAAACAGAATATGAAGCACATATATGGCTATAGCGGCCATATTGGTAGTGGCAAGGGCTTCGCGTAGAGCTATGGGGCGCCTGTCGGTCACGTGACCCTGAGCTGTGCCTCCGACTGGGCGAGCTCGCTATCTAAATATCCTCTGAACGGCTGAGTTAGAAAATAATCCCCCCCCGTACAGTGTGTGCTGATAGTAATATTAGCGACGCAGACTGGAGCAGTTTTTTGAACCAGGCTGTAAATAGGTTAATTTCTGCTTTGAAAACAGCTTTTTTGGCTCTGTGTTTATTTGACTTCTGGTACTTCCGGAACCAGTTTCAAGTGGACATTCAAGAAATAGCAGATTTTAGCACTTCAGCATTGTCTTATATTCTTAGATCAGAGGTTGCCGCTTGGTTTTAATGTGCATATCAGAGTTACTCTCACTTCTAGGAAGAATTAATCATAGGAGAAAGAATATTTCTTTGCATATTGAGGAAAAACTAGGAAGTATGTGCTCGTTCCAGAAGAACCTGCACCAGAACGCTACAGGAAAAAGGAGCAGTCTGACTCCAGTGTTTGACGTCTTGACTCCGCAACATTGAGTGTGGGAGTGATTTTGCATGCAATCCTATACAAATCCTTCCTGTTACATCACCAGAAGAGCAAATACAGATCATCTTGCAGCAAAAACAATGTAGAAGTTTTTCATTTTTAGGGTTACTCGTCCAGAGGATGACAAAAGTATCTCTGCATAAGCAAAGAAAAACAGGTTCTTTATAATATGGGACCTGAAAAATAACAATTCTGTCATTAAAAAAAAAAAAAAGCTAAAGTAGGTTTTTTTTGTCTTATTTGTTATGAAACAGAAGTCCATGTTGTCAGAACCTTGCGCTAAGTCAAAAGTCAAGTGATAGGTTTATGTTGTGTCAGGTGAAGTCATAACTTTAACGTTACTGCTCTGTGCCACATTCAAAGTTTTGTGGGCAAGCCGTTTCCAATAAACTTTTAAGGTGAGTGAGCGAGTTGGGGTTTGCAGTGTAATAAAGGAACATGTCACCCAGTGCAACAGTGCAGCTCATTGATGTGTCTTTAATAGTTTCTGGCACAGAGGAAGAAGACACACACGCACACACACACACAGCTCCAGAAACAATACTTAACTGAAGAACAAACTCATGATGATCTGAATCAACCTCACATGTAAGGATTAGTCCAGACATGATGAAATGAAAGGAACTCACATACACACACACACATGAACAACACACACTGTCTGTCTCTGATCTCATTACGAGGAGGCAGTGAGAATCAGCAGGGCCCTAAGTGTATCATGATCAGAGATAACGGCAGCTGGAAAACTATTAGCAATCTAGAGCTTCCCTTTGGGACTCAAGCAGATATCATCAGCCCTTATGAGCCACCACTCTCATCTCCGTAATGACCGGCTCATTCTGTTCGGATCTATGTGAATGTGCTCAGGTAAATTGAAATGCTACCATATTTGTTTGCATTTGGATTATATATATTTATTTCTCTCTTCTCCCATCTGTGTCTGCGCCTTAATAAGTGAAAAAGCCTCCAGGGTATACGACCAAAGCAGCGCTCCTGGATAGGATCAGCAGACCACACACCCAAACACACACACGCGCTCACACATACATGCTGTATTGACTATCAGCCACGGCCACTGAAAACCATTAGGCTAAATGATTCTAACCTGGCTATAGAGATAGGCTGTGGCCAGCTCAATCAGAGGAGAGTGCCTGGGACAGAGCGGCTGCGTCGATAGTGGACGAGTGAAGCTCTGCTGATACAGTTGAATAAGAGAGCAAGGGGAGAAATCGAGCCCTCTTAATTCTAAACATTCAATCGAAAGTGGATAAGGACAAGAAACGGCTAATATGTGTTTTCATTTAAAGGGATGAGGGAGATAAGATTTGCCTCTGGGACTTTTCTGTTTGATATCTGAGATGTTTGTGGGTATCAAAACCATTCTCTGTGAAATTCAGATTATCCCACAGACTATTGTTCTACTGGGTTATTGTTATGTAGTTTTTGCTTTGGTTAATTTAATCTAAAATTCACGCCAGGGTAAGCTGAAGTCACTGCGGTTACGCCCACTGAGTGGCAGAAAGAGGGAGATGAGTGGCAGTGTTGGCTTAAATACCATCTAAACTCTAAAATAAGATTAAAAAAAAAATGAGGCATTGCGCTATTAATTGAATGATCATGTTTGAAAAACAATCAGAGTGATCTTTTGACAGGCTACAGAAAGACAAAGAGAAGAGAAACTGATGGATCAATGCATTTTTCAGAAACAATAGCTATCCCATATTGTATCAGTTAACGTTAATTTGTGCTGTATTTTTGGGTTGAATCATTCCTTTAATTACAAAATCTCTAAATCTCAGCGCTTTTCTTTCAGCTTTATTTTTCATCATTGAAACATTTTTGTCTTCATTTGATTATAAACCTAGTGCTCAACATGATTTGTTAACTAGCTTCAATTGAGGCCAACACATTTCCAAATAAAGGGGAACTCCAGCACAAGGAGTTGTAGCTGTGTTATAAAATATATTTGATATTGATTATACTTGAATACCGTCTATGTTGACCAAGTTAATAGATAATAAGTGTATTACCTTGGGTTAATCCACTGTATACTGTAAGTTTAATCATATAGAGGCTTTCGTAGCTTTCAGGCTTTGCACTGTGTCCTTTCCTGGCGCTGAAATCAGGTACAAATAAATGTCAGGCTACAATTTCTGGCCACATGTCGATGTTTGTGGACCCCTGGTTCTTTAGTAGCTTTAACAAATCAATGTTGAGTCCTTTTATCCTTAATTTCATGTCTTATTCCGCATTTTTTCTGGTTTTACCATGTTTACTGCCACTCACCGCAATGCCAAGTGAGGTTTGTTTTGCCACTCAGTCTGACTGAAGTGGGCGTGTCCCAGAGGGGAAGTGACATGAACGCATACCCTCTATTTACTCTAAAACCCTGTTCAGACACAAAAAATCTGACTACAGAGTTTTCCAAATATGTGTTTAAAACACAGTGATATGCAGCCAAAAGTCTGCCTGAACATAGGAATAACTCCCAAGTTATAATCAACCTAATTCAACCTTAAACAGCAATAGTTCACTTTTATGGTTTGTAAAAAATGGAACTGAAACAGTAATTTACTTCTTCACACTTAAAGCTTCTAACCCAATAAAAAGTTTTTGAAGCTACTGACCTGTAGGCCTCCTCAGAAGCCCATTCCTTTAATGGAAAGAGAAGCCTTACTAAATGTTTGATGATTTAAGACGGTTTCATTGTAAAAGGAACCACCTTACATTATTCATAGGGACTATTCTATCACTGTGCTCTTTCTGCCTGAGTCAGGGAGACAGAAAGACACGAGAAAGAGAAAGAAAGTAAGAGAGAGGAAGAGAGAAACTGATGGTGAGTGGGAGAGACTGGAGAGACAGACACAGAGACAATGAGCTTGGGAGGGCAGCGGGGACTGACAGGGACAACATTACACTTGACTTACAAATGAACAATCAATGTACGAATCAAAACGCATCAATATCACACACAGGAAACCGAACTCAACTCCCAAGGCTCCAAAAAGGAAGCTTGTTTGTTTGGAGTCGTAATCCAGGCACACATTAGGGTCTGCTCTGGACCGCTCTTTTTGGTTAGAGTATACCAGCTATCATACAGAAGATAAGGAAACCATGTGATATTTACAAACTTATATGGCCTCTAAAGTACATCAGGAACTTCATTACTCCAGAGTTCTGCCGGGTCAGTGAACTTCTCTCTAATCCTAAGAGACTGAATGTCAATCCAGATCACAGCCTGTGGATATGAAGGGTCACCCGCTGCTTTGTGGCTGTCAGGCTAGAGGTGCTAACAGCTAATGCTAGTGCCAACTTTGATTGAGATGAACATTTTCATCAAACTGTTTTTTTTTCCACAACCAGCATGAGAGAATATAAATTCTGCACGAGTACAGAATCTGTCAGCAACAGGCGATGCTTGGAGGATGTTGGCATCATTTTGCATCTACTTGCAGAGATGTACTGTCCGTGTTTGAGCAGGCACTGGCCCAGGAAAACAGTGACTCCTTTTCTTTAGTTTATCTTAATAGATACAGCATATCAGATCAGCAGAGAATCAAGTGTAAAAGTTGTTTTTCAACTTTAACTACATTCTTATTTTTCAAGCAGTTGTAAACAAAGATCAGCATTGAGGAGGGACATAACAATGAATCTGCTTTGTTTGGTCTGCTACACAAAGCATGTTACATTCATGATATTAACACGCATAAATACCATAAAGGTCCCATATTATTCAAAAATCACTTTATTAAGTCTTTTAGTGAAATTTGTGTGTCTCTGGCTTTCCTCCCAGCCCACAAAATGTGATATTTAATGACAAAAGCTGTACTTAGTGGTGCTTGTGAATGTAAAATCCTGACCTAAAACAAGCTGTTTGGATTTTGGGGATCTGCCGACGTCAGCGATTCCCTTTTTTTTGACCAATCAGGAGCAAGTCTGACCTGATTGGTCTACCACAGCAGATACCCCGGAATCCCCTCCCTGCCCACTCCTTTCCCTGCTGCTGGAGAGATTTCTCTCCAGCAGCAGGAAGGAGAATGCCAAAGTTGAAGAGCCATCACTGCTCTGTTTTTGGCTGTAAACAGCCACATATTTCCATGCACAAGCTTCCCATCACGGAAGAAGACAAGACTGAGTGGCTAGAGTTCATTTATCAAGGGCCAGCTACACTCAGTAAAACTGTGCATGTGTGTGCTAGTCACTTCACGGCCGACCGCTTTTCCAACTTTGGACAGTACAACAGAGGGCTAGCTGAGTCCAGGCGCATTACCAACCATCTGCCAACAAACCTCGGACCCTGGAAATGTGAGTATTTTAAATGCTGTGTGCTGTGGAGCAGATGTAAGCTTTTCCTCAGTGTCCTCCCTGTCTCTGTTAGCTTCAGGATGCTAACTTTAGCTGCGGTTAGCCTGTTGTTTTAGCTGTAATGTTACGGTAAACGAGCTTCGCTGTTTTCTAAACATTGTGCACTCAGAGCTCGTGGTACCGCTCTCAGTGACGCGGAAGAGCGGGGCGGTATAAGCGGTGGCTCATTTACATATGAAGGTCACGCCCACTAAATCAGAGCGTTCTGAACAGAGGGGCTATGAGAGCCTGGAAACAATGCTGCTGTGCTTGATTTATTGGCTTTTTGGACCAAAACATGTTACTACCATTTCATGAAGACATCAATAATCCATATTAAACTGCAGAGAAGAAGCATAATATGGGACCTTTAAAGGTTTCTCAGCTCTGCAGCTTGCTCCTGTTTTGCATCTGAACTGTAAGCATCTCCACTTTCTGCTGTACGGAGCCACACTGAGCTCTCTGATCTTAATGGAACCAGATCAGTCAAGCTAAATGTGAAGGGGACACGTCTTGGTGGTTTTATTATGAAACCAAAACATGACAGATCAGACACAGAATTTCATCATTTATAAGGAAGCTCCCTTTGTGGAGTTAGCAAGCAAGAGAGGCTTGTTTGGAAAGAAAAATGTTCAGACAGTCTCAGTTTCTGCTCAGAAAGTAGAAAAGTCTGCCTGTAATAATGGGGTGAAGTCTCATGAAGCCATCTACTTACTGACTTCAAGCAAAGATGTTCTATTTTTCAGTCAACCAGAGGTGAAACATAACCTTTGCAGTGAGGTTCGATTGCACGCATGTGTGCATAACGGCCCATTGGAACACACGCAATCAACACAGGTACACTGAGACACTGTTTGTTCTGAGGACTGCATCAGAAGTCTCAACAAACAAATCAATGTTGCCAAAGATTACCAAAGATTACAACAAGGTGTCGTCAGAAGACAGCTGCTGGATTCTAAGAGCTGAATCTAAAACAAAATAATTTCCACCACAGATTTGTTGACTGTGGAATTCAAAGAGTCATAGGTCAGTCCAAAACAGCTGAGTGATCTAATCCAAACAATATCTGGCAAGTTAACAAGAAGCCTGATTGGAGCAGCAGAGGATGACGTCCTCTGCCCAGATGGGACTGCTTTAATTGGATGTTCTGGTTCACTTCTGTGCTCCACCCTGTGGTTCTCACAAATCCATGGGCTTGATCAATGAGCCTGCCCCCTGGGGTGCTGCTGGATATGGTGATCAATTAACAACCTGGGTGCAAAGAGTGCGCTGGTAAGCATGCAAACAAGATGATGGGAAATCAACCATCTGGGACAAAAGGTCCTTCATGACAGGATGAAGGGTTATGAGGGTGACCAGAATTAAGAGATGTTTTTTTTTTTAAAAGTTCAGCTTTTTTGATCTCTAAACGTTTCTGAGCACCTCTCAAATCAAGTGAACAAACCTTCCTGCTACATCACCTGAACTCCCTCTTGGTGGCCATCTGGAGCAGTTGCACCAACTTTGCACCTGCAGAGTCTTGCATTGGAATTCCAGATGAACACAAGTCACTTGTCTGTTCCTGCAAAGTGAGGAAACTCCCTCTTCCTCCTTTGCACCCTCACCTCTTCAGCCCCACTGATAAATCATACAACCTTACATGGCCCCCCGCCACCTTAACCAACCTGGCTTAGTTTATGAGAGCTTAAGGTGTTTACAGCGCTGACGCTCTGTACCTAACTACCACTTGGCCCTAAATGGCCTCTGCACCCTTTACCGTGGAATTAAACAGGCAGCAACACATCAGAAAGGTTTTCCACTGGGCAGAAAGCATATATGCAATTAAAATAAGGCATAAAAGACTGCAGAGAAACACACATTTGAGCACAAACACACTCACACACATGGGGTAAAAGTCTCTTCCACACGCAGTGACGCAGGCAGAGACCTGGCACAGTAAATAAAAATACAATTTCCCAAAGTGACACTTCCATTCTGTTCAGCGCCCACTCAACTGCCTGTAATTATTTTAAGCATTCGCAGAGATGTGTCTGTGTGTGCACATCCAGTCCTGCAGAGCCTCACCCTCGATCACACCCACCCACTCAGACTTCACCCCTTCATCTACACATTTCTTTAGAATGGCCCTTTACTTTAATAAAGGGCGAGTGGGACGCCTGTTCAATCTCCATGTCATTCCCTTGTCCCGCTCCCACAAAGCCACTCTGTCACACAAACACTCACACACACTGGTTTATTACACACACCAGAAACAGGCTGGAGGTGGAGGAGAGGAAGGAAGAGACCAAAGAGCTGAAGAGGTAAAGCCTGGCGCTAGCAAAACTGGAAATTTACCAAAACCTAATGAAGCCAAACGCAACTTTAGAGTAAGAGTCAAAAAAACGTAAACATCATCTGAGCCAGAGATGAAAACTTCATTTCATGCAGGGTCACTCTTTACAAGACTGGAACTAGAGTCCTGTTAGGTTGTTTCCATCCTGCTTTCAGTCAACATTTGCAAGAAGATTAAAATAATGATTGAGCAAAACATGTGGAAGCTTCTGGGGATAAAACTGGAAAACCATAAATTAATTCATTTTTATCTCTTAAATTTTGCAAGATCTTGCCTCCAAATCATAATAACATGATCAAACTTTTTGATCTCTTTGCTTTTTCTGTGAAACTGGAGTTTTTTCCAAGACCTCTTGGTTACAGATGTTCTTCAAACAACTTCCCAACTTTCAAGATGCAAGGAGACTAAAAAGGAGTCTTTAAGGTTAAAGAGAACAATTTAATTTAAAGCGAACGTGTTTCAGAAAATGTCTTTGTTTTGGGATCAATCAAGATTCATCCCTTTCTTATCTTGTGGAAAACTTCAGGCAGCTTGTTGACCACCCTCCACCAAACAATCAGGATGATGGGTGAGCTCTAAAACTCTAAAACTGTCACAAATTTATTCCACAACTTGAAGTTTGTCCCAACACCATGAGTTGTTTCAAAATCTGTCAGTGTGCGGCAAAGATAAATCTAAAAAAAATAAATAAAAAATGCAAGGATGGTATAATAAAGGATAAAGAACTAAGACTGCATTTAGAAAAATGATGTGTACTGTAAAACAAACCCCTGCATCGTGCTTCAGCATTTACTGGATTTTCATTCATCTTCAAACTTGTTGTTTTTTTTCTGCAGAAAGTGAAATCCCATAAAAACAGTTCAAGGCAGCTGTGATCTTCCAAACTGAGAGGTTTGTTAAAAATCTTTTCTGAGGAGTTAAGAAATAAATGATGTAAAATAAATCAAGAGCTGCATTGATTTCACTTTCATTCTTTGTCGTATCAGACACAATAAAACACACAGAAGTTTTTTTCTGTGGCAGTTCTTTTTCTTTGGTTTTATTTTAGATTCGATGTAAAAAGAAAAAAAAAAAAAACCTCCATCTGTTCTTTCAGATAGCTCATATGGAGCCCAGTGATGCCCCCCTGAGACCCCTTCAGGGAATGCCCTGGAAGCCCCTGAAGCAAAAACCCAGAGTCCAGACCCCCATGTGGAGAGGAACTAAAGCTGAGACAGTTTCTGTTACACTCCAGGACTCAGGTCAAGTGTGTTCAACTACAAACATCCTTTATGCAACCAAACAAACCTCTCAGCAAAGTTTACCGCTTGAACTTTTCCATCATGGAGCGCAGGCTTTCTGTTACCCTTTTAAATTCCCCAAATATTTCATCAGCACCTCCGCTCCCAGAGGACCTATTCCCGGCCTTGCTACATCTCTCCTCCTGTCTGTCCCCACCTCCATCACACCCTTATTCTTGTTCTTCACCGCTGCCCCTGTCTGCCTGCCCTGACTAATGGGTACACAGTGCCCCAAATTGCCCCGGAGTCCCCTTCTGCATTCCATATTTCATCACACACACACAACAGACAACACACAACAGACACACACAGTCTGATGCCCTAAGATGCTTGTCTACTCAGGAATTCCTGCGGGCGAAGATGTGGGGTGAGGGCGGGGGTGGGGGTGTTTCCCACCTGCGGAATATCTTGCATAATGCGTTGTGAATAATGCAGGTGCTTATGCAGGCAGACGTCGGGTACAGCATGTTTCTCTGCCCCCAAAAGAGCAGAGTTTCAGGGTCAGACACCAAAGAGGTCATGAACTATTCATGTCGTAGAAAAAGAACAACGTGGGCTGGAAGTCTGCAACTTCAGACAGCTCCATCCCGCTCTGACATCCAAAACTGTTTCATAAGCTTCAAGCTCGACCCTTTTACAGGGAGGGCAGTTTCACTGGTGCGCAAAGTTTAAAGTCAGAGAGTGTACGCACTTCCAACAGGGAGAGACAACAATTACATGTCTTTTTATTAAGCAGGAGGAGTTTTTATTTTTAGATGACTCCCTTTTGACATTTTCTTTGTCTTTTTCATGTTTTGTCTTTGCCGTTGATATAAGAGCAGGATTAGCAAAAAGACATCCAGTTAAAGTTTTGTTTCGGACAGAGAAACTCTCCTACCAGGGCTTTGCTAGCTGAGAGAGCTAAATGTCTATGAACAGGAATTAAAGTTTTTGACGGTGTGTGAATGTTTCCCTTTTATCAACCTTTTGATTTCTAATTTTAGCATTGAATACTAGCGAAATACGTATGGGTCCCTGACCTTTGGCTAGTATGTTTCATGATCCACTGTACTTTTCATCGCCCTTGCTTTTCTTTTTTAATTTCTTTCCTATTGTTTTTTTTTTTAATGACACGTGTTCTCTCTTTGTAAGTGCTCCTCCTGCCTGCTGGCCATGAAGGCTACCTGTTCTACTTGTCACAACTGTTGTTTTATTGATTTGATTATTTTATGTTGTTAGCATCAACCTGCCGAAAGGACTACAGATGGAAATTAGCCGTTGGCTATAATCTTGTATATTTACATGTATGTGTTCATTCATTAACATGTATTGTCCCTGTTTGAAATAAATAAACTTAAACTGCTCTTCAAGGACTGAAGAGTTGAACTGTGTATAGAATTACATTACTTCAACGTTTATTTATGGATACTGTTAGGACATTACACTGCAGTAAATCAGAGTTTACAAATCTTTATCATATTACATTAAGGTCATTAACTTCACGTAGCTTCTGCATCCTACTTACAGTTATCTTAACAAAGAAAAAGATGATTAAAAAGAAAATTTTTATTCATTCAGCTCTGAAAAGACACATCTTTTTATCATTAGATTAAAGAGCTCATGGGAAATGGAGTCCTAATCCAAGACAGAAATGCCTACCATCCCTCGAAGTAGTCACATGTAAACTACAGCGTAATTATTTAGAGATTTTAAAAACAAAACTGATTCATGCAGTTAGTTTTTGCACAGATCCAGCTCTCTTCCTTCAGACGTGTTTAAGAACCAAAAATACAATCCGTCTTGTTCTGAAATTTTCTTTGGATTGTGGTTTAAATATGAAGTGTCCTCAGAAGCCAAGAATCAAAAAAAGAAGAGGAATAAAACAACAAGGTTTTTCATTTTTAAATAAAGTGGATTTGGTCTCTCTGCTTCTGAACATGAACAGTAACAGCGTGTGGCAGCTGCGCTGGAAAAGCTAGGCTGATCTTTTAATGTGTTTTGTCTTATAGCGCTCCTTTAAATCTCCTCTCCTTCCCTCTGGCCTCTCTGGCTATCATGCTGAGGGGTTAACAACACCAGCAGCAGTGGGGGCTTTCTGTCTGAGCTCCCACAGACCTGCTTGTTTCTTCTCAGGAGGAGGAAGAGAGATGAGGGAGGCAGCTGTGTGTCTGCTCAGTCTAAGAGAACAGAAACCAGAGAAGACATCGGACATCATCTCACTGAGGGAATTTTACAAGTTAGTCCGAACAATGATGCAGAGCAGTGCAGTGAAAGGTTAAACACACTCAGGGAGATTAAATATGCACCATGCTCGACTGTCTGGAGAGCACTGTCACAAATAAATATTTTAGTTATCATCTCTTAAACTCAAAGAGGAGAGTTAATGGGCAACCTGTTTTGGCTTTCTCCAAAATATGAGCCCATAGGTACGACGGCTTCCATGAAAGCAGCTTTAACAGCGGGAGCATCATCTAACCAAGCAGGTTTGTTCCCTACCTTAACACAACACTATCTGATATTCTTAAACAGACAGCAGATTCCTCATATTAATACTAAAATTGATTATGAAACCGGCTTCACTGTAGGAATTAGGGCGTGCATCCTTCACATGCATGATAATTAATAAAGCTGTCACCCCCTGACAAGTTTTCAGCGGTGATGCAGCGTGTGAACACTTCTCCTCCTGCATGTCACGACTTCATGGCTCAATAACAGAGCTGCTGCGTCTGAATTAAGACGTGCATGCAACAAACACAACTACAGGATATGCATCAGAGATCCCAGTCCAAAGACTATTAAAAACGTATCAATGAGACGCGATGTTGCTCCGGGTCGGATGTTTCTTAATTATCTGAAACACAAACACACAGTAGTTTATTTTTACTCAGCCGCACACACACAACATCCTGCTGATAGTCTTACATGAGCTCAGAATGTGGATTAATCCTCTGCTTAAAATAGTCCCCACTTTAATCCTTCTATTAGCTGAATTATTTCTGTTTTGTGGACAAACACGCAGCTTATCACACATCACTTCGCTGACATCCAGACACAAACATCCAGCAGTGCGCTCACACACACACATACACACACACATACAGCGGTGTTACACCAGAGAGGGTAGAAGGTCAGGCTTTAATTGAGTGTGCATATTGCAGTGTGTGCAGCCTTTGTAAATGTGTGAAGGTGTGTGTGGTGTGTAAGCGTGTGTGTGTCAGAGAAAGGCGGGGAGGAAGCTAATAGGACCCGAGGCCCAGGAGTGCTGACGAGGACAAGAAGCGGCTGAAGAGATGTGACTTTCATTTTCATTCACACTCATACTGTACACTCCTCTTTGTGTATCTGCTGTTTGAACATTATCATTTACCTACAGTCTGTGTTTGTGTGTGTGTGTGTTTGTGTGCGTAATTGTGAGTGTGTGTTAAAGGTGTCTTTATCTCTTCAAATCAAAGCTCCCTAATGAAAAAAAGAGTGAGATCCAGCTTCCTCCATCCATTCATCCATCCCTCTCGCTCCTCTTTTCTTCTCTCACCGGCACTCGATTCATCATGTCAGATGTTAATATCCCCAAAGGTCAGAGGGAGTCATAAAAGAGGAAAATATGCTTTGTTAAACTTTTTCTTTGCCATTTTTCCCTGTCGTCTTTCCCCCTCCTGCTAACCTTATCGCATCTGTGTGGGGGGGATGCAGTGACCCGGGTTACGGTTACCACGGCGATCTTTAGAGGATGATTGATAACAACAATAACGTGAGCTGGCGGTCGGCACAGCTCTGAAAAGGAAGTGTTTGGTATCAGCTTTAATGCATATACGCACGGGCTGCTGTGGATGAGGGGACAGGGGGGATGAATCACAGAAGAATGGAAGACTTTGATTTTTAAATGAGTCTCATCTTTTTTTTACACTTTCAGGTGAGAATGAAAAACGCCATAAATAAATCTTCTGTAACTTGAGATAAATGTTTAGCACATTGGGGCTAAACTGCATGTTGTTGTTAACAAAACATGTTTCTTGCATTCGTCTCTTTTTTAAGCGACTAATGATGCAAACTTAACGTTGCCTGAAGCCTATGACATGTAAAAACTTGCTGCCAGCTGAAAGGTGAAAGCGTTTGCTTGTTTGTATTAAGATACACTGCAAAAAACTGAAATCTTATCAAGTGTTTTTGTGTTATTTTAAGCAAAAATTGAATTATACTCAACTTGAGCCACATTCACCAGAACAATCCAAAAAATGTCTTGATTCAAGTCATTTAGAGGCAAAAATGAGGTCTAAATTGCTTGTAACAAGTAAAACAAATCTGCCAATGGAACAAGAAAAGTTTACTAGAAAACTTGCTTGAAACTAGAATAATGTTAATACAAGTAATGTTTCTCTTGTTCCATTGGCAGATTTTTTTAAAATTTGTTTCAAGCAATTCAGACCTCATTTTTGCTTTTAAACAACTTGAAATGAGACATTTTTCCAATTCTAAAAAGACATTTTCCACTGAAAATAAGACAAATCACTTGATAAGATTTCAGTTTTTTGTAGCGAAGGGGCTTTGGAGTTTTTGCAAATTTAGATGTAGATGAAGACGCAAAATATCTTTTTATTGTTATTCAAAGCCGTGAACATAATTTCTCACACTCAAACAGCAGTCTAACCAATCTGTCATCATGTTAATGCACTAAACTGCCTTGCTCATGTCTCTGATGGAGTCATAGAGCGTTAAAAACCTTTATGCTGTCTGAGTGAAGGAGCTCACTGGTTTCTGAGGAGGTGTTTTCAAACCAAACAATGACGATCTCTTTAGATCAACTTGAAAACAGTCAGAGGAGGAGCTGAGGTGGGTTTATCTCCTGCAGGTAAGCAGCTACAGCATAACCACCTGTCATTCAGGTATCATGCAAATGTATGCATTACTCTGACCCAACATCTACAAAATGGAAGAGATACAGAAAAAAATCATCCCATGTAAAGTGTGTAGAAATAAACTAACGAGCTATTCAGAGTGACACAGTTTCTTGAGCTGTGCTCATGTTTATTTCAGCTGTAAAAATGAGCATTTAACCGTGGAGGTTACTGGGACTTCCCTGAGTTTAGCCAGCTCTGCAGATACAAAGCGTGCTAAGGTTACTGCACTTCTGCATCGGGTTCTTTCTCTAATGCTTGAGGTTGCTGCTTGGATAAACCCAACATTTCTGAAAGTTAAACTCATAGATATCTCACTGGGTTCTGCAAGCTCCAATAACTAACAATAAGAAATGTTAGCTTCATGCTGAATTAGAGCAAGTATGGCCCTGCATGATGGGTTTCTTTCCCCCAATTTCCGCAGCTTTAAATAACCGTGGTTGGATCTATGGACTTTGTAAAGCATCCATTTAAACATGATCTCTACATGAATCATTTCAGTCGCATTTCCTGCTCAGTGTCAGCGCTCCACCTCAGATCAGCCTGAGGGTCTCTCCAGCAGTTTGTAGATTTTTTGCTCAGCAGAAACGTTGTTCCTGTATTCCTCACAAATCCTCAGCGGCCGTCACATCCTGACATATTTACAGACGTGAAGCACTGACACGCTGGAGTTTAATGCTGCACAGAAATGTAGATTCATGCTCCCTGCTATGAGTTAGGGCTCTTAAATATGAAAAGAGCAGTGTGTGTGTGTGTGTTTGGATGTGTGAGTGTGTGTGTGTGTGTGTGTTTGTGAATTTGCATGAATCTTCTCTCACCCTTTCATCCCCTATTCCTTTTTATCATACATCTATACGTCCACAGCCACATATCTGACAGGATGAGGAGAGGCTGCCAACATGACCATCATGAATTAGAGATGAAATAAAAGCCTCTGGTCCCCATCGACAAATGACCGACAGTTTGATTAAAGGAGCATTAAGACCTCATCTCAGAGAATACATGAGAACATGTGAGGCGCAGGAAGGACTCTGATAGTTACAGTTTTACTCTCCTACATGATGTGGAGCCAGAGATGGGAGGGGGTTCCTTTGGAGAGTGTGTGTTTAGGTGAGAGACAGTTTATGTCTACTTAAAACACACACACACAAACCCACATTCCAGCTAATTAGCGCTAATTTGACCACTCGTCTCTGAGGAGAGGAGCTGAATGAGAGCAAAAAAAGGAGGAAAGGAAATAAACACAGACACAAATCATCTGCAGAGTCAGTGACAGCTCTTTACCTACACACACACACACACACAGAAATTATTTCATTACCCTCCTAGCATCCTGTGGTAAATCTTACAAATTGATGAAGCATTCATCTTGACGTTTAAGACATTTCTTCCAATTATGATTATTGCGCCTGACTCCGATTAAACCGCCGGGGTTTAAGGCCCAGAATTTTATTCTGGATTCTGTCGAGTCATCACTTTATACTTCCTCCAGTACTCACATCCATTTATGATAAACGACTGGCTAGAATAAAGTCATGAATTTATGATTTAAAAGTTATTATTTCAGCCTCAATAACCCTACTTTGGTAAGTCTTAGTGTTATTTTAAAGAAAGAAACAGAAGAGCAGCTAGTTAGGCAGGATTTTGAGTCCAGTGTACAAAAAACAGTCTATTATGAAAGACGAGGGGCTGACAGGCGACCTCTGAACAATTCTGCAACTGCTGCATCTTCACATGATCCTCATTTGAGAGCTGGGAGCTTACTTCTTTCTCGATATCCATCTCTTTATAATTAATACTAAAAATGGTGATGGTTCTATGCATGACTTCTTAAAGTACAATGTTACTCCCATAAGATCACAACTTCACGGTCATAGATTTGCACGATGCATCTTCATTTTCAAGCTTCTTTTTTTCTCCTGAGGATTTAAATCTCATAAAAAAATAACTGTATTCTTTAAACTGTGCATTTTGTCATCTTTAATCCTCCTGGTGAAGCTAATTTATAGCCAAAACACATTACTGTGTGCCACTAAACTAACTTTTTCAGTCCAAGTGTAAATTATTTATGACACTTTCCTTCAAAAGTATGAAGGTGTTGACATTTTTCCAAAATTTAAGGGTTGAAACGAAGATATAATCTGGGACTCAAACTTTTAATGTAGTTTTGAATAAATATGGATCTGTTTTTCTGCTGAGTGGAGTTATTTACTTTAAGAGCAATACCTCGCTCTGAAACACACACACACACACACACACACACACACACAGCTGCATGCACAAACACTCCCATAAGTTATTGATTATTTATTCTCAGTCTCCCATAATGATGCAGCACTTTTTGTGAGATTTATCCATTTATTCAACTTTTTATTGTTTTCCCTTGTCCAGATTCAGTTACCTATTTCACAGGGGGAATCTCTTATTTTAAAGTCTGTTGAGTCAACTTTTATGGAGCGAGTTCATCCTCAAAAGATGCTTCATCTAGAGGTAATGTGAAACTTTCAGGTTGGATCAATTTTGGTGGACACATTAGTTCTGTGCTGATCTAAATATCTCCATCTGCTTCCTTAAAATGATAAAACATGTCAATCTTTGCAAATATTTGGGGGTGAAATTAGATTTTCTTTTCTTTTCTTTTTTTTTTTTGCTGTTGCAGTTCATTAAAATAAATCAGTATTCATTACAATCTGTTTTACATGTAGTTCAAACTCCTCATTTGAGCTTTAATGCTACAAAACTGATCACAGGCAAAAAAAAAATGCAGTGATATCTTAGAAAATACGTCAAAGCATGACTTATTTAAAGCAGAGTTTCCTTTAAAGCAGAGTAATGGAGAAAAAACATTAAAGAATAATTAATAAAAAAATAAAAGGATGAAATCAGTGAAGTCTATGTTACATAAAATTAGTTTAAATCAGCAGGTACTGCTCTCTCTGCTAACTAAATGGGTCATAATGCATGAGCAAGAGGAGAAACAGGCTGGAGAACACACACACATTTTCACACAGACACACACACTTTCTCACACACTCGGTAATGAGTGGGGGAGTAAGGGGCTGGAAAAAGTGCTGATCATTCAGTAACAGACATGAGAGGGAAGAAATGAAAAAAGCACAAAAACAGAGAAATACTGGAACATATTTGTAGTTTAAAGGTTAAAAAGGATCAGAGGAGAAAACTACAAATAATGAAGTGATCAGAACAGCAATAAAAGGACAAACGACTTCCTGTTCTAGGAGAGAAAAGACGAAGAAGTGTTCAGTATTCCTCCTCCTCCTCCTCCTCTACTACTTCTGCTTCTCCATAAATCTTAATGAGCTTCACTGGGCCCTATCATCACAAAGTGTGCATGTGTGTGTGTGTGTGTGTGTGTGTGTGTGTGTGTGTGTGTGTGTGTGTGTGTGTGTGTGTGTGTGTGTTGCAGAGGGTGGGTTTCAGGCAGAGATGGGGGTGGGGTGGGGGGGTCTACCTCTCCCTCATAAGCAGCGCTTCATCAGCATGTAGGGCTGCAAATGAGGGAGTGAGTGCTCAGAGGATGGGTTCAATCAATTATTCAGCAGTGAACACTTTTCACTTATTACTTAACTAAATTCTCAACATCCACACCGTCTGTCGTCCAATTCATCATCCCCCTCCCAGCTCCTGCAGGGGGCTTCTTACACAGGTGTCATGGCTTCTCTCTGCATGCTTCAAACGCACAACTGCTTAGACGAAACGAAACCATACTGTTGATATAAAAAAATTAATTCTGCAGACTCCAAATCACTCATAAAAACAGAAAAAAGGATTTTTTTGGTGTTAAAGATGCTATGAGGAGGATCTGTTTTAGATGCATACCCTCGCCGCCTTGTGGCTGGGAGTCTCCGCACATTGTCGTAAATTATTTTTAGTGAGGTGTGTGTTTGTGTTGGAGCTGAATGGAGATGGAAATGAATCAAATTTTCTTTGTTCAAAACAACTTTTTACTGGATACAACGCGCCGAGGTAAGGGACTTACCAGTACAGTTTTAGTTGTTTAGTAGCCATTTTTTTTAGCACAGCTAGCTGCCCGGTGCACTAAGACATGCCCGTAATGTGTAACATCAGTGAATCCTGGTTAGCTATGTCCTGCCAGTCATCTACTGAGCAGAGCTAACGCAACCTTATGTTTCATTTTATTGATATTTTATTGATAGGCTAATTAGCCTTTTGCTCAGGCTGTATCACTCTCCCATTAAGCTTTCTTCTGCTCTCGTCCTTTTTCTGTCTGACAGTTTGGCTCCTGTGTCCACCATCACTACAAAATTAGTCACAGAAATTGTTTTTAGCTGAGAAAAACACAGATCTTTGTGTTTTATCTCTTCTTTCTTCTAAACTTTATCAGCCTGCATGGTGTTGTCATAGAGACCTAGACCTGCCGTGAATCAATTCAGTCCTGGTCAACCCGAACTGGAAGCTAAGAAGTAGCATTTGAAAATAACCTGAAACCAGCAATATTGGCGCTGGTAATCTCATTTTAGAGTGTATGGATTATGGTTGGGCATATATCAAGAAGGGAGACTTTTTAAAGATCACTTTAAACTCCTCACAGCCCCTTTAAATTTGAGTAAAAACAGGACAGGATGGTTAACTGTTTCCAGAAAACACCTTAACACTCGTGAGGACATGTTCATCAATAAAACCCGGAGCATTAAACATGTACATGGAAGTGACACACGTAAACATGAGATACGAATAAACATACTCCAAATGTCCATTAGCTGCACACCATACACTGACACACACTCTTCATGAAAGCACACAGCACGAAACCCCTCTCTGGTTGGTTTGCCCCTCTGTCACTCCGCCTCAGTAACATTCGTCAGCCCTTAAGCTCCCTGATGTGGAAAATGGACTTTATTTTTATGGTGTGACAAATTAAAAAAAAACTTCCAGCCTTACACCATTAAACCAGGAGAGGGTGGAGAGGCACAGACAATGAATGGAGACACACACACGCGCACACACACACACACCTCGGGCAAAACTAATCTCTGTGGCCTTCTGAGCAGCGGTAACCACCCGTCTCTGTTTCCTAACCGTGGTGCTTATGACACCCACGTACACACACACACACACCCTCACAAACAACACACACTCACACACAGGTTTCATTACTTCCTTTTCAGCTTTGATGACTTTGATGGCAAACTGTTGTTACGCAACTACCTTTTCTTTTTTTCAGCTTAGCCTGTTTCCGTGAAATCTTTTAAAAACTGCTCCCTTTTACTTTAAACTTTCAGGGCTCGTCTTGTGCTCCAGTCTGACAGAAGACATTCACCATGAAAATGCTGACCCTGCTACCCTCTGCGGCCATACCCACAGTGATGGCCAAAAGGACACACAAGCAGCTCCACACACGCTCCCATCTGTATTGTATTTTTACGATGGTATATGATAAAACAATAATAACCTGACTGAGTAACTGTGTGATTAATAAAAAGCTACATCCATCGGGATACACGGCATAAAACAACTCGAGTCACATCAAAAGTTATTGTTGGAGAATTCCCAAACAGTAAATCAGGAACTGTAAAATATTTTAAGGTCACTGCTCAGTCCCTGAACTCTCTGACGGCATGTTAAAGAGGAGGTTTGAAGGCTCATTTTCAGGCTTTAAACTGTGCCTCTGATACCTTTTTTGTTGCTTTACACAATTTACAGCTTAAGAGTCTCTTTATTTATCTCAGGCTGCTGTCTAAACTGGACAAGCCACCAACCACTGATTGGCCAGCACTCTGGAAGCCTCCTCCACAAGTCCTTTTTTATTGAGTTAAAGGGTGTTTCACATTTTGGAATGACTAATCCTGAAATATGACCATTCCTCAACCCAAATCTGACCTTTTTTAAATACAAATCATGCATTAAGATAGCATCAAGGGCAGAAAGTATACACACATTTGCATAATTAGGGTCGTGGCTTGGTTGACTGGCAGTGGGAGATGTAGTTGTTTGCCAGGAGGCTGAAAGTCAGCTTCACCTCCTTTCAACAGAAAGTTTGGTCGAGTCAGCATTTATCAATTACATCTCTATAGGTGCCAATGAGTGACTTCTCTAAGCCCATCTTTGAGAAATTCTACGATATTATTATGTTTTTATTATTCCTAATCAAAGTGTTAGTACGAGGCTCGAAGAAGCCATGTTTACAGAAGGTTTACACCTAAAGTGACTAACGCTTCCGTAAACTGAATGTGTGAGTGAGTCAGTGTGTTACAGTAAAACTCCACAACTGTGAGTGATTAAATAAGTCAATAAGTGAGCCTGTGTTTGTGTGTTTGCTTATTAAAGCAGTCAGTAAATATATATGAGTGAGTAAAACAGAGAGGCTAAGAGTGGTAATACATATAAAAGTACTTAAATAGGTGTTTGAAGTGAGTGAGTGATGAGTGTGTGTATGGTTTAATAATGTCGGTAAACAGAGAGTGACTCAGAGTGTGTGGGAACAGGAAAGCTTATTGAAAGTCTTTAGATCCTTTGCTTAAGAACAAAATATAATACAACAAAAGTCTGATCCAAGATATGGAGGAAGCAGATCAGGCAGCTGCACCTGTCGCTGTCCATGGTGCTGAAAGGACAGACGCTTGTTCTGCCTCCTTTAATAGTTTCCATGCACCTGCACAATCGCTACTGTAACTTGCTGATGAGAAACTTTCTGAATGATCTTTTTGTCAAAACAGCAGCATTAAGAATCCACAAACCAATACTGCTCTGTGACGTTTATGATGTTTAACTTAATATATATCAACAACAAAAAGACTATTTAGCTGTTAAAGTTGAATTGGTCCCCCAAAAGTTCCTCCCCTGCAGGAAGCTGAGGGTTTGTGTGTTTTGGGGCTGCTGGCTGTGGGAGCTGCTCTCAGACAGACAGCTGACTGACAGAGGACTGACATGCTCCTGAGAATCCTGTCGCTGTAGATTGGCCATTACTGTACACATACACTCACTTATTTACACTCTCCTCCACCCATTCAGCCTGTGTGAAACCTCTCTAATGGGCACAGCCACTGGATTCAATACGTGATGGAGCGGGAGGAGGCCAGCAGGTCCACACCATGAAGACCATTGTGTTCAAAAAGAATCAATCAGTGCTTTCCAGTGTAATTCGATTCATTCACAAAGGGCCGGGAAGCAATTTTAAAATGGAAATGCCACTTGACTTCAAGTGGAGGAGAAAGAGAGGAGGAGGAGGAGGAGAGGAGGAGGATTGAACCTATTCATTTCAGGCTGCTGTGTGTTAAGGTATCTCTCTTTCAGCGTGGTGTGCTTACACACACACTTCACTGCACCGATCCCAACAAGGCACCAGCAGCCATGTCTGTGTGGCTCTGTGAGTGTGTGTGTGTGTGTGAGTGTGTGTGTCTTGAATTCTCATTTCTACACTTAGGTTTTTTTTCTCAAGGCTTGCATTCACTAAAATCAAAGATGTTTGGACTTGTGTGTTAGTTTGTGTGTATGTGTGTGTGTGTGTGAGAACAGAACCCACTCTTTTCTCATAATTACCATCATCTCCACAATTCTCACAGTGTTAGCCTCATCAATGAGTTTGTCTGTGGGAGTTATATTGGGTTCCCTCCTAAATCAAATCTGCAGATTTGTGCCAAACAGGCCGAGTTTGCTTCTGCTGCTGTGCCGAACTGAATCGATTATATGTGAGGCAAATAAAATGTCAATAGCAGAGTCTAGACGTGTTAATCTTTCACAGCAGCTGTCATGTCTGAGTATAAATAATAAATCTAATTTCAAAGCTGCTGAAATATTCAGGATTGACATTAAATAGAGTCGCAAAGGCAGCACATACGCAGAGTTTTCAGCTCATATGGCTTTTGGTCATCTTATTTGTTGAAGCCAGATTTCAGTGACTTGAAATACATGAACATCCTGTTGACTGGTCTCCATTGTCTCATCAAATATAGCCTGCTGGAACAGAAGACATTCACTTTGTTCTCAATATTAAAGTTTTTTTAATGATTATTTCCTGTAAGAGTTTATCAAAGTAACTCATTTGAACAAAAATTGTTAGAGCAACACCTTCCCTGCCAAAGGATCTTCCTCTTTTGATTCCTCACACAGGCTTTTTGTTTAATAAAACTCCTCAAGCTGTGTGAAAAACTTGACATCAACAAGTTTTTCACACTTGACAAAATTCCTCCTGAGCCACAAGACATTTTCTGCAAACAAGCTGACAAGAAGAGAAGAGAAGAGCTAAACTAAATGAACAATATTCATCAAACTAAGAAATAAAAGGATGTGAGTTTAATTCACCATGAGTGTCTATATGGTGTTAAAGTTAGCTGTAGATATCTTAGTTTTGATATTTGACTCATTTATGTTATTTTCTTTCCATTCTAGACATCAGTTTGCACCAAAACAAACATTTTTGAATATACTTTAAATGAAAAAATAACTACAAAAAATACAGGCATTGGAATTACTGCACCAGTGCCTTACAATGTTACCTGAGTTTACATAATTCCTAATTCATCAAGATGAATAAATTACAACCTGCAGAAAGTAAAGTGCACCTGAAAGGGACTGAAACAAAGACCCAGCTGTGATTTCTTTTATTCTTTTTCTGCTGGAAGAAAAGAGGGATCATTTTTGTAGTTTCCTGCAAATTAATAATTCAAGTTATGAAGCTAAGATGGAGTGTTATAAGATGGCTAAACCGTTTACAGTGTTGTGAAGCAGACATAAACATAACCTAAAGTCTTTGTCATATTCAGAATTCATGGTGAAAAACATCCAGACAGCGTTTTATATCGTCCATTTATTGGTCCAACACTGACGCATGAAAGCTCTCTGGCTCCAGTAGCCGTCACAGCCATCTCACCCCACATACATTCATCTCTATGCCAACACCAGTGCCAGCCAAGCCTCTCCTACTGCACGCCGCCTCGCCCTAGGCACACGCACACACACTCATACACTCACACACATCCCAGTGGCGAGTGGTCCACTGTCCGGGATCAAGCCAAGGTCAGCTGTGTGATTAGCGCTTAGCGCCGGAGGCTAGCACTGGCAGGCAGTTTCCCCTTAATGAAGCCATCACTGCATGGAGAGAGTGAGAGAAATACTGCCAGTCGGCCCAACTGGACCCGTCTGATTTACAGCTGCAGCAGTCTACACATCAGCCGCGCTCAGAGAATATATGGAGACGTGGGGAGAAGAATAGTTAAAACGTCAGTGAGTGACAGGCGGATGATTTAACATTGGCTTCATGTTCACTGGCATTTGGCAAGTGACACATCTTATGACAATTTCTCACTTTAAGTGTATAAATTCTGCTTTTATTTGAGTTTTGCACAATGGCTTTGAAGTAAACAGTGCAGACTGGCAGAAAACAACGAAAGGGGTATGAAATAAGTTAATTAAAGTTTAGGGAGATGTCAGCTTATGACCTCAGGATCAATTAACACCTTCACTACCTGGTAAGTGAGCATTAAAAGCCCATTCACATGGCTGTTTGACCCATCTTCTACCCCTCTACGTCATCTGACTATAACAGCACATTAATACCTGAGGAACTGCCACTGGATTGAGATTACAGAGGTACATCTCATGACATTGTGCAGCATTTAGGATTTTGAGTCACTAAATTAAGAAATATACAGTTTAAAGGGTGCAAGCTAAACCACTGTGCATCATTTCACACCCACCGCTGCAAAGAAAAGAGAGTTTGTTTTGAGTTAATTAGAGCTCACAGTCTCGATGCCTAATGACAATGTGACTCATGCATGCTGACATGAGCTTTTTAATGCACAGGAACCACCGACAGTCGATGCAAAAGCCCCTCTGTAACATTCAGCAGATGATGCAGTTCTTCCTAGATTCCAATGAATGTCATCTCAGACCCGTAACACCCTCGCTTTCACTGAGAACAAACACTTCATCAGGTTTAATATGGCTTTCATAGCACAATGCCTTCCCTGTTACTGATTTCACCACAAGTCACTGCTGGCTGCAGCCCTGCCTGTGTGTTTGTGAGCCAGGAACACTCTAATCCTGGTTTTAAACCATTATTTATGAATGATTACACAGTTGTATTAGGCAGCAGGCTATAGGATCTGCTCTCTAAGGCATTGCATGTATGAGTCCTTGTGCATGGAAGAGATTCTACTTAAACCCCCGGTGTATACAAGGGATGGCATTGCAAATATATACCCTGTAATATATACAGTATGTACAGTATATGAATTGCAGAGCAGGAAAACGCTGAGGGCTGGAGGGAGAAATTGGCAAGACTCGTCACTACAGCATGAAGAAGGGAGGGACAAAACAGCGAGGGAATACGAGGATTTCTAAGATATGCAGGGAGATGTGTTGGCTCGAGAGAAGCAGGGTGTGTGGGAATCTAACATGCATGGAAATAATACAAAAAGAAAAGAGAGAAAGACTAGAAAAGTATTTCTCTTCATATTTTCAAATGAATGTGTACACTCCCTGAAAGAAATGTGTTGCTGGAATAACAGTTCAATCAAAGGGGACAGGACAATAAATTTGAGATACACTTCTTTCACATATATTACTGATGTAGCTGAGCTTCCATTTGTGAATATGAAGGAAGTGCACAGAAGATCCAGATCGTTCTGGTGATGTCATTTTGGGACAAACGCTGAAGCTCTGAGTCATTAACCAAATGCTACGAATCTCTGAGAGCAGCTATGATCTGATTCATTGCTGGAAGCTTTGCTGCATTCACATAAAACACAAAATCCATATCTGTGCTCTGATTTTTTAGTTAAAGGGATGAAGCAGCTGAATAACGAGGCCACTGAGCAAGAGGCTTTAGCTGCAGTACCTGAAATGGCCATCAGAGGCTGGACTGAAAGGTGAGTCACAGATTCTCAACCTTATACATGGTGAAAAAGGTGTCTGGTCCCCCGGAGATGATTTCCCGTTCATGACCACTGCTTATAGGTTGGATTTTTGTTTTTAAAGATTTAAAACAGGGGCTACTTTAGATGCCGCTATCTGCGTGGTTCTTTGAGGCATTTGGACGTGTTTCATGCAAACGTCGTGCACATCTGGCCTGCTCTCCTGTTCTCCCTCCAGATCCAGAGACCAGGAGATGATTGCTATCATAATTCTCTATAATGAAACAGCTCCACAGTCATCCTGGCACTTTGCACGCTCTCTTCACACACACATACATACACATATCACTGATCCACACATAACACAGGGCCGATACTTGAGGTTGTGCAGAGAAAGTGTGTGGAAAAATGGTTTCATAAGGAAGACCGGGGGGTGAATATATCTATTGAAATGGAAACCAATGAGATAATGAATAAGAGTAGATCATGTTGGAGCAGGCAGCTCCAGCTCTGGTCCTTTAATGCAGCTTATACAGCCAGTGGGGAGACGAAAAGACCGGACCAAAGATGGCTTAAATCACACACTCACACACACCCGAGGGTGTGAGAGTGAGAGAAAGGCCAGGGCCGAGTCGGAGGAATTAATTGAGGTAGTTTGTTTCACAGCGGGGAGTCTATTAAATGCCATGTCACCACTGGGCCATGGGGAGTAACACACTAACACTGCAAGGGAGGGAGGGAGGAAAGGGGGAGGAGGGGGATGTAGTGAAGTCCGATGCCAGTACGAGCCATTCCTCTAAAATCAGCACTCACATCTCACCTCATTCATCTCCCACTCCATCTCTCCCCCTCCTGCTCTTTTCCTTTTTCCTCTCCTCTCTCCTCCATCGCTTTCTGCCCAGCAGTATTTTCACCATGTTTTCCTCCCTGCCACTTCCTCTAACCCTCACAGCCTTTCTCCTTTTCTTATCCTTTAAGTATTACATGCCTCCATCTCGTACTCTTTCCAGGGTTTGATTCTGTTTGTTCAGTTTTTTCCTCTTTCCATGAGGGTGATTTCCTGAATCCCTCCTTCCAATTTTCAGAAACATTTAGAATTAATACTGAAATTTTAGTGTCTCTATTCACTGCTTTATCTCCATCTTATTACAACTTCTTGACTTGTGTGTCGTAAACAAAGAACTTCTGCATCGTCACACTTCTATTCAAACATTACCTTTGTGTATCTAGCTTTGCAGAGACTTGGGATTTGGCGATTTGGCTTTAGTTTGAGAATTGAAAAAATATATATCATGAGTGCAAGAATATGCTAAAAGACAGAAAAAAACCCTCAAATTTTAATGAGTAAATAACGATAAAAACGATAAAGTAAAAGTAGCAAAGCCTTTTAAGTGAAACACTATTTTACATTGGTATGAATAAATGCATTTCTGCTTTTGGTGACACTCTCTGGCAAAAACAGACATCACATAATGCCTGTGACAGGATGTAGTGCACTATTTTTGGTTTTGTTTCAGCACAAAAGATTTTGGTTGCAGGAAGCAAAAGCCAATGTTCAGGACTCTTTGGTCCCCCCAAAGTCTTGCAATCTTTGGCTGAGCATCACCTCCATTCACCACCCCATGACTGAAGTGAGGGAATGCTCCAGTTATCTGTCACATACTGATCTGTAGCACGGGGAAATTAAATACCCACACAGTCTTCAGACTAAATGATCATTATTTTTCTATTTCTGTGCAACAAATGTGTTAAAACAGCCCAAACTAGATAAAACTCCACTGGGGTCTCTGGTCTGGTCTTTCCCATTGGAAACACTGCACGTATCTGCACCCAGGGCAGAGTGTTATTCTGCAGACCTAACACTGCATGGTTTATGTTGACTCGGTAGATGAGTGGGAGGGAAACCTGGACGCACGCCCAGCACCTGTCTGGAGACTTACCCACAATCCCGCTCTCTCTCCCTCTTTGGAAATATTGACTGGCAAACACTCTGCCCAATCAAATTAATTTTCTGCAAGACATGCCAAAGGTGACGCCAGAGAAAATGGAGGTTACACAGGGTGGGGATGAAGGGATGGAGGGGCATCAGGGTTAGGGAGGATGGAGATTCAGGGGAGGAGAAGGAGTACCAACTGTATGGGACACAAACGTGAGAGTAGAAAGATCTAGAGCTGCAGGAAAGGGATTAAAAGATCGAGGCTGTAAAATTTGTTCTCTTTGAACAGCAAAATGAGTCCTTTAATCCCACAGTGATAAAATCTACTCTGACCGAATGAACAAATGATGAAGTAAAACACAGGTCAGTGAATTATCAGACTTCGGTATGAGTCTGATTCCAGCGGTAAGGAGCTGCTGGCCCCAAGAAAAGAAACCTGAGAACACAACAAAGCACTCAAAGGTAAAACCCTATTTCATACTGCTCACATATGAATGTAACTCGTAGAAGACAGGTTTCGATTCAAGAATGTGCAGATAGGCAGCGATGCGAATGATCCGGGGGTGCTGTGTGTGTGTGTGTGTGTGTGAGTGAGTGTTTTGGTATTTGTCTATAGTGAATCAAGAGGAACGCTACAGCAGCAGCTCATCAAAATTTTATACTCAACAAGTCAGGCAAGAAAAAAAGCACCTCTGGAACCAGAGTTACTCACAGCTATGTTAGTGATGGACATGTTTGTAGGATAGATGTACAGTTCCTTGTGTGTGTGTGTGTGTGTGTGTGTGTGTGCGTGTGTGCATGTAATACATGAAATGGACGTGATAAATTCATGAATTTGACATAAAAGTTTTCTGATTCATTTATCATTCATATTTCTACACAAAACAAGAGAGAACATGATGTTAAAGCGATGAAACCAGCTTGAAAAGACTTACACAGGATGTAGACTGCTGCTGCTGACTGCATGCCTGAACAAGTGGTGTGAAGTGGTTTGTGGTACAGAATAGCATTGCTTCTCGATTACAGACTGTCATATCCTGCAGAATAATGTGTTCAAGCTACCTGGGATTGACTTCTGATGACCAAACAGGCATCCTGTCATTTTAAGAAAATTTGAACTGAGTGATAATTTAACAGAGAATTCAAAAACAGAACCAGTTAGTTACAATTCTCAAAACATATGAGTCGCCCCCTGCTGGATATTACAGAAAACCAAGGTTCAAGGTACTTTTGCATTGGCCAAATGCAATGAGCAGGCTTATGCAAAACAAGCTGCACAAGTTGTTTATCACTGCAAAATCTACCAGTAAAATGTTTGCATCCTAAACATGCTTTGTTTGCAACAATATGATCTTGTTTCTGAGACTCATGAGAAACAGGATAAACACACCATACTATACATAAAGATTCTTCTAAATGATAAGATGCTGCAGCCACTTTGTCTTGGGTTTGATGATGGTCAAAAGATGAGAACAAGATTTCAAGAATCCTTTCAAACATAAAGCTACAACCATCAAAGCACCTGCACCAAAGACAAATGGCTTCTTCCTCCACCTTTAAGAGCACCCTACCTTCAGCTCCTCTGGGGTCTGAATGCATATACGAGTGTATGAAAGTGTTTGCAAATGCATGTGTGTGTATTCAGTCGTAAAGTCAGAGCAGTGACAGTCAGTCGGTGCTGGGCAGCCTGGAAGCACCCAGATGCTAGATGAGGTAAATAAAAGCTAGCTGAATGATAGATGCTCCGGATGCTGCCGACTTCCTCCCACTGCTGTCCAACTCTGTGTGGACACACACACACACACACACACACACACACACACACACACACACACACACACACACACACACACACACACACACACACACACACACACACACACACACACACACACACACACACACACACACACAGTGGGAGAGAGAGAAAGACAGAGAAAAAGAGGAAGAGGAGGAGTGTGGACATGTGCATTGTTGCAGTCATTACTCATGTGCTTCTGCAGCCCTGCACACACACTGCATTACTTTGGTCATTTTATCGAAGGGACAAATTATTTCTAAAACTGTGTGAGTGTGTCTGTGCCCATGTATGTGTGTGAGTGTGTGTATGCGTGTGTGTTTTCACAGCGCCATATGCAGGGACCGTTGTACCAGCCCAGTCCATGTAATTGATTTGGACATGTTGAGAAGAGACCATTAAAGTAAATAGAGGTGTGAAAAAATGGAATGGAGGGGAGGCATCTGTTCATCTCTAAACTGCAAAGCAATTACACAATTACAGACCACCCCACCCCCCACTGTGATAAAATTCCCCCTCACAAACCCTGCCCAGCATCCTCTGAGGAGAGGGGTTTTAGTCCTCATCTACGTCCACTTGAGACTAAAGGGGGCAAAAGATGGTCTCAAGTTGATAAGGAAGTCTGTTCATGCTGCTACAGTCTTACCTCTCCACCCACAATCTTCAGGCCTGCTTCAAGAGTGCAGCCACAGTTTAAACATTGTTTCTGTCACTGTTTGCACTTTTACCTGAAAATGCACTTTCATTTTATTACCCATGCTCCCACTCTAGAGTCTTGAAATACTAAAACTGTTTCACCACAAAAAAAAAAAAAAAAAAAAAAAAAAAAAAACTCTTAGGTGTTTCGACATACTACCATCAACTTCTGCGGCAGCTGTCTGTAAGAAGTCCAGTCCAGTCAGAACAAGTGACAGTGAAGAGGTGATAGGTTAAGAAGACAAGACCAGAAACTTGTTGTGTTTCCACTTTGGGGAGAGGAGGAAAGTAGATGCTGTTTCAAAATCAGCCCAAGCCACTGAGTTCTGTATCCAAGATGTCAGATGTAACTGAACCGTTTCTATACTTTGGATTAATTGTGTTCGACTGAGATCGAATGCGGTCAGGCACTGGTAATAATAAACAAAAAGAGAAGATGATGATGTCATGCTCTATTAAATTGATCCTTGGCATCAAAAAAGATTCCCTAGACTTTAAGAATCTACAGGAAACAACATGAACATTTGTATCAGTAATATCCTGATGAAGAAGTTTGAATACTCCAAAGTTTAATGAGCATCGAAAGTTGCTTCAGTCCGATACTTTTCAACATGTTCAACTAAAATAATAATACAGATAAAAGTAGCCTGAGGAGCTACTGGATCCTGACCACTTCTGGAAAGTGGTGCAACATCCTGTCCTGCAATCCAGACACAACAGCAGAGCTGAAGAGCATCTCTAAGGTGAGTCAACATTAGAGCTCTGGAAAGAAGCAGAGCCGGATGAGGAAAGCAATGTCAAGAAGTCCTGATCAGCTCAGTGGATGTTGCATTTGATGCATATGATCAGGTTTGTGTGGATTAAGTAAAGCAAGCTGATTTAAATTCAAAGCCCTTGGGGTGGAGGTCTCAGAGTTCAACAAATTTAACCAAATGTCTGTGAGAAACCACTGGTTTAACTTTTGAATCTGTGGCCTGATAACTTTTATTGGATGATATGGGCTTCAGATATTGCTGGTTATCAGCTGTTGCCTTCCTCAGCTCCTCTTCCTCACCTCCCTCCCTGACTCCATCAGGGTGTAATCCCTGACCCCTTTATGGAGGGGATGATATACATCCCAGGTACTGGTCAGGGCATCTATTATGAATGAGAGGCACACACTGCTGCTGCTAGCACTGGTAATGGATGGGCTGGACACACACACACACACACTTAGAGGCTTGAGAGAGCCACACTAAGTCATGTTTGGGGCTATAGCATAGCTGACAGCTGCTGCATATTCAGCAGCGCCTGTCCGATGTGTTTCTCACTAATGGAAGGAAAATGTACGGGAGGTGGGGGTGCTTAGCCAGGTTTCAAAAAGTCTTTGCACTTGCGCTGCTTGAACTTACATAATAAATTGTGTTTTCCTTTAAGTAAAGAACACACTTTTTAGAATCACTACAACTTCTGCATTAATGACACAACATGCTTCAAATGTTATGTCCTCTATCGTTGCATAAATAAGAAAGGCATCTGGATTATGAGATTGAATTAGCTTGTTTTTCTGCACATCTCACCAAAGATTCCCAAACAGACAGCTGAAAAATCTGTCCGATCATGAACCCACTGAGGTACGAGGTGTGTCTGAGTGAGAGCGTGACGCCTCCCATCAGTCAGCTCACCATTTAGACAGATGGATAAAGAGTCATGAATCAATTTTGTGCAGAATATGACACAATAATACGAGGATGCATGCTTCCTCTCTTGAATAGTAGCGTAGTATCAGGTTGTCCCGGTCAAATCGATTGTTACGGTGAGACAGACAGGAAAGAATAGGAGCAGATAAAGAGGTTTATTCAAAGAGAGGATGTCTGGAAAGAGAGGAGGTGTAAAAAGGGAGAGGTACCGGTAAAGTGAAGACGAAAGAAAACGCCTACTCTCCACCCCCTATCCCAGATCATTCATCTAAAAAACCTCTGCATGATCTATTTCCTATGAAGAAAGAAAGATGTGATTTAATCCTTGAGTGCCTTCTGACCCCCTCCTCCCCTCCCTTGACCCTGGTTAGGTCATGACCTTTGATACGGGCCTGAAAAGGAGAGCATGTCATCTGGGGGGAGGGGGTTGGGAAATCATGAATAGAGACCAAATCAACCTTTTGAAGTTCCATAGAGACCCATTCGATTTAGACAGGCCTTGGGATCGAAGGGGTTGGGGTGGAGAGTGTGGGGGGGCCTCAGAGGACTCTACATACTCCATCTGGAGTGCTGGTGAAATATTAACAGCATCAAAAACCACCTAACCTCTGCGGCTTTCAGTCTTTGGTTTCAATGGAAGGGATGTTTTCAGGTAAATTTCCGCACCATTAACAGCCGGTATAATGATGACCAGAGCTGCACAGGAAAGCAAAATTCAAAGAATATGTCTCGAAGGAAGTCACTCAGTCTGCAAGCTTTAGAAAACCAGTTATTTCTGGTCATTTCTGTCTGTTATGATCTTTTAGTTTCCATTTCAGGTTTAACCAATCCCAGCGTAAGAAGCCATTTACATTTTCAAAAGTAGCTTTCAGCAAACGTCACCAGATTGTCCATCATTCAGAATCCAACCAAAAAAGCTCTTTAACATCATATTGGTGAGTTTAGTGTGTTTGGTTTTGAGAAGGATATGATGTCAGTTCTGCTGCTTCACCAACCAAGCTGTTTCTGAACACATCTTGGCTGCACCAGCACAACATGAAATCATGAATTGAGTTGATATTTTGGCTTTGAGTCATAAGTGGTGTAAATAAGAGCACATTGTCCATGTACAGTTGGTATAATAGAAGACCTGGGAAAATACTGTTTACCAAAATTTGTGCCACGTTGTGTTAAAATGTCCCACTTGTTATATTAGACTCAAAACATCACTTTTCTAAGTCCTGTTTTTGGAAGTATCCAAAGAATCGTTAAACATTAAAATACATTTCCTCAGTTTTTTTTAAAAGCATCTGACTTTAGTGTGATACAAACGCTAAACAGTGGTTCAAGGGTATCTGAAAGCTTTTTGCTTTTCACCATTGTACAACAAAATACTTTCCTTCCATCATGAACACATTATTAGTAACATGAGAAAGCACATGTGCCTGTTCGTGGGGAAAACAGACATTTCTGGGAGAGCTCTTGGAGCAACTTTGCTTAGTACAACTGCAATGTATAGATCCTATCCATACGTACATTGTATTTAACTAGCCATTTGAGTAACTGACATTAGCAGAGAGCGTTGAATGGTATTCTTGCTTGATATGTCCATCACTAACTAGAAATGTACAAGTACCACATGTTTACCAAGTTCACATGGCTTTACAGCAACTTCAAGGAGTCTGATTAAGTTTCTATTTTGTTCATTAAAGAATCTATCTGAAATGATGAACTTCAGTAATGATTTTGATCAGTAAAAATAAAGATAAACATCTTAAAGACTAAGACCCAAACTCGCAACACTTCAGTAGAAAACTCAATGTACAGACCTGGAAGTTCATGGATATGGTGGCAGCTGTGGTTTTTAAAGTAAGAATATGAGAAATGTAAAGAACGTAAGCAGCTTTTAATTAGAGTAATGAGTCTGTATTCTGATCAGGAATGCTGGATTTGCAGGACAAAGCAGTGTAACATTTCTAAACTTTACTTTGAAACATATTGAGAATATATTCTATAGGACTTCGGTCTGCAGAGGGTTTTTGTGACACAGTTGTGCACTAGTTAAGATTCATACCATGCTCACATATGTTGGTACATGTAATAATGCATGGCAGGTCTCATATGTAGCAGAGCATCAATTGGCATGAGAGAGAAAAAATAACTGAAGAAAGAGAGGAGACACGTACACACATGGAAAAGAGAAAGAGATCAACAGATAGATCTTCAGTAGTTGAAAGAGCATATCTCTCTGTGCTGTAATTCACATATATAATTCATCTGTCACAACATGGGAAAGGAGAGCGAGCCAGAGCGCACTTCAGACGGGAGATAACATAACACATTCCTCACATCACGGAGAGAGCAGCCATGAGGTGGAGAACAGAGGGAGGAGGCTGCAGCGCCGGGGAACAAATGACACAGTATGAACCCTGACAAACAGCCAAGGAGGGGAATGGAGAGATGTGAGAGGTGACAGGATCAGAGACGGAATCACAAGAGAGGTTTTATGGAGTAACAGACTGTCTGAACACAAAGGAAGGGAAAAGGCCAGGAGGGGAGGGAGTGACAGAGTAAAGGGATTTATTTCAAATGTGGAACACCTGGAAATGTCTTCTTCCAAAAGCTCTGTGATGCAAATCATTGAGTGTGATCCAAAGCAGCCAAAGGAAACAACCTCAAAAGAACATGTTCCAGCTAAAAGCATCAAAAAAACAACATCCCACGCATGTGCAGCGCAGCTTAAATTCAGCTTTTCATGTTCCCAGGATCTCAGAGACCACATAAGTAAATTACAACAAAGCACTTGGATAAGTTCATCACGCTCAGCTACGTTTGCGGGGACTGGAATTGGATTTGGTACCAACCAAACACGCCCTACCCAATTTAGTAATTTTATTGGCCTGACATATTGATGCATAATAGCAATCCCTCACTCCTTCAAGCCATGGATATTGATCACAGTCTGCCATCCATTAGGAAGGTGAGGGAACAAAAACCCATTTCAAATCTATTGGATCCATAAAATAAGGGCAGCAGTTATCCAGCATGAAATGAGGAGGTGGACCTTTCACTCCCAGTTTGTAACTCCCTTTATTCTGCTGCTGCTTCTCTCCATCCTTACACTAATAATCTTTATTCTCAGCTGCAAATTGTCTGCAAGTCTTCTTAGTTACTCCTGCATCATACCTCTGCAGTAAGAATTGTGCGCCTGTGTCTTCATTTATTGTATTTGCTGGTGTAATAGACTTTGCTTTATGAGGTCCATCGAAGCTCAGACGGCTGCAGTCTGAACCTGAAATAAGCCACCAATTATACAGCTGATAATGTTAATTCAACTTTGGTCTTATTTTAGAGCACGTAGTCTGCGCAGCGGCTGATTTGCTTTGTGTGCTCTTAAAGGTGTTTCCTAAAACCGTTAAGAGCTCAATGCACCGACAACACTTAGATTAAGGTCTTAAAAAGTTGCAGAAAACCGTAAAATGAAAAAAAATCTGCCTTTACACGGAAATGCTGGGATAAGCATGCCAGGCCTGTAGTTGGAGCTATAACTGTGTTGTCATGAAGTCGCTTTGGGAGATCTTCACTGAAGTAGAGTTGGGCCAATCATCTGGTGTATTGGTGAATTCTAAGTGCAGAAGTGGAGTGACAGATGCACATTTTGTTGAATGACAGTCAGCAGATTTAGCAGCACAAGCACAACATGTTAGTCCGTGACAATCATAACAACTGTGCTGTTGTACTGTTGTATGTGCTTGCGCAAAGCAGAGTGTGACGTCAGCGTTTCCACTGAAAACTGTTTACATGGCAACAGTGTCGCAATGTTTCAGAAAAAAATCCACTCTGGAGGATGTTTTCAAAAGTTTGCATTTTAGGTTGGCTAAAACACTGTTTCACAGTTTTTATTATAAGAGGAAAAAAGAAGAGTTTACTACAACAGAACTCCACCAATTCAATCTTCCTTAACGTACCAAGAAAGCTGTTCTTTTGAACAAAATTCTCTGATGATAATTAACTTTTTTTTTTTTTTACTTTGTTTACCAGTTTTCTCATCAACCAGTGTCTGCTGCTTTGCTAAATGTGCTGCAGACATTGCTCAGATGATTGTAAATCATATTTTTAAATTATTTAGTCATAAAAAAGTTTGTTCCGTCTGCTGTCTGGATTTCTGCTTGTGCTTTCTTTGTATGAAATCTGTCCGGTGCATACCTATTTTTTATGTAGGCAGGTGGAGCATGGTCAGTGGTGGGAAGCTCATGTTTGGGCACCTCATGCACTCATTTTTCAATTTCAATCAATTTGTGAAGGAATGACAGGATTAGATTGACTGTCACTGTTCACTCAAGAAAAGGTAGTTTGCAGTGATTTGTAAGCTGCTTTTAATTAGACATATTCATTAGAATACACACTCTACTTCATAGTCTCCGAGTCTCTTTCTGCACATATGCAGATTATTGTTTTGTGCATTGCACCAAAAACAGTTGCTCCACAAAGCAGCAGGTCAATGCAGTATTCATACGTACACATTTTTGTTTTTATGAACAAGCCATAAAATAATACTTCTTCATATTCTTTTGCTTCAAGAGACTCTTAGAGCTCTTCTGCTTTTATTAAAACTACCTCAAACCAAACAGCAGGTCGAGCAAATCGGCAGCATCGCTGTGTATTAAAGCCCCAACAGGAACAAGGTCAGCCTCCTGCCTTTAAACTTTAAGTGCCTTAGCTTTGCCCCTTTATGAGGGTCTATCTATTTATCCATACAGTCCCTGTAGTGAGAAAATTAAACCTTTAGATCATCACAGTTGCTCTGCTCTTTACATCTTCACAGTATAGGAACAGGTCTGCAGGGAGGGAGGCGTACACAGAAGGAGGGCAAACAATCTCTGCCTTTCTTTCTTTAAACACTTAAAGAATAGAAAAATAGCTCAGAGTGGTAAGCAGCTGCATTTTATGACTGCTGACACATTCATGAATGTTTAAAGCAGAATTGTGTAAGTTAATGTCTTTATTTCCTGCACAGTATCAGACGTTGTGTCTCTCTGTTGTGTTTCAGAGATCTGATCGTCTCGGTGATAGACCACCGGTGAAGTGGAGCCCTAATATTATCAGATGAATTCAATTAATATAATCTCATTTCCTCTTAAGTGCTGCTCCTCTAATTAAGTACGAGGAGACGCAGGGCACGGACCTCCTACTGGTTAGCAAAGCATGACAGAGTGCTTAAGCTTTGTGTGTATGTGTGTGCGTGTGTGTGAGCAAATTCATGTTTATATGTGTGCGCATATTGGAGACAGTGTGTAAAGCATGTGTACCACTTACACACACTCTCACACACTTTCACACATTGATAGGAGTGGTACAGATGAAGCAATATCTGCAGGCTGGTGTAATTAGGGCCAATTCAATTGGACTCTGATACTTCATTATACACCTGCCAACAACACCAGCGATTGATAGCCATATTTTCCTTCTCCATTTCGTTTTCCCGCTCATTAATGGTGCGGAATTAATGAAAATGGCTGTGAGTAGCCCCGCTCACTGCTGGGGGACAGCATCCCGGCTGCATGGTCGGCATGTCAGCATGTGTGTGTGTGTGTGTGTGTGTGTGTGTGTGTGTGTGTGTGTGTGTGTGTGTGTGTGTGTGTGTGTGTGTGAACTTTTTACCCGTAGGGTTTTAATCATGCTGTTTCTTAATGATAAAAAAGGCTTTACAACATGTGTACACACAAACGGTCACTGAGTTTCCACACAGGCATGCACAGGTGATGTGTTTAACCAGGCTTTGTAAAAAACCTGCAGAAAGAGTCAAATATTCAACATGGAGGCAGATCAGGATGTGTTTTCAGTCCTCACACACTGGAGGTAATTAAAGAGCCATTTACAGAAACATTGATGCATTATGTCCTCGGGTCAGTGAAGCATGCATTTAGTTTTGTCGGCGCTATTGAAGAACAAAGGAATTAAATGGATTCATTGAGAAGTAAGTTGGTGCACAGTTCGTCATTTCTGGTTGGTTCTGCAGACACATCAGCCTGCTCAGGTCACACTCACAGGGATAAAACAAAAAGAAGCACTCCTTCTCTTCACCTTTCTTTCAGTTGGGAAAACAAACTTAACGACATACACCTTGCATCTGATCCCACTATTCCCATCAAAAAAGGCAGCTCACTCATTGGCCTCAAGCTTCAAAATGTAATTAACCTCGATACTAGGATAGCAACAGTTGCTATGTACAATTAGACTAGCTTATTATATATGCAAACTAAAAATGAAGCAGTTAAAATGCAGTTAAGCTGGCAATAATAAATGGGAAATAACCTAATAACTTATTTTTCATTAGTTTTAAATGTTGAACAGAACAGAAATCGATCCTGTCCCTTAAGGGATCCCACAGTTGTTTGGCACCTAAATTGCACTACATCACCATCACCAAATACACACTTATCTCCCTAAATCTGCATTATTATGTAAAATGCTGAGCACAGCATTTCAACATAAAGAAATCTGACTTGAACATCACATCACAGGAATATGGTTGAAGGCTATGTCATAAAATCATGGCAGAGAATTATTTAAACTCAGCCCTGTGATTGACTGGTGACCAGTCCAGGGTGTACCCCGCCTCTCGCCCAGTGACAGCTGGGATAGGCTCCAGCCACCCTGAATAGGATAAGCGATTTAGAAAATGGATGGATGGATGGATTATTTATACTCTATAGTTTGACTTTTTGGTCCACCATGCTAATATTTCAAAAGAGGGAAGCCAATGCATAAGTGCAGAAACCTGCAGTTCATCAAGTATCCACTGGGTGGCTGCTGAAGCACGTAAAACCACATTCACACTCATTAAAAAAAAAGAAAAGAAAAAACCTCATTGCTTTATCTATTTGTTTATTTATAAGTGTTCTTGTCCTGGTTGATTCTCCAGCTTTGGCATCACTTTTTGGTCACCAAACTGGAGTTCATGACAGGAGAATCTCAGTGAAGTTGAGCTTTAGTCTCTGGTGTGACTCAGCGTTGCAAATAATATGTGTGCCGCATGTTTTTATGTTACAGTTCCACATACAGTAACATCATTTTCAAGCCCTCTAGGGAAGCTCCCCATCCTATATTCAGGAAGCCTTGAAGATGCTCTCCAAGGGATATTTTCACTGCACGCACATTGAATAACATCCAACCAGCTTCAATTATTCAGCCTCTGGTTCACTGAGAGTTTCTGAAACATGTTTGCTACTTCCTAAACATCACTACTTTTATCATGCTAACAGTTATCTCTTAATTGTCTCTCAACTTTACTTTTTTTAAGGAGAGTTTTTTTTTAACTTGTTTATTTTAACTGCTCAGTGGATGCAACCATGCCCAAAACTCTGCTCAGTGGACTGCAACATCCACCTGTCCACCTAACATTTCTGCTCAAATTCAAAGATGGACTTTCGATAAAAACTTGCAGCATTTTCCTGATATCTGTCTCTTCAGTGAGCAGGTTTATCAGATTTCACACCTCAACCCTGACACTTTTCAGGTTATTTGCACACATTCTTTGCAGGCTAGGCTCATTGCCTGTGTGTGTGTGCGTGCGTGCGTGCGTGTGTGTGTGTGTGTAGGTGAAATCTTAGAGTTGTACGTCCCACTGTGCCACCTGTCTGTGTTTCACTAATCTGACAGCTTGCAGTTTTATTTTGCATCACACACACACACACACACACACACACACACACACACACACACACACACACACACACACACACACACGGAGACAGCAGCAGCTAGCGATGGGGCTGGGTTAGCAATCATCGTATTACCTAATTGTCACTGAATAATCTATGCAAATGAGGGTTAATGAGAAGCTAGCGGAGGCATTTCAGGGGGACAACAGCTCCTAAAAACATCTCTGTCAATTAATATCAATATTTGTCTTCCTCTTGTGATTCAATTTACACCTTGTTCTCGAGCTAATGGACACAATTAACGCTAATTAGGAGGGGAAGGACGAGGAGGAAGGGAGACAGACTTGATTAGGCCGGGACGTGTGTGTAAATATCAAGGATGGACGAGAGTGTGTGTGGAGGGGTGACGGAAAATGACACTCCTGTTGAAAAAAAAACTGTCAGAGAGAAAATTTAGAGGCCCAGACTTTAAAAAGTATTGTGCTAAGATTTATGATTCCCCATTCTTTTAATAAAAAGTGCAGACAAATTATGCGAATGTGTTCAAAGTAGAATTCAAGAGGAAATAATTGTTTTGTTGGACACAGTTATTAATTCAGAACAATGTTTATTTCAGATAAATCATCGAAAACTGGTAAAAATAAAAACTGCTAAGAAAAAAGGAACATTTCTGTATTTTAAGCTTGGATATTTTGTAAAATATGACACCCTAGGCACCATTTTGTCAAATTTTGCAGGAAGCGCTCCATGAATTTTGCACACATTGTCTGAAAACAGCCAAACACACACATATGCTCTCACAGCCAGGCCGCCCCTCACCCCTGTGTCCTGTCAGTCAGCTGAGTGAATTCAGGGATAAACACTCAGGGTAATTTTTACAGCCTCCCATCAGTGGTGTCAAAAAAAGCCCCAGGACTCTCTGTAGAAGTGTGTAACCTTAAACAAATGACAGCAGGGTCCTCCCCGGACATCTCAGGGTCATGACCCATGACCCTGTGACCTCCCTCTCTACTGTACGCTGTCATATCACTGCTGCACTAACAAGCCGGCTCGTCTCGATAACCTTTAACGCTACAGCCATCCAGCTTCTCAGAGACCTTTAGCTAACATGTTACCTGGAACCTGGAGCGTGTCAAACTGTGACCCCCCTGCTTCATCCTTCTCAGACAGACCTGTCTCCTCTCTTTCCTCTTTCCCCTTTTTTTTTTTTTACTTCTGTTGAATTAATGTCATGTGTTGTTTCTCTCTGTCACTGATGTTCTGTTTTTAAAGCATACAGACACATTTTCTAACCTTTACTAAAGGAAACAAAAGCTTCAAGGGCTTTTTCAGCAACATTTAATGTGTTTGTCTGCCAGTGACATCACAGGAAACATACCCAACACACAAAAATACAAGGAAGATGAGAGACCGGGAACAGAGAGTTAAAGTCAACATTTAACCATCAGCAGTATATGAAAAAGAACTGTGCACATTGACTCTCACAATAAGCCTTTAGACTTGTTGTTCAACCATGTGACAAGGCAGTGTGTTAGCATTTATTGCTAAATTTTCAAACATGAATGATTTACTGTACACATATAGTTTTCATTTTCTGGCAAACTATTTTTTTTTTCAAAGCATGAAGAATTGTTAGGCTTTCAAAAACCCAAGCAACATCCCTCACTCTAAAAACATGAAGCCTGGTGGTAGTGCTAAAAACTGCAGTTCCATGAGCAGCCACTTGCAGCTTCATGCAGAAACACCAGAAACCAACTATACATCAAGCCGGGGAAAAAACATTCATCTTCTACTGCTCATCCTGTTCAGGGTCATAGGTGGCTGGAGCCTGTCCCAGCTGTCTTCAGGCGACCTTTCGCACACACTCACACCTACGAGGAATTTAGAATCATCACTCAACCTGATGAGCCTAATTTTGGACTGTGGGAGGAAGCCAGCTAACCCAGAGAAACTTGCACTGCGAGAACAAACTCCACAAGGAAAGGCCCACCTTGTTCTTGCTATGAGGCAACAAATTCAACCACTGCAAAGCAAAATAAAAACACATTTTATGAGTTTTGCCCACATAAGGGCATGGCCAACTTGGTTGTCTAGTCTGACAGGTGGGCACCTTGTAGCTGTCTGCAAAGAAGTCAAAGGACCACCTCTTTGCCTCACCCTAACTTCAAGTTAGGCT